>NC_064920.1:947782640-949109515 GCF_023897955.1 Schistocerca gregaria
GCTAAAGGTAAGCGCAGTAATAAATCATTAATAGGAGAACATGCCCTTCGGAGAGCCCAGAAAGTCGATGCCCCTGTCCACAGAAATTCTTCCATGTGAAGGCAAAAACTTAGCACAACACAGATCAGTGCCTAAGACGCCACAATAAAATCATAACTGTGGCATACTTTCACTGCTCCAAAGTGAAGACAATGTCGTGTATATTGGTGTCTCCATGGATGATGCAACGGTAAACGTCTGATCGGGCTCTCAATCAGAATGAAAGTAGATTTTCAGCCGGGTACCAAGAGAGTACGCGTCGTAATAACATTGGCACACTTAGGGCTTTGTAGGTCACATACCGTGTACATTAAATGTTTTGTACTAGATGTAGAGACATGTTTAATTAATTATGTTCCCATGTGGATGACCCCTATTTCCAGATATGATGGTTATCAGTCTCCTGATGTGACATTTGATAATAATTGTATGCTACACTCCTCACCACCGAATTGATACTAGACAAATTAACAGTAATAAAATTATTCCCCAAAGGACTTCCAGAATAGATCTATTCAGCCTAAAAGTGCTGTCAATTCAGTTGTAAGTTATCAAATCCCACAGACGGCATGACAACGCAGACTACAAAATGAAGTTTTTTAGATTAACTCTGACAAATTAACAAACTTCTCTACTACGGGCAATGGAGCTAAAATAAAATAATGGACACAGTTAAACAGTTATGTCAGCACCGACAATCATTCATTCATAAGGTAAAATGATAAAATAAGTTAATTATATGGTATTAAGGCTTCTGAGAGCAAGCTAACGCCGAGTTATGTCACAATTTTTTTCTTTTGTAAGTCCTTACAATTGCAACAAAATAAATTAAAGGCAAAATTTGAAGTTGTCTGTCATAATTACCAACTTCCAAGTGCCATGTTGCTGTTTCTGTTACTCGCTAGTAATATTTGCTATGATATTTGTGCATATTATTCGATTATCCATCCAGTCACTCTTGCTTCTGCTGTTTTGGTTTTTCTGAACTAAAATCTTTGGGGCCATCGGTGACTCAGCCAATGTCACTTGAATAGCAATTTTCCAAAAATCGATAAATGCTCACCTGTGCAAAATTTAGATTTTCGTATTTACAAGTCAAGGTTTTAGCCACGTGTGATCTATTGAAACAGTTTTGTCAAAAGACTATATTTGGTATTGTTATAGAGTGCTCAGAACTGCGAGTTTTTGTGAAACTCGAGATTAGCTCTCAGACAGTTACAGCAAATGTCGATAAACGCTATCTGTGGTTTGCTTCTTAGAGACCTGAAGGGGAAGTATCAATATAAATAGTCATTTTCAACGATAATGTGAAAGAGTCTTCGATAGGAAACATAAACTGGAAGCAAGCACTTGCTCCCCATCCAACAACAGAAATAAATGAATGGTTTACAAGATAACATTAACTCCTGATTATTATTCACGACCCAGCTTCGTCAGGAAGAAAGAACATAAGGGGAAGCACAAAGAATGGATACTGTTTCGATAAAGTATGGCTAAGGAAAAAAGATGACCAAAAATTACCTGCATGTCTCGCAACAGGGACATACAAAGACAGACTCTCAAAAGGACAAGAGCTGGAGAAAAGGAATCGATTAATAACGAACTACAGGTTGCACAAAGTTTGTGGAAAAGAGTTCTGTGCAATAACGAAGGAGGAAAATACAAATGTGTTTAAAGCATGTTTGGATATACAACAGAATTAGCCAATACCAAACCTCTCCGCAGGTGAGGTATCGAATCCAAGACTAGTTTAGTTACACAATTAGTGCATTACGCTTAAATACCTAGCACGGAGAAAGGAAAGGACTACCTTCTATACATAGCTTGAAAGAGAAGGACCAGAAGGATGCAACCAAAGAACCTCTGCTGTATAACACTTTTTTAGAAGGAAGGAGGGCATAGATTCTGGTTTATATTATTCAGTCTGAATATTATGAAATTTGAATTCATCGCTTACCTCTTCGGATACATTTCTCAACACTTTCTCATGCATATTAATTTCTTCATTCTTAAATATTGCACCAGTTGTGACACCCTCTACCATGTGTTTTGTGCACGGATGTTGTGTGCAGCATGGTGGTTTTATTCATCCCAAAAGGTTCTCGAATTCATTCGCGATCACTCGTCCCTGACTAACAATTTTTGATGTCTTTCCTGCAGAGCCTTACTTTGAAACCACCATTAAGTTAAGGTAATGATCACTCTCCTTCCACGGGAGGTAATAAACCATTCAGGCCATATTTCAAGAGTGCAAGGAAGAGTGCAAGGTTCGGAACTCACATTTAGCACATGAGAACGAGTTTGAATGTGTATAAAGGTGGCTCACTTTAAACTAATTGTCCCGTGATAGCCACCTATGCCGTGAATGGAAAGATCAGAGTTAAAGACATCAGGGCTAGCTTTGGTGGAAGAATGCTTTTGGTATGACATTCGTTTACCACAAACCTGCAGACAGTAACAGTCGTTAGACACGTGTTGCTGAAAATGACTGCGTTTATCGCGTTATTGTTAGTGCACCAACGTCCGCCCCTGGTAGCTGAGGGGTCAACGTCACGGAATGTCATACCTCACGGCCGGGTTCGATTCTCGACTGGATCGGAGATTTTTCCGCTGAGGGATTGGGTGTTGTGTTGTCCTTATCACCATAATTTCATCCCCATCGACACACAAGTCGCCGAAGTTTCGTCAACTCGAAAGAATTGCACCAGGCGAACGGTCTACCCGACGGGAGGCCCTAGCCACATGACATTTAGAACACCAGTTCTTTCATTCAAAGACATTCATAAACATAATGAGGCTAAATATTATTTTCTCGTCCTCGGAAATGCCACTGTCTCTTAGCCTACTGCTTTATCCTCCGTCAAGAACAACCAACTGTGTGTGTCAGCTATGATATTGCGAGAACAGTTCGCCGTTGCTTTATATAAAGAGCGGAGTGCATAAACTGGTTTTCCATAAGATCTGTTCTCTATTTGGAGAATTGGTCCGAGAGTGGTAAACGCCTATAGACATTAAATTCTTTGTAGAGGATTCAGTATTTTACGAAAACCGTCAGGAGACCAAAGTAACGCCTGTCTCTGCTGATTGTGACCACTTTAATATCAGTGACTGTATAATTTAAGTATCTCTACATACTTGACTTTACGGCTTATTCTTATGAAGCGTGTATTTGAACATAAAATTTTTGTGCTTCAGCCTCTATAATTTATTTATTATTTCAGTCTTTAGACTGACGACTTTTGAATGTGCGGATAAAATCATAATGGCATGATCGAGTGCTCTAAAACCCAGAGCAGTGCTACCTTTCCACTTCATGACAAAGAAACTGTAAACTTCATAAATAGAAGGAAAATTGAAATTTGGAGTATCAAAACACATTCCGCTGCATGGACAAACAATGTACTACAGTATTTCAGTAGTGTTGACGGCTTTAACAAGAAACGTCTTTAATAATTCTCACTCAGTTAGTGTTTCCTCGTGCATCCTGTAGGAATATTATAGGTCGGGCGTCATGATTCGCGCCCATAGTCCATCCATTCTCGATTGAGGAGAGATCTGCAGACGCGAGAGGGCATGACATTTCCCTTACTACAGTGAAAGATCTAGAGGCTACAATGGTATGAAGAGTATTCTCATGTAAAAACAAAGAACTGGTGTGGGAGCTGAGGACAGCGGAGCCGCCGCTGTGGCCGAGCGGTTCTAGGTGCTTCAGTCTCGAAACGCGCAACCGCTACGGTTACAGGTTCAAACCTGCCTCGGGCATGGATGTGTGTGATGTCCTTAGTTTCGTTAGGTTTAAGAAGTTCTAAGTTATAGGGAAGTGATGACCTCAGATGTTAAGTCTCATAGTGCTCAGAGCCATTTGAACCATTTTTGAGGACAGCGGGTACACTAGCCGCAGGACTTCGCTGTAGCCCAGTCAAATGGTGAGTTTTTCGTAACAATATTGAGGAATTTATTTTTTCTTAATATTGCTTTACTTTTTTTGGGGTGCTGAATCTACATTTCACGTTTGCTGCCTTGTAGGACCATCTGTTTAATAGTGTGTTGATGTGTATTTGAAAAGAAATATAGTATAGATTGTGCGTGGCACGGATTGAATAAGTTTCTGGAGATATGGGGCACCAGATGTCTACGCACAGGGCAGTTGCTTGCAAAGTTGCTCAGAAGGAAATTAGAAAACGGACTGTAACACCGTGGTCGGATGAAAGAAAGAGACTTCATTCTGAAAGGATGAAACAAATTTGGAAACAAAAGAAGGCCAAACATCAAAAGTGACATTGATGGTTTGTATCTCGCGTGATCGTATTGGGCCTATACGTGAATAGTAATAATAATAAATATTGGTAGACGAAAAATAAGTATCATGACTTTTCGCAAGCACCTCGTATGTTAATTAGAAGTTGTATAATGGGAAACTAATCGTAATCGCGAGGAAGTATGGCCAGCTCGAACAGAGGCGAAGTAATCACATGTGCGTCAGGGAGACAAAACGTGAGTGCGGCCAGAAGTAATGAGATTTGCCAGTGGCTGGGCTCGCGCCAGCGTCCGTGCGCAGCCGGTGCAAGCAGCGTGGCGCCTGGGCGGAAGCGAGAGCGGGACAAGGCGGCGCTCAGCCGGAGCGTAAACACAAATATTTGCGGCAGCACCGCGGCTAATGAATCACGCCGCCACGCCCACCCAGCTGTCCTCCTGTTGCCGCTGCCGCTGCCGCTGCCACCGAGGCGACAGGCGCACCGCGTCCACCTGCAGGGCTGCGGACACCTTCTAAACGTCGCTTCATTTTCTTTTTTCCTTTTTTGCATCCAGGTCGTATTACAGCCTCCACGCTCTCACCAACAGTGACAAGACATTCTGTTTTTCATTACATGTACGAGGCGTGTACAATAAGTACTGCAACTTTTTTTTCTGACTCTCGGCCAGTTTCTATGAAAACATGAGGAATTTGTTGTCGGACGTCATCGAATATTCCGGCTTCGCCCCCTATAGTCTCATGAACTTCCGATAGATGACACCTCTACACGTGGCTAAAAAATGGCTCTGAGCACTATGCGACTTAACTTCTGAGGTCATCAGTCACCTAGAACTTAGAACTAATTAAACCTAACTAACCTAAGGACATCACACACACCCATGGCCGAGGCAGGATTCGAACCTGCGACCGTAGCGGTTGCTCGGCTGCAGACTGCAGCGCCTAGAACCGCACGGCCACTCCGGCCGGCTATACGTGGTCTTGAAAATGGAGTATGTAACGGAGGCGAGTTACCAAGCTGACAGCTCTCATTGAGTCTCTTGTGGCAGAAAACCAGAGCATCGCAGATATTCATAGATGCTTGCAAAATATCTACAGAGACCTTGCAGTGATCATAAGAACCGTGAGTCATTGATGAGGCACCTATCATCATCGCAACAATCGAGAAAACGCGGCCGGCGGCCCGCAGCTGTGACTCATGCAATGTTGAAACGTGCGGTCACTCTTATTGGACGTGATCGATGGATCACAATCAAACTGTTCAACTGAACGTCTCTATCGGTCACGCTGACACATTCGTTCACTAGTTGGTGTACTCAAAGCTGTGTGTCCGTTGGGTTCCTCACAGCCTATCACAAGACCATAAAGAGTAACGAAGAACCATCTGTGCGGGATTGCTTGCTGATGGTGAAAGTTTTCTGCTGAACATCGTCAGAGGCGATGAATCATGGGTTCATCGCTTCGAACCGGAAACAAAAAGTAATCCATAGAGTTTCGCCACTCTACCTGTCTTCTGAAGAAAAAGTTCAAAATCGCATCCAAGTCGGCAGAATTTAGAGACAGCCTTCTGAGAATCTGAGAGGTTATTCAGTTTGCTGTCCTCCTTCATGGTGAGATGATCCATTAGGAAGTGCTTTCTGCTACCCCCAGCAAACTGAAGGAATGGCACACGATCTTCTCCTTCTCCATGAAAACGCAAATCCTAGCACA
Organism: Schistocerca gregaria; assembly: GCF_023897955.1. NCBI lineage: Eukaryota > Metazoa > Arthropoda > Insecta > Orthoptera > Acrididae > Schistocerca > Schistocerca gregaria. Next base: position 947,788,642 of record NC_064920.1, read on the forward strand.
AGAAGACTGAGCACCCGAGAGGAGCTCCCAAAACTTCATTGGACTGTTCTTCCTTGATCTTGCCACAGTTCGGATCTCGTACCGGCCGACTTCCACCTGTCCGGCCCAATGAAGGGTGCGCTCCGCCGGAAATAGTACATGGATGATACGGATCTTAGTGTGTAGACCAGTAGAGTGGTAGCATGAGTACATTCAGGCCCTCCCAGTAAGTTGGTGTAAGCCTGTCGCATTGATAGGAGATAATGTTGAAAAATAGCAGTTTTTAGCCAAAAGAATAGGGAGTAATATGGTATACTGAAGTCCTGTATAAAACCAACCTGCTTTCAGAAAAAAGTATTGCATTATTTCCTGAACCCCCTCTTACATGCAGTCTAGAGCATAATAACCACTGAGAGTACACAGTACAGGGTGTTCCTGTTGCGACGATAAAAACTCTTAAGAGGAGATGGTGAAGGACAAATGTATCAATTTAAGATCAGAAACCTTGTTCTAATGAAAACGTTCCACAAATAACAGATCACCTCGTTCTCAGCAACATAGCCAAGTTATCTCTTATTCACAAAAAATGAAGGAATAACATCAAAATCGAGCATCAAATGGAGTCAGAACTCGAAAGCTTTAGTTTTGCCTTCGTGTCGTAATCGGATGATATATAAGGTCCACACGAACTTCTTACACGTACACTGGCTGTTAAAATTTATACAGAATGGAGTGGGAGAAACGGATTCTGTCCGGTCGGAAGTTGAGTGGTTTCAGCGCTTGTCTGTGAGCAGTCAAGTTGCTAGCGGTGACTGCATAGCCATCACAGATTTGGTGAGATCGCCACAAAGTTGCATAGATTGCGCCGTAGAGGAGTTTAAGTCTATTTCTTTTTATTTTTCGAATTTAGGCTAATGTTTTTAATTTATTGTTTCTAAGTAAAAGACTGTGCGAACCGCAAATGAGGTTTTCCTTCCAATAACCACGTGGTCCTAGCCAATGTTGTTGTTGTTGTCTTCAGTCCTGAGACTGGTTTGATGCAGCTCTCGATGCTACTCTATCCTGTGCAAGATTCTTCATCGCCCAGTACTTACTGCAACGTAGATCCTTCTGAATCTGCTTAGTGCATTCATCTCTTGGTCTCCCTCTACGATTTTTACCCTCCACGCTGCCCTCCAATGCTAAATTTGTGATCCGTTGATGCCTCAGAACATGTCCTACCAACCGGTCCCTACTTCTTGTCAAGTTGTGCCACGAACTCCTCTTCTCCCCAATTCTATTCAATACCTCCTCATTAGTTATGTGATCTACCCTTGTAATCTTCAGTATCCTTCTGTAGCACCACATTTCGAAAGCTTCTATTCTCTTCTTGTCCAAACTATTTATCGTCCATGTTTCACTTCCATACATGGCTACACTCCATACAAATACTTTCAGAAAAGACTTCCTGACACTTAAATCTATACTCGATGTTAACAACTTTCTCTTCTTCACAAACGCTTTCCTTTCCATTGCCAGTCTACATTTTATATCCTCTCTACTTCGACCAACATCAGTTATTTTGCTCCCCAAATAGCAAAACTCCTTTACTACTTTAAGTGTCTCATTTCCTAATCTAATTCCCTCACCATCACCCGACTTAATTCGACTACATTCCATTATCCTCGTTTTGTTTTGTTGATGTTCATCTTATATCCTCCTTTCAAGATACTGTCCATTCCGTTCAACTGCTCTTCCATGTCCTTTGCTGTCTCTGACAGAATTACAATGTCATTGGCGCACATCAAAGTTTTTATTTCTTCTTCATGGACTTTAATACCTTCTCCGAATTTTTCTATTGTTTCCTTTACTGCTTGCTCAGTATACAGACTGAATAACATTGGGGACAGGCTACAATCCTGTCTCACTCCCTTCCCAACCACTGCTTCCCTTTCATACCCCTCGACACTTGTAACTGCCATCAGGTTTCTGTACAAATTGTAAATGTGAAACGTCCCCTTAGAAAAATTGTACATAACTGTGCATAAACTGACACACAATAGTTTTTAGCGCAACGCAGTCTGACTTTCAATAATCCCTACAAGAGAATGTCCCTGACTAACATTAACCTATATGTTTCACAAATCACTTACCTCACAAAAATCTTCGTTACTCGAACTACTGCAATACAGCGAGCACCACTACTGCCAGCTAACTAAAAGATTCAAACTATGGAAGTCACTAACTACTGATAGGCACAGTTAGCAAATGAAAGATTTTAATGGGGAACAAACAATGTATTTACCTTTATAGTCATAATATATATATCAGTTCATGACACCAATTCTTACAAATTTCAAAACTCCGCCATCTGTCTCCCCACGTCCACCACTGCTGGCGGCTCACCTCCAACTGCACAACGCTATGCGCTGTTAGCATCCAGCTGCCGCTGCCCGACACTACAATGGCAGACAACAATGCAGGCTAGCCACAGACTGCGCACAGCACAGCCAGTGATTTTTCATACAGAGCGCTATGTGGCGTTACCAATAAGAAAACTAGCAGCCTACATGCATAGCCCCCATGCTCCGCACAAAAAATTTTTACAAATTGTTTCGGGCAGTGGCCAATAATGATTTGATAAAATTTTTCATAATTACTATAACAAAGATATGAAATGCACACACTTATTGATACAATGTTGGTCAAAAGCTAAAATTTTCTCACAGTCCATATAGACAGTCCTGATCATTCATCACAGTGAAATAGTAGTGTTTTTCTCAAAGACTGAGCAATAAAAGAAAATGCACACGGAAGTAGTGGATTTCCATGCAGTCTTGAAGAAGTAGTGTTGTCCTTCCAACGGAAAGACAGTGCTGACTCTTGACATGCAGACAGGTAATGGGCCACAACAGAGTCAGTCGACGTTGAAGACTATCGGTAGTTAGGTCATCACAGAGCAGACCCACTGTAGTCCTGATAGAGATTACTATTGGTGGGCCACCTGAGGTGCAGACCCATTGCAGTCCTTGTAGAAATAATGGTATTGGTGGGTCATCAAAGGTGTAGACCCACTGTAGTCCTTGTAGAGATGGCCAGCAGCCATCTGTTTGACTGTGCAGGCGCACAATCACCACTGAAGAGTCTTGCGGATAATATAACAAGTCCATAACCACCACTTGTGCACTCAGAAAAATTGTTTTTGAAATGTCCTTAGAACCAGCAATGCTGTTATCCAGTCCCTTACTGAGTTATTAACACACGTGCAAACACTATCAATCCCTACTTCTCACATATTGTCCATATACTATGACCAACAGAAACGTGTGCAGTGAAATGTAATTTACAAGTTACTTAATTTGATGAACTGGTGTCAATTACAATTTTATAACATAAGAATGCTATAACAAAGGTACAAAATACATCTTTAAAGAACATAACAATACAGATAACATTTGCAGTAGTACAGGCTTTACAAAAGAATCGAAATAGCAAATACATCAGTGTTACAAAAATTATGACATAAGTACATACATAAAAGATCAGAATAACTTTTGAAACATCAACTTCACACATGAGCATTTAAACAAAACACAATAAATAATGTCTGAACATTTTTACAAAGAAAATAACATAGTATTTGAAAAATTCTACAACATAAATCTTATTAGCTAAACACATAAATACAGGATAAAGACAAATGCACAAGGGTACATAAACACATAGAAGGATAATACGAAAGGAAAGGACAGGGTTTGTTTTACTGCAGTATTTTGCATAGAGATCTCCCTTAGTTCATCATTATTCCCAAAAAGTCCTATCTAAACCTGCTTTCTGTATTCTGTTCACATCCTCTTTCAAAAATAGTTTTTCTCCACTGTACACTACTTTTTTGGCCAAACCATTTTCTTATAGCTTCTCAATGCTTTTCTTCCAATGCATCATAGTTAGTTTCTTATATAGTCTACCCCCTCTTAAGCTAACTTAAAGCTACTGAGCTCAGATGCTAAACCAGGGGACGAGGCAATGCAGCAGCGCAAAACAATTTATACAAACAACAATGAAATAAAATGGAAGTTGTCAAAGAAGCAGCAATATTAAAACTAATATAAGGCAATGCACAGCAAACAAGAAAAATAAATCCGTAGTAAAACTGGCTTAACCGAGTAATACAAAGTGAAATTCAGTAGTACTATGCCTGGCACACAGTAGAAGCAAATGCAACAGCTTATAACTAAACATGACAAAGCTCAAGCAGAAAAAATATTACAGTAAAGACAACAAGGGAGATGTCGATTCACATCTTAATGTCTATATAATTAAAGTGGTGCACCACAACTTATTCTACCATAAAATCACCAAGTACTTGAAAAGAAAATTATGTATGCAGTTCCTGTGAAGGGAAGTCTTTTTGTGCTCCTTCGTTTTTTGAAGTACATCATAATTATTTACTGGATTTGTAGGCATAAAATATCTATATTAGTACATCCATTAAATTTTATTGTAACCAATGCTGCAATGCAGCTAGAAACTAGATATTAAACAAAATAGGCAAAGCAAGGCGTGAAACATCATTCGCTAGCCATAAGTCATTTCATAATGCAGTAAACAATCTTCCAACTAGCTAGACAATAGACATGAAATGTTTCTCATCATTTCATTTCAGTAAATACCATAAATTAAGAACTCCAAAGTGTAATCATATGTTTTCAAGTTTGAGGGTGTCGTATTTGCGACGCTTTCTACAAAGAAATGTCAATAGCGAGTATAATGGCACCTTTTTTTTTACCTGTGCCTCTGAAAGGCACACACTAATGGCTTTTTTCCCAGGCAACTGTGGCACAGCTGGGTGCCCACGACGCATTACGTGCAGGTGGCCAGTTACCTTTCTTACTGAAAAATTACGACAGTAGTTTCCGCTACAGTGACAGTCTCATATAAAAAAATTCACAGGTCAAGAATTTGCGTTACAAATATGTAGAAACAATATCCTTTAAATAGAATAGTGTCCAAAATATTTTCGCCAGCATAGTGATACATTCACGCATATACACACATATCATAACTCTTAAAGTACGATTCTCGGTTTCCAACATCCTTTTCCACAAACCAGGGTCCCTAACCACTACCCATTATTCCTTACCTTATTCGTCGACACTTCTTCAATATTTCATCATAACAGATACGTAGCATAATCAAATAACTCATACAGCAACAGCTTATTGATCATAAACATACCACAACAGCATAATACACATAGTCATCGTAATAATAACATCATAACACCTCAATTAAATTCTCAAAATCGTCGTAGCTTTCTCCAATAATTTCAAAACCTAAAAAAAATTCTCTGCTCATGTCAAAAGTGTCATCTACCTCAAACGTACTTTAAAAATCATGATCCCACACCAAATACGTCATTCAAAGCTCTCATAGTATCACAATGGTTCCGAAAAAATATGAACAGTTCACAAAGTACAGAAAAAATACAATTTCGTAAGTGTGAAGTTATCCAACTGTGTAATTACGTAAACATCTGTCACTGATGTAGTATAATAAATGTTTGTTTCACTCAGTTAAATGTTCAGATAGCTGTGTAATTTATGTGTTAGATAAATATGGTACCGATGTGTAGAGTTGTATAAGCAAATACCATATTATCTAGGGCTCCTTGTGCTTGCCAAACACATGGTACACAAAGTAAGCGTGTACCCCCCTGAGGATTAATGTAATTATACCCTCAGGTGTTACAGATTACAGCAATGGAATGAAATGTATCACGAAAAACTTTCTTTTTAATTCAACAATCTTGATAAATAAATCGTTTAAGTACCAAATTAATCACTCAAATGCTTGCCCTGTAATGCTAAATGTGCGTTTTGCTGTAAGATAATTCTGTGGAACTGTCGTAGTTATCGTCCCCTGTAAGCAAAGTTCTGCTGAAGTCAATGTACTTACCTCATCATAAACGAAAGTGAAATGCTTTCCGTATAGATATCGTAGTTATTACGTACCTTACCGTGATCAAGAAAGTACTATAATGTAACGTATTGTTGTGCTACGATAAAGGCTGTCTCGTTGTAGCTATACCACAAAAGTTACTACTAAAACATGTTTTACTTTCCAGAATAATACAGAAAAACTGTGCAGATATAAAACAGATACACCGCAAAAGCAACAATGTAAATCGTGTCACATATTAGTAGCGTCGTGATATAATCGTGTAGCTATCAGAGAAACCAAATGCTAAGACATCTTTAATTTCGCCGAATGTACTTGAAATAAAGAATGTATTTTCAAGTAAACCAAAATGTTGCATTAAAATCTCATTAGCAGTACTGGTAAATGTTCTAAGTATGTAAGCCTTATAGTCGTTACGTAATCATGCAACTAACAAGCAAGAATGTACACACACAATAACACTGTGACGTCTGTTTACTATAACAATGCACTCGTAAATACTGTCTAAATAAGTTCTAGACTGGATAGTTAACTTCAAAGCATTGTTGCATGTTAACAGATTCTTAGTCTGACAAAGTATACTAGTGACGTGATGTGAACAGCTTTATGGCAAAGACAAAGTTAAAAAGCAGATTATCTTTCAATAAACGGTTTTACATGTGAAATGTGATGTAAACCTTTACTCTTCCTAGTACGCAGAGTTTCAACTTCAAAGTAATTATCATGTGGTATACGTCGGATTCTGTAAGGTCCATTGTAAACTCGAAAGAATTTGTGACTCAAGTGTTTCTTCTTATGTGACAATGAATGAGCTTTAATGAGAACTTTCTGACCAATATCTAATTTCTCTGCATTTGCTTTACCGTGTAATTTTCTCCTTTTGTCCTTAGCAGTTTATATTTTTAATAGCCAAATCAATTATGTCTTTGTGTCGAAGTTTACGTGTATTCGGAAAAGGTACAAGCTCTCTGATTCTGTTCGGTGGTTCTTTATTCTTCAGTACAAGAACAGGTGGTAAAGCAGTCGAGTCATGAGGCATTTCATTCAGCACGTTTTGAAATAAGTGTAAATATCTCTCCCAATGCTGATGCTTTCTGTGACAATAAAGTCTGCAAAGCTTATTGATCTCTTTCATAATCCGTTCAGACGGGTTACAATGTGGTGAGTACAATGAAATAAAAACAGATTTGATTTTATGGTTACGAAGCATGCGTGACCAAACAGCAGATCTGAATTGCGGTCCGTTATCTGAAATGACTTTACTAACGTGTCCAACTTCACGTAAGAAATTTTTAACAAAGGTGTTGGATACAGAACGTCCAGTGGCTTTACGTAACGGAGTGAAATAAACAAATTTTGAAGTAAGTTCAACAGCGACTAGAACGTACGAAAATCCATTAGATGTTCTGACAAGCGGTCCCAAGAGATCAACAGCAGCAAATTCTTTTAATTTAGAAGGAATGATAGGAAACAATGGAGCACGATGCGAGACAGTAGATGGTTTCGCCTTTTGACAAAGTTTACAAATAGACAAGACTCTTCGAATTCTCTTTTCCATATTGTTAAAATAACAAGTCGTTCGAAGATTATGGTAACATTTTCGTGGACCAAAATGTGCATAGCTGAAATGAATGTGCCAAATGAGCTTATTAACGAAATCGTCTGGAATGCAAAGTACCCATAGCTTGTCATCAACAGTGTAGCGTTTGAACAGTATGTTGTTTCTAACCAGATAATAATGCCGAATCTATGTGTGTGTCTTTTCATGCAATTTACTTTTGATGTCTTTCCAAATCGGATCTTTATCTTGTTCATGAGCAATGTCCTTTAAAGATGTGGTGATGAAGTTTTCAAAGGCGACATTCTGAATGTAAAGAATACTGAAATTTTTCTCGAGGTTGCTTTCTGTGTTACTTTTCTCAAGCCCAGCCGGTGCATGGGACAGTGCGACCGCAACAATGTTCTCCTTGCCGGGAATGTAGACTATTGTGAAGTGGAATTCTTGCAGAAACAATGCCCAACGTTTTAACCTGTCATGATTTAATTTTGAAGACATAAGAAATTGTAATGCACGATGATCACTGTATACTTTTACGTGCTTACCATAAAGAAAGAAATGGAATTTGTTAAATGCCCAAACGATAGCTAAAGCTTCTAATTCAGTAACGGAATAATTTTTTTCAGATTTTGTTAGCACTCGGCTAGCAAAAGCAACGGTTTTCTGAACGGTAGTGTCATTTTCTATGGTTTCTTGAAATAAATGGGCACCAAGACCGACTTTAGAAGAATCCGTGCTAAGGCAGAAATCTTGTGACAGATCTGGATGAGCTAGTATTGGTGCGTTAAGTAGCGATTCTTTCAAAGTATTGAATTCCAGCTGTGCTTGTTCGTCTCAGTTCCAAATAGTATTTTTTCCAGTGAGAGAACAAAGTTTTGGTGTAACTAGAATTTGCATATCCAGAAAACGACGGTAAAAGTTTACGAGACCTAGAAAACTGCGGATTTCTTTTTTTGTGGATGGAACTGGAATGGCTCTGATTGCTTCTAACTTTTCAGGATCCGGCTGAATGCCTTCAGAAGAAATAATATGTTCCAAAAACTTCACCTTTGTCCTACCGAATTCAGACTTTTCCAAGTTAACTGTAATTCCAGATTCTGCAAAAATACGTAACACGCTGTTGAGGATGCGATTATGTTGTTCCCATGAGACTTCTGCTATCAGAATATCGTCCACATATAAGGTGATGTGACGTTTTAAGAACTCAGGTAATATGGAATTTAGCCCGCAGATGAATGCTGCCGAAGAAATGTTCAAGCCAAAAGGAAGTTTCCGAAACTGATAACAAACGCCGAAACAAAGAAAAGCTGTGTATTTTCTACATTCTGGATGAAGTTCGATCTGATAAAAGCTGGATCTGAGATCAATGGAAGACAACACTTTTACACCATTAAAATTTTGAAGAAGTTCTTCCAACGTTTGCGGCCTGTCTGTTTCAGGAATAATGATAGTATTGATTTGTCTCGAATCTAAGACAAGCCTGATCGACCCATTTTTCTTCTCAACAACACGTAATGGATTGTTGTATGAGCTTACTGCAGGCTCAGGAATGCCCTCGTCAAGCATAGATTGTATTTCTGTTCTAACACGGTCCCTATAATGTGCTGGAATTACGTATGGTCTAACACAAAATTTAGTATGCTCACGAACACGAAATTGGTATTGAAATCCCTTGATTGTTCCTGTTTTGTGAGTGGAATGTGCTTGTAAAATCTCAAAAAGGTCCTGCCTATCAGTGTCATTACAATTCTCAATTTTTTGAATTTTATTCTGAATTAACTCATTAGTTTCAAATATGCCGTCGATATCATCCCTGTCAGTACTTGCAGAGTGATTGTTAGTGTCTAGTTCCGTAGTAAATTCCGAACTGTTGTCTAACAGAAGGTAAAGCCGATTAATTTCCTCGTCATGGTTTGAGAGCCAATCTTCAAATTTCAAAGCTATTGACTTACCTTCTTTCTCTAAACTTATTTCACACATCGAGAAAGTTTAAGATTGCTTTGTTTTCATTCAAAAAGTCTACTCCCAGTATAATTTCCGTCGACAATAATGGAACAATAAGAAAATTCATAGAGAAGCTGTGGCTTTGACAAAAGAATTCTAAGTTGGTTTGTTGGCGTACATCTACACTTTTTCCAGTGACTGTACCTTGTAATTTAATCTTGCGTAACGGAAGTGTGGGGTAATCCTTCGATTTGCTGCATTTGCTAAAAGCTGTTTCACTAATTACTGAAATGGGACTGCCTGAGTCAAGTACTGCCGTAAATTTTACTTCATTTACAGTAATGTGAATCACAGGATATGCAATGTTGTTATGTTTTACGTCGTGTTCCTGGAGTAAGATGTCCCTAATGTCTTCCATTTTTACGTAATTACTAGCTACGGCAGCTGCGTCGTCAGTTTCATGCGTACGTTTTGTGGCTGCCAGCGGTATGAGTTACTGCCTATTGTCTCTTTGTTGGCGCGCGTCGTTAATGGGATTTGGAGACCTAACTTCTACAAATTCACCTTGTCGAGAGGGCCCTGCTCTGTTGGAATCCCTCCAGTCCTGCTGCAATTCAGGTCTGTCGTTACGATCATATTGTGTGTCGTCATGTCGGTAGATTACATAGTTTCTTTCTTGTCGGTCACGTGGTGGAGAATTTCTCCCTGAATCGTAACTGCGCGCTGGACCGTTGCGTCTTAAGTTATTCTGTCTCCCTTGATAATGATTATTTTGGTTTCCATATTGTCTGTTTCTCTGATTGTCTCTGTGATATTCATTACCGCGGAGAGGTGATCTTTCCCTGTAATAATTACTACTCTGCCAACGGTTGTCATACGGGTGGTGTCTGTTTTGGTCACGATTTACGTTGTACGAATAGCCTTGTGGTGTATTATTTCTGTCATCGCGGAATTGTGCCAGGTGTGACCTGTAATTGTTGTGCTCCTGTTTTCGCGTTCCGCGATTGTCAGTGTCAATTTCCAGTTCTTGTAACAGTCCCTGAAAAGCTTCAATGTCGTCTTTGCATCGTCCTGCTAAAATAATCTGTCGTAAATGTTCAGGTAATTTGATTAAGCAAATGCGGATGAGTTCTGAGGGGCTGTATGGGTTTGAAAGATACTGATTCTTATGTAACATGTCTTCAAAATATTTGACAAGACTGGAAAATTCAGATTGTTCGAAATGTTTCATCATTATGATGCTATGTTTTACTTGGTCTTGTGTGGCTTGGGACCAATATACTGAGAGGAAGGCATGGTAAAATTCTCCTTCACTGTGACAATCGTGAATGACCGATCGCATTCTTACAGCTGGTTCATTCTCCAAGTAGCCACACATAAATTCTAATCTGTGCTCTAATGACCAGTTGGGAGGAAAACAATGAGAGAATTGATGGAGCCACGCTTGTGGATGAATGTCGTTGCCAGAATTCTTAAATGTTTTGAATTTACGTGCAGTAATGAACAGCTTATAGTCAAAATCATCGTGTCGGCGGGTAGCATATCGGTCATTGTTACGTCGTGTCGGCGGCTCCATTTCAAAAATCGGTGCACCTTGCCAATTTCTTTCATAATTTCCGAAATGCCCTGTGTTATTATTTTGTGGCTTTTCCGTATTTCTAAGTCCCTCTTCCTGTGTTGGAGCTCGAGTGTCCTCTGAAATTCTTGTATTACCTGTGTCAGCTGATCTTGCACTTCCCGGATTTCTCTTTGGTGTTGTGTATTAATTTGATTCTGATTTTGCTTGAATTTCCTAATTTGTTCGCACTCTTCTCTATCATTCAGATCATCTTCTACCGTTGTAGATAAGTTAATGAACTGATCTGAAAGTTCGGCTACTTTCTCCAATAGTGAACACATTTCCTCAGTGTGTTTTTCTGAACCAAGATTCAGAGTGTCCATTTGTGTTGAAATCGAATCTATTGTGTCCTTTAAGTTTTCCTGAGTTCTTGCAAGTTGCGTAAGCGAATCGATGGATGCAACTGAGTCTATTTTAGCTTGCAAGGTGTCTTGATTTTCACGAACAATAGTTTGCAGTTCTTTTATGGCTGCTTCATGATTCTGTAATGCATTTTCATGCCGGGAAAAAATAGGTTGAAAATGCTCACAAATTTGTGTTTTTACCTCATTACAGATTTTTTGGCATTTCGATTCAATGTTATGTCACTCAGTAGTTAAATCTTCACGTGTTTGTTCAAGTGTGCTGTCTAACTTTTGAAGCTTTTGCTGAGTTTGTCTCTGATTTTGTTCCATTGTGTCTAACTGTTGCTGTGTTTGTCTCTGGTGTTGTTCCATTGTGTCCAACTTTTGAAGATTTTGTTCCATTGTGTCTAACTTTTGAAGATTTTGTTCCATTGCGTCTAACTTTTGAAGCTTTTGTCCCATTTGTTGCATTAATTGTAATAACAATGCACTGGTGTCTGAAACATGTTCCTTAGTGCTATTGGGCAATGCATTTGCACCGGCAATATTCGCAGTTTGAAAAACAGAAAATGTGTCTTGACTTATTTGAGAAAACGGTGAGGACGCAAAACCTGAATCTACAATATTTGCAAGATTGTGTCCTGTCATTTCGGAACCCTGAGGCGAGCTGTTGCCGACCGATCGATCGATAACGCTTCCCTGTTCACTAATTGTTTCACTGCCTACACCATTATTTGCAACCCGCTGTATTTCCCTATGCACAATTACCAAATTACTACTTTGAACATTAGTTAATTCATTACATGGTGGCGCTAACACACTGCTTTCGTCTTCACTGTCATTTCTCAGTTTACTTTGGAGCCTAGTATTACGCTTTTCACACGCCATTTTTGTCACAATATTTCACACGACAACACAAAAAAGCAAAACTTGAAAAGCAAAAATAAGAGAACACATTGACATATCACTGAAAATAATATCTAGTTAATTGCAAGCGCAGCTGCGAAATACTTCGTTCAAAACTATATGCATGCCACAACTATTTTGCTGTACAACAATGAAAGACTACAACTACAAAGGAAATTCTCTCTATGATTACGCGCTAGCAATAAACAAAAGCTACACTAATTACACAAACTACAAGGAAAAAATCAGAAGATTCCAGTGAGGTATCCTCGGCTAAGTGTCGACATATGAAACGTCCCCTTAGAAAAATTGTACATAACTGTGCTTAAACTGACACACAATAGTTTTTAGCGCAATGCAATCTGAGTTTCAATAATCCCTACAAGAGAATGGCCCTGACTAAGATTAACCTATATGTTTCACAAATCACTTACCTCACAAAAATCTTCGTTACTCGAACTACTGCAATACAGCAAGCACCACTACTGCCAGCTAACTAAAAGATTCAAACTACAGAAGTCACTAACTACTGATAGGCACAGTTAGCAAATGAAAGATTTTAATAGGGAACAAACAATGTATTTACCTTTACAGTAATAATATATATATCAGTTCATGACACCAATTCTTACAAATTTCAAAACTCCGCCATCTCTCTCCCCACGTCCACCACTGCTGGCGGCTCACCTCCAACTGCGCAACGCTACGCGCTGTTAGCATCCAGCTGCCGCTGCCCAACACTACAATGGCAGACAACAATGCAAACTAGCCACAGACTGCGCACAGCACAGCCAGTGATTTTTCATACAGAGCGCTATGTGGCGTTACCAATAAGAAAACCTAAACAGCCTACTTACAAATGGCCTTTCGCTCCCTTTATTTTACCCCTGCCACCTTAAGAATTTGAAAGAGAGTATTCCAGTCAACATTGTCAAAAGCTTTCTCTAAGTCCACAAATGCTAGAAATGTAGGTTTGCCTTTCCTTAATCTATTTTCTAAGATAAGTATTGCCTCATGTGTTCCAACATTTCTGCGGAATTCAAACTGATCTTCGCAGAGTTCGGCTTCTGCCAGTTTTTCCATTCGTCTGTAAGGAATTCGCGCTAGTATTTTGCAGCTGTGACTTATTAAACTGATAGTTCGGTAATTTTCACACCTGTCAACACCTGATTTCTTTGGGATTGGAATTATTATATTCCTCTTGAGGTCTGAGGGTATTTGGCCTGTCTCATACATCTTACTCACCAGATTGTATAGTTTTGTCAGGACTGGCTCTCCCAAGGCCGCCAGTAGTTCCAATGGAATGTCGTCTACTCCCAGGTCCTTGTTTCGACTCAGGTCTTCCAGTGCTCTGTCAAACTCTTCACGCAGTGTTGTATCTCCCATTTCATCTTCATCTACATCCTCTTCCATTTCCATAATATTGTCCTCAAGTACATCGCCCTTGTATAGACCCTTTATTTACTCCTTACACCATTCTGCTTTCCCTTCTTTGCTTAGAACTGGGTTTCCATCTGAGGTCTTGATGTTCATACAAGTGGTTCTCTTATCTCCAAAGGTCTCTTTAATTTTCCTATAGGCAGTATCTATCTTACCCCTAGTGAGATAAGCCTCTACATCCTTACATTTGTCCTCTAGCCATCCCTGCTCAGCCAATTTGCACTTCCTGTCGATCTCATTTTTGAGACGTTTGTATTCCCTTTTGCCTGCTTCATTTACTGCGTTTTTATATTTTCTCCTTTCGTCAATTAAATTCAATATTTCTTCTGTTCCCCAAGGATTCCTACTAGCCCTCGTCTTTTTACCTACTTGACCCTCTGCTGCCTTCACTACTTCATCCCTCAGAGCTACCCATTCTTCTTCTACTGTATTTCTTTCCCCCATTCCTGTCAATTGTCCCCTTATGCTCTCCCTGAAACTCTGTACAACCACTGGTTCCTTTAGTTTATCCAGGTCCCATCGCCTTAAATTCCCACCTTTTTGCAATTTCTTCAGTTTCAATCTACAGTTCAGAACCAATAGATTGTGGTCAGCGTCCACATCTGCCGCTGGAAATGTCTTACGATTTAAAACCTGGTTCCTAAATCTCTGTCTTACCATTATATAATCTATCTGATACCTTCTAGTATCTCCACGATTCTTCCATGTATAAAACTTTCTTTTATGATGCTTGAACCAAGTGTTAGCTATGATTAAGTTGAATTCTACCAGACGGCTTCCTCTTTCATTTCTCTCCCCCAATCCATATTCACCCACTATGTTTTCTTCTCTCCCTTTTCCTACTCACAAAGTCCAGTCACCCATGACTATTAAAGTTTCGTCTCTCTTCACTACCTGAACAATTTGTTTTATCTCATCATACATTTCATCAATCTGTTCGTCATCTGCAGAGCTAGTTGATATATAAACTTGTACTACTGTAGTAGGCATGGGCTTCCTGTCTATCTTGGCCACAATAATGCGTTCACTATGCTGTTGGTAGTAGCTTACCCACACTCTTATTTTTTATTCATTATTAAACCTACTCCTGCACTACCCATATTTGATTTTGTATTTATAACCCTGTATTCACCTGACCAAAAGTCTTGTTCCTCCAGCCACCGAACTTCACTAATTCCCACTATATCTAACTTCAACCTACCCATTTCCCTTTTTAAATTTTCTAACCTACCTGCCCGATTAAGGGATCTGACATTCCACGCTCCGTTCCGTAGAACGCCAGTTTTCTTTCTCCTGATAACGACGTCCTCCTGAGTAGCCCCCGCCCGGAGATCCAAATGGGGGACTATTTTACCTCCGGAATATTTTATCCAAGAGGACGCCATCATCATTTAACCATACAGTAAAGGTGCATGCCCTCAGGAAAAGTTACGGCTGTAGTTTCCCCTTGCTTTCAGCCGTTCGCATTACTAGCACAGAAAGGCCGTTTTGGTTATTGTTGCAAGGCCAGATCAGTCAACCATCCAGACTGTTGCCACCGCAACTACTGAAAAGGCTTCTGCCCCTCTTCAGGAGCCACACGTTTGTCTGGACTCTCAACAGATACCCCTCCGTTGTGGTTGCACCTACAAAACGGCCATCTGTGTCGCTGAGGCACGCAAGCCTCCCCACCAACGGCAATGTCCATGGTTCATGGGGGTAACCAAATGGATACCTAAATGGAGAGCTAAATTAGGTATCATCTCAACTCCCGAAGACTGCTACCAATTGTAAGGTAACTATACCGCGAAAATGGTATAATATTATGGAAAACCACGTGAAAATATATGTGTTCTTGTAATCCCAGAGTCTGGAAATGGGTGTAGAAAAGCAAGCAGGTCTGGACCAGAAACAGTAACGAGTTTGTGCCACGGGGAAGCGAGCCCGATTTGTTGAACATTTCTGAGAGTGACTTCGGTCCGCTGAAGGTGCTGTGGATGCCCTAGTGCCGTGAGTATACGTACTGTGCTGCCATATGTAAGAATAGTGTAAAAGGGGTGTTTTCGTATGTTTACTACATCGACATGGTACATGGTGATATATTGCTGGGTTGGAGTTCAGTTTCACGCTCTAATATTCAAGCTCCTGCCCTCAGTGGGAGAGCAGTGTAATTGAGTAAGAGTCTTTCCATCTTTCCATGTTTGACGATATTTATGGGCACTTTGCAGGCTTTCATTGTCGATGCAATATGCCTATCTGTGTAAAATAGTTTTTTTCCCACTGAAAGGTCTCGTCTGCAGAAAGAAAGAAAAGGCAGATGGTGCTTCCACACCAATTGAATAGTAATTTGGAGGGTAAATTCGATAAGAGCCGATCATAATGCTCAATTCATTCACAAGACATTCTTTTGTGCTGGGATACAGGAGTCTCTACATAGCCATGAGGACATTTTTGTGTGTTGAAATCAGAAAGGGTAACATGTGATGGAGAGGGTACCACATTAGGTTTGTGAGGAAGACTGCAATCGATTTTCGTAGACAGGTACTGTTAGGGCAAGAATTTCCATACAAGCTGAGACATCAAGAAAGTGAGCATTAACTATTTCTGGGACACTATACAATTTCCTGGAGGTTGTCTCAGTTCTGATTTTACATAGCCATTTGACATCACTATAAGATATAGAGCCTTGTTCGCTGGCTGGGGTAGCGGGGTGGTTCTAGGCGCTACAGTCTGGAACGGCATCACCACTACGGTCGCAGGTTCGAATCCTGCCTCGGACATGGATTTGTGTGATGTCCTTAGGCTAGTTAGGTTTAAGTAGTTCTAAGTTCTAGAGGACTGATGACGTTAGAAGTTAAGTCCCACAGTGCTCAGAGCCATGTTTTTGAGAACCTTGTTATATGCGCTTCCGATGGCTTGTAACTATACACGCGCACTTCGCAGCGTTGGGTCAGTCACGCTGGGCAGTTAAGCACGGTTAGACGCAATTTGCATGTCCAGCTAGGAACATTGCTCACTGCGCTAGTCTGTCATCAACGATAAACACATGTGCTGCTAAGCTGCCAAGAGGCGTCTCACATATGAGACCAGTGTGGATGCTCCTTGGATTTCTGTGATTTAAGTATAACACTGACTGTGTACTCTAAAATAGAAGCAACTTTCACCAGGTCGCTGTAAGCAGCAGCAATGGCTTGCGTCCGGCAGTGGCTCACGGTGGTGGTGGCGCGCTCAGCAAATAGGTCTTCGCTCCCGTCCAGTCGCGTCACCGAGGGTGCCTGGGCGAACACATATTTCAAGAGGAATTTCTCAGCTAACAAGTATGTAAGGGACGTCGCCACCTCATGCTTGCGGGATCCGAATGCGCACCTGTGCTTGTTTTGACAGATGATGGCCACGTCACTTCATGGGGACTGTCTGTAGCCTCCTGTGAGGTCTAGCAGACAGGGCCTTGCACGCTTTGATTGCATGTCTGTTGCATCATTTTCAGTTTATGAGTACTGAGCATGTCTACACATCAGTGTGCTGCATTATTTAGTAGCAGTTCGCAAGTCTGTACTGAAATTATTTCAGTGTAGTAGTTTGCATGTGTGTAGGCCGTGGAATACATTATTTCAACAGTATACAATTAGCAACTGTGTCTGTTGCATTATTTATGAGTAGTTTGCAGGTCTGCAGACTGTGTATTGTGACCCCAGGCACATCAGGGCGAGTGTTTTGTGTCAGTGTGATAAATATACTCCATTCCTAAATAAATTGTTCCAAAATAAAGAAAGTACACTCCTTCCTTACTCTATCCAGCTACCTGGCACAGGCTGAGTCATTTAAGTGCCATTTTCCCCCTCCAGACCACCATCTTGGAATACGTCACAGGAGGGATGACAGCACCCTCTGGTGGCTGTATTGTGTAAGAGGTTAGTTGGAGTCAAGATCTTGTGGTGGAGGCACTGCCTGCAAAATAGAAATATGTCCAACATATGCAGAACTTTTTCCTGTCATTTTCCCCCTCCCTGGACAAGCATCTTGGATTACATCACAGAATGGATGACAGCGCTCTCTGGTGGTAGTACTATGTACTAGACCACCTGGGCCTCGTGGTGAAGACTTAATTTCCCGCGATTTCCCCCCACCATCATGTATTACATCACATGAGGGTGACAGCACCCTCTGGTTGCAGTACTGTGTACTAGGTCAGTTGGAGTCTGTATCCCTTGGCGACCACACTGGATGGCGGTAGTGCCTCTAATTATTTAAATAAAATAGTGCATGCAAAATAATAAAGACTGCTTGAGACTGGTTGAGTCCTTTTCCAACAAATCCCTACTAGGAGGAGATGGCGGTCAGATGACTTAGGTTAGTGGAAGTGACCTTTCTTTCCCGCCATTTTCTTAGGTTAGTAGAGATAACCATAGTGTGATGCATTATCATGTTGGAATTTGAACTTCCTGTAATTTTTCTGAGGGAGGGGAGGGGGGTTAGATTAGTGGAAGTAGCCCAATTGACCTATCTTCCTGCCAAAAAACGCCATCTTGCATGGCGTCATCACCGTCATCTTGGATACATCCAGCAACAATGGAAAGTGGAGCCGGATGTAGGTAGTCCTACTACTCATGTAGACTGAGCCTTAGAATTTCCCGCCGGCCGCGGTGGTCTCGCGGTTCTAGGCACGCAGTCCGGAACCGTGCGACTGCTACGGTCGCAGGTTCGAATCCTGCCTCGGGCATGGATGTGTGTGATGTCCTTAGGTTAATTAGGTTTAAGTAGTTCTAAGTTCTAGGGGACTAATGACCACAGCATTTGAGTCCCATAGTGCTCAGATCCATTTGAACCATTTCTTTAGAATTTCCCTTTTGCAGGTCCTGTAGCTCCTCTACCATGTTCACACTTCTGACATTTAATGCCTCAGTTCTTAGAACGGTTTTTCGGCCTTTTTCTCACTGTTACCACCCTCTTGGCAGTCTGCTCCTGGAGATCTAGTCTAGAATCGTTTGCCAATGGACAGATCATCATGATAATGTTGTTGTAAATTATAGAAAATAGAGTTAAAACTCAATCGAGATATAGGGTTGGAAATTCTTGTTACCAGCCAGGCAGACATGACCAGACGTGGCTTATGTGTAATGTTGACTGTGCTAACAAGAGTGGACTATGCCGCATAACGAGGCTCGAGCCTTGGACAGCAACATACAGACTATTCGTCATGTAGACCTCACGTGCTACTGCGTGACATATACGCAATGCTCAAGCGTAATAGAAAATGCTAGAAGAAATGGTGCCGGGTGCATTACCGCTACAAAAAGGCTAGCCGCCATATTGTTGAGACAGTGAGACAGTGCTGGGAGTGATGGTAGAGATGCAGCAGCAGGTCGGTCGGTCAGCTCGAGTTCTGATGCTGAGAGATCGCTGTGCAGTGCTGCGTAACTACGAGGAGACTTAGACTTATTTCAATGTAGTCAACCCTTAGTTTGGTGCGCCCACCTCTGCTATATTGGGACTTAAAACTCAGGGAACTATGAGAAGTTACAATACTATGAAAGCAGTTAGTCAATTTTGTACATAGACTTGCATATAAGACAGATGTGCCAGGGGTACTTCCAGTATATATATATATTTCTAACTCACCCTACAGCCCTCTTTTCAGGTGCACAGAAGGCAGCCCACGACCACGAGACCTCCTGTGAAGTTCTTTGACGCGTATTATTGTAGTCCTTCTACTCCCTCTCAGGACTCGTCTGTGGGACACTAAATGTTTCAATTACAGCCCACGTGTCCTGTGAATATACATCATGTGTATTTAATGCAGTGATTGCCATTACTTTCTGTCTTCCCATTCCGTCTAATCACTGTTGATTTTCCCGCGTTTTAGGGTCAGTTTCCCACCCTGAAGGCACGTGAGTAGCCGTAGCCTCTGTCCGCTCCTCCGCCCTCTTTGACAAGGCCGCTGGCTGAATGAGTGTGGCTCCTTACGCTGGAAGACGTCGGCCACCATTGCTGAAGATTTTTATTCGAAATGTAACCAGCGACGAAGTTCTAACGCCGGGCCCAGGACGTTCCGATTACTACTAGCCTAAGACACTACCGCTAGAAAACGGGTACGTTTCTGATCACTTACATTTCCAATTGAGAAGAAATTAGTATTGTTACTGTATTAAAATATTTGTATAAGAATTTTACATTAGTGGTTAGTACTTGGCTGTAAAATAACTTGCAATAAATTTCATTTCAGATTACTACATCATCTGAAAGTATTAGTACAAAAAACTAATATACTGCACCCCAAAACGTAAGAACGAAAGGAACTTTCGCATGACGTGTCACTGCAAAGTAAAATTGATTGATGAAACTTGGACCATACGTAAAAAGAAACAGCCAATGAGACGAATAGATATACCACTTTCATTCAAAGACAATAATAAACCGGAAGCCACAACTGCTCGTGATGGGCCCTGGACACTACAAACAGCGAGATATAATTCTTAATATTGTGCGTTATCGCCACGGACAGCAATGCCTGCTCCGTAACGTGCTCCCAAGCTGGTCAAGAGGTTGTTAAGGAATTCTTGTGGTAGGGCGTCCCATTGCTGCAACAGCGCGTTGACAATTGCTGGGTGGCCGTTAGCGCATGTGGACTTGTTGCAATACTTCTCCCCAACGCATCCCACATGTGCTCGATAGAAATGAAGTATGGGGAACGGCAGACCAGTCCAGTCGCCTAAATTACTCTCGCTCCAAGATGTAATCCACTTGCGTACGAGGGCTATTCGGAAAGTAAGGAACGATAGGTCGCAAAATGGAAAACACAGTGAAAATCAAAATTGTTTTATTTGTGATAGTTAGCTACAATTTGCAGCTACTTATCTCTATAGTCACCGATCCGACTTAGATGTTTGCCGTAGCATTGTACCAAATTTCCAATACCCTCTTTATAGAAGGCATCCGCCACTGATTTCCGCCAATTCTCTACGCTGTCGTACAGCTCGTTGTCGGTGCCAAAATGTTGTCTTCGTAGCCAGCGATTCATGTGAGCAGAGGTGAAACTCAGAGGCAGACAATTACGGGCTGTATTGTGATTAATCAAACATTACCAATTGAAAACGATGCAGAATGTGGCTGAGAATTGTCTTGAAGAAAACGCACGGCAGTTATGTAATGCTGACAGCATAGATTCAGGCGAAATTTCTCACCACGCCCTCGTAGTTGGCGGGGGACACTATTGTTCTAGGTATCTTTATGTGCTCTCTGTGTGCTCAGAACTAAAAAGAACGACGTGATCGTCGAGCATACTAGAGACACTGCCCAACACACCTGTGTAAAAGTACATCGGAGTTTCACTGTGGTTTCCATTTCGTGGCTGATCGTTCCTTACTTCCCGAATTTCCCTTGTATTTCGGAGTAGACTCGCACTGTCATCCATAAAAATGAAATTAAAGCCGTATGCACCCCTCAAATGATGCACATGGAGAAGGAGTTCAGTATCAGAATAACATCGGCTGCTGAGTGTACCGTGTTGAAAAATTTAAAGCTCGGTACGCCAAGGCAATATTGTACCTTCCCTCTCTATACCACATAGGCCATCAAGACGATCATGTTCCACAATGTTTCTGTGCCCATAACGTGTTCCCACCTCTCCCCATATGAGGGTGCGTCCAGCATTGTCGAACACGACCGCTGTCTTTCAATAAAATTGTGATTTGTGTTACTCTTACTACGTATTTGTTCAGTTTCATTCTGTAGTACACTGCACCAGTTCTTTGCATGTGTGGCCCAAGTTTCATCGAGTAATGTTGCTTGGGAATGATACCTCATTAAAAGTTACTTTTGTCCTTAAGTTTTGCAGACCAGTGTACTAACCAACTTCCACAAGTCTTACAACTTCACAAATTGTACGGTGTAAAATTGAACTGTTCACTTACCATTATCAGTATCTCACTTAGCTCTAAGACTGTGGACGCAGATCCCCGACTACGGCTATGAAGAAAGCTGTACCTTTCCTTTGGTTCCACCTACACTCGGGAGAACCAGACTTTTTACTACTTTTTAATGGAGGATACTGCCCTTCTGTAACACTTTCCCTCAAGTTTCTATGCGTTGTCGGTTCCACCTTGAAGCTCTTGGACTATATGAGATTTGTTGTCGGTAGCAGGTATTCCCAGATCGTGAAAGGGCGCCTTCTGTAGCTCGAATGCTTTGTCCAACTAGTCAGGCCGCAAACCAGTCCACGTGGGCTGAACCTTGCGAACACGACTGAAAAATATCTGGTGTGAAACGAAGCTTGTAATACCGCATAAATTCTAGTCACTGTCAAGACTCTCAGTTCTCATGGTGAAACCTCCCCTTAGAAAAATTTATGAATGATTGTGCTGATAAACCCCTTACATTATTTGGTTTTCAAACAGCAGAGCAAAACTGAACGTGCACAACATTTTTAGCACAACGGAATCTGACTTTCAATAATCTCTATAAAAGAATGGCCCCGACTAACAATAACCTATATCCTTCATGAATCACTTACCTCACAAAAATCTTTGTTACTCGAACTACTGCAATACAGCGAGCGCCTATACTGCCAGCTAAATAAAAGATTCTAACTACTGAAGTCACTAACTACTGATGCGCATAGTTAGCAAATGAAAGATTTTGATACAGAACAAACAATCTATTTACCTTAATAGTGTTCAAAAGTCATAATATATATAGCAGTTCATGATATACAGTATTACAAATTTACTGTCTCTGATGGACACACGGCCAGATCATTCGCTCTCAAAACTCCGCCATCTCTCTCCTCAAATCCACCACTGCTGTCGGCTCACCTCCAACTGCGCAACGCTACGCGCTGTTCACATCCAACTGCCCAACATTACAATAGCGAATATTACAACAATGCCACCCAGCCACAGACTGCACACAGCACAGCCTGTGCTTTTCATACTGAGTGCTACGTGGCGTTACCAATATAAAAACCTAAACAGCCTACTTACAATGGCACCATATTCTGTGAAAGTATTCTGTAAAAATATTAAAACTTTCAGTAAAATGTGTTGGGTAGGGGAAGAGAGGGAAATGAGGAAGAGGTTTAACTCCCAGGAACCCTATTCCCCCCTTCGACCCGCAGCTGAATACAGTAGCCATGTATTTGAACAACAAATTCTTTAGACTGCAATTATTGTTTTTGCTGGTAGTGTTATTTAGATGGTGACGGCTACGTAGCTCCCTCTCTTCCACCGTTCTTCACTCACAGGAGAAACCTCCGCCACGGAGGTCGTCGAGACTTGTGGCCCAGGAGGCAGGGTGGGTGACCGCTGGCCGCTCGGCCGGCACTCTGTTGACTCTTGTCAACCGCGACCTGCTGGCTGAGGAGGCGGCGGCGGCGGCGGCGGCGAGCTGACGGCTGCAGACCGGGCCCGGCTCGCGGACCGCGGCCTGTTCGCCGCCTTATTGCATTACCCGCGGGCTGATCCTATTAGTGAAAGCCCGTCCTCCTAATTACACCTTAACTGATAATAATTAAGGCTAACCAAGTTTGGGGCCGCTCCTCCTTTAGGCGGAAGTAACTTGGTCGCCAAGTTGGCGCCGACTGTGAGGCGCGCCGCCCCCGCGACTTGTGGCTGGAGCGAGCAGCGCATGCGCGGTTACAGCCGCCAGGGACCCGCCGCCTCACTGCGCCAGCCAGCGGGCGCGATGGAGCCATGCTAAACAAAACCACTCTTATAAACGCTCAAGACGCTTTCAACAGAGATCTGCCTTTAGCCTCACCTGGGAGCGGTTTTCTACCACAAACATGTTCGCAGTACCCTATTTACGTTTTACATCTACATTCCGCAGGACACGTAACAGTGTGTGGGGCAGCGAACTTCCGTTACTAATATCATTTCCCCATTCCCGTGTTCCACTCGCGAACGGTGCGTGGAAAGAGCGACTAGCGAGAAGCCATCGTATGAACTTCAATTTTTCAAATTTTGTCGTAGTGATATTTCCGCTACATGTGAATGGGAAGGAGTAATTTGTTGCTTACCCTTCATAGAACGTACGTTCACGCAGTGTGAAACGTTCCTTTGAAAAATTATGAATGACTGTGCTGGTAAACGTCTACGTTATTTGATTTTCCAACAGCTGAACAAAACTGAACGTACTCAGACAGTTCTCTCCTTAATTATTCTGATCATCATTAAACTGACACACAATATTTCTTAGCGCAACGCAATCTGACTTTCAATAATCCGTACAAAAGAATGGCCCTGACTAACAATAACATATACCTTTCATGAATCATATACCTCACAAAATCTTCGTTATTCGAACTACTGCAATACGGTGAACGCCAATACTGCCTGCTAAATAAAAGTTTCTAACTACTGAAGGCAGTAACTACTGATAGGCATAGTTAGCAAATGAAAGATTTTGATAGAGAACAAACAATGTATTTACCTTAATAGTGTTCAAAAGTCATTATATATATATATATCAGTTCATGACACCCAGTCTTACAAATTTACTGTCACTGATGGACACACGTCCAGATCATCCGTTCTCAAAACTCCGCCATCTCTCTCCCCACATCCACCACTGCTGGCGGCTCACCTCCAACTGCTCAAAGCTACGCGCTGTTCACATCTAACTGCCCAACACTACAATAGCGAATATTCCAACAATGCCAGACCACACACAACATAGTCAGTGATTTTCATACAGAGCGCTACGAGGCGTTACCAACATAAAAACCTAAACAGCCTACTTACAAATGTTAACTGTACTTCTCTCCATAATGGACAACGCCTGTGCCCTGGCGACTGTCATCAGTGTTTGGACAAATATTTTGATACCTACTGGTTGACTTTAGATACGATGTGGACAGTATAGGTTCAAAGGTTCGAAAGTATACGTAGCACCTATCAGCAAAACTTGAATAACAAGATGAGAAAAAATTAAAACACCAAAATTTTATAAAGTAATGGTGAGATCGATTCTGACATAGGTCAACTTACAGACGGCCTTGGATAATATCCAAACAGCCTACTTACAAATATTAACTGTACAAAAGAAAGAGAATGCTATAGGCTAAGTACTCATGAAATACAAACATAATTTAATTTTTTTAGCATGACGACAAAAATAGAAGAAGGTAGGAACAAATTAAAAGATCGTACTGACAGAATGCTCGAGAAAGAAAAGTGTTTCCAAGCTAATACAAGAGTCTGTACTCTTATAAAGGACGAGGACATCTTCGAAGACCTCGGGAAAGTTGGGAGCAACTCTCTGAATGAAGCAAGATCAGGCGTTCGTCCCTTTACCATACAACGCAGAAGAAGAAGAAGAAGAAGAACTAGGACATGAAAATTAGAATACGAAAATGTGAAAAAGAAGATTTACTAGTTTCTATAGGGGGTGGCCACGAGGGGTAGCCGCGTGGTCTGCGGCGCCTTGTCACGGTCCGTGCGGCTCCCCTCGTCGGAGGCTCGAGTCCTCCCTCGGGCGTGGGTCTGTTTGTTGTCCATAGCGCAAGTAAGCAGCAGTTTGGTCCCATAAGACCTTACCACACATTTCCATTTCCATAGGGGTCAACTTAAAGTTTGATTAACTGTAGGATCAGTTATCGAGATTATTGATTTTAACTTCCTAAACATTGACGTGAAAAAGGATGAATGAAATTATTCAA
The DNA here is from genome assembly GCF_023897955.1 of Schistocerca gregaria. NCBI lineage: Eukaryota > Metazoa > Arthropoda > Insecta > Orthoptera > Acrididae > Schistocerca > Schistocerca gregaria. The sequence goes on from NC_064920.1 coordinate 947,814,003, forward strand.
ATGGTTTGATATACCCGTATAAAATCAGTAATTTCTTTTGTAGAAGCCAATTGAAGATAGATATTTGGTTCAATTTTTGTTCGTTTTGTTTCTGACTTTTCCTACATAAGTATAAAGGACACACCTAACACAAAACTCCGCAAGTGCAAAATAAACGCTTTCATGTCCGTCAATAATCACATGAAACTTTTAAATGTGCCTGTTTGAGCAGTCTGTAACCTGATGTCCGCACCAGTTCGTGACACTCTGGCTCCTCTGATGCAGGTACTCTCACGAAATTTTGGTGCTCACTCAGTCTGTGTACATTAAAGAAATGATACTAAAAGGTTACTTGCTGCTCATTCCGCAGTTAATGGTGGCCACAAAGCCAGGATCATACTACCATCAAATTTCTTTCATAACTTGGATAAGTAACAAATAAAAATGTTATTCAGCAAAAATTATTTTAATTAAGAAAATACAAAACACGAGCAGTTTACACGTTTGAATAACATTTTTCCTTGCCCGATCTTTCGTGCAAGACAAAATAAGATTTCATTAGTACAGAGTCAAACATGAAACAAACCCGTGAAATAATACATGCAAATGAGGGGGCAAGATAACAGCCGAATTCAAACAAAGAAGATAAGTGCCATAACTTCTCTCGTCGCGTGATAACAAAAAGTCCATTAATTCGGACTGGGCAATGAATGAATATTTGATTCTAATCTCCTTTAGAAAAGCCAAGAGTAAACTTCCCACTGCAGGCACGAGTTTTGTTTCCTAAAGATATCTTACTGCTTACTGAAGACCAAATTAACTATCTCTCCGAAACCCGTACACGAGGCTACTCATAGCACAGCGTCCCTTCCACGCCTAAATGTGCGGCTGAGGCAGCAAACGACGTACGTAGTCCGACTGAGGACTGTGCTCGCGGCTGGTCAGTAAGCAGCATTTTAAAAGCCTCTTGGTAATGAAATCCGCCCCCGCACCCCACGCTATGGCCGGATTAAATCGACAATTCTTCCCACGAACATGGCTATGATCCTGAAATTTATGAACTATGGCTCATCGAAAATTCTACACACACAGACGCAAGTACGTTTCACTTCCCCTAGAAGAAAGCGAGCTGAAACAGAACATGAAGCTCTAAATGGCTTTTTATTTGTTCGAGGCTGCGAATGATTTTACCTCGGACGAGAATTCTTCGTTCGTTAAATATTTTGTAAAATGGCATCCACTTGGGCTGTACAGTAGGTAGGACCCCCATCTGTTTTTCTTGAGATCAGCGCCAATTTGTACCCTGCCACCTTCCACACTCAAACGCTCAAGTGCGGTGATTGGACCCGCCGATGACGATCTGGCAGAGAAGGGAAAACAGACCGCAACTCCCTCTTTCCACAGGACTACCTTTCTGTCCTTCGGCCTGCCCTCGCCAGACGACCCACACAGGAGGGCCTCGCAACAGCTCCACTTGTATTCACACCTAATACGAGAACAGGATTTCTGCCCAGTTCCTAGGAATTCATGCATCTCAGTAAATTCTAAACTGTAGAAGGAAAATGAAATGAAAACTAAATTAATATTCAGTTACTTGAATCTCTTAGACACTCATTGCTGGTTCAGATAAACAACTTGATATCAAAATTACCATGGAAAACGCGTAATTAGAATTTAATTTCATATTACTAGGGAGAAGGAGATTTAAAATAGACCGACACCTCCTTTTTTGAAAAGGATCGTAGACTTCATGCCTAACTCCAGCAAAAACTGGATGCTAAATTGCTGTCTGATAACATAAAATGTTTATATGAGATGAGACGTCATCTTGCAGATAAGCAATTATCTAGTTTACAGGCAAGGTACGAAGTTAACCGTCGAGGGGGCCTGCTGCGTATAAAGTGTGCCAGTAACATATAACACTGTCATGTACCGTTCCATTCTTGTTTTACAGTTGTGATTCCGTACCCGTTCTTTCACTATTGCTTCATCTTACACAGTGGTACATTATGTTATCTTACGTTCAAGTGAACAGCAGCAACATGGAGAAAATAGCGAGCTTCGTGAGAAGAAAATGCCCCAGATTCCAAACTAGCACCACAATCCCATGATGAGGCACATGTCTAACGTAAGAGATAATCAGTTATTTAATAAGCATTTGGCTGGGTTCTGATGCTACTACACCGTACACTGTTTCGACTGGGTGATTACTGTGGGGTAACACTCAAACGCGGCAACAGAGTGACATAATGAAACTGTGTCTTATTATTGTTTAATTAAACGGTGATTTAACTCATAGAATACAGGTTTATTTTCTCGTTGTTTGATTTAACTAAGATTAAATTGTGATTTCGCTCTTAGATGTTTACATAAAAACAGGTATTCTTCACTTGTGTACAAAGTATGCCACGCTCCCGCACGTGTTACGAAAATCAACGCACCTGCTCGAGGGTTAAGGGCCTAGAACGTGAGTACGCCTCCAACACAAGTACTGATTTGTACAAGTCAGGAATTATTTAAAGGCCTAAATGCTAATTTTGACAGGAAATCTTATTTCCGAAAGTAGATTTATCTTTAGGATCTAGTTTCAGATGGGAAAAATAGATTTTTATTTAATAATTTTTTCATACGTATACAGTGTGTCAGATGGAACAGAAGAAGATGGTAAATATCACAGGAGTTTTCAGACACTAAAACTCAATCTATGTGCGAAGAATGCTATCTTCCATAGCAATAGACGTAGTATCGGCAAAAGACGATCCAGAATTCAAACACCTAAAACATAAAAAAATATTTGTGGTCTGTCGCTGCAAATGAAATGAAAAAAATCTAAGAGAGAGCTCTGTGAAAGAGTCTCAGGATGTCATCAGTTTGAAAAGAGGATCAGGTGATACATAGAAATCCAGGTAGGTCTATTTCAACCACTTTATGTTTCTTGTAGTCATTGTTGCAAAAAATAATACAAATGACAGTTTGAGTCCATCTGAAGTAGGACAGTAAGACACAGAAGCTGAGGCTACTGAAGAAGTACATGAGACTTCGATGTTAAGGCCCTAAAGGCAGAAGAATACAACGACTAATGACGCAGGAACTGGCACTGAACGATTTCAAACGAGTGCCTGATCATCTGAAGACAAGATATTATCGAAGTCATCATATATGCTTCTTGTGAGCAGAACCGTCCACCCCAGATCTATCCGCGAAACACGAATTTCATTAGCTCCGTCAAGCCACCAACTTACTACACAAATATACAGAGTGAAAATTATTTCCATGTATGAAAAAGAAACGTAAATTAGTTACAAACTACGGCTTGCACACACTTTATTCAATATTTAACCACCACTACAGATATGCCGATTTAGGTTACGACATGTTCGATATGCCTGCCATCACGTGGCGCTCACGAATAGCGAAATTGTGCAGGACCCGCTGAAGTGTCGGAACATTGATGCAGTCCATGACCTCCTGAATGGGCTGTTTTCAGCTCACCAGTGGTTTTTGGGCTATTACTGCACACCTTGCCTTTAATACAGCCCCATAAAAAGGAGTCGCATGTATTCAGTGAAGAATATGAGTCAGTCAGTCGAGGCCCATGCCAGTGGCCTCTGGGTACTCAAGAGCCAAAATGCGTTCTCCAAAGTGCTCCACCAGAACATCAAACACTGTCCTACTTCGATGGGGTCGAGCTCCGTCTTGCATGAACGACATCTTGTCGAAATCATAGTCAATTTCGAGAATGCGGATGAAATCATCTTCCAAAATCTTCACGTAGCATTCGGTAGTCACTGTGCCATCAATGAATATCACATCGATTATTCCGTGACTGGACATTGCACCCCACACAGTCACCCGTTGAGGGTGAAGAGACTTCTCGATCACGAAACGTGGATTCACAATCCCCCAAATGCTCCAATTTTGCTTACTCACTAACCCATCGAAATGAAACTGGGCCTTGTCGCTAAAACAAATCACGCACGCGCATACTAATTCCCGTCATGACCCGCGACCAACCGTGCAGTTTGAAGGTCCTGACGAAAACAGTTCAGAAGTTATGACGATTTTATTTCACATAGTTCAATAATTGTATGTGAAAATGTAGCAAACGTGGGGTCTCCAGAAACTCCAGATCAGATCATTTCCGAGCAAGTGACCATTATGAACTGTTTAACATACACAGTAATATAAACAATAACAAATAAGCTGTAATAAAAATATGTGTATTACTATTCATGTATCTACCTGATCATACTAAATTTTTTAAATATAATATCAACACGCTTATCTGATTGTTATCATTATTTTCTCTTCAGGATCTACACATTAACGCAAGTTTGTTGTCATTTCAGTTACTGTTCATCCAATTTTCGAAATTAATTAGTCGAAGGAAGATTTCGCCGTTTTGGTGTAGTACAAAAATATCCGGATGCTTTCTGAACTCTTTGTACAAGGTGTGAAAGCTCCATTAGTATTTCTTCTCTTCAGGAAAGGGTTCACCCAGTATATATGTTTTCTGCGTCTGCAGCGTCATTCCTTCTTCAAACACCCTAACAAGTGCCAAATGGCTACAGCACCTTCCGCAGACACTTCTGTTTGGTTTATTATTTCCAATAATCTGAATAAACAAATTCTGTCTGCCCGCCGTATTGTGATCAAAACGACTAACAGAGCAAGAGCTGTCATGGGAGGCGCGGAAGAGATGGGAGACCTAGTCCACACACCACAGCTTTCGGTTGGTCAGTGCCTTGTTGCCCTTAAAGAATGCTGCGGTTGTAATTTTTAGAACAAAGTCAGATACAAGTATGCTTAGTTTGTCATTGCAGTGATTACACACCAGGAAGTGATGTGGATCAACTGAAGAACTCTTTAATGTTGATTTTACAACTAAGACATTTCTTTTTGTGAGACGACAGTAAGTTATCAACATGAGCAGGCTTTTATGGGAGTATGTAATGCGTGCGGAATCTTTATGGTGGTTCTCCTTCGAATAATATTTTGTGAAGTTGAGAACAAGCAGGCAGTTTGATACTTAAACAATACATATTGCAGTGGACGTTTGGGGCTTGGAATCCACGTGCAGCTGTTAGGAAAACGAGCATCTCGAGGCACTTACCAGGGAGAGAACACTGGTTCCAAAAATTTCTCACATCGGTATGCAGACAACGCCTTCGGATGCTGAGACGATAAAACTGCCGACCTGGATTTACTTGTTAGGCACCTGTAGCCAAAGGTGCAGGGACGCAAGAGAAATTTAGGTCACCTAGCCGAGACGTTTCGACAGTCTCATAAACGCTCTATGTGATCAGGGATGGCGGTTATAAAAATTCTCAAGTTTCTATCTTCACCATGGACCGGACGCTATTGATGGAGCTGTCAGGTGGTCTCGTCCCTCTGCTGCCGAGTTTTTTAGGAAACATCAGGCCTTCGAAAGAATTTTTGAATGGAACACAACATTATGGCTGCTCTGAAATGGTCAATGTTGGGACAAAAGACACCTGGGCAGACACACTGTAACGTTCAGCCCGTCCAGATAATGATCTCTGTGATAAATGTGTCGTACACTTTAGGCCTAAACAGAATCTCAAAACACGCTGCCCAAAGGGACGCCGGAAAAAAACAAGTAGGAAGCACAATGTCTTCTTCTCTCTGCGTAGTAATTTATGAGTCAGGGATTGCGTGATTCTTCAGAGAAGTGAAGAATATTGTTAACTTTGATTAGGATTGTCAGGATGGTATAGCAGACGAGTTAGATGCGAGGCATGGAGCTCGTGGAATCTTTTGATTGGCGCGAAACCTTGTGGGTGCGGCTGTGTGAGTGCTTTTGTCGATTATACCAAAGTTTGGTGGAGAGTGAGGACTCAGACTCCCGTCTGGAGAGGATTCTGATCTTGGCGCTAGTTGTGATGGGGCTGCGTTTGGGACACTCACCCCAAGCGTGACTTTGCACTGGCATTGCTGTTGACTGGGGAGAATGTGGTGAGGACTTAGCTGTACCAACAGTTTAGACCTCTGTCATCTCGGACAACTTGCTGTGCTAAGAACAATCTTGCTCGTTTCAGGTCTGCCGCATTGACGTTTGATCTACTCGTGCACACTGCATTATAAGTGATTCAAACTCGTCAATAGTATGACTGGCGAACAGGAGTGTCACACGCTGGAATCTGCCGAGGGGACTGATGACCACAGCAGGTAAGTCCCATAGTGCTCAGAGCAATTCGAGCCATTTTTTTTGGAATCCCCCGAGGTTTCAGGGCTCCATTAGAGAGAAACTGCGATCCGCCTAACAGGTCGCCAGCCGCGAGTTTACAGATTTGTGACCACGATCACAAATTACAGGAGCCGCCCATCGCTACTATGGTGGCGCTTGCAGCACGATCGTCACCTGAGACAGCGCTACACTTCGATAGAAGAGGTATACTGCTGCTCCGGCTTGTTTGGCAAACAGAATCACAGTCTCGCCACTTGTTCTCAGCTGCACCGACATAGTATAACTTCTGTGCCTATTCAGCGTCAGATAACTTCAGATTGCGTTTTCCATGTTTTGAGTCAGAGTAAATAGTTGAATCAGACAAACCTTAATCTTTACCAACCAGTCATCACCAAGTGGAGTGTGAACTACCTGTATTTGTTGCGTCTGTTTGTGTTGCCAACAGTTTATGATCTATTTGTCATCTCGCTTAACTTTGTTGTTTGTACTGCTTTATGATCAATAAACGTTTGCCTTTTTTTATAAAAGATTAAACCATCAGTATTTGACTACAATAATGACAGGGCCATCATTTCATTAGCATTATTTCAGAATTACCTCTAATGCAGCTAACAACAGCAACCACTGTCAAAGGGTAGAATCAATTTAGGAGACTCATGGGCCAGGTAGAGAGGTAGAAGGATTACTACGTAGTTAAAGTGATTACTGTCGGGGCTTAAATGCATAGTCGCTTGTAGCCTCCCAAATCATTTTGCAAGACCAGTCTTTAAGCTGCGTCCTTAATAGTTTGCGACACGAAGTTCTCTTTACGTAATTGCAATAAGTCGGTCGATTAGGTCATTACATGGTTTTCATTTATGTCTGTTGTATCTCTAATTTGTCGGCAGTGACGTTTAGTTCTCAAAAAACCTCTTTTTCGGTTGATTAGGTCATTACATAGTTTTCATTTATGTCTGTTGTATCTGTAATTTCTGGGCAGTGAAGTTTAGTTCTCAAAAAACCTCTTTTTTCTTATGTTGTACATACTTCAAACGTCAGTGTAGTTAATATGAACATCAAGGCGCTCCGAAGGAGTCACATGACAGTCATAATAAAAGAACTATCCGCTCCTGAGCTGGCACCAACACGCCTTCGCAGCGTAGGCAAACCGCAAATCGATATAAAGCGGGAAACTTCTTTCAAGGGTAATATGTACCGTACAGTGGAACAATGTATGATTCTTCTTGATAGGGAAAAACTCTAACTCTAGTACTTCTCTTTCTTGCAAAACACTCTTCAGTGCAAATTTCGTGTCCTCACTTAATGTCTGAAATGGCTAGCACTTTTAAGTTCCCAGTTTCCAATCAGTATCGTGGATTTGCTACATACATTCCTGTTTCACTTCGAAGAGTGTTACTTCTGACCAATTCTAAGCTATATTTTAGTCCATTTATAAAATGACGTAGGGATCCAGATAAATGCTAATGTGAACGACTAGTTCTATTCTGTTAGACAACAGAAGTGGAAGTTACGGTTGGAAAATATTATAGTTCGGGCTTCAGCACGTGTTTAGTTTTAATGAAAGTACTGGTGAAGCTGGAATAGATCGTCGTAACTAAATTAAACATGGGAGAATATTAAGTTTGTAACGTTACTGCAAAATGTAGCCGTGTTGCAGCACTTAGGTCTTATGTTTGTTGTTGTTGTTGTTACTGACGATGAACTGTCATTAAGAATGATGTATTTTACGTCACCCATCATTCTCTACGGCCACAACGCCGTGGCTGCAAAGGTGCTAGCCCGTAACTGTGCTTACGTGTTTACGTGCGCTCCTCTTCGAACGCTGTTTTTCGCTGTCCAACATGTCGTTAATACCTCCTTCACCAAACAACAATGAAATCCATTCCGCGGAAATATTTTACTAATGCTTAATAAAATTCTTTCGCTTACCGTGATGCCTAGAAACTACTAACGGAACTAAATTAAATTTCTATTTACATATAAAGGGCAAGGGTGCTTACTTTTAGCTTTTTTATTTTTTAATTTACCAATTTGGTATCTAGTGCACGCTCTTCTTCAGCGATCTCGTATTTTATTTTTAAGCTATGAGCGTGTTTTCGATACTGGTTCACTAAATTAAAAAATATGTGAAAAGCAACTAGCCTTGTCTTTACAAATAAATAAAACATTTGATGTATCAACTGTATGAAGGCCGCAAGATACTCTAATAGAAAATTTTATCGGAGAAATTTTCTGATTGAAGATGTAGTACTTGTTGCCCCAGTGCCTAAATTCAAATCCGTCCTGACCTACGGAGGAAATAAAAAAAAAAAGAGGCAAGTTTGACAGAGTGTTATTACTGTTGTACCTTCTACGTCTGAGAGGTTTGAGTATTCTGTCAGAATATTCCTGATGAACAGCACCAGTAAGATGCACACTCAGCGAAATGAAAACTCTCTCACCTGTTGTCAAAGTGAAGGTCTTCGTATTATATTTATGACAAATGATTCTTACTGCTTTCTGTATCGTGTGTACTTTAACTAAGTACAAGATGTATGCAAGATGACTAACGCTGATAGGTGCCATTATGTCTTATGTGACATAAGGTGGGACTAAAGTTTCGCCAAGCAGTTCTAAATACGACGTCTTTGGTGTTGATGGCCTGCATACCCAGGAGGGAATATAGGGTTTAACGTCCCGTCGACACAGAGGTAATTAGAGACGGACCGCAAGCTCGAATTGTGTCAAGGATGGGGAAGGAAATCGACTGCACCCTTTCAAAGGACACTTCCCGGCATTTGCCTTGAGCGATTTACGGAAATCACGGAAAACCTAAATCTGGATGGTCGAAAGCGGGTTTGATTCGCAGTCCTGCCGAATGCGAGTTCACTGTAATAACCACTGCACCATCTTAATCGACAGCAGCCTCTCTGAAGGAAGGGGAAGCCTTTGCAAATGTCATGAGCAGGTGTCCCAGTGAAAGAAAGTATGACTTTTTGAACGTGTGTTATTCTCCTAGAAATGACGGTACCTGTTACTGAGCACAAAACCACCCAGAATCTATTGTTGTCTGCAGAGGTCAGACGTACTTGAAAGAACTGAGACTGTTATAAAATTAATTTAGGTGGCAAAAAGCTGGATAGTTTGTTTTATAAACCGATTTCATATCGGGATTTCGTTGGTGAGGAATTGCCTGCCATAATCGAAGACAGATCAGCAATTTTGAAGCCAAAGAACGTTCGTCGTGCAGGTCAGGAATAGAAAAGGTTAATATAATATTAGTAAACTGCCGGAACAAGAATCAGTATCGCTTATTGAAGGTAATAGTAACCAGTACTATTAGGAACAGAGCATAGGTTGAAACCAGAAGTGAACAGAAACATAGTCATAAATACAAAGTGGAGTATGATCATAATGATAGGTTAGAAGCCAGTGGTGGCGGCGTATTTATTGCTGTAAGGAATTTAATATTTAATGATGTTATCACGAATTTCGAATGGAAAAAAATCACGTAAAGCTAAGCAACAAAGGTGCGTCAAACATGGTAATCGTATATTTCAATATACTGCCTGCGTCACAGCTGTTGCGGAAGAGCACTCTAGAGAATTTCGGAATAAATTCCCTGATCGCGCTGTTGTAATAGATGGAGACTTAAATTTTTCGACTGTGGAATGGAAGTCGTGTGATCAAAACTGGAACCACAGACAGGGATTGGTGTGGCATTATTCTGCATGCCTTGTAAGAATATTACTTCGAGCAGATAGAGATCCAACTCGTGATGGTAACGCCTTACACCTCCTAGCAACAGACAGACCTGAACGTTTCCCATCTGTTAACAAAGAGAAGGCATCAATTATAATATTGCTGTGGTAGCGTCAATGACTCCGGGTGTTAAGAAACGAAGGACTTAAAAAAATTAAAAAATAAAGCAAAAGTGACAGGATGCATAGTATCTGAGGAGCCAACATCAAACGTAGTACTGAGGATGAAGATGGATAAAAATTTCATAAGCATCATTAAATACACCTTAGACAAGTATCTTCCGAGCAAAGTTTAACAACTGTGTAAGAAAGTTGCTTCATAAACAAAGAGACTTCCATCTCAGATATAAAGAATTCAAAATGTGACAAACAAAAGCTGAACCAAGCGGAAAGGAGCTCAATAAGAGCAATGAGAGAAGCATTCAATGACTTTCAAAGTAAAGTTTTGTCGACCGATCTGACCAAAAGTCTAAGGAGTTTTGCTGTTACATAAAATCAGCAAGGGGATAAAAATCCTCTATTAAGTCAATCAGTGAACGTATTGGCATCGAAATGGAAAATGGCATAGAGAAGGCTGAAATACTGAATTCGGTCTTCCGCAACTATTCCCCCAGGGGAAATCGTAATACGCTCCGTCCTTTCAACCACTGCACGAACGCCAAAATTGCAGATATTGAGATAAGTAAAAGACACCTGGACCGCATATGACACCTATAAGATTCTACAGAGATTATGTGATAGAACTTGCTCCCCTTCTAGCACCAGTTTATCGTAGGTCACTGGAGTAACGAAGGGTACCTAGTGGCTGGAAAAATGCACAGGCCATTTCTGTTTTCAAGAAGGGTCCTAGAACAGATGCACATAATTATGGACGTACATCGGGGAAGCCAATATGTTGTAGAATCATATATATGTTTTATCCACGCGTTAGGACGTTTTTGGAGAAGGAAAATCTCTTTCGTCTGTATAAATTAATATGAATTTCGCAAAAAGAGGTCGTACGAAAGTCAGATCGCTCTGTTTGTCCACGAGACCCATAGCTTTGTAGGCAACGGTACTCAGGTTGGTGCCGTGTTTCTTGACTTCAGAAAAGCATCTGGTACAGTTGGGCACTGCGGTTTAGAGAGCTTACCATCAGACTAGATTTGTGACTGGATACAAGAGTTCCTTGACAGGTGGAATTCAATATACCGCTTTAAACGAAACAAAGTCGACAGATGTGAAGGTAATTTCAGTAGTACACCAAGGAAGTGTCAGAGGACCGTTGCTACTACTATGTAAATGAATGATCTAGTGGATAATGTCGGAAGCTTCATCAAGCTATTGGCAAATGACGGAGTTGTCTGTCAGAAGGTAGTAATGCCAGAAGACTGTCGCGATTTGCAAAAGGACCTCTATAGGATTGATGAATGGTGCTGGGGCTGGCAGTTGACCGTGAAGGTAAATAAATATAACATATTGCGCTTACGTAGGAGAATAAATCCACTAATATACAACTACACTATTGATGATAAACTGCTGGATTTAATAAATATCGTAAAATACCTAGGAATGACCATGTGTAGTGACCGCAAGGATAGTGATAACATATAACAGACAGTAGTAAAAGCAGATCCTGACAGATTAATTGGAAGAATCATAAGAAAATGTAGTTCATCCTCGAAAAAATTGGCTTACAAAATACTTGTTTGACCGATTCTTGACTATTGCCCATCAATCTGGGGCACTTACCAGGTGGATTAGTAGAAGAGTTAAACAAGATTCAACTAAGAGCGGTATCGTGTACTCTACATAAGAGCGTTACGGAGATACGGAGATGGTCAACGACTTCCAGTGGCAGACGCTACAAAATGGCAGTGCATCACGAAGGGGTATTCGCCTCGTGCAACGACCACAACGCGACAGTTCAAGAAGTTAGAGCTAACACGGAGATTTATCGACATCCGTTCTTCCCCCGTGCCATTCGTGAATGGGAAAGGGAAAGGGGGGGGGGTTCAGACAGTGGTTCCAGACGTTCCCTACGCCACACATCAAATGGTTCAAATGACTCTAAGCACTATGGGACTTAACATCTGAGGTCAACAGTCCCCTAGACTTAGGACTACTTAAACCTAACTAATCTAAGGACATCACACACATCCATGCCCTAGGCAGGATTCGAACCTGCGACCGTAGCAGCCGCCTGGTTCCGAAATGGAGCACCTAGAACCGCTCGACCACAGCGGCCGGCACGCCACACATTTTCACCAGCCTTGCTTCCTATAGATGCAGATTCGAGGAACGACCACAATTTGGACGACCACCGTTTAAATGTAAACAATCCAAACTTGAAATGGAATATATGGATCTTGGTCGGGGGGAATTCATATCATGCGACTGAAGCTATGGTTAACGTATTCGGAAGTAACGAGACATCTGGCAATTCTGTTTAGAGTTCCCATCGATCCATAAATCATTCCAAGTCAATATCTAGAAAGTTTTTCAAACAAACGGCGGTTGCCTCCTTTCTCAGTCATTCCTCATTTGTCTTAGTGCTCACTTTTTGCTAACCCCGCGATCTCGGAATCTGCTCTAAATGCATTTCCAGAGATATGAGCTCTCCTAATTGTTTCAGGTAAGTTAGGATGTTTCCTGAAATATCGATTATGGGAAGTCTAATTTTATATTTCTGAGATTCCGTTGAATGAAAAGATACCTCCGTTATCATGACAATAACAATAACAGCAGCAAAATGGATTGTCTGTGGACTAGGATTCAACCTCAATCAGTTTTATTTCAGAGTGAATGGCGGCTGGTTCCTGTCTATCTGTATGAGAAAGGAGGTGCGGAGTCAGATGAGACTGATTGGGCAATAAATCACGCACTCTGAATTTCGTGGTGATAGAAGAGTTCCACAGAAATTCCAATGCGGGTATCATAATTGTTATCATTGTTTGAGCTATTGTGGAACATCTGTCATTGTTCGATTATGCCATAGGCCACAACGTACTGCAAATCGTCACAACGGGAAAATACCTAGTTGTACGCGCAGGGAGCGATTTAAGGTTGACCGACCACAAAGAACGAGTTGAAGAGAAAGTAGATACGGGACTGAGTTTCATTGGAGGATTGTTAAAAAAAAAATGTCATTCATCTGGGAACAAAGCCTCGACCGACTGAACCTTGAGTATTGGTCAACTATCTGATTCTCCAGCCAGGGAGTTCGTTTTTTCGGGTGCACACAGAAATATTGTTAAGGAAAAAATTAAGGTACTTACACCGTATGTATATCGCTATGTGAACAATTTTACTTTTTTTTTTCAAAATACAATATGTCACCTGCAAGCATCATCACGCGTAAGGAGCTCACATTGGCAGTTCGTGGTCAAATACAACAGCGCAACGTCGAGGTTTGGCTAATATCTGCATTTGTATTCAGCCATACATTTCTTTCCAATCCCCGTATATGGTCATATAAAGAATTTTATAGGCATATTTTCAAAATCCCACATGTCACCTGTAAGTAATATTACCCGTAAAAGGTGGCAGGGGTGTTACATTATAAATACTAGAATATTGCTCTTGTGCCCGAAAACCTTGCGTCTTGTACTGTTTTATGTGAAATAACTTAAAACAAATCCTTTTTGGTTCAAGCACAGAATAATTCCACATTTTACAGTCAAATACTCCTGAGGGGAAAGCCTAAGTCTTCACTTTGGCCCACACTATGACGAGTAGCCAAAACTGTCACATCGTGCATCATTCCATGGCGCAGAAGCTGCAGTTTTTCTTGTGCTGGAAGGAGTACATCCAGTGGTGGGCTGCCAGGCTTAGTCCATTTGCATTGCTCCAGGTAAGAATTCACTAACACATCTGTATAATAACTCATCTTTAAAACTTACTTTTTATCTTTATAAGCGGTTTTTGTTACACAAGATAAAACTGCGTCACAATATCAAATGGTCCCGGCAGAGATTCGAGTCCTCCCACAGGCATGGGTGTCCTTGGGATAATTTAGGTTAAATAGTGTGTTAAGCTTGGTGACTGATGACTTAGAATTACTACACCGGTAACTGATGCTAAGGCAAGGTGTTACCTTATTCAGTAACATTGTACCAGAAGAAACAGAATATCACTGCATCAGAGAGCTTAAATGTTGCTTGAAAGCATCGTTGTCCTTCCGAACAATTCTGGAGCAGATAAGGAGAGGCGAGTGTGGGATGGGGGCACCACTAGGGGGTGTTAGAGAGCCTTTACTGTTTACAATATGTAGTGTGAGCCCAACTCCACTGATAAAATTTCGGAAGACGTTCAGGGATATTTTCCAAGTATCTTGGTATGAGGTGTCTGTGTTCTCCGGTGGCTTGTTACGCAATGATTGCGTTTACTTTGACTTCTTGCTCCCATTCGTCTCTGTATCTGTATTGCACTGAAAATACCTGCACAACTCTGAAAATGTTGACGGTGTGCGCGGTGTGTCTTGTTTCGAAACATTTCGAAACAAACTTCATCCACTCAGTCACAGTACTTGGAGTTGGCTAAACTGTGCCTACCCTTCACCGTTAAGGCTGCATACAGTCCTGCTCGGTTCTGTCTTGGTTTATTTTTCCGGCAGTGTTAATTTATATGATACACAACAGTACAGATAGGTTTCTTGATGAAAAATTAGACGATATGCACCTTATGCATGGGTTCACTGAAAGCAGTGGAAAAGCGTCTTTCTTGAGCTCTTCTCACAATGATGGTATCCACATCACAGTACTTTTGCACCGTCAGAGAAGTGTTGCAGTACTCTGTGTTTTGTCTTGTACGTTTTGGTAATTGCATGTTACAGGACACTTCACCACATGAAGTTATTTTTACGGAGATCAAGGTAATTAGGTAAGAACTAAAATAAATAAGTTACGTATTTACTCTGTAACGAGCCTCCACAGACCACGGGTCGCTTATGCCACATTTCTCAGGAAGTGCTCTGAATAACAGCTGAGATTTTGTCAGAGTTAGGTTTCACACTGTATATAAATGATACTGACGTTAGAAGCTCCATGAGAGTACTCAGAGGCGATGCTACTGTCTACAGAAAGGTTGCAGCTCCAACAGCGAAATGGAGGAAGCTCTGCGGACGGTGCAGGGACTAACGGTTAACATTGCACGTTATTAAATGTAACGTATTAAGCAGAAATAGTTAAAGAAATATGTTATTCTTGCATTATGCTTTTGGCGATAAATCACTGGATACATTACAAACCGTACGATGTCCAAGTGCAACCTCCCAGACTGACCTATAGCGGGATGAGCACGTGAAATTCACTGCAGGAAAAGGAAATGTCCGCCTGAGATTCACCGAAAGAAAAGCAAATTGATACACGAGTGCCGGCCCCGGGGGTCTCGCGGTTCTAGGCGCTCAGTCCGGAACCGCGTGACTGCTACGGTCGCAGGTTCGAATCCTGCGTCGGGCATGGATGTGTGTGATGTCCTTAGGTTTGTTAGGTATAAGTAGTTCTAAGTTCTAGGGGACTGATGACCACAGCAGTTGAGTGCCATAGTGCTCAGAGAGATTTTTTTGATACACGAGTGAAGTGGTTTCAAAAAAGCTTGTAAAGCTGATACCTAAGTATTTATCATGTATGAGTTAGCAGGTTGGATTAAGAGGTGATATAGATATCTATCGGATGTGGGCATTTTCGTCACGGGTTCGTCTACGTTGCGCAAGAGCGCTACGAAAATATTAAGCAAGTTGCAGTGGCATACGCTAAAAGGGAAACGGAGAGATTTCCTGTCGAAATTCCGACATAATGCGTTCTAAGAAGAATTAAGTGACATATTAGTTCGTTCCAGATATGCGTCCCGAAATGACCACGTCGGGATACACTCGGGGGTTTATCGACAGCCGTTTTTCCCTTGCACCATTTGCGAATAGAACAGAAAATATTAAGTGATAGTGGTACCATACTATGGATTAAGAAAAGGACAGCCCACCCTTACAAACGTTACCTTTGTGTCAACGGTGCTGCCCTCATTTGTACTGACTGAGCAAGATGACGCAGTGGTCAGTACACAGGACGCGCATTCGGAAAGACGACAGCTCGGATCACACAGTTTGGCCACATAGATTTAGGTGTTCTGTGGTTTTCTTAAATCGCTTAAAGCAAATTCAAGGATAGTTTCTTTAAAAGCGCAAGGCTGATTTCCCTCCTCGTCCTTTCCTAATCGGAGCTTGCGCTCCGTCTCTGACGACCTGGATATCGACGGGACGTTAAACACCAATCTTCTTTCCTTCTCATTTGTACTGAGATTGTAATCGGGCTGAAGGTTCCAAACCCGAAATGGTATCAGTGTTCTACAAGTTGTACTAACTTATCGACTTCACTCCAAGTAGTTTGTCTCAGCCCGGTGGTTGAAGCGGCGTCATTTATCGATCAAATGCCACAATCTGCAATAGACTGCTGCCATACGTCTTTCGAGTAAGCAGGCTAAAGCAGTCTATGAGGTGACTTAGTCGACGTTTTACAAGGAGCACCTGTCATTTTATTCACTAAGTCGGCATTGGTTAAAATGACATAATGCTTATAACGAAGTCATGTACTCACAACGATCAACGCTCTACAGTGAGGTGCAAAAGTTGCGTAGATTTGTCAGTGCTAACACACGATGTCCGCAGCTCGTGGTCGTGCGGTAGTGTTCTCGCTTCCCACGTCCGGGTTCCCGGGTTCGATTCCCGGCGGGGTCAGGGATTTTTTCTGCCTCGTGATGACTGCGTGTTAGGTTAGTTGTCCTTAGGTTAGTTAGGTTGAAGTAGTTCTAGGGAACTGATGACCATAGATGTTAAGTCCCATAGCGCTCAGAGGCATTTTTCTTTTTTTTTTTTTTTTTGCTAATTCACGAGCAACATTGCGTGAAAAAATCGCAGAAATCATTATGGGCCGTACGACGCACGTATCCGTCATGACAGTTCTATGAAATTTTGCGTTAAAGATCTAGGCAGCAGACGATCGACGAAAGTGCCTCTGCTTACAGCACATCACCTGCATCACCTCTCCTGGACTCTTGACAATGTCTGTTGGACCCTAGACGACTGGAAAGCCGTAGCCTCCTCAGATGAGTCCAGATTTCAGTTGATAAAAGCAAATGGTAGCGTTCGAGTGTGACACAAACTCCACGAAGTCATGCACCAAAGTAGTCAGCAAGGTACCATTGGAGCAGGTGGTGGCTCGATATTGGTGTGGGCAGTGTTTACATGGAATGTACTGAGTCCTTTGGTCCACCTGAACCGATCATTGACTGTAAATGATATATTCGGCTGCTTGAAGACCATTTGCAGATACTCATGGAATTCATGTTGCTAAACAACGACGTCATGCATCGGGCCACAATTGTTCGCAACTGCCAGGTGGAACATTCTCGATAAGTCACCGATTTGGCCACCCAGACCTCGCGACAGGAGTACCATCGAACATTTATGGGACATAATCAAGAAGTTAGTTCGTGCATAACATCCTGCGCCTGCAACCCTTTCGAAGTTACGGACGGTTATAGAGACAGCATGTCTCAATATTGCTGCAGGGGACTTTCAACGAGTTGTTGAGTCCATACCTCATCGAGCTGCTGCATTGCCCCGGGCAAAATCAGGTCCGAAACGATATTATGATGTATCCCAAGAATTTTGACACCTTACTGTACAATCCACAAGCAACATAATTCACATATATTAAAAGAATACCTTTCATGAAGAATGATCAATAAGATAGTTTCCGAATAAGTAACTTGGCTGCGTTGATCGCAGAATCGAGCGATACGCAACGACATTGCTGCCGACACTGCGCGGGCCCTTCGACTCATCTTCTGTCTGGGAGGCAAGCATATCCCGACTAAATCACTGCCAGCGCGGACCAATATCTGGGGCATTCTTTGTGGCAACCCGACAACGCTGTTACTGATTCCACTGTTAATACATTTCTTATATTACAACGTATAGTTACTTTATATTACTGCAGAAAGACACACCATAACGAATTCGCCGAAAAGAGTCTATATGCTTTTCTACAAATTCTTATTTGGCCTCCCGTTCAATCAGCAAACATAAATAAAGTTAAGGGTTTTGGCGCGGAAACAGCACAATGAAATGAATACCCTTAGCTGCATACACGCGTTGATGGAAGCCAACGGGGACAGTTGATAATGTGTGCCCGATCGGGACTCAGACCCGGGATCTCCTGCTTACATGGCAGAGGCTCTATCCATCTTTCTTTATCTCATTTTTGTTCCATATATTGTTCGTGGAATTTGTTTGTGGCCGACGTCCGATGACACTCGTTCAGTTTGTTCGCTGTTCCGTTTACTCATTTTTTTATTGCAGAGGGCAACTAAACCCTCTGACCAAACACGCTGAGCTACCGTGCCGGCGTCCATCTGAGCAACAGAGAACACAGAGGGCAGTGCGACAGCAGGGACTTATCTCTGGCACGCCTCCCGTGAGACCGACATTCGCAATTTATTGTCCCGCACTATATTCATAGTGTCCCTGCCCATTATACTCATTACTCGTGGCTTTATTGCCGATTCCGGTAAGAGTTCGGGCACTGTTTGTGCATCCGCACAGAAGAAGGCCAAATGGCCGGTGAACCTTAACTATACAGGGTGTTACAAAAAGGTACGGCCAAACTTTCAGGAAACATTCCTCATACACAAATAAAGAAAATATGTTATGTGGACATGTGTCCGGAAACGCTTACTTTCCATGTTAGAGCTCATTTTATTACTTCTCTTCAAATCACATTAATCATGGAATGGAAACACACAGCCACAGAACGTACCAGCGTGACTTCAAACACTTTGTTACAGGCAATGTTCAAAATGTCCTCCGTTAGCGAGGAACCATGCATCCACCCTCCGTCGCATGGAATCCCTGATGCGCTGATGCAGCCCTTGAGAATGGCGTATTGTATCACAGCCGTCCACAATACGAGCACGAAGAGTCTCTACATTTGGTACCGGGGTGGCGTAGACAAGAGCTTTCAAATGCCCCCATAAAAGAAAGTCAAGAGGGTTGAGATCAGGAGAGAGTGGAGGCCACAGAATTGGTCCGCCTCTACCAATCCATCGGTCATCGAATAT
The DNA here is from genome assembly GCF_023897955.1 of Schistocerca gregaria. NCBI lineage: Eukaryota > Metazoa > Arthropoda > Insecta > Orthoptera > Acrididae > Schistocerca > Schistocerca gregaria. Next base: position 947,833,023 of record NC_064920.1, read on the forward strand.
GTTGTTGAGAAGCGTACGAACACTTCGACTGAAATGTGCAGGAGCTCCATCGTGCATGAACCACATGTTGTGTCGTACTTGTAAAGGCACATGTTCTAGAAGCACAGGTAGAGTATCCCGTATGAAATCATGATACGGTGCTCCATTGAGCGTAGGTGGAAGAACAAACTAAAATGAGCTCTAACATAGAAATTAAGCGTTTCTGGACACATGTCCACATAACATCTTTTCTTTATTTGTGTGTTTCCTCAAAGTTTGGCCGTACCTTTTTGTAATATCCTGTATATATGAAGGTGGTATCTGTTCTTTCGGACATGCCTGGAGCATTTTCCGATGTTTCACATTGGCGTGACCAGGAGGTTACTGAGCTATAGTGCAATATGTAAACATACACGAGGCAACTTTTGTTGTTTGTGAAATACCGATCAATCCTTTTGTGTGACGTGACTTAGCTACTACAACATTTAAGATGCCTTGAATGAGAAGAAAGCAACTACAGCTGAAAGAGTGTTGCTGTCGGAAGTAAGATGCGCCACACACCGTAAGATGGCTCGCTGATAACAGATGTAAATGTAGATGCAAAGTGTATGTACAGTATTGCGGCATGATGTACCGGGCTCCACAAGAAGACTTGCGGAGTACAGACGCGGATGTAATGGGTGTGTTCGCAGCGGCACAAATCTGCTAGCAGCCGCTGAGCAGCCTGGCGATCGGAGCGCCGCCTGGCGCAGCGGCGGCCCCGGGGGACGGACCGGCAGCGGCGTGAATGGCCGGCCGGGCCGTATCGGCCCGTGAAAAATGGCCGACGCCCAGAAACAAAGGCGCCTTGCCCTCTGCTCCGCCGAGTGGACAATTTATACGCCGGGCCGGCGGCAATTAGTTATTCTAACCCGGTGCAGTAGTAAGTGGGGCGCGATTTCAAAAGAGGAATAACGCCGAGCGCCTTCCGGAGCGGAAGAGCGGTGGGGCGAGGGGTGGGGCGCCCTGGAGGACCCGGCCCGCGATTGTTGGCGCGCTGCTAACTACTCGACGGGAAATAATAAATGCAAATGGGACGGCGCTCCTTACTTTAAATTGGTAGCGCGCCGCGCCGGCCGGTGTCGCTGTATTTTCCGCTCGGCGGCATTTGCATGGCGCGCCGCACACGCAAACAAACAAGTGTTGGCAACGGGCCCGCAGCCCGCACCGCCATGTGGCTCGGCGAGCAGGCGGGGACGTGTAATATCGCCGCCAGGGGGCCCTTCCGTCGCTACAGCCGATTCCTCTTACACCGTTCAATGGTATACGAAATATCTTTGCACGGGGTGCTTCATCGTTCAGTACCTTACCATTGGGATCATATATTGTGCATGTGGTTAGGAATCTTATCTGAGTGATAAGAAGCAGTAAAATAACTAAACGTACGTGATTAACCGAACAGGGATACAGAAATACAAATATTTCGGAATGAAATAAATAGGAACTTCAATGAAGCTAAGGCAAAATGGCTACATGAAAAAAGCGAAGCAAAAAAAGAAAAAGAGGTAACCTCCAGTGAAATTAGAAGCAAGGGTAGTAATATTAAGAGTAAAATTGGAATTCTACTGTTAAATGCGGAGAAGAGAACGGATAGGTGGAAACAGTATATTGAGGATCTCTACGAGAAGAATTTAAAAGAGCTTTGGAAGACTTAAAATCAAAAAAGGCCCAGCGGATAGATAAAATTCCATTGGACTTTCTAAAATCATCGGGGGAAGTGGCAACAAAACGATTATTCACTTTGGTGTACTGAATGTACATCAGACTATCGGAAAAACATCATCCACACAATTCTGAAGATAACAAGAACTAATAAGTGCGAGAATCATCGCAAATTGAGCTTAGCAGATCATGCATCCGAATTTATGACAAGAAAATATACATAAGAATGGAAAAGAAAATTACGGATATGTTACATGACGGCGATCAGTTTGCCTTTAGGAAAGGTAAGGGCACTAGAGAAGCAGTTCTGACGTTGCGGTTGGTAACGGAAGCAAGAGTCAAGAAAAATCAAGACAAGTTCATGAGATTTGTCGACCTGGAAAAAGCGTTGGACAAAAGAAAAATAAGGATAAGCTGTAGAGAAAGACGGGTAACATACAATATGTACAAGAACCAGGAGGGGACGATATGAGTGGGAGACCAAGAACGAACTGCTTGGATTAAAGAGAGTGTAAGACAGAGAAGTAGTCTTTCACCCCTGCTGTTCCATCTATTCATCGACGAAGCAATAACGGAACTAAAAGTGCAAGAGTGGCATTAAAATGCGAGATGAAAGGATATCAGTGTTAAAATGCGCTGATGACATTGCTGTTCTCAGTGAACGTGAAGAAGAAAGACAGGACCTGCTGAATGGAATGAGCAGTCTAATGACTACAGAATATGGAGTAGTGAGAGTAAATCGAAGAAATGTAAATGTGATGAGAAGCAGCAGAAATGAGAACAGCGAGAAACTGAACATCAAAATAGGCCATCACGAGGTAGAAGAACGTAAAGAATTCCGCTGCTTAGGCAGAAAAATAGCCGATGATCGACGGAGCAAGGAGGACATAAAAAGTAGACAAAAAGAGAATTCCTGGCCAGAGAAAGAAAAAAATTCACCGTCAGGATCAAGGCCGTACCGACGGGTTGCCGAGATAGGCCTCAGACAAGGGCTTAGGTGCGCTGGTTACGCCATAAATGTCCGAAAGAACAGATTCCATCTTCATATAGTTAAGGCTAACCGGTCATTGACCTTTTTCTGTGTGAATGCACACATATTGCCTCAACTCGGACTCGGTAAGATTGTCTGCTGCGAGTAATGACTCTAATTGGCAAGGGCACTACGAATGTAGTGTGTTGACACTAAGGTGGGAATGTGAGTCTCACCGGGAGCGTGCAAGGGATAAGTGCCTGCAGTCGCACTATCCTCTCTGCCCTCGGTGGCTCAGATGGATAGAGCGTCTGCCCTGTAAACAGGAATCCCGGATTCGAGTCCCGGTCGGGGCACACATTTTCAACTGTCCCCGTGGATGTATATCAACGTCTGTCGGTAGAGTAAGGTCTTGATTTAATTATTATTTCACTTCGAACAGATGTCTATCGCTAACACGATATACATGACAAACAGAGCGCTTGGTTCACACAGCTGCCGCCTTCACAGATTCAACATCGGCTGTCTTACCGCTTCTCTGCTATATACTGTAGGATCTCAAACATCAGCGAGCGGTCGCTGAAGCAAATACGCTGTTGACCGAAGGCGACCCATTCTTGCCAATTTTTTTCGACGGAGGACTGGAGCGAGAAGTGACGGCGGCGAAAACGACGAAAGAAAGTGGAGGCTTTGCGTAATTTGCTTTCCTTTCCATCTTCTCACAAGTTTAGATTGGTACGATACGATGTATAAACAGCAAATAATTAAAGAATAAGCTGCATGTGGCTGATAAATAATACGATGAGAGTAGTTAGTCTTTGTGCCTGTAGATATACGAGTAATCTGTTCATCTAAGTTGAACCCTCGTGTAAACAAACGTATGCTCTGTTATTGGTCATCGGCTACATTGATGAAGTATCTAGCGTCTTAAGACCTCTGAAAGTAAGCCTCGTTTCTGTACTTCGTATTTTTTTTAAATTCTAGCAGTAATGTAATTCTGATGTATGCCAAAACTTCAAGAGTCAAATTTCTTTGATAATCGCTTAGCTCAGCATTTGAATCATGGAGTTTTTGTGTTACATCTCACGCGATAGTTCGCTTCGCCTTGTTGTGTTATTATTAGAGACAAATTATAGCGTTTGATACATCTGAGCATAAAGGATTGTATAAAGAGAGGGAAGTGCGGAAATGTTAAGGGCTGCAGCTTTTGCCAATTCCGATACGGTCTCAGAATCACCGCGGTATGGCTTTGCTCAGAATCGCGGTTACCACTTTCCTCTTCTTTGGCAAGTATCTGTAGTTCAAATTATGTTCACCTCCAAGTGGCAGGGGAGTGCAGGAGAGCGCAGGGGAGGGCCGTTCCCCCTCCCCCTCTTACTACCTGCTCATTAGAAACATTTCTTCGCAACCGAACACACCAACCATATTCACATAGCACCTGAATAGGTTGCCTTCGACCTCGAGAGTAGTATGTCTATTCATTGAGCATGATATATGACACAGTGCATTTGTTTGGCACAGTGGCTTTAAATGAGATATTACAACGATTATAGCGCACGTGTTAACACTGCATTCGACATCTATAGCAAATACTTTTCCACCATTAGATATACATAAACGAACGGCAACATCCCTCTGGGAATGTAGACATCGTGGATATCAAAAATATTTCATAAACGCTTTGCAACACACAACAAGTTTTCCATGGCAAGAGGAAAATGTACCTAATAATGTATTTATCAAGGATACATTACGCTGACTTATTAGACCTATCCTTAAACCTAATCACATTCTTTTAATATTTTGCATTACATTCTGTACGACACACGTGTTGTCTTCCTTATCTAATACGAAAAAAGGCAATTAAGGTCGTGATAATTGCTATGGCGCAAAAAACATAATTTTGTATTTGATTGTAAAATGCAGAATAATGAAGAGAAAATACAGGCAGCTATACTGAAACTGAGGGCTCTGGCAGCAAAGGACGCGAGAAAAAAGATATGAGGGGGAATAAAGAAAAACCTGGCAAAAACACGAGTAATGAAGAGAGCTGCAGGGAGACAGTAACGTGACTGAGAAACGATCTGACAAACAGCCCGAACTCGGTGAAGATACAAGCATTTGCTCCTCTGACGCAGGGATGACTATACACGTTAATTTTCTAGGGACATTTTGTGAGACTGATAGAGCAAAGGAAGTGTTTCGTCTTTTTCTTAAATGTAACATGGCATTGAATTGTGAATAACAATAAGAAATACTCAACACTCAATAACCATTTCAATTACCATAAAAATTATAACAATTACAGAAGTCAAGAATGATGAGAAGTTTCCAAAAGCCGCATAGATTCCCTTGACGCGCAAGCACGCGTGTAATATGAAAAAGTTATATGTTTGCAAAACGTGATAATCAACTAAACTTGTGACTCAAAGTGAGTGTTACACTCGTTACTACATTTACACATGACAATGTAACAGTGATGTCCTGGCAGTCTTGACTGTAACAATTACCATTTTATTTACCAAAACCCTGTTACGGTAGCCCTAAAGTTCATTAAATATTTTCTGTGCCCACATTATTGCCTGTAGATATTTTTTTCTACATGGTGAAGTGCTAGTTACATTTTTTTTTTCCTCCTTATTCCCAAAACGACATTACAAGAAGGAATTCATCATTGTTACGAAATTTAATCTTCAGTGACAAATTTCATTAACGCTTATACAATAAATTTTCATGAGAGGGACCGTTGACAGATGGAGAGGGAGAATACACACAAGAAGATAAAATAATTATTTATTTTTAATCTCTGCTACCAGTCACGTTTATTTGTTTTATATTTAATCTAACATAATACAACGCGTTTCGAACATGTTCTGTTCATCACCAGGCGTTCATATATACATACATACATACAGACAAATGTTACTTAAATATAAATTGTCTTAAACTAAATTAACCTAGAATTTTTTTTCCATTGTTGGTTCCTGTTTCTCTTTCTCTTTCTCTCTCTCTCTCTCTCTCTATATATATATATATATATATATATATATATATATATATATATATATATATATATATATATACGCCTGTTGATAAACTGAAGATGTTCGAAACGTATTGTATTATGTTAGATTAAACATTGAAACAAATAAAAGTTACTGGAAGCGGAAATTACAAATAAATAATTATCCCACACAGTCACGGTTCACAAACGTAGCCACTATAGCCGCAAATAAAGGGAAAATAAACTATGTCATCTGTGCCTGTCAATCCCCCATACCTAAGGCGTGAAGTTAGTTCTTCACAAATAACTATCCAGAGTTAGAATTTCTTCATAATAATGCAGGGACAGGCCACGGTCGTTTTACTCCGGACTGCATCTTCTGCTATTGCTCTGTCTAGAATGGCCGGCAGTAATAGTCTACCTGTTCAAGGCCCTTCAGTCCAGAACCGCGCTGCTGCGGACGCAGGTTCGAATCCTGCCTCGGGCATGGATGTGTGTGATGTCCTTAGGTTAGTTAGGTTTAAGAAGTTCTAAGTCTAGGGACTATGACCTCAGATGTTAAGTCCTATAGTGCTTAGAGCCATTTGAATCATTTTTTGTCTAGAATGACCTCGACATCGATTCAGGCGGAACGTTATTTTTCTTGGATAATTTCTTCTTTCACAAACTGCACAGTCCCTTGCAAGTTCGCTAACCAGGGGCTACCAATCGTTTAGTTTATGCCTGCGTTTAGAACACCGTGTGGGTGGTCTGCTTGTCGAGGATGGAAGAGAACGTAAAACTAATAAAACTGCTATGCTCAGATTATTCCAGATAAAGCCACTCATACTAGTTATGAAGCCCATTCGAAGAAAATGTTCATCACTTCTTTCCTAGTATAACTTGACATACGGAAGTACAGAAGTTGAGTGTGAAAGCAGCTCGTACGTGGTTAGGGTAAGATTTCCCACTCTGCGACACGAGGCGGAAATGTGAGGTGGTAGCGGAGTCGAGACGGCTGCGGCTCCGTCAGTAATGCGATAAGAGGTCCCCTGATTGGCCGCCGAGCTTAACAAGGCTTCAGATTCTTCGGCGGAAGGTCTTCAGTCGGTGTGCCGCCGCCCCAGCCGGATGAAATATTACCCTGGATTCCCAGCGGCGTAATTTCAGTTTGAAAATTGAATTATTCTCTGATTGGTTGCAATTCGAGAATTGCCGAACGACTTGATACAAACAAGGAAGTCATGCAAGCCTAAGGAATCGAAAAATTTCATTACAATTTGCGTGAGCGTCTGAATCACTTGGGAAATAATCTGTTTCTTTCGTGCACTTTTTTGCAAGTAGTCACATTTAATTAAACCTCAGGTTAAGATCAGATGCTAAATAATATAACTGGTGGAATACAGCCTAATAATGTAATTTGAAGCCAGTTTTCTCTTATTGACAGAGACGACGGTTTAAGTATAAACCACAGAAATTGCTCTCTCACTTCATTAGCAGCAAACAGTTTCTTTCTTTATTGACAGACTGACGGAAATATAGTGATCAGCATGTTGTGTGTCAAGCTACCACAAGCTACCATTTTCATGCGTGTTGGTAACATAAGGAATTCGTGCTTGACCGTAATTGTGTTGCAAATCGCACATAAACCATGAACCGAAAATATGAATCTTCTGATAAAGTAGCTCACTTTCTTTCACCCATGACATCTATCTTAAGAAATGACCCAGAGGAGGTTAGATAGCGGCACCTAGATTCACGCCATGTTTCTTAGCTTCGGGAAGGGACTGGATGAAATTCGAGATGAGTGCTCGATTTGACATTCCCGTTTCTGTGTGTGTTGTTAGTTATATGTTTCTAATGTTTAGTTTCCTACACTCTAGTGTCTCTTTTCGTTACTAGTTAGTTGTTTCCTGACAGTGGCCTCATAAGCCTAAAAATTAATCGAAATAAACAAATTGGTAGAACAACAAGGCACTTTTTACCCTATGATAAAAATCTGGAGGCCATTATGTACCGACTTTCTTTTCTGGACTTCCAAATATCTCTTAGTAAACAAAATGGAAGCTTATGGAAAATTGCATCACCTTTTTAACCAACTTTCATCCTTGATAGACCTCAACAGGTAACTTATTAATGAGGTGGAATCCCCAGATGTAGAATTGGTATATGCCATAAAACTGTAATGAAATGCAGAAAAAACTGTAGAAGCCCGATGGATGTGATAGGGACCGATGACTGACGCGCAAAACTAAGAGTAACGTAATGTGCATAAATCGGTTGCAAAACCCGTAACTGCCTTATTTAACTGTTCGTTATAGATCACTGAAAAGTTAACAACTTTAAAACCGTAAAATACACTCTAACACACAAAAAGATGCAGCACTAAGGGATTATTTGAATGGAACGGAAATCAATAGATGTGATGTACATATATAGATAGCGGCACCTAGAGTGATTACAGTTTCAGAAAAACTATGATTAATTCAAGAGAAGGAACTTCACAAATTGAGCAGCTCAGTAACGCTTTGGTCCACCTCCAGCCCTCATGCAGGCAGTTATTAGGCTTGACACTGATTGATAGACTGGTTGGATGTCCTTCCAAGGGATAACGTGCCAAACTCTGTCCAGGTGGCCCGTTAGACGGGACCTGAATGAAGGAACCTACCCATAGTACTCAAAACTCCTCAGTTTGAGAGAGATCCGGCAACCTCTCTGGCCAAGGCAGGGTACGGCAAGCATGAAGACAAGCAGCAGAACTCTCGCCGTAAGTAGACAGGCATAATCTTACTGGAATATAAGACCATAATGGCTTGCCACGAAGGTCAACAAAACGGGGAGTAGAATATCTTCGACGTACCAGTGTTCTGTGAGGTTGATGCAGGTAACAAAGAGAGGGGTCCTGCTATGAAAAGAAATGGCACCCCAGACCATTACCCCTGGTTATGGGCTCGTATGGTGGGTGACACTCAGGTTCATGTTCCACTGCTGCGTGGGACTTCTCAAGACCCTCTTTGTTGGTCATCGGGGCTTAGTCCGAAGCGGGACTCATTACTGAAGGCAATTGTACTCCAGTCAGTGAAATAACTGACCGAATATGCCAGACACCATTGCAAACGGGCTTGTTGGTGCACAGAGCTCAATTGTAGTCGGTGCAAATGGTGCTGTGAGCACATCCCCCATTCAGTGACCGGCCTATTAATGGGTTTTGTGGTCACTGAAGCACCAGCTGCACGTCGGATCGTTGATGATAATGAATCAAGGCTCTGAGTGCCTCTCTGACGATTGCTCTGCCCTCACGTTCTGTCGTCTGCTAGAACGCGTCTTTCTTGACGCTGTGCTCGGCCATGGTTCATTCATTCCTGCCAACATCGTCAAATAGTTGCATCGCTCCTAGTCGAACGTCCAGCGATTCGCCGATTACTGCAACCGGCTTTTTGAGTCTTAACTACAATTCCTCTACCAAATGCTGACATCTGCGTATATCGTTCACGAGCCTGTCTGAGAGGCATAATTACTGTCCATCTAAGCACACGGAATGAAACTCTCAGATACTTTATGCTATGGCATCGGCATGTCCCCAGGTCACAATCTTTGCCAGCTGCGCGATGCCGGCAATTGTGGCCGAGCGGTTCTAGGCACTTCAGTCCAAGACCACACTGCAGCTACAGTCGCAGGTTCGAATCCTGCCTCGGGCATGACTGTGTGTGATGTCCTTAGGTTAGTTAGGTTTAAGTAGTTCTATGTGTATGGGACTGATGACCTCAGATGTTAAGTCCCAAAGTGCATAGAGCCATTTGAATCATTTAAGCTGCGCGATGAAATTGCGCTGCAGCGTCACAGATTCTTCCATCGGACGCCCAAGTTTACAGTTTCGCATTTTCGGTCGATTCATAGAAAAAGGAGACGACAGACGGAAATTCATTGGAAGAATCTCTAGGAGATGCAATTCACCTATGCAAGAAATCTCTTCAAAACAGAATTTGACTGATTCTTAAACATTACTCGTCTTCTGTATACTTTTTCAAACAGAATTAATCGAGAAAATAACAAAGTCAAGAAAGTAGCAGCACGCATTGTCACGCTGTCATTTCGCAAACGTGAGTGGTCCATCTCTGGCAGGTTGACAGACTTCTTGGATGTCCTCCAGAGGGATATCGTGCGAAATTCTGTCCGAGATGGCTGTAGGGCCCTACCCAAATTGGTCCAAACGTTCTCAAGCGGCGAGAGATCCGGTGACCTTGCTGGGCAAGGTTGGATTTGGCAAACATGAAGACAAGCAGCAGAAACTCTCTACGTGTGCGGGCTAGTATTAGCTTGACGTAATTGAAGGCCAGGATGACTTGCCAGGAAGGGCAACAAAACTGGGCGCAGAACATCAACATACCCCAATGCTGTAAGTGTGCTCCGGATGGCGACCAAAGGGGTCCTTCTATGAAAGTAAGTGACATACCAGACCATCACTTCTGGTTATCGGGCCGAACGGCTGGTGACAGTAAGGTTGGTATCCCATCTCGCTCTGGAGCGTCTCCAGACACGTCTTCGGACTGCAATCTCATTGGCTGGAGCATAGTTTTCTTCAGTGATGGGATCCCCCTTTGTACTGAGCCCCGATGACGATCTGAATACTTCGTTGCAAGCACTTTCGATATATCGGGAGGAAAGAGATGTGTCTGTAATTGCACTTATATAAATGGTTGCTGCTATCACATACTCCAGTCTTCCAGGAAATTTACCTTGTTTTGCCAACTGACTACAGACATAACACACGGTAAGGCAAGATTTCGGTACTTTGATTCTTACATCGTCATAGCCTGAAGAGTAGCTTCTTTTACCGTAACCTGATGATTTTTATGATCTCCCTATAAGTTGATTTTGCAAAGACGGGTTGTGTCGATGGAAAACGGTTTGTGTCGATGGATTACTTTAATTGACACGTTGTCCGCCCACGGTAGCTGAGTGGTTAGCGCGGCAGAATGTCAATCCTAAAGGCACGGGTTCCACTCACGGCTGGGTCGGAGATTTGCTCTGCTCAGGGACTCTGTGTTGTGTTGTTCTAATCATCATCATTTCACCACATCGACGCGCAAGTCACCGAAGTGGCGTCAAATTGAAAGACTTGCATCCAGCGAACGGTCTACGCGACGGGAGGCCCTCGTCACACGACATTTACGTTTTTAGTGGCACGTTTTCTTTCCCTGTGTTTCCAGCTACTAATAGGAAGTTCTGGGTGGAGATTTTAATTTGCCGGATATAGACTGGGAGACTCAAACGTTCATAACGTGTGGCAGGGACAAAGAATACAGTGAAAATTTTTTAAATGCTTTATCTGAAAACTACCTTGAGCAGTTAAACAGAGAACCGACTCGTGGCGATAACATATTAGACCTTCTGGTGACAAACAGACCCGAACTATTTGAATCAGTTAACGCAGAACAGGGAATCAGCGATCATAAAGCGATTACTGCATCGATGATTTCAGAAATATTAAAAAAGGTAGGAAGATTTTTCTGTTTAGCAAAAGTGACAAAAAGCAGATTACAGAGCACCTGACGGCTCAACACAAAAGTTTTGTCTCAAGTACCGATAGTGTTGAGGATCAGTGGACGAAGTTCAAAACCATCGTACAATATGCGTTAGATGAGTATGTGCCAAGCAAGATCGTAAGAGATGGGAAAGAGCCACCGTGGTAAAACAACCGAGTTAGAAAACTGCTGCGGAAGGAAGCAAAGGGAACTTCACAGCAAACATAAACATAGCCAAAGCCTTGCAGACAAACAAAAATTACGCGAAGCGAAATGTAGTGTGAGGAGGGCTATGCGAGAGGCTTTCAATGAATTCGAAAGTAAAGTTCAATGTACTGACTTGGCAGAAAATCCTAAGAAATTTTGGTCCTATGTCAAAGCGGTAGGTGGATCAAAACAAAATGTCCAGAAACAGAGGATGACAGACTAAAGGCCGAAATACTAAATGTCTTCTTCCAAAGCTGTTTCACAGAGGAAGACTGCACTGTGCTTCCTTCTCTAGATTGTCGCACAGTTGACAAAATGGTAGATATCGAAGTAGACGACAGAGGGGTAGAGAAACAATTAAAATCGCTCAAAAGAGGAAAGGCCGCTGGTCCTGATGGGATACCAGTTCGATTTTACACAGAGTACGCGAAGGAACTTGTCCCCCTTCTTGCAGCGGTGTACCGTAGGTCTCTAGAAGAGCGAAGCGTTCCAAAGGATTGGAAAAGGGCACAGGTCATCCCCGTTTTCAAGAAGGGACGTCGAACAGATGTGCAGAACTATAGACCTATATCTCTAAGTCGATCAGTTGTAGAATTTTGGAACACGTATTACGTTCGAGTATAATGTCTTTTCTGGAGACTAGAAATCTACTCTGTAGGAATCAGCATGGGTTTCGAAAAAGACGGTCGTGTGAAACCCAGCTCGCGCTATTCGTCCACGAGACTCAGAGGGCCATAAACACGGGTTCACAGGTAGAGGCCGTGTTTCTTGACTTCCGCAAGGCGTTTGACACAGTTCCCCACAGTCGTTTAATGAACAAAGGAAGAGCATACGGACTATCAGATCAATTGTGTGATTGGATTGAGGAGTTCCTAGATAACAGAACGCACCATGTCATTCTCAATGGAGAGAAGTCTTCCGAAGTAAGAGTGATTTCAGGTGTGCCGCAGGGGAGTGTCATAGGACCGTTGCTATTCACAATATACATAAATGACCTGGTGGATGACATCGGAAGTTCACTGAGGCTTTTTGCAGATGATGCTGTGGTGTATCGAGAGGTTGCAACAATGGAAAATTGTACTGAAATGCAGTAGGATCTGCAGCGAATTGACGCATGGTGCACGGAATGGCAATTGAATCTCAATGTAGACAAGTGTGATGTGATGCGAATACATAGAAAGATAGGTCCCTTATCATTTAGCTACAAAATAGCAGGTCAGCAACTGGAAGTAGTTAATTCCATAAATTATCTGGGAGTACGCATTAGGAGTGATTTAAAATGGTATGATCATATAAAGTTGATCGTCGGTAAAGTAGATGCCAGATTGAGATTCATTGGAAGAATCCTAAGGAAATGCAATCCGACAACAAAGGAAGTAGGTTACAGTACGCTTGTTCGCCCACTGCTTGAATACTGCTCAGCAGTGTGGGATCCGCACCAGATAGGGTTGATAGAAGAGATAGAGAAGATCCAACGGAGAGCACCGCGCTTCGTTACAGGATCATTTAGTAATCGCGAAAGCGTTACGGAGATAATAGATAAACTCCAGTGGAAGACTCTGCAGCAGAGACGCTCAGTAGCTCGGTACGGGCTTTTGTTAAAGTTTCGAGAACATACCTTCACCGAAGAGTCAAGCAGTATATTGCTCCCTCCTACGTATATCTCGCGGAGAGCCCACACAGAAGCATACCGACAATCCTTCTTTCCACGTACAATACGATACTAGAATAGAAGGGAGTACCGATAGAGGTACTCAGGGTACCCTCCGCCACACACCGTCAGGTGGCTTGCGGAGTATGGATGTAGATGTAGATGTAGATGTAGATGAAGAATACGTTGAATTTTATGGTCAATGATTGCAGTATCATGTATTCCGCTGCTAATACCATCATAGCGTTGAATATCATTTGCCTTACTAAGATCATTCGTTTAATGCCTAATAAAGTTGCCTCAAATTGCCTTTTCTCTTTTCTTGGATTTTTTTTGTGTTTAGTGCTCGGTTTTAGCCTTACTGATAACATGGTGAATAATTTTGCAATAGTGCTCGTAGTGAACCTTTAAGTCTAATTTATAGTTAGCCCTCTGCATTAAATAAAACGCTGATGTTGACTTCCATGGCCGTGGCCACATGGTAACCTTCTGAAATACAACGAAGACCAAAGGGGATTCCTTTCGCAAAAAATAGGAATTAAGATAGACGGTTTCGGTGAAAACATTAAAACACTAATAATATTCAATAAGGGCTTCATGGTTAGAGTATCGGATCAAATAGGGGGCAGAAGGGGGGGAGGGGGAGGGAGAGCACATACCAACGACCTTGACGCAGTGGTCACACCGGTTCCCGTCAGATCACCGAAGTTAAGCATTGTTGGCTAGCACTTGGATGGGTGACTGTCAGGGTCCCCTGAGCGTTGTTGGAAGCAGGATACAGTTAGCACTTGTGAGGCTGGTTGAGGAGCTACTTGATGGAGAAGCGGCGGCTCCGGTCTCGAAAACTGACTGCAGTCGGGAGAGCGATGCGGTTAATACATAACAGTCCGTATCCGGATCCAGTGACGTCTATTGGCTGAGGAAGACACGGCGGTCGGTAGGTTCCGTTGGGTCTTCCGAGGCCTTTTCTGAAAAGTTTCGTTTAGGAGTGGAGAAGCGTGATACATTAAAGTTGTCATATCGTAGATCATGATTCTTAGGTTTTTACAAGAGGAAGTTTATTTTTAACAGGCAACAGCGGACGTCGTACTTAGTATAATGAAATCAACAACTATGGTAGAACTGCTTGGAAGGAAGAATTATGCGATTGGATTCGGTCTGCATATTTAAAAATTTGTGCCTTTTTACGTTTTAAATCGCGGTCGCTGCACATTTCAATTGTATGTAGCAGAATGCAAAGCGTTGTAACGTTTGAGATAGCACTTACTGGTGTACTTCCAGGTACTGCCGATAATGTAGCACAAAATTTTGACGATCGAGCCACTTACTTTCTTCAGGTGCTGCGAGCAACGGTGTTTTGTTTATACGCTATGAGGACTCCAGCCAAACTGTGTATTATTGTTGGTCTCACGTCACTATTTTTAACAGGCGGTATTTTCAACTCCCGACCACTACGCCCTTTGATGCCTCTTTGTTTTTGAGAGCCACACTAACATTCGTGACAGGTACTTTATCGTAGCGTTTCCCTGCTCTAGTGGATGTGATGGCCGGTGAGATGTTAATAAACTGATTGACTGACCTCGAGCTTTGTTCAAAACCGAACCTCCGTAATCTTCATTACCATAGATTCTTTAATAAACTGTGTCATAAAGTTGAGGTTTTCACCACGATACTAGCCTGATATTCAATTTCGTGATTATATTCGAGGGGGGAAGCGGTTTCTGGTGGTTTTAGCCGGGTGTACCGCTGTGTTCCTTGCATCTCTCCTCGAATGTTCTGATAATCTGCCACACGTAAAACCAGCCCTATTCACTTAGAATGCGGTACACGCCCGGCTTGCGGGGACATAGATCGTGTGTGCAGCTATAAATAACGTCACGAGAGCAAGAGTATATCACTCTCTGGTTGGCGTCTAAGGCAGCGAATACAATTAACAGCATAACGCGCAGTAACAGAAGATGGCTGGGTCCGTCGGCAAAATATAGTGTGAAAATGGAAATACAAACTTACCTGAACATCCGAAAGTGCAACCTTATATATTCACTCCGAGAAAATATAGAGGTCAAATCCCACTTAACGATTCAAAGGAACTTCGGAGTCAGGTGGGCCATTTGTTTTAAATGAGCAACAATTAACGATATTTTATTTAAGAATGTAAAATATAATCGTGGTTGAGATCTTCCGTGGTTGCCATAAATCATCTCAAATGAGCCCCAGGATGGTTTCGTTAAACAAACAGTGAGCGTTTCCTCTTTGTGGTCCCCACTAAGGGAAATAGTGCTCCATAGTCAATGACCGCAGTATCAGTGAAACGTTAAGCTTCAATCTCTGTGGTTTTGTAAAAACACCAGCTCTTATAGCCACTCGTTTTTGTGAGCAACACCAAATGACATTAATTTGTGTGTATTACTTTATTTCTAATAAGGAAATCTTTTCTAAAAAAAGAGAAATATATTAAAATCGAGTATAAATTTAAGTGTTATAAAGTTTCTCTTGAAAATATTTATTCGGGAATGTAGCCGTATAAGAAAAGGAAACATGGACAATAACCAGTACAGGCAAGAAGAGAAGAGAAGAGAAGGTTTTAAATTGCGGTGCTACAGAAGAATGTTGAAAATTGGATGGGTAGATCGAATAACTAATGATGAGATACCAAGCCGAATTGGGGAGAAAAAGAACTGATGGCACAGCTAGACTAAACGAACCGGTAGGACACATATGGGGACATCAAACAGTAGTTCACTTGGTAATGGGACGAAGTGTGGGTGGTGAAAAGTGTAGCGGGGGCCCAAAGCATGACTACAACAACCAGGTTAAAACAGATGTGGCTTCAGCAGCTAGGCACGCAAATGAGACTTGCGCAGGATAGACTGCATCAAACCAGTGTTTTCCATGAGCACCATAGCAATAACAATAACAACAATAATACTTTGGTACTTAACCCTAGAGCACTAAAGGGGCGAAAATGTTACATTCCTATTACACCACAGTAAATACTACGACTGCAAATATTATTCAATAGAAGATGTAATGTATAGTTGATGCATTAGTTACAATTATTACATCCAGTGGTATGTTACTTACCAAATTAAGTGCAATTTTATACCGTAAATCTACAAGGGTTTAGTAATCAAGCGTTAATTAAATTATAGCGCTTACCCATTCACAAAAAATATGTACAGATTGGTGAAGAGGAGGTTGTCCGGGCGACCAACGTATATGTGAAAAGGGCATCAACACTTATAAGAAGGAGAAGCACCAAATGGTTGCATAATGCAATACGTGATCACAAAAGAACTTCGGTAAGTAGCTGTTTTATTTTAATCGCTGTCAGGTACAAAATAGTAGCATACAGATACTTACAGTTATATTGTCGCCTTCAATTAAAATGTGAAACTGTATACAGTGTCACCGTTATAAAAAAACGTTAACATTCTAATGAGTGGAACCTTTCAAGTAGCACCAAATGCTTCAGTCCTGCAATACCTCTGGCATTTCTGCGATAGTTATCATTGATTTCTTTTTTATTATGCGGCTATCGTATGTCAGCAAAACACCTGTACAACGTTTTCCTGATCATTGACATCTTCTCTTTTGCGAACTGGTCCTTTTGGTACGACAACGTACTAACATCCGAGACATACGCAATTAAGTTTTTCTATCCCTAGTGTAATCTTAATTTCTCGATGGATACAAGATAGTAGCAATCTTTATTTACCACTGCAAAGTTTTCATATTCGCAAATCGTCTAGATGATCGCAGTTGTTGCTAGAAATGTTCAAGTTTCAGAAATTCATTCAGTTGCTACCTTGCAACGAAAGCAACATAAGTTTCCTAGTTACCCTTCTACTACACTACTGTTTGTGAAAATTACATAATCAAATAATCGTAAGAAATAAATGGAAGTTACTCCACTTGTAACAGTAATAGAAAGAAAACTATCGCCATTCAGAACACATACAGTCCATCGGCCCGACCTACCGCCGTGTCATTCTCAGAAAATAACATCGTCGGGACGCGGTAGGGAGAAACGTAGTGTCAGCACACCGCATTCCCGACCGTTGTCTAGTTAACAGGCCTGGTGCCGCTACTTGTCATTCACGTAGCTCCACACTTGGCATTACGAGGCTGCGTAGACCCCATTCCAGTCCACCCAGCAAGGACAAATCCCTGGCAGAATTGGGGATCCAACCCTGGTCCCCCGCATGGCAGGCAGCAGAGCCATAATACAGAGAAATAATCTATGATCCACATATACGTAGAAGAAATTTCAGATGTTTAGGCAGAACGAAAACGATACAGAACCTGCAGATCAGTGAAGACTTCTTGAAACTCCTTTAAACATTGGGCGGACCTCGCTATTTAGTGATATAGCTCCTGTGGTGCATCGAATGAGGGCAAGTTCCTGGAGCTGAACAACATGCTTGACGTCATTGCTGACAGTGGTGGCAGTCCGGTTCTTTCGCAGTCATCCGTGATGATTATGGGATACCAGATAACCACGTTAGGCGCTCTTCCAGTATGCACGTGGAGAATGCTGACTGGCGTGTGGGACACGTATATACAATTCCCACGTCAGAATTATCATCACCGGAGGCCAAATCGAAACGACGCAATTTGTTGCCACTCAGGGTGCCTCTGTAACCAACGTCGGGACCATGGTAGAAAGAGATACATTTGGTAATGTGGGACCAATGTCACACAGTCCACGCTGATAGTGTGTAAATGTGGAACAACATTATCAAACAGGTGAAAAGGTTTCAACATTTCTGACATTACCAGATAGCCTTATTTCTGCCACTTTTACTGGACAATACTGCTGGAAACGCCGCTGGACATACAGCGTGACAGTTATTGAACTATGTGAAATAAATATCATCATAACTTCTGAACGGTTTCCATTAGGACATTAAAACTGCACAACTGGCCGCGCTGCATTATGGGAATTACTATTTTGGTTTAGCGACGAAACCCCCTTTCATTTGGATGGGTTCGTTAACAAGCAACATTGGCACATTTGTAGGACTGAGAATCCGCATTTTGCGATCGAGAAATATATTTACCTTCAACGGGTGACTGTGAGGTGAGCAATGACCAGTCACGGAATAATCGGTCCGATATTCCTTGATGGTACGGTGAGTACCGAGCGGTGCGTGAAGGTTTTGGAACATGATTTCATCCCCATTATTCAAAGGGATCCTGATTTCGTCAATGTGTGGCTCATGTAAGACGGAGCTCGACCACATCGAAGCAGGAGAGCGTTTGATGTCCTAGAGGAGTACTTTGAGGACCGCGTTCTGGCTCTGGGATACCCAGAGGCCACTGGCATGGGCCTGGATTGGTCCCCTTATTCTCCAGATCTGAACACAAGCGACTCCTCTTTTTGTGGGGCTATATTAAAGACGAACTGTATTGCAGTAACCCCAAAACCATCGATGAGATGAAAACAGCCATTCAGAAGGTCATCGACAGCATCGATGTTCCGACACTTCAGCGTGGCATGCAGAATTTCGCTATTCGTCTGCGCTACATCATCGCCAGTGATGTTAGACATATAGAACATGTCATGATTTAAGTTAGATTATCTGTAGTGAAGTTTGCATGTTGTAAGTTAATGCCGTAGTTTGTAACTAATTATATATATATATATATATATATATATATATATATATATATATATATTAGTTCAATAAATGTCACCCTGTATGTATTCTACATGTAGCAATTGCAGATTCAGTTCGTATTTGATCCTGTAAGGTAAAGCCTACGAACTGTTAATGTGATGACGATAATGCTACCTAATGATGGTAGATATTTTGTGACTGGTTAATAAAATTATTGCCCAACAGCTGAAACTGTCGTGCGACTGACATTTTATGGCAAATATAGATACTGTAAGACTGTATTAACATTAAGCAAATTCATAACACAAATATCACTTAAAATATCTGGCGTTGAATCTGGTAAAGTGCTAAAATTCCTTACTATTTTGACGAAGCATTTACTCGACCCTTTTTGATGATGATGTTTCCTGTTCCTGTAGAGGAAGAGAAGTAGCTCCGTCCAAATATTTTGGAGTCATGATGAAACTATACGAAACCTCAGAAATACTCTTGAGAACTATGAAAAGAAAGCGAGGGAGTACTCTGTTACCAGTTACATTCGTGCACAGGAGCTATCAATCATTCCCTGCTGACGTCGCAGTAATCGATACCGTGATCTAATTCGCGCTGTTTCTTTGGCTCATGTCGTTAACACTCGAATGAGTACAGTTGTACTCGTACAACGTCGCACACCGCAACGACAAACCACGTTCAGGAACACTAAACATTTTTCCCTTTGGTGTAGAAGGAATCAACTGACATCTAATGACGCTTTTACCAATTAAGAAAATGATATAGAACATTCACTGGTACAATGAAGTCCTTTCTTTACACGTTTTTCATTAACTTCCACAATAAAATTTCAGATATTGAGAAGTATTTGATTATTGGTTTGATACAAGAAGTCGACGATCTCCAGTCGCTCGCTATCGAAGAGGTTTCGTTTGTGTTTCAAAAGTGCTGTCTCGCAAAAGTGTAATATTTGTTTTGATATTTAAAATAAATGAATCTTGCTATTTATAGGATTCCTGTTTTTCTTCACAGAGAAAGATCAACACTTCAAATTAAATTGCACGAATAGTGCATCAGACCTAAGGCAAATGTGTTCACATTTGTTACAGCGCTATTTATTACCCAGTTACTATAGAAAACTGAGCCATCAAAAACGCCTTTCACTATTTCGACAATCATTCGCACGACAGGGTGTGTAGCAAACGCATCGCCGACTATCGCACATGCTGTAGATTAGATTAGATTCAATTAGATTCAGATTTCGTTCATAGACCCAAAAATGAAATGTGCACATGGGCGTGGACAAGTCAAAAAATATAACGTAAAAAATAAGAAACCTGATTATCATACTCACTACCCCGATCATTAGTCAAGAGATTGTCAAAATATGTCAATACATTACAGTAAACTGGAACTGTTAACATTTACAAAATTAATACACTGTCTAAATGAAACACAGTAACCCACTTCTAATAAATTTATTACACACAGAATAGCTAATCCTGACAGTTGTGACCAGTGCTGTCAAAACTGAAATCTAACTGCATTTTTACTTAAGCTAGTCTAACAGTCCCTGTTAAGATATTTATCTATAGAGTAGAAGGAGTTGCTATCAAAAATTCTTTCAAGCTTTGTTTAAACTGTGCTTTATCTGAAACCAAGTTTTTAATAGTTGCTGGAAATTTATTAAAAATATGAGTTCCTGAATATTGGACCCTTTTTGGACCAAGGCAAGTGATTGTAGGTCATGATGTAGATTGCTCTCACTTCTAGTATTGATACTATGTATTTAATTGTTGGTTGAAAATAGAGACATATTATTTTTAACAAATTTAATTACGAAAGTAATATACTGAGAAGCAATGGTTGGAATACCCAGTTCCTTGAACAGGTTTCTACATGATGTTCTTAAATATACACCACAAATGACTTATTATACGCTTTTGCACTCTAAAACTTTTTCTTCGCTTGAGGCGTTACCCCAGAATATGATCCCATGTGACATAATAGATATCTGCTACATCTAATATCATTCACATTCAACAGAGACCTGTTTAGGATCTTGAGCAACTCTGTGGTACACCCTTCTCAACTGAATTTGTTATAGAGTTGTAATCCCATAAATTTAACACTGTCAACTTATTCGATCTGCATGTCTTCATAGGTTATATGCATGCTGAAGGAAATCTCTTACAGGTTCTGAACTGCATGTAGCGAGTCTCTTCAAAGATTAATGACAGTGAATTAGATTTAAACCAGTTATTAATGTAAGTGAAAATTTGATTAGCAGACATTTGTAAATCTGTACTTAACTTGCTATTTAATGCAATGTTTGTATTGTCTGAAAACAAAAGAAATTTGTCATCTGGCAATATAACAGACAAAAGGCACCAACGCACAAAAGAAAAATCAACAGACCCAAGATGGTTCTTTGAAGACCAACATTTGTAATTAATTCCGAATCAGATAAAGACTAATTGCTTACTCCACAGGTATTTCACAATGACACCATTTTCTTCCTGACAGTTAGGTAAAACGCGAACCATTTTGTAGCACTACCGGTGATAGCGGCATATTCTAATTTACTTAAGAGAAGGCTATGGTTCACACAGTCAAAGACTTTTGACAGATCACAGAAAGCGCTAGTAAACTCTAATTTGTTACCTAATGAATTAAGTATATGTTCACTGTACGTGCAAATAGCTTTCTCTATATGAGAACTATTAAGGCATACAAACTGTGACTCGGACAATATATTGTTATTTGCAGTCAGATGCTAAGGAGACGCTTGAACACAACCATTTTAAATATTTTTACAAAAACCGGCAATAGTGGAATTGGCAGATAATTTGACGGTATCTCTTTGTACCTCTTCTTGTAAAAAAGCTTAATTCAATGTATTTTAGCCAGTCTGGAAATGTTCTATTGATAAAAGATTAATTACACAAATGACGTAAGATACAACCCAACTCACATGAGCAGCCTAGGAAATGACCGCCGCGAGAAGGTGTGTGAATGTGTGTGTGTGTGTGTGTGTGTGTGTGTGTGTGTGTGTGTGTGTTCGTAGATTTGGTGAGTTGCCACAGCAATATGGAGACTGGGCTCACGTAAATGCTGACAGAAAACGAACTGTCACAGCCACAGAAGAAGAAGCGTAGAAACGTACCAACATAAACTATCACCGTGTTCCACATTGTACATCCATGTGATGTCTAAAATTACTCACGAATTACACCAGTACCCCGTAAAGATCAGATCATGGTAGCTGCGAATTATGAGAAGCAAACCATTCAGGAAATCTCAAAATAAAGCTTAAGGAGACCCTTCCTATCGGTCTCCGTAGAATTAATACACTTACTTCCAGGATACTGGAGTCCATTGGTACCTTACATGAAAACATTTACCTGATATCCTCGAGCAATCTTTTAATGTCTGTCCAGTGAGCTCAAATGAAGCTAGTTGAAATTTCTCTGTAATTCTGATCGATGATAAACAATGAGGTGACGAAAGTCATGAGTTACATCCTAATATCACGTCGGACCTCCTTTTGCGTTCCACAATTGTAAAACTGCGACAAACGGAAGGAGTCGCCATGGGTAGCCCACTCTCACCGGTGGTAGCGAATTTGTACATGGAGAACTTCGAGGAGGAAGCCCTGTCGTCACCCGAATGGAAACCTACTTGCTTTTTCCGTTACGTGGACGACACGTTCGTCATCTGGCCACATGGTATGGATAAACTCCTTGACTTCCTTACACATCTAAACTCCATACACCCCAACATCAAATTCACTATGGAGACTGAAACGGAGGGTAAATTACCTTTCCTTGACGTCTTGGTCAGGAGAAGGGCTGACGGCACCCTAGGTCTTGGGGTGTATCGAAAGACAACACACACTGATCTGTATTTGCACGCAGACAGCTGCCACCACCCTTCACAGAGGAATGGGGTACTTAAAACTCTTGTACATAGGGCGCCACTATCTCTGACACAGAGAGTCTACCCCAGGAATTGGAACATCTGAGAACTGTATTTCGAAAAAATGGGTACTCAGAGTGGCAGATTTAATGTGCTCTCCGCCCAACCACTGCATCACAACCTGTTGAGATGGATGAAGTCACGAGGGAGGAGGTAGGCACTGCATTTATTCCATACACAGGCGCACTCTCGGGGAAAATCGCCCGCATTCTGAAGAAACAACGGGTCGGAACTGTGTTTTGTCCTCCGAATAAAACTCGTGCACTGGTGGGGAGCGCCAAAGATGACCTCGGTTTGAGGAAGGCCGGCGTGTACCAGATTCCGTGTCAATGTGGCAAGTCGTATATTGGTCAGACGATGCGTACCGTCGAGGATCGATGCCATGAACACCAGAAGCACACTCGACTGATGTATTCGAGCAAGTCGGCGGTCGCTGAACATTGTTTGTCGGAAAATCACGCTATGGAGTATGACCGCACGAGGATTCTGGTACAGACGTCGAGATACTGGGACAGCGTTGTTAGAGAGGCCATCGAAATTCGCACCAATGACGACCTCATAAACCGTGACTGTGGCTATAATCTTAGCAAGGCTTGGGAACCAGCGATTGGGTTAATCAAGAGTAAATCGAGCAAACGCATAGTTGTGACGACCACGGCGGACAGAGCCGTCACACCGACGTCATCTCAGACGCCGTCGCAATCTGTTCCACCGCGCTACCGTGACGCGGGGCGCGAACGGCGGAGGGAGCGCGCCGCGGGCGGAGGGTATTTAAATCGGCCGCCGCCGCGACCGAACCCAGTTCCCCCTGAGCAGCCATAGCGTACGGATATCCGTGCCGGCGCGTTCACAGGAGCTCAGTCCGTCAGTTCACCTGATGATGGCGACATGTTTGATCGCCGAAATATTGTGCCCGTTGGACACTATAGACCTACAGTACACCCGTGGATATTTTGATTATCAAATACGCCGGGAGAAACTCAAGAATTACTATCGTTTGTTTAGGACTCATCCTACTTGTTATCTGAGAAGAGTGTAATCACACCCAAAACTTTGTATTCTTAATGAGCTCCAAGAATATGAATGTTTTTACTAAGATGTGTGGCTTTGGTTTTATTAGTGTTGTTTATGTTATTGTGAAAACGCTAGATACAACTTGCTATAATGAATTTCTAAAATGTTATTTTAAGTACAAATGCACTTTTTACAAGCAGAAATAATTATTTGTTTATTCTCTTGGAATGTAAGTAGTCATATGACAACTTTTATGTCAAAATAAAGAAGTAATTTAGGTGAAACTGTAAAAATCGATTCAATATAATTTGGAAGATAGGCAGAATATAATTATGAAAAAAAATCTGATAAATAGAATAACCCAGTACAATTATTTAAATGAAAGTGTGAATGTAATGTAAGAACTCATTTTCAGTTGCACAGGTCATACTTCGGCAAATGTGGTACTACATACGCCACAAACCTTACATTTCGCAGGATGGAGACTTAAAAAAAAAAAAAAAAAAAAAAACTGAATCATGTTTCGATACCACTCACGGCTGAAATGTGTCGCGTCACGCAAAGGAAGAAAATGCGACAACGCCGTGTCAGGAGGAACATTTATCACGGCAAATCTAACCGACGACAGCTGCGCGAGGCGCCGCAGAGCGGAATTTGATCGCCGGAAGGGATCACTGCAGCAGCCATTAGCTATGCTCGGCAGGGGCTCCACCGATACAGAGATACAGATTACACGCCTCAGGTCGCCGCGACCGTCTCTCTTCTCCAATTTTCATATAAATTACACGGCGCGCCACTTGTGCTGAATATGAAACATTCCCAGGTGACTAGGCGCGGAACTGAGGGATCTCCTCGAAGGACCCATAGGCAATTTCGTCACGCGAAGCGCCCAGGAAATAAGCCTTGGAATGCGAAATGAAACGCAGAGGTCATCTCCGAACGGCAACACACCAGAATACAGGGTTTCTGTCACCTTCCCCCTAGTTCAATAGTGCTCCCTGGATAAAGATTTTTGTGTAGTAAGTGCAAACAACGAAAATCACAAATTTCAAATGGGCCATGCAGAAACTTAGCGTAATACATGTTCAACTTGAAAAGCGGTTAGGAACGAAAGCTGTGATAAGAGATGTAAATAAAAGTGGTTGGTATGGTTCAAACTGCACTTGTTTCATCTTTTTATATATATTTTCGACCTAGATGCTATTTCAAAGCTGAGTGCCCTGTAAAGAAAAACTGTTGGAAAGCACGGTATAACATAAATTAGCAGCAGATACATCTAATTCTGACCGCCTCGTTTTACCTATCTCTACATCTACTTCATTACTCTGCAATTCAAAATTAACGGGCAGAGGGTTCTCAGTAAGCTACTTCTCTACATTTCCACTCTCGAACAGCGCTTGATAAAAAAAGAACCGTTAAATCTTTCCATGCGAACTCTGATTTTTCTTACTTAATTATGACAACCATTTGTCTCTATCTAGGTAGGTGGACGCCAAGAAAATACTGGCACACTCTGAGGAGAAAATTGGTGATTCAAATTTCGTGATAAGGCCCTGCCGCAGTGAAAAACGCCTTTGTTTTAACGACTACCACTCGAGTTCGTGTACCGTATCTCTCTCTTATTTCGCGGTAAAACAAAACGACGTGACCTTCTTTCAACTATATCGATGACATCCGTCAATCCTATCTGATGCGGGTCCAACACCACACAGCAGTACTTCAGAGGAGGGCAAACAGGCATAGCGTAAGCAGTATCTTTAGTAGACCTGTTACATTTTCTAAGTGTTCTGCCAATAAATCGCAGTCTTTGGTATGCTTTCCCCACGAGATCGCCGCTGTGGCTTAGTGCAAAACTTACTAATGATGGTGGAACGAACATATGTATGTACGGACTGTGCCGTTTTACGATATATGGACATATGTGCTCGCGCTACTTAGCAGTGTTACGAATGTATATAACAGCAAATGACTACGACGTATAAATATGTCAGCTTGTATAAAGTAGACATGGCTTAAAGACAAACATCTGTACCTGTTAATAGTGGAAATAAAAAGTTTAACAGTCACTGGCGTGAGCATGATGTCTTTCAAGAGCGTCAAAAGCCTTCTGGAAATCTAAAAATACGGAATCAATTTGACGTCCAATGTCTATGGCACTCATTAGTTCATGAAAATAAAGAGCTAATTGTGTTTCACAAGAACAATACTTGTCAATAGTTCGTTTTCTTCGATGTGATTATAATGTTCGACCGCAGTATATGTTTCAAAACACTACTGCAAAATGCATTTTAGAAGATAATACAATGTGACGATATCTGCAAAATGCGTTTTAGAAGATAATACAATGTGACGATATCTACGTATTAGGTTACAACACTCAGAATTTAATTTCTTATTTAAATATGTTGTCATGATAATTTTGGACATAAGTGGTTGTTTCTGTCCGTTCAGGTTCGGGAGGAAGAGTGTGTCAATACACCTACGGCAAAATTTCATCGCTGTCGCCAGAGATACGCCGACCACAGCCACATACTAAACGCAGAAGATTCTGCCGACGACTATTGTCCACCTCTGTCCTCAACTGAATTACCTCATGAAATTATTATAATTGACGAAGAACGAATATCGTTACGTTAATTTGATTTAAATGTAATGATATTATGATTCAATACAATAATCGAAGTCCTGTCGTCAAGATCTGTTGTGACCATTTGTGTAATTAGTAACTACGTCATAAAGTTTGGAAAAAGTGTACGTTATTTGTTCGCACTGTCGTTCAAGAAGACTACAATGATTAATTATTTTGCGGAAGCTAACATAAAGTCATTTTATCTGTAATGATTGATGATTGCTAAGAGGTGATTGTTTAGTGGCACCTACGACAGACCTGCTGCAGGTCGTGTTGGACACACAACTTGCACGTGAGTCTCATTTCTTCAGTTTATGAAAAGCGTTGTCTTTCGTTCTTTAAAGCAAATAAAATTCAATTTTTTTCGTTCACTGTGACAATAGATCTATAAACAGCGCAACTTTTAAATTTCTAGAATTTCTGAGAGTGCTACAGATTAATAGTAACATGTTCACGTGCACTAACTATTCGAAACAGAGGATAAATGTTGAGTATATCACGATGGACAGCACAAACTGATACGGATGATAGTATGAGCTAACACAAACAAAAACTTCCCAACAAACGTTGAAGCGCCAACAGACCGCTTTGCAGACAACAGATAATTTCGATTTCAACATGAAATGTTGTCCTGGTTAATATTAATGTATATCTTTTCCATTAAGTGCGCATCTAATTAAGCTCAAATTACACTAACGGCTTATCTTCATGAGAAAAAAATCATACTTTACCACATTAGTATGACAATTTACATTCGTACATGTTAAAAATGGTTCAAAATGGCTCTGAGTACTATGGGACTCAACTGCTGTGGTTATCAGTCCCCTAGAACTTAGAACTACTTAAACCTAACTAACCTAAGCACATCACACACATCCATGCCCGAGGCAGGATTCGAACCTGCGACCATAGAACTCGCACGGTTGTACGTGTTAAAGGAGGTGTTCTGTGTCATCATCGCCTTTTAATGCAATATTCCCTCGCATCTTCAGTGAGTAACGAATTCTTTCAAATACCCCAAATCCAACTAGTAAACCTTGACAGAAGGGTACAGTTCGCAGACCGTGTGCGGCTGCGTCTTGTTGGATCGTCTGATCAGTCGGAAGTTGCATCGCAGAGGAGAGTAAATGCCTATTCAAAATATAATTACTTTTGGATAGCTCAACATGAATTTCCTAAGGGACCGTAGTTTATCATGCATTTACCAGTAGAATGTGGCGCGGAGAAATTATTTCGCCGCATACAACTTCCGTCCGATTTCGACGAAAGAATTCGTGACTGTGAACTGTCTATTTGGCAGAAACATAAAAAAAATTAAATAACTTCATGAAGGAGTGAGACATAGATTCTACACTATATAAATGGTCCATACACCAATTCCATTTAAATCTGAATTTATGGCAATTAATAGAAGAACTTACACTGCAATGAAAAATTTGACATGGATGACAATAATTCCTTTCACGTTTTCACATACACGTCGCACAATAAATTTACTGCTATGCAGTATTGCACTTTTAGTATTGCACTTTACTTTACACTAAAACAATATAATTTTTAACGATAATAATACGGCGGCAAGACATACGCGTCCGACACAAGTTACAAGAGACAAGAGAAGAATGAGTAACTGTTCATCGAGAATATCTCGTACATAAAAAAAGAAATGTGTGAAAGTGTTCTTTTTCTGTCCGTTTTTCGCGCCGCAGTTTTCAAAGTCAATAACTCACTGCATCTCTGACGTCGCTTCGACAGTAAATAAGTTACGTCACAGGTCGTTCACCTTTTACATTCTCGCAACATTATTTGCTAACTGTGGCTGTTGCCGAGCGACTGCTCGATTAGTGAATGATTTAAAATGATAAGGCAATCACATAATGTTACATTGCCTTCCATGGGAATCTTGGAAATCAAGGAGATTACCAAGATTCACATGTCACCGTTAACATTATGGGATTGAATACTTTACAGATTTACATTGATCAAACACAGTATTGCTGTCATTTGATTATTAGGATTACACAAATATGGTGATCTCTCATTCATAGACTAAGACAATTCTTAAGGTAAAGATACACAAAAAAAATTTAAAAACTAAGACAGGAAATCTACTCGCCACCTATATATCCGGTAACAAATTGAATACGCTGTCTATCAGTCCACGAATTTGGAAAAATGCCAGAGAATCCACGAAGAAAAACAATTGGGTGGATATTTCTTTTTTCCGGGTTAAAGGTTTGAAAAATTCGATGCTTTATCATGCTTTCTTCCTTCATCATTTTTACTACTGAATCAGGTTCTTGGTTTCGGTGACTAAATGGAATATGTGGTGGTGAAGTGTGTTCATTAGATGCAACAGGTACTCGGAATTGCCGAAATAATTCATCTTCTTCCTCTGAGGCTAACGAGTTAGGATAATTCAGTCTTTGTATTCGGGAACTACTACTCACTTGTGCCTTCAGGTTATTTAGCTGTTCCGTTACCTCTTGCTTCCAATTTGGTAATTGTTGCTGAAGGGTACGCCTCATGCTACCTAGTTCAGACATTACGGTATCTCCGGAGCTTCCAGGAGCTGACAAGATACCAAGAGTGGTTGCTTTCACAGTCTTTACTAGGTCTTTGTTAATTTTATCTTCGACAAATTTGTCCTTTCCAGCAATCCAGTTCTCAAACTTTTCTCTAAATTCTCTCTCATGACTATCTAGCCTCTCCTTTACTTTCGTTTCAGTTTCCAGAGACATTCCCTCGGTTAGTTTTTTCTACCTGCGTAGTTACTCTGTCTAATCTGTGATTAACCGTGGTTACGGTGGAGTAAAGATTCTTGGTTGTGTTTCGGATGTCGGCTGTCTCGCTTTGCATGGTAGCTAAAGTGTCATTCAGTTCGAAAATTATTCCACTTCGCATTTGAGAAACAGCATCCTTAACTTGCTTCGCTACTTCTTTGGCTACGTTTTCTCTAACAGTTTTTATTTCTTCGCTTACTGTAGAAAGTTTATCTTCAATTAGTGTAGAAAGTTTATCTTCAAGCGAGGCTAACATTTGTCTATTTTCCTCTTTCATTTGGCGGTTTCCGTCCTGCATCATTTGACTTATTTGACTCAGTAGCTGTTTGAATACATCGTCTGTCACTACTCCTGAATTGCTTACACCTGCCTCCCTTGTAACCGGTATATGGCTACGACAACAAGTGGCAGAAACTATGCTGGCATTGTCTAGTTCAGTACCAGTAACATTATGGTGTGAGGCACCAAAGTCCGTAAGATTTCCCACTTCACTTTCTACAATTGTTTCGATTGGTGTCTCAGCCCTACTAATTACCCTGCTGGATCGTAAGCGACGCGACACTTCACCCGTTTTGTTCTGTTCATTTGAATGTAGTGATAACATTTTATCGTCTGCCATAGCTCACTTATTTACAAACAGTAAGTCAATGAAGTTCGTTTGAGCTACGGCCGTCAGCTGTCGACAGAGATGTAATTTATAGGTTGCGAGTCGGTTGTCACTGCTACGTCACAAGATCGGAATGTCGGGAGTTGCACGTCACGAGAACAAGAGACTATTCTGGACCGAAAAGAAAGTATGGCTGCACAATGGTCAAAATAAATGAAAACTAAGGCTGGTCATCTCCGTGAACAGGCAGCGGACATTTAAAAACAAATGATATGCAATACACAACAATGGAATTTAAACAATACTTAAAGAAATTACCAATCTACTCAATGCAATCTACTGAATTCAAAGCAAAAGTTTTACTGCAACTACTAAACATCGTCACAAATTGATTAATGTCGGATGAAATTAAGGAAGCTTGGCTACGGCTAACGAAATTTTAACTTACGTTACTGATGACTGCCTTGGGCGTTGCAACTAGACTTTCGCACAAATTCTGTACCAAAAAAATCTCTCTTACGTAATTTACTCTGAATATCTCGTTTCTTTCGCTCAGTGGAAATTTTATTGGATGGTGTTTGATGCCATGCAACAAATAAAAAGCACAAGATTAGCTACAATTCTTTGTGAATATTCCCACAATGCGTATCTTATATAAATTTTTATTCCGTTGATTTTTTTTTTTTTTTTTTTCTGGTTCAAATGGCTCTGAGCACTATGGGACTCAACTGCTGTCGTTATTAGTCCCCTAGAACTGAGAACTACTTAAACCTAACTAACCTAAGGACATCACACACATCCATGCCCGAGGCAGGATTCGAACCTGCGACCGTAGCAGTCGCACGGTTCCGGACTGCGCGCCTAGAACCGCGAGACCACCGTGGCCGGCTTTTTTTTTTTTTTTTTTCGAGTCCCTGTTCGGGCGCCAATTATAACGATATGTTTACGTAATGTGTATACATAAACATACGTTATAAACGTACCCGTTCGTAGTCGCTAATTATAACAATATGATTCTTTTATGCTGCAACATATAGCTATAATCAGCGGTGGAAATATATTTGCAAACGCCGACCGTGTGCGGCTGCGTCTTGTTGGATCGTCTGATCAGTCGGAAGTTGCATTGCAGAGGAGAGTAAATGCCTATTCAAAATATAATTACTTTTGGATAGCTCAACAAGAATTTCCTAAGGGACCGTAGTTTATCATGCATTTACCAGCAGAATGTGGCGCGGAGAAAATATTTCGCCGCATACAACTTCCGTCCGATTTCGACGAAAGAATTCGTGACTGTGAACTGTCTATTTGGCAGAAACATAAAGAAAATTAAATAACTTCATGAAGGAGTGAGACATAGATTCTACACTAAATAAATAGTCCATACACCAATTCCATTTAAATCTGAATTTATGGCAATTAACAGAAGAACTTACACTGCAATGAAAAATTTAACATGGATGCCGTTTTGACTAGCACTTCTCTTCTGGTAATGACAATAATTCCTTTGACGTTTTCACATACACGTCGCACAATAAATTTAGTACTATGCAGTATTGCACTTTTAGTATTGCACTTTACTTTACACTAAAATAATATTATTTTTAACGATAATAATACGGCGGCAAGATATGCGCGTCCGACACAAGTTACAAGAGACAAGAGAAGAATGAGTAACTGTTCATCGAGAATATATCGTACATAAAAAAAGAAATGTGTAAAAGTGTTCTTCTTCTGTCCGTTTTTCGCGCCGCGGTTTTCAAAGTCAATAACTCACTGCATCTCTGACGGCGCTTCGACAGTAATCAAGTTACGTCACAGATCGTTCACCTTTTACATTCTCGCAACATTATTTGCTAACTGTAGCTGTTGCTGAGCGACTGCTAGATTAGTGAATGATTTAAAATGATAAGGCAATCACATAATGTTACAGACTTCACACAGTAAGCTTATGCTACTGCTTCGATGGTACGTGTATCTACAAGACACCTGGGGCAGATCTCAAGTTCAGAGTGCCAAGTAACTTTCAAAATTAGTCAATCAAGTTAATGGTCCGAAGTTTCAGTAGTCACAGCACAACATGGTCTACCAAGAGACAGATACTAACGGGACACCAGTCGAAAGATGGACAGTCTGATCTGGACTCAAGCTCATACAAAATCCCAAATTACCAGCCTCATTCAATATTGGACGATGGGGACGTGGATACAGCCCTACACAACCATAACAACATATTGGTAACAGATCGGATAGCTCACCAGTCGGCTAAATTGGTAGAAGACGCTCCACCAAGTACTCAACATAGTCACCACACTGACATAAGAGCTGTAATGTGCCCAGATACCGTCCCGTTTGCAAGGCGCCTGAACTTCAAGGAGGCACGTTGGAGATATTTCACTGAAGAACAGCATGCCGAGATTGATGAGATACCTCCATTCGCTAGCACCTATGACACATTTACACAGCTCACCAGATGAATATCTCGGAAACAGTCCATAGAGGCTACCGGAAGGAATGCATGGCTGGGCTTAATGACAACAAATAAATAACCGTAGAAAAGTATAACCCGTTCTACAATACCGATTCATTTTCTGACGACACCTTGGAGACTGGAGAAACCACTATTAGAGGAGAGAAGTGGTACAACTTAGTCAGGAAAGCAGACAGTCCTCAAGTGTAATGAGGAATCTCAGCAATGACCCATCGAGCTCCAAAACACTTCAGAATGGTGTCTCGCCAAACCAAATCGCCCATCAGCTTCTACTCAGAGGGAATGTCATCCACCTACTGCCCCGTCTTTCCATCGAAAGAGGCCTGGAAAATGAGTACCATTCACTTGAGGCACCTCACGTAGTTGAGGAGCTGCGCACGGTAACAGACGAAATGAAAAATAATAAGGCAGCCGGCCAAGACGATTTTAGGATCGAACAAATTAAACACTTTGTTCCAAAAACTCTTTGGTGACTAACGAACCTAATGAACGATTTTGAATTTAACCAAGCACACTGAAAATGGATAGAAAGAAAGCAGATGACTGGTATGACTTTCATTGACCTGAGCGCAGCCTATGATAAATTAAGTACAGTAGACTGATATCCACGGTGGTACAAATAAAAGTGTCCCAGAGAACAGAGTTCTAGGGTACAAGAAACACAGTATAGGAAAGCAAATGCAGTACTAACCTTATTATAGAAGATGTATAAAGGGGCCTCCGTTCATGTCTTGACACTTTTGGGCACCGGTCAGCAAGTTGCTGAAGACGGATCGCGGATGAACAGCTGAATTGCTGCAGTTTGCAAGATCCCCTCGCTTCTAAACTGATACTGTTATTACTCAGCTTAGCCGCGAGTCAGTAGACAGTGGAACA
Source organism: Schistocerca gregaria (assembly GCF_023897955.1). Lineage (NCBI taxonomy): Eukaryota > Metazoa > Arthropoda > Insecta > Orthoptera > Acrididae > Schistocerca > Schistocerca gregaria. The sequence continues at coordinate 947,866,029 of NC_064920.1, forward strand.
TGTGACGTACAGTATACCTGGTCAGCATTTCCACCCGGAATTTGCGAGTGCAGATGATGCTGTAATTTACCGTCTAGTAAGGTCATCCGAAGACCAGTATCAGTTGCAAAGCGATTTAGAAAAGATTGCTGTATGGTGTGTCAGGTGGCAGTTGACGCTAAATAACGAAAAGTGTGAGATGATCCACATGAGTTCCAAAAGAAATCCGTTGGAATTCGATTACTCGATAAATAGTACAATTCTCAAGGCTGTCAATTCAACTAAGTACCTGGGTGTTAAAATTACGAACAACTTCAGTTGGAAGGACCACATAGATAATATTGCCGGGAAGGCGAGCCAAAGGTTGCGTTTCATTGGCAGGACACTTAGAAGATGCAACAAGTCCACTAAAGAGACAGCTTACACTACACTCGTTCATCCTCTGTTAGAATTTTGCTGCGCGGTGTGGGATCCTTACCAGGTGGGATTGACGGAGGACATCGAAAGGGTGCAAAAAAGGGCAGCTCGTTTTGTATTATCACGTTATAGGGGAGAGAGTGTGGCAGATATGATACACGAGTTGGGATGGAAGTCATTACAGCATAGACATTTTTCGACGCGGCGAGACCTTTTTACAAAATTTCAGTCGCCAACTTTCTCTTCCGAATGCGAAAATAATTTGTTGAGCCCAACCTACATAGGTAGGAATGATCATCAAAATAAAATAAGAGAAATCAGAGCTCGAACAGAAAGGTTTAGGTGTTCGTTTTTCCCACTCGCTGTTAGGGAGTGGAATAGTAGAGAGATAGTATGATTGTGGTTCGATGAACCCTCTGCCAAGCACTTAAATGTGAATTGCACAGTAGTCATGTAGATGTAGATGTAGATGTGTAAGTCGGACGTTCCTTGATCCGCCTTTGTGGGTGGTGTCGTCAGATTTCCTCCTACCTGTGCGCGGTGCAGCTCTCGTAAATGCCGTCCCGTGCAGATTCTTCATTGGCGCATTGTATGTCTCTGTCGGTGGAAACTGTAAGTAGGCTGTTTAGGTTTTTTTATTGGTAACGCCGCCGCCACGTAGCGCTCTGTATGAAAATCACTGGCTGTGCCGTGTGCAGTCTGTGGCTGGTTGGCATTGTTGTAATACTCGCCATTGCAGTGTCGGGCAGCGGCAGCTGGATGCTAACAGCGCGTAGCGTTGTGCAGTTGGAGGTGAGCCGCCAGCAGTGGGGGACGTGGGTAGAGAGATGGCGGAGTTTTGAAATTTGTAAGAATTGGTGTCATGAAGTGATATATATATTATGACTACTAAGGTAAATACATTGTTTGTTCTCTATTAAAATCTTTCATTTGCTAACTGTGCCTCAGTAGTTAGTGACTTCCGTAGTTTGAATCTTTTATTTAGTTGGCAGTAGTGGCGCTCGCTGTATTGCAGTAGCTCGAGTAACGAAGATTTTTGTGAGGTAAGTGATTTGTGAAAGGTATAGGTTATTGTTAGTCAGGGCCATTCTTTTGTAGGGATTTTGGAAAGTCAGATTGCGTTGCGCTAAAAATATTGTGTGTCAGTTTAAGCACATTCGTGTATAATTGTTCAAAGAGGACGTTTCACATAGACCAGTCGTGTATAAATTGTTCTAAGGGGACGTTTCATATGTCGACCCTTAGCCAAGGATACCTCACTGGAATCTTCTGATTTTTTCTTGTAGTTTGCGTAGTTAGTGTAGCCTTTGTTTATTGCTAGCGCGTAATCATAGAGAGAATTTCCTTTGTAGTTGCAGTCTTTCATTGTTGTACAGTAAAACAGTTGTGGCACGCATATACCAAGTATTTCGCAGCTTCGCTTGCAATTAACTAGATATTATTTTCAGTGCTATGTTAATGTGTTCTCTTATTTTTGCTCTTCAAATTGTGCTTTTCTGTGTTATCGTGTGAAATATTGTGACAATAATGGCGTGTGAAAAACTTAATACTAGGCTACAAAGTAAACTGAGAAATGACAGTGAAGACGAAATCAATGTTTTAGCGCCACCATGTAATGAATTCACAAATGTTCAAAGAAGTAATTTGGTAATAGTGCATAGGGAAATGGAGCGGGCTGCAAATAATGGTGTAGGAAGTGAAACATTTAGTGAACAGGGAAGCATTATCGATCGATCGGTCGGCAACAGCTCGTGTCAGGAATCCGATATGACAGGACACAATCTTGCAAATACTGTACATTCAGGTTTTGCGTCCTCACTGTTTTCTCAAATAAGTCGAGACACATTTTCTGCTTGTCAAACTGTGAATGTTGCCGGTGCAAATGCACTGCCGAAAAGCATAGAGGATCAGATTCCAGACACTAATACATTATTATTGCAATTAATGCAACAAATGAAACAAAACCAGAGACAAACACAGCAACAGTTAGACACAATGGAACAAAATCTTCAAAAGTTAGACACAATGGAACATAATCTTCAAAAGTTAGACACAATGGAACAAAATCTTCAAAAGTTAGACACAATGGAACAAAATCAGAGACAAACACAGCAAAAGCTTCAAAAGTTAGACACAATGGAACAAAAGCTTCAAAAGTTAGACACCACGCTTGAACAAACACGTGAAGATTTAACTAATGAGTTACATAACATTGAATCGAAATGTCAAAAAGTCTGTAATGACGTAAAAACACAAATTTGTCAGCATTTCCAACCTATTTTTTCGCGGCATGAAAATGCATTACAGAATCACGAAGCAGCCATAAAAGAACTGCAAACTATTGTTCATGAAAATCATGAGACCTTGCAAGCTAAAATTGACTCAGTTGCATCTACCGATTCGGTTACGCAACTTGCAAAAACTCAAGCGAACTTAAAGGACACAGTAGATACTCTGAAAATTGGTTCAGAAAGACACACAGAGGAAATAATTTCACTGTCGGATAAAGTAGCCGAACTTTCAGATCAGTTCACTAACTTATCTACGAAGGTAGATGATGATCTGAATGACACAAAACCTGTAGCCTTCACTGACACTGAAGAGTATGAACAAATTAGGAAATTCAAACAGAATCAAAATCAAATCAACACACAGTACAAAAGAGAAATGCGGGAAGTACAAGATCAGTTGGCTCAAGTAATACAAGAATTACATATTTCAGAGGACACTCGCGCCCCAGTATGGGAAGAGGGACATAGCAATACAGAACAACCACAAAATAATAACACAGGGCATTTCGGAAATCATGAAAGTAATTGGCAAAGTACACCGAATTTTGAGATGGAATCGCCGAAACGACGTAACAATGACCGGTATGCGACCCGCCGACACGATGATTTTGACTATAAGCTGTTCATTTCTACACGTAAATTCAAAACATTTAAGAATTCTGGCAACGACATTCATCCACAAGCGTGGCTCCATCAATTCTCTCATTGTTTTCCTCCCAACTGGTCATTAGAGCACAGATTAGAATTTATGTGTGGCGACTTGGGGAATGAACCAGCTGTAAGAATGCGATCGGTCATTCACGATTGCCACAGTGAAGGAGAATTTTACCATGCCTTCCTCTCAGCATATTGGTCCCAAGCCACACAAGACCAAGTAAAACATAGCATCATAATGATGAAACATTTCGAACAATCTGAATTTTCCAGTCTTGTCAAATATTTTGAAGACATGTTACATAAGAATCAGTATCTTTCAAACCCATACAGCCCCTCGGAACTCATCCGCATTTGCTTAATCAAATTACCTGAACATTTACGACAGATTATTTTAGCAGGACGATGCAAAGACGACATTGAAGCTTTTCAGGGACTGTTACAAGAACTGGAAATTGACACTGACAATCGCGGAACGCGAAAACAGGAACACAACAATTACAGGTCACACCTGTCACAATTCCGAGATGAAAGAAATAATACACCACAAGGCTATTCGTACAACGTAAATCGTGACCAAAACGGACACCACCCGTATGACAACCGTTGGCAGAGTAGTAATTATTACAGGGAAAGATCACCTCTCCGCGGTAATGACTATCACAGAGACAATCAGAGAAACAGACAATATGGAAACCAAAATAATTATTATCAAGGGAGACGGAATAACTTAAGACGCAACGGTCCAGCGCGCAGTTACGATTCAGGGAGAAATTCTCCACCACGTGACCGACAAGAAAGAAACTATGGAATCTACCGACATGACGACACACGATATGATCGGAACGACAGACCTGAATTGCAGCAGAACTGGCGGGAATCAAACAGAGCAGGGCCCTCTCGACAAGGTGAATTTGTAGAAGTTAGGTCTCCAAATCCCAATAACGACGCGCGCCAACAAAGACACAATAGGCAATGACTCATACCGCTGGCAGCCTCAAAACGTGCTTATGAAACTGACGACGCAGCTGCCGTAGCTAGTAATTACGTAAAAATGGAAGACATTAGGGACATATTACTCCAGGAACACGACGTAAAACATAACAACATTGCATATCCTGTGATTCACATTACTGTAAATGAAGTAAAATTTACGGCAGTACTTGACTCAGGCAGTCCCATTTCAGTAATTAGTGAAACAGCTTTTAGCAAAATGCAACAAATCGAACGATTGCCCCACACTTCCGTTACGCAAGATTAAATTACAAGGTGCAGTCATTGGAAAAAGTGTAGATGTACGCCAACAAACCAACTTAGAATTCTTTTGTCAAAGCCACAGCTTCTCTATGAACTTTCTTATTGTTCCATTGTTGTCGACGGAAATTATACTGGGAGTAGACTTTTTGAATGAATACAAAGCAATCTTAAACTTTCACGATGTTGAAATAAGTTTAGAGAAAGGAGGTAAGTCAATAGCTTTGAAATTTGAAGATTGGCTCTCAAACCATGACGAGGGAATTAATCGGCTTTACCTTCTGTTAGACAAGAGTTCGGAATTTTCTACGGAACTAGACACTAACAGTCGCTCTGCAAGTACTGACAGGGATGATATCGACGGCACAATTGAAACTAATGAGTTAATTCAGAATAAAATTCAAAAAATTGAGAATTGTAATGACACTGATAGGCAGGACCTTTTTGAGATCTTACAAGCACATTCCACAGTTTTTACTCACAAAACAGGAACAATCAAGGGATTTCAATACCAATTTTGTGTTCGTGAGCATACTAAATTTTGTGTTAGACCATACGTAATTCCAGCACATTATAGGGACCGTGTTAGAACAGAAATACAATCCATGCTTGACGAGGGCATTATTGAGCCTGCAGTAAGCTCATACAACAATCCATTACATGTTGTTGAGAAGAAAAATGGATCGATCAGGCTTGTCTTAGATTCGAGACAAATCAATACTATCATTATTCCTGAAACAGACAGGCCGTAAACGTTGGAAGAACTTCTTCAAAATTTTAATGGTGTAAAAGTGTTGTCTTCCATTGATCTCAGATCCAGCTTTTATCAGATCGAACTTCATCCAGAATGTAGAAAATACACAGCTTTCCTTTGTTTCGGCGTTTGTTATCAGTTTCGGAAACTTCCTTTTGGTTTGAACATTTCCTCGGCAGCATTCATTCGCGGGCTAAATTCCATATTACTTGAGTTCTTAAAACGTCACATCACCTTATATGTGGACGATATTCTGATAGCAGAAGCCTCATGGGAATAACATAATCGCATCCTCAACAGAGTGTTACATATTTTTGCAGAATCTGGAATTACAGTTAACTTGGAAAAGTCTGAATTCGGTAGGACAAAAGTGAAGTTTTTGGGACATATTATTTCTTCTGAAGGCATCCAGCCGGATCCTGAAAAGTTAGAAGCAATCAGAGCCATTCCAGTTCCAGCCACAAAAAAACAAGTCCGCAGTTTTCTAGGTCTCATAATTTTTACCGTCGTTTTCTGAATATGCAAATTCTAGTTACACCAAAACTTTGTTCTCTCACTGGAAAAAATACTATTTGGAACTGGGACGAACAAGCACAGTTGGAATTCAATTCTTTGAAAGAATCGTTACTTAACGCGCCAATACTAGCTCATCCAGATCTCTCACAAGGTTTTTGCCTTAGCACGGATTCTTCTAAAGTCGGTCTTGGTGCCCATTTATTTCAAGAAGCCACAGAAAATGACATTACTGTTCAGAAAACCATTGCTTTTGCTAGCCGAGTGCTAACAAAATCTGAAAAAAATTATTCCGTTACTGAATTAGAAGCTTTAGCTATCGTTTGGGCATTTAACAAATTCCATTTCTTTCTTTATGGTAAGCACGTAAAAGTATACAGTGACCATCGTGCATTACAATTTCTTATGTCTTCAAAATTAAATCATGACAGGTTAAAACGTTGGGCATTGTTTCTGCAAGAATTCCACTTCACAATAGTCTACATTCCCGGCACGGAGAACATTGTTGCGGACGCACTGTCACGCGCACCGACCGGGCTTGAGAAAAGTAACACAGAAAGCAACCTCGAGAGAAATTTCAGTATTCTTTACATCCAGAAAGTCGCCTTTGAAAACTTCATCACCACATCTTTAAAGGACATTGCCCATGAACAAGATAAAGATCCGATTTGGAAAGACATCAAAAGTAAATGGCATGAAAAGACACACACACAGATTCGGCATTATTATCTGGTTAGAAACAACATACTGTTCAAACGATGCACTGTTGATGACAAGCTATGGGTACTTTGCATTCCAGACGATTTTGTTAATAAGCTCATTTGGTACATTCATTTCAGCTATGCACATTTTGGTCCACGAAAATGTTATCATATTCTTCGAACGACTTGTTATTTTAACAATATGGAAAAGAGAATTCGAAGGGTCTTGTCTATTTGTAAACTTTGTCAAAAGGCGAAACCATCTACTGTCTCTCATCGTGCTCCATTGTTTCCTATCATTCCTTCTAAATTAAAAGAATTTGCTGCTGTTGATCTCTTGGGACCGCTTGTCAGAACATCTAATGGATTTTCGTACGTTCTAGTCGCTGTTGAACTTACTTCAAAATTTGTTTCTTTCACTCCGTTACGTAAAGCCACTGGATGGTCTGTATCCAACGCCTTTGTTAGAAATTTCTTACGTGAAGTTGGACACGTTAGTAAAGTAATTTCAGATAACGGACCGCAATTCAGATCTGCTGTTTGGTCACGCATGCTTCGTAACCATAAAATCAAATCTGTTTTTATTTCATTGTACTCACCACATTGTAACCCGTCTGAACGGATTATGAAAGAAATCAATAAGCTTTGCAGACTTTATTGTCACAGAAAGCATCAGCATTGGGACAGATATTTACACTTATTTCAAAACGTGCTGAATGAAATGCCTCATGACTCCACTGCTTTAGCCCCTGTTCTTGTACTGAAGAATAAAGAACCACCAAACAGAATCAGAGAGCTTATACCTTTTCCGAATACACGTAAACTTCGACACAAAGACATAATTGATTTGGCTATTAAAAATATAAATTCTGCTGCAGACAAAAGGAAAAAATTACACGGTAAAGCAAATGCAAAGAAATTATATATTGGTCAGAAAGTTCTCATTAAAGCTCATCCATTGTCACATAAGAAGAAACACTTGAGTCACAAATTCTTTCTAGTTTACAATGGACCTTACAGAATCCGACGTATACCACATGATAATTGCGTTGAAGTTGAAACTCTGCGTACTAGGAAGAGTAAAGGTTTACACCACATTTCACATGTAAAACCGTTTATTGAAAGATAATCTGCTTTTTAACTTTGTCTTTGCCATAAAACATTTCACTTCACATTTCTAGTATGCTTTGTCACACTTAGAAACTGTTAACATGCAACAATGTCTGAAGTTTACTATCCAGTCTAGAACCTACGGAACATATTTAGACAGTATTTACGAGTGCATTGTTAGTGTGAACAGACATCACAGTGTTGTTGTGTGTGTACATTCTTGCTTGTTAGTTGCACGATTACGTAACGACTATAAGGCTCACATACTTAGAACATTTACCAGTATTGCTAATGAGATTTTAATGCAACATTTTGGTTTACTTGAAGATACATTCTGGATTTAAAGTACTTTCTGTGAGATACCAGATGATACAGTGGTTAGTTTATGTGACAGCTACACGATTTTATCACGACGCTACTAATGAGTGACAATTTACAATGTCGCTTTTGCAGTTTATCTGTTTTATATCTGCACAGTTTTTCTGATTTTTTCTGGAAAGTAAAACATGTTTTAGTAGTAACTTTGTGGTATAGCTACAATGAGAGAGCCTTTTCTGTAGCACAACAATACGTTACAGTACAGTACTTACTTCATCACGGCAATAAGCGTAGTAACTACGATATCTATACGCAAAGCATTTCACTTTTGTTTATCATGAGGTAAGTACATTGACTTCTGTAGAACTTAGCTTTCGGAGGACGATAACTACGACACTTCAATAGAGATTATCTTACATCACGACGCACAGTTTAGCGCTACAGTACGTGTAGTTGATTGATTAATTTTTTACTTAAAACATTTATTTTTAAAGATATTTGAAGTACAATGATACAAAGGTTTTCCGTGATACATTTCATTCCATTGCTGTAACCTGTAACACCTGAGGATATAATTACATTATTCCTCAGGGGGGTACACGCTTACTTTGTGTATCATGTGTTTGGCAAGCACAAGGAGCCCTAGCTAATATGGTATTTGCTTATACAACTTTACACATCGGTACCATATTTCTCTAACACATAAATTACACAGATATCTGTTCATTTAACTGAGAGACAAACATTTTTTTTTATTACGTCAGTGACACATGTTTACGCAATCACACAGTTGGATAATTTCACACTTATGAAATTCTATTTTGTCTGTACTTTGTGAAATGTTCATATTTTTTCAAAACCATTGTGATACTATGAGAGCTTTGAATGATGTATTTGGTATGGGATCACGATTTTTAAAGTACATTTGATGTAGATGACACGTTTGACATGAGCAGAGAATTCTTTTAGGTTTTGAAATTATTGGAGGAAGCTACGACGATTTTGAGAATTGACTGAGATGTTATGATATTATTACGACAACGATGTGTATTATGCTGTTGCGCTATGTTTATTATAAATAAACTGATGCTATTTGATTGTGCTACGTATCTGTTTCGATGAAAAATTGAAGAAGTGTCTACGAATATGTGTATATGTAATAAAGGTAAGGAATAACGAGTAGTGGTTAGGGACTCTGGTTTGTGAAAAAGGTTGTTGGAAACCAAGAATCGTACTTTAAGAGTTATGAAATGTATGTAAATGCGTGAATGTATTACAATGCCAATGAAAATTTTTTGGACACTATTATATTTAAAGGATTTTGTTTCTACAGATTTGTAACGCAAATTCTCAACCTGTGAAAATATTTTTATATGTGACTGTCACTGTAGCGGAAACTGACGTCGTAAATTTTTCAGTAAGAAAGGTAAGTGACCACCTGCTCTGGGCACCCAGCTGCGCGACAGGCGCCTGAAAAAAAAAGCCATTAGTGTGTGCCTGTCAGAGGCACAGGTGGAGAAAAAAAATGGGGCCATTATGCTCGCTATTGACATTTCTTTGTAGAAAGCGTCGCAAATACGACACGCTCAAACTTGAAAACATATGATTACACTTTGGAGTTCTTAATTTATGATATTTAGTGAAATGAAATGATGAGAAACATACCATGTCTATTGTCTCGCTAGTTGGAAGATTGTTTACTGCATTATGAAATGACGTATGGCTAGCGAACGACGTTTCACGCCTTGCTTCACCTATTTTGTTTAATATCTAGTTTCTAGCTGCCCTGCAGCATTGGTTAAAGTAAAATTTTATAGATGTACTAATATAAATATTTTATGCCTACAGACCCAGTAAAGAATAACTTCGTGATATACTTCCAAAAAATGAGGGAGCACAAAAAGACATTTCCCTTCACAGGAACTGCATACATAATTTTCTTTTCAAGTACTTGGTAATTTATTTCATAGTTTTTGTGGTGCACCACTTTAATTGCATAGACATTAAGATGGGAATAGACATTGTCCTTATCTGCATTCTTGTCATTAGTGTAACATTTTTTCTGCTTGAGCTTTGTCATGTTTAGGTATAAGTTATTACATTTATTGCTGTTTGCTATGCTTACTTGCATCTTTTATTCATTGCTGTTTGTGTTAATCGTTTTGTGCTGCTGCATTGCGTCGTCCCTTAGTTTAGCATCTGAGCTCAGTAGATTTTAAGTTAGCTTAAGAGGGGGTAGACTATATAAGAAACTAACTATGATGAATTGGAAGAGAAGCATTGAGAAGCTATATGAAAATGATTTGGCCCAAAAAAAGTAGTGTATAGTGGAGAAAAACTATTTTTGAAAGAGGATGAGAAAAGTACAGAAAGCAGGTATAGATAGGACCTTTTGGAAATAATGAAGAACGAAGGGAGATCTCCGAGAAGTAAAGAAAGTTTTGTTTGCAAAATACTGCAGTAAAACAAACCCTGTCCTTTCCTTGTGTTATCCCACTATGTGTTTGTGTACTCTTGTATATTTGTGTTCTTCCTGTCTTTATGTGTTTAGCTAATAATATTTACATTGTAGAATTTTTCTGATGTTTAGACATTATTTATTCTCTTTTATTTTAATGCTCATGTGTGAAGTTGATGTTTCAAAAGTTATTCTGATCTTTTATGTATGTACTTATGTCGTAATTTTTGTAACACTGATGTATTTGTTATTTCGATTCTTTTGTAAATCCTGTATTACTGCAAATGTTATCTGTATTATTATGTTCTTTAAAGATTTATTTTGTACCTTTGTTATTGTATTCTTATGTTATAAAATTGTAACTGACACCAGTTAATCAAATTAAGTAACTTGTAAATTACATTTCACTGCACACGTTTCTGTTGGTCATAGTATATGGACAATATGTGAGAAGTAGGGACTGATAGTGTTTGCACATGTGTTAATAACTCAGTAAGGGACTGGATAACAGCATTGCTGGTTCTAAGGACATTTCAAAAACAATTTTTCTGAGTGCACAAGTGGTGGTTATGGACTTGTTATATTATCCGCAAGACTCTTCAGTGGTGATTGTGCGCCTGCACAGTCAAACAGATGGCTGCTGGCCATCTCTACAAGGACTACAGTGGGTCTACACCTTTGATGACCCACCAATACCATTATTTCTACAAGGACTGCAATGGGTCTGCACATCTGGTGGCCCACCAATAGTAATCTCTACCAGGACTACAGTGGGTCTGCTCTGTGATGACCTACCTACCGATAGTCTTCAACGTCGACTGACTCTGCTGTGGCCCATTACCTGTCTGCATGTCAAGAGTCAACACTGTCTTTCGTTGGAAGGACAACACTACTTCTTCAAGACTGCTTAGAAATCCACTACTTCCAAGTTCAATTTCTTTTATTGCTCAGACTTTGAAAAAAAACACTGCAATTTTACTATGATGAACGATCAGGACTGTCTTTATGGACTGTGAGAGAATTTTAGCTTCTGACCAACATTGTATCAATAAGTGTGTGCATTTGGTAGAAATTATGAAAAATTTTATCAAATCATTATTGGCCACTGCCCAAAACAATTTGTAAAAATTTTTTGTGGGGAGCATGTGGGCTATGTAAGTAGGCTGTTTAGGTTTTTTTATTGGTAACGCCGCCGCCACGTAGCGCTCTGTATGAAAATCACTGGCTGTGCCGTGTGCACTCTGTGGCTGGTTGGCATTGTTGTAATACTCGCCATTGTAGTGTCGGGCAGCGGCAGCTGGATGCTAACAGCGCGTAGCGTTGTGCAGTTGGAGGTGAGCCGCCAGCAGTGGAGGACGTGGGTAGAGAGATGGCGGAGTTTTGAAATTTGTAAGAATTGGTGTCATGAAGTGATATATATATTATGACTACTAAGGTAAATACATTGTTTGTTCTCTATTAAAATCTTTCATTTGCTAACTGTGCCTCAGTAGTTAGTGACTTCCGTAGTTTGAATCTTTTATTTAGTTGGCAGTAGTGGCGCTCGCTGTATTGCAGTAGCTCGAGTAACGAAGATTTTTGTGAGGTAAGTGATTTGTGAAAGGTATAGGTTATTGTTAGTCAGGGCCATTCTTTTGTAGGGATTTTGGAAAGTCAGATTGCGTTGCGCTAAAAATATTGTGTGTCAGTTTAAGCACATTCGTGTATAATTGTTCAAAGAGGACGTTTCACATAGACCAGTCGTGTATAAATTGTTCTAAGGGGACGTTTCAAAGCTAATTATCTGAAATTGCTGTCGGTCAACTTTGGGGTATCTATTTACTCTAACTTAACTTTTAGAATGCCGTAATATCACTTTTATTCCTATTAGATCAATAATGAAACACTCTTGTCACAAACTACTCGTAACCGAGAGCATAGCTACCATCGAACAAGACAGGAAGGTCTCTTAACGCCGACTGCCGACTTTGGCACGCAATCCGTATCTCTTACTAGTTTCGTCACAGTTCGTGGATTTCCGATCAACTTCGTAATTACTAAGATATGCATTTTTTAATGAACGGGTGTGAATTTTAACGAGAGAAAATTATGATAAATAGTTTTAAGCATCCAGAGGCTCCTCCTAGTATTCATGTTGTCATAAATGACTTTAATTATTAAATGTAAACGAACAAAATTGGTGACTTTGGCGCCAAGTTGGCGGTACTTCCCGTCATGGATATTTCCCATGCTGACGCTTGTTGTTACGGTCCAGCTCCGAGCCCCACTCCACTACGCGCGACATATGGTCGCTTCGTCACCTAGCCAGCCAGCGTGGGAAATGCTCTCCGACTCATGGCCGGCTACGGACTACAGCACTTCCTAACTGTCGTGAATACATCAATAAGAGACAATAATTTATTAAAACTGGTAAAAATGTCTTCCTCACGTAAGAGACACCTTACAAGTCTCATCCGAAATGTTCTGCTGCAGTTCTTGAAGACTAAGAAGTTTGTTGTGATGTATCTTAGACCTGAGCGCTCTCCACAAAATGTAATCGCACACTGACAGATCAGGTGACCTGGATGACCAGCTAGGGCAGCCACCAGACTGACCTCTGCTAACAACTCTGTCTGGTGTGAATATTGTCTAAATGTGTTCTAACGTTCGGCCAGCTGTATTGACTCCATTCTGTAGGAAGTAACTGGAGGTCTTTTCCTCCTCCATTAATGCTGCCACAAATTGTTTCAAAATGCTTGCAGTGTAGCGCGCGGAAGTCAGCGTCTGATGAAAGATGGGATCAGTAATGAGGCGTGCAAACATTGCAACCGAAACCCCAACTTTCTGATTATACCATGGTGTTTCCCCGCTACGCAGGACCTGTGATTCTGTGAGTTGGCATAACCACTCAGGTGAAACCAGGTTTCATCAGACATAAAGAACACATCCATGTCTAGCTCACTCATTGTTGTCTCAGTGAAAAGCCACTCACAAAAGTGGTTGCATCTGCTGGTTTTAATGCATGAACATCAGATAATCAGTAGGGATGCATGTGCAGATTGAAGTGAAGTATTCGCCCGCATAATCGACGTGATATGCTGGTCTCTTATGACAAGCGTCGGATTGATTTGATAGGACTCTGAAGCACTTTTTGGTGGACTACACTCACGTTTTTTGGAGTGGGGGCACGTTTTGGAACTTTTTTGTCTCGTTCAAAACAGAACCTGTTGTCATTTTCAGACTAAGCAGTGCATGGCACTCTTTGCAGGCACTTTTATACCGTTAAACGTCTGACAAACAACTGACCACACCACTTCCACGACTTTGTCGTCACGTAACTTTCCACAACCAACACCCACTGGACCATTGTGAGTAGTACCGCCCGCTTTGCACTGCTCCACTCACTGACACACATCACACTACGCTCTGAATCGGTGTGGATCACATGGCTGGGGTATACGGGGAGTGCACGTCACGCGATATGGTTAAATGCATACATTCACGTCCAATAGTCTCCACTCGTCTGGGCCACTTTTATTTTCCCCATTCTGTGTAAGGTTTATCGGGACACCAAGGATATTGTATTTTGAAGATGTGTGCAGTGCGTACTACAGAATAGGCTCTCTGTGTTACCATGCGGGGGAAAACAGTAGGTGGAGAATCCAAAAATAAACGGCCTCGCTTAGGATATTGTATTAACTCCGTTGCTGATCAATGTGTATACACCAACGACAACCCAACTCATGCCTATGACAGGCCGTTTATATATGCTGCTGACGGCCTTGGCTGCCCAAGTGAGTACCCCCGAGGAGTTGGAGGAGAAATTTAGCAACAGCCTTGAAATACTGGAGATTAGTGCCACCAAAACCACCTGAGACCAAACTCAGCAAAGCTGCAAGTTTTCAGTTTGCACCTGAAGAATAAGGAAACCTGAACGGAACTCCAGAAAACTCCATGTGAGTTGTAAAGCACAAGAGCTAGAGCACTGCTACACTCCCAAATGCTTGGGCATTAAGTTATTCATAACTCCGTCATTTAAATAACACTGTTTGGACACTAATCAAAATATCAGTGCTAGGAATAATATAATCATACTAACACAAACTGGGGTGCTGATCCAAAAGTGTTTCCAACAACAGCATTGTAATCAGTCAGGCGGCAGTTGAATACGCCGAGCCTGTGTGGAAGAGTTCGGTGTACGTAAAATACATTCATCTAGGCTTAAACGAGTGATCTCGCATCATATGAGGATGTTTGAAACCACTCATCAGCGGTTTTCGGCGGCAACTGGCTGCCGAGATGGAGAGGAAAGAAACTGATGACAGATAAACGTCCAGATAATCGTCACCCTCTACACGGGCATCATCTCTATCTACATCTACATCTACGTGATTATTCTGCTATTCACAATAAAGTGCCTGGCAGAGGATTCAATGACCCACTTCAAGCTGTCTCTCTACCGTTCCATTCTCGAATGGCGCGCGGGAAAAGCGAGCTCCTTAATTTTTCTGCACGAGCCCTGATTTCTCTTATTATATCGCGATGGTGGGTGCCATCGGAATATTTTCGCAGTCGGAGGAGAAAACTGGTGATTGATATTTCATGAGAAGATCTCGACACAACGAAAAACGCCTTTATTTTAATGATTGTCACTCCAGTTCACGTATCATGTCTGTCGCACTATCTCCCCTATTTCGCGATAATACATAACGAGCCGCCCTTCTATGTACTTTTTCGATGTCATCCGTCAGTCCCACCTGATGCGGATCCCACACTGCACACCAATACTCCAGAATATGGCGGACAAGCATGGTGTAAGCAGTTCCTTTAATAGACCTGTTGCACCTTCTAAGTGTTCTGCCAATGAATCGCGGTCTTTGGTTAGCTCCACCCACTGCATTATCTATATGATCGTTCCAATTTAGGTTATTTGTAATTGTATACCCTACGTATTTAGTAGAATTTACAGCCATCAGATTTCTGTGACTTTCGCGTAATCGAAATTTAGCTGATTTCTTTTAGTACTCAAGCGAAAAACTTCACACTTTTCATTATTCAGGGTCAATTGCCACCTTTCGCAACATGCAGATACCTTATCTACATCATTTTGCAATTTGTTTTGGTCATCTGATGACTTTAAAAGATCGTACATGACAGCATCGTCTGCAAACAGTCTACTTGGACTCCTCAGATTGTCTCCTATGTCATTAACATTGATAGAGGGTCTATAACAGTTCCTTGGGGAACGCCAGATGTTATTTCTGTTTTACTCGATGATTTTCCTTCTGTTACTACGATCTGTGACATTTCTGTTAGGAAATCACGAATCCAATCACACAACTGAGGCGATATTCCATAGGCACGCAGTTTGGTTAGAAGACGCTTGTGAGGAAGGGTGTCGAAAGCCTTCTGGAAATCTACCAACAGCAGCTCAGTGACTTGGCTCAGCTCTTTCTTGAAGCGGAAGAAATAGATGATCAACGTCGCCGTAGAAGAGATGAGACTTCAGTTATGGAAGGAGGCAACACCAAATCCTATCCTGGAGCTTAAGGAAGCTGCTGGAAGTAACAAATCCTTCACATCTTGGAAGGCTTACAACATACTGAGGACTAGAGTCTCACATTGCAAGTATGACGGCGACCGATGAAGTTACTTCGAAGGGGAATCGCTGTGTGACTGTGGATATATCCAAACGGACGACCACCTACTGCCCAATCTTCAGCACAAGCTGCACGCTCCTAGAGTCACTGTAAGCTAATGATAAAACCGTCTGTGTAGGTAATTCTTGGGCATGACATATTTAAACTTTGAATTTTATTACAGTTGGATTACACTAGATTTTAATGTATGGTGTTCTGTACACGGAAAATGAAATAGATAAATTCGATCTTAACGCTAAACTTTCGTGATTGACGTGAATGTCTAGTCTCTGCGCTGTCTTTTTCGCACTATAGGCGTTTGATACCCAGTGATTTGCACCCCTTCAGTAGGTTTCCAGCAAACAAGATCAGAAGGAGCCTGGGCCAGCAAGTAGCACACGATCCCGTCCCTGGCGGGTTGGGATCGACCCGAAGACACGCGGTGTTTTTGAAACGCCGCTGCCGGACAGGCGCCGGTGCTTAACGGCGTGAATAATGGGCAGTGCCGTGGCCGACATGCAACATTCAGCCGGGCCACGCCAGCCGTCGCTTACCGGCAAGAAGGCGGCGCCAAGTCGTATAAGCTAACAAACTCGGGATGAGCCGGATTAACGTTGCATGCGACAAGACGCCCCTCGGAGGGGCCGTTAAATCTGAATCCGTGATGCCGTGTTAAGTTATGCACGAGGAGCGCCGGCGACCAACTCGGCGCCGCGCCGTCGCGTCCTGTCCTCCGCTCTGTATCAGCGCCATTAACAAGTTGCCGGGGGCCGTGGTGGAGTCATTGCGGGGGCGGAGGGGTCCGGCCGCGGGGGCGGTCGCTTTCTGGCCGCAGAGTCACAGACCGAATTCTGGATCACCTAAGCGGCTACGAGTGTGCCTTTGATGCCAAACATCTGCGCTCCCGAAACGGGTAATATCTTGCGTATGAAATAACAGACACGGATCAACTCCATAGTAAAGAAATTGAAAACCATATTCACGATCAGACTACTCAGTAAGGATTATGATTTTTTCTCCCAGCTTCGATTGTGTGAAACTAAAAACGGTGAACTGCAAACATGATGCCTTGTTCGTCCACTTACTGGTAGTATATGGTACAGTTCAGTACCGCTGCGTATTTATTTATTTAGCATCAATATCGTCCCGCAAATGATACTGGACTTGTCATACATAAAAATTAAAAATACCGAATGAACAAAATGAAATTGCCTGCAACATATACCAGAAAATTTACAATTTATTTACATATGAATGGTGAAAATAAATTGTTTCCCAGCAATGGCTATGTATAGAATAAATAGTAATGCAGTACAGGATAAATTGAAACATACAAAGATAGAAACAACTGACGAGGTATATCACTCAAGCGTATTACACATAATGGAGATTACTTTATAACATCATTTTCTTGATGTACAATATTCATTTACTGAGTATCAACATTTATCAATTAAAATTTTTCTAAGTTCTAATTTAAAATTTATACCGTCGTAAGTCTTTAATTTATTGATTTATTGAGGCAATGCATTGTGGCGCTTAATACCCATACAGCTAACACGCTTCTCAATTCGTGCTCTTTTTATTTGTTTCACGTGCAGATCATTCCTGTTACTTGTGTTATAGTAGTACCAGTCAATATTTGTGTCAAGTTAGCTTAGATCTGCTATGATTAAGAGTACACATTTAAATATATAAGTGGTGGCAGAGTAAGTGTTCCAAATTTCCTGAAAAGTGGTCTGCAGCGCGCTTGTGTAGCACTGTGGGTAATTGTGATTACGTAGGCTTTCCCGGCGTAATAAGTCTTGAAAGTCTCTTCGGGTTTGCTGCCGGATCCTAAAATCAACTTGACTCGATATTTCGGCGATCCAACTGTTCGCCATCTTCAGGAAATTCTGCTTCTGCTGATGAGTCCCGCTGAGAACTGACTCAAGATTGTAATTCGACGTCCTATATAGGCCACCGTTCAGTACACGGCGCATGCGCCGCCCATCACGGTTTCTGCCTTACAAAACAGGGAGGTGGCGCCGCCCTTAGTGAAACACTGCTGGCAACGGTATATCGCAATCTAGGCCGCACCGAAGAGCGTTCAGTTTTGATGCGAGATAATACAGGATTCCACGTTTTGCTAAGAGGAAACCCACTGTCTCTGTTGATTAAATTATCAGCCAACCTTAATTTTTTATATGAATTAACGGTGGTGAGCTCTACACTCTGAGATTTGGTTTTGACATACGACTG
This sequence comes from Schistocerca gregaria, assembly GCF_023897955.1. Classification (NCBI taxonomy): domain Eukaryota; kingdom Metazoa; phylum Arthropoda; class Insecta; order Orthoptera; family Acrididae; genus Schistocerca; species Schistocerca gregaria. The sequence goes on from NC_064920.1 coordinate 947,884,337, forward strand.
GAACGACATTTCAGTTTTTCCTCGAATATCTATTGCATCAAGCTTATCAAGAAGGATTTCGTGGCAGACGGTATCCAAGGCTGTAGACAGATCTAAATCTCAACACTCTACATACGCACTGAAAATCAGGCCACACATGTGCTGGATTGGACAATTTATGGCAAATCTTCTAAATGCGGAGGCACTGACAGACACGAAAATAGCCACGTTTGTACGATGGAGGGTGGGGGGGGGGGGGGTGAGGGGCGGTAGGGCCGTTGCAATTCCAGGAAGTCCTAACGTTGACTTTACTCGGTGAAAATGTTGGCAGTTGACCAGCAAGACATCAAAAGTAACCAGATGTGGGCAAATGAACCAGAGCACCCGATGTTCTAGTTTAGCATTGCGGATTAGTTGTTTCAATTAATCGTAGCATTCAAATGCCTAGAAGTAAGTTACGTAGACAGGGTTTCACATCAATTGCATAAATCTTTCTTTAATTCTAACAGCGTAGGAGGAACACTAAAGAAGTGTATCCCAGTGAACAGAGTCTGGCTCGGATGGGAATGTTCATAGGTATACGCTCACTAATAACCCTCGGATCTACATGAACATTCGCAACAACAATTACTTCTTCGTTAAAACTTAAAGGACATTGACACTATTACTGTTTTCATCAAGGTGGATTACATGATGTCAATAACAATAATATTTATTGTTTTGCCCAATGGTCTTGCCGAAGTGGGAACATCGGTTTCCGTCAGACCACCGAAGCTAAACGCTGTCGGACTTAGGTAGCACTTGAATGGGTGACCTTATGAGTTTGCAGAGCGCTGTTGGCAAGCGGGTCAAGCGGGATGCACTCAGCTCCTGTGAGGCCAATTGAGGTGCTACTTGACTGAGAAGCAGCGGCTCCGGTGGCAAAAACTGACAACGACCGGAAGAGGTGTCTGCTGATCACATGCCCCTCCATATCCACATCCGCTGACGTTTTTCGGCAAAGGATAACACAGCAGTCGGTCGATACCATTGGTCCTTCCGGGGCGTGGTCGGGCGGATTTTTATTGTTTTACGACACCATTATTGCCCATTGGAGACACAGTAGCGCTATACTTATTTGAGTGCTCAGTGTCCTCGACAGGATGCGTTCTTGAAGTCTGCGAGTGCTACAGGTGGCGACATGCCCTTCTTCCTAGTTATCCTTAGTGTTCACACATACATTCTGAATCGGCAACTGCCTTACAGGTAAGTCATTTCTGCTATCATTACAGTGACAGAGCTCACTTAGGCCATTACCGAATGCAGCCACAAAGTGCCACGACAGCCGTTCTAGCACACTCCATCCATTGAATTCTTTGCTTTGTGTCCTGCCTGCTGTATTTAAATCACATAAGACATAAATTGGAAGTGCAGAGAAGCTAAGATGACATGGCTACATGAAACATGTGGAAAAATAGAAAAATAGGGTCGTCGGAAGGACTGAATCACATTTAGAAAAGTCAAAACAACCTTCGGCGAAATTAAAAGGAAGGGTGGTAACATTCAAAATGCCCTGGAAATTCCACTGTTAAATGCAGACGAGAGAGCGGTTAGATGGACAGTGTGCACTGAAGGACATTCTGAGGGAAAGATTTGCCTGATGTGACAGAACAAGTAACAGCAGTCGATACAGATGAGAGAGGGGATTCTATCTTAGAATTTAAAAGAAGTTTGAAGACTTAAGATCAATTAAGGCAGAACGGATAGATGACATTGCATTAGAATTTCCAAAATTTTTGGGGAAGAGGCATAAAAAAGACTATCTACATTGGTGGGTACAATGTAAGAGACTGGCTATGTACCATATGACTTTCGGAAAAATATACCCACACGATTCGAAGACTGTAAGAGCCGAAAATTGCGAGAGTCATAGCACAGCCCGCTTAAAAGCTCGTGCATCCAAGTTGCTGACAAAAATGATAAACAGAAGAGTGGAAAAGAAAACTGAGCATGTGTTAGAAGGCGGTCAGTCTGGCTTTACGAAAAGGCTCAGAGAGGCATTTGTGACGTTGCGATTGGTAATGGAAGCAAAACTGAAGAAAAATCAAAACATGTTCACTGGATCTGTCGATCTGAAAAAACGTTCGGCAATGTAAGATGGTGCAAGATGTTCGAAGTTCTGAGATAAATAGGGTAAGCTACAGGGAGAGAGGGGAGAGAGGTGTAATTTACAACACGTACAAGATCCAAGAGGAAATACTAAGTGTGGAAGACTAAGAACGAAGTGCTCTGATTATGTTCGCCCCTACTGTTCACCCTAGACATCGAGGAAGCAATGCTGGAAGTAGATGAAAGATTCAAAAGTGGAACTAAAATTCAAGGTGAAAGGATATAAGTCATAACATTGCTGATAACATTGCTATCCTCATTGAAAGTCAACAAGGACTGCAGGATCTGATGATCAGTGTAACAAGTACAGAATATGGATTGAGAGTAAATCGAAGAAAAACGTAAGAACTGAGAAGTAACAGGAATGAGAATAGCAAGAAACTTATTTAAACATCAAAATTGGTGATCATGAAGTAGATGAACTTAAGGAATGCTGCTATGTAGGTAGCAAAATAACCCATGTTGGACGGATCAAGGAGGACATAAAAAATAGATTAGCACTGGCAAAAAGAGCATTCCTGCCTAAACGTAGTTTATTAGTATCAAACAAAGGCCTTAATTTGAAGAACAAATTTCTGAAAATGTATGTCTGGAGAGCAGTATTGTATGGTAGTGAAACATGGACTGTGATAAAACAGGAAAAGGATAGAATCTAAGTATTTGAGATGGGGTGCTACAGAAGAATGTGGAAAATGAGATGGACTGACAGCGTAAGGAATGAAGAAGTTCTGTGCAGAAACGGAAAGGATAATGGAAAACACTGACAAGAAGAAGGGACAGGATGATAGACAGCAGGTAATAACGTCAAGATTATTAGACGGAACTGTAGAGGGTTAAATCTGTAGGGGATGACAGAGACTGGAATACATCCACGAAATAACTGAGGACGTAGGTTGCAAGTACTACTCTGAGATAAGAGATTGGCATATGAGAGGAATTCCTGGCGGGCTGCATCAGACCAGTCGCAGGACTGATGACTCAAAAAGATAAATAATGTTCCGCATAAAAAGCTGAATCATTTCTGTGTCTCTTAAATATAATTCCATGCACGGGATGTAACGTTTACGACGTTGAGACCAGGAGCGCTTTATCGTAATCTAACGTTACAGGTAATTTAAAGTAAATTTGACAAACGAATTATATGACAAACACTAAACAGTACATAACATGAAACCCAATACTGTTGATATGTTTCGCAGAAACTTTGACAAATCTGTTTCAGTAATTACGAAGGTCGCGAAATGGAAACCACTTTAAAAATCAAAAATGTTATATCTGCAACAGTTAGATAGACCTTCCAGCTACTTCCCTACATAGTAGCCGCTTCGAATTACACACTTGTCGCAGCGCCGTACGAGCTCTCCAATGCCCTCTTCATAGAAGGCAGCCGCCTGTGCTTTCCGCCAAATCTCTGCGCTGATCTACAGCACATTATCTGTGCCAAAATGTAGTGTTCATAGCCAGCATGTCATGTGAGCGGAAAAGAAACTCTGTGGAAGACAATTACGGGCTGTATTGTGAGTAATCGAACGCAACCCATCGAAAATGCTGCAGGAGCATCTCCAGTGCCCCTGCAGAATGCGGGCGAGAATTTTCATGAAGAAGGAAACGCATGACAGTAACGTTATGCGGGCTGAATACCTTCAGACGAAATCTTTCACTAGACTCTCACTCTTGGCGGGAGACACTTCTTTCTAAGCATCTTTCCGTGCTCACTATGCGCTCAAAACTGAAAAGAGTCACGTGACGCGATCGACGGGCATTCTACAGACACTGCCCAACATATCTGCGAAAAGTTTCATCGGATTTTCACTATCGTTTCCATTTCAAGATCGATCGGACATTACTTTCCGAATGTCCCTCGTAATACAGAAAGATATAAACTTACCAAACTTATCAAGAATATGACAGATTACGTTATATTTCAATGTGGTCATGTTCGGCTGCCATGTTCTTAGTCTATAGGTGTAAACTGACTTCAGCAGATGAAAATCGAAGCCAAGCCAGGACTGCTGACAGGATCCTGGCGTCCATAACTGGTTTAAAAAACTTTGTTATCCGAAGATGCGGATCAAAGGCTTGCGGCTGCTTTGGATGCAGATAGTGGATTTGTGAATGTGGATAGGATTTTGTCTTATCTGCGCAGATTTCTACCAGTGAGGACAAGTATCATACAGTGCTCCTACGGCGGAGAGACAGTGCTCCGGCAGGAACACATAAAAGCAGAATTACCACGTGTCACGCGACTGGAGTGTCACCACAACTTCGACTGGGTGTCGGCCTGATATTCAAGTGCAGAGTGGGGAACATTGGTGCGTCTGATTGTGGCCAGACTGCCTGACTCGTAACTCCTTTATTTAGATTTCGTTTATTGGACATGCAGCCAACAGCTTGACACAAATTTAAAACATATGTATCGAGAAATCAAGATGTAAACAGCTTGAACTATGCTTTAAAATTATTTTACAATAACCACATCGGTTACAACACGTACAGCTAAGAAAACTTGACTTATTGACTAAGAGCAAAATGTGTACTGCTATATAAAGACAAAACGTTGTCTTACGTTGTTACCAAAAATATCGAAACATTCTTGACCACTTTACCTCTGGAAACGAAAAACATTCTTCATTTCCAATCCTAAAGACGCTCTCCCCCTCCCACAGCACAGCATATGTACCTTACGATTTACTTCAAATTTTTACACGATACTTTAATAAACGTTCAGACGGACATACGCTGCATTATATATATATATATATATATATATATATATATATATATATATATATATATATATGAGTAATACCACGGGCGCCCATACCAGGGAGAAAGAGGCGACGAGGTTGAGTTGGAACACTAGCACGGAGTTACATTTTCACGGAGTGAGACTTGCTCGGAGCCTGGGGCCCTTACCAGGCAAATAGGCTTTTCACAGGTACAGGCACACTAAGACGTTTAGCAGTTGAGCACAGCTGCTCATGAACCTGGCTCGCGCTCAACCATATACACTCCTGGAAATTGAAATAAGAACACCGTGAATTAATTTTCCCAGGAAGGGAAAACTTTATTGACACATTCCTGGGGTCAGATACATCACATGATCACACTGACAGAACCACAGGCACATAGACACAGGCAACAGAGCATGCACAATGTCGGCACTAGTACAGTGTATATCCACCTTTCGCAGCAATGCAGGCTGCTATTCTCCCATGGAGACGATCGTAGAGATGCTGGATGTAATCCTGTGGAACGGCTTGCCATGCCATTTCCACCTGGCACCTCAGTTGGACCAGCGTTCGTGCTGGACGTGCAGACCGCTTGAGACGACGCTTCATACAGTCCCAAACATGCTCAATGGGGGACAGATCCAGAGATCTTGCTGGCCAGGGTAGTTGACTTACACCTTCTAGAGCACGTTGGATGGCACGGGATACATGCGGACGTGCATTGTCCTGTTGGAACAGCAAGTTCCCTTGCCGGTCTAGGAATGGTAGAACGATGGGTTCGATGACGGTTTGGATGTACCGTGCACTATTCAGTGTCCCCTCGACGATCACCAGAGGTGTACGGCCAGTGTAGGAGATCGCTCCCCACACCATGATGCCGGGTGTTGGCCCCGTGTGCCTCGGTCGTATGCAGTCCTGATTGTGGCGCTCACCTGCACGGCGCCAAACACGCATACGACCATCATTGGCACCAAGGCAGAAGCGACTCTCATCGCTGAAGACGACACGTCTCCATTCGTCCCTCCATTCACGCCTGTCGCGACACCACTGGAGGCGGGCTGCACGATGTTGGGGCGTGAGCGGAAGACGGCCTAACGGTGTGCGGAACCGTAGCCCAGCTTCATGGAGATGGTTGCGAATGGTCCTCGCCGATACCCCAGGAGCAACAGTGTCCCTAATTTGCTGGGAAATGGTGGTGCGGTCCCCTACGGCACTGCGTAGGATCCTACGGTCTCGGCGTGCATCCGTGCGTCGCTGCGGTCCGGTCCCAGGTCGACGGGCACGTGCACCTTCCGCCGACCACTGGCGACAACATCGATGTACTGTGGAGACCTCACGCCCCACATGTTGAGCAATTCGGCGGTACGTCCACCCGGACTCCCGCATGCCCACTATACGCCCTCGCTCAAAGTCCGTCAACTGCACATACGGTTCACGTCCACGCTGTCGCGGCATGCTACCAGTGTTAAAGACTGCGATGGAGCTCCGTATGCCACGGCAAACTGGCTGACACTGACGGCGGCGGTGCACAAATGCTGCGCAGCTAGCGCCATTCGACGGCCAACACCGCGGTTCCTGGTGTGTCCGCTGTGCCGTGCGTGTGATCATTGCTTGTACAGCCCTCTCGCAGTGTCCGGAGCAAGTATGGTGGGTCTGACACACCGGTGTCAATGTGTTCGTTTTTCCATTTCTAGGAGTGTATCACTTCAGCGTGGCTGATTAAAGCGTTTCGAAGCAAATTTATTTTTGTGACTCTTGTATTAATGAGAAGTGACAGTGAAATTCAACTTTTTGAGAAGTGACAGTGAAATTCAACTTAATAAGAAGTGACTATGAAATTAAACATATCTTTTAATATTCTGATGATGTAAAGAAGGGGAAGGGGGCGCAGTTAAGTTAGAAACGTGGTATTTCTTATGTCTGTTGCAGCATTATGACGACTGTCGTTTCAGGACTAAATTTATATTTTAACAGATTTATATCTCGCTACCATTTTATTTAAATATTTAGCATAAAAATTCACAATGTCACTAAATATTATTTGTTTTGTTTTTCACTACTTTTCGAATAATGCTAATTCGAATATAAGCTCTTAAGCTGAAGTTTGCCAGTGGGCTTCTGCTGGTGAATTTCGTCCTCTTTATTGCGTAAAAAAGCAGCACGTTTCTGTAAGTCTAAACATCGATGTAACCGTAGCTGCACACTTGTGAAGTAATGTGAATTAATTCTGAGGAAACAGAAATGTATGAAACTAATTTTGCTATGAAACTAATCTTGGAAGGTCACATTGTAGGTGTATAATTTCTAGCTGTAGACGAGCTTCCACATTGTCATCATAACGCGAAAATCTGTGAAACTGCGCATCCCTTTGCATCTTTGCAAGCTGAAAAACAGTGTGGTAACTTGATCTATACTCTGTTCATCATAAAAATAAGCCTGAGATAAACAAACAAAACGCGATGATTGGTCAGAAGCCGTAGCACACGTACACTGGTGTTGTTTCGTTCGAGGAAGCAGGTCCTACTGATGTATTAGATATCTTATTACCAAGTTACGTTAAATGCGTTAAATGAGATTTTAAGATAGTCTAATATATTAACAGCTATCAACGTTTTTCCTAGTCACGCTTTAGCTTTGTAAATTTTATTTCTAAAATCGAGTACAGTCACATTCTCTGTACTGCTGTGCTCTGATTGTCGCGCTGTTAATAAGCAGTTTTAAAATGGCTTAGACTGCTTCCTGCTCCGTAGTAAAACATGCGTATGGAACAAAGTTAAAAACTCCCGATATTTTTCGTAAATTTACAGAAAAAAATCTGCCTTGAAGTTTTACAAGGGTCTTTATTTAGTATAGTTGAAATACAAATACACACTGGATGTATAGCGAAATCGGTAGCGTACTAGATAGGTAACCTGGCGTAGATCACGGCTGACTATTTCAAGCCTCACTTTGGTCATCCTTTTTTTCGTTCAATTTGAAATACCTACTTTTCATAATTGTTAAGTTCATTATCATTTTTATGAATAATAAACGTCTTCTTGGTTCTAATTAGTTATTGCATGCGTAACTCCTGTTTTCATTTCAAATATAAATTCTCAACTATCGATATTTTATGAAAGATTGTTAATAAGGGTTGCTTAAAATAAGAGAACACAAAAATTTAATTTTTAGAAGAAATTCGATAAACCAGATACGCTTCAATTGGAGTAGTAGATGTAGTACGAACCAGACTGACAAGTGACGTAGAAACATGAAAAACAATCATGTTCACAGCATTGAGCACACCATACAAATCCTTAGTTTTTACATTTTCCGTTCTAGGATTACGATATGAACCCAACATAACTGATCTGGAACCTAGTTAAGGGATACGTCACAAGACATAACAAGACTCTTGCGCTACCAGACGTACTTCAAGTGTCGCACTCAACTTTTCCACATTTCACTTCCGAACGCTGGCGGAATGTAGAGCGTCACGTCATAGAAGAAGTGGAGACAATGCGGCGCCTGTGTGGCTTCGTGGGCTCTGTTGTTGATGGACTCGTTACCAACGTAACAGGCGACGGTCCCAGAACTGAAATCTATTTCTCGAATTCAGATAAGTAAGGAGCTAAGACATAACCAGACGACTGACTGTAATTAATATCTTCAGTGGTTTCAAAATATGGTGAAATCCATGCAGTACTGTTTTTCATCACACATAGCTCGCTCAGAAAAATTACCCTGTTTTTAAGTTAGGAATTTTCATCACTCTTGTTTGTTATTATGATACTACGTTAGGTGATAAATAGAGCATTTAATGCTTTCCGTCTGGCCACCTAAGATGCCTGGGTTGTCCGGGAGTTTTGCCGAATATTATTTCACTCCCTTTAGAAATAAAATGATTTTCGAAGCTATAGTGTTTCTCCGCTCGTCTCTTTTTAAGCATAAACTGCAACTGTTTACATCATTGTCGATTAGCTGGACCAGTTGGCCGGCCAGTGCTGTCAAAGTTAAATGTGAATACCGAATCATTTCTTTGCTTTTAGCAAGCTGCGTCAATCACATAGCCAGCAACACAAAAGAAAGCGCCATCTACGTGGCAACGATGATTTCCGGACACATGTTCATAAGAACTTTTTACTCCGTTTCCGGTCAGGAATCCGTCCGTATTGTCTGCCAGTTTTATTGATGTTTATCCTCAATATAGAAGTAATAAAACGAGAATTGAATCACACTAAAGACTGACAGATGAAATTAGGGTAGATAAACGGATTACACAAGGTGATTCATTAAGACCTCTTCTGTTCAACTAAATAATGGACCACATCATCGACACCTTATGAAAGAAACCAGGACATAAAATGGGAAATATGACTGTAAATATTATATGTTAAGATGATGATGCGATACTGAGAGCAAATAAAGAGGATGAATTAAAAAATTTTCTTAACCAATTCAATAAAGCTGTTAAACTTTTAACATGGAAAAGGCATTTAAAAAAATCTGAGTGTGGTAACATCAAAAACACCTGTAACATGTGAATTATAAGTAGATGGTTTGCCAATTGAAGAATTGATGAGCTTTAATTATGTATGGGCTGTTGTCACCATCTATAAAGACTTACCAAGAAAGCTACAAAAACCAAGTGCAAAAGCAGTAAGGGTAGCCGAATGGGTGAAAATACTGTACAGAGAAACAAATTATGAAAAAGTGAGGGGAAAGTAAAATTATATAACCAATAGTGCACGTTTTTATGACATGTGTAGGAGAAACTAGAGAGAAAACAAAAGAAATACAGTAGAAATGAAGATACTAAGAGTGATTCAAGGAGTAACCACGTCGGCAAGAGAACAAATGTATCGATAACGGATTAGCGTAGATAAAGGTATAAAATGTGAACAAATGGACGAAGGCAATAAAAAGAATTTGGGAGTATCATGCGGAATGAATGGACTCCGAAACACTCGTTAAAATTTATAAACATGGGGGACCGCAAGACAACTCCTGCCCGGAGGACCAGCCGAAATGTGGAACAACTGATCCAGTACGTCTACAGAACGAGGCCGGCAAACAGAGGAAACCCTGGTCAGCAGCAGCAGGAGAAGGAGGAGAAGGAGGAGGAGGAGGGGTACAACTCCTCGTAAGCAACGCATTCTGTAGTTGACTCCAAGCGCCGCTTTCGGTGACGTAAAGGGCGATGCCACTGGACACTGGATACTGGAAACGAGTAATTTTGAATGATAAATCACTCTACAGCCTATGACACTACGATGTGATGGTTTGAGTTTGGCGAATGGCTGGAGAACGTTACCTACCATCATGTCTAGAGCCAACAGAGAAGTACGAAGCAGGTGGTGTTTCGGTATGGAGGTGTTTCTGTGGTCAGGTTGCAATCCTCTTATCGCACCTAACAAAATGGTAAAGGGATCTTATAGCGTTCTATACTATGTACAGTACAGAACAGTTCGGTGACCACGATTGTTTGTATCGGCGTGACAGTGCAGCATCATAAGCAGCATGTGTGGTGCAATGGTTTGCGAACAACAACATTCTTAAAATGGAGTGGCTTGCCCAGAGTCGCGACCTAAATCCAATGGAACATCTTGTGGCTGAGTTGGGATACTGACATCGGTCCAAATCCCAGACTCCGAAATCACTATTTTTTCTGGTTTCGGCTCTTGAGGAAGAATGGGCTACCATCCTCAACAGACATCCAAACACCTGATTAAAAGCGTGCCCAGCAGAGTTCAAATCGAGATAAAGGTGAATAGTGGACACATCCCATATTAATGACCACTAACAGGGGCCAAGATAATTTCATTGAAATAATGTAGATCTTTTAGAGCTAATCAGGGAAGCTACCTTACTTTACAGGTATTCTATCACGATGTATTATGTCGACGGCGCCTCCAGCAGCGGCGAAGAATTGTACCACCCGAGATAACGTTCAAAAAATGTTCAAATGTGTGTGAAATCTTATGGGACATAACTGCTAAGGTCATCAGTCCCTAAGCTTACACACTACTTAACCTAAAGTATCCTAAGGACAAACACACACACCCATGCCCGAGGGAGGACTCGAACCTCCGCCGGGGCCAGCCGCGAAATGTTACAGATGGCTAAGTAGACCCGCAAATTATCTCACCACACAATTAGTCTTTGGCGAGCTAGCGCTTGGTGTTTGCTTCTTCTTAACGATAATATTTAAATCATTGATGACTGATGCGTTCATGTCTTAGTCTATGAAATAACGTTCTGCTGAAACTGCTCTGATATTTAGTTAACTTTTGTGAGAAGTGTATTAATGCGTAAGCTCCGCGCGGCAGAACTATGGTTAAAGTGAGACGTGTGGTAAATGGTTCAAATGGCTCTGAGCACTATGGAACTTAACATCTGAGGTCATCAGTCCGCTAGAACCTAGAACTACTTAAACCTAACTAACCTAAGGACATGACACACACCCATGCCCGAGGCAGGATTCGAACCTGCGACCGTAGCGGTCGCGTGGTTCCAGACTGTAGCGCCTAGAACCTCTCGGCCAACGGGGCCAGCCGCAACGCAGTTCGGGATCTCAACCACCTCATGCGACTGACATAGACCTACCTGCAGTATTCGCTTATCCCTGCGGGACGGTACAGCTGTGTGTACGTATCTTGAATCAGGAAATGAGTTTATTTGCAGCAATAGACTCATTCACATGGACACTTCGGCGATGCCTGAACCGTCAGCTCAGTCAGCATTAATGCGGCTGGCCCCGTTGGCCGAGAGGTTCTAGGCGCTACAGTCTGGAACCACGCGACCGCTACGGTCGCAGGTTCGAATCCTGCCTCGGGCATGGATGTGTGTGACGTCCTTAGGTTACTTAGGTTCCAGTAGTTCTGAGTTCTAGGGGACTGATGACCTCAGCTGTTAAGTCCCATAATGTTCAGAGCTATTTGAACCATTTGAGAACAGAAATGTACAATATCGTACCCTCATATCACTCCATCATCTAAACTGTTCTGTTTACTTTTCCACGAAGTCTCGTAGCTTACAGCACTTTTCAAACGAAGCTGCTGTGACAGTATTGTAGCACTGCCGATGACTGTTGCCTTTTTTTTCGTTCGGACTTGTAATCTTGGAACATGTTATGCGTTTTGCACCCAGTGACAGTAATTCCGTATTAGGTTTAGATTTCACGGAGGGCAAATGTCTCCAAATATATATATTTCCATTATTATATTCTGATATGTTGAAATGAAGGGGAGAGGCGCTGCACCTCTGTAAAACAAGAGTAAAATGATTTCTTAGAAACCGTATGTCAATAGCGACATCTTTCAAAAGCATTGTCGCCTGGTACAACGTAGGATAAAATGCTGCAATGATCGGTAAATGTACTGTAGGCTAATGATAGTCTGCGCTCTTCGTCGTGAGAAAAACTGCAGTCGTCATCCGGGGTACGCTGCTACGGTATTCAGACGGGGTGGCACAATTTGAGTGCCGTGGGACCGTTGAAGGCCGACAGAGGTCGCGGAAGCGGCTGCCAGCCGGATTGAGATCTCAATTAGAAGTCGTCAACGGCGGGCCTAACGAGGTTTACCTGACGGGCGCCATTAATTGCACGCGTGACAGGGCTAATTGACACGGCCGTCATAGCGTGACGCGCCGAGCTACCGGCGTTGCTGCTGCAGGTACAGGTCGCAGGCGAGTGTCGTGTCTGCCGGCAAGCGGGCGGCTGAGAGTGGGCCTCGCGGCCAGTGCACGCAAACAAACACTATTAAGCACTGGAGCAATGGAGTCTCCAAGAGGCACGGAAAGTAACGCCTATCGATGCAAACAAGTTTGCGTTTGCGAAATTAGTACTTTCATGGACTCGAACCCGTGGCGCTCTGACGGTACCTAAAGAGGAGGAGGAGGGCAGATTAGGATTTAACGTCGCGCGCGCTCGTGTGTGTGTGTGTGTGATTATGGTTTATGTGGGCTCAATAGTGAGGTTGTCAGTGCTCTTACTAAAGTTAGCAGAAACGAATTGCCGGCCGGTGTGGCCGAGAGGTTCTAGGCGCGACAGTCTGGAATTGCGTGACCGCTACGGTCGCAGATTCGAATCCTGCCTCGGGCATGGGTGTATGTGATGTCATTAGGTTAGATAGGTTTAAGTAGTTCTAAGTTCTAGGGGACTGATGATCTCAGAAGTTAAGTTCCATAGTGCTCTGAGCCATTTGAACTATTTTAGAAACGAATTTGGAAAAAATGTCTAAAATGTTGTAGAACAAGGAAGAGTAAGTCTTATCTTAAAGTCACTCAGGGTCACCCAAATAATCACTCTATCTCACAACCTGTAAGATAGCATAACTAAAGTCGGATGTTCTAAAACTACCAGTTTCAACACAATTAAGATAAGAGGAAAGGTAAAATAATCGCACATGAATACGTGGCTGGCTGATAACTTCCAAAAACGTGGAAGAGCCGGACACCCTGAGGACACCTTAAAAGCTTCATCCTAAAGTTTTAGCTACATACGGGACATCGCACAGAAACTCGGGAATCATACCACATTCCAGTCATTGTCAGTTAGAACAGAGGGCAATTGTGTTGGTAAATTAGCTACCTTCCATTTGTTTGAATATAAAACGCAATGTACTAAAATTCGGCTCACCGAGATCTGTACGCCACTAGCACCACACACTGGAGAGACCTTTCGCCGTAGCAAGAAGCCGTGAGGCATAGGGCTGTGTCCTTTGCGAAGACGTGTGTTTGGAAGTAGGTAAGTCAAGGCCAAGCTATCGACTGTACTAGGCACATCTCATTATCTGTCACTGTCAGCCACTCTTGTTTCCATTTCCGAATGCACCGTACCTCAACAGTGATGTGTTAGCATGTAAGTGGATGGCACACTGAACTACCTTCCCCTAGCACCCTTATATGCTGGTATCCAGCAGAAAGACACCCTCTTCTCCAGCATTTGTAAGGCCGCGCAGCATTAGCCGAGCGGTCTCAGGCGCAGCAGTCATGCACTGTACGACTAATCCCGGCGTAGGTTCGAGTCCTACCTCGGGCATGGGTGTGTGTGTTTGTCCTTAGGATAATTTAGGTTAAGTAGGGTGTAAGCTTAGGGACTGATGACCTTGGCAGTTAAGTCCCATACGATTTCACACAAATTTGAAAATTGAGCATTTGCAGGTGGAAAAGGGCGTCCTGGATGTTCTGAGGGCTACTTTATCTGCTGGGTACAAGGGTTGTAAAAATCCATGGGCACACTGGGAGTCGGAACAGACCAGGAATTTAGCAGTCGTAATACATCTCAGCTGCCCCGGTGTCGTCATCGCGTGTAGTTCTGCATCTCCGTAACTGGATCAGGGAAGACAACAGAGCAGCCAACATAGTCCACCTGTTTACATTCATCCGTGAATACAGCCATAGAGTTGCGATACTCATTTAAAATCACATAAAATATTGTATTACATAGATACTGGAGTGTATATTCTCCTGCACCATACTCAATCTAAGATTACTCTGGATCTAGCCAGTAACCAGGGTGCAGTCAGTTCCAAGCCTCGGATTTGTATTTGCCCCACATCAAATGACCCCAGAAAATTCTTCACATGGATCCCAAATGATCTTGTTGTTCGAGGACGATTTGAGAAAAAGCATTCCATAGCTAGTCGAACAACAGTACGCTATACTAGAGAATTTGGAGCAGTGAGGATCACATATGCTGCTCAAGCGACTGTTTGTGTGATAATGCGACCAATGTCAGCGTCCATATCTATCTCGTTCCGTTTTCGCTAGCCAATCTTATGGATCATAGGGGAAGGAAAGTGAGGAGGAACTGCATTACTGTGTGAGCATATTTCGTTATTTGATTTTTGTATCCTAGATTTAGTTTTAAGGAACGAATACAAAGAATCAGATTACAAAATACGACTACTCAGGTACTATACAAATCTAAAGTAACATAGACACACATGACCACAAGCTACAGTGGCATTTCATAATTATTGTTCAGAATGATGGTCAGGGTGTATGTGGCTAAGTTCGACTCTTCATAGAAAGGATTGCTGAAAACCATCCATCATATCTGTATCTCTTCACGAAATGTCACAGGCATGTTGTATTCTGCGTCCATGGTTGTTGATATCAACAATCCCTCGTCCATAAATTATAGATTTCAGATGGCCCCACAATAACTAATCCAGTGGTTTAAGATCCGGCGATATGGCTGGTCATGCTATAGGGCTTCCATGAGCAATCCTTTCGGAACGAAAGGAATTACCATCCCAGTTGGCATCGCACTTACTGCTGAAGTTAGTGTGGGCTCCATCATGCATGTACTACAGCTTCATACGAGAGATCAAATTAACGTCTTCCGACAATTCCGATAACGCAGCATCGAGAAAACGCAGATATTGTTCTCCTGCCAGCCTTGATAGTGGCACATGTGGGCCTGCAAGATATCGATCGATAGTGCCACAACGGATATTGACACCGCATCGTTGTTGGTACACTCGTACCACTGTGCTGTTGTTGTTTACTTCTTCCCACTCGTGCCGGTTAAGCGGATTCACTGTCCGACCGCTGTGGCGAGGCACTTGGTGCTTATTCTTCGGTCCTCAGCAATAGTCTGTAACATATTCTCTTCGTCATCCGCACTATAGATCGACGGTCGGCTTCGGCCACTAAATCCTGGAGGTGATTCAAATGTACCATATTACCTCGTGTACCTTTCCACAGAGTAAAATGATTTTGCCGGTGGAAGGCGCCGGTTCGGAAACCTTTCGTGACACAGTTGTCTTGAGACGTGCGCTCTTCCATTAGCAAGCCCATAGTTGAGGTTTATGTCGTCGTATTTCTCGTTTATGAAACATGCCGTGGTAATAACACAGCGACGCGTCCATTAGCAGCTGGAAGCTCGGCGAGCATCGGCTAGAGTGAACACAACAGTGCTGTTGTAAACACGCCATGCAAGCCACTGTTTTCCTTCCGTCAATGACCGCTCTTTCCGTTTACATGACAAACAACACTGACATGACAATGTACAGTGTCACCGCCGACAACGTGTTATTCATAAGTTCTAATACAATTTCACACACAAAGGGCGTTCAAAAAGTGTTGCACAAACGTCTCTAATTTTATTTTTTGTAAGAGGAGAATGAAATTTTTTGTAAACATACATGGAACATTTAGCTATAAGTTGGTGTATAAAAGTAATTTCTTTTATTTACAGGTGATACATAATGGAGCGTGAAGTAGACGTCAGGTTGCGACAACCGTCGATGATGGAGTTCCTTTTCTAGACTGGCGATGGCTCTGCCACATCGATTCACAGGAAGTTGCTCCCTGTTTATGGGGAGGATGCAGTGGATCGCAGCAGTATCCAGCGGTGGTTGCAGAGGTTTAAACAAGGTGATTTCTCTCTGCTGAGCAATCCACGATGCTGTAGACCATCGACGGCAGTGACTGTTCTGAATAAAAAAACCATTGATCAAATCAGCCAAAATGACATGTGTGATGACACGACAGCTTGCTGAAATGACTCTTTTGCCACTGGGTAGTGTGGTATCACTGGTAAAGTTATTAGGGTACAGAAAAACCTTTGCACTTTCGGTGCCTAGATTATTGACAAGAGAAATGAAAACTATGAGGAAGAATGTGAGCGAGGGTCTCATGAAGACCTTTACTGAAGACTGGAAACAGTGTTTTGACGGCGCCATTACCCAGGATGAAACATGGTTGTTTTTGTCCGAACCTGAGAGCAAAACCTAATCCATGGAGTGTTGTCATCCGAGTTCCCCTAGGAAGAAGAAACCATGTCTTTCATGAACAGTGGACCGAAAGGTGATGGCCTCCTCCTTCTGGGATCAGTGCGGTGTTATTTTCATTGACGTTTTGGAACCTGGCTCCACAATTAACTAGAACCGTTACTGTTTCTCATTGGACAAGCTGCGACGTGTCGTCAAGACCCACAACCACAGCTTCAGAGTCAGCTCATCAGACTACACCATGACAATGCCAAACTCCATACAGCCCTTATGACGCAGGAGAAAATCAGGTAAATGGGTTGCAAAATTGTTCTTCATCCTCTGAACAGCCAGGACTTGGCTCCATCTGATTTTTACCTCTTTGGTCGTCTGAAGGCTCACGTGCCCGGTAAAACATTTGATTGTAAGAAAGACCTTATTTCCTGTGTCAAGCGATGGTGTGTAAGTCAATCTCCAGAATTTTACCAAAGTGCATCTATATCATGTAAAGAACGTTGGGCCAGATGCGTCACAGCTGTGGAGACTACATTGAGTAGGATTAATGTATAGCTAAATGTTCCAAGTATGTTCACAAAAAATTTTATTCTCCCTCCTGCAAAAAATTAAAAAAATTAGAGACGACTGTGCAAAACTTTTTGAACGGTCTTTGTAAATTACGATGGGATTTATCTTTCAAACGCTTGTAGATACAAATCAAGTCACTGGTATTTCATGTGATGCATCTGTGGGTGAATAATATGTCGTGACCATGTGATTTGTCGGTTTCTCGTTAAATGGTTAACAGTTTATGTTTTATGCACGCAATACACCGAGAAGAACAAAATTAACAACGGTCCGTCACTTGCGCATAGCAGCATGCGGTCCTCCGAAAAATATGTCCTCATTTACTACTCACTATATATATATAAATATAGCTTCCAAAACTCTCGAAAAATTCGTGACTGTTTTATTCCAAATTTTTACACAGTACTCTAATCAACGTTCGAGTGGAACATAGGCCTTAATGTATATTTTTAATATCTGTTATATATGTACCATGTAAAGGGAAAACGTTGTTACCAAAAATCTTAAAAAGTATCGACCAATATATTTTTACGTCTTACTGTAATAAACACCTGCTCACAGAGCCACAAACACACTAAACACACGAAATTTTAGCCCTGGATAGCTGATGCCAGTAGGAACGGACAATGCACCATTTTTAAACTACGAGAACTCAGCGCTTTACACTCTGATTGGCCGTGGGATAGCCCTGTTGCCGTTCGTGGGTTGACAGGCAGCACTATGGTCATGCGTTGTCCAGAGCATCCGGCAACAGGGGAGTCCCGTGGCCAATCGGAGTGTAAAGCGCTGAGTTCTCGTAGTTTAAAAATGGTGCATTGTCGACCTACACAACATTAGTAATTGATGAACAGAGAGAGGCAGAGGGGGAGAGAGAGGGGGGGGGGGTCTGGAAGAGATAGAGAGGGAGAGGGGGTGAAGGAGAAGATGGATGGAGGAGAGGGAGGCGGTGATAGGCCAAAGGAGGACCATGAGGTGAACAATGAGAGGAGGAGGAGAAGGAGATGGACAGAGACAGGGCAGAACAAGATAAGGATGTATATCCAAATCCCATCCATATTAGAAACGTGTGCTTTCTATTTTATTTTTTCCATTTAATCAGACTCTCACTGCAATGTGTAGCCAGGAACAAATTGTTTAGAATAAAAAGTGAGTTCCAGAAACCTTACCGAATCTTTAAAATGTAGAACTGTGTCCCACATATGTAAGCAAGGTAAATAAAAAATACAACTACCATTAAAATTAGTACACACACACACACACAGCAGAAAATGTAAAACTGGTCTTTGCAGCCAACTCCTCCAACCTCTCCATTCTACGTTGTAATTGACGATTTGGAGGAGGACCGTACTCCTTACCATACATGTTATGCTGCTTATGGCTTTGCCAAAACGGTAACATTTACGAAAAGTCCCTGGCAAACAACATTCTCCTGTTCACAAATATCTGACAGCCCGTCATCTATTATGTACCTAAAGAGTGTTTTGATAAGAAGAACTAAATGAAAAGAGGATGTTGGCCAAAGAAGCCCCACTGGTGCAGCCGCCCTAGAATATTGTGCCTCCAGTTAGTGTCATACATCTTACTAGTGTCAAAAATAACTATATGATTATAATCCTTTTGCAATGCTGCCTACGTCAGAAAGCCCACTCGCAGCCACATCTAGCAGGGTCAGTTTTTCTATAACCGATCGACGTCTATTGAATCCACACTGAGAGCCGCTGAGTTGCTTGTCTTCTAATATCCAAAGGAGTCGATGGTTGACCATTAGCTCAAAGGAGTTTTTCTATACACCTTGTTAAGCCTACGCTCCTGAGACAGCTACAGTCATTTCCTGGTTTGAGAATATGTATCAAAATGCCTCTCTCCACGAGTTGGTAATTTGTCCTGTCCCTTACAGCGAATTTAGACATTCTAATAAGGCTTTCCTTTGAGGCAAACTAGAAGTTACGCAGCATGCTGTATTCGAATTAGCCGTGTTAGGTCACAGTATCGCGAGCCTCAGACAGTGGCGAATCCAGGTTTCACATAGAGGAAGGGCAGTTATAATACATAATTCTGTCTGATCCGAACTCGAACTCAATGGACGCATGGTAGCGGCGGAACGTTGGATCCTGGCTAAGAGTAGCAGCAGCAGTCATTGCAAAATTCCCTGCCCTTGTCTGTGTGATGTCTCCAGACGTCTTTAGGGGACACGCCTGTTTTAGTTCGCTGCTATACGTAACTGACTGCATTTACAAGAAATCCTCCTAATGCTTTCACATACTTCAGTAGAACAGTTGGAGTGATTAACGGAGTCCAGAAACGCTTACCATCGCATTTTTCTTGCTCTTCATGATCATGCACTGAGCTTTCAATCTCGCTACTCGAAAGACTGTGTAGTTTTCTGTTGTTAGGAGGCAGTTAAACATTCGTAGAGCCGCAGCCGTGACCTGGATTGGTGAACAGCATTCATCGGTCTTCCAAGGAACAGGCCTGCTTCTAATAAGACCTGAAGACTGCGATGGATAGGTCGGTAGCACGGTGGACCACACATGAGAAATGATCCATCCATTCCTGGACGCTGCGTCTATGTTCAAATACATCCAGCTGTCTAAACGGTGTCCTGTATGCTATGTTGATCATCCATCTTGGTGGCTTTCTGTCAAGGGCTCCTCATCTGTTCAGTGGATCCAGACTGGGTAGTAGTCACTGGAATGAAGATCCCACTCAGTGGAATCTGCGAGGACTGGAGAGCATAAAGAGAGGTCTGTGGCTGAGTGTGACCCAGAATCAGCTTCCAGATGATTGGGATGCCCATACTGATAGTGCATAGGCATGGGACATCGTGAAGCCCCCTGGAACAAGTAGAATGTGAAACACATAAAACTATACTGGCGTTGGAGTCTCCCAGTAGATGAAATGATTTGTGGAGTTGGCCTGTAGATCTGTGGGAGACTCAGAATCTATTGCATCTTTTAGTTTAAGCGCAGGGCGTATACAGCGATCATTTTATGTACATGAATTTCAAGTGCAACTCTTTTCAGGTCAGTAGGACTGGTGTGTCTTATTTGCAACCACAGCTATCCCGTCCTTGGCCCTTTCTCCAATCAGGTCTTCCTTGTAGAAGAAAGTATAGCCTCATAGAACAAGGCTGTCAGCAAGTACAAACGTTGTTTCTTGTCATCACAGTCACAGTGGAAGTTCCAGCGCTAGGAGTTTGTTCCTCCATATGCGTCCTGAAGCGAATGGTATTCCATTGCAGTATGGGAGCCATGTTACCGATGTACCTTCCAACCTGTCTCTCCACTGGGGTGGGGATATAGCGACAGCTGGAGGCTTAGTCATGGGATTAGGCGGTTCCTTCAGGCAGACCTCGTATTCCATTGTCTCTAAAGCAGATTCATTAGAAACGTCAGATAGAGAGATATACTGGTCTTAACGTCTGTCTTCTTCTGGTATTGACGCCTCCCTACAGGTTTGTTTCTCAGAGAATTCTTTGGAAGAACATTCGTGATAGTGGCAATGGTAGTGGTGGCCTGTTTACTTGAGTCTGCCTTTTGATGCACTGGAAGTTCTACAGTGTAAGCAATGGCCTTTTCTGATGTTCTGTGGGGAGCTATGGCCTTCTTTCTAAAAACACTCTTGCAACTGCGCTTCCAACGCAGGTATTAGTGCTAGCACTATTAGCCTCCGTTTGTGTAGAAGTATCACCTTTCTGAAGGGCCTTTTAATAGTTAAAGCAAATGAGTTAGCGAAAGTGGGAAGATGCGCAGCTTTATAGATCTGTCTTGCCTTACTACACGCCATTCCCTTCGTTGTTTTTAGAACTGCTGTACGTTCCTCTTTTCAAGGCAAACACTGCAGCCTCTACCCCAGACAACACACTTAGATAGAGAAAAACAATTGACTGCTTCGTGGGCAACATTGTCACAATCCCCCACTGCGGGTCCAGGGGTTAGAATAGGCCCGAGGTATTCCTGCCTGTGGTAAGAGGTGACTAAAAGGAGTCCCTCCCCCTCAAGAGGGTAGTTTGCGCCTGCGTCCGGAGACGGACGGTTCCACGACTTATATTTGTGGTCATTTTGGATTTTCCCTTATTCTGGTTTCTTCCTTCCTTTGTTTGGTTCCTTTGTCCTTCTCCCTCTAACTGTGTTTCTTACTTTTCCCCTTCTTCTCCTTGCCTTCTTCTCCTTGCCTTCTTGTCCACCCTCTGGTCTCCGCCTCGGCGTTTGAGACAGTCTGTCCTTTCTCTCCCTCTCTCTCTTCTTTTTCTTCTTCTTCTTTTCCTCCCTGTGCGTGCCTGAAGGCCGACCCACGCGTTCGCACGCATAGCCGGTGATGGGGTAATGCGTAATTCCCCGCCCTGGGTTGACAAGTAAGGCACGCACGTACCCCCTGGTAAATGCCAGGCCCAGGGAGGGGTGATTGCCTGAGCCGACACCTTCCGACCACGCCGACTGGTCCCTCCGTCCGTTTCTCGGGGGGGTGTGACTTGATGTGTAAACATTCACCTAAGGCGGGAGTGCCCTCTGAGAGGGTCCCCACAAGGAAGGAGCGCGCCATCGGAGACGCTGGCAATCATGGGGGATTCCTCCGCAATGGATTTCTCTTCTTCTTTCTCGACTTCTGCCCAAAAACGGAAACTTGACCTGCCACCAGCGACAAAAGCAATACCGCCTGCCCCGAAGTTCCTCGTGGTTTCTCGATCTGAGGACGGAAACGATTTTTCATCTGTCAACCCTTTCGTTACCCAGAAGGGCGTAGATGCCATAGCCGGATCTGTCAAGTCTTGTACCAGGTTGCGTAACGGTACCTTGTTACTAGAAACTGAGAGCGCCTTTCAGGCACAAAAACTGCTTTGGGCCACACTCCTGTACACGTTCCCTCTCCGGGTGGAGGCTCACCGCACTTTGAATTCGTGTGGTGTGGTATATACTAGATCACTCGACGGATTGACTGACAAGGAGATTCAGTCTTTCCTCGCTGAGCAGGGCGTGACGTCTGTCCATAGGGCCATGAAAAAGGTCAACAATGACCTTGTACCGACCCGGACACTTTTCTTGACCTTTTATGGCGTTCAACTGCCGTCGCGCATCAAAGCGGGCTACGAGGTTATTTCTGTTCGCCCCTATGTCCCGATACCTACGCGCTGCTACCAGTGTCAGCGTTTTAATCACATTCGCCAGTCTTGTTCTAATGCGGCTAAATGTGTCACTTGTGGCGCGGATGCCCATGAGAGTGACTATCCACCTCCGTCTCCTCGTTGGGTAAACTGTCAGGGTGACCATGCAGCGCCCTCCCGCGACTGTCCCATCTACAAGGAAGAACGCTGTAAACAGGAAATTCGGGTCAAAGAGAAAGTGTCCACCTAGGCTGCTCGCAAGCTATTAGCTAGTAGAAAGTCCACGCTGCTCTTCTCGGACTACCAGGGAGGTGGCGACGCAGACATGCGATCTGACCTTCAGCACTACGGTCGTCCGTTCGGCCAGTGCTAAGATCGCCCGGTCGACGTCTCCTCTTCCTCCCGTCACCCCTCAGACACAAGCACCTTCATCAGCTTCTGCCAAGACGAAGACCCAGAATTCAGATGCACGGGCCTTCAAGAAGGAACCGCCCCGTGCAGACTTCCTATGTACCTCGAACTCCCAGCCATCGACCAGTACCTCCACTAAACGACCTTCCAAGAAGGCTCATAGGAAGTAAAGTTCTCCTTCTCCGCCACGGCGCATTTCTTCTCCTGTGCCACCCAGCGGTTGCCGCTCCAGCCTCTCATCCGTTTCGCCTGGCCGCACCGCTGGTAGCCGAACATCTGGTCGTTTACCGGCGGAGGAAGCTTAACAAGATGGCCGATGAACCTATTGAACCAATGGACGATGATTCTCCGCCTACTGATAGCGGCGGCAGTGCTCGCTCGAAGCCAGGCCCTCAGCGGCCTTCGAGGTGACCCCTTCTTGCTTCTCCTTTTTCTTTTTCTTCTCACGATGGCACTTATTCATTGGAATATTTTCAGCATTCGCTCCAACCAGGAGGTCTTAAAGTTGCTGCTCCGCTTGCACTGTCCTCTCGTCGTAGCTCTCCAGGAAACAAAGCTACGCCCATGCGATCAAATTGCCTTGGCACATTATACCTCTGTGCGTTTTGACCTACCCCCTGTGGCAGGTATTCCGGCTCATGGAGGGGTTATGTTGTTGGTCCGGGATGATATTTACTACGATCCCATCACATTGCACACCGGCCTGCAGGCAGTTGCCGTCCGAATTACTCTCCCCACTTTTACATTTTACAATTGTACCGTTTACACTCCATCGTCGTCTGCCGTTACCAGAGCAGACGTGATGCAAATTATTGCTCAGCTACCTGCACCATTTTTGTTAACTGGAGGCTTCAATGCCCACCATCCCCTTTGGGGTTCTCCAGCATCCTGCCCGAGGGGCTCCCTGTTAGCAGACCTTTTCAACCACCTCAATCTTGCCTGCCTCAATACTGGCGCCCCTACTTTTCTTTCGGACACACCTCACACCTATTCCCATTTAGACCTCTCTATATGTACTACTCAACTTGCACGCCGGTTTGAGTGGTATGCACTTTCTGATACATATTCGAGCGACCACTTCCCGTGTATTATCCATCTCCTGCATCATACCCGCTCTCCGTTCTCAACTAGTTAGAACATCTCTAAAGCGGACTGCGGGCTCTTCTCTTCCAGGGCGACCTTTCAGGATCAAACCTTCGCAAGCTGCGATAGTCAGGTCGAACACTTCACGGAAGTCATTCTCACTGCTTCTGAATATTCCATCCTTCACACTACTTCTTCTCCACGTCGCGTACCGGTCCCCTGGTGGACCGCAGCATGTAGAGACGCTTTACATGCTCTTCGACGTGCTTTATGCACCTTTAAACGCCACCCTACGGTGGCGAATTGTATCAGTTATAAACGATTACATGCGCCGTGTCGTCGTGTTATTAAAGAAAGCAAGAAAGCCAGCTGGGCTGCTTTCACAAGCACCTTCAACAGTTTTAGTCCTTCTTCTATTGTCTGGGGTAGCCTGCGCCGGCTATCTGGCACTAAGGTCCACTCACCAGTTTCTGGCTTGACGTTCGCGAATGACGTCCTTGTGGCCCCTGAGGATGTCACCAATGCCTTCTGCCGCTTTTTCGCAGAGGTTTCGAGCTCCACTCATTACCACCCTGTCTTACTCCGAAAACAGGCAGAGGAGGCGAGGCCACCTAACTTCCGCTCCTCTAATCGTGAAAGTTATAATGCCCCATTCACCATGCGGGAACTCAAAAATGCACTTGCCCGGTCACGGTCCTCCGCTCCAAGGCCTGATTCTATTCATATTCAGATGCTGAAGAACCTTTCTCCTGCGGGCAAAGGTTTTCTTCTTCGTACTTATAATCGCATTTGGATTGAGGGTCATGTTCCCACATGCTGGCGCGAGTCTATTGTTGTACCGATTCCTAAGCCGGGGAAGGACAAGCACTTGCCTTCCAGTTATCGACCAATCTCGCTTACCAGCTGTGTCTGTAAGTTGATGGAGCGAATGGTTAACTCTCGTTTGGTTTGGCTGCTCGAATCTCGACGCCTACTTAGTAATGTACAATGTGGATTTCGTAGGCGCCGTTCTGCTGTTGACCATCTGGTTACCTTGTCGACCTTCATTATGAATATATTCTTGCCGAAGCTCCCGACCGCGGCTGTGTTCTTTGATTTGGAGAAGGCTTACGACACCTGTTGGAGGGCGGACATTCTCCGCACCATGCATACATGGGGCCTTCGCGGTATCCTCCCTATTTTTATTCGTTCCTTTTTAATGGATCGACAGTTCAGGGTACTTGTGAGTTCTGTCCTGTCCAACGCCTTTCGCCAGGAGAATGGAGTGTCACAGGGCTCTCTTCGCCATAGCAATAATGGATTGCCTCCCAGCTGATGTATCAGGCTCCCTTTTCGTGGACGATTTTACCATCTGTTGCAGCGCACAGCGTACATGTTTCCTGGAGCGCTGTCTTCAGCGTTCTCTTGACCGTCTTTACTCCTGGAGTGTCGCCAATGGCTTCCGTTTTTCTGCCGAGAAGACGGTCTGTATTAACTTCTGGCGCTACAAAGAGTTTCCCCCACCGTCCTTACGACTCGGTCCCGTTGCTCTCCCATTCGTGGAGACAACAAAATTTTTAGGTCTTACATTTGACAAGAAACTTAAGTGGTCTCCACATGAGTCACATTTGGCTGCCCGTTGTACCCGTTCTCTAAATGTCCTCCGTGTTCTCAGTGGTATGTCGTGGGGAGCGGATCGAACCATCTTACTTCGCCTATATCAGTCGATCGTCCGCTCCAAGCTGGATTGTGGGAGCTTCGTATACTCCTCTGCATGGCCGTCCATATTACGCCACCTCAACTCCATACAACATCGTGGTTTACGTCTTGCGATCGGAGCGTTTTGTACTAGTCCCGTCGAGAGTCTTCATGCTGAAGCCGGTGAATTGCCACTAACCTACCGGCGCGATATACTGCTTTGTCGGTATGCCTGTCGGTTACTGTCAATGCCCGACCACCCGTCATATCGTTCATTTTTTGACGACTCTCTCGACCGTCAATACGGGTTGTATGTCTCTGCCCTGCTACCCCGTGGAGTTCGCTTTCGTCGCCTCCTTCAGCACCTTGATTTTTCACTCTCTGCAACCTTTCGAGTGGGCGAGAGCCAAACAACACCTTGGCTCCAAGCTCAGGTTCACGTTCACCTTGACCTCAGCTCCCTCCCAAAGGAGGTTACCCCCGGATCGGTATACCGCTCCGGTTTTATCGAACTTCGTTCGAAATGCATTAATACGATCTTCATTTATACAGATGGCTCTAAGACCAATGACGGTGTCGGGTGTTCTTTTATTGTTGGGGCACACAGTTTCAAATAGCAGCTCCATGGCCATTGTTCAGTCTTCACAACTGAGCTGTTTGCCCTTTACCAGGCTGTTCTTTACATTTGCCGTCGCCGACATTCTGCTTATGTCATCTGCTCCGATTCCCTGAGCGCCATTAAGAGCCTCAGTGATCCGTATCCGGTTCACCCTTTCGTGCACCAGATCCAACGCTCTCTTCAGCAGCTGGTGGACGACGGTTCTCGGGTTAGCTTCATTTGGGTTCCTGGCCATGTCAGTATCCCTGGGAACGAAGGTGCTGATGCCGCAGCCAAGGCTGCGGTCCTCCAGCCTCGGACAGCTTCTTGTTGTGTCCCTTCATCACATTGTAGCAGGGTCATTTGTCAACGCATTTTGTCGCTGTGGCATGCCGATTGGGCTGCACTTACGGACAATCAGCTTCGGGCCTTGAAAGCTCTTCCCGTGGTTTGGACGTCCTCTTCACGCCCTTTTCGGCCGGGTGAGCTCGTTTTGGCCCGGTTACGAATTGGACACTTCCGATCCAGCCATCGCCATCTGCTGACGGCTGCGCCGGCGCCATTCTGCCCATGTGGGCAATTGCTGACAGTCCGCCACATTTTAACGTCCTGTCCGAATTTTAATACACTGCGTGTTGATATTGGCCTACCATGTACTCTGGATGTCATTTTAGTCGATGCCCCAGAAGCAGCTGCTCGCGTTCTTCGTTTCATCAACTTGACAAACCTGTCTAAGGACATTTGATTATGCTGTTTTTTTAATCATCAGCCTGTCTATGTCTTTTATAGTATTGTCCCTTTTAGTTGCTGTTTTAACCTTGTGCCTTGCGGTGCATTCTTAACTTAGTCTGGGCGCTAATGACCATTCTAGCTGTGGAGCATGGATTTAGTCAATTTCGCTGCGCCAGCCAATTCGCATATTTCAGCGACCACTGTGAACTGTGCAGAGTGGAAGTCGCACTCATCCCCTCCCCTGCATACTTCCTGTCATGAGCCATGTCAAGTGGCTACTTCCTGTTTGTGAGTGCTTGAACCAAAATATCAACCAAGGTATCTGAGAATACTACATTCTGATTGGTTCCCATCAAATTTGTATGTCTATATAAACTCTACCCCCTCCACTCCCAGCCTCAGTCTGCAATTGTCCACTGTCAGGTCAGCTCACTTCTTACTTGCTTGCATTATTAGTCTGTTTGCTTCATTGTTGTCGTTGCCTGTGCAGGAATATGAAGCATTTTACAGCAGATTCAACTAACAGCATCGATAGCGCCAGTAGCAGTAAACGTCCAAAGCAGTCACAGGAATGGGAATTACCTGGTAAGTTCAGATACAAATCGGCAACTGTAACGTTGTGCCTACACCGTAAAAATTTCAAAGTGTTGAATACATTCCGTCTTACCGTTTCAGTGCACATCCTCCAAATTATGGAAGAGTTGGAGACAGAGGTCCAACAGGACAGGTTAGTCATAAGTTGTATAAATATGTATTTTCCTTTGCATACGTAATGTGTTACAATTATTTAGAGGAAATTCAGTGAGTCTTGGTCGTTTTGGATGATTTGGTGGATCCAGGTCGATACAAGTCACTTTTTCACTAAGAACTTCGTATATGTCCATTAATTGTTTTGTCATAGTATCCTGTATACATAATTTTCTTCTAAAAAAATTTCAACTTTTATGTAATATGTTGTTTCTGAAGATGACTTCAAGTATCAGAATCGATAAACACTAGTTCTTTTGTATTCACTGATAATTCCGTTTCGTTTCATTACATGTCCAGTGGATACTTGACGGCTTAGCTGCTAAAAGCAGCCCTGTGTATTTGTAGTATGCCGAGGTTTGACAAAAATTTCATGGTATGCATGAAATACGTCGCATATTCTTTGTTGTGATTTCTTGGCAGAAGAATGTAAGGGAGGGGTATGTGTTGGGGATAAGCTGGAACCATCGCAGATCCTCTGTATGCGTAATTTTTTCTTATATTTTTTGTTGTTGTTTGTGTATGTTTTTATTGTTAGATCTTTATATTGCAGGTCATGTAGGGGAGCTGGACATATGAGCCTCTCACAATTCAGGAGAGGACGAAATACCTCAGTGGCTGCAGGAAATAGACATTCATTTTCCTAAGAGATACCAAGAAACCAGAGCGAAATAGGTAATATATACCCACTCTGCTTACATATAATCTGTGTTCTTTCTTTCTTTGCAGCAGCAGGCAACGTCTGGAACGCTGTACTTGATTTTTTTCGTTATTCTCTCTCTCTTCTACAGCAACAACATCATGGGTACAATTCACACAAGATGGGGCATGGGTACCTTGGTCGGCAGAGCCTCCTTTTCCAAAGCAGGGCCCAGTTAGCGGTTAGGCAAACTGCACCGGCAAGGGCACTACTAGACGCCACGCAACAAGCCGCTTCCTCCGCTGACCCCACCCACGGTGACCCCCCCCCCCCCCGCCCCCCCCCCCCCCCTCCCCCCAGCACCGCTCTGGCATCCATGAGCCGTGCTCCCTCTGACAAACGGGTCAGGGCTGTAGCAACATGGCTGTTCGCAGTAGCCCGATGTTACAGCATCTCTTCCTCCTCCACCATCATCCCTTTCTCGTCAATAGGTATGCGCACCATGTCCCAAACCACTCAACATATCACCACAGCCACCTTCGCCATCCGGGTTGATGCAGTCATCACCTAGTTGTAGTATTAGTAACAGGAACGATTCTGTAACTAGCGGCAGTTCCCTCTCTCGTCCTTTTAGTGAAGGACATCAGAACAGCAGCATTAAATTGCAGTTAGAATACTCGGTTATTGCAGACACCTTTAAGGAGCGAATCTCGTTCACTACAATCGAGAATGTAGCAGGAGGATACCGGGACACTGTTGGCCTTCTAATAGCGTGCCTTCCTGTCATGGAAACTGAGCTCCTCAGTTGCCTCTGGCATTGAAGAGATAAGTCTACATTATCTATTATCTTTGTGGGGACAATTGGTGAAAACACGGAGGACTTCAATGACCGTGACTCCACCTTGAGAACTATACTGGCCTGATTTTGCGTGATGGAAGCTACAGGGTCAGCTAAAGCAGTCATTCTGGACATCCATACACCTGCCTATGATTGGTAAATGGATGATTCAGCTACATCGAGCTGCCTAAGGATATAGCTGATAAGAAGGCATATATTAATTCCAAAATGAAAAGGATCAGGGTTATTATGCATGGTCAATCTTGGCGTGCAAAATAAGTTACAAGAAAAAACCGCAGCGTACATCTCTATATGGTAGATACCTTGACATTCATAAGTGTTATAACTTCAATGGAGACGAGTTCACCGTCAAGATCCAAGACGTGCCTGAAGTTGAGGTGCAGAAAACCGGAATATTGGTTCATGGTTATGGCCTGGAGAGGGAAAGCAAGTGCGATGAGAAGGAGAAGCTTAAAGTCGTCGGCTTCCTGCATTTCTGAAAATCTGCCAGTGAGTGTAAGATGCATGTAACCGTACTCTTATTCACCGAAAACCAAAAATGCAATTATCAGTATGTGTGGATCAAAGACCATCCCGATTACTTCCCTCCCACAACCGATCATGATGTAGAACATGTCTGAATTATTTTTTTCCTCATAAAAGTTATTAGCAGTGCATATAGTAGACAGTGCTTCCAAGGATCCGGTATATGTGATTATGCCTACTGAGGAAAAAAAATTCATAAAGTTTAAAAACGCTCACTATCAGGAGCTATAATCGTTTGTGGTGCACGCCAACTTTGAATACCTCCTCAATCCTGTGACCTGCTATGAAGGTGATGCTACAGTCTCACATACCACCTTTACAGAAAAACACATATCATATGCGGCAGCATACCAAATTGTATCGCCCTACGATTCAAGTCTTAACCATTACAAATCTTCTGTCTGGTATAATCCAGTGGTTTGCCTGCTCACTGACCTCGAAAAACTTTCTTGGGAGGTTGATAAGCTTTGCAGCGACAACGTTCCCACGACCAAATCGAAGGAGAATGAAGATTTGTACAATAACGTGCTTAACTGTCATATATGTGGGCTGCTGTTAGATAGAAAAGTAGACTCCTCAAAGGGCGTGTGGTGCAGCTCACAGTACGTGCAATTTGATGTCTCAGCTTCCAAGGCACATACCCATTTTTCTCCCATGATTTAAGCGGGTGTGATGCTCACTTTCTTGTTGAGCACTCTGATGATTTCGACATGGAGAAATGTCAGGCCAGTGTCCTACTTGAGAACGTCGAGAAATACATTTTATTCTCCAAACGAATGACGCCAAGAATTACGCTCCGCTTCCTTGATACGCTACGTTTTATGCAGAAACTCGTTGAAACTCTACCTCGGGAGGATATGCGTATCACTCGAGCTGCATTTCCCGACGAGTTTGTGACTAGGAAGGTTGTTCTGCCATTCGAGTATCTGGATAGTATAGCAAAACTCAACGAAACCAGGCTGCCCGACATAACTGCATTCTCCAACAGAGAAAATGTCACGGATATGATACATGAGCTTTGAAGGCAAGGCGCTTCTCGTCGTGGCGAAATTTTTCCACGATATTACAATAATCAACTTCCTCCTCAGAATGCCAAATTATTTCGTTGGCCCCTACATAGGGAGAAATGACTATCTTAATAACACAACAGAAAATAGAAATCCTAAAGAAAGAATAGATCATCTTTCACGCGTACTATTCCAGAGTGGAACGGTCGAGGAATAGTCTGAATGTCATTCTGTTATCTCTCTGACAAACCTTAAGTGTGAATTGCAAAGTAGTCATATAGATGTAGATGAGAAGAACCGTCCTGGCTTTTACTTTAAGCGGTTTGGGAAAACTACAGGAAACTAAAATCTGGATGACTGTACTGGGACTGGAACCGCCGTCCTCTAAAATGCGAGATCAGGGTCATACTACTGTTCCACGTCGCTCGCGCTGATATCCAGCAACAGCCCTCGTGAGTCGTAAATCAGTAAGGTATCTCTCAAAATTAATGTACCTCTTTCAGCGCAATATTTGCCACTGCGATGTTGCTATACACTTAAGCGACAGAAGTTATGGAGTGCCTTCTAATATCGTGTGGGACATCCTTTTGCTGAGCGTAGTACCGGAACTCGACGTGGCGTGGACTCAAAAGATCGTTGCAAGTCCCCTGCAGAAATATGGAGCTATGCTGCCTCTATAGCCGTCCATAAATGCAAAAATGTCACCTGTGCAGAATTTTGTGGGCGAATAGACCTCTACATTATGTTCCATAAATGTCCAATGAAATTCATTTCTGGAGATAAAGTTGGTCATAGCGTTCGTCCGAATTATTCAGAATATTCTTCAAACCAGTCGCGAGCAATTGCACCATCCATATGACAGGGACCAATGAAGCGACTCTTGAAAACCCCGCACCACACGTTGATAGACCACAGACGTTTGGTATCAATTCCTTTAAAGTCCTCGCCAGTAGCTGCATCTCCAGTTCAACCAGGCCGCCGCTGCCGCCGCCACAGTCGTAGCCCGGCTGCCGACGTGTGAACGCCTAAGTCTCACTAGGACAACCCATCGGCCACACAATGAATGGTGAAGAAAATTGCACTAGAGTACTCCCCTCAAAGACCACCTGCCAGAGTATCAACAAACACCAACCAAAGCGACCTTGATATATTTATTAATACACTACTGGCTATTAAAATTTCTACACCAAGAAGAAATGCAGATGATAAACGGGTATTCATTGGACAAATATATTATACTAGAACTGACATGTGATTACATTTTCACGCAATTTGGGTGCATAGATCCTGAGAAATCAGTACCCAGAACAATCACCTCTGGCCGTAATAACGGCCTTGATACTCCTGGGCATTGAGTGAGACAGAGGCGTGTACAGGTACAGCTGCCCATGCAGCTTCAACACGATACCAGAGTTCATCAAGAGTAGTGACTAGTGTATTGTGACGAGCCAGTTGCTCGGCCACCATTGACCAGCCGTTTTTAATTGGTGAGAGATCTGAAGAATGTGCTGGCCAGGGCAGCAATCGAATATTTTCTGTATCCAGAAAGGCCCGTATAGGGCATGCAACATGCGGTCGTGCATTATCCTGCTGACATGTAGGGTTTCGCAGAGATCGAATGAAGGGTAGAGCCACGAGTCGTAACACATCTGAAATGTAGCGTCCACTGTTCAAAGAACCGTCAATGCGAACAAGAGGTGTAACGAATGGCACCCCGTACCATCACGCCGGGTGATACGCCAGTATGGCGATGACGAGTACACGCTTCCAATGTGCGTTTACCGCGATGTCGCCAAACACGGATGCGACCATCATGATGCTGTAAACAGAACCTGGGTTCATCCGACGTTTTTCCATTCGTGCACCCAAATTCGCCGTTGAGTACACCACGGCAGGCGCTCCTGTCTGTGATGCAGCGTCAAGGGTAACCGCAGCCATGGTCTCCGTGCTGATAGTCTATGCTGCAGCAAACGTCGTCGAACTGTTCGTGCAGATGGCTGTTGTCTTGCAAACGTCCCCATCTGTTGACTCAGGGATCGAGACGTGGCTGCACGATCCGTTACAGCCACGCGGATAAGATGCCTGTCATCTCGACTGCTAGTGATACGAGGCCGTTGGGATTCAGCACGGCGTTCCGTATTACCCTCCTGAACCACCGATTTCATTTTATTCTAACAGTCATTGGATCTCGACCAACGCGAGCAGCAATGTCGCGATACCATAAACCGCAATAGCGATAGGCTACAACCCGACCTTTATCAAAGTCAGAAACGTCATGGTACGCATTTCTCCTCCTTACATGAGGCATCACAACAACGTTTCACCAGGCAACGCCGGTCAACTGCTGTTTGTGTATGAGATATCGTTTGGAAACTTTCCTCATGTCAGCACGTTGTAGGAGTCGCCACCGGCGCCAACCTTGTGTAAATGCTCTGAAAAGCTAATCATTTGCAAATCATTTGGGTATCACAGCATCTTCTTCCTTTTGGCTAAATTTCGCGTCTGTAGCACGTCATCTTCGTGGTGTAGCAATTTTAATGGCCGGTAGTGTACAAAGGGCATATTATTGCTTCCTTCCAATCTTAGGGTGTGATTGTAAGAAATGAATTATTTCTGAATGCGTTTTGGAAAGAGAAACTGCAGTCAATTTAGAATTGGCTGAGAATAAGATAAATTTTATGGTAATACAAGCATTTACAATATCCTTTATTTAGATTCTTTTTGCTGGTACTCCTAATCCTGTTTAATGTTAATAACAGGTGCTGCAAAGCAGTACAGGTTTCGTTGTTAATAAATGTCAGCCATATAAATCAATTTCCCAAGCTGCGTAATGTCATAAATCCATTACTATATAAATACGTTCCCAAAGCGGCGCTAACAAATACAAATTACAACCATCTCTATACAGCTGAAATTATGAACGCATGTGTTCCGTCTGAAACGTCTGCTTGTATGACTGTATGACTTCCTGTTGGTGTGGTTGCTACCAGCCAGACAAACTGCGCGAGTACCGTATGCTATGTTTACTTCAGCCTGTACACTCCGCACTACCCCGCGTCACGAAACACATTCTTATCATTTCATCATTAATACAACTATAGCTTTCACGTAACCCGTAGCATCCTTGCTGAAAACATCCGAAAAACAAAAAGCTCTCAAATGCATTCTCTCTCGCTGCTGTCTCTCTCTGGAACAAACTACCCTTTATCTAAGCAAAACTAAATAGCGTGTTTCCTTTAAGAAAAAATCCATTCTCGGAGTTAGCCGGTCGGAGTGGCCGAGCGGTTCTAGGCGCTTCAGTCTGGAACCGCGCGACCGCTACTGTCGCAGGTTCGAATACTGCCTCGGGCATGGATGTGTGTGATGTCCTTAGGTTAGTTAGGTTTAAGTAGTTCTAAGTTCTAGGGGACTGATGACCTCTGATGTTAAGTCCCATAGTGCTCAGAGTCATATGTACCATTCTCGGAATTATTATGGAGCCACAGTGGCTCCGGGGGCTCAGAGGTTATTTGCAAACACCGAACGGATGTCGGGTCGGCAGCTACAAACGTTACTTCCCCGTTAAAGGCAAGAGCTGAACCGGGATATCGATCTGGAAGAAGCAAGCAAGGCGGAGAGTTGGTTGGGTCCGAGTGACCAGCATAATCACACATCTGTTGATATTTAAGAGACAACCTTTAAAAGAGGGCAAAGGCTAGTAATTAGCGGCGGGCTTTGGGAGCAGGAATGTTGCGGTGTCGGTCGGTGTTAGGCTGGTGTTGGCGACCCAAAGGAGGGATCTGGAGAGCGTTGAGTACGAGGAGAGGCATTGCAGTACCAGGATGTACACTACTCGAAGGAAGAGGCTGGAAGTTCTATATGGAGTGGCGGAAAGTGCACAGACGCTGTCTTGAGACTTGATAGAGTTTAGGAAGTACTTGAATTAAGCCAGAAATATTTGGGAATTACTCTAACAGTGTAACTTTCATTTAAATTTAATAAAAGAGCTTAACTCTCAACTTATATTGACATGTACTCATGCATTTTCTGGCGTTGATATCCCCCTGTTTCCCCGATCCTTGGAACGGATGATGGGCCTTAGGGAAATGAGCTGTCAGAAGAACCTGATGAGTCACAGTTCGTAAATTATCCTTCTCACATGAGGTCAACATTTTATAGCGAGGACGGCGGCTCACTTATTTACAGTTATCACTATCGGGAGGATTAGTATTAAAGGCAACCGAAAGCAATTAACATTATTTAGGTAGATTAAAACTGTGTGCCCGACCGAGACTCGAACTCGGGACCTTTGCCTTTCGCGGGAAAGTGCTCTACCATCTGAGCTACCGAAGCACGACTCACGCCCGGTACTCACAGCTTTACTTCTGCCAGTATCCGTAAAGTTTGGAAGGTAGGAGACGGATACTGGCAGAAGTAAAGCTGTGAGTACCGGGCGTGAGTCGTACTTCGGTAGCTCAGATGGTAGAGCACTTGCCCGCGAAAGGCAAAGGTCCCGAGTTCGAGTCTCGGTCGGGCACACAGTTTTAATCTGCCAGGAAGTTTCATATCAGCGCACACTCCGCTGCAGAGTGAAAATCTCATTCTGATTATTTAGGTAGATCAGTAAACGGCTGGTGCGTCATACTCGGAATCACCTGCCTGAATGCTATCCTGATGGTAAGCGGGATGGTGGTGCTTCTGTGTCCTCCCGTAACATCTAATTTCAGTCCTTCTGTTTATAACAGGCCTGGCCAAACACTGCTCCGCTAGGGCGAGCGCTCCGACCGAGCTCGCGTCCAGTGTTCTGAGCGCAGCAGCGAGTAGGGTGAGAAGGATGCAGCCAGACACCACTAGAGCAGGGCAGCCGCCTTGTCACACGCTAGTAGTTTGTATTAAATTAGATTTATGTTCGGTTTTAAGAGTGCTATGATGTGTACACACAGCTCTGAAAAAAGAAAAGGTGGAGAAGCCCATCATTCAATGCGGAGTGCGAATTCAATTACTTTTCGTATCGTATGAAGGCCATGCAAAGAGCTTAATATGCCATCGTTCGATTATGATCTGGAAAGACACTCATTACCACCCAGCCACGAAGACGATACGATGCACTTGTCTTCTTTCGAATGAGAGAGAATGATGGCTGAACTGAAGGCGATCGTAAGGAAAAACACTGAATTAAGGTTAAGTAAGGAAATGACAGTCTTTTATAGTCGAGATCATCAGTTATTTGAATCCACTGACTTTTTTTAACCCAAGGGAAGAATTATGTGGTAACGGATATAGCAGATAAGACTGATCCTATAAAAAAAAAAATTAAATACATGGACAAATCAACTTCAAGTTTATGACTCGGAGCATGTCCCAGAAGTCGGGGCAGTCATTTGTTGACCAGGCGTGACTTACTACGTTTCAGCATTTCAAACATTTCATCATGAGTGCTCAGAGAAATTCAAGATATGCACGACTGAAGACTGATTTCGATTTATTTGTCAGACCACACTCGGTTTTGGCTGTGGGAGTACCTCACTAATTCAGATTTGTGCTGATAGAAGCACAGTGTAGCACTCTGTTCCATGACCCTTTTTTTTTCGAATCACGAATCTACAGTATTCTTACCCGAGATCATTATCCTCGACCGCACAGACAAGGTGCTAAAGTTGTTTTACGTTTTGTTCAACAATGAATGCGAGCGTTTTCTTGTTATGAAATTGACGAACATACAAACGTCAGGTTTTTCAGATTTTAATTTCTGTAACTGTATATGAATGACTGTATCACCAACCACTATTCTAGATATACTACTTATTCTAAAATCTAAATATATATGGATTTATAAACACACAACGTTATAAACTCTTGCACGTTAAGTTTTTGTTTAGTAAAAGGATAGTTCTGCTCACTGAATTAAGACAAGCTAATGTTTATATTTAAGTAATAAATTTATTGCTTTGGCTGAAAAGTAGCAAGCTAAAATAAATGTGATAAATTCCTTCCTATAGTAGTATGCTGCAATATTCGTCTCTTACAGGTAGTCCCACTATGTTGGAAGCATGTCATTCTAACTTCCCTGCGCGTGCAGCCTTCGGTATATAGCTGTCTTAATGACATACCTGTTCGGAGTAGCAGAGTGTGGAGGAAGCTGGAGCACTGGTAGACACCAGCTGTCTCGCAGTGCGAGAGTGTTTCGAGGGATGCAAAACTTGGCTAGGCCTGGCGTAGAGCGTACTTCGAAAAGACTGAAGTACACGGAATATGTCAGTAGCCACAGATATTGAAATAAAATATTGGCATCAAACATAATCCGGTGTGGATGTAGATACAGAGTGAGGAATCATACAATAGAGGTAATGAATGACACGGCTAGGAAACCGCCAGAAGTTATTCGAACTAAATCCATGCGCGGTAAAGGTTGGCTGCCACTGACAAAGTTACAACGCTGTTTGCAAGGCGGTGCTGCTTTATAAAGTTTTGGCAACACCGATACTTAGTGCAACAGTAAATTAAACAGTTCGGGCCATTACGTTACAGCATATCGCAATACAGTCAGTTTGCCTACAATCGCAGCTGTGACAGTTAACCAACAGGAGGTTCTTTAAAGTGTTTTTTTTTATAAATTGAGCCGCCGGAGTATGCAGCCGATTTCCGACTCCCAAAAAACATAAAAAACTCCTACTTTCCCATGAAAGCTCATATGATTATACCTAGTGCTAAATATCATTTGTCTGATTTTTTTAAAAAAATGAAGTAAAGGGTATTTACTGTGAAACGCAATATTAAACATTTTGAACTGAATGAAACGAAATGCAAAACCCCCATGTTAATTATAAAACAATAACATGCAAGAATGTGTTGGAAAAGACTTGATTACGGTAATGCAGACCAATGAAGGATTAAATTAAAAAGAATTGCAGAAATACTAAATCAGAATGGTTGAGAGGTACATGTTCTTAAGGAAGAATGAATTGTGGGAGAAATTGACACGATATACAGAAAGATTAAAGCTCATCTCGGATAAGCGGAGCGTAGAGGCGTTAACCTACGAGTAAAGATGGGAAACATGTCATAATCATAGATGACATACCGGATAGAAGGTATGAATACACTGAAGAATTACAGAAGTGAAGAAAAAGACTCATTTGAAATAAATGGTGAGTTTACAACGCATTCTTACTTTAATAAAGCTCTAAATTTGTACCAGGTAGATAATTATTTGACTTGTTTTCAAAAATTTATGAACTAGAGAACCTTCGCTATCAGATTTCTAATAATTTTCAGTGTAGTGGCTAAAATTAGATGAGCAAGATAGGAAGAATAATTGATGAAATTCTCCACTTACAACGGCGTAGTTTCAAGAAGAGTATAGCAACTAAGTGTAAGCTTAAATGGAAGGAAAACTAGAAGAATTTCAAGCTACGTTAGTGACCTTATTAAGTTAAATTTTGCGAGACAAATGGCGAATAACATGCAGTATGTACAAACTCCATACCATAAATATGGAAATGGAAGATCTAGAAAAACAAATATTGTTAATATAGATGTAAGGGGGAAAGCGGAGGCAAGGTGGCCAACACCAGCGATATAAAGACACCATCAAACGCCACCTCACAGCCTGTGGTATTCCGAACAACCGTTGGGAGGAGCTTGCGTTTCACCGATCACAGTACCACTCAACTGTACACAAGAGTGTGGAACAATTCGAGCATATCCGCCTAAAGAACCTGGACGATAAACGAAAGCTCCGCAAATCTAAGCCCAAGCCTAAATACATCTATACTTATAACTCCACTGGGCAACTATATTGCACTTTGTGCGACTGGATCTTCAAAGCAAAGCTCAGTTTTGTAAGCCACATCCGAGCTGATGGAGTCGCTGAGCCGGTCACGGCGAGGAGTACATGAATGAACGAATGAATGAAGGTAGGTCACTGGAGACAAGTCCGTAGATCGTGCTGGCCCGGGAAGTTGCTGCACATGTTGTAGACCACATTGAGCGTCACGGTCAGTGTGTGGGCAACCACTTATCTGTTGCATGAACGGCAAAAGAACGCGTCTAATAACATTCTGCGCTCACCGAGCGCTGTTTTGTGTCCTCTTCAGAAACACCAAAGGTGAATGAGAGTTGTAGATTACTGTACCCCAGATCAAAGGCCGGTGGTGGGACCAGAGTATCTTGGACGAATGCACTCTACGAGACAGCTCTCACCCGGTCTACGTCGTACATGCCTACGACCATCACTTCCATGCAGGTAGAATCTGCTTTTATCGCTGAAGGTCACGGTGCGTCACTCCATCTTCCAAGTGATCCTCCGACGGTATCAGTCGAGCGGTGCACATTGATGCTGTGGAGTGAGTGGAAGATGGGCTAGAATAGAAGTGTGCGTGCCCGTAGTCCCACTAAACATATCGCGTTGACACCTCTGGTCTTTCAAGCCCTCTTGTCTGTGCTGTGGTAGCTGTATGGTCTGCCACTGCTGCCCTTACAATACAACGATCCTGGCGGATGTCTGTGTCTACAAGGAAAACATGAGTTATTTAAGGTTTTTGATTAAGTTCTTGATGCCTTTGACTGCGAGGGTGAGAAATCCTCGCGCAAAACTTAAAGTATTGTAGTATAATAAATATATGCAGGTTTATGGCTTTGATCATGTCTACAAGGTAGACAGAAGTTCGTACCAGTGCCACTAAAATTTCAGACAACTGCACATAATATAACACAATATATTATTTTTGTTACTTCACAGTTTCTAGTCATTTTACTGATCTTCCGTTAACACAGTCACAGGATGAAAATTTTACATTTCAATAGTATAAATGTATGGGAATAAAGAACAACAGTCTTCAGATTGAAATTGTCGCTTATTTTATCAGAAAACATTTGCAGATAAAGGTAATTTAGTTTTTAACTATATTTTTTGAAGAGTCAGGACATATAGTTCAGCAAGAGCCATAGAACCCGAAAACCTACAACTGCAATGTATTAAAAATAAAATACAAGAATTTAGTGTTACATTTATGGAACTGCAACTAGATAATAATCTGAATATAAAAACCTACTTGATGAAAGGCCTCAGTCTATAGTTTCGTACATTCGCAGAACACATAATTATACAATTGATTTAAACCAAAGGAAAGTAGTTTTTTTTTCATATACCCATTCATTAATGAGTTGAGATTAATTCTGGGTGGAGAAAATGGGACCTCCAGCAAAACCATTTTCAGAATATGTAAGTGAGTTATACAATATATACAATATATTTTTTCAAAGAGCCTTCTGTAGGTTCTTTGAAAAATTTGAAAGGTGTACAAATGTATCACATTGCATGTATTCCTTAATGTCATTTGTTGTTATCACAATTTCCTTGTTATTAAGAAAGACTTAAATCATAGTGATACATAATTGTTATAATAAATAACTATGTAATAAATAATTATAATATAAATATTATAATAACAATGAATTATAATAACAGGAATCCCCTGTGTATTAATCCCAAGCCTGGGGCTGTATCAGG
Organism: Schistocerca gregaria; assembly: GCF_023897955.1. Lineage (NCBI taxonomy): Eukaryota > Metazoa > Arthropoda > Insecta > Orthoptera > Acrididae > Schistocerca > Schistocerca gregaria. Next base: position 947,924,350 of record NC_064920.1, read on the forward strand.
CAAATGGTGAGGAAGGATGAGTGGGAGGAGTAAGAACCTTGTAAAAATAACCAGGGTGCTCCTAGCCCGCGAGATGTATTATCTTTCCCCCAGAATCCGAATCTCTGGTTGCCATTCACTGGCGGATGAACTGATTACTATCTTTAAAATAATTGAAAAGCCACGATTGCTTCAATAGTTTATTAGATGACCGGTTTCAGTACTCTGAAGGTGCCATCATCAGATCTGTGAAGGTATAACATAGCAGGTTTGAGGGAGGGCTTACATTATTTAACTATATACGTTACAATTATTGCAGAATCACATACCTGAAACGTGGATTAACATTTATAAAACCATATGGACATCATGGCATATGAAGCAGACCATCTGATAAAATCATTGTCATAACCAACAAAAAATAATAAACTGCTCTCATGGTCATTCTTTCCATAAAATATAAAACTGAAGTCACCAGATGAAACTACCACTCGCCTAACAGCGGTGGGAATCATGACTGCCCTATTCGGCGCAGGCTGACCTGCTGTGATTCTAGCGGTTCACAACCGACCACCAGATGCCGACCGGTGTTGGGAGAGCACTAATAGTTTCATCTGGTGACTTCAGTTGACCATGAGAGCAGTTTTTTATTATGATTTATTGTTTGTGAAAATGATTTTATCAGATGGTCTGCCTCATATGTCATGATGTCCATACGGTACTATAAATGTTAATCCACGTTTCATGTACGTCGTTCCGTAATAATTGTAATGTATATAGTTAACTCATGTAAGCCCTCCCTCAAACCTGCTATGTTATACTTTCACAGATCTGATGAGGGCACCTTCAGAGTGTAGAAACCGGTCATCTAGTAAACTATTGAAGCAATCGTGCACTTCATTGCAGCCAGGCCGCCGCTAGAGCATTTGACAAATTACTTTGTATATTGTGGTTGTAACATTGACTTGCTGATGCATCGTTCATCTCGTCCCTCACATACCTGGTAATGTTTTATAAAGAGCACTTGTACAGTTCGTATAGGAAACATATAACAACATTTTACCAACATTTGAAGAAGGTGACCGTGCTCACTAAAAAGGGTGATCGATAATAAACGTTGTCTGCAAGCGATGTTGGCTAAGACGTTCACTCTCTTTCAAGTAATTATTACAGATCACCACTTACCATTCATGATGAGTAAATTAGTGGTTTTTCTTTGCATGTTTCTTCAAAATCTGGGGCCGCACTTTTCATTCCCTTTCTAAGCCAACTAATGTGGAAATCCCGTCTAACAACAGACGATAAAGTGGTAGATTAATGAAAGAGTCATGAGATTACGCTGGAGTGTCTTACTGCTTGCACTTTGACCGAGACTTCCACCTGCTGTAATTAAACGTCGTTTATGGTTGCTTTCGACCAATAAGTTCAGTGTGAACAGAGCAGAAACAATTGAAGTCACTCTCTCCATTAGTTCCTTTTAATAAAATTTGGTTAGATAATTTGATTCTCCGTTTAACAGGTCAAGGTACAAGCAAGTCAAATCATAGTTAGGATGGCTGAGTTTCAAAAGTGAGTCGTGTGACCCTTAAGGCAGGGGGCCACCCTTTGTGTTACTTGGACGATGATGAACCACCTTTACGTAAGGCATTCAGAAGAGCCACTGCCCAGGATGGTCGCTTTACAGGCTCGGCAGGGGTTCGTCGTAGTACTTTCCTGCCGGTATGCACCAAGGTGGACACTTTGGTGATTTACGGCGGAGGCACGTCTCTTGCAGAGTCGATGTCTTCAGCTCAGAAACCGTAAGTCAAGAACTAATGCACGTTGATACCCGGGACGACATACTGGCGGCAGCCGAAGAATAACAGCCATTGTTGTAGGTAGGAAGTTACGCCTCCGACAGACGTACTGACACCAAAAGTGTTTACCAAAACTGTGGGAATAGTTGAGACACTTTCAAAAATAAGAAAATCATAGTAGGGGTAGAAACGAGTACTTGCTCACGTCTCATAGTCTTATATCAAGACTAGGGCCCCTCAACGGCTGCTGATATGTGGCGTCAGTCTTTCTGAGACTCGAAATGCGAGAGAAGTGGAGTCCTGTAGAACATTTTCCCTCTTCCGATGAGTAAAACACAGAATCACGAGCCCTGATTGACTGACGCAGCATTTTGGAGAAATTATTTTGTTGTGACACCAGCAGAGAGCGCTTCTGCTATTATACGAAATCGAACCCCAGACCATAATTCCAAATGTATGTCTCGTGTGTCTAGCACGCAGGCAGGTTAGTTGCAGGTCCTCAACTGCACCGTTCTAATCAAGATACGCCCATCACTGGCACCGAGGGAGAACGAGCTTTCTTCAGAAAATACAACAGACCTCCTTCACAAACCAAAGAGTACCAAAAACGTTCGGATTTGGAGAGTGGCACAGATAACATTCTGGAGGGCGATAGAGAGAAGATTCTGTTTCAGAGAGCGGCGGAGAACAATGGTTTCCTCTTTCTGAGATCGATGGAGAGCAGTTTCTTTCGTTCGAGATCCGAGTTAGTAGCCAGAATTGTGAGTGTTCTCGCTGTAGTGCTAGCATTTAATTGATGTTTGCGTTGTGTGAAGTTTTAAAACCATGCGATCATATTAGAGTCGTTACCAGCCCTAGTCATGTTTCTTAATTTTTCACTTCAGTTTTTCCGAGATTCAGGACTCGTCGTTTGATGCAGTAAATCGTGAATTACCATTGATTTGCTCGTTAACTTATCTGGTGCATGCATTCATGCTGGCGTATGTCTGCCTCTCCTTAACGCCGTGAGTAACGCAGTTAATGTTGCCACATCATTTAAAGTCGAGACTGTCAAGATCTCTGAAAGTAACGCCTCTTGTACACTGTATTTCCATGTACTTTGCAGACTCACCGTTCATACATTACTCGTAGTTGAGTATTAATACTTGATGTCTTTCTTGCTATTTTTAAACGAAGACGTTCGCCACCATTCATGTATGTAGATGTTGGTATAGTAAATGTGCTGTAATAGAATTCCTGTGGGTATCATTTCGGTAATTAGCTAAACCTGTATCACTTAAATTTAGATTAATCTAGGCCATCAGCCTTACTTACACGATTATGTAAGGGACCTCATTTCTCATGAAAATACCGTGTGGCAACTCTTAAATCAAACAGCTTCCGATCAGCCCTTAGGCCATAGAATATAGTCCTTTATTTTTGTATTAATCATCGATGTTCAGATATTAGCAACCCTTGTTCTGAGTCATGAGCAGAATCGATAGCAACAGCTTACTTTCATTTAATTCCTCCCCACATACACTGACAGAAAAAAATCGCAACACCAAGAAATGGCTGTGCGACGTAAACGAAAGTTTCTGTATCTGAAAAATGATGTTTATTTAAATTTCAGTCAGTTGCATAAGAGTGGCACTAGTAAAGCCAGTATGAGCATGAAACTCAGGTTTGTTTTAATTACACGCTGTAAATGTCGTGAGCGTTAGTTACATTTTGGATTGGACGTCGTGAATTAATGTTAATTAAGAATGCCTTTAAAGCAACAAAGGCGCCATTATCAACAAATCACTGAGTTTGAACGAAGTTTCGTAAGAGGGCTATGAGAAGCCGAATGTTCCTTCTGCGATACTGCAGAAAGACTTGCCAGGAACATAATCACTGTACATGACTGCTGCCAGTGGTGGTCACGAGAATGTACGGTCGCAAGGAGACTGGGCTTTGCACGGCCACGTGGCGCCACCAACAAGGAAGACCACCGTGTTCGGCGTATGAACTGCATCCGCAGCAGCAATTTGAGCAGCAGTTGGCACAACAGTGACGCAACGAACTCTTACAGATCAGTTTTTTCAAGGACAGCGTCAAGACATACGCCCTGTGGCGTGGATTCCACTGACCCCAAATCACCACCATTTTCATCTTCTGTGGTTTCAAGCGAGATCTCATTGTAGAGCAGAGAGGAGGTCTGTTGTATTTTCTAATGCAAGGTGGTTCTGCCTCGGTGCCGGTCTTGGTTAGAAGGGGGGCAGCAGAGGACCTGTAAATAGTCTGTCTACGTGTTAGACACACTGAACATACCCCTGCCAGTTACGGTGTGGGGCGCGATTTCGTATGACAGCAGAAGCACCCTCGTTGCTATCCCATGCACCCGGTCTGAAAAAACTATATGTCAACCTGATGATCAGACTTTCTGTGCTGCCATTCATGAACAGTGCTCCAAGGGGTGTCTTCCAACAGGATAACACTCGCCCACATACCGCTGTTGTATCCCAATATGCTCTACAGTGTTGAAATGTTGCCTTGGCCTGCTCAATCAATAGATCTGTCTCCAGTCGAGCACGTATAGGACATCACCGGACGACGAGTCCAGTGTCGCCTATGAACAGCATTAACCCGTTCCTGTATTGACCGACCAAATGCAACAGACTTGGAACTCCGTTCCACAAACTGACATCCCGCTCCTGTACAACAAAATGTTTGCCCATTTGCATGCCTGCATTCAACAAGCCGGGTTGGTAATGTACCAGCATTTCACATTTGCAATGGCTTATCTGTAGCTTACACTAACCAGCGAATTTGCAGTGCTAACCACTTACATTAACTGTACAGATTTATTCCCAGAATTTCATTACTATATATTTATTATTTTTTGGTGCTGCAACTCTTTTCCGTCAGTGTTGTAGGAGACAGCTTCTATGGAAAACAAACATATATGTTTAAAAATTATTTTCTTTATGCTCAGCGCCGGGCAACTTACAGATCCTAGTTGCCTACCATTCAGTAATACTATGCTGCATACATTTAAGAGGTTCTGCTGTATAGAACTTACATAAACACATGTTTTACTTTTCATGTAATGTAAAAAATATTCCACGAAACGATGCTGTAATTTTCGCCTTGCCAAAGACAGTTTATATAAATACATTAGTTGATAAACTAGAGTGTTGACTGTCCAGGTTTGCAATGATCAGTCTAGTGTGATATTCCTAGCTGTGGCCACCAGTATTTTATTGTGCTAGAAGGTCGCCTTGATGCAGCTTGAAAGATGTGAAGTAGCATATGGTACCAAAGTGGGGTGTGGTACAAACAACAGATGGCCCAGTATGTACCATTCCCATGGTAGAGTACGCCTATTGTAGTGAACTTGCTTCCGATTGGTCAGCACATTCGGGTACTAGACGCCAAAACGCCTAACTTCTCCTATTAATTATTTATATACTTTTAATAGTATTTAACCCAGTTTTCAGTACGACAATCTCTCATGGTTAGCCTACGTGCCTAGCGTTTTTGTTTATTAAAATCCACTAGTTTTGAGAAACATAAGAGTGATGATATTAAATGGAAGCGCTTCGGACACCTTCGGGTCGCTCTGCCGCGCCTGGAAGACGTACTTTGGCTGCATTAGTCACTCTGCTTCGGGCGTTCTCAGAGCCAGACATGTATCTCTGTTTCGGGAGGGACATGTTGTACTCTACATCGGAAGTTGTTTTGAAAGTTACCGTACAATTAAGAAAGCTATGCCGAGTGTTGTGAAAAAAGTGTAAAATGTAGGAATACTTAAATAATAATGAAACAGGATCCAGTAATGAGTAGTGTCACCTACCATCATTGCCAGTACTACAAATCTTGTCCCCTGTAGGTACGGAGACTAATCTGGGCATGTGGCTTCCCATAGAAAGCACAATCACAGGTTCCAGATGACAGCATAGCAGCCTCCACTGAAGAAGATACCACGATCGATGAGCTGTCTTCAACGCTGGGGACACAACCTTAGAAGACGACAGGTTGGTGGAAAGAATGGTTAGGGACTCTTTTTCAATCTCTCCAACTTCCAGAACTGACATCCAAAGCACACTCATAATTTATACTAGGCTGTGAATACCAACCTAGACATTGAATGTATTGTAGCGACACCACCGTTTAAGATAGGAAAAAGATTTGGTGCAATATTTCTGAGCGCACAATTAACAGCCCGGCGGCGCAGGCCTGTTGACAGTAAGTTACGCTACCAGTGGTTGCAAAGTACAATGGAGGCCTCAGGGCCGTAGACCCGCTGAAAAGAGTAAACGCAGTGGTTTGCATGACGCGAGTTACAGGCAGCAGGGGCCCACTGGCCCACTCAGGTGTTATGAGTGCATGACTCGGAGCAGCACGTTAGAAAAACAGAGGCGCACAGTCATGTGTAAATAGGCGCTAGGTCACTAACAAGGCATTCAAGTGTGGCAGTTCTCCTGGATGGTGCGGCATGTCACACCATCGGCTAAATGCAGCAGCAGATGGGACACCAGCATTCCAGTTCTTGGCAGGTCGCTGATTCGACCCTCTGAGGCCAATGCGGGGTCCGCATCCAGCCAGCAGCAGGCCACGCCAAAGCTTGCTACCACGGGCAGTCTTGTTCGCTCCCAACACACGCCAGAGGCATCCCAAGGTGAGGGCTGCAGGTCTGGATGTCGGATCGCAGGTGCTTGCTGTCGCCACGATCCTAACCACGACAGCAAAGAAGCATGCAGCAGGCTTCCCGGTGAGTGGCGCTGAGGCAAGCAGGGCGAGAGACCGTTGAGTCGACTGCTGGTGCAGCCTAACGTCATCGCAACTCCGTGGCCATACATGGTCGACACACAGCAGTGTGCTACATGGGTCACTGAGGCAGCCATTCCATGCCAAGCCGTTTCGCACACAGCGAAGTGGTGTCCTCAGCATTGCGGGACCCGGTGATGCAGACCGAGAGGAACAGGGGCACTGTAGCTGGAAACAATAAATTACTTGGGAACCATGGCCGAGTTTTAATATGGCGCATCCTGACAGTTTCCATCCTCATCCAAGATCCATCTACAGTGTGTTAACTTGCTTGTAGATAATATTATTGGCAACAGTTACAAAAATCAACATCTTTCAGTGACTGACATAATCAAAATAAATGTTTTGTAAACCCGGGTGTGATATTCTATATCCATATTCAGATTTTAACCAACCTGAGGGATTTTAATTGCCACATATGTCTCGCAGAGTCAGGTTTCGATCTCTACACACATCATAAATGTACGCTATAGCCTACACTGCATCAGAGATTATAAAATTTCAAATTTGTAATAACTCCGACGTTATGTAGAAGTCGAGCTCTGCAGTGCACTATTTGCCCTGTAATGCTAGTCCCACAGCACACTGTCATTGGGTTGGTCTGGGATGTGTATCCGCATGGTTCAACTAGAAGAACACTGCCTACCATGCTGCAGGATCCTTGTTCTAGTTAAGACCCATCAGTCACTTATGTTTTGTAATTAAGTGTGTCAACCTAATTGATCAAATAAAGCATCTGGAACCGCGCAGAGTCGCCGCGTGGTTTGAAACCCTTTGTCACAGATTGCGCGGTCTCCCCCTCCAAAGATTCCAGTCCACCCTCATGTATGGGTGTGTCTGTTGTTCTTAGTATGAGTTAGTTTAAGTAGTGAGTAAGTCTAGGGACCGATGACCTCAACAGTTCGGTCCTTTAGGAATTCACACACACACACACACACACACACACACACACACACACACACAAAGCATCTGGATGTGTAACAAAGCACTTAGGCTGTACGCCTGTTGCTGGATTCCACTTTTTTTTTATTTTGAACATTTCCTTTCACTGTGTATGTAGTTGTTGTTGTTGTGGTCTTCAGTCCTGAGACTGGTTTGATGCAACTCTCCATGCTACTCTATCCTGTGCAAGCTTCTTCATCTCCCAGTACCAACTGCAACCTACATCCTTCTAAAACTGCTTAGTGTAGTCATCTCTTGGTCTCCCTCTACGATTTTTACCCTCCACACTGCCCTCCAATACTAAATTGGTGATCCCTTGATGCCTCAGAACATGTCCTACCAACCGATCCCTTCTTCTAGTCAAGTTGTGCCACAAACTTCTCTTCTCCCCAATCCTATTCAATACCTCCTCATTAGTTACGTGCTCTATCCACCTTATCTTCAGTATTCTTCTGTAGCACCACATTTCGAAAGCTTCTATTCTCTTCTTGTCCAAACTAGTTATTGTCCATGTTTCACTTCCATACATGGCTACACTCCATACAAATACTTTCAGAAATGATTTCCTGACACTTGAATCTATACTCGATTTTAACAAATTTCTCTTCTTCAGAAACGCTTTCCTTGCCATAGCCAGTCTACATTTGATATCCTCTCTACTTCGACCAACATCAGTTATTTTGCTCCTCAAATAGCAAAACTCCTTTACTACTTTAAGTGTCTCATTTCCTAATCTAATTCTCTCAACATCACCCTACTTAATTCGACTACAATCCATTATCCTCGTTTTGCTTTTGTTGATGTTCTTTTTATATCCTCCCTTCAAGACACTATCCCTTCCATTCAACTGCTCTTCCAAGTCCTTTGCTGTCTCTGACAGAATTACGATGTCATCGGCGAACCTCAAAGTTTTTATTTTTTCTCCATGGATTTTAATACCTACTCCGAATTTTTCTTTTGTTTCCTTCACTGCTTGCTCAATATACAGATTGAATAACATCGGGGAGAGGCTACAACCCTGTCTCACTCCCTTCCCAACCACTGCTTCCCTTTCATGTCCCTCGACTCTTATAACTGCCATCTGGTTTCTGTACAAATAGTAAATAGCCTTTCGCTCCCTGCATTTTACCCCTGCCACCTTCAGAATTTGAAAGAGAGTATTCCAGTCAACATTGTCAAAAGCTTTCTCTAAGTTTACAAATGCTAGAAACGTAGGTTTGCCCTTCCTTTATCTTTCTTCTAACATAAGTCGTAGGGTCAGTATTGCCTCACGTGTTCCAACATTTATGCGGAATCCAAACTGATCTTCCCCGAGGTCGGCTTCTACTAGTTTTTCCATTCGTCTGTAAAGAATTCGCGTTAGTATTTTGCAGCTGTGACTTATTAAACTGATAGTTCGGTAAGTTTCACATCTGTCAACACCTGATTTCCTTGGGATTGGAATTATTATATTCTTCTTGAAGTCTGAGGGTATTTCGCCCGTCTCATACATCTTGCTCACCAGATGATAGAGTTTTGTCAGGACTGGCTCTCCCAAGGCCGTCAGTAGTTCCAACAGAATGTTGTCTAATCCGGGGGCCTTGTTTCGACTCAGGTCTTTCAGTGCTCTGTCAAACTCTTCACGCACTATCGTATCTCCCATTTCACCTTCATATACATCCTCTTCCATTTCCGTAATATTGTCCTCAAGTACATCGCCCTTGTATAGACCCTCTATATACTCCTTACACCTTTCTGCTATCCCTTCTTTGCTTAGAACTGGGTTTCCGTCTGAGCTCTTGATGTTCATACAAGTGGTTCTCTTATCCCCAAAGGTCTCTTTAATTTTCCTGTAGGCAGTATCTATCTTCCCCCTAGTGAGATAAGCCTCTACATCCTTACTTTTGTCCTCTAGCCATCACTGCTTAGCCATTATCCACTTCCTGTCGATCTCATTTTTGAGACGTCTGTATTCCTTTTTGTCTGCTTCATTTACTGCATTTTTATATTTTCTCCTTTCATCAATTAAATTCAATATTTCTTCTGTTACCAAAGGATTTCTACTAGCCCTCGTCTTTTTACCTACTTTATCCTCTGCTGCCTTCTCTGCTTCATCCCTCAAAGCTACCCATTCTTCTTCTACTGTATTTCTTTCCCCCATTCCTGTCAATTGCTCCCGTATGCTCTCATTGAAACTGTGTACAACGTCTGGTTCTTTTAGTTTATCCAGGTCCCATCTCCTTAAATTTCCACCTTTTTGCAGGTTCTTCAGTTTTAATTTACAGGTCATAACCCATAGATTGTGGTCAGAGTCCACATCTACCCCTGGAAATGTCTTACAATTTAAAACCTGGTTCCTAAATATCTGTCTTACCATTATATAATCTATCTGAAACCTGTCAGTATCTCCAGGCTTCTTTCATGTATACAGCCTTCCTTTAAGATTCTTGAACCAAGTGTTAGCTATGATTAAGTTGTGCTCTGTGCAAAATTCTACCAGGCGGCTTCCTCTTTCATTTCTTTGCCCCAGTCCATATTCACCTACTACGTTTCCTTCTCTCCCTTTTCCTACTACCGAATTCCAGTCACCCATGACTATTAAATTTTCGTCACCCTTCACTATCTGAATAATTTCTTTTATTTCATCATACATTTCTTCAATTTCTTCGTCATCTGTACAGCTAGTTGGCATGTAAACTTGTACTACTGTAGTAGGTGTGGGCTTCGTATCTATCTTGGCCACAATAATGCGTTCACTATGCTGTTTGTAGTAGCTTACCCGCATTCCTATTTTCTTATTCATTATTAAACCTACTCCTGCATTACCCCTATTTGATTTTGTGTTTGTAACCCTGTATTCACCTGACCAGAAGTCTTGTTCCTCCTGCCACCGAACTTCACTAATTCCCACTATATCTAAGTTTAACCTATCCATTTCCCTTTTTAAATTTTCTAACCTACCTGCCCGATTAAGGGATCTGACATTCCACGCTCCGTTCCGTAGAACGCCAGTTTTCTTTCTCCTGATAACGACATCCTCTTGAGTAGTCCCCGCCCGGAGATCCGAATGAGGGACTATTTTACCTCCGGAATATTTTACCCAAGAGGACGCCATCATCATTTAATCATACAGTAAAGCTGCATGCCCTCGGAAAAAAATTACGGCCGTAGTTTCCCTTTGCTTTCAGCCGTTAGCAGTACCACCACAGCAAGGCCGTTTTGGTTATTGTTACAAGGCCAGATCAGTCAATCATCCAGACTGTTGCCCCTGCAACTACTGAAAAGGCTGCTGCCCCTCTTCAGGAACCACATGTTTGTCTGGCCTTTCAACAGATACCCCTCCGTTGTGGTTGCACCTACGGTACGGCTATCTGTATCGCTGAGGCATGCAAGCCTCCCCACCAACGGCAAGGTCCATGGTTCATGGAGGGAGGGTGTACGTAGTTGGTTTGATAATAAGAGTAGTAAGTACTTTAAGCCTATGGTGCATACGTTGATTTTCGTCTCTGCTCCTTAGCATAACGCTGCTGGGCTAGTCTTAGACACGGACTTAACAAGGGTCCCTTATGGTTGTGGGGCAGCGTCGTGCACGGTCCCCGCCTCAAGTAAAGCTGAAGATTATCCAAATAAAGGATGCTCAACTACGTTTCTAAGGTTTAAAAACACTAGGGTAATGACTGGCCCGAATGTTGATAAACTACGTAAACGTTCTGCTGATAGTAAGAGACGTATTACTTCGTGTTTGATTTTGAGAACGTGTTGTGGTGATTCCAACTGTCAAATTTTAGAGTGAATTATTATTCAAGTTGGAAAAACGACTACAATAATTTGTAGCATTCACGATTAAAACTTCAATGCGAAATTTAAGAATACCTAGATCTCGCAAATATCTTCAAGCGTAATAACATTTCATTCTTTTGCAATTTATGATTTTTTGATAAATAGTTGAATACGTATAGCAAGTCATTTGCGGTAACGTCCGGGTTTTGAATTAATTGCACCACAAAAAGCAGCCGCTGGTCACAACCGCAAGTATGGCGCATCTGACATCCCTTTTAGATTTCGTTTTACTGTTTTCCCTAGCACATTTGCGTTAATCCAATTAAATATTCGTCTAGTTCAAGGAATTAAGTTTGCAGTCATCAGAAAATAGACATATAAAAACATAATTCTTGATAAAGCAAATAAATTCAAAAAGTAATTACTACCTTAGGAATGAAGATTCTTACAATAGCATAATCGTTTAAATAAAACAGAAAATACGTATTTACTACAAAAATAATTTCAGCCATGGATATGATTAGACAATATGATACTTATGGTACTACAATTGTCAGCAGTAGATTCGATCAACTCATGAGTATTACGGAAATGTTCCGTGTACTCAAATGGGAATTTCTGGAGCGAAGGCGACATTCTTTTGTGAAACATTATTGAGAAAATTTAGAAAACCGGCACTTGCGACTGACTACAGAACGATTCTACTAACGCCAATGTAAATTTCGCGTAAGGATGGCGAAGACAAGATAAGGGAAATTAGGGCTCGTACAGGATCATATAGTCAATCATTTTTCCTTCGCTCCATTTGCGAGTGCAACAGGAAAAGGGGATGACTAGTAGCTTTACAAGGTATTATTCGCTGTGCACCTTGTGGTGTATAAGCAGATGTAGGTGTAGCGTAATGGCATTTATTAAACCGAAAATTTAAGTAGGATGTAATGAAATGTTACGAGATAGAAAATTTTAAGACGTCGGACAATACAGAGTGTTATGAATTTCACTGTTTCGACATTCAATACAGGAAAAGACCATAACTTCAGTAGTCATATGAATTTGATGTTGAATGACCCTTTTGTGCAGTGATGGATGGTATCAGTAGGAAGAGCTACAGGTTTTTTAGTCCTTCGTGGAATGACTGGCCACTGATATTCAAAGTAGACAACACTATGCGTGAGAAAAAAGTGAAACTGGTGTTCAGTGCTGTATTAAAATATCAGCTGTAAGCTAGCAGAATCACTCACGGTAGTCAGTTATTGAGTCAACACTGTACAGAGTGATTTGAAATTAGAATGACCACATCAGTCTGTTTGTCGTGACGGAAGATACCAGGCTGAGATTCATTTGAAGGATCCAAAGAAAATGAACTCATCCAGAAAGTAGAACTGCGTACGAAATCCGTAGCCAAACTAGATTTACGTATGTACTTTTATCAGAACATTTGCAGCTCAGTTTACGACTGCAAATCCTGTTCCACTTTTACAGGTTGATACAAGTTGCACTCATTTCCTTTGTAGTTCAGGATGTGCACACTCGTGAACAAGATTGTAAACACTAAATACCAATAATTTACGCACACTAAACAAAGCACGTAAAATTTCTCTCCAGCTACATTATTTTACAATACAGCTTCCGGGTTCTTAAAAAAAAAGAAAGGAAAAAAAAGGAAGTCAAATGGTATGAATGTAGGCCAGACACTAGTAGTGGTACAACAAAATGTGTACAACTAAGACGAATTTTACATACTGTGTTTACATCAATGGCTTCGGCTACCCCATATGAAGAAATTTAGCATCCCAGTTTTCTTTCGTTTAGAGACAGGTTAAGGGTCACTCAGTTACTCTTACATCTCACAGCTTCAAAAATCAGCCCAGCATTCAGTAGGACTATTACCGTACAATCACCGAAGCCTAGCCATACCACGATTTGACTTGCAGATGGTTCTGAAGAATTTTGCACTATATCACATAACGTACCATATGTGCTGGCAATTGCCTCTACATATTCCTTCGTTCTGCCGTCTGTTATTATAAGCTGATCGAAATTCAGGGCCTCCTCCTATATCCATTAATAATTTGTATTGTTGTGCTTTTCCAACAGCTTCTCTGTTTTTCATACGTACTACTGCCGGTTCTTTCTGAAAGTCCTCCGCTCTGTTGATCCTAATTTTGTAACAGATACACATATTCCTTGGAATTTTTATTGATTTCTGTGGTCCAAAACACCCGCTGGTATCCAGTACATTCACAGGTGCTCCTCAGGCTGGTGCGATTAAAAATATCATCGTGGTATCAAATTATATCATATAGCTGACGTACAGTTATCAGACTTAATCATATCTTAAGACTTATACGTGCTGAGGACAAAGCATCAATGTGGCTGTGTAGTTTTTTGATAGGTAGTTTAAGCCACTACATTTGATTACAGTTACTTTATTCGAGATCGCACTCACATTGAGAACTTCTATCTCTGTCGTTCTGTGTCTACATTCGTGAAAGGTAGAAGTTATTCGCTCCTTGCAAACTTGAATCAAACAAGCGCATGTTCTCTTATTAGGAATAACAGCTGAAAATTTTCCTTGAATGCGTTGGCACATATGACAAGATTTTGGCTGCTGTAACGTAGCTGAGACAATATACATACGTTACTTCAAATCCGGCTGCGAGTAATAACGGAAGCACAAGTATTTCCTTTCTCGTAGCCACGAGGAGAGGTAGTAAGACACTTGACCCGCAAGCTGGAGGACGGCGGTACAAATGAGATTTAGGTTTTCCGTGATTTCCGCGAGTAACTTAAGGGAAATGCCGGGATGGTTTCCAAGAAAAGAATACTTATGTTCCGTCTCTAATAACATTTGTCGTAGAGGGGACGGTAAATAATCAAATCCCTTCATTCCTTACACTGAAAGGACTTTCCAAAACCTGTTGCGATGTTCGTTGTGTTCCTAAATAGGGAAAACTAGTGCAGTTCCGTACCACGTAGTTTAAGTTTCACAAGAAACTGATCAGAAAGCGATCCTTTAAGCCATAGTGAAATTCTGTTTCCCCAAGAAACTGAATACGGCTGTAACAACGACGGCCCTTATTGCCTGTTCCGTCATCGATATTTACTCTATATTTCTCCCATTGCTGCTACTTTACCATCTTGAACTTGAAAAATGCTAGGCAATTTGTCGAGTGAGAAGGCAAGCAAGAAAGGCTGCGAAATAACGTCGTATCGACGTCTAAGTCATCAGAAACGCACAAAACCTGGGTCTGGACGAGGATGGGATAGAAAATCCGGACTGTACTTTTCTGAGGTAAATTTACAGCATATGACACACGGATTTTGTCTCTGAATCTGCGACTGACGTTTGTTTGACAGTTTTTCTGAAGTTACGCACGTGCGACTGACTGGCATTGTCGAAGGTTCTCCCTGCATTGTTGGTGGCGGACTGGAACAAGCCCCTGCAACGATCGCTCGCTGCAGCATGAGAATGAAGGATCCGTTTGCTTCGGGGGTTTCTTCTTTCTTGTGAAAAGTGTTGCCAAGTTTGGGAATCTCTGTGGCTTCCCTGAACAAACTGCCGTGGTACCTATTCAAGAATCTGGATGACGATGGATTTTATTTTGTGGTCGGTGTCATACCGTGCTTGTTTCACCACAGCTGACTTCTCCATCTGTCGCAAATCGCAGTCCGTTTATGTTCGATGACCCTCATATTGATGGATTGTCCAGTCTTTTCAACATATACTTTACCACGTGTACTCGGATAGCATGTTGTATATCCCCGACGTTATGAGTGGCTCCCCTTTGTGTTTTTCCGATATGAGGCGCTGTTTGATCTTGCGACAATAATTAGGGAAAAGTCCTCAGGCGATGTTGTGACAGGTATACATTACTTTCGGCCACGAGCTCGGCTCCGGTCCGCCGCCAGCAAAGAAGTGCGAACCTTTTACAATACCAGCAACTCGTGCTGGCGAAAAAATAATAATAAATAAAAAATAAAATAAAATAACGTTAAACGTCTGCCGAAGATCGCGAGACGGAATTCAACAGGCACAATGTCAAAAAGTGTCAACGAAAGCAAAGAGAATTTTGTATTTCAGCATTTTCCCCAAATTAGTTACAGGAATCAGAGAAAAATCTGAATCAAGGTGGCTAGACAGCGACTGGAAACTCGCGTTTCCCGAATGCGGTTCCACTTCGCTTGTTTCGAAGGAAGAGATCGTGTCTGGATAATTGTCCTAGTCTTCATATAAGGAGATACTTTTCAGCAACACATGGGTTTTATCAATAAAAAATTAATTTTCATTTATAAATCAGTTACTTTTCAACCATACCTAGAATGATTAGGAGCATATTTAGCGTATTTCCTAATGTATGTTACATCATAATTGTCAGTTACATGTTCCATAGCTCATTTGAACGATTCTTTTATCGAAATGATGTGGAACGAGTCAGTCTACAGGTGTACATGATTAGTGCTAACATTAATGGACACACTATTCTTTTAACCCTATTCAAGTAACTACTTTTAAAAACTAGATTCCTTTTCTCCTTTTTTTCGGATTACTAATTTTTAAATAGAAATTCGTCTATGGAATGGAAAGAATTATTCAGGAGATCTGATTTTAGGTTAGACTGAAAACGAGTTTTGCTACTAATCACACACTTTATGACATTGGGTAAATGATCAAGAATCATCGCTGCTGCATATTGAATTCTTTTCTCAGCCGTCGAGAGCTTTATAAAGGGTAACAAAGGCAATTTTTGCTCTAGTGGTATAGGTAATGATGTCACTTTTTCTCAGACTGTGATGGATTGGTTATAATGCATTCCATTAGTGAATGTAAAATATGTACTATGATGGTGCTGTTAAAATGCTCAACTGCTGGAAGAAGTGTCTACATGACGGCCACTGATGAACACCACATATTACTCGCACTACTCGCTTCTGCGCAATCATTACTTTCTTTCTAACTGATAAGTTGCCCCAGAAAATTATTCCATACGATAGCACTGAGTAGAAGTATGCGAAATAGACTGTCGATTAATCTGTTTCCAAGACTAGTTTTAATACGAAGAGCAGAAGTAGCAAATTTAACTGTTTGAGAAGCTCAGCAACATACTTCTTCCAACACAAGTTTTCATTAAAAAAATTGGAGCAGCCTACCCCATATACTGGCTCCCGTTCATGTTGTTGATATGATTCTGTCTGCTGTACAGAATTCAATAAAGTGTGTTTTCTCGAAATTTAGGGATAGTTAATTTTCAGAGAAGAACCAATTGTTAATTATTTGTAAAACATCATTAAAAAATTCTTCTGTTGCGTTCTCGTCTGAAGAAGATGTCTGTAACTTTGGTAGGAGAATGAAATGTGTTTCGTTAACCGAGGTAAGAACACAGAAGGAGAAAAAATATTTGGCACTGAATTCAAACTGTGATATCACCGCTACTATTGACCTACTAGGAACAGAAGATATGTACGGAATTTCCACCGCGTCGATACGAAAGATATGCTTGACACGAATACAGAAGTTGAGACTATCGAGCCAGTTGTACACTACACAAAAAATTTCCATGCAACGAGGAACAAAGTTTTTCGAAATTCAGCGCTAGTATCACAAGCTTTCGCGGAGCGTGGGACCTCTGTTCTTACTAATGCATTAAATGTTAAACCGTGGAAATAATTCGCGGAGAAAACGCGCCGTAATGTTAATTTAAATTAGCGGCAAGATATGCAGATTATACTCCTCGGCGGGGGCTCCATGTATATGAATGTTAAAATAAGTTTCAAATTGTCGACGACGCAAAGTTGATTCCCGCGGGAGCGCGCTACGAGAGGAGAGGTTTCGGAGTTGGACTAATTTGGGAGGGAGGAGCGTATATATAGTAATCTAGCTGCAGCGAGAGGAGGCGCGGCTAAATTCATTAGCAATCCCTAGGAAAAATGTCTCGGGCGCTGGTACGGAGCCAGCAGCCCTCTCGCAGTGTGGAAGTCGGTTGTAGGAGTAGATGGGGGACAGAGGGGATGTAAGGGGCGAGAGAGAGGGGGGGAGCAGAGGTTGTCGGGAGGCGGCTAGTCGTGGCCGCGGACGCGGCTGCTGAGGAGGTACACCAGCCCCGGCAAGGAAAGCGGCTCGCCCGGAAGGGCCTTTTCTCGACTCGGTCGAATAATTTGCCACAGCCCACAAAAGGACGGGGTCGTAGAGCACAGTGTGTGTGTGTGTGTGTGGTAGAGGCTGGTGGAGGGGGCACCTGGGAGCACGAGTTCCAGTTCCGTGCACTGCTCTTCGCCGCAAAAAAAACTTTTCCCCTGTTTTAATTTTAACCTCTTCCTTTTCTCATCGGTAGCGCAGCTCGGGTTCTTGCTCAGATCTGCTGCTATCTGTTTAATTAAGTACTCCCCAGACAGGAAGAGGCACGCGGGCCGGACTTGAGGGAGTCCCTGGCTACACGGCCATGAATTAATAAGTCAAGGCGCCGGCCGCGGCGCGGCGCTGCGCTCGCAATCAGGAGGCGGCCAGCCCCGCCCCGTCCCGTGCCGCGGCGCACAATTAAGGGCGCCATTCCCTACGGCTGCTTAACCCGGCCGCGTTATTTACCGGCCTGGGACCCGCGCCGGAGCGAGTTATGGGCACGCATGATCACTGCCTCGCTTCTTCCTCATAGGCCGTATGTGCCACCACTTCCCGTGGTACCGAGGGTATTGCATGCTCCTGTTGGCATGCAGGTCACTACAGATGGAGCACTAACTCAAATGAATGCAGTAAACAGGCAGATACCATCTAGCATTAGCCCGAAGTTACTTCAAACTACGGCATAAAAGTGAACCAGAATGGTCGCATCAAGTTGTGAACCCAGTTCTCTTGTAACACAAATCCACTGACTTGATCATCGAACACCATCCCAGTGTGACGCAACCGACAGAGGAGCTAAGGAAGAAACATTCATATAGCATTGTTGTGTGGAAGATCCCAAGGGATACGAGAGTGCTCTGAAAAGTTATCGGCATCGTCAATAGAGCGAACCGAAAGAGACTTGTTCCTCAGAGACTGGTACAATTTTCAGGCAAATTGGAAATTTGTGGTAAGGTTTTATGGGACCAAACTGCTGTCATCGGTCCCAAAGCTTAAGCACTATTTAATCTAACCTAAACTAACTTACACTAAGGACGACACACACACCCATACCCATGGGAGGACTAGAGCCTCCGACGGGAGGAGCAGCGCAGACCGTGATAAGATGCCCCAATCGCGCAGCTACCCCACGCGTCTCAGCTTTCAACAAGATCTGTGTTAAACTGCGATCATTCCATCTATACTGGTTGTCTGATACAGGCAGCTGTCTGGACAAGACGCAGAAGGGGAATTCTCAGAATGGTGAAGACAGAACATCTACTTGGCGGTAAAAATTTCATTTGAGGTGAAATACCTCAGACTTCAAGAAGAATATAATAATTCCAATCCCAAAAAAGCAGGTGTTCACAAATGTGAAAATTACCGAACTATCGGTTTAATAAGTCACACCTGCAAAATACTAACGCGAATTCTTTACAGACGAAAGGAAAAACTGGTAGAAGCCGACCTCGGAGAAGATCGGTTTGGATTCCGTAGAAATATTGAAACACGTGGGGCAATACTGACCCTAAGACTTATCTTAGAAGATAGGAAAGATTAAGGGAAAGTAAACGTACGTTTCTAGGATTTGTAGACTTAAAGAAAGCCTTTGACAATGTTGACTGGAATACTCTATTTCAAATTCTAAAGGTGGCAGTGGTAAAATACAGGGAGCGAAAGGCTATTTACAATTTGTACAAAAACCAGATAGCAGTTATAAGAGTCGAGGGACATGAAAGGGAATCAGTGGTTGGGAAGGGAGTGAGACAGGATTCTAGCCTCTCCCCGATGTTATTCCATCTGTATATTGAGCAAGCAGTAAAGGAAACAAAAGAAAAATTCGGAGGAGGAATTAAAATCCACGGAGAAGAAATAAAAACTTTGAGGTTCGCCGATGACATTGTAATTCTGTCAGAGACAGCAAAGGACTTGGAAGAGCAGTTGAACGGAATGGACAGTGTCTTGAAAAGAGGATATAAGATGAACATCAACAAAAGCAAAACGAGAATAATGGAATGCAGTTGAATTAGGTTCGGTGATGTTGAGAGAATTACATTAGGAAATGAGACACTTAAAGTAGTAAAGGAGTTTTGCTATTTGAGGAGCAAAATAACTGATGTTGGTCGATGTAGAGAGGATATAAAATGTAGACTGGCAATGGCAAGGAAAGCGTTTCTGAAGAAGGGAAATTTGTTAACATCGAGTATAGATTTAAGTGTCAGGAAGTCATTTCTGAAAGTATTTGTATGGAGTGTAGCCATGTATGGAAGTGAAACATGGACGATAAATAGTTTGGACAAGAAGAGGACACATGCGTTTGAAATGTGGTGCTACAGAAGAATGCTGAAGATTAGATGGGTAGATCACATAACTAATGAGGAAGTATTGAATAGGATTGGGGAGAAGAGAAGTTTGTGGCACAACTTGACAAGAAGAAGGGACCGGTTGGTAGGACATGTTCTGAGGCATCAAGGGATCACAAATTTAGGATTTGAGGGCAGCGTGGAAGGTAAAAATCGTAGAGGGAGACCAAGAGATGAATACACTAAGCAGGTTCAGAAGGATGTGGGTTGCAGTAAGTACTGGGAGACGAAGAAACTTGCACAGGATAGAGTAGCATCAAACCAGTCTCAGGACTGAAGAGCACAGAAACAACAACAACAACTACCTGTGTATGGTGACTCCTCTTCTTGAATTTCCACAGAGAAAAAAAGGGGTGCCAACTTTAATGAAACCGTCGGAAAAGTCTCTGGTATTATCTTGAAAGATCAGCGTATGCTTGTGCTTGAACTTTCAAACAATAGTTTAAGAAGAAACTGTCGGTTATATTTAGTACGAAGAATTGCACGTGAGGAAGTTTGTGAAAATTGAGGTGCTGTGCCTGCTCACGTTGGATACGAAAAAAAGTCGTTCGGTATTGGAGTAATGTTATTTTCCTTATTGGTAGGCCTATGTGTCAGTGGATAATACACGGATTCACCACAACGGAACAGAATCAAAACAACAGTCGAAACATCGGACAGAGGCTGGTTCGTGAAATCCAAAGAAAGCGAAGACGATATCATCAGCAGGGAAGGTTATTGTTTCGGAATGCGAAACAAGGTCTGTTCATTGACTACCTTCAAGAAGATAACATAATAACTGAGGGACACTATTCCCCCACATAAAACTGCTTCTTGCGGTATGTAAGACTTGTGTTTTGTAAGTATCTGTTAATTGGAAGTGACTGTAGTGGATGTATGTCTAGCGTCGTGTGATGTTTGTGTTGTATAATGAGATATCCCTGGCAGAAAGATACACTATCGGCACAAAACCTATACCTTGTAGATCAGATTCTCTCTTGCATGTTGCTCTGAGTATTGGAAAGTATGTCTTCAGAAAAATGACCTGAGTAATGACTCCTTTCTACATGAAGTTTTGACCCAAGAAATGATTTATAATGCACTCTGACTGCTATTATGTCTCAGCAACATCAGCTATATATTATTGTCACCTTGTCTTTCAAAAAGGATGTAGGCCGAAGCAATGAATTAAAATTTGAACCAGCACCGGGAATCGAAACCAGGTCTCCTCTACGCTAATCATTGCGTCACCATGGCACTGCAATGCAGCTACCATCGCTGCTTTCACGTACATCATTATCGTAGATAAAGGTGAGACTCGATATGTTTCAGGAACATCAACTGTATATGATTGACATATATCACCTACACCCTTCTTCCCCTACGGTACAGGCAGGGTTAACCCAGTTTTGCCCAATGTTAACACCCTGTTCCATTATCGGAGAGCCCCTTCAATACTGATACAAGTTTACAAGGGGACCAGCATCGGGCTGGGTTTGAATTGCAATTTGTACAGAGGAGGAAGACTTAGAATGGTAATCCTTAAGTTCATCGTCTCGACATTTTCGATATGTTGACGTGCGTTATCATGAAGTAGCAGCATCATTTACATTCATAGTTTTCGACAGACGTGTTGCCCCATACACATTCTTCACTCTCCGATGAATATATACTGCTGATTGTCCATCGGCAACACAGGTGAGCGCTAAACAGGAGAGATGAGAATGTGTAACACCCTTCTGCTTCGAATCACTTTCAAATTTCATCGAATGGTTTTGAACGGCCTCTGCTGGTTCCACCTCGTATAAAAGAGCAAAAATTGCGGTCACAATACATTCAAAACGTGCCAGATCACTTCTTCTTAGAATAGCGTCGTATCGTTCGGGACCGGTGAGGGGGGGGGGGGAAGGGGGAAGGATGGGGGAGGCTGGAGGAAGGGGGGAGGGGGAAGGAAGGGGGGGGGGAGTCATTAGTGTCGAACGTTGTCAAGTACGTCGTCTATTGCTCATCGCATTACGAACTGTGGCATTCGGCCACGATATTATGGCAAATAATGCTCCAAGGGAAGGTGTGGTTTCATTGATGCCCTTTATGCAACCTCCTGGGGACTTTTCGTATCGATAGTGATGGTCCGTGTTCCTGAAACATTTTCCTCAGTCACCGGTAAAAAATAGCGTGATTTCAGAAGTTGAGGTACAGTTATGAGCTCCATAGCAGAGGCGTCAAAAGAATGGTTGAAATGTAGGTAAAACGGGAATGGCGAACTTCTAATCTCGTAACACGTTGTAAGTTCCCTACTATGTATTTCTGTATGAAATTCGTCACAGCTTTACCTCCCACTCCCTAAAACGTCTACGTATCACCAAAACTATGTTATTCAATTTAAAACTCGTATTCTAATCTTTGACCAAAAAGAACACAATTTGAACTGAACTGTAACTGGTTTGAGTACAACTGGTCATTACATTAAATTCGCAACTGAAATAAAACAATTATCTCGACCTAATCACAATTTTCACTTACCTCTTGTCTTGATAACACTTACATATTTCTCGAAAGCACAAAAGAAAACAGCAAGCAGCCAACGGCTAAGATAGATTTATATTTTTAAATAAAATTCTACATCTACATCTATATCTGCTTCCATACTCCGCAAGCCACATCACGGTGTGTGGCGGAGGGTGCCTTGAGTACCTCTATCGGTTCTCCCTTCTATTCCAGTCTCGTATTGTTCGTGGAAAGAAGGAGGTATGCTTCTGTGTGGGCTCTAATCTCTCTGATTTTATCCTCATGGTCTCTTCGCGAGATATACGTAGGAGGGAGCAATATACTGCTTGACTCTTCGGTGAAGGTATGTTCTCGAAACTTTAACAAAAGCCCGTACCGAGCTACTGAGCGTCTCTCCTGCAGAGTCTTCCACTGGAGTTTATCTATCATCTCCGTAACGCTTTCGCGATTACTAAATGATCCTGTAACGAAGCGCGCTGCTCTCCGTTGGATCTTCTCTCTCTCTTCTATCAACCCTACCTGGTACAGATCCCACGCTACTTAGCAGTATTCAAGCAGTGGGCGAACAAGCGTACTGTAACCTACTTCCTTTGTTTTCGGATTGCATTTCCTTAGGATTCTTCCAATGAATCTCAGTCTGGCATCTCCTTTACCAACGATCATCCATTTTAAATCACTCCTAATGTGCACTCTCAGATAATTTATTGAATTAACTGCTTGCAGTTGCTGACTTGCTATTTTGAAGCTAAATTATAAGGAAACTATCTTTCTATGTATTCACAGCACATTATACTTGTCTACATTGAGATTCAATTGCCATTCCCTGCACCACGCATCAATTCGCTGCAGATCCTCTTGCATTTCAGTACAATTTTCCATTGTTACAATCTCTCGATACACCACAGAATCATCTGCAAAAGCCTCAGCGAACTTCCGCTGTCATCCACAAGGTCATTTATGTATATTGTGAATAGCAACGGTCCTATGGCACTCCCCTGCGGCACACCTAAAATTACTCTTACTTCGGAAGACTTCTCTCCATTGAGAATGACATGCTGCGTTCTGTTATCTAGGAACTCTTCAATCCAATCACACAATTGGTCTGATATTCCATATGCTCTTACTTTGTTCATTAAACGACTGTGGGGAACTGTATCGAACGCCTTGCGGAAGTCAAGAAACACGGCATATACTTGTGAATCCGTGTCTATGGCCCTCTGAGTCTCGTGGACGAATAGCGCGAGCTGGGTTTCACACGACCGTCTTTTCCGAAACCTATGCTGATTTCTACAGAGTAGATTTCTAGTCTCCAGAAAAGTCATTATACTCGAACATAATACGTGTTCCAAAATTCTACAACTGATCGACGTTAGAGATATAGGTCTATAGTTCTACACATCTGCTCGACGTCCCTTCTTGAAATGGGGATGACCTGTGCCCTTTTCCAATCCTTTGGAACGCTACGCTCTTCTAAAGACCTACGGTACACCGCTGCAAGAAGGGGGGCAAGTTCCTTCGCGTACTCTGTGTAAAATCGAACTGGTATCCCATCACGTCCAGCGGCCTATCCTTTTTTGAGCGATTTTAATTTTTTCTCTATCCCTCTATCGTCTATTTCGATATGTACCATTTTGTCATCTGTACGACAATCTAGAGAAGGAACTACAGTGTAGTCTTCCTATGTTGAAACAGCTTTGGAACATTTAGTATTTCGGTCTTTAGTCTGTCGTCCTCTGTTTCAGTACCATTTTGGTCACAGAGTGTCTGGACATTTTGTTTTGATATACCTACCGCTTTGACATAAGACCAAAATTTCTTAGGATTTTCTGCCAAGTCAGTACATAGAACTTTACTTTCGAATTCATTGAACGCCTCTCGCATAGCCCTCATCACACTACATTTCGCTTCGCGTAATTTTTGTTTGTCTACAAGGCTTTGGCTATGTTTATGTTTGCTGTGAAGTCCCTTTGCTTCCGAAGCAGTTTTCTAACTCGGTTGCTGTACAATGGTGGCTCTTATCCATCTCTTACGATCTTGCTTGGCACATACTCATCTAACGCATATTGTACGATGGTTTTGAACTCTGTCCACTGATCCTCAACACTATCTGTACTTGAGACAAATTGCCGTATAATATTCAAACTGTTGCTTACCATTTGGTGCAATGCGGTAATGATAAACCTTTTATAAACACTGGGATGGTGAGAGTAACTGTCCATATGAAGTGGTTTTCCAAGACACGTTTTTAGAATGAAGTATGTATTCAAAAAGACACACTAAATCTTCTCGTGATCTATACACGTAACATTAGTCTGAACAATACTACGGTTAACAAAGTGAACAATGATTTGAAAAAAGTACAATGTTAGCAGAGAATTACTATAAAAACCAGACAGCTTAATACGTTAGTACATTAGTGCATGATTCAGAGAAGTGGGGTGGTCTTTCCCTCAGCTCTGGGCAAGTTCTGTGCAGTGTTGCAGTCTTACCTCAAACTACTTCTCTCCAAAAAATAAATTCAAAATTGATATTCGCCGGCCGTAGTGACCATTCGGTTCTAGGCGTTACAGTCTGGAACCGAGCGACCGCTACGGTCGGAGTTTCGAATCCTGCCTCGGGCATGGATGTGTTTGATGTCCTTAGGTTGGTTAGGTTTAATTAGTTCTAAGTTCTAGGCGACTGATGACCTTAGAAGTTAAGTCGCATAGTGCTCAGAGCCATTTTTGAATTGATATTCTTTTCCCCTTTAATACATACATCATGTTCATCCTTGCTCTCCTTTACAATAAATCTTTCTCCATAAAGCAGATAGAATCAAAAATCAACACAGCACTACTGAACACGTTCATCATCTACCACACTTCAATTAAGAATGTATCAAACTGCCACGACAAGACCAAAGATTTTTTAACAATAACATAACTTGCTTTCTCTCTGACGTGGTCATCGATAACTTACAAAAATCAAAATGACATGTCTACATTACAGCGTCCATTAAGACTTTTGGCAGAATTGTGGTGAAATTTTGTGTCAATGTGCCGTCATAGCCCATAGTTCACTTCACAAAACGTCTGAGCTGTTGGCCTCTTCTTCGCGAGATCGAAACTTGCTGTTTGAAGCGTAGCCGAAAATGACGTCGCAGGACACCCCACTTACCCATAATTATAAAGATCGTAGGCACCTTTAGGCCACATTTCAAACTTATGCGTCGTATTAGGAGATTATTACTGGGTTTCGAAAAACTGGTGCTCTTTTTGCGCAACGTACAATATAAACTGTTTATATACCAGACAAGGTGGTGCTAGTTCTGCGAACTTTATTGGATCACCTCTGAGGTACTGCTTTGCCACTCAGGGCGAAATTGTTCGGACAGTCCCAACTACATATGCGTAATAGACGGCTGTGGTAGCGACAGCAAAGCTTAAAAGTGAAAAGGTCATATGTATCTCGAGCCTCTTCAGAAAAATGTTGTAAGGTGTCAGGCAAATCCAACACCTTCCATGAAAACCCTGACATGATAAGCAAATCCAGTAGTATGTCATATAGCTCCGAATAAATCATGACATTAAATTAACCAAAGTAATACGAGTAACGAGTGAGCAAATGGAATACCACAGACTAACACAAGAATGCCTAAATGCATGTCATACCTTCCCACCGTGAGACAGACGCAGTTCCGAGGGGAGAAACGAGAACAGAAGCCGAGAGCAGAACCATGTTAGGCTAGAAGGCCCTACGATAAGGGACGGACTGGACACCCACGTCGCCAGCGAACCACTACGGCCACACCACCCGCAGTTTTAGCGTGAGACTTTTTCGCGTCTCTGTTACGTCAAGGACCACGCCCGAGCCCATGTTAAAAGCTAGAGCCCTCCAGAAAAACAGTATAGATCTTACGATAACACAAAAAGGGCCACTACCACCCGCAAGTTTTAGCGTGAGACTTTTTCGCATGTCTGTTACATTAGGACCACCCCCCAGCCCATGTTAAAAGATAGAGCCCTCCAGAAGAACAGTATAGATCTTACGATAACGCTAAAAGGACCACACCAGCTGCAGGTTTTAGCGTGAGACTTTTTCGCGTCTCTGTTACGTTGCAAACTTTAAAAATTTTGCCCCACCATGAAAAGTATAACGTTTCTCATTGGATAGACAGAATTTTTGTAGGCGGAGCTTAAGGTTAACATTGAGACCCTGATTGGTCAGATGAAAACACAGCCAGATAGTTTTTTTCTAAACCAATTTCGGTAAATTGTAGTAAGGAGAAGTTAGGAGAAGAGTTGCTTCCGAGATGGCGAGGTGAGCGGAGTTGAGCCGGCCGCTGCCCCCCTGAAGCTGCCTAACCAACGACAAGGTAATGAACGCACGCGATGCCGCATAACAGCGCATAAAGCTTCACTCAGAACTGCTGAAGTCTCATCTGTTACACCCCCTTTCTGCGTAACACTAGTGTCGATCGTCAATTAAGGCTCATGGTGTTCACATTTGCCACTTGAAGTAAAGATCTGAAACGCGATGATTTCTCTGTTATATACTTATTGAGAAGCCACATCAGCCACTGTAATTTACGACAAGTTAGATAAGTAATTAAAGATAATTGAGGGTCACTGTAGACCATTTTGATAGTTTTCTCTTTTGTAAAACTTAATTTAAACTTAGATTATAAATATGATATGGCATAGGCCATCCTTCGATCCGTTGTAGAACTTGGTAACCCATTCAGGGAATATTCGTTCACATTTTTGTTGAACGCAGTTGGTTTTTACCATCCTGTATTGAAACATTTCCTTTTATCAATAGTGCAATTTATAAATAATGTTTTGTGAGTAGAATAAAAATTCCAATGGTAAACTTAACTGCTTTTTGGACGTTATTTTACCAGCTAACTAAAAATAGGAAAGCCTTGAACCCCTTCCACTAGATTTAGTTAGTATTAAGATTCTTTCACAGGGAGTGCAGTGGAGCTGACGCTGGAATCATTAAGTATTTGTTTATATCATCGCTAGTCTCACTGAACTCTTCTGAATTCTACATGTCATGTGTGGTCTTGCGTCTCCTTACCAGCAGCAGGTCCCAGGTTCAAACTCGTCAATTCCCTAAAAAAACACGCTCAGAGCGTCGTTGCGCGAAAGTGGTAGGGAGACACGATATAGAACAAACAGACACCACCATGAATGTTTAGAATGTGCTGCAGATGGCTGTAATCCTGACAAAGCCAATTAAGAAATGCGTTATCAATGGAAGGGCATCAGGCATGTGAAAGACAGCCACAGCCGTCAATATTAAAAGTAGGAAAGAACAAGACCAAAACAGAAAATTTAGAGGCCAATTTTCCTAATTAGTATTCTGGCCAGAATCCAGAAATGGCAATTGTGTGACTGTCCACAGGTATGCATGAAACTGCACAGAGTCAACCAGTGACTGAAATAGGTTTGGAAATGATGGCTCTACTGAAGACCCTGCAAAGCAAGCCATCCGAGCACAAGTGTGTCCAAGTTTGCAACAGCTGCTATGAATGATAATTAAGGCGCCTTTGAATATACTTGCTGACCTTTTATATTTGCACGAATCTGAGTACGTCCACTATAGCCCACCTTGGTCCTGTATTACAGTGTATCTCTGGAACGCCTTGAGAAATTCTGTGCAATAACAGTATACTGATGGCTTACAACATTACAAAATAAGAAAAAACAGTGTGGCAGTTACAGACTAGCACTGTTAGGATACAGTCGTTAAGTGTGAAGGAGAGATCATGTGAAAGTAATCGAAACGCTGAAGCCATAGTATTCTTTGTTGCTTGCTGATAGATAACATTTAAAATTTTGGTTAAGTGATAACCAACAGCCATTAAATAATTGAGAAAATTGATTATTAACCATCAGCTGTTTATTGCAATCCTATAAATCTACTGGTTTCAGTCAAGGAACATCACCACAGGATGTCTGGAAACACCAGAACTGAAGACACGTAGTGTACGTGAAAGCAATATAACATAACAAAAATGTAGGTATACCATACATAAATGTACTTAACTGGTGAAAACAGATCAGATGAAAGCATAATTTCATGTCACTTTTTGGCTCATCTAACATCACAATCATGATAGTGAAAGACCACGAGCAATAGTCATATACAGTTTTACAGTAGTAACATAGTATCACAGTTATTAACACCAGAGTGACGAAACGCATGGAGGAAAATAAACACATGAAACAAGCAAACACAATTGTCTGTAAGTACCAACACAGATAGTAATGCCTGTGACACATCCACTGGCCTTTATAACATAACTTCATAACAGTGAAAAATTGTGTCAGCTGCACAGAGTCAGGTGGGATATTTCTACTGAATATCTTTGGTAAGATAATTCGTGAACTAATGACAATGATAGTTCTCAATGTTGACACTAACAAGGACGTAAAAAGCCATCACAATAGTGAAACGTAATAACTGTTTTGCAAATATAACTATACTACATGATATACATGGTGTCAAGTAATACAACAATGAAATTCGTACTATAAATGCATTGCATTGTGTGTAGAGACTGAGCCATAATAAACTGCAACTTAGTACAATAAATCAGGCCAGGCTGACCAAAGATAAATTAAAGAACCATATAGCTGTTTAAATGCCAGAAACACAAACACCATCTGAACAGGCCTTAAAGGCCAACGATAACGACTGGTTGTTGTGTCATCCTCAGCCTGCAGGTATCACTGGATGCGGATATGGAGAGACACGTGGCCAGCCCACTGGTCTCCTGGCTGTTGCCAGTTTTCATGACCAGTGCCGCGCTTCTCGTTCGAGTAGTTCCTCAGTTTGCCTCACAAGGCCTAAATGCGCCCTGCTTGCCAACAGTACTCAGCACACATGGACTGCGACCCATCCAAGTGTTAGCCAAGCTTAACAGTGCTTATCTTTGCTGATTTGCCTGGAATCAGTGTTACCACTGTGGCAAGGTCGTTAGCAAATTCCAGTAAAGCAATGTTAAGTAACTAAGACGATTTAGCCCATGCTTCTATATAATACATGATCACCACATGAAAGTATTCAGACTAGATCAGCAAAGCTAAATACATGTACAAAATAAGACAGTAGGTGCCAAAG
Organism: Schistocerca gregaria; assembly: GCF_023897955.1. Taxonomy (NCBI): domain Eukaryota; kingdom Metazoa; phylum Arthropoda; class Insecta; order Orthoptera; family Acrididae; genus Schistocerca; species Schistocerca gregaria. The sequence continues at coordinate 947,953,674 of NC_064920.1, forward strand.
TCCATAGTACCTAACAATGATCTGAAAGTCAAATCATGTTCACACCATGCATTAGCATAGGTAAATAAAATTATTTGATTCTGTGAAGAACCTTGTGAATATACCTTTAGACTTTGGCCTATACATCATCCTACACTGGATGCAATTGTGCAGATGCACTTGCACATATATATCAGAAAGTAAAAGTCACAATGATACAGGTCAGCAAAACAGGAAAATATCTTCCTTAATGAAATATGGGTTGCAATGTCACCATATACAAAGACCTTGACTTACATATCGTTCATAGTGGAAATGTAGGTCCACAGTTCTCAAGACACAGTACAAGCAACATTATTGTATTACATATGTAAATCGAAAGTAAAGTTAAAAATACATCATCAAGAGTGATGTTGAAGCACTAAAATGAAGTCTGTCAGACATTAACCAGAGGTAGTAAGATGTATGTGTTTGAGACCCCAGACTTCCTTAAAAGTATACCAAAAGCAGGTTTTGTCTCAAAAGATCTGCCCTTAACGTCAAGAAGTGTGCATCCATATGTACATAGAGGGTATAAAGCTATAACCATCATTGAATTATACAAAATATGTACATGTATCAGGTGTAAATGTGGAGTGAAAATCAGTGGTATTAGTTATTAGGCTACTAAAAACTATAAGACACAGCATGTGAAAAGTGAACAAGTAAATAACAACCTTAAAAATGAAAACCTATGACCAAAAATCCTTATCATGTTCTTAAGTCACATATTCTCAAACAGTCTAATCATTTTATACTTAAGTCGAGTATGGTGGGTAAAAGTTACATACTATCATTAGGCTGTACTCAGATGACAGTGATCATAAATGTAAGGAGATCCAAACTGCATAACATAACAAGAACTACATAGGGCAGAAAGTGACAATTTGCACACAATCAAAGATGCAAAATCCGACAGAGAAGTAAAATCTAAAATGACTAAAAATATATTTAACTGATGGGAACTAGTTGTGTCTTGAGATCATAGAAATTTTTACACAAAGCTTATGCAATCCATAAGTCTGTATAAAAAGTTATTATACCCAGGTATAAAATGAAAACACATGTGTACTGCATGGGATGTATGCATATTGCTGGCAGAAAGAAGGCTTAAGTGCTATCTCAGCGCATGACCTACAGAAGTTACAGAGTATGACACAATGACAATCCAACTCAGATTAACACTTGAAAATGAGGGTAAGACAGGGGTTGAGACGTGGAAGGATAGGGGAGGTGCCAACAGGTAAAAAGGATAGGAATGGAAGAACCCAATGAGGGAAAGGGGGGTTCTTTTTTGAGATTAATAAGTGTTTACAAAATATTTTTTAAATTAGAAAAGATTTCGATTTCTTGAAGCACATTCATCCCTAGGCCTTTATTAATTTTATGTAACGACTTCATGTTGTCCTCAGTGTTGCCTATTGAGTATTTAGAAGTTTTGAGGTATGTATCCAACACTATTTTTACATTGCTTTTTCCAAATATGTGACTGATCTAATCAGGGATTCTCTTTATATACTGAGATAGTACATACTTGGGCTTCTTACCATATTATTAAGAAGCATACTTGCCTCAGTATTGTTCTTATTTTTAATTTCAGTGCAGTTACATCATTACTGAAATTGTTACTTGACACTGGGACCCTTTATTGCCTATCAATCATGCTGTGAAAAAATACACGTTTGTACTTAACTGGATGGAATGGTAGTTTGTGGATATTAATCTGTAGGAGACCAACTACAACTAATATTATTTAGTTTTTGGAACTGAAAACGAAGTGAAAACAAAGCTTCAGAAGAATTTACAGATGTTATCAGTATATGATCAAGCAGAACTATATAAAATTAACTGATAAAAATGTAAATTTTACATGGGGTTAAGTGGTAGGAAATTAATGCAAATACTCCAAGAACATATCCACTAATCCAACACCTTAGCTTTGGATATACATCTTAAATCTTCCAAACACTCACTAGGAAACTCTAAGGATAACATGAAGTTTTTACATAAAACTAATAAAGGTCTACAGATGAACAAGCTTGAAGAAACTGAAATCTTTTACAAATCTGAAGAACATCCACATAACACAGTTAATGCAAAAGATAATTTGAAAAACAAAGAGCTTATGCTTTCTTCATCTCAACAATATGTATGCACCCAATGTAGTACATATAACATTTTATTTTATGCTTGGATTTTCTAATGTTTTATACAGACTTACAAGTCGCCTAAGCCTTACACAAAAATTTGTTTGATGTCAAGACACAACTAATTCCCAACATTTATATATTTTTAATAGTCATTTTAGATTTTAGTTATTTAACAATGCTTTACCACTATTTAAAAAACTATATGGTTCTTTAATTAATTAATTTCCAACTTGATGTTATTTACTGTCTAAGGTTAGGCTTTACTATGGGTCAGCCTCTACCGACAATATGATGTATTTATAGGATGAATTTCATTGTTGTTTTACTTGGCACCATGTACATGATATATATGTAGTTATATTTGTAGAAACAATTATTAGGTTTCACTAGTGTGATGTTTTTTTTAATTTTCTTGTTATGTAATAATGTCAAAATTGATAACTCTCACTATCATAAGTTCACAAATTATCTTTCCAAAGATATTCAATGGAGCTGCTGCACCTAACTCTATCTAGCTTATACTATGTTTTTCTGTTATAAAGTGGTGTTATTACCGTCAGTGGATGTATCACATGCCTTACCATCTGTGTTGGTACCTCTCAAACACGATTGTCTTTGCTTTTTTCATGAGTATATGTTGCTCCATGCTTTTTGTTACTTTGGTACTAATCGATGAAATACTGTGTTACTGCAGTAAGTTCTGTATTTGACTATTAATTGTGGACTTCCACTGTGATAATTTTGATGCATTATGAGTCTATAAGGAACATGAAATTCACCTAATCTAGTCTCACTTTGTATGTATACCTACATTTTGTTATTTTATTTTCATGTAAACCACATATATCACGACATACATTCAGTTTTGATGTTGACAGACATTCTGTGATGATGGTCTATGACCGAAACCAGGAGACATATAGATCTGCAGCAAACAGCTGATGGTTAATAATGCATTTTCTTTTGGTAGGTAAAATTCTTGATGACGACCCGTATAGACAAGAGTGACGGTGAAAGGGGAATGTTTGACGACATAACAGCATAAATGTGAAATGTGTGGAGAGTGAACTAGTTGATATCACAAGGTATCTGTTACACTTACACTTAATAATTTGTACTGTGTATTTATACTTTTACAAGTTTATAATAAATTAAGTTTGTTCTTGCATCACAGTCAAATTTTATTCCTACTGCTGCCTAATATACTAATGGTGTAAGTAAGTAACAGGAAGACTGCACTGTCAGCTACTAACATAATAAATCACTTCTGAAGGACTACCCCCTCTCTTTTTGCAGCAAATAGATGGGAAGAATTAAGTGCAGCTGATAATAGATATACAGGTAGTAGCATCTGAAATTTCCAACAGTGCTGTGAAGACGGCATGCTGTGCACACAAGCAGCGATGGTGCACGTGCAACCGGTAACAAATTGCTCCCATAAAATACAAACATTTCACTCAAGGGGACACCATCACACAGTAGAATCCCAAAATATAGCTATATGACATCACACTTAGTAAAAATTCTGTTTATTAGGTTCAGAGAAATGTGCAGGTCAACAACATTGTGCCCAAGATAGCACACTCTCTTTGCAAGTGGTTGGGATCTACAACATATATTTAGCTCGTTAATCAACAATGTGGCCAGAATCTGGTATATCTTCTTTTGAAACAAGCAGTGGATGATTACCTCATGATGAGTGCAAAGTGATTCTGAGACTTACAAGAGCTCTATTACACTGCTGATAATCGTTGTGTTTCACCTTGTTGATACATCGTGACATACTGCAGCACAAAGTAACCCGCCCGAGTTCATAGAGTAATCGTAAGTTATATCATGATTGGAACATAAATGAATTGGCGGGTGGTAAGATGACTGTGAAGTGACGACGTGAATTGATGAATTCTGTCGTGCAGTAGGTCTGCATTTCGTAGCCATCTTCCAGCTCAAAATAACTTCTCGTTATTGGTAAAAGGATTCAGCACCATCTATTGGCTAGCTGTACCGATAAGGTCGTTGTTTCCTAGTTGTTGTATCTTCTGTATGTTCTTCAGACGCATTGCGTCAAAGCACAGTGCAGTTCTTTGTTCTCACTTCCCTGGCAATCGAGCAGTTAATAATAACACTAAGACCGAATGCAACACTCATTGCATTCGTAATAGGTTTGACTACCGACTAATTATTAATAGTTTTCGTCTTGTCATACTATGCCAAACTAGCAGACGATCTTAGATTTTTCGTCTGGCTAATCTTGTAATAATGTTTTACAAAACGGGCAAACAAACGATATCTTTCTTAAGCCAGCTGGTCACTCCCACCAAGGGCTGTTTTTCTGTTGCTTGGCTGTATATACTCACCATGATTCCACTCAGATGTGTTTTGGGAGCATGTTACATCATTTCATGAAGCAAGTACAATATTCTGTTGCATCTCGTAAATACAGTTCCCCTGGAATGTCTTCCATCCTCTAGACTACATTGCGAGCCATGTTAGTTGTGTCAGCCCATAGAAATGTTTGGTTGATTCCTAATTGAGTGACGGAACAATTAGCTACCAATGGGCGAGAATCAGTATAAGATCCACAGAGTTCTACGCGAAGCAAAGACAATTTTTTAAACGGAGACTCCTGTGATTTGGAACACAACTATTTAACTCGGATGCGTCGCAGAATTCGTATAGTTGAATTCTACTGACAGTTGCTTCTATCAAAGCTCTTCGTATAATGGCTGCCAAATGCACTTCATTTCTGAAGATGAAAGTTCGTCTCATGTTAGCTGCTTCTATGCAGGAAGGTAGAAGAGTACTTTAAATGTGATCACAATGACTATAATCATACTCCAAGGATCGAAAATAGATGAACTAACCGACAAGATAGTGCACTTTATGATTTTATAACAATGATGTGTTGGCTTTATGTTCTTCAGAAATAGAAACTGATCAACGGTTCGATCCCAAAGCAACCCCATGATTTTTATATCATCATCACTGTCAAGTCTTACAGTAAGTTCTGTTTATCTCAACGCAGACGGAATACATCCAAGCAAATTACTGCTGTTGCTGAGCCATTTCCGCCATAAGGACCACCTTTCTGAAACAGGCTAATGGATCTTGTTGAAATTTAACTGCTTCCTCAGCCTAAAACAAAATTTTACTGGCTTGATATAGTAACCGCTTTCCTCATATATTGTCGAAGACAAAGTATTGCTCGAAAAGGAGTGTAACCCATTCCGTAGGTATCTGTACACTCCTGAATGGACGTAGGTTAGTCACTTCACCACATTATCCACTGATAGACAAAAACTTCTTCGGCTTCAACAGCAAGTCTGTAAATTTATTTCTATAAATATAATGCACCGAGTGTGAAAACGAAGAATTATTTAGCAGAATTCCTGTTTATGGAGTCAACTTTTAACGAAATGTCAAGTGAAGTGTTAGTAATTGGTTTAGTTAAACAGTCAAACGCAATTCTTGACTTGGTTATAAGTAATATTGTTGGATCCTTGCACGATGAGGCATGAATTACAAAGTGGTTTTAGGAAAGGTTACTGGTTCGGTGTGCCCATGGTCTATGACTCCTCCACGAAACTTCCTCAACTTTCCTTCAATGTAAAGTGCCTTGCGACTCTACGTTCAACTTGAGATTAATGTCTTGAGGCTACGTGAGAAGAATCGCATAGTTTACTTGTATCATTATGCACCCAAGTCAACGATGAATAAACTTACAGAATTTCTTGTAGTGTATTTTAAAAATGTGCTTCGCACTATCTTAATTTAGTTTCCCAAAATCTCTTAACAAAATTTTCGCTTCAGCTTTTGATTTAGCCAATGCGACAATGCCGGCCACGGTGATAAAATTAACGCGTTCTGCGATTTAATGCAAGCCTGAGGGCATCCTATCCAGCTCTGTCTGTTGGAAAATGAGGTAGCCGCTGAATGTAATCACAAAACTCTCCTCCCTACAGGACATCAAATTTGCCGGCCTAGCCAAATTCTGGTTCTGCTCAAGTGGCACTTGACATACGCTATGCACTGCATTCAATTATTTGTTTCGGCAATGCATCCGGTTTCTTAGATAAAACCACAGATTCAACCCTCATATGAGGTTCATTAATAAATGGGGCCACTTGCACAGAAATGGTTCATCCGATTCCTCGAATCAATACTTTTCTGAGTCACGTCTTCATTTTGAGTCTTTGAGAGCATGTAGCACGATTCATACCCAAAACCTAGTAAAGCACAAAATATTTGCCACTGGTTAGTATTGTTACTACTGCTGTAGCAAGTGGGATGCAATTACATGGGTAGACATTCAGAAGGCAGTAACTAAATACGATTGGCTCGTTAGACGTGGTATTGCGTTTCTTATCCACATTATTTTGACACTCCAATTGTCTCTGCTTATGCTACGCCTCATAGTGTAATAATGTGTGATGTCGTTCTTTACACGTGTGATGGAAGAGTAGGAGGGGTGGGGGAGGCAAGAAGTTTCTGTGATATTTAATAAATCTAAAACATAAGCCGGCGTGCATAATAATATTTGTGTAGAGAGCGTAGTTTTTTGCCGATTTTCTTTCAAGAAATGCGCTAGTTTTTTTTTAGCGTTAAGAAGGTTTCAAGCTTAGTTAAAAGTCCGTTCTTATTGTAGGTTCGAATTTTTGGAAGGACAAATTGCGACGCAGTGACAAGTTTTAAGGAAATATTTCACTGTAATGCTTTGAGTGCATCCAAATCATTTGATGCCTAGTTCAGAAGCGCGCGCAGTTCAGTCACCGACAATTTTGTCATTGAAACTAACGCTAACAGTTACTTCAAATCTTCTGACGCAGTCACCTGTAGATTACTGTGGCCATCTGAAAAACGACGTCAAAATTATCATTGTTTACGCAAAGATAAGACTCAAACTGCATGTTTCACCAGTGATGTAGCTCACCAAATGACGGCTTTTTGCAGTTTTATCTAATACTCGGGCGTAGAGTCGGTCCAGAATGACGGGAAGCTGCCTCTTGGCAGTATTGCGCAGTTTAGGCAATACTACAAGGTTATACGCCCGAGAACGTTTCAGGCAACAGCCAGAGTGTTTAGATCAAGTGATACGTCACAGTCGTTTACGAATTCTATTCCGTACAAAGTAAAAATTTTTTCACAAATATTCATCCGTTTTTAGAGAAGAACAGTATCAGAATTATTAATTAGATTACATGGGAATAAAATGAAAATAGAAAAATCGGATTAGGTACTTACCTTTACTGGTTATGCGCTGTCCACTGTGTTGAAGCTAGATGCCGTAATTCCTGCCAAACGACAACAGCCATTTCACTTAACTTCCTGGGATCTATTATTGTCTCAAGCAGAATGTTTGTTGACGTAACCCTGGTTATTTTACTTAGTAATAAATTGACAATTATGTGTTTATTTTTCTCGCAGCAAGGAAACAAGGACAACCAACTGTCGAAACAAGAGAGTCTATAACCACAGACGTTATATCTCCTCATTCGGCAGCATCTCTGGAGCGAGATGTGCAGACGTCGATAGAAGGCATCAGCCTCCATGGACTTAGTCGGATATGAGTCCAAATAATTATGTACAGAATAAATTCCTTGAACATCATGATCAAACCGAGGATAGGAACCGGACTTTGATAAAGACATATTTAACTTTTATATTAAGAGCTGATGAAGGAGAATAGACAGAAAACCAAACGTCTAGGGGTAACAGATTAGATTGTGAGGAAGAAATTTTATTAGAGGAATTATTTTTGTTAAAAACCACTCTTTCGCTTTAGCGATGGGGGTAGGTAGTATGCAGCAAACCTGGTTAGTACACCGCACTACTTCGTTGAAATCTCGACGTCAGTGGGCGGACGAATACTAAACGATTTGTAGCGTCGCCGAGAAACGTCAGCCGACATTTTGTCTAAGTTGTTCGTCTTGATGTGCTTTATAATCCCTAAACATTTAATGTAATGACTTTGGAAACCTCCGTACAAATGCCTTCGGCATAGAAAGGCAGATAGAATTATCTAAAAATGGCGCAAACGCTACGCCATACTCGGGGTGAGACAGCTAGGATAGGTCACCCAAAATACATCCAAAACGATTATATATATCGAGGTGCGGTTTCCGATAAATTATAGGAGACTAGTATAATGAACTTAAAAGGTTACTAGCTGCACAATTATGACACATATATTTTTAAATGGACTCTCATACCTATTTTCGTGGCATTGAAAAGAGCCTACGAAGAGGGCTTCGACGTAACATATGTGGAACCAGACAAAACTGGTGCAAGATAACAGCGCTGCAAACTGCTGTCCCGCCGTCAGGAGAGAGGTTCAACACTGAATCTGCTACTCAACAACCGATTACTGAACTATGGGAAAAATATCGATGGTAAAAAAGGCATTTCAGTAGTGATAATGTTAACCGAATAAAGTAATAAAAAATCATGTTTGTCAGATGATCGCACTCGGGTGGAACGACATCGACTTTTACACAACCATGGAAGGAAAGCGCTTCCGTCTTTCGTAATTAATGTTCATTTCTTGTCTAGATATTACCTCCTCATCCTAAGCAAATTCCACTTAGTAATTTCAAAGAAAGCATCTCTCTACCGTAAGTAACGAAAACCATATAGAAATTGTCGAGTGCTAGCGCTGACGATTTATGCAACTTCAGATACTGAAATATGGTTGACGTAGATTCGAATTATTTGCATAACTTACCATGTCGTATAACGAATTTACTTAACATCTTATATCGTTCATGAAGAAATCGTATGAGGGTGTCCAAGATTTTAATATCGGCCACAAACTGAAATTAATTAGAAGTAAATTGGGAAGTTCGAGCCATAGTTTCACAGAATGCAGTGACACCACAGTCTTCATGGCAAGATCTTTTGGAGCTCCAAAAGACAGATATACGAAAATTGTTATCATTTATTAGATGCTAACTGTTCTTTCTCTCCTTGATTTTGATTGTAATTGCATGTTTTTCAACTGAAGCAATTTGTCCAACTTGTAATGGTATACATTGTGTACCCTCCAACTGATACAAAAGAAAGGCCTTGTACCAACAGATTGAGCTTGGCTGGGTATCGAGTCGAGCTGAGCTTGGACGACAGATATGGATACATCGTTCCATGCTGCTTCAGCTGTGTACCATAGTTCATCGGCCTTCTCAGTCACTCGGCAGCCCATGGCCAGACGTTTACAGTACGTAAGAGGTCTAGATGACGTCCCGTTTGGGACGTCAGTCGAGCAGTCTCTGTCTCGCTCTCTAAGCGCAAACTATTAGTCCCACAGGAAAAACTGACAAGACTTTCTGTAGAAATGTAATGGAGTTAAATTTTGTAATGGGATATGTTTTCATTAGAAGCCGTAGTTATCAAAATTTTCAAGGAGTACTTATAAAAGTGGAACTCAAACTTATCCCTCGCTCCCATACTCAGATTCGGCCTGTCAGGATTTCTGATGTTTTTGATAGCAACCCTTCCTACAACTGTACAAAAATTTGAAACAGCAAGAATTACTGCCCACTTTCAACCTTTTTTGGTCTTCGCTGACTGATCTGATTGCGCTACCGACTTAGACAAGCACTTACAAACTACAAAATTCATGTTTCTGTAAATTATTCCTAACACTTATGGGAATTTCAATGGCATAAAATAAACATTTACATCGTTGTATTCGTCAGGCTTTCTAAGTGCGAAACTTCTGTGCCTGTAAGGGTTAACTTGCATCGAACAGTAAACGTTTCCGCGTAACCTTTAAAAATCGTTTTTCTTTTATTACCAATACGGACAGGTTTAAATTACTAATTTTGGTAAAGTAGCCGACTATGCTTACGTGCTAATAGCCCAAGCAGCAGAGACCAAAATAGTTCGAATATCGGGAATGGCTCGCGTAGTCGGAAATTTTTGTACAGTGGTAGGAGAGAGGGCCACAAAGAACATACTAGAAATAGTAATCAGTGGGGGCTGAGTGTGAGAGTGTGGGTGCGTTTGAAACTCGATTTTGTACTTTTTTTTTAATAACACGAAAACTGCGGCCTCTAGCGAAACTGTATCCCAGTAGAAAACTTAACAACATGAAACATCCTACAAAAATGTCTGGCTCATTTTTTTTCTGTAGGGTTAATAGTTCGAGAGCAGCGAGCAAGAGAATATGAAAATCTTGCGCGTGGTTTATGAAAGACAGCTATAAAATCCCGTGTTGCATAAAAGGACTGCGGTGGGGGCTGCTGAATCACGCAGTATACTGACTGTAGGTAACGTTACATCTAAGTTGTGTGCTTGCGTTAAAATGCTAATCATCTTAATTTGAATAATGTAGTACAGTTCATTGACGCCTTCCTGATGTTGCAGTTTTACTGACATCTTATTTGATCTACAGAAGTTTTATATTACTAATTTCCTCTTGCCCGTGTAAAATTGCAGTACAAGGCGACGAACGTATCGTATTTTACAAAAATAAATCTTCAGTCTTCGGTTTCAGAGCACGTGAGATTGCAGGCTATAAATGAGCAGATTAATAGTTCATGTAAAAGTGGCAGATGGAGGGTAGTCTCCACATCACCGAAATTCTACTTCACAGCACTAAATAAATTGTGAAACATATATACGTCGTAAACAATTAATCATGGTTGTGGAATAGGTCAATAGAAAAACTATAAACTCAATATATGCCAAAGTTAAGCTAATAATTAGCGTTTGGCGAAAGAGTAGTAACAAATATGTCAAATTTTCCAAAACCAGCGACAGAAACATGAAGAAAGATTATTTGTTTAAAAACGACGAACTAAAGTATACGAAGGATTACAGATATCAGTCTTACAGGAAAAATCAAAACGATGTGCTATACAGTTCCCCTTTAATGGCTAGGACCAGCGTTACAAGTTACATCACCTTGGAGTAGCCATTCAAAAAGCTATTAAGTGGTTAGTTTGAAATGACATAGAAAATTATACAGAATATTTACATTATGTTAAAGTACACTGAATTATACATTATGATGTCCAGGAAATACAGAGCAATCACTAGGAATTAAAATTCCATTTTCTGTGGAAATACGCAATGCAATGTCTTTCTGTTTCTTATTAGTTAGGTAGACAAGGCGGTCACTATGTCCAATTAATAGTTATGACTTAAGTTTCCTTTAATCCCAAATCATAGAAGAGTATAAGAATTTCTGTCTTTGTTGACGTTCATGAATATTTTTATAGTATTCATGTTGGTCCGCTTGTACTTGGCAATCTAGAATGTTCAAAACATATTTTGTTAGTTATCCACATTTCCACAGTTTGCTGTTTATGTATATCATATGTTACAGTCATGACGTGTTGGTAAGAAGTGGATTTTCTTTGCTTGTGGTACAGCGAACTGCAAGTCATCAGGTTCGGACAGCTGTTGCGGAAAGTGATGACACCAGGGGAGGGAACAAAAGGAATGACACAGGAGACGTTATTCAGCTGTGTAAAGGTAGATCTTGGTAGTCAGTCTCGAGATTAAAGGTCATCGACCTGAACAGCATGCAGGAACCACAAGTTTCATTGTCCGACACATCATGCTAATCCCAGTGAGCCCATCAGTTTCACTTGAATGAAACAGGTGTACCATACGTTGAGCTGACAAAAGTCATGGGATGGCGATAAGCACATATAGAGATGGCGGTAGTATCGCGTACACAAGGTATAAAATGGCAGTGCACTGGTGTATCTGCCATTTGTACTCGGGGGTCATGTGAAAATGTATCCGATGTGATTATGGGCGCACGACGGGAATTAAGGCTCTGAACGCGGATTAGTAGTCGTAGTAGGAGCTAGATGCAAATGACACTCATTTCGGAAATCATTATGAATTCAATATTCCGAGATCCACAGTTTCAAGAATGTGCCGAGAAACCATGTTTCAGGCATTACCTCTAGCCACGGAAAAGGCAGGGGCCGATGGCCTTCATTTAACAACCGAGAGCACCGGGGTTTGAGTGGAGTTGTCAGTGCTAACAGACACGGAACACTGCGTGAAATAACCGCAGAAATCAACGTATGACGAACGCTCAGTGCGACGAAATTTTGGGTTAAAGGGCTATGGCAGCTGACGGTTGACGAAAGTGCGTAAGCTGACAGCACGACATCGCTTGCAGCGCTTCTCCTGGACACTTCATCATATCGATTGGACACCAGACGACTGGAAAACCGGGGCCTGGTCAAATGAGTTCCAATTTCATTTGGTAAGAAGTGACAGTAGGGATCGAGTGTGGTGCAGACCCCACGAAGCAATGGACCCAAGTGGTCAACAAGGCACCGTGCAAGCTAGTGGTGATTCAATAGTGGTACGGGCTGTGTTTACAAGGTTTATTGATTGGGAATGTTTATGTTCGGATACTTGAAGACCATTTGAACCCATTCATGGGCTTCATTTCACAAACAACGACAGAATTTTTGTAGATGACGATGCACCATATCACAGGACGACAAATTTTCGTGATTGCTTTGAAGAATATTCTGAGAGGTTCGTGCGAATGATTTGGTCACCCTGGGAGCCCAAAGTGAATCTCATCGCACAAATGTGGGATATAATCGAGTAATCGAGAGGTCAGTTCGTGCACGAAAACTTGCACCAGTCGCACTCTTCCAATTGTGGAGTCAGCCTGGCACAGTATTTCCGCAGGGGACGTCCAAAGACTTGCTGGGTCCATGCCACGTAGAGTTGCTACACTACGCCGGGCAAAAAGAGATAGGACTCGATATTAGGAGATGTCCCATGACCCTCTGTCATCTCAGTGTACCATATATAAGGAGCCATCAAATGAAGACGACAAAGATGGAGAAAGTAAGTACACTATTTATTATTTCAAAAGTAATCGTGGTAACAGTTAGTGCGCTTATCTCACTGTAAGACGATAAGGTTAATGATTTTCTGGAAAAGTGTTTGCGGTTGCCTACGGAACCATGATTGTACCCGGGAGCGTACCTCTTCGTCCGAAGCCAGTCGACGGCCACGGATATCTCTCTCCAGGCCTCCAAAAATATGGAAATTATGTGAGGACGGATAGGAACTTGGTGGGTGATGTTTATGGGATTCGAAGCGAAACTTCTGCGACACTGTCGATGATGATGATCATGATGGATGGTTTGTTCAAATCAAAGCATATGACTCTAAGCACTATGGGACTTAACATCTGAGGCCATCAGTCCCCTAGACTTAGAACTACTTAAACCTAACTAATCTAAGGTCATTACACACATCCAAGCCCGAGACAGGATTCGAACCTGCTGTTCCTCACTGAAGTGCCTAGAACTGCTCTTCCACAGCAGCCGGTTGTTTGGTTTGTGGGGTGCTCAACTGCGTGGTCATCAGCGCCCGTACAAATGCCGAATTTTAACACCGTCCCATTTCTTTCACACAGTCCAGTCTAGCCACGGTCACGAATGGTGATGATGAAATGATGAGGACAACACAGTCCCAGTCTCAAAGCAGAGTAAATCCACAACCCTGCCACGAATCGAATCCAGGACCCCATAATCCAGAGGCATCAACTATAGCCATTAGACCACGAGGTGCGGACTGCAACACTGTCGAAACAACCTTGGAAACATATGGGTGGCCATTATCTCGCACCAGAATCGTGCCGTCTATTAGCATTTCTGAGCGTTTGGACTTGATGGCCCTCTCAATTTTTGTAAATAGTCCATAGCGATGCGTTTATTGTGGCACATTGTTCCAGAGAGTCAATAAGCAGCGCGCCCTAGTAGTCAAAGAAATAGGTCATCATGACTTTCCCGGTCCTGGTGGCACGGTTTTTTGGTAACTGTGAATCCACGTTCTTTCATATTTAGCTCCGACTGTTGCTCTCTGGCTCAAAATCATGAAACAATGTTTCATCTCCCGCGACAATAAAAGACAGGGAAAGATAACCTTCATCGTGTTACCGTTCCAGGTGCTGCAGTGATGTCGACGTTCTGTTCTACTTCCGTTCGGCCTTAGGCTGTGGCGGTACAACTGCACACAGATTTTGTGAAGTTTCTGATGCGCTGTCATGATGGCATGAGCTGTATCGTGACTGTGGCTCAACATGAGCCCGAGCCGTCCATCGTCGATTCTTCCTGACGGCTGCGTCCACCGCAGTAATAGAATTAGAATAACAGAAGAGGTATTGACATGTTGAGATTGTCCTGGGCGACTGCTGTCTTTCAGTGACAGTCAGCTTCCCGAAATCGTTTATTCCACTGAAACCTGATTGGTACGTACTCAGAGAGCGCACAGGATAAGGTTACGGCTGTGGATGGGGCCATAAACAGGTACTATGACTTGCACAATCAAACACACAACTTTATTTTTCTAAAACCACTTATTTACACATTGCTTTAAAAGATCACAACCAAACAATACGGCTGAGGACCTAGTTAAAGAAAATTTGAGATGCTTTTTGGGGCTGAAGGCCTGGACAACAAGTGAAACAAACAGTTTAAAATAAACCCCTTCCTTCTTATAAAAAATTTTCCTTTAAAGAATACACACAGCTGAAGGCCTTATTAAAAGAGGTTCACGTAAATCCTCGGACGAAGGCTACACATAACACATCGAACAACTAACGGCTTAGGGCCTAGATTATAAACAATTTCAGATAGAACCAATTTTAAGGAAATAGTTAAAAAAATAAGTCTTCAAAATTTTAGTTTAACATGACTGAAGGCCTATATGTAAAATTTAAAAAGAACTGGATTAATACATGGTCGAAGGCCTCGCACGATGCTTCAGACTAAAATGAAAATCACAATCTAAAACAAACAGAACAAGTGGTGATCAGAAATGTTCCAAGGGTCGGCCTGAGAGGGTAGCTCAAACGTCAGGTGGAGTGAGACAGGCAGCCAAGAGTTGAAGTTAAATAATCGGATGGCAACCCAAACTAGGAATGGTCCAAGGACGGACCAACATTTTAACCAATTTCCTTCCGTCCGACCAACGATGGAAAATATCGGCCCAGAACGAGGATACGACCAGCACTACGTCTTCAGAAATTGTCGTTTAAAAACAGCCAAGGGAACAATAAACACTCTAAGCAAATATGAATCAAACATTTGTAAAATATTCTCTTAAGAAGACTGACAAGAATATCTCAAAGGGGAAGCCTTTTCTACGGAATAATCGCAGCATTCACCTTGAGAGGTTTTTAGAATCAAAATCTTTTTAGACATCGAATACAAAATGTTTGCAGCGGAAACGAAGACAAATAATCAAATAAATGCTTACTTTCTCCCTCTGTGAGAAGATGAGCAAACCAGCATGAAATTGCTGAAGACAAAATAAATTATCATAAATAAGTGACTGGTCGCAGTTCTGCAACCTTCAACATATGTTAAAACTAATTTATTACTAACACACGACTACAGCAGGCCTGTTGAGGATGCAGATAGACGAGCAAGAGCGTTCTCGCTCGATCGCCGCCTGGGTTGTGAGCGCTCGAGGTTAAACTGGATAGTCAGACGTCGTTACGTAGCGCAGCAGGCAGACTGGTAGCCCAAGAGAAATACAAGTAGTGCCTTCAGAGGAATTATCATAATTAGGTTCGTCGTAAACTTACGTATGAACGTACAGTTTATACGGCGTGGTGCTTAAGGGGACACCACCCAAAAATTTAACTTTTCTTCTACTTCGCCGACAGCAGTCTAATTTTAAAATCGTGTCTCTTAGTGAAAACGCACCAGTACCCAAATTTTGAACCTCATAGCTTCATTGCTTTTCGAGTTTTGAATTTTTAGTATGATTTTAATTGTATTCTTGAAAGCCAAATTTTGGTACTCACACCACAATTTTCACAGGCCGGATTTTGTAGGTACATTTACAAGACATAGTTCAACAGATCTGTGCATTTCTTTTGTGAGAAATAATAATACATTTTACAGTGTTTATTTCAAATTTCAGCCTTACATTTTTTTTAATAATCGATACATAAGTGTGATGATAGAATAAGAAAATTACATTTTCGATAATATCGATATTAATTCATAAAGGTATGTAAACGCATCAAGACTACTTTCTGAAAAAATTTCATTCCGGTTGCTTTGTATTTATGAGAAAAAAAGTTGGCACTCTGTTTAGAAAAACAAACTTGTGGTAAAATGTATTTCAATATTTTATCAAAAAATGAATGTTGCTACGAGACATATAACCATTAAATTTCACTAGCACTATAATGTTTCTCCTTCCCGCTTTCAGGGTAGCCTTTTTCTTGAATTTCCCGAATAAAAACCTACTCACAGTTTCCTCAGGAGGTACAGTGGTAGGGATACCTGATTGTAAGCCAGTGTCTATCTCCTGGGAGCTTGTTGGCTTTGCTGAACAGGACTTCGGTGTATTCCCTAAATTTATATTTACGCAACCAAAGGGCATAGTAATTGATTTCCAGCGACTGGCTGCCAAAAGTTTCGCTTCCGTTTTCCTTGCAGCTTGTTTTTCCCAGTTTGAGTTTATCTCAAGGTCGAAGTAAAGATGATTCTGTTTGACAGTGATAGACATCAACTAACATCTTTGGCATCTTTTGGTGTGCCACAGCCACTTCCGCAGTGAGTACTTCAAACATTCCTTAGGCATGCATGTAATGCGAATACAGTCAAACCGTCTTGGGATCTCAGAGTAAACATTCCAAAGATGTAAAACACCCATTAACTTTTTTTTAAATTGAAGTTTGGGGTGTAGTCTCCTCTTAAATTGTAGAGTAGGTGTTTTTAAAGGGATGACAAGTATCATGATGGTTGGGTTAGGAACTTCAGAGCAGTCAGACACATCAACACCTATGTATCGGTGCATGATACCTAGTCTGTATGTTTATTGTATGCTATGGTGCCTTGATACATTTAATGTTCTATTAATGCACTTCAAAACTTTGAACACGCAGATAAAATTCAGTTTACAACAATATTACAATGTATTTCCATGCTTGATATTATGGACACTTGGAAGGCGAACAGCAAAATGCCAGTGTGCAGAAATAAAAATAAAAAAAAAACTTTTAAGAAATATGACTGACAAAAGTTTTCGTTGTACAGGAACAAGATAACAAACGTCTCAAAATTTTTTTCCAACATTTACACCATGAAAATACATTTATGTTTTCGGAAGGATCAGTCAACGAATAAATTCTGCAGTTAGATAAATTTATCAATTTACTGTACTGCTGTTCAGGTTGCAGAACTCCGCAGTTTCACTGATTTCCATGATATGTTGACAGTGTGGAGGCTCTGCTACGGCTAGAATTTTTGAACCTACAGTATGACGTTGCGTGATTATTAGTAGTAATAGCAAAATTATTCTCATATTCTCCTATTTAGCCAAATAAGATTTTGTAAGTAGGCTCTGTCCGTAACTAAAAGATTCGAACTACGGAAGTCTCTAACTACTGATAGGCACAGTTAGCAAATGAAAGATTTTAATAGAGAACAAACAATGTATTTACCTCACTAGTCATAATATATATAGCAGTTCATGACACCAATTCTTACAAATTTCAAAACTCCGCCATCTGTCTCCCCACGTCCACCACTGCTGGCGGCTCACCTCCAACTGCCCAACGCTACACGCTGTTATCATCCAGCTGCCGCTGCCCGACACTACGATGGCAGACAACAATGCAAACTAGCCACAGACTGCGCACAGCACAGCCAGTGATTTTTCATACAGAGCGCTACGTGGCGTTACCAATAAGAAAACGGACAGAGCCTACTTACAATTTTAACTACTTTACGCGTCTGTAGCTACGATTCAATGCAATGCATGTGAAATTATTATGGGACTTAACTGCTAAGGTCATCAGTCCCTAAGCTTACACACTACTTAACCTAAATTATCCTGAGGACGAACACACACACACCCCTGCCAGTGGGAGGACTCGAAACTCCGCCGGGACCAGCCGCACAGTCCATGACTACAGCGCCCTAAGCCGCTCCGCTGATCCCGCGCGGCTGTAGCTACGATTATTGCGATGTTTAGAATGACTTGTACATGCTGCTTTTTTTACGCAAAAAGAGAAAGAAATCCACCAACTACCTGACTTGAACTTAAGAGCTTGTCTTCGAATTAGCATTACCCGAAAAATGATTACAGACGTTGATCCTTTAGTGCAAAGCAAAATAAGTAAGATTCACGGACATGCCTTTATGTTTAAAGTTTAAATAAAATTGTAGCCAAATACGAATTTGTCAGTTTAAATTTCGTCCTGGAACGGCAGAGATCATAAGGCTACAACAGCCATAAAAATATCATGTTTCTAACCTAGCTGACTACAGTTCTTTTCCTCATCATGGTATTAAAAAGAGACGTTGAATTTTATTGTCTGTTCTCATTAATAAAACAGTCTTAACAATAAATTTGCCATGAAACGCGTTTATGAGCCTTGTCGAAGCGATACGCGGTTCCTCGCCGCTGTGGTGTGAGCGCAAGCTTACTCTCACGAGCAGCTGGGTTGAACTGCTATATTTCTTTGCATGCCTCTACCTGCGAAAAACAAATTAGCCCGAAAAGAGCCCCAAGTTTCGTGTGTCACTCCATGCTGGCTGACCCGGGTTCTGGCGCAAAACTTAGCCGAAAATAAGGAAAATCCCGGTTGAAAAACGAGTCGATCGCTTTGGAGGGCCACTTATGCTCTCAGCAATGCTGAGCCTTGAGACAAACTGAAAGATGGCTTCTTAAAGCTCTTGGAGAATCTTTAATTTACAGTCAAATATTATTGCAAATCTGTGTACATCGGGGATCCCAGAAAAATAAGCCGCTCCAAATAAAACAACAGTAGTTTCAATATCTTTAAAATTGGAGAGGTTAATATTTCACAGTGAATAAATGTTTACACAGTGAGCCGCTGAATTACGAACTTTTAAACGCTTCATATGATTTCAACATCCGACATTTCAGCTATCATCACATAAAGCTACGCACCTTTGTCAGTTTTATTTGTTGATTTACGACATCTTTTGTATCTGTTTCTTTATGCAAATGTTTCTCAGAACACCGTATTCTCCATATTTACACAACAAATGAACACATAGTCAGTACATTGCATATTATTCTAGTTGTGTTTTTATTTAATGAGAGTTTACTATTTTGCCAGTAACTACACTTAAATGTTGATTGCAAGTGATACTAAAAATTGTGCTAAATTAAAATTGGTCAGTCGCATGTGTTTGCGTACACCACAATTGAACAGAGAACCAGAAGATGCTTCTGTCAAGTAGCCGCAAATAATTGTTTTAGACGATATAGAAGAAGAATCTGCTGCCATTAATCATGAACACACTGTGCAAGAATACTGGCTTATTTATTTATGAATAAACTGTTATTTACATTTATTTAAATGATCTGAGTAACCGGATTTTTATGATATTTCATTATTTAAATATTCTTGTAAAATGTTAGTTTAGTCCAGGAAGTGGTCTGATCAAATCGTGTCTGTGTAACCTCAGTCAGTTTGAAGGCAGGTACTAGTGGAAAATTATGGGAACCAAGTGTAGACTGGGACATTCCGAGTGAGAGTTCAAGAGAGCGTTTCAGCACTGTAAGAAGGCAGACTTTTCTTGAGTAATGTGCGCGATTGAGTCATGTAGGTGACTGTTTATAAGTGGTGAACGAACACTACAATATTCTTAACTTTTGAAGATACTTTACATTTCGAGAGGCCTAAATGTACTCCACAGTAGGACTGTAAGCCGGCCGGAATGGCCGTGCGGTTCTAGGCTCTAGAGTCTGGAACCGAGAGACCGCTACGGTGGCAGGTACGAATACTGCCTCGGGCATGGATGTGTGTGATGTCCTTAGGTTAGTTAGGTTTAAATAGTTCTAAGTTCTAGGCGACTGATGACCTCAGAAGTTAAGTCGCATAGTGCTCAGAGCCATTTGAACCATTTTTAGGAATAGAACTTTCAAGAATAAACATTTTTCATCATAATTCTGTCATCTTCATCAATTACAGATATTAGAATAGAACCCTTTTAATAAAATATTCGTTTACCTTCTGTCTTATGTTTCTGTGTGTTTTATTAACTTACAGTTCTAGCCAATGCATAGGCTGCTTGACTGCAGGATCACAGCTACAAATTATCATTTGCAGCGAATTAGCTACAAGGGCATAAAAGCAGATGTGTGCGGACTGCATCGATATATCCTTTAAAACAGAGACATGTGAGCTCCAATACCAAATAGGTAAAGTCCCAGCTGGTTTGTTCGTATGCCAAGCTGTTTTGAAGAGTAACTACACAGCAGCAACAGTTAGGTACAGTCACGTATATACCACTTTATTGCTGCCCGTTACCGTTGTATTGCCTCTCAGTTATCATTGCAGTAAGGCCCAGTGCTGTGTTACATTGGAAAGGTAAACAGCAATCTTGTATGTTCTGGTAAGTGAAAAATTATCAAAATCTGGAAGGGCTTACACAAATCTCAATGGATACGTATGACACACATAAAAGCGTCTTACCCTAATACTTTGCAAGGGTCCCTAATGGTTACTGCCGAGTAGCTGCTCTTCTGAACAGCAGGTCATAAGAGCAAACCAATTGCGTCCTTACCAGCGATACTTGTACTTTAGGTGCGTGTCCTCTTCAACGCCGGTTTATTTCGCCACATCTGGACCTGATGTGGCGATCTCGGATTTCCCAAAATATTCACCTGCTCAGAAGACTTCAGAGTTCAACATGGTGACGCACAAATTAACACATGCAATTCTAAAAGTAACTCATATTGAGCCTATTCTTAGTTCCGTAAATCAAGCTTAAAAACGTTAGGTTACTACTCTGGAGCACATTGAAACCTCAATAAATATAAGCCCCTTCAGAAGTGAAAGTCTGGCATTCATCACCAAAAAAACATAATCCTTAACCCGTACAGAGACGTTTTGATTGAAGTTGACCACTTCCCGGACTAAACTAATATATTACAACAATATTTAAGTAAAGAAACATCATAAACATTCTGTCACAGTCAAATAATTTACAGTAATTATAGATATAGTTTCGTCAGCAAGTAAATATGCCAGTATTCTTTTGCAAGTTCGCTCACGTTAAATGACAGCAATTTGTCGATAAATATTAAGTAAACAATTATTTACGCCTCGTTGGCAGAAGCATCTTTAGGTTCCCTTTTGAATTGTGGTGTTTGCTAGCACATGCAATTACCACTTTTAAATTAGCACAGTTTTTAATAGCATTTAGTATCAACATTTAAGTAAAAATAGTAGAAAAATTGTAAACTGTTCATTAAATAAAAACACAAGTATTACGAAATATGACATACTGATGCCTTGTTCATTTGCAGCGTAAATGTAGAGAGTACAATGTTCTGACAAATATTTGCACAATGGCTCAAAATGGTTCAAATGACTCTGATCACTATGCGACTTAACTTCTGAGGTCATAAGTCGCCTAGAGCTTAGAACTAATTAAAGCTAACTAACCTAAGGACATCACACACATCCATGCTCGAGGCAGGATTCGAACCTGCCACCGTAGCGGTCGCCCGATTCCAAACTGTAGCGCCTAGAACCGCACGGCCACTCCGGCCGGCCATTTGCGCAATGAAAAGAATATAAAAACGTAATAAATCAAGAAATAAAATAGATACAGATATGTAGTTTTCAGAGGCGATGCTATCAGTTAATTCTATCATTGGAGACGACGTTGAGACGACGTTTGTTGAAATGGCTTAAAACGATTGATAATTGTTATTTCAGAGGGTGAGTGATTGTGGAAACGTTTATTTGCTGAGAGATATTAACTTCTGTGCTTTGAAAGACAGTGAGATATTGTTGTGCCATTGGATGCATCTCATTTTTCTGAGATAGCAAATGTACACAAATTTGCATTACTATTTGATCTGCTCAAACAGTCATATTTAGCCGTCTTTAAGATTGCCTTACATTCCACCATTTCTTGGAGCATCTCCTGCACAAAAGCCATGCAAGTAACCGTTGGCCAAATTCACAACTTTCTGGATTTTTCCCACATCCAGTCCTTTGCTGACGCCCTTGCACCTGCCTTGCATGGAGCGGACACAGTGGCCTCCCCGGACGTGATGCGCTGTTAGCCCTGGTCTGAAAATGTCTTTCAATAGTAAACATTAAACACGTATTTTTGGATGCCCATATTTTGCGACTTTCAAACCAAACAGTCGTAAAGGAATTCAATTAGATTAAATGGAACATTGAAAATAAAATTTGGTAATCATGTCGTATCAAAACGGGCTGTTCTTGTTGTTATTGATTGTTGGTGTCTTTGCCTAAATGATAAATCCAAAATAAATGCGGCAATGCTGAAAAACTTGCAGTCACAGCCGCTTGAAAGCAGACGCCAGCTATCCCGTGAAAGTCTACATAACAGTTTCAAGACCCAATGTTAAGTGAGGAATCCCTGCTTCGAACTGCGATCAGTGGAATTGCAAAGACAGGATTTGACGAAGTGCAGTGCGCAAGGAGGCACTGAAGCTATCAGTCTTCTTGCGCTCCACAGGATGACGGAACGAGAAGAAGTCGTAACATTTATTACAATTGAAAGTACCTACCAACACACATTTACAGTGGTTTACAAAACATGTATTGGGATGTAAATACGGATGAGTTTTAACTTTGCTTAAGTGGCGTAACTTTGAAGGGTGAGTGAAAATAGAAAATAAAACAAGTACACATAGAAGCGATGGCAAATGATGTACTTACATACCAATCTAAATCCACCAGTGAGTTCTTAGGACATCTCAGAATACGTTGCCACATAAAGCCCTCCAATACCAAAAAAGGAGACATTCGGGAACATAATATCACCGATAGATTGTCCGGTCGTAGATCGGGTACATATCCAGTATTGCTAACGAGTGATGGTGACAATTAAGTAAAATCTGTGACTCGTTTGTAAATTAGATAAAGTAAAAAAAAGAAACTAAGTGACGAAGTAAGTCGATTCGTGAGGGTTTTTAATACGAAACTGGACGAGAACGAACAAAGGGTACTCAAGTTGGAAGAGTATTTCTTATGTGCATAAGACTGCAGAGAAAGTGGCTGAAGCTGTACAAGATTAGTTCTCCAGTGTAGCCACTAAACAAGGCAATTGGAAAGAAGTTTTCAAAGAGAGAAGCAAAGAAACCGAAAAGCGAGTACAGTGCAAAGAAGATGGAGTGATGTCCGAATTAAAAATTGTATGACAGAGTTGTGCGATCAAGCGAGAGTTTTGTGAACACGTTCGACTGGGGATGCATCCGAAGACGTACACATCGCCAGTAATTTTGCCCTGCATGGCTCGAACGACAGTAGGGTAAGCGCAGGTGAGAATACTCTAACAATGTAAGTGTAAACTACGCCTCGTAGCTCACATTGGGCGGCAAAAATTCCAAACAGAGGAGTTATCGCTGAAGGATTAGTTATATTACAAGTTAGTTGCAGGACGAAGTTTTAACCTGAGTTTGGCGAGTGGAGAAATCCTACCGAAAATTTTTAGAGATTTCTAGACGAATTACGATCTCTGGCAACACAGAATAGAATTTTTAATGAAATAAAATGGAGGAAAAACCTTTATTGGAATGACACCCTCAATTAGACTAAGCTTCCCTCACTCTCTAAAACTGTGTGCCAGACCGGAACTCGACCCTGGGACCTTTTCCTTTCGTGGATAAGTGCTCAAGTCGATGAGTTGGGTTTTGTTTTGTTTTTTGGCCTCCTTACTTCTCCACAGTCCTTTCAATCGTTCATCTTTAGTTGTCTTCTCTGCCTGGCTTCTGTGCCTTGTATCTTACTTGTAGATAGAAGAAATTGACTGACATAACTATTTCATGTGATGTAGAAATTTCTTTTTTCACTATTCATTTAAATTAAAATTCTGCTTCCTTATAAATTAAACAATGAGGAAGATGTTTCATTCTGTGCAACAAAACATGTCATAACATAGTAAGACCCCTTTTGCTAACTGCAAATTCTTTCACTGTTAAGATGTGAAGTAATTTATCATCCTTTTGGATACTTTATAGCTCTTTGTTCCAAAATTAATTATTATGCAGCTCCATAAGTGCAAATAATTCTGACATTAAATACAAGTAACATTATGGGTAAAGGTATTAACCTTAAATAACAAGATAGGAAGTAAGAGACTCAGCAGTCTGTACACTAATCTTGCATCGGTATCATGTTCCTGCATGATCAGCAAACTTTTTTGGGTATATTATTGTGTGCAGTTCATGGTGCAGTGAGGTCAGTCTACACTTAAATGTCATTAAACCTGGATTTTCTTATGTCATCACATAGTGCCAGAATTGAGCCAGAAGCCTAATTACCACGTTGTTTGCTGTGTAGAACTTACGTGTAGAGGGGTTTGGGTTTGGGGTTGTGCAGAGGTGGGACTCAATTTACCAATTTCTTTACTAAATACATAATACTTCTGAATGACAAAATAGTAATACAACCACAATAAAACGATATATGTTTCTGTAGCCTGTTACGATCCTTAAGCAGAACTCATATCATAAATACAACGAATTATGTTCCATACAGTAAACAAAATTAAAATTCAGGTTTGCCCTAGGATACTTAATCAGGCAACAACATTAGGAATTACAATGCATCGCCCTCAGGTAATAACGGTAATGGAGATAACTTCACCAATTAAACATATGATTCCGAAACGTCTCAATTAGACAACATATAACTAAGCATTGATCTAGCACTACTGTCATCACGAGACACAATGTCCCAGTGAGTTAGCCCACTACACTCTGCCAAACTACCTACATACATAACTCAATAAATTCTTATAAAAACATGTGCACGTGTACACACATGATCACACATACACGCGAACACATGCACGCACGCATAGGTGATCATTCACACAGAACAAGATTAGTTCTTAGTACAACTTGTGTGAAAAACTGAGATACACTCAATGTGTGATTCACACAAAATCACATTCTACCTAATTGAATTGATCGCGTAATTTTACAAATTAATTTGCTCTCATTCACAGTGCACACTTTCACTCCCCATGTGCCATCAATCAGCAGCTATCTTGTCACATGAGAACCATGGGCTTTAGTGCAGAATGTTTTTATGAATACACCTACTGTATCACTCATACGCAACACAGTGCACTGCAACAACCACAAAACCAGCAGTGTATAACCGTCAGCTTCTAAAGCGCTCGGCTAGTGCTTCTCTTGACATGCAGAAACCATTTTCTGCACCTTCACTGGCCTGTCCACTTCACTGGGAAAAGATACCAAACCCTCTGCCAAGCCACGCCTCACACAGACAATAGCAATGTCCGGCTGACCATACTGTAGCGCACCAGCTTCTTGGGGCACTCGCTCTTGGCTCTGCCCAGAACTCGGCCTCTCGTGTCCATGGAACAACTGAATACATCGCCTCCTGTGCTTGTGTCCAGCTCAGCTACAGCGGTGCTCGCGGCAGTCATGTGCCATCTGGCGGCTCCAGCGCGACACTCTACTCGAATGCGTCGCGCCACTCGACACGGCACATGGCTTGCATCACTTTTGCTTTGGTGGCACAAATTCTTGTATATTGACAGATTACGTTGCTGTCCCAAGTAGTGATGCAAGTTTTTGTTGCATCCATCCACAGATTCCACATGCTTGGTGACGTTTGAGTAAAGGCCACTGGAGGCAGGTTTGTTCTTAACTTGTAATCTACCGACACCTGAAGGATAAATTTTACGATGTTGATAGGTCATTAATGTTTTCTTTAATACTGTAGAACGTAATGGGCAACAAATCATGTACATGTGTGACTTCCTTGAAACTGACAGAAAATCTGGCGTCATTGTGGTAATGTTTAGCAGCACAAAGGTTCTAATGTGTAGTGTTCAGGAGGAAGACCTTAATTATCTTGTTTTATGTCTAAATTAACTGTTTGCTTTTTGTACAGAACCAAGCAGTGGAAACGTTTATTAAGGTGTATCTTCTCTTGTGGGAGTGTTTTCAGGAAATACGAGGCAAGGATCCTGAATTGAATGTTAATTTTTTTAGAACATTCTGGACAGTTCGAGCCAGTGATTTGCCTACCTAGGTCTCCTGACACGAGTCCCATCAAACATTTATGGGATATAATCAAGAGGTCAGCTCATGCACAAAATCCTGTACTATCTACACTTCTGCAATTACGGCGACTATAGACTATGCTTATGGCAACTATGGCTCGATATTTCTGAATGATCTTCCACTGACTTACTTAGTTCATGTTACATAGAGCTGCTGCACTAAGCCAGGAACAAGGAGGTCTGACACAATCTTAGGAGACATCTCTTGACTTCCCTCACTTCAGAATACAATTGTAGATGATACCTATAATACGATGGCACACAGTCGTTGTAAATGATAATTAGGCCATACCACTGACTGTGAAGACGGTTTCCCGCGAATTTTAGTGTATTTCCTTGCATTTATATATACTGATTTCGTGAGTAAATTTTCTGTGTAATTGATAATGTTCTCCTATCGGTGTATGTGACATGATATGAGGATTGAGTAATGCTTCTTTGTAGATGTTGATGTGAACAATTTATCACAGAGTGCTTTTTGGTGCACCTCCTTTCTTATTAGTGCTCCTGAGGCTATGTTCTAATGTGTGAATATTATAGGAGTTTAGTGGAATGGTACAGGGTAATGAGTTTGTTGTGGGCCACATGAAATTTGATGAATAGTTTGAGACATGGACCATGATAATGTGGAAGGCATTGGAAAGAGATTACTTGGTGTGAATAATGTGTAAGCATGGTCTGGTAGGCTGTGAAGGTTTATAATTTTCTTACTCCAGGTAAATGGTTGTCAATCTGTTAAGATGAAGCGATGTTTCTATACTTGTGTGTTGATAAGTGTGTTTTTGTTGTTTTGCAACTGAATGTCTCATGTTTGAAAAGTGCATATGATGTACAGGATGTAAAGCCATATAGAGGTTGTGTCTAACTATAATAACAATTTGTCCATTTTATTTGGACTGTTGAGCTCCGTGGCCGTGGATAATGATATTTCACTGAAAAAATACGGCAACCAGCCACTTTTTAATGCGTTTTTTATTTACGCCAATATGCATTTCGGGTTTGCACCCATCTTCAGCTGGCAAATTACATGGATCTTCAGTTACTACAGTAGTACAATCTCGACAGCAGTTTGGATGCTGCAGCAAGCTTTCTCCTTTCCTTGTTTTTTCCTGGCTTTTCTTCTTTTTTGCAACGACACAAACACTTTTTATCACGTATTTTGCACAGGCGCACTGCGTTATCCGCCATGTTGTCGACAAAAGAAGAAAAGCCAGGAAAAAACAAGGAGAGGAGAAAGCTTGCTGCAGTATCCAAACTGCTGTCGAGATTGTACTACTGTAGTAACTGAAGATCCATGTAATTTGCCAGCTGAAGATGGGTGCAAACTCGAAATGCATATTGGCGTAAATAAAACGCGCATTAAAAAGTGGCTGGTTGCCGTATTTTTTCAGTGAAATATCTAACTATAATTCTGTAAGAAATCTGGGTGTGATTTGATTTGCAGAGTGAAGCCACATTATATTTATTCCTAACAGATACAGAGTAATTGGTGAGAGATGAAATGCAGTCACCGCAGAAATAACTAAACAACAGCTTGCTTTCGAGATTAATGGTACTAAAGAACTGTAAACGGGTCATAAGACTAATGACACTGAATATTTTGGACTTATTTATCCCTGAATGTTAGTGAGTTAATTTTGAGAGAAAATTATGTATGTGAGTGGCAAAAGGTAAGTTGATTCCTTTGAAAAATTTTGATGTTCCTCAGTTTAAAATGATACTGATTGTTGACTGCCACCTTGAAGAATGCCCTTGAGTAATCTTCTTTCTTCTCAGAGTGGTATGTAATTTGATGTATATGACTTGATGAACCAACATGTCATTTTATGTGTGTGAATATGTTATTCTCCACTGACATTTTTTTTTCTATTTAAGTGAATTTATGTTTTATTGACGAATATTTATACCTTCTGAAGTTAATGATGTTATGTGAATTTGAAGGTCTGGCTGCCTGATTTCACTGCTTGATGCT
The DNA here is from genome assembly GCF_023897955.1 of Schistocerca gregaria. NCBI lineage: Eukaryota > Metazoa > Arthropoda > Insecta > Orthoptera > Acrididae > Schistocerca > Schistocerca gregaria. The sequence goes on from NC_064920.1 coordinate 947,981,885, forward strand.
GTAAATTTTAATAGATATATTAACATTTTTCAGTGAACTGCCTGGTTTGTACTTGCTTGCCCATTGTATGCTGAAATGATAATGTTTCTGTTTAGTGGTGGTCGTTATCTGATTGTGATTATATTAGTTGCAGTGCCCATAGGTATGTTCTCCACTATCACTATCACTTGAACTTTCCTGCTATAATTGTTTCTAGTTGTGGAAGCTGAAGCGGAGAAGAGACCTTAATTTTATACACTCCTGGAAATGGAAAAAAGAACACATTGACGCCGGTGTGTCAGACCCACCATACTTGCTCCGGACACTGCGAGAGGGCTGTACAAGCAATGATCACACGCACGGCACAGCGGACACACCAGGAACCGCGGTGTTGGCCGTCGAATGGCGCTAGCTGCGCAGCATTTGTGCACCGCCGCCGTCAGTGTTAGCCAGTTTGCCGTGGCATACGTAGCTCCATCGCAGTCTTTAACACTGGTAGCATGCCGCGACAGCGTGGATGTGAACCGTATGTGCAGTTGACGGACTTTGAGCGAGGGCGTATAGTGGGCATGCGGGAGGCCGGGTGGACGTACCGCCGAATTGCTCAACACGTGGGGCGTGAGGTCTCCACAGTACATCGATGTTGTCGCCAGTGGTCAGCGGGAGGTGCACGTGCCCTTCGACTTGAGACCGGACCGCAGCGACGCACGGATGCACGCCAAGACCGTAGGATCCTACGCAGTGCCGTAGGGGACCGCACCGCCACTTCCCAGCAAATTAGGGACACTGTTGCTCCTGGGGTATCGGCGAGGGCCATTCGCAACCGTCTCCATGAAGCTGGACTACGGTTCCTCACACCGTTAGGCCGTCTCCCGCTCACGCCCCAACCAACATCGTGCAGCCCGCCTCCAGTGGTGTCGCGACAGGCGTGAATGGAGGGACGAATGGAGACGTGTCGTCTTCAGCGATGAGAGTCGCTTCTGCCTTGGTGCCAATGATGGTCGTATGCGTGTTTGGCGTCGTGCAGCTGAGCGCCACAATCAGGACTGCATACGACCGAGGCACACAGGGCCAACACCCGGCATCATGGTGTGGGGAGCGATCTCCTACACTGGCTGTACATCTCTGGTGATCGTCGAGGGGACACTGAATAGTGCACGGTACATCCAAACCGTCATCGAACCCATCGTTCTACCATTTCTAGACCGGCTAGCGAACTTGCTGTTCCAACAGGACAATGCACGTCCGCATGTATCCCGTGCCACCCAACGTGCCCCAGAAGGTGTAAGTCAACTACCCTGGCCAGCAAGATCTCCGGATCTGTCCCCCATTGAGCATGTTTGGGACTGGATGAAGCGTCGTCTCACGCGGTCTGCACGTCCAGCACGAACGCTGGTCCAACTGAGGCGCCAGGTGGAAATGGCATGCCAAGCCGTTCCACAGGACTACATCCAGCATCTCTACGATCGTCTCCATGGGAGAATAGCAATCTGCATTGCTGCGAAAGGTGGATATACACTGTACTAGTGCCGACATTGTGCATGCTCTGTTGCCTGTGTCTATGTGCCTGTGGTTCTGTCAGTGTGATCATGTGATGTATCTGACCCCAGGAATGTGTCAATAAAGTTTCCCCTTCCTGGGACAATGAATTCACGGTGTTCTTATTTCAATTTCCAGGAGTGTATTTTTGTCCTTCAATTAATAAATGTTTGTGCTTGTGACATTTTATATCATTCTGTGCGTGAAATTTTGTATTTGACTGATGAACATTGTGCAATGGCTCATTGTTTTGCTGTTAATGCATTACAGGAAGGGAGATCATGCATTGACTGTGATTTCCAAAGACAGCGGTGAGTTGCAAGACCACAACAGTCATGAATGTGAAATATCTTCTAATTCAGTTTTCGTTACAGATCGAGTACTGATGACAATAGTTTGTTAATTTGAAGTTAAAGGACAATCTGAGAAATTCCAGCCAGGTCTTCTCCATTTTTGTGATGAGGCATTATCTGATTAACTTCTCATGTTATTCTGCAGGCAAGGAAAGACATGTTTGGAGAATAGACACTCAAAAAGTAAGAAGAAGAGGGCCATAGCTGGTGTTGGAATTATAAGTAGCCAAACTGTTGTAATTGTGAAGTATGGCTTAGCTGTGATAATGTAGATCTTGTGTGATAACAATGAGCCATAAGTAGTGGTGTATTTTTGTCAGTTCAAGAATTGACGAATAAACCTTTGTGGCATGATAATTTTACCTATATTTCATGTAAAATGATACTTTTTAGCCAGTCATAGATGTTATTTATTGTATTTTGAGTTAATGTGAGAATTTGTTATGATATTATGTAATTAGGTTAATGCTGATAACTGTGCATACATTATGTTTATTATCATGGGATGAAAAGATTTGTCAAGTTACAGAGTAACAGAATAACTGTTTTTTATGATGTAAGACATCCACCTTGAGAGATGATGTGAATAAATAATATGCATATCTGTTGAAATGCCATACGATACTGTTAGATTAATTATTTTAAATTATTTTCATATTCCAGGCCATGGGGTGGATGGCAAGACAGAGGCTGACACACTGCCACAAGATGCACAGGCTACCCAATTAGGTGTTAGCTGAGACCACCAGTACAGAGCACAATGACTCTGTGAAGCAGCTCTTGATTGCCCACGTGAGGTGCTAACTGGGTAATTGACATAAAATGTGGAGAATCCTCCCATGAAATTTCCATAAGTTCACAGTAACTGTAGAATGTCATGGATGGTCACAGTAACCTTGGCATGGACCAACTGGTGTTGTACATCCAGAATAGGCAACAAACAAAAATAGACTGTTCTGATCTGTATCATCATAACTAACAATTTTGCGATGAAACCATCATATGTAAATATGTGTGTGTTCCCATGTGCACAAAACAATGTAGCCTACCTGTCAAATACTTTTTGCCAACCAAGTACCCAAACGATGGTATACTCTTTTTCTGTATTGACGATTTTGCAGTGATTTAAGGGAGATGTAATGCATGGAAAATATCTTACTTTAACACTCTGTGTAATGAAGATGAGAGAGGAAAATGAATATAGTAATATCCTAAATATATTGGTCATCATGAACATCCTCAGTGAAGATTATATAGGAACTTTCAAAAAGTTTTCTCACAATTAATGTCATATGGTCAAATTAAATGTTATTTTACTATTTTTAGTAATGTTATTTTGTGTGACTGCAATCACAATTAAAACTTTTAGAGCTGATGTAGTAGAATGCTTGTCCTCATTAAATTATTTACTTCAGAATAGTCTTATTTGCAATAACATTGATTCATACATGTACACACATGAAACATTTACATAGCACAGTCTCTAGCATTATCAATGTATGTTTTAAATATAACATTTTTAGTTAAAAGTTGGTGTGTGAGGCAATATATCTACCTAAATCTTTTACCCTTTATTTTCTTCATAAACATAAACATAAATTTATGTTTCTATTGTTATGCCTTAAACTCTTGTTTTGCTCACTACCTGTAGCTGAAAGATCTCTGTAATATTCATTTCTTTTAATATTACTTAGATTATTTTGAATCATCTTACTTGTTGAGAATCCATTTGAATTCATATTTATTTGTTATTTTCCATAACGTCCAATTATTCATTCTTAAGCCCACCCAGTTTCCAAATAAAAGATGCATTTGGCAAACTGTTTGTATTCACAGATGTTTTGCCATGATGACAATCGAATATCTTAGCACAACCATTAAGCTTAACTTTTGAAAAATCATATGTTATTATTGCGTAATGTCAAGCTCTGCCATGAAGTTACCCTAGCTTATTTCATTTTACAACTCTTTACATTCGTTTTGTTATTCAATAACTTCGTTGTTTTGAAATTTATTAGGGCCTCGTATTTCAGTTTGGAATGCCTTATGGTGGTATCTCCAGAGCAAGTTTCAAATCTGTAGAGTTTACCAAGAAGAATGTGATGAAAGTTTTTTGTCAGCTTCGTAATGACATTTCATCTCATTATGTTTTGCATTAAGTAGATCGCAACAGTTGTCTATGTGTAGTCTGTGCTCTTCTGCTACACTCAATTTAAGGTGATTGATATATGCTGATAGATCAGTCTTTGCACAGCCACCGAGATAGTTCCGTATCTCTACGGAGTTAGTTCGTGCTCCACAACGCGTCGAGGAAACTTGTCGTTCTGTGACACCAGCAACTTTACATATCGTCTACAAGTTGTACAGAAGCCACAGTGAGTTGTGGTTTGGGAAAACGGGTAATCGTGCAAACACTTCACTTGAATGAATACTTCACCATCAGGACATCCATCTGTACACGCCAGTTATCTACAGCATGTTGCATCAACTGTAAAACAATAAGGTTCCTAATTCGTTAGCTCAAATTGATGGAAATTTGATTTAAACAGATTTGTACACAGTTTTAATAAATCACATTTTCATAGGAAAAAGTAATTTTGTTTTGAATAAGTTGTAGCTCATAGCTGTAACTCACTGAGAAATAACTAAATAAATTATGTTCATAATTCCACAGGAAGTGTAACGTTTCTTATGTTAGCTGGTCTGAATAAGCGTTCACTGAATTTATTATTTTGCAAGGTCCAGACCAAAACGTCCTGTGTACTATCTCAGACCTTATGGTATGTAACAGTAACTGTAACATTGATGTGTGTATTCTTCAGTGTTCTAACACAAACTGAATTAGTGCTTTGCTTCTCCAGTTATGGTGTCGAGATTTTGTTTAAATTGTCAATAGCTATCTGAAAGTTTGTTGTTCTGGACAAAGTGCTAATTCGAGCTCATTGTTAATTAAAAGTTAATTAAAGAATGTGATTCTGAGCTAAGTAACATATTAAGCTATTTGTGTAACCAGTGGTGGAATATTTCCTGAATGGTTGAAATACGATGAAGTTAAGCCACTGTTTAAGAAGGAAGATAAAGAAACAGCATCAAATTTCCGTCCAATTTCACTGTTGCCAGCATTCTCAAAAATTTTAGAAAAAGTAATGCACAATCGGCTTCATTACCATCTTATCTCAAATAACATAATGTCAAAGTCACAGTTTGGATTTCTAAAGGGTTCTGATATTGAAAAGGCTATCTACACTTAACAGTGAAAATGTGCTTAATTCATTAGACAAAAAATTGAGGGCAACTGATATATTTTGTGATCTATCAAAGGCATTTGACTGTGTAAATCACAATATCCTTTTAAATAAATTATAATATTATAGTGTAACAGGAAATGCTTCAAAATGGTTCAAATCTTATATCTCTGGCAGGAAACAAAGAGACATGTATCAAGCTATCAGGCATCATCCAACTGGGAACTGATCACATATGGGGTCCCACAAGGTTCCATTTTGGGGCTGTAAGTTCGTTTTGTTTGCTGATGATACAATCATTGCAATAAATAGCAAATCAAGTGCAGTCTTAGAAAGATCAGTTAATAAAATATATGTGGACATTAATCACTGATTCCTAGCCAATTCTCTGTAACTAAACTTTGAAAAAACACACTACATGCAGTTCAGAACTCGTAAGGGGTGTCCCACGAGTATATGCCTAACATACGATGACACGCAAATAGAAGAAGTGGACAGCATTAAATTCTTGGGATTGCAGCTAGGTAATAAATTCAACTGGGAGGAGCACACCACAGAACTGCTGAAGCGTCTTAACAAATCTCTATTTGCAATGCGAATTGTGTCAGATGTAGGGGATATAAAAATGAAAAATCTGGCATACTACGCTTACTTTCATTCCATAGTGTCTTATGGGGTTATTTTTTGGGGTAATTCATCAACCTAAGCTAAAGTTTTCCAGGCACAAAAGTGCAGTAAGAGCTATATGTGGTGTGAACTCAAGAACATCCTGCAGAAGCCTGTTTAGGGAACAAGGGATACTAACTACTGCCTCCCAATATATTTATTCGTTAATTAAATTTGTCATTAAAAATATTTTTTCAAACCAACAGCTCAGTTCATGGAATCAATACTAGAAATAAGAATACTCTTCACAAGGATTTAAAGTCACTTAGTCTTGTACAAAAGGTGTGCATTATTCACGAACACACATTTTCAATATCTTGCCAGCAGCCATAAAAAGCTTAACAACCAATGAAATTCAGTTTAAGAGAAGCCTAAAGGATTTTTTGGTGGCCAACTCCCTCTACTCCATTGATGAATTTCTCAGTAAAACCAACTAATATAACTTCTGCACAATTTCAGTGCAGTATTGTGTTGATTGCAAATGTGTGTGTGTGTGTGTGTGTGTGTGTGTGTGTGTGTGTGTGTGTGTGTGTGTGTGTGTGTGTAAGTACAATCTAACTCCTGCACCACTTCTCTGCACTAATGTGTTCATTGTATTATAGTAGTTGTATTACATGTTGATTACCTTATTAATAAATTAAAAACCGTTTTTATTTTAAATTCAGTACATTAGTATTTGTAAAATGACTCTTTCATATAGTGTTCATTAAAAAATGACTATCATTCCACTTGGGACCTGTGGAATGGTACGATAGCTTATTTGCTTGAGTTGTAAATATTTGTCATGTATTACTGTTTTTCTGGCATGTTCTACATCCTCGAGGACCTCCTCACTATGGATCAATTGGAGTGAAAGTAAATCTAATTTAATCTAATCTAATTTATCCATTCTATAATTTAGTTTTCAACTTCCAACAGGTTAATTGTATTACTTCTACTTGCAAAGACAGCTTCTTTTTCTTTTTTCTGACTGCTTCAAATACAGTTTTTCCTACAACACTGGTGACTGTTTTAGAGTATCTCTTGCAAATTGAGTAGTAGTGGCTGACAACTGTATAATTTTTCTGTGTTGTCTGTCCCCTTTGGTTGTGATATAGTTAGTGCAAATGCAGCATTGTTGCAAATTCGGTGAATTATTTCCCTCCAAAGATATTGAGCAACAATTTTGAATGTCCTTGTTTTATTTTTTTACCTCCAGCTTTAACTATTGCTCCTGCTATTTCTCATTTCTTTCGGCATTATTCTGATGACTTTATACATCTTCCTGAAACTGTTTCCAAAATGTCATTACTTTTACTATTAACTGTGTTTGTGATTAATAGTTTCAACTATGCAATAATTTTTAGAGATATTGCAATAGTTGTGCTATCATATCTCTGTTGTTAGTTTCTGTGCTGTTTGCCACCGTAACTGATGGTATATGGTTTGTTTAAAATTTTAAAATTTGATATGGCGACATAATCTGCTGCACCATGAGGCATCTTCCAATGGATGAAGAAGTGAATTTTATTGTGGTATCAAATCTTCTTGTTTTGCCGAAAATCTCTCTCAAATAAACACATCACGAAAGTCTACATTTTTGTGTCTATATCAATGAATTCCTTCAATCGGTCATCCTACTTCAAGGCAGTATCATGGGTGACTCTATATTCAGTTTCAATCACAACTCGAGATATTACTGGAGATTTCGGTAATTTATTATATACCTCGTTTTTCCTCCCAGTGTTCTCAACATTTCGCAAAACTCAGCACGCTGGATATAATGGAAAATTACTCTGTGTATGTCATGAAAACCATTAGGGTATTTAAATTTAACTCTAAAACTTATCCCATTTCAGAAACTGTCACAGATGAGAGCTTACTCAGCTCCACGATTTCATCATCAGACATACATTGAAACCCTCCAGTAGGCAGAGGGTGCTGTGTGGCTTGTCCATACAACTTGTTCACATCCAAGTAAATGATGTAACTTCAGTTACCGAATGTTTAATTGCACTACTGATGCATTTGTGTGTGATTTGTCTTCGTGTGCCTAGGGACATATTAAAAAAAGCCACATACGAATCTATTACTCCAAAACAAGCAGTACATCAGCACTGGTCATGGGTTCGATGTTGACATATGTGAGTCTGAGTGTGGCATCAGCGAAAACTGTGGCACGATGTAGTAGAATGATAGATCTAGAGAGTATGTTTTCAGGCATACATTTCGGAATCGGTAGAAAATGTCTGTGCCAAAATAAAGCCTTGCATAGTTCCATAAATCAGTGATGTTAAACTCCTGCCCCCCGTCCCCCCCTCCCCCTCACACACACACATGCACTGTGTGCCCATACTCCACATCTGATGTGGCAGTGCCCCTAAGGTTTCTGGAAAATGTAGTTATGTCAGTCAGTGGGGTTTCGTTGCCTCTCACCCCAGTACAGATATTCATAGGGGAAGACTCCTTCGTTACAAGCTGTAATTTACCATAACTGAGAAATTTAGCTCAAGTGCGATACAAATCCTCCTGATACAAAATTCCAGCAAGTTTTCGTAGTAGTACTTGTAAAAATCACTGTGAGTCCAGGAAATACAGTGTAGTTTTATAGGTGATTCTCTTCGAAAACGAAATATGTTTCTCTACACTGTCATATGCTTTTTTAACTCGATCAATGCACAGAGAGAAATCAGCCAAAGGCTCAGTTACGTAGTGAGCATCAAATCAACTTAAATTGTGTCATGGGAGTTGTTAATTCAAGTTACATGAACTGTGTGCAGCGCCGTAGAATTTACTGGTTGCATCCCGCCGATACCTATGCATTGTTTCAGCTTTATTACCTAATGGTTACTCGCAAATAAGGCAATCAATCGCTTTCTTGTACATAGATTTATCTTCCTGCTGTTATGTCACAGGAACGTTTTCCCGTAAAAGACATGAGATTTCCTTGTAGGATCTTCAGCCTGAGAGAGCAACAATCCCATACTATAATATTCAAGATAAAGATCAAAAAGACTATTACTATGCATATCAAAAGTAGTTTTGCATCACCCCAGTTCCCAGAACTCCTGAATATAGAGCTTGACTGTCGATATTGTATCACAGACACAGTCCCTTTGACTGTTCAGATATGTCACTAAACCCGCCAAAAACATGTAAACAATCATGCATGAACAGCGCCTATTAGACGGAGGGGGTGTGACAACCGATCAGTTCCAGTCATTCCATCAGGAAGGAGGTACACAGTTCGTTTTGCCTGTAGTTCAACCATGCCTAGAGAGTCAGTACCGCGGTACGATCGCGTCTACGTTGTTACTTTAGGCTAGGAAGGGCTCCCAATAAGCGAAGTATCCAGGAGCGTCGGAGTGAACCAAAGTGATGTTGTTTTAACATGGAGGACATACAGAGAGAAAGGAGCTGTCAATCACATGCCTCGCTCAGGCCTCCCAAGGGCTACTACGGCAGTGGATGACCGCTACCTACGGATTATGGATCGGAGGAATCCTGACAGCAACGACACCATGTTAAATAATGCTTTTGGTGCTGCCACAGGATTTCGTGTTACGATTCAAACTGTGCGCAATTTGCTGCACGATGCGGAACTTCTCTCCCGACGTCCATGGCGAGGTCCATCTTTGCAACAACGACACCATCCAGGGCAGCACAGATGGACCAAACAACATGCCGAATGGACCGCTCAGGATTGGTTCCACGTTCTCTTCAACGATGAGTGTAGCATATGCCTTCAACCAGACAATCGTCTGAGACGTGACAGAAGGCAACCCGGTCAGGATGAACGCCTTGGACACACTGTCCAGCGAGTGCAGCAAGGTGGAGGGTCCCTGCTGTTTTGGGGTGGCATTGTGTGGGGCAGACGTACATCGCTGGTGGTCATGGAAGGAGCCGTAACGGCTGTACGGTACGTGAATACCATCCTCCGACCGATAGTGCAACCATTTCGGCAGCATATTGGCGAGACATTCTTCTTCATGGACGACAATTCGGGGGCCCCATCGTGTACAACTTGTAAATGACTTTCTTCAGAATGACGATATCGCTCGAATAGACTGGCCAGCATGTTCTCCAGGCATGAAGCCTATCCAACATGCCTGGGATAGATTGAAAAGGGGTGTTAATGGACGACGTGACCCACCAACCAATCTGATGAATCTACGCCGAATCACCATTGAGGAGTGGGACAATCTGGGCCAACAGTGCCTTGAAGATCTGGTGGATAATATGCTATGCGACGAATACAGGCATAGATCAATGCAAGAGGACGTGCTACTGGGTATTAGAGGTACTGGACTGTACAGCGATCTGGACTACCACCTCTCGCTGTATGGTGGTACAACGTGAAATGTGTGGTTTTCATGAGCAATAAAAAGGGCAGAAATGATGTTTATATTGATATGTACTCCAGTTTTCTGTACAGGTTCTGGAACTCTCGGAACTGAGGGCAAAACTTAGTTTGATGTGTATAGAATCGTATGGATGTACAGCTTATTTTGCTGCTACAAAAGGCAAATGTCGTTCTGTGAAAGTGGAATGTGAGACAGTAGCATCATCCTCACAGCCCCACCTCCTCTACTAGCAAGATGGCGTTCAGGGGCATCGCACAGAGAGAAGATCGCTCACTCCTTGCAGAGAACATTCTTAAGCTTTAACAATTTATTTGTCTCATTGGGCAATTCTACACGCATGAGGTCATTTGCAGAGCAATCAAACAGATGCTCTATTAATCGCTTACTTGTATACACCGAATTTAGGCTGCTAAGAAAAATGTGATGTGTACCTTTTCTTGCAGACAATTGGGAGCAAATAAGGTGGGATAAGATTTTGATTCAGCAGTAGTACTGTTTCTCATCCTGGGAGATTAATAATAAATCTATATGTTGTAGATATCAACCAGCAAATTTGAGGAAGTGTACAGGTCTAATGACGTTATGCATAGGAACAGCATCATCTGACTTGCATCATTTCAGGATGTGTTCATGTATAGATACACAGGTATTCTGCTTCTCAAATTTACCTATATTCTGAAGGTTCATATGGAATCACGTTTATAATACCCACAAATATCTCACACTTGGTATTTATTTGTAAGCTCTACGTGTTTACTGCAATATCTCTCACAAGCCAGAAGTTACCATACAAACCAATGTGTGTCGCTATGCTCGATGTTACTAATACTTTATTTTCCAGCTACATCCTCTGGAAGGACGATACAGAATAACCTCTCTTGCGTATTAGATAGAACACATGCACATGAATGTCTGATACAGGACTCTGCTGAGTGTTTTCCCAAATTCTCTTTCTTAGCATTCACAGAACCAGGCCTGTATTTGCTTCAGGATTAAGTCTTCAAATCACTGAGCAATTGAGGTACACCACAATATCGTATCATTATCACCCCATATATGTGTAATGACATTGTTCAAGACACCTTTTTAGGTAGAAGAGCGAACTCACATCATATCGTAGTACTGTACATAATGACAACATACCATAGCTAATTTAAGATCTTGGACAGTTCCCTTTCCAAAATGGGTAGATATATCTTTAGGAAAAGGATTGGATCTCAATACTCTACCATATTACATATGCAACCAAGCGATGTCCCATCCCCAAGAGCACCTCGAAGCACTGAGGATGATATTTCTGCATGTCATACCTGAACATAATAATCATAGCTATCAGAATGGGCAGTGAGAGTGTTTCCCACTACTACACTATCATCAGTAAAGTAATGAAGACCTCATCTGACTATCAACGATGGCACTGCTGCTCACAATGGTCCAAGTATCAGTGAAAATGGTGATGCAAACATCGATGACATTCATACACACACTGATCCACACATTGGATGCAGTAGTCCAAGTTTCATGACTAATAGCGTTGTGTTAGGCAGCTGTGATTCCTCGAGAATGCTGAATAAATGTGAATAAAATTTGCACTCACATACACAAGCTTAGAGGCAGATACATAGCCAATGTAGAAACTCTGCCTTGTTTGAATCAGTGAAGGGTCACGTCCACCTCCAATTTCCCCTCCAGATATTCTCAGATAGCATAAGTTGGCTCAAAATTATCTATTGTCCTATGACGTGTTGTTGGCCAGTTTTTAGGGTATCTGACCCACTACAACAAACAGAACAATGACACTTGTTAAGTATACTTGAAAAGAAAAACAGCACCTGACACGTACCAATATATAGAGAGATAGAGATTTATACTGCTTACTCTCATCATCATTAAGTTCCTGAGACAGCTTGGCCAACATTTCTAAATCTCTACTAATGTTAGGAAAGCAACTCTCTAGTGTTAGCATAATCAAGAATGGAGTGGATGAGACATCATAATTCATTGATCCTGAAACAAGAATGACACCATGTATCAGAATTGATTGATTCTAAGACAAGAATGACACTGGTTAAGTAAAATGCAAAGAATACAGACACTAACACAGACAAGTACATATGATACTCACCTGGAGACGGTGTAGTCACATACATCTACTGGGGTTGCTCTCAGATCATCATCATCATAATTTAGTATTCCTAAAACAACAACAATAACCACACACACACACACACACACACACACACACACACACACACACACACACACACACACACACACAGGCACACACACCTATAGATAATAACTGTTGCCTACATATAAGATCCTCAGCTGTAAAACATTCCATTAAAACTGAAAATGCGTCTTCATCAAAGAGAAGTTATGGTGTGCTGTCATCGACCACCTCCTCAAGACAGGGGCACTTGTTGCCACTACTGCTGATGCTACTGTATCTCTTAATGATAATGATGCTGATCACAATGCTACTGACACAGATGAATGCCATAGTCAGACTTAAGTGAAATATGGCATGCTAGCTGCCTTATATACTCATGGCTATGCAGTGGTGGTGGGGGTAAGATTTAGCCTTTAGAACCGCAGATTCTTCAATGAGTAGACATGTGACACTGCGGCTCCTGGGGGTGGAGTGCTAGGGGATTACTGTGAGCGCTCATGGAACGCTTGTTAGAGAAGAATATGTGACAGATTATTTTAAATCATTTATTTGTAATGCAGCTCAATAGCAATTATATATTTTCTAATGGACAAACAAAACAATTCTTCTTCTTCTCCCTCCTAAGGGCAATGATATGTTTCTAGACTTCCAACAGTGATGTTCTTATAAATGTTATATATCTATAACGGTTTGTCACTGCCATTTTGAAGTATTTGTTATGAAATTGGACTGCATGATCTGTTTCAAGATTGTTTGGAATGTGATTAGTTCCTAAAACAAGCAACTGATCAAACACCTGTGCAGCTACCTTCCCTGTATTCGGTTCCACAGTTAAAGCCTCTGTGTTTGAAACTATTTTTTGTCCCATGAACGTTGTCTCATATTCATAAGATGCATATGTCATAAATCTTCCAACGCGCGAATTAGAAAGCAGCTACAGTTGAATGTCTTGCATGCTGGTTCATAGAGCTCTTGAACTACCGTATCCATGATTATTCAACCACATGCTTTTAAAACATTTAAATTATCGAAATGATTTCATTCGAACTGCTATACACATGGCTGTGGCCAATGCTATGAGCAATCATAATCGTTCAGTTGTTTCATTCCGTTCATTGTAGTGGATGTACAGGTGAGTTCAGTTCTCAATTTTCTTACTCTGAATCTCAATAACGGCACTACCAGGTGCATCCTTTAAGTCAGTTTAATAATATTTCTACATTTCAAAATCTTGGGGCTTGTTGCCATTATTGAAGCAGATTTCTTATATATCTCTGACATAAATAATATCTCACTGTACATTTCTGTATCTTTTGGTGAAGAATTGTCTAGTTTTTCAGTTTTCAGTATACCAGTGTTGTTTCAAATTATCTATTACTGGTATGTATTGCACAAATGATTAAACTTACAGGTTGAGTACCCAGCATAAATGGTTTTTCCCCGCTTACTCTGTATGTTCTACCTATCTGACTATCGCTATAATGTTTAATGAAATCGGCAGTAGCACCTTCTTTGGAGTTATTTGCCTTCGATAACTTCTTGAAATTTCTGTGAGTATCAACCATCATTCGACTTTCCCATTTCATCGATAACCAAAAAACTGTACTGCGAATGATTCCAGGAATCTCTGTGAAAAAATGTAAATTCGCTGTATGCCATCTCAGTTCCTACATTTGCTTGGTTTTAAATTCAAATTGTCTTGCTTAAAAGCAACACTGTAATATGGTTTGTGTTATCTCTTGTCAGTTGCTTCTGGATCAGACAGTACATCTGACTTGCATTAACTCCTCTATAGTGGCAGAAGCAGAAGTATTTATTTTATCTTGATTTTCCACTGTAATGTCATAAAATATGAGTATATCATTAGTTTGAAGTGAAAGTCTGACAAATATTTGGGAAGTGGATGTTTCGTCCAAGCTCTCATAGTGAAGACTTTACAGTTACGTTATCACAATATGGTTTTATGGTAAATAAAATCATACATTTCATGCACCTATGTATTAAGTTTACTTATACATGTAGTCAGCATCCAAACATAAACAAATAAGAGCACAGTTCTATGCCTGTATTAAATGTTGTAAATTTATACAAAGTTCTGTGTATTGGCATGCAAAACATATCAGAGCATTAGTCCACATTCAGCCCTCCATGGGATTCGGAATTAGTCGCTACAATTCTAGTGAACTGCTCCATAATGCCTTGTAGAAGCAATAAATGTGTGGCTGCCACCTCAATCCCTGGTTGAGCCCATGCTACGTGGCACAGCTATTACACTTCAAATTCTTGAAAGTTACACCCTGCATTTGAGTCTATTCTGTTTCGTTAAAACGTTACATCATTCATTGGGAAATTATTTGCACTGACCTTGTGATCGCCACTGTAGGTGATTCAGTATTTTGAGCAAACATACCCACAATCCTACTTGAGTTATCACAAAGGCTACACCAGACTATAGGGATAATATCACTTTAGTGACACAATAATAAAGGTTTTCAAAAATCACAGCTAGCTTGAGTTCATTATCAGACTTCGTCCCACTGCTGACATATTCACTTTCCTTACTTTAGCGTGAAAGTCATGTTAAATGTGGGTATATGATCTTCCTGAAACATCTTTGTCAGGGAATACTCCACAATACAATAAGGAAATAAAAAAAGTTAAATTATGCATGCACACAAACCACACAAATGTATGCAAGAACATTGACGATACATATATGATGTTAGCTGGCTTGTTGGAGCTTGGCTAGTTTTCCTTTCGATCACACATTGCCAGCTGAAATCATTACTTATTGGTGGTAAACCATAATTTCCTCAATACAATGTGAATAGCTTTGTAAAACGACGTTTGTGGTCGATCTGATACAACTAATCATGAGGACCTACCATTTCAATCTTTGGTAGGATTGAAGATTCTGTGATCTACTGTTTGAATCTATGGAATGAACATATAACTATGAGTAAATCAGCAGCACCACACTAGCCACACAGTTTTCTGCACTATTAGGTGAGTGATGGTCTGTTATGAAGGCTATTAATGTACGATTATCTTCATCATTTATTTATCACTGGTTGAGTTCTACAACTTTTTAATCAATGTTTTCATTGATTACAACATCAGAAGGGTCTTTGACTGACTGTGCCCAGATTTATCTGTAGAGTATGTATGTGAAGTGACATGAAACTCTATAACCCTAGCCCTAAAAATTGTGTCCCTGCATTCCTGATGAGTGAATTTTCGTGGCTTTATTATAAATAGTCTTGTGGTCTCCGCATTACTGACGGCTTGGTGAGTGAGTAATAGAGTCCTGATAACAGAGGAGAAACATATTGGTATAGTTTTCACATCACTGATGGTAGGCCATTTATGTGTAACTGACAGGCTTAGAATGATTAGTACCAAAATAGCATATATGTCTCATTCATATCTTTATAGGGAAACATGTTTACATCTTATAAGTAGATACCTTGAAATAAGTGACAGGCTTAGAGCTATATGGGGAAAACATCATTATCTCAGGTATGTACACAACAAGTATGGATCCATCTCAGATTGCAGTCACACATTTAGTACATGGCGTGGACGTTGATATAGCAGTGTCGATGCAGTCTTGGGCTCCATGAGTTGTGGGGTAAAAGTGGCAGCTCCACAAAGCTGGAGCAGTGATTGGGGTCATATGATAGGGGCAGTGTGGTGCCAAATGCAGCTACTGCTCTCTAACCGCAAAACCGCCATGGTCTCTGGTCCCACCATGATGGGCACTGCAGTGGCACATGCATGTAGTACTTAGTAGCACTTCCAGTACTGGGACAGACAGATCTGATTGCACAGAGAGGTAGCTATCAAAGCGGTAACCTACCCTGTCCAATCGGCCTTGAAGCCTGGCCCACTACGATCATGGTAGCACGACGATCAGAAACTTTGTGACTAACAGAAAAGGCCCTCTCTGAATATTTTCTTTTAAAATAAAATGTAGTTGTTCCTAACATAATTTTTTAAACAGCACATAGTTTTAAACTTATCAAAAATGGACTCTTAACAAGAGTTAACAACAATGTCAGTGGAAAACCGATGAGTTTCGAATTTCCTGCCATTTTAACTCGGGATTGGTTTTTGCAATTAGAGAGTATGAATTCTGGCAAACACCATATTGGATTGTGACAGTCATAGAAATGGGGAAATCTGACAACCATACAAGCTTGTCCCACCCATTTTGGATCCTGACAACATTGGTCTGGGGAAAACCGAATGCCCATCTTGGTCGCCATATTGAATTCGACGACTGGACTTATTTGATACTTCATTCTTGGCTCCTATTTCCAGGCCAGTCTTGTTGGACCGTCAGCTTGGATTCTATACTCAGCGCAGCTAACTTGAAAATCATGTGTCTTGGGCCTATGTCAGTGGGTCTGCCATATTGGATTGCCATTTTAAATTTTGGAATTACATACATGCTCATCATGCATTTTTTAATTTCCTGTCATATTACACTTAGGAGAAGTGACCTACTTACACAGGGATATCAAGCAGGTGGGTAAAATCTGTGGCACAATTGGGCTACTTTGAATCTCTCACCAATTTTTGTTTTTTCCGCCATTTTCTGTATAGACTAGTTGGCCTATTAAAGCGGACGATAAAATATGGCAACAATGCTTACCATCATCTATGTGTTCATAGGAGGAGGGGGAAAGGTGATATGTAGCAACAGTGCAGAGTGGGCTTGTAGGTAACGAGGTATTGGAGATGTTGATTAAAATTTCATCTATATGAGAACTTACGATCAATTTTTTTCAGTGCAGTAAAATGTCATCGTACAGACTGATAAGGCTGAGAGTACATGATGGCTGATAAGTGCGTCTAACTTTACTAGAACTTTTCAGGTGAGGGCTTATCATTGACATAAGACATGGAAACATCATATCATCAGATCGCATTGATAGCTCGCTATAGTGCAATGACTATAAAACGAGTGGTGACCATATGGACACAAGACAATAATGGGGCAAAAAGAGCTGGCATTGGTCTTTGCAGGAGGACTATATTTTGCATTACAGCAACTGAAAAACGGGTAGAGGTTACAGCCAGAGTGTTACCACGATCTGCCGGGAACCTGCCTGGTGTAGAGCCAGAACGGCCTGGGACACTGAGTGGCTTCTGTAGTTTTTAGCGATGAGTCTGGATCCTGTTTTTTTTCGGGGATATCGACAAAGACGTTGCATGGGGGCTTAATTAAATAAAATGCTAATAATTTTAATTTTTAGTCGCTGTTTGTCCGGTTACGCAGTCTCGTAACCGGTTGGCCCTGAATAATATTAGTACCAATCTGACTGCATAGAATAACAACAAAGAATGAAAGGAAATTTCCGTTAACACGATTGATTAATTAAGTCTCCAGCAACTATAAAAGCTACGAAACAAGAAAGCATAAGTGTAACTGTTCAGTGTATGGAAGTGTGATTCAACGTACACATCTGGCACGGTTCTTCCTCGATAAGACAAGATACTTTAAACACCATTTATACTGAAGTAATTAAAAAAACGAGAAATACTATAATTGCATATAGAAACCAGAATTACAGTCCAATACAAGAACACGAGCCAGATGCTTTGTTGACTGAACCTGTGACTAAGAGGTATTGTTATTTAGGACATTTAAAATAAAAAAATTTCTTTACCTTCATATATATTGACGAAAAATACACTCTGTTCATTACAACATACCCAATCTGTCTTGCCCAACAGAACAACTGCACACGACATGCTCACAACTAGTAGTCTATCGACATCATCTCAACAAGCACTGATCACGCCTACCTCAGAACTACAACTGCCCACAGCAACTTCTCAGCTGCAACTGCCAGTGGAGGCGGCTGAATAATACTCTTTCGCGCAAACTCTGGCGCTGTGACTCAGTGTAGCCACCTTTCATATGCCCCTCCTCCACGGGCTAGAATTTGATGGTATTTTTGCCAGCATTGGTGGTGAAAATACCACCAAATTCGTCCATAAAAACAAACAAAAATAAAAGATAATATTAAATAAGTAAATACCACATAACTAAAAAAATTTTGGCTTTGCACTGACCCTTCAATAACCTAATATATATAAATTCAGTAAGGAATACAAATGCTTGCATAATGAGATTTTACATAATAGTTTACAAAAGTATCATGTGGTTAAACAATTCAATCAATAGTGTCAGCAATGACGAATAGGTGCAGGTAAGAGTCTCATAACATTTCATAAACAGTAAACACACAAAAAATCAGTTTATACAAATATTCACATAAAATCCTTTCAGTAGTTCAATAAACAAGTAGAGTAGTTGACAGTTCCAGCAGTAGCACCCAGCAATGGTCAACAGGTGCAAATAGCAGTCTCATAACATTTCATAAACAGTAAACACACAAAAAATCAGTTTATACAAATATTCACATAAAATCCTTTCAATAGTTCAATAAACAAGTAGCACTCCTCAGAGTAGTTGACAGTTCCAACAGAATCCCCCAGCAATGGTCAACAGGTGCAAATAGCAATCTCATAACATTTCATCAGCAGTATTTAAACAGCTCCAACAATGGCACCCAGAAATGGCAAGCGGGTGCAGACAACATCAAGGGACATTATCTCAGTAGCAGCAGTTCCATCAGTGGCACCCAGCAATGTTGAACAGGTGCAGACACCAACAAGTGACATCATTTCAATAGAGGCAGTTCCATCAGTGGCACCCAGCAATGTTGAACAGGTGCAGACACCAACAAGTGACATCATTTCAATAGAAGCAGTTCCATCAGTGGCACCCAGCAATGTTGAGCAAGTGCAGGTAACAATCCATAATATTCACTATCACTAATCAGACAGTTCATCAGAGTTTATCACCAGAAATTAAGCATTTCCAAGTGGCACCCACCAATGTTAATACCTGTAAGCATGAATAACAGTTTGAATGCACACACAATTGCTTTTACAAAATTATTATCAATGTTCTTACACTAAACATACAAATTATAATAAACACACAAATGATATCAGATAATTGTCATATTAACTATTACAAATACACAAATAACAGTAAATCTATAATATTTATGGATGTCAGTGCAAGCCACAACAAACAAGTAAAATAATATTTAGGAGAGACGTCGCTACCAATTATTTGGGATTAGGAAAGGTAAACACACAAAACACACTCACTCATATTTCATCCACATTCAAGTACTACCATGTAATTGAATGGTGTTAACTGTCTAAATGCAATTCTGTCAAAATTTGATGTTCGACATGTGTATCAAGTAGTAGTGGCAGCAATGTATAACAGTCGATAATAGTTAGTCAACGTCATAGTCATCATGTCAAGACCAATGTTTGCTAAGCCAAATCAAAATGTACGGTTGCTGAACAACTATCAGTGTGCCAAGATATGCAAATACTTCCTGTCTCCAAAAAAAATATATATACTGCTTATGAATTTCACAAAGTGTTGTGTAGACAATCTTCCTTCCACTTGAGTGTTCTAGTCTGCCACCTTCATCCTCCTTGTTCTGTATAAACCAACAACAAAAATATGTTCCTCACTTACTTTACCTCTTATCCACCAAAACTCCAATAATCATCAGCATCACATAATCTTAATACTTCAATAATACCTCTTCAATACGTCGATACATATAAACCTTATCACCAATATCATTTACCTTATCTGTTATCCACCAAAACTCTATTAATCATCAACATTACACAATCTCAATACCTCAATAATACCTCTTCAAAATGTCGATACATATAAACCTTATCGCCAATATCATTTCACTTCCATAACAACTCTTTCCTCTAGTCAGTCTCCTCGAACAAGTACAGATAAAATCCTAGTGCAAACTTCAATTCATCATCCCATACAATCCGAAGACACAATGTCCACACACAACCTCTGTGTAATCCATCTGACCCAAATCTTCTACTCATTATGAATTATAAAATACATTTTGATTACCTTGTCCATCATTAAATAAAAGAAATGCATACATGACCTCTAACAGCCTTTAGTTTGAATAACTTTCAGTAAGTAAGTAAGTACGAGTATGGAGCGTGAATGATCGTAATATTTCACAGTGTGTACACCACTTCAAGGATCAGGGCAAAACAGAAGCAAACATGTGGAGTATTTCTTGTGTCAAGTGTCATTTGCTATTTCAATTGCTCACGAAGAATGCAGTGTAATAACTGTTAATGGTCTAATGTCGTTAGCTTCCTTCATTTTAGCATAAATTTATACAGCTTCCATAAAACCTCCAGCTCATGTGACTTCAATGAAGTTTCTTGTACCAATGCCGTTCGCAGAATTATAACAGTTCATTTTCTTATCTTAAAATATAAAGCACTGAGAGTAAGCAAAACATGCAATATCGAGTAAATATACCAGTAGAGAACAGAATGTTAACAAGTGGATGTAGCACAATCCCTATAACGAGGCTCTGCCAAGCGAACAATCTATAATTAATACCATAGTGTGACCTAAACTCCATGTTCGTACACCGCATATCAGCATTTCTATAAACCAAATTAAAGAGTAGTTACGACAACAAAACAAATGTGTAAATATGCAATCCATATGCAAAGCAGCAAATGTATATCTTACATAATAAACAGGTCGCTAGCATTTTATCAGCATAAGCAAATAAATGTTCATATGTAATCTTAAGAAGTAAACATGAAGGCGCAAGCAGATAAATCACAAAGTATAACTTACATACATAACCATATTAGCACAATTAATCAGGTGACAATTATAATTTAAATAAATAAGCACAGCAGGCACATTAAAAATAATGTGACATCAGTAAAAAAAGCAGTGCAGCCAAGCGATGAGTAATATACATAATTAACAACCCTGTTCATTAATCAATCACTGACAAAATCAGTAAACACAAAGCATAAATCACGTAATCGCGAGCAGAAAATTACGTCTAAAGTACGTACCTAAGTGGAAATATGTTACCTGAAAAATAAACTCAATTAATAGTTACCTTTTTAGTTTATTACTTTCTTCTTCGAAATTACATTCTTCCTAAAATTTTCTCGATAGCAAGTCCTCTTAACGTCTGACACACACAGAATTTACCTGAAGTTCTTAAATATTTTACACAACTGTATCCTGAAAAAAACTGAACGTTAATAGCATAATTTATCAAGTTACTATAGCTTTATACTGAATTGAATCAGAGAAATTAGACTGTGTATTTGTTTACGGCTGTCAGTGCATTCGCACTGAGCGCTTGATCAGCTGTAGGTACGCGTGACGTAAGAAGTAATTCTTTGCGGTCAACGACTGCCTTTTGCGGCGCGCAGACTTGACTGTTGCTTTGAGTATGTGCCGCCGCCGGAACACGGCACGGTATCCTTGTATTCACTGGGTGTTTAAGCATAACTGTTAGTTTCTCAAAAGTATGTCATTCCACAAAAATTTTAACGTTCGATATATGTTGTATTTCCTTAGAGCGCCGAGATTTAAGAGTTTCTACTTCGACAGTATTATCATGTATAATTTTGCGAACTCTATATGGACCTTTATAAAGAAGAAAAAAATTGTGAGACAAACGATGAGACTTAATTAACACCTTTTGACCAACTGACAAGGTTTTTAAACGACCTGGACGTTTTCTCTTCTTACAGCCGCTGATGCAATATTTTGTAGAGCCAGGTTGAGAACTTCCGATTGCCGCAGTTTCCGTGAAGGCGGAAAAGGAACGATTTCAGAAATGCGATTTGTCGGTGCTTTATTTTTTAATATCAATATAGGCGGTAAAGAAGTTGAATCATTAGGGAGTTCATTCAAAATGTTTTGAAAAATATAAAGATACTGATCCCACGTTCTGTGATTCTGATGACGATAAAGTCGACACAGTTTATTGATTTCCTTCATCCATCTCTCTGAAGCGTTAGATTGAGGGTAAAGAAGTGAAATGAAAATTGGTTTAATCTTACGATGCCATGCCATAGAGTACGAAGTCAAATTTTGGAGCGAAACTGTGATCCATTATCTGATATAACCTTATCAACGTTTTCCACTTCTTTAAGAAAATGTTTGATGAAAGCATTAGATACTGAACGAGCTGTTGCTTTGCGTAAAGGTGTAAAACACATATTTTTATGTCAATTCCAGTGCTACTAAAATGTACGCAAAACCATTAGTAGAATGAACCACTGGACCGAACAAATCGACTGCAACCATGTCCTTTAATTTCGCTGGAATGACAGGAAACAACGGTGGTCTGTGAGAAATAGTTGGCGGCTTAGCCTTTTGACATAATTTACATTTGGCAAGAACAGATCGAATACGTTTTTCCATATTACTGAAGTAGCAATTTTCTCGTAATTTATGAAAGCATCTTCTGGGACCAAAGTGTGCATAACTGAAATGTGCTTAGCAAATCAATTTATTAACCCACTCATCAGGAATGCAAACTAACCAAACACAGTTGTCGACCGATTTTCGTTTAAAAAGAATATCATTGCGAACTAAATAATACTGTCTAATCGCTACGCTTTCCTTTCTCCTCCACTTCTCCTTAATGTGCTTCCTGATTGGATCCTTGCTTTGCTCCTTAGCGATGTCCTGGAGCGAAGACGAAATAAAATTTACAAACGCAACAATTTGAATATAC
The DNA here is from genome assembly GCF_023897955.1 of Schistocerca gregaria. Taxonomy (NCBI): domain Eukaryota; kingdom Metazoa; phylum Arthropoda; class Insecta; order Orthoptera; family Acrididae; genus Schistocerca; species Schistocerca gregaria. Next base: position 948,004,844 of record NC_064920.1, read on the forward strand.
ATCAAACAATAATTGGTTTCTTTGCAGTACTCCTCAGCACTTTGGTTCAAACCCACAGGTGCACGTGATAAAGCATCAGCAATAATATTTGAAGAACCCTGTATGTAAACAATACTAAAATCAAATTCCTTTAGATATAGCGCCCATCGTGACAATCTTACATGTGTTAATGTTGTTGACATAAGAAATCCCAGAGCTCGATGATCGGTGTAAACCTTAGTATGTCTGCCATATAAAAATATGCGAAATTTTGTGAAAGCACAAACAACAGCCATAGCTTCAAAATGCAATAGTTTTCTGTACTACAACGCCGTTTTCTTCTATCTCTTGAAATAAGTGTGCACCTAGGCCTTTGTATGATGAGTCCGTCGTCAAACAAAAACCTTTAGATAAATCCGCATGTGAAAGAAGTGGAGCAGCAACTAAAGCATCACGAAGTTGTTCAAATTCTGATTGAGCTTCCTCATCCCAACACCAATTAGAATTCTTTCCAGATAGTTCACATAAACGAGGTGTTGCAAAATTGACCAATCAAAGAATCTAAGAAAATTACAGACACCAAGGAAACTACGAACATCACGTTTTGCAGTAGGAACAGCATAATTACGAATAGCGTTTAGTTTTTCTGGATCAGGAAGAATACCTTCTGTAGAAATAATATGACCAAGAAATTTCACCTGAGAACGACCTAATTCAGATTTTTTCAAGTTCACTGTAATGCCAGCTCTTGTAAAAATACGTAATAGCGATCCAAAATTTTGTTATGCTCACTCCAAGAACGTTTAGCAATAAGAATATCGTCAACATATGAAGTAATATTGTCACGAAGATAAAGAGGTAAAATTTCGTTTAAACTGCGAATGAATGCTGCTGAACATACAGTAAGTATAAACGGTAATTTCCGAAATCACTTTTGGGTAAAATAGTCATATCCGGTTATTCTTTACCGACTCTCTAGAATGGTTGATAGTTGAAGAGTTGTTTTGATAGATACAAAGAATAGTAAAAGAGTAGGCAGCGGTGCAGAAAACTAAAAGGGAAATAGCACCACTACAGTTCGGGGCCCTGTGCACACTACGGCACGTATTCACTTAGTGTAGCGAATCCCCTGAGGACTTTTACATCTTCCGGCTAAAGCAATGTGTCTTATTGATTGTGGCAGCTTAATTAAACAAATGCGAATTAATTCAGTCGGGCTATAAGGCTTGGAAAGGAACTGATTCTTTCGAATCATGTCTTCAAAGTATTCTACCGGCGTACGGAACTCAGACTGTTTAAAATTACGCTGCATAATACGACTATGTTTGACTCTGTCTTGCGTGTTTTCGGACCAATATGCCGATAGAATTGCATGATAAAAATCATTTAAATTATTACAATCTCTAATAAGTGCGCGCATGCGCGTCGCCGGTTCGTTTTCTAAATATCCACACATAAATTCCAGTTTGTGACTTAGTGGCCAATTTGGTGGGAGTGCGTACATAAATTGATCTAACCATGAACATTGATGTATGTCATTCTTAGAATTAAGAAAGATCTTAAATTTCCGAACAGTTAAGAAGTGTTTATAGTCAAAGTTTTCGCCTCGTTGCGACAAAGACCTACCGCGTCTGTCCCCGTCCCAATGTCGATTATTGTCAAGTTCGCGCGCCTGGGTCTCTCTTGTTGCTTCTCGTAAATGAAATAAATTATTTTCTTCAAAGCCCTCTGCTATCTGTGATTCTAAATTTCTTCTGCTGCCTTTTCCTACAATTTCGCTTTCAATTTGTTTGACTTGCTTTCGTAACGCTTCAAATTCCCTTTAAATTTTCCCTGATTTTCAACATGTTTATTTATATTCTGGTACTCCTCTGTCTCTACAAATGGCAATGGAGCTGTATCATCTAAATCTCTGTCCCCATTTAAATCAAGACTTGTCAATTTATCTGAAATCTCCTCAACTCTTTCCAATAAGTCACCTATTTTTTCTTTCTGTTTATTTAAGTGTCGCGACTCGGGTTTCAGTATTGACACATTCTATAGTTAGCTGTTAATACTGTTGTGTTAGGTTATTTATTCTGTCATTTGGTACCGATTCCTAGATTCTTTCAAATATTTCTTCCTTATCGTGTGCACGTTGTAAATTTAACTCTGAAAATTTTTGTACTATCACGCAATCTCTTTCTTCCTGTTCTCTATCCTGTTCCTTTTGTCTGATTTCTATTGAAATTAATCTATTATTGTGAGCATTCAAAATCGGTTGTACTTCTTCTCTAATTTCTTTCTTTAATTCATCTTTCATGTTTTTCAATCATGTCCCTATTCGTGATTCTAACCGTGTTTCCATTGTTCCCATATCAGTTTTAATTGTTCCTATTTGTGATCACACTGTCTGTAATTCAGATCCTAACTGTGATTCCAGTGAGTCTAACCGTGTTTCCAGTGACTCCAGTGAGACTAACCGTGTTTCCATTGTTCCCATATCAGTTTCTAACCGTGTTGCCACTGTTTTTAATTCAGATCCCAAATTTAATATTGCACTCACCAACTGCTGCATAGTAACTGGTTCGAAATTCTTTACGCCCCTAACATTTCCAGCTAAACCAACTTCCTTCGTCATAGCTGTAAAGCTATCTGTGTTCGATACTATTCCAAATCTTCTGTCGTTAATCTCGAACTCCGAAAAATTTTTGATTGTGAAAAATTTTGAACTGGTTCCGGACAATTTTCCCGACTTATTAAATTGTCTTCTACTTCATTATTCATCATACTGTTCTCATGTGTTGGCAAGTTCGCCATGTTAACAATTTCGTCATTCTCACTATCCATCAATTTCGCCTCTTTCATCGATCGCGTAATCATTTACAAAACATACAAAACTCGTCACAATACGAAAATTACACAGAATATAACACTTTATCACCAACAATACCATTCACACGAAATGCTTCCCGACAAACACGCCTAACTAACAATTAAAATCTTCATAGTTGCACAAAATTGTCAAACCCATATACAAGACATCAAAAATTAAATTCTGCCAAAATACCATTAAAAGAATGACAAGACAACTACAAATGTTCAGTTACCAACTCTACACATGCAATACAGACTACAATTACTAAACTACAAATCACTACAACAATACTACTGTCTGCTATTTTTACTATCAAAAGAATTCCAAGGGACGATCCGAAGCAGCGGTCGCCACGTGCAGGGGGGCTTAATTAAATAAGAATCTAATAATTTTAATTTTTAGTCGCTGTTTGTGCGGTTACGCAGTCTCGTAACCGGTTGGCCCTGAATAATATTAGTACCAATCTGACTGCATAGATTAACAACAAGGAATGAAAGGAAATTTCCGTTAACACAATTAATTAATTAAGTCCCAAGCAACTATAAAAGCTACGAAACAAGAAAGCATAAGTGTAACTGTTCTGTGTGTGGAAGTGTGATTCAACGTATACATCTGGCACGGTTCTTTCTCGGTGAGACAAGATATTTTAAACACCATTTACACTGAAGTAATTAAAAAAACGAGAAATACTATAATTGCATATAGAAACCAGAATTACAGTCTAATACAAGAACACGAGCCAGATGCTTTGTTGACTGAACCTGTAACCAAGAGGCATTGTTATTTAGGACATTTCAAACAAAAAAATTTCTTTACCTTCATATATATTGACGAAAAATACACTCTAATCATTACAACATCCCCAATCGAACAACATATGGTGTCTTGCCCAACAGAACAACTGCACACGACATGCTCACAACTAGTAGTCTATCGACATCGTCTCAACAAGCACTGATCACGCCTACCTCAGAACTACAACTGCCCACAGCAACTTCTCAGCTGCAACTGCCAGTGGAGGCGGCTGAATAATGCTCTTTGGCGCTATCTCTGGCGCTGTGACTCGGTGTAGCTATCTTTCAACGTATGCGTAGATAATCTGGTGACAAGACAGAGGGAGCAGTTATTCTCGAGACTTGTACCTCTCTAATGCATGGAACGATTTTGTGTGGACTTATTAGATAGGACAGTAGGATATTTGGTAACTGCTGAAGGAAGACTTAACTCTATTATTAGTCCCTTCATGACCAGAGTACCGGATACCGTTCTCCAGCAGGGTAACTCAACACCTCACATTGCAGTTCGCATAATGAATACCTTGAGGAATGAAACTTTCTGGCAGATTACAACAGTTTGCCGGACCGAGACTCGAACTCGGTACCTCTGCCTTTCGTGGGCAAGTGCTCTACCACCTAAGCTACCCAGGCACGACTAATGACCCGTCCTCACAGCTTCAGTTCCACCAGTACCTCGTCTCCTAATTTCCAAACTTTACAGAAGCCCTCCGGCAGACATTGCAGAACTAACGCTCCTGGAAGAAAGGATATTGCGGAGACATGGCTTAGCCACAGCCTGGGAAATGTTTCCATAATGGCAAAACTGAAGCTGTGAGGACGAGTCGTGAATCTTGTTTGGGCGGCTCAGATGATAGAGCACTTGCCCGCGAAAAGCAAATTTTCTGAGTTCGAGTCTTAGTCCGGTACACAGTTTTAATCTGTCAGGAAGTTTCATATTAGCGCACTCTCCGTTGCAGAGTGAAAATTTCAACCTTGAGGAATGTATGAATCCTTGGTTGACATGCATAGCCCCTAAAACGAATACTACAGTGTTTTCGTTTCCACGGAGTCACTCCTCATAATAATGTTGGAGAGTCATACGAGTTCCATATGGTATGGAAGATAATCCGTTATGTGGTGGTGCTTCATAGTATACGACCAAGGCTAAGTTTCTAGATTTTGTGAGGAATGGCAACTAGCTCTAAATGTAGAAAGATGTAAATTACTTCATATGAGTAGGAAAAGAAAACCTGTGATATTCGAGTCCAGCATCAGTAGTGTCCTGCTTGACAAAGTGACGTCATTTAAATTGCTTGGAATAACGCTGCAAAGCGATATGAAACGGAAAAAGGTTGTGGGGAAGGCAAATGGTTGACTGCGGCTTCTTGGGAGAATCTTGGGAAAGTGTGGTTCATGTGTAAACGTAAACGGATATAGGGCCCTAGTGTGACCTGTTGTTGAGTGCTGATCGAGTATTTGGGATCCGCACCAGATCAGATTGAAGGAGGACATCGAAGCAATTAAGAGGCGGGCTGCTAGATTTGTTAATTGCAAGTTCAAACAACACTCATGTGTTACGGACATGCTTCGTGATGTCAACTCGAAACCCTGGATGGAAAGTGACAGTCTTTTGGAAGAACGCTACTGAGAAAATTTAGAGAACCAGGACCTGAAGCTGACTGCAGAGTGATTCTACTGCCTCCAACATTCATTGCACGTAAGGACTACGAAGATAAGGTACGAGAAAGTAGGGCTCATATAGACGGCAGTTTTTCCCTCGCTCTATTTGCATGTCGAACACAAAAGGAAATGGCTAGTAGTGGTACAGGGTATCCTCCGTCACGCATCGTACGGTTGCTTGCGGAGTATGTTTGTAGACGTAGCTGTAGCACTTTGCATCTCCGTACATGTTTGTACTTGGTATAGAGCCTTCTGACTTGTCCTCATAGTCTCACCTCGTGCCTCCCACAGAGGCAGCTTTCACATACGAGGGTTGGAAATTAAACAGTGGCAACTATTTATTCACAACCGATAGAAAAGAATTACATGTTTGCACCTGTTACTCTCCTTCAAAGTAGTCACCAGCGTTGTGAAGAACACTTTGCCAGCGACGAGGAATGTGTAGTATACTGTTAGGAGAGGATGTTCTGTTGATGGTGTGGATGGAGCGGTCTAAAGTTTTGGTGATTCCCGTGTACCACCGTGACGGTGTTATCATAACGCATTATGTTCCTCCACGGCAGACCGTCAATGCACAGTATTACTGTTCGATTTTGGAGCATCACCTGCGACCAGCTTTGTGAAAGAAGTGTCGACACCTTCTACGCAACCCACCCATAATTTTGCATGACAATGCGTGGGCTCATACAGCGCAAGCTGTGGCTGCTCTGATCGGTCGATAGGATTGGGAAGTATTGTACCATGCACCATACTCCCCGGACTTAAGTCCTTGTGACTTTGATTTGATTCCGAAGATGAAGGAACCACTCCGTGGCATTCGCTTCAGAACTGTTCCAGAGATCCGACAGGCAGTAGACTACTTCAGGCTCTGCCTACGGTACGGTTCAAATGGCTCTGAGCACTATGGGACTTAACTTCTAAGGTCATCAGTCCCCTAGAACTTAGAACTACTTAAACCTAACTAACCTATGGACATCACACAAATCCATGCCCGAAGCAGGATTCGAACCTGCGATCGTAGCTGTCGCGCGGTTGCAGACTGTATCGCCTAGAACCGCTCGGCCACCCTGGCCGGCTGCCTACGGTATACTACGCCTTCCACATCGCTGGCAACGAGTTCTACACAAGGCCGGTGACTACTTTGAAGGACAGTAAAAGATGCAAACATGTAACTCTTTTGCATCGGCTGTGAATAAATAGCAGCCAGTATTTAAGTTCCAACTCTCGTATGTGTAAAATAACGCTTGTTGGGTGGCAACATGAGAGAAAGTCTTCGCCGAAATGCAGAGGCCCCTCTAAGACGTGTCCGGCCATTGTAAGTGACGGGGTACTAACTGCTGTTTGACCAGCATACAGTGGCAGACGCCACCTTTGGCACAGCCAACGCCCGCAAGCCATACAAGCGCTAACGGCGACGGCCCTGGAGCCCCAAACACCGAAAAAGAGCCGCCGCACCGAACCGGAGGCCGCCTCTGGTCCCACGCCTGCCATAAAACTTTTTCCTCGGAAGCAATTGTCACCGTAGGAAGCTCATAACAACGACGCCTGCTGCGCCGCGTTGCGCCGACCCGCGCCGCTCTGCGCTCTTCTCCCGCCTCCGCCTTCCCCCCCCCCCCCCCCCTTCCTTCTTCCCTCGCCACCTCACCCCCGCCACCTCCCCCCTCCACCTCCGACACTCTTTCTCCCACGCTCTCGCATAACACGGAACGTGAGTATCGCGGCCCTCTTGTTTTGCGTCTCTTCCCCGTATTATAATATTTATTGTATGAAACTCCCATGTCACCTTAGACCGTCCCCGATGCCCCATAATCCGACCCGGCAGGACTCATGGATTTTTTATTTTATCTCCCAAAGTTCCTACTCCCGGCTTTTTAGTAGGAGGGAAATGGTTTCGAATGCCTCTTTCCTCGCCTTTCACGACGCGCCAAGTGTTTTAAATAATGTCCTTGGGGGACCGTCACGCATGATCTCATTTAATTTTCATTGGGGCAGTCCATTAAAGCGCGTCCTCCAAGAAAGACTTAAATTAAAAGCGAAGCAGTGAAGAACACTGTCCTGAATGCTCCGGATGCGAAATAAAGTTCGTAGTAAAACTTCCTACTGGGGCGCGACTCGAAGCTCTCAGAAAGGGGTCACCTTCAATCTTCAGAAGACACGAAGATTGTTCTGAATGATGGTTTCAACGTACGAATATTAGCGGCAATGCACAATCTCCGCAACAAAACGTTGCACAAACGTGTTCTGTGAGAATCAGTTACAAAATTAGCCTATCTTCCATAGTAACGAACTTTTTATTATAAGCTCACCCAGTTGTAATTTCAAATTGGTATTATAACTTAAAAAATTTATTTGTTGCATGTACTGAATTTTGGAAGAAATTGCACGGTTCACAAAAAAATTGTTCTCGTCACTGGACACCAATGCATATGCTTATTTTTTTCTGCCAATAAACTTCATATTTGTATTACTAAGTGACTATCCCGGAATCTGGAACCCAATTCCAGTTGAAAGTTGCCTATATGCCGACTTCCAGGCGTAACAAAAATATGGTTTTTAATATCTATGCGTAATTATTGACCTTTATCAGACTCTGTTCATTAAGAGGTATAATACTACGTTAAAAAGTTTAACACAATAAGACAAGTCTTACATTGAGCAACTGTGTTTGTCTTGAAGCAGCGTAACTGAAGGCGTGCAAACACCGGCACTATATTCACTCATCCAGTATTGCGAATGAGAGCTCTTAGCGCTTCGAACAAACTTTACAGGTAATTTCAAATCTTTTCGAAACTTTTCTCGGTTACATGCCCCTCTACAAAATGAGGAAAAGATAAACATTCCGCTGTTCCTGCAGTAAAACAGCAGCATCAGCCAGGACATCTTAGCTTATTACTTCTTTATTACTAACTCTTTTTTGCACCGCAGTCTGCAGATAGTATCCAAATATACCACTGCATGTATCAAAATTACATCACAGAGCAGCACATAGTTCAGGAGATGCGAAGTAATTAACATTTAGATGCGTGAGAAATTAGCTTTTGCTGAAAATTATCCAGACTATATTCATTCAGTGTTTGATAATGAGAGCATTTAGCGACTTCCAACAAAATTTAAGCATAATATCAAACCGATTCTAAACTTGTTCTCGCTTCCGTGCTTAAAATCGAATATTTAACACATTAACTCATTTGTGAGTAATCAGAGGCTTAAAGCAGTTTTATACATCGGATTTCGACTCTTTAAAGAATCAGGAGTTTACTGGTGTTTGACTAACCTACTTACGTTAAGGCATCTATTGAATGATTAAAATCAGATCGCTACACCACAAAAAAGGAATCTAAATTATTGTATCGGAATAAATCTCACTGATCATTGAAGTCAGTAAGAAACCATTGGAGAAATACTTAACAATAGATGCGTAATGATTAAATTGCATGGTCATCGCTTGTATCATGTATTCATCTCTTGTAAGGCATATTGCACTGATCAATATGCGATTTATACAGTAATACATTCTACGCTTTCGTTTCTTTCCGGAGATCATCTACAACTCCGTCTGATATAAAGTTCGGGTCTTATTTTCAGACCACAATGTGCTGGTAGTTAGCCTTAGTAGCTGACAGTCAACGTATAGAGCGGAACTTCAGCTTTCAACAAAACATAACGAATACGCCTGAAAATATTGCACCATTAGAGGCCAGAAATAAGTATTATTCAGAGATAAACAGTCCAATAAACAAATTATGTGAAGCTATATACAGTCACAATTTTGTTACATGTTCATCCTCACGAAGAGTCCCCAGAAATTTTACCTCATCTTCAAATGAAACAGTTTAAAATTACAGATCACAAAAGATATTCGTATTTTTAGCAACTCGTTGTATAAACCGACGTGCTGCTCTTAATGAGAAATCCTACTCCTATCTTTATAAAAATAACCTCTGCCTCTGCACAAAAATTTCTGCGCTCCTTCGAGTTCGTACATTTAACTAACTCGCAGAATTGGGCGGTAAAGATTTGCTGTCACAAATTACGACGTATCAAGAAAAATAAGAAATTTTAGAGAATCGCCCACGTAGTTATCACATGCGCGCTTCAGTTGGACAAGTAAATCTCAAAATTTATTCAGAGATAAATGATGAAATTTCCTGGAAGTAGGTAACAAATCATTACATCGCCACATTTGCAGCAGTTAGCTGTCTCAATGCTTAAATAGGCTATAAATATTAGCCATAACTATGAGAAGCTCAGAACCACATTCTCGCATCACATGAATCTTCCTAAGTCTCTGACGAAGAAAGACTCTTCCTTGTATGAATGGTGTTATTTTGTCTGGAGAACATTAAAGGAAGAGTAATTTTATTTATTTCTATGATTTATGACTTAAAAAGAAAATTAAATGAAAACAAAATCGTTGTGGACGCCCTTGCTTGATTTTTGGAAACGGATTAAGAATTGAAACTTCCTGGCAGATTAAAACTGTGTGCCCGACCGAGACTCGAACTCGGGACCTTTGCCTTTCGCGGGCAAGTGCTCTACCATCTGAGCTACCGAAGCACGACTCACGGCCGGTACTCACAGCTTTACTTCTGCCAGTATCTCGTCTCCTACCTTCCAAACTTAGCTGTGGCTAAGCCATGTCTCCGCAGTATCCTTTCTTTCAGTAGTGCTAGTTCTGCAAGGTTCGTAGGAGAGCTTCTGTAAAGTTTGGAAGGTAGGAGACGAAATATTGGCAGAAGTAAAGCTGTGAGTACCGACCGTGAGCAGCGCTTCGGTAGCTCAGATGGTAGAGCACTTGCTCGCGAAAGGCAAAGGTCCGAAGTTCTAGTCTCGTTCGGGCACATAGTTTTAATCTGCCAGGAAGTTTCATATCAGCGCACATTCCGCTGGAGAGTGAAAATCTCATTCTGGATCAAGAATTCTTCGCTGTATCTGATTCGTGAAATTATCTATTGTTGGTAGTGAAAGGTTATTCTGTGTGTGTCTTTGCGTTGCATTACGAAATCAATTACTATACTTCCGCTGAACACAAAATTAACAAAACACAGTATGTAGTTACTTGGCAAAAAAATGCACTATGCCACCCTACAACTACCACATACCACCACCAGTCGTGTGATGTGTTTGTACTACTTGTAACAGCACAGAGTAGCCAATATAAAATGGAAAACTGTAACAGAGCAGTACCCAAATTGAGCAGGACAAACAGATATCACAAAGAGAGATAGAAACTACATTTGTGAAATGCACCAAAAACAGCAACTTTAAAACATAAAATGCCTTTTCTAAATAAAACTCGTCCAAATTAGTATAAATATGTAGTACAGACCATAACTGAAACCTCAAATGGTCTATGACACATTTGTAAAACAATGAAACATATTAAGAGTTGTTTTTCTGTATCCAAAGGCGAATACTGCAAATTTAGCACTTTATAACTGTAACATTTATATGTCCTTTGTTTACTCAGCATACCTAATCAATGTTTCTTCTTATACCCACAACGATGGAATCATATCATTAGAAACTACTATCAAACATAAATTTTATCTGCATACAAAGGTTGGTTCTTCATTTAAAGGATGGTTCTTGCAAGCCGACACTTATTTCGTTAATAATTGCGACTCGTTAATAGCATTGAGTAACGACATAATACTCGTTTTGTTAGGGTTTGTTATTCCATCACTCTCTTATGTCCCCCTCGTCTACTAGAAATTAAACTGTAGTCTCCTTTTTTACGTATTTTGTGCAGAATTTCGAGTTTTCAATTAGTCAAATACATCTGTTTGATAAGGTAGGTTAGGTGAAAATAAAACAGCAATATAAGAGAAAGTTACAGAGCGTACGTGCAGATGCCGGTAATAGTTTCAACATAGCTTTCCCTTCCAAGAAGAGTCAAGTTTTGATACTGCTAGAAAATGGGCAGACATTGGAAAATTTGATTTTCTATTCGTATTTTGCAAGATCCTCAAGCATTTTCTAACAGTAGTCTCGGTATCCAAGTATGTGCATTAGCACATACTCTTTCGATTTCACTGAGATGGCTCATTCACGTGTTTTTAACTTTTACAGAGAGGGCTGTCAGTAAAAGGCCATCAAGAAGCGTAGTCTTCGTCGAGCACCCTCTTCGAGTCATTAATTCTTTAAGGAGTACTGGAGTGTATTCTTGCCCACGAGGTAAACGCGCGCCGCTATTATGTTTCTCAGTAATTACCTGCTCCAGAGAAAAGAAGGGAAAAAAGACGACTACCGGCTGGTAAGATATTAACCGGGGTGGGCTGAAAAGAAATACAGGCCGTGACTTTGTGCCCGAGGAACGAGTACAAGAGCTTAAACAATCAGACATTTTTTTCCAACATTAATGTTGTTCTGAAAGTCCTTTCTTGCTCTGAAATAAATATGAAGTCGCTGCACCTTGTCCGTTTGCATAACTGCGGCACGCCCAAAATTACTCGCGAACGCTCGCACACCTTTTTTTCTTTATTTTTACTTGTTGGAAATAAAAGGACCAAGGAGTGCAGGGAAAGGAGGAAAGACGGTGTGGCGTCACCGTGTCGCCGGTCGGTGGTCGGCGGTCTCTCTGGCTCGGAAGGGTGGCAGCCGGGCCACAACTCTTTGTCGAAGTTTCCTGGCGGTAAATATACAGCACGACGCTGTCAGCCGCCGGGGAGGCGGGGCGGACCGCTCCCACATCACGGTTGTCCCAACTCCTGCTACCGCCATTTTAGTAAAACTTAATTTTCTCGTATTAGCCAGACCCTGGCGCAGAGACAAAAAAAAAGGAGAACGAGGCAAGAAAAGAAAGAAAGAGAGCGTGGCAAAACTTTTTTTCTTCTCCGTCGTTCCGCCTCGGGGGATATTAAGGACAGTTAAATCAAATTCCTCAGCATTTTTTTTTCTCTCTCTTCTCACAGAACGCCTTCTCGTTTTTATTGAATAAAATGACGACGAAGTTGCAAGTTCATGCGGGGGAGAACTGTTGTGCTCTAGCGGAGCGAGAAAGGAGCAGACAAAAATTTCTGGCGGACGGCCGACAGCGTGTAGGTACGGGGCGTCGGGGCTGTGGGAGGGGCGAAGGAAAACAATAAAAAGTTTGCTGCAAAGTGCGCTGTAAGCTGTGCTCGAATTAGCCGGAAGCGGCGTTACGTATATTTTATCGCGTAGTGAAGCGCGGGAAGTGCTTTTGAAGGCACTTGCGTCGACCTTGTGCCTGAAATTGCGTCTCCTCCCCGGCAAGGGCAAGGCGGCCGCCTCTGCGAGCGATGTACCTGCGGGCCCGCGTGGCAGTGGTGTGGCTCCTCCGAGCCGGCAACCCTTCCGACGCCGAAGCAGCTCTACGTGCGAATCAACAGAACTAGTCATGGAGAAGGTGCGGAATACGAGAAAACTTAGGATTCACAGTGAGAAGGAGAATCCAAAAGACGAGAAAATTTAAGAAAAGATGCGATCTACAAATTCGATCTAACAGCACCTTTCTAATACAGCCAATTCAAACTTCTTACTGTGGAGAATAAAATTATTTGAATCTCTGGATAGCAAGCACACCGTCATATATTTTGAAGCTGTAGCATGAATCAATGCTGCTGACATCTGTTGAGCTTACAGTGAATCAGTTTTATCTGTGCTGTACCCTTAAAGTTAAATATACGTATCAACATTTTTGGAAATCTACCTCACCGATTTCTCAGGTATTCAATACCATATTTAGCATTTGAGAAATTTTCACACAGGAGGATCGCACACAACATACCGCCGTTTCAGTCTCGTACAGATTCCCTTATGGAGGACATAGTGATAGACATCCCTGGAGTTGTGAAGCATCTGAATGGGTTCAAAATAAATAAATCGCCAGGTCCTGATGGGATTCCAATTCGATTTCACAGAGAGTACTCTACTGCATTGGCTCCTTACTTAGCTTGTATTTATCGCGAATCTCTTGCCCAACGTAAAGTGCCGAGCGACTGGAAAAAAGCGCAGGTGACGCCTGTATATAAAAAGGGTAGAAGGACGGATCCTCAAAATTACAGACCAATATCCTTAACATCGGTTTGTTGCAGGATTCTCGAACATATTCTCAGTTCGAATATAATGAATTTCCTTGAGACAGAGAAGTTGCTATCATTGCGTCAGCACGGCTTTAAAAAGCATCGCTCCTGCGAAACGCAACTCGCCCTTTTTTCACATGATATCCTCCGAACCATGGATGAAGGGTATCAGACGGATGCCATATTCCTTGACTTCCGGAAAGCGTTTGACTCGGTGCCCCTCTGCAGACTCCTAACTAAGGTAGGAGCATATGGGATTGGTTCCCAAATATGTGAGTGGCTCGAAGACTTCTTAAGTAATAGAGCCCAGTACGTTGTCCTCGATGGTGAGTGTTCATCGGAGATGAGAGTATCATCTGGAGTGCCCCAAGGAAGTGGGAAGGTCCGTTGTTGTTTTCTGTCTACATAAATGATCTTTTGGATAGGGAGGATAGCAAGTTGCGGCTGTTTTCTGATGATACTGTGGTGTATGGGAAAGTGTCGTCGTTGAGTGACTGTAGGAGGACACAAGATGACTTGGATAGATTTTGTGATTGGTGTAAAGAATGGCAGATAATTCTAAATATAGATAAATGTAAATTAATGCAGATGCATAGGAAAAAGAATCCCGTAATGTTTGAATACTCCATTAGTAGTGTAGCGCTTGACATAGTTACGTCGATTTAACATTTAGGCGTAACATTGCACAGAAATATGAAGTGGGACAAGCATATAATGGCAGTTGTGTGGAAGGCGGATAGTCGTCTTCGATTCATTGGTAGAATTTTGGGAAGACGTGCTTCATCTGTAAAGGAGACCGCTTGTAAAACACTAATACGACCTATTCTTGAGTACTGCTCGAGCGTTTGGGTTCCCTATCACGTCGGATTGAGGGAGGACATAGAAGCAATTCAGAGGCGGGCTGCTAGATCTGTTACAGGTAGGTTTGATGATCACGCGAGTGTTACGGAAATGCTTCAGGAACTCGGGTGGGAGTCTCTGGAGGAAAGGAGGTGCTCTTTTCGTGAATCGCTAGTGAGGAAATTTAGAGAACCAGCATTTGAGGCTGACTGCAATACAATTTTACTGCCGCCAACTTATATTTCGCGGAAAGACGACAAAGATAAGATAAGAGAGATTAGAGCTCGCACAGAGGCATATAGGCACTCATTTTTCCCTCGTTCTGTTTGGGAGTGGAACAGGGAGAGAAGATGCCAGTTGTGGTACGAGGTACCCTCCACCGCGCACCGTATGGTGGACTGAGGAGTATGTATGTAGATGTAGATATGGGCCCAGAGACCAAATTTCCATTGCTTTAGAAATGCTAACTGGCTACACTGACACGTTTTTCTTGATAAAAGCTGGAAGCTGTTAAAGAAATGCCCCACCACAGCCTCACATTCCATGATTTCAGCATTCAAGTGTTTAAAACGAATGCTGAGGGTTTCAAAACATTTAAGAGTGTTACTGACATCACCACCAAACCAAAACTTGATGCTCTGGTAAAAATGTACATTCCCGAAATTTTGCAGTGATGAAGACTTTAAATGGTTGCCATTAAAGTAACATATTCTTCACTGGAGTCGTGGAGGTCACAATTTTCTTTGAGTCACATCGAGGCGGACGACAATTTCTGATTTCCCTTCGGTTTGAAGATGCCTGGCAAAATCTAGTACACAAATACGTATGTGAAAGGCAAACAGGAATCTTGAAACACAAGGACTTAAAAAAACTACTAGATCAAATTGGAAACACATAGACTGGATTTCGTGCCATATATCAATGGAGGGTCAGAGAACGTGTTTAAAGAAAATGAGGATAACAAAGACCATGGAGTTTTGGGACAGGCCATAATTGTCTGTGTGGCATATTTATTATCTGTTCTGATTTCAGTTTCTCATTAATAACAAACAGTACAACTGTCGAAAAGAAATTATTGACAGTAGCCAATATACGAAAATTTTATGCATTAATATTAATAACAATAATTCTAAATGTTGATAAAAATAACATAACTTAAATTGGGTAAATTATTTTTATAGGAAATATAGGATGCTTGGATAAAAAACAAGTTAAAACTGGAAGACCGGTGGTTTGCCTACATCTACTTTCCTCAAAATTTTGTTTCTGTACATTGGGCTGTTATTGTTCTCAGTCCTCATTTGTTCTCTTTTATTATTATTATTATTATTATTATTATTATTATTATTATTATTATTATTGTATCTCCAACCAACTGTATTAATTTTTTATTTGCTATAAATACTAAAATTTTAGTATTACTACTAAATATTAACACAACTGATGACTGAAGATAAAATAAAAATAAAATACAATACATAGATTTTCTGTCACGATAAGATACGAGAAGTAGACACAACATTTTAACTGACCCCTAGAAAAATCAAGTTTTCACCTTAGAACCTGATGTCAGTCCTTGCAACGTTGCTGTTCTCACAACTAGTCCGTATATCTCTGTGCACTCACGATCGCAGCGACCAACAGCGTTGTGAGAATAAGAAAACCTGCACCTCTCGCAACAACAGTGAGTTTGTTTGCCCTGTGTTTACCGCTGCGGGGAGTGGCGGTCGACTGGCAGTGTTGGTGGAGGACTGCCGTCCAAAATGTTTGTACGGATCGGGCGCGAGACTTCAAAACGATTCAAATGCTAATGACAAGAAACACGTGAAATGTATTAGCAGCTGTGAGTACGAACAACCATCACCTGAATAATGGAACGACGACAATGAAAATTTGTGCCGGACAGGGACTCGATTCCGGATTTTCTGCTTTACGTGAGCGGTCGCCTTAACCGCTTCGGCTATCCGTGCACATCCGCAGCCGTACCCAAACTTCCATACGTCGTCTTTCGTTAAGAAGAAGAATGCAATATCCCTTCGGACATGCATGCATGCATTGCTTTGTTCATCTTAGCAACACTGGAACTGCAGTACCGTAATAGTGAGACAGTTTTCTAAAATTGTAGATGGACGCGCAAAATGACTCACATTTTAATTTGATTGCTGATCAGGTGGTTCAGTTGAAGGCAGAGACACAGTGTTCCGTGAAACTAGTTGTAGTGGAGAAAGCTACCAGTTACAGTAAATGATTATTATCAGCCTGAACCCTCGTGTAAGGCTGTTAAAGTCAACTTCCCGATCTACACCACTTCCCATTTTTGTATACCAGAGAAAGGAGAGATCCACGAAATGGGGAACAACGAGAGTATAACGTTAGCTATGCTATATGCTGCTCTTCGTCCTCACCTTTAAATGCGACAATAAATTCACAACAGATATTTTTCCACTGTGAAAATGGTCCATGATCGAAACCGGTAACGAATAAATGTATTGTAAGACATCACAGTTTGTATCATGCATTTCTTGAAGCAGTTTTTGGTGTGAATCTCGGTTGCATAAGTCTGCATTTCGGCTGTTCCGGAAACATTCAGCCTCGCAAGTCACCTCGTCGTCATTCTTATAATACCTAGTAAGCAATATTTTCTTCATCCGAGGAAAACGGAAGGAGTTACTGCGTCCATGTTGGAGAATACGAGGGTTGAGGTACAATTTGATAGCATAAAGAAATTACATGTATGACTGTGTCCAGTGGAAAGTGAACACAGGCCTTTGGATGGAGTAGAAAAACGACCACCATCGACAGCTTTTCAAGTCTTCTTGGGGTTCTTCTCCGTAATCGTAGAGCACTCCGAGTCATAGATGGTAAATGGCTCAGTAATGGCTTTATCTGTATACACTAAGTTTTGTGTTCAGTTCACGAACACGGAGTCCTGAGTGCTGGACGATTAACGAGAAGAACTACCAGGAGATACAAGCTGTAGAAATGAAATTTCTGAGACGAGTATAAACGATATCCCGTTTCGGACATAGAACAAATTTGGATGTGTGAGGGAACCACACAATATAGTTAATGATATAGAATGAAACAAAAGGCAGTCAACTCTCCTGGTGTGGACACTCAATGAGGATGGTACGAGAAAGCATATCCAAAAATGTATCACACACAGAACGACAAACGCCGGCCGCGGTGGCCGGCCGTGCAGTCCGAAACCGCGGGGCTGCTACGGTCGCAGGTTCGAATCCTGCCTCGGGCATGGGTGTGTGTGATGTCCTTAGGTTAGTTAGGTTTAAGTAGTTCTAAGGTCTAGGGGACTTATGATCTAAGATGTTGAGTTCCATAGTGCTCAGAGCCATTTGAACCATTTTTTGAACAGAACGACAAACAGAAGGCGCGGAGGGGGGCAGGGAAGACCACGACTTAAATAAATTCAATAGATAGAAAGGAGTATGACCAACAGAAATTTGACCGTTGAAGACAGACAAAGTAGGTTATCATGGAGGCTGAGATGCGGCATGCGGCAGGAGCCGTAGGATCTCCGCCAGTACACAGCTGCCCCTACCGACTTGGTTTTATGCAACCCCCAGTATTTCGTCAGGCCTTCAAAAACCACGCGTGAGATTTTCATGTTTCCTCGCTCCCCATATGAAAACTATTAGTCTTACAGAAAAAAATGAGTAGGACCTCTTTGTAGGAAGTTTAATGTAGTTAAATTTTGAACTGGGGAACGTTTTCGCTGGAGGCCACGGTTTTAGAGTTATATGAGGAAAAAGGTACAAAAGTGACCTTCAAACGCACCTCCAACCTCACACTCCTCTCGCAACAGTCAGGATTTGTAGTAGGTTGTCTATGGCGCTTCCTATCACCACTGCACAAAAATTTCCTTCTACAACCGCTTCTCCCGATTTTCGACCTTTTTTGGTCTCTGTGGATTGAGCCACCATCATAGTCGGCAATCATTAATTTAAACGTGCCTGTGAGGTTAATGAAAGATAAATGACTTTCGTAAACGTTACGCTAAAACTAATTACGTCGACAATTCTATGCAAACTTTCAATTTTGTAGTCAGAAGGCCTGACGAATTATTTATTTTATGCTGTTAAAATTCACAAAATTCCAAGGTAAAATTTACACAATCCTAAATTTCACAATTTGTAAGTGTCGACCAAAACTGTGGCTTAATAAGCGCAGTCATTAAGGACGAAAATAGCTCGAATGTGGGAAATAATTAGTGTATTCGCAAATTTTCGTACATTGATGAGAGGGAGAGCCGTGAACAAATCCTGGCCGATTGGGGCTGAGTGTGGGAGGGCAGATGCGTTTGAAGGTAACTTTGGACGCTTTTCTTGAATAACTCATAAATTACAGCCCAGTACTAAAGTTTACTGCATTAAATTTCCAACAAAGGGGCCCTATTCATTTTTTCTGTAGGATTAATAGTTTGCGCGTAGTGAGCGAGAGAACATACACATCTCGCTCGTTTTTGAAGGCCAGATATAACATTATGGGTTGCACAAAATGACGTCGGTAGGGACAGCTTAATGACCTTATTTTTTCTGTTTCGATAGTATGTTCCTGCGACGCTTTGCTTTTTATGAGTGTAATATGTTAGTATTACAGGACTGTAGTCCCAAGAAACACCCAGCATCACCCTGTGTGATGATGTGTGTGTGCCTTTGTTTTAGCGAGTCTGGTGAATCTACATGTTTCCACTGCTTGCTTTGCTTCGTTGTCTCAGGGCCACAGTGATGTATCAAAAGTAGTCCATGTTGATGAAGTGGGTAGTGAAGTCACCTGGACTCATTTGATACAGCTGCTACGTTTCCGCTACTGTCTCGGTTCAGTGGACTTTTTGAATAGGTGTGAGCACTCGGGGATCCCACCGAATGGCAATCTTTATCGTGTCCAAAATGCCGTGCAAGGTATTTTCACTTTTTCCGCTGTCGCCTGGAATGTGATACGCCAGTCTTCAAGCACCAGGGCCTCCACTTCTCTTTGCGACTCTACATTGAGAGGTCTTCCTCATTACAACTTGTTTGTCGACACTGGAAAAGCCTACGTGACATAACCACTGTGTGATATAGTGGTGCATTGTTACTGTACACTTTCGTCAACTGTGCGTAGATTGTTACAGCGCTTTATCCTTCTAAATGCAGAAAAGATATCACTGCACTAAACTCCACTTTATCAACGCGACGCACCACTTTGTTTTGGTGCTCCTAATGGCTTGTTACGCTACTGTAGCTCGCGGACTTTAATGTGTACCAGGATTGTAGATTAGGGTGAGCAGACTTCCAAAATCAAATCATGGAACACGAGTTAGAAGCGGAAATGAATCGACATTTTGTGGAAAGTTCCGTTAATACTGTATGTCGCAGATTGGTAATAAACTAATTGTTGTATGTACAATCGTATCTTTCCGTTAAAACTCGCACTAAAAAAACATCAAAGTACTTTCCATTACTAATTGGATAAATATTTTATTATTTTATTGTGGTCACATTCAGACACAATATATGACTTCCATGTAATGAAAGTTTTCGATTGTTATTTACATAGGTCAATTATTTTTCACATTCAGTTGGACTGGGAGTTTAGGCGTGCATAATTTCCGGAAAAAGTTTTTGTTATCATTCAGGAGTTTCATACTTTCAAATAGGATTTTATAAAAATCAACACATGAAGTATCCTGAAACTGAATATTTGTTATAATTATTTACTTAAGAATTTTCACGCTAAACCTGATCTTTTAATCAGCCCATAAAGCATTTTTGATAAAGAACACACTTTGCATAACAGAATTAGGGCTTCGGAGAGCTAGCACAACGTAGTAATGGGGTTCAAATTCTTGCAACAGATATATTGAGATGTAAGTAAGTTGAAAGCAGCAGATATATTGAGATGTAAGTTGAAAATGACGGATCGTGTTCATTTTGGTTTAATCAAACAATGAACGGGGTATTAATGCACTCGTATGTTCTCGAACAAAATCTTCTTTACCAGAAAATAAACTGCTACCCTATAACAGCATTTTTTCCTATATTCTTTGGGTATCACCACGTTTGTTCTTCATTTTCTTATGTTACACGTTACTTAAAAGCACGCTATTTCAAAATATATTCGACGATGAATGAAAAATGGGACAATGAGCGTCTCAGACGAATTTAATCAGGACAATTGGACACTTAAGTTAAATAAGGGGCGACCCCGTAAAATATGGGATGTCTGATCGCTCTACTGTAGAAGTTTATCTACAAACCAACAAAATATTAACTAGGCAATTATATTTTAAAGAAGTGATAATCAAAACTTTTTGACATCTCGTATTGAATATCGGACGTCCTCAAATGTTCTAGGAGTATGGGAGCAACACCATATTTCTCCCTACTAGACGGTAGAAAAATGTAGTCGTTTTGACTAGTTTGAGTGATTCTGAAGCATATGTTAGGATACAGTAATAGTAAATAGTAATTAAAGAGCTTGCTATATTGATGAATTAAACTGTTGGATCTGTATTTTTTCAATACAGGGTGACTCAGGAGAAAAATACATGTTTTGAAGGGTGCTACCGTGTAAATATTTTATTGTTATCACATTCAAACACAGTATATCGTTTTGATGTAAAGAGAATATGTTCTTTTGAAGCATTTTTTGCTCACAACCACTAATACTGTTATATGATCTGAGGGGTGCTAGTATTAGTGATTCTGAACAAAATAACTCTTTTGAACATGTCCTGCTCTTAACAGCTTACGAGGTAACTAATAAAAACAACGGGTAGCAGGATAAATTCGGGTGACAGTAAATCAAATAGTATGATCCAATATTTTGTTTAGCTGTGTACTTTCACTTTCTCATAAAAATAAGTCCAAAAAGTCCACCGACAACTGCAATACATTTTGCAGCTCTTGTAGACACCTGATGCGTTGCTGATCTGAGCTCATTCGTACGGTCTTTTACTTAACCGCACTCATATAAATACGAGCCCTCTACCATGCACAAGTGTACTGCGCATTGAAATGGTCAGTAAAGACAACACTACGTAGCATAATGTCGCTTTAGTTGCATTCGCATGTGAATGTTGGTGAGGTAGGAAATGAGAACGACGCACGTGATTTTTAAACAGCTGTATGTCGGATACGGTTAAGAAAAGAGCATATGTTCATTTGAAGTTTTCTTTTTTGCCCAGAATCACCAATACTGGTACCATTCAAAGCATGATCTCTTCCTCCTGAATGATCCTATATATCGTTTCAACTTAAAAAAAACACGACACTAATTAATATATTTTTCAGTAGTTAATTATATCTTATCTTAGCAGATTAATCCAGCATAATTTTTAAAATAAAACTGTTAGTCTAACGAGGCATCAACCATGTTAGCTAACTTTATGAACAGAATAAATGAACTATAAATGGTAAAATAAAAACGTCCGCTTAAACGAGAATAGATAATCGTCTAAAAATCACTCATTTTTGTGAAATAATACCGCAAGACTAATATAGACCAGGTTCTGTTTGACTGCCTGCTTAATTCATCGGTAAGATCGTTATACCATGGCAACATCAAGTTACTGAAGAAATTTTGTAATATGAGGACATGTCTCAACGGAGACATTGTGCGGGCAGGTGCCTTTCAGTACGATGATGGACAGAGATAATCAAAAACAGAGATCAAAACACTCAGTGCACACATAAGATCTTCGAAAACATCCATAGAATAAAATATGTGGCTTTTAGCAAATGGTGCAAATAGTGGGGTCAATATACTGCCACGGTTTCAAACTAATAAAATAAATGGACTATCACCTATCATCACCATTTCAGAACAGCACAAAAATGGAATACAACTGTTATCCTAAACTTAGGTGACATCACGAAGTCCTCAATATCAGTGAGACTTTTAAAACGGAGCCGGTTGCACTCAGAAACACCATTTGCATATAAACTGCATGCTTCAGTTATTACTTATCAGTAGTAATGACATTGATTCCAGTAGCGACAACCTATGCACATATTGGCGGCAGTCATGTGGCTCAACTTTATAAATGAATAAAGCGTTCTTATGTCTCCGTAGCAGTCAGCGCGTCTGACTGTCGTGCGGAAGAGCTGCTTTCAGTTTCCCATATTGTCAGATTCTTCTCCAAGCTAGAGGCTTGGGACGGTCTGCACCCAGCCTTGTGAGTCCAGGTGAGGAGCTACTCGAATGAGAATCAGTAGATCCGACATCTGGAATCCTGGGAATGGCTGGGAGACCTGTGCTGACCCCGTTCCGCTCCATGCGGTATCCAAAAGGTGATCACACGACATGTGGTCTTTAACGCATTGTGCTCTAGACCTCATTGCGGAGATAATTTTCTTATGTCTTGTGACAGACGTTTTTCAAACTTGTATGTGTGACCATGACAGTTTAGTCACTCATAACTTCGCCCTTGATAGAATAATGTCACAGAAACACATGATTAATTGGCAGCTCATATTTGTTAAGAAATACTGTAACATTATCACTTTCACTTTTACTCACGATTAAGGTAAACCTAAAAAACAACACAATATGTTCTCCTTGCTGTAATCAGCCCGTATAGTTAAATTTGTACTGAAGGCAGAAACATATTACACTATACTCATCCTGTGTGTTGCCTTCGCCACCATTACTATCGTGTGATGTGACTTAAAATGAATCCCAGATATTTTTAACAAAATTTATCACTTTTCCAAGCGTGATAGTTGTATGGCTACTAACCTACTAAGTGACACATACTTCCAGTTTCCGACAATAGACGGCACTGCTGTCGAGGTGCTGCAGTCGCTGGTAGTGGCAGGAAATTCAAAAATCAAAACAAGCGGCAGGCCAAGGAACCGTTATCTCTCTCGTGATAAGCAAATTCCCTTCCATATCTGACAGAATTATGTCATCAGAAAATTTCAATGTATTTATTTGTTCTCCCTAAACTATAATTCCCTTTCCAAATTTCCCTGGTTTCCTTCACAGAATGCTCAATCTACAGACTGAATAACATTGGGAATAGAGTACAACGTTGTCGCACTTCCTTCTCAACTACGTCTCCCCTCTCATGATATTCGACTCTTATAACTGATTTTTGTACAATTTGTGAATTATATTTTGCCCCTGTATTTTATTCCTGCTACCTTCAAAATTGCAAATAGAGCAGCACAGTCAACATTTTCAAAAGCTTGCTCTAAATTCAGAAAGGTTATAAATGTAGGTTTGCCTTTCTTCAGTGTATCTTCTAGAATAAATCATCATTATTGCCTCGTTGATCCTGCATTTTTCTGCAACACAAACTGGATTATGCCAAGGCTGTTACTATCTTACTTTTTTTATATATTTCGGTAAATAAATTGTGTTAATATTTTACAACTGTGACTACGATGGTTCTGTGGTATTGCATCTGTCAGCAGCTCTTTTTCTTTTTATTGCTACTGTTACACTGTTCGTGAAGTTTGAGGGTATTTCGCCTATTTCATATGTCTTGTGCACAAGGTGGAATAGTTTTGACATTCTCTCCCAAGGATTCTAGTAAGTCTGAGGAAATATTGTCTATTCCAGCTACCTTGTTCCCACTCAAGTCTTCCAGTGCTTTGTCAAATTTTAGCCTGGGAATCATACATTCTATATATAATGGAAACCAACCTTCCTCCCAGTCCGTGGTCTCCTACTACCGAATCCCAGCCATTCCTCACAATTAAATTTTCAACTCGTTCAACTGTATCAATAGTTTCCTTTACCCTGCGATGCAGTCTTTTAATCTTTGCATCATCTAAGAGCTACTTGTCATCATCTACAGGCTAGTTGGTGTATAAAATTTTATAACTGTTGATTATTGACTTCATTTCTACGTTGGCTATGATAATGTTTTCACTGCACTGTTCATAGCAGCTTACTCGCATTCTTATTTTCCTATCCATTATTAGGTCTACTCCTCCATTATCCTTATCTGATTTTGTGTTGGTAACCCTGTACTCACTTGTATAGAAGTACCGTTTTTTCTACCTCCAAACTTCACAAATTCCCACTATAATTAACTTCAAATTATCCGTTACTCTTTTTAAATACTCTAAACTACCTAAGCAGTTACTAGCATTCAGCACTCTGGCCTGTTGAATGTCAGTTTTGTTTTCCCTCGTGACTACCTGCTCATGGTCGTCCACTCCTTGAGATCCGAGTAGGGGACTATGTTACCTCTCAAATATTAGTCCCAAGAGCATGCCATCATCATTAAGCTATACAGTGGATCTGCATGTCCTCAGGAAAAATAACAGCTATTCAAAGTAACAGCGTAACAAGGTAATAATATAGGCATCAAGTATCCAACCCACAGTTCAGGCAACTGCCGCTAGCATAACTGCAACTGCAGATTCGCAGCGGCTTAATCTAAGCTGGCTCTGGCAAATTTAAAACTTAAAGGTGGCGATGGTAGCAAATTAAAAAATACGGGATAGCGGAACTAATCCAGTTGTGCTAGCGGGATGTAAAAATTTAAAAATTGGAAAATAGAAAAATGTCCCAGCTCGCTTGTGCTATTGGGTATTATGGTGCCAAGTTCAAACGTATCCAAATGATCTGACATATGCATCAAGATAAAAAAACATTGATAATACTGCACGTCTTGTGTCACAAACTTGTCATATTCACTTTAATTTTGCGTAAATTGCTGCCATGATCGAAAGCACTCTATTACTTGTCAAAAATACCTAAATATTCTGATAATATCAGAGTAACTTGGCACTAATGATCTAATTTATAGGTTAAGAAGCATATGCCAATAAACGTAGTTCGATTAATGTAACGCAGTTGGTGAAACGTAAACTCGATCCTCGAATTTATTGCACACACACTAACACACAAACACACACACACACACACACACACACACACACACACACACACACACAAACCTCAGTTCTGCGCCACGTTTAAGAGTATCCAAACGACTTATATTAGTTAACAGTTGCCAAAATACACTCCTGGAAATTGAAATAAGAACACCGTGAATTCATTGTCCCAGGAAGGGGAAACTTTATTGACACATTCCTGGGGTCAGATACGTCACATGATCACATGTGACAGAACCACAGGCACATAGACACAGGCAACAGAGCATGCACAATGTCGGCACTAGTACAGTGTATATCCACCTTTCGCAGCAATGCAGGCTGCTATTCTCCCATGGAGACGATCGTAGAGATGCTGGATGTAGTCCTGTGGAAAGGCTTGCCATGCCATTTCCACCTGGCGCCTCAGTTGGACCAGCGTTCGTGCTGGACGTGCAGACCGCGTGAGACGACGCTTCATCTAGTCCCAAACATGCTCAATGGGGGACAGATCCGGAGATCTTGCTGGCCAGGGTAGTTGACTTACACCTTCTAGAGCACGTTGGGTGGCACGGTATACATGCGGACGAGCATTGTCCTGTTGGAACAGCAATTTCCTTTGCCGGTCTAGGAATGGTAGAACGATGGGTTCGATGACGGTTTGGATGTACCGTGCACTATTCAGTGTCCCCTCGACGATCACCAGAGGTGTACGGCCAGTGTAGGAGATCGCTCCCCACACCATGATGCCGGGTGTTGGCCCTGTGTGCCTCGGTCGTATGCAGTCCTGATTGTGGCGCTCACCTGCACGGCGCCAAACACGCATACGACCATCATTGGCACCAAGGCAGAAGCGACTCTCATCGCTGAAGACGACACGTCTCCATTCGTCCCTCCATTCACGCCTGTCGCGACACCACTGGAGGCGGACTGCACGATCTTGGGGCGTGAGCGGAAGACGGCCTAACGGTGTGCAGGACCGTAGCCCAGCTTCATGGAGACGGTTGTGAATGGTCCTCGCCGATACCCCAGGAGCAACAGTGTCCTTAATTTGCTGGGAAGTGGCGGTGCGGTCCCCTACGGCACTGCGTAGGACCCTACGGTCTTGGCGTGCATCCGTGCGTCGCTGCGGTCCGGTCCCAGGTCGACCAGGTGCACCTTCCGCCGACCACTGGCGACAACATCGATGTACTGTGGAGACCTCACGCCCCACGTGTTGAGCAATTCGGCGGTACGTCCACCCGGCCTTCCGCATGCCCACTATACGCCCTCGCTCAAAGTCCGTCAACTGCACATACGGTTCACGTCCACGCTGTCGCGGCATGCTACCAGTGTTAAAGACTGCGATGGAGCTCCGTATGCCACGGTAAACTGGCTGACACTGACGGCGGCGGTGCACAAATGCTGCACAGCTAGCGCCATTCGACGGCCAACACCGCGGTTCCTGGTGTGTCCGCTGTGCCGTGCGTGTGATCATTGCTTGTACAGCCCTCTCGCAGTGTCCGGAGCAAGTATGGTGGGTCTGACACACCGGTGTCAATGTGTTCTTTTTTCCATTTCCAGGAGTGTATATAACTTCACATAATTTAAATAAATTGGCATCATATTTAATGTGTACAAACGACTCGGGCTATTTACCAAAACACGTAAAAAGTGTAGCTTATAGTACTTCTATGTCTAAAATGTATGTGGAACATATGTCAGCAAGAGAATGTTTATGTTAAGTGGCACAATGCTATTTTTGTGTCTGAAACGTGTAAAGGGTGTTACCTACAGTAATTCCACATCTGACTTGTTCAACGACTATACAAAACACCTGTGCTATTCTAAAATAACATGCTAAACGGTCAGTTGACATTTCGTCCTAAACCCAAATGAGACATACGTCACCGAGTATTGGTTTAGGGAGGAAGAAGATAACACACGTGATGTTTATTCAAGTGTTACAATGTTATTTTCGCGTTTAAATAGTCCAGTTTGGGACTTAATTATTTGAACAGTGACTGCTACTATAGCCATTAGTGCTGGAACTTTTGCCATGGTGAATTTCTTGCTGTATAGTCTGGAGTAAACATGTTAAACTTAAAGCATTTAATTAATTTTGGGCTATTTTGTGCTCTGAACAGTGCCTTTGGTATACATTAGTAACTAAATGTCTTTCAACGCTCTTCTTGCTCTGATAAGTCATTCAGTTAATTTATTATTGCTTTACTGTGTTTAAATATCAGATTGTGTAAGGCCACCAGTGATCTGAATAAATAAGTAGCAAACATTAATCCTATGGTTAGGCTACATCATTATCCTATGGGTGATTTCTTTAATATCTCCTTTATTTTATTAATATGTTCATTAACTTATGTTGTTATATAACTTTTCACTGATCGTCTCTGATTGTCTTTGCTAAATTAATGTGCCTCATGAATGATCGAAGCCGCTACAAAGATTAAAAGCAACAGTGCATGACCATATCCCCAATTTACAGATATGGCAGATACAAATTTTTAGCTCGTTAACTCTCCATCTCGGTAAGTAGAAATAAATTGATTTATCATTTTACCAATTTCCAACCACCTAGCGATTTGACTGAGCTTGCTCGTCCAGCATGGCGCTGTAGTTGCAATTCATACCAACATTTATCCCAGAACCAGATGTCCCAATAAACATTTCGAGGCGTTAAAAATGGACATTTAGTGTAGGGGCTCGAGCTTTAATCAGTGTAGTAGCAGCAGCAATAGTGGTAGTGCAATTGTTGTGTGTGGAAACACATTTTGTGTAGCGGTAGGCAGGAGTACATGCGATAACACTGTTTATAGGCATCAAACTCCGAGCCGCCACATTTTCGTGCTGCACTCTCTACGCCACAAGTTTCTTGATGCACCTATATATGTCATAGTTGTCACAGGACAGCCACGTTCACGCCATAGCCTGTCCATGCCAAAACGACGTTTATAGCATTTGCTGGTCACACTAGCTGTTAGATAGGTAATAGTGCTTAGGAGCACTTGGACACGTAATGTTATCACTGCTTCTCTCCAGCTGTTCCCTAATTTCTTGCTCAAAAATGAATGAATAAAATGGTACTCTGCTCTAGCCTTATGATTGAGAAAGACGTGTTCGAAATTCATGGTTAGATACTGTCATTTTGGGCATTGCAATTTGATGTATGAACACAGTTATAATTGATGAGCTGCTCTTATTCGTTGTCTGACGAATCATACAAATAATTATCTAGTGAGAATTATTTCATATAACTATTAGTATTTAAATATTAATCTAACCTCATGTCATTGATTTATGTTTCATGTGCGCTCATCCACGAGTGGCATGGTATTAATGCCGGCTAATAGTGAAGTATAACATGGCCTTCATCTTCAGAGTTTAAGAAGTTGTTACAACTAACAAAGATCTTGCCAGGAACCATAGCTGGGCGAATTATATAGACATTGAAATGAGCACGATACATCACAGCCACAGACTTTAAAGGGACTTTGAAAGATAAGTAAGAAATGAACTAAATAACATTAAAGACTTGCCTTCACATTAATAATGGGAATTTTGATTTAAAGGAGGAATACTTTTACACTGCAATCATCGCAGGAGTGCCCAAATGAGTTGTCTTTGGCGTCATATTGCACCATAGGAGTGTGCGAGAGATTTCTAGTTAAGCACAGCACCAGTTAAATTTTCGGCTTATGTTTCGAATTGCCTGTCATGTCTGACGAAATCACATGATAGTGAAGTGATTATGGATCATCGGGTGCAGATAGTTAGACAGGTAGCTCTAGAAGTCAAACAGAATTAGGAATTGAGACTCAGTGGTTGAAAGAAGATCGATACGCAGTACTTTTGAGTGCCATGAGGTGTTTGTGCTAATTGGACAAATTAACTCTAACTGTGGGACGAAGTAGTCAAGGCTTAGGAAATAAAATCTCATTTTAACAGTAAATTAAAAAAAAAGATGGATTTAAAGATAGTGAGTATAAAATCTGAACTATTGGGAGAAATGGAATCAAAGTTAGGAGTAGTACTGTGGGAAAATAGATCAATTGCAGGCCATATTCACAGGTAGATTGGTAGAGGAAGCAGAGGGTCGATGGGTTAGAGAAATGCTTACTAGCTAAAGGAGAACCTGTGCAAAGTGATCTTGTGGAGCAGATTCAGGTACAAGAACAAAGGAGTAAAATGCATGAAACACAAACATAAGTAGAAATAAGACCCATCAAGGTTAGAGTTCTGAAGTCCACCAAAGGATAAACAGTAATAAGAAATAATAGAAGCGTAAATAAATATTTTGAATGAGACTGTTGATAATGAAGCGACAGGACATGTTTACTTAATGTTAGGGGATCCTGTGGGGGTAGGGTTCTGTGCCGAACCATTTAGTGAAAATAATTGACATCATAGTGTAGAGGTTGGACATGTGACCTGTGTCAGAGAAAACGACTATGTTAAGATCAGAAATTAATGCCGTCCGCTTCGCAAGGACGTGGGTTGAGAATGGTGGTGGTGGTATCTGAAACGACTGTCGGATCGCTAATAAGACATTCCTGCTTAAATTAGATTGTTATTCATGTTAGGTACAGAGGTGTGATCGCCAATGTATGGGAGGCCAAGATCACATAGTGGGCCACAGAGTTCAGTGAACTGTAATCAGCAAATTTGCCTGGGTAACGATGTGCTTAAGCAGTGACACGGCTGGAATCAGCAGGATGGCAATAGCTGGTAGAGTCTTCACCCTATAGCCGATTTATGATAGGTCCATCCAAGGAGCTGGCTCACCTCAGGCCATGGAGTACAGGGACGGTAATCAAACAGCCTGAACAGTGTCAAAAGCTTGTACACGGCTGAGCGATGATCAGTATCGGTGGAAGCCTTCAGGAACCAGTGCACAGCAATAAAAAGCCCACGCCACTCCCACCAGAGCTTGGACAGATGTCCCACGACAGTCATGGCCGCTAGCAAGAAACAGTTACCCAAAGTCACTCAATGATGCGAAAGCACTGTATGTGCATATGGTGGTTGCCTGTCGCTGCGGGAGACAAAACCCTTGGTAGATGACTGGACATTTCATCTGGCTCTTCAGTAGTCTTCACCTTTTAAGTCAGAAGCTGATGAGGATAGAGATGGTCGGTATCAGGAACATACCTCGTTACGGGCATGTAGAGAGAATTTCGGCGAGGATCTGAGAACAACTGAGTACATATGAGCACATCTGAACACTTCGGAGACTGAGGGTCTGATCTGAAGGGCGGTAAGGCCAGTACTTCTCTAACAGCAGTACCCCTTAACACAGTCAGAAAAAAAGGCTGCAGCAGTTGGATATCGCGATTTCGTGGAGTTGACTTCATCTATGCTGCTATTTTTGTTTAGTTGGGCCCTGAAGGAGCCTAGCCAGAGCTGCAATGTTGCCCAAGAATCACATTTCAAAGGCGCTCTCTTCGTTTTCTCGCCTTATCAGCTTACTGAATAAGTTCTCTTGCACTCTGAATACGTCTTCTTACTTCATAGTGTCTGTACACCACAATGATGGTACCTCTTTCCCTGCGATTTCATTTTTCTGCGTTGATGCCAGGTAGTTCAGTACTCCAGACTAGAGCAAGGTGCAAAAATAAAATTATTTCAATGTGCAGTTATTCACGGCATAGGAAGACATCAGTCTAACAGCGCCGCTCTTAGAAAATATTGTAACACTGCTAGTACGGCTGTCAGTGACTGCACTTCACTGTGGTGGACTGGTTATCATATATAGTCTTGAACGAACTTATTGAACTCCAGGAGTTTAATTCAGTTTGAGTGATTTGTGCACTGCACATGCCTTTAGTTACATTTGTTACTGTCTGTGAACGCTCTGCATCTTCTGCTAAGTTAATCAGTTGATTTCTTATTGCTTTACTCTGTTTCTATGTGAGACTGTGCAAGACCATTATTCAAAGCTACTTCGTGATTCATCTGAGTGAACTGATAGTGAATTTAATCCTGTGTGTACCTTGAGGGACAGTTCCATTTAATAACTCCTTCATTTTATTAATCCATTCATTAACTTAAGTATTATATAAATTTCCTCTTATTGTCTCCGATAAATTGATGTTCCTTTTTAAAGAATTATGCTTCTATAAGCACAGAAGGCTTCCCCTAATTTACCAATTAGCTATATACAAATTTACAGTCATGTACTCGCCCTCTCTTGGTTAGACAGCAAGAAATTTTCCCCAACTGGAGATTAACGTCACATAATTTTTTCAGTTACCACCCCCACCCCTAGTGAAGTGATGCACTCGTCCCTCTCCCTCCTCACCACATCTGTGTGATGTCAGAGTCTGTGCTATGTACCAATGAAAAGTCAGCAGTTTCAACATGCTCACCAAAGGTTTGGATGGCCGGAACAATTCTTAATTTCTGACACTGCATGCTGACGAAACAATTTTACTTGTTGGAACAAGACGCAGCTTGTTGGAACATGGTTATGGCACATTCTCTGTGAGCTTCTGGTGCTAGCTTTAATTTTAAGATCCAGCAATAGGCTGTGGCACATACACACTGTCAGCAACTGTTGTCAGAATATTATTTGAGACATCCAGTAACTGACACAATTCTCAAGTCATGATACATACTCGGATTCTGGCTCTATAACACAGTTTCAACATCCAGTAGCCAACATCTATTCTCAAGGTATGACACATACTCTGTCAGCATCTGGTATTAGAAAACTATTTGAGAGTCGCAGTAGCTGACAACCACTGTAAAGACATGGCACATATACTGGCAGCATCTGACGTTAGTATATTAATTGACAACCCCAGTAGTTGATATTTACTGTCAAGTTATGGAATGTACATTGTCAGTCTCTGGTGTTACAATACAGTTTTAAGATCCAGTAGGTAACCACTGTGAAACAGTGGCACATACATCGTCAGCTTCAGGTGTTAGAGTACTGTTTAATTTCTGAATGGCTGTTTGTTTGCATCAACTATCACTGCTTTGTACGCTTAGTACTGTAGTTTCTACTGTGCTATAGAGTAAATTAGCCTTACCAGCAGAAGATGACAAACGTTTTGTACTGCAGGATGAAATTAATAAACTAGCATAGAGTCACTTTAATGTTTGGATAACTTTGTAAGTAGTTTGTTGAAAGCATTACACTCTGGTTTCTTACCTATGCCAATGTGTATTGCTATTGTTCAGTGTGGTATTCCATCAACGTATCATGAAGTTTTCACTGTGTCACAGCTTAAGTCAGCATTATCATCAGAGTATGATAAATGTTTTGCACTACGAAATAAAGTGCATGTTTTTTGTAAGTGGTACATAAAATTTAGATGTAGCGATATTTCATTTCAGGGTCCATTGTGCCTTGAAAAGTGCGGTACAGCTACAGAACTAGTTGTTGGCAATTGTTGTTAACCAATAATGTTTATCAGTAGTGCTGTTATGTGAGCTATGTGTATTTCTTAAATATTAAAGAGAAATTGGGTATCACAGTACTGCCATATGCATTTTGTAAATGAAATCATTATGTATTTTGAAAAGTAATTTCATTTCCATGTTAAGATCGAATTTTTGTTTGCAATCAGAGATTCATTATTGTACCTGTGTATACTATAAGCAACTTTCATTGATTTTATACTGTAAATCTAAATACTTTTATTTTGATGTAAATATCATATCTTTGAAGTGTAGAACTGTGTTCTCTTTGCGTGGAACCTTGTCCATCATTTTTCTTTGACCACGTTGTACTGTTACATCCCTTATTTTAGCATTAAGAAGTTATATTTGCGTATTACCAAATGTATAATTTAAAGTATACAACCAATTACAGTCATCATCGAAACACCTTCTATGATCACTAAAATATTGCTTGGCTAGTCTGTTTGGATTTTGGTATTATTCAATAGCAGAATATGGAAATACAGCCCGTAAATGTATTAGAGAGGCTTGGTACCATAGGTCTGAATTTGAAGCCATTTGGACTATTTTTCGACCGTGACTGCCTTAAAAAATACGTAAAGGTTTTGTTAACTACCGCTACCTGTCACAAATTTTGTGGCTGGTAGCGGTCGTTAAAAAACCTTTACATACCATAGGTCGGACTAATAAATGCCCCAGTCTTCATCGAAAGTTCGTAATTGTACGTAACTTCCTATACACCTAAATCAAATGTAATAAAAAAATATTACCCACTCAGTATCACCGCTTATATTTTCCAATATATAACATGATGCATATCTTCTTCCCTTTTAAGGCTGTGCCTCGTGACATGAAGCATTACTGAAAAACTTCTCAAAATGCCAGGTGTCCATAATTCGATCTTTGTGGTATGAGTAATATAGCACCAAGTAAGCTTATCTCGAAATGCTAACATTTAAAATGTTTATTTTACTCCATAAACCGTCGTCAAGGCACAGTCACTAAAACAAAGAAATTTTTAAAAGGTTACATAACTAGTTTCGGCGGGCTGAGTAGTTATTTTTCAATGTAATCACTAACTTGGAAAACTGCATTAATAATTCCAACCACACGTTGTAGTGTCTAATAAAAAAAGAAAAAGAGAAGAAAATAAAAGGTTGAAAATGGTGGGTAGAAATGGTGAATAAAAAGTGGTTTTTAACATCGCAATGGCCGTGAAAAAAGTGAAAGAATGAAATGCAAATCGGACTTCGTATTACAGAGAAGTTATCGGACTTCGTGATTCGGAAAAGGTATTGTTGGGGTGGTCCTTGTGGCGTTTTTGAGCAAAAGTTAAACTAATTTCTACTACAAAAGTTATTGAAGAAGAACAGAGAATAACAAAATGTAACTGACAGGGGGAAATGGCGTAGATAAGAGTTCATCCTTTACCAGGCTAACATGTCTTCTTCCGTGCGGCGTCCAGGTCTTCAAAAATCTCATTCATTTCTGCGTGAAAAGTCTGCTCCGAAATCTTGCAATAAGTTTCATTGTCCAGGAATTTCTAACGTATCCAAAACCGTCTTGATATTAAATGCAATTTATTTTAGTTGCTTCTCTCCATCCTCCGAATTTCATAACAACTTCCACAATGTCTACACATGAATAAGTTTTTTCGTCTTAATCAGATCACGTCTGCGTTAAGCTTCCGCTCTCGAGAGACAATAAAGAAACGGATAGAAAAACAAAAAAGTTACAATTTTAGTATTTTCTCTGCCGTCGAGCGCTCATACCGCTGCGACGGTATAATTTTTATCTGAGGGAACGAGTGTAGCGCGGCGAAATTCAAAGTCCCGCTACAACGTCTTTCAAACGTAGCAAAAATACACTACAACCAGTAAAATGAAACAAAGGCAGTAGATACGGGTCACAAGACGTCATGGCAACTTTTGGTTGATCGATTTCACACCTTAATGCAGTGTAGATGGAAACTGCATCGAGGTGAAAGATGTTATAGACGCTTGCATTACGTCCTGCAATGTGATTCACAAGTCGTAATCTTCTACCGTGCAGCAAGCCCAAAACTAGAACACAGCATGCAATCGTACTGTGTTCTGAGAATGACATCTTTCTTTTGGGGCTGACACAAATGGGAGTGCGTCGTGATTGTAAAAACGGTTCAAATGGCTCTGAGCACCATGAGACTCAACTTCTGAGGTCATTAGTCCCCTAGAACTTAGAACTAGTTAAACCTAACTAACCTAAGGACATCATACACATACATGCCCGAGGCAGGATTCGAACCTGCGACCGTAGCGCTCTCGCGGTTGCAGACTTCGCCGCCTAGAACCGCACGGCCACTTCGGCTGGCTCGTGTTTGTAAGATTTCATTAGCAGAACACAGTACAATTGCGTGCTGTGTTCTAGTTTTGGGCTTGCTGGACGTTATAAGGTGACGATGTGCGAGTCTTGGTTTGCAAAATGATCGTTGCATTCCTGCAGGACGTAAGGCAAGAACATATATCTTTCATCCCGATGCAGTTTTCATCTACACTGCAGTAAGGTGTGAACTGACAGATCATTCAAAAATTGTCGTGGCCTTGTGTGACCTGTTTCTGCTGCCTTTGTTTCAGTTTACTGGCTTTAGTGTATTTTTCACGGTATTTGAAACAAATGTGTGATTGCAAAATCATTAATGAAGTTTTCATTGTTTGTAATTAAATTTAAAAATCTTATTGTTTTACAGACTGTGGCTTGACGGCCGTTTCTGGTGTCAAACAAACATTTTAGATTTCATTCAGTCACCCTCCTAGATCGCATTTATACGAAATTTACATATTTTGTCAGACTTTCAGACGTGTTGATACCATTGTAACATTTGATGTAAACATTATTTGTGTCACTGACCTATTTCTCACATATATTTTAGACACAGAAATATTGTAAATGACTCTCCTTACATATTTTGATGGGTAATTCAAAGGTGTAAATAACATTGTAATACCTGACATAAACATCATGTGTGTTCCTCCTGCCTAAAATGATGTGTGGTCAGGTTTGTCTCATTCAGGCCTAGGATGAAATGTCTATTTAGTATCTTAATTTGGCAGAGCACACATGATTTGTGAAATTCGTTGAAAAATTTAGATGCATACATACATACATACAGATGCCGAAATATTGGTAAAATTTAGATGCTGAAATACTGTTTCACTTATTATGAGTCTTTCACATGGAAATAACGTTTTGACTTATGAAATAAACATTGTTTTGCTGACATATATCTCACATACATTTCAGACATGGAGATACTGTAAGTTACACTCTTTATGTATTTTATTCACATTTTAAACGTGTAAACAACACTGTGACACTTCACATAAATTGCTTGGTCAAGATTGTCTTAATTAAGCCTAGCTAACCATTTAGAATCTAATTTTAGCAGAGTACGTGTGTTTTGTACAGTTCTAGAGCATGTTAGATGTGGAAATATTGTAAGTTACACCCTTTACATATTTTAGGCATGAAAATAGCGTCGTGACACTAGACATAAGCGATGCATAGCTGATTATTTTTGATATAAATTTTAGGCATGGAAGAACAGTTAGTTACATCCTTTACAAATTTCTGATAAATAATGCAGGCCGTTTGGATACTTCGAACATAATGCCAATTTACGCAATTTAGGTGAAGCTCACGTATTTTGATAAATAACACAAGTCATTGGTGTATTTTTGTGTGTATGTGTGCACTTACTTTCAGGACTCATTGTGCCTTTCATCGAACTAAGCTCATTGAAAAGTGCTGCTTAAGCTATAAATTTGATTACTTGTGGCAGGTTACACAAGTACTGTCAATATCTTCATATGTTTTTGTTAAATAATTGCATACTATTGCATATGTCACCAGTTTATGCAAATACTTCAAGTTGAAGCTTACCTGTTGTTGACATGGAAATATTGCAGTGTTGCCAATATCTTTACATATTTTTGAACTTGATGCACATTTAAGATTCTTCAGATTATTTTTGAATGTGGCGCCATAATGCCCAACAGCGCGAGTTATCGTGTTAAACCGTTTCGGACATTTTAGTTTTTTAAATTTCTTTCTTCAGTTTCTTCCTACCACAACTAGGTCAGACCCCCTCTTGGATTTTGTAGTTTTCAGCATTGACATCTTGGATTTTCAAATTTCTCGCCAGCGCCATCTCGGATTTAGCAGCAACAGGCCTGTGATTGCAGTGGATAGGTGCATAGTTGTCATTGCACCTGCGTTCATGGTGGAGTCTGTAGATTAGAGAATCCAAAAACCGAAATTTTGGTCATTGAAGGATTATCAACACAAAATCATTCATTAGATAATGCTGGAATAGGCCTAATATGGATATGAAGTATCCTGAAATATCAAGAAGTCCTCAGTTTGACAATGGAGGGAATGGTAGGGATTAAAATTCTAGAGAAAGACATAACTCTAATATACACTATGTTATCAAAAGTATCCGAACACCCCCAGAAACATACGTTTTTCATATTAGGTGCATTGTGTTGCCACCTACTGCCAGGTACTCCATATCAGCGGCGACAGTAGTCATTAGACATCGTGAGAGAGCAGAAAGGGACGCCCCGCGGAACTCACGGACTTCCTACGTGGTCAGTTGAGTGGGTGTCACTTGTGTCATATGTCTGAACGCGAGATTTCTACACACCTAAACATCCCTAGGTCCACTGTTTTCGATGTGATAGTGAAGTGGAAACGTGAAGGGCACAAAAGCGTACAGGCAGACCTCGTCTGTTGACTGACAGAGACCGCCGACACTTGAATAAGGTCGTAATATGTACCCAGACCATCACACAACAATTCCATACTCCTTCAGGATCCACTGCAAGTACTATGACAGTTAGGTGGGAGGAGATAAAACTTGGATTTCATGGTCGACCGGCTGCTCATAAGCCACACATCACGCCGGTAAATGCCAAACGACGCCTCGCTTAGTATAAGGAGCATAAAAATTGGACGACTGAACAGTGGTTAAATGTTGTGTGGATTGAGGAATCATGGTACACAATATGGCGATCCGATGACAGGGTGTAGGTATGCCAAGAGTAAAATTGGAGAGCGATGGTGTAATGGTGTGAACGTGTTTTCCATGGAAAGAGCTTGCACCTCTTGTTGTTTTGCGTGGCACTATCACAGCACAGAGATGTTTTAAGCACCTTCTTGCTTCCCACTGTTGGAGAGGAATTCGTGGATGGCGATTGTATCTTTCAACATGATCGAGCACCTGTTCATAATGCACGGCCTGTGGCGGAGTGGTTACACAACAATAACATTCCCGCGATGGACTGGTCTGCACAGAGTCCTGACCTGAAGCATATAGAACAGCTTTGGGATGTTTTGGAATGCCGACTTTTTGCCAGGCCTCACTGGCAGACATCGATACCTCTCCTCAGTGCAGCACTCAGAGAGGAATGGGCTGCCATTCCTCAAGAAACCTTCCAGCGACTGATGGAATGTATTCCTGAGAGAGTGGAAGCTGTCATCCAGGCTAAGGGTGGGCCAACACCGTATTGAATTCCAGAATTACCGATGGAGGGCGCCACTAACTAGCAAGTCATTTTCAGCCAGGTGTCCGAATACTTTTGATCACATGGTGTAGTAAGGAGTTTCAATTACATGCAGACTGCAGAAATGAAAAGGCTTGCAGAAGAGAGACTAGTTTGGAGATCTGCATCATATCAGTCTTCGAAGCAAAGACTACCACAACAACCTGCAAAGGCTGTAAAGACTGAAGTCACCTTGTAGCAAAATTTTGGTTACAGAGAATATGTAAACATTTAGGGGCATGCCGACCAGGGAGAAATCCTAGGTGTTCGTTGTAACAATCTAGCTGCTGTCTCATCGTACTGAGTAGTATTTCCACATTAACCGCTTGAATAACATAGGCGCGACTGACAAAATACTTTCTCTTTCTCTATGCCATTTTTGAAGCAAACTGAGCATAAGATTCTGTAGAGCAAAATTTTTTACTGGGATGGCCTTGTACGACAGAACAATAATTTTTGAGTCATAACGGAATGACAGCTATCGTATTTAATAACGTAAAAAAACAGTGAGTTCACATCGCGATAATCATATTTATTAATTCTGGTAAATGATTTCAGTCAAAAGTGACAATAATCAGGCCAGTAGGTCCTTGAAAACGCGTGGAGCCGGTTCACAGAGGTGCTGTGCATACCAAAAAAAAAAAAAAATATATCAGTTGGGAACTGCTAATTGTTTCTGTTACGTTCTAGTACAGATCTTATTTTGAGATCAGTATTCTCTTTTAGTAAAGGCTGTGTTCCATCTTCTGTTGGTTGTCAAGCAACAAAGA
The DNA here is from genome assembly GCF_023897955.1 of Schistocerca gregaria. Classification (NCBI taxonomy): domain Eukaryota; kingdom Metazoa; phylum Arthropoda; class Insecta; order Orthoptera; family Acrididae; genus Schistocerca; species Schistocerca gregaria. Next base: position 948,043,609 of record NC_064920.1, read on the forward strand.
GGTAGAGCAGAGCTCACAGACAATCAGGATAATAAGCCCCTGGTTATCTATATAGTGTGATTCTGTACCGCATTGTGCTGGACTGTAAGCCAATTCACGCGATACGAAGAGTGCTAGCAGTATACATTAGTGTGAATCAGCAGCGTTTAGATGGATGACAGTAAACCAGAGAAAAAGGAAGTAATCTATTGACTCAAATACAAGTACGTAAATACGAACTGATTTGTAACAAATAACATAAATAGGACAGTTCGGAAACTGGTACAAGGATGCATTAGGCTGAGGCTTTCCGTCCTTCCGAAAACACTAATTTAGCCCCACCTTTTATGTCTCTTCATATAAATTACCTTTTTGATATTAATCAAGACAGATCAGCCGACTTAGTGAAGAGCCCACAGAGCGCTATTTTATATGCGATATTGCTACGGTTCAGCTGTTTCCTGGACCAAGAATAAAGAGGTATTTACAAGAATTATCGTAAGCTTACAACTAGACCGGAGGTAAGATTGGTATTAGATTCAGCCACTTTAGGAAAGTTTTCGTTGGTTCACTGAACTTCCTAATCTTGTCTATGTATGAAGAAGAATGAAATAATGTACGAGCTTAGTTAGACTTTTAAAGTCGGCCTATCCCCTTTTCATTTCAATTAAGTGGTATTTCTGATCCTTTTTTATGAGATTCTGGGGGATGAAACTGTTAACACGTTCATGGCCTTGCGAATAGACACTGCAATCTTCCGAAATTGTTGTGGGCGTTAGCGCGCGTACGCTGCACGACGTGTGATAGCTCTCCAACCACTGAAGAAGTTACATTCTTTTCTTGTGCTAATGTTACTAATTTAAAGTTCGGTTTTTCTTAAACACTAACCACATTTCGTTTTCTAAAAGAATTTTAAACTATTCACGAAACATCTGTGCGCTTCCTTACATGATTGCATGCAACTGATTTTCATGTGTAACAGGTATAAACGTTTTTTAAGTGATAGTTTGGCGAGTACGATGTATATGTGATCGTAAAAGATGGAAAAGAACCACCGTGGTACAACAACAATTAGAAAACTGCTACGGAAGGAAAGGGAACTTCACAGAAAACATAAACATAGCCAAAGTCTTACAGACAAACAAAATTACACGTAGCGAAATGTAGTGTGAAGAGGGCTATGCGAGAGGCGTTCAACGCATTCGAAAGAAAAGTTCTATGTACTGACTTCGCAGAAAATCCTAAGAAATTTTGGTCTTATGTCAAAGCGATAGGTGGATCAAAACAAAATGTCCAGACACTCTGTTGTGACCAAAATGGTACTGAAACAGAGGATGACAGACCAAAGGCCGAAAAAATAAATGTCTTTTTCCAAAGCTGTTTCACAGAGGAAGACTGCACTAGTTCCTTCTCTAGATTGTTGCACAGATGACAAAATGGTAGATATCGAAATAGATGACAGAGGGATAGAAAAACAATTAAAATTGCTCAAAATAGGAAAGGCCGCTGGAGCTGATGGGATACCAGTTCGATTTAACACAGAGTACGCTAAGGAACTTGCCACCTTCTTGCAGCGGTGTACCGTAGGTCTCTAGAAGAGCGTAGCGTTCCAAAAGATTGGAAGAGAGCACAGGTCATCCCCGTTTTCAAGAAGAGACGTCGAACAGATGTGCAGAACTATACACCTATTTATCTAATGTCAGTCAGTTGTAGAATTTTGGAACACGTATTATGTTCGAGTATGATGACTCATCTGGAGACTATAAATCTACTCTGTAGGAATCAGCATGGGTTTCGAAAAATACGACTGTGTGAAACCCAGCTCGCGCTGTTAGTCCACGAGACTCAGAGGGCCAGGTAGATGCCGTGTTTCTTGACTTCTGCAAGGCTTTTGATATAGTTCCCCACAGTTGTTTAATGAACAAAGTAAGAGCACATGGACTATCAGACCAATTGTGTGATTGGATTAAAGATTTCCTAGATAACAGAACACAGCATGTCATTCTCAATGGAGGGAAGTCTTCCGAAGTAAGAGTGATTTCAGGTGTGGCACAGGGGAGTGTCGTAGGACCGTTGCTATTCACACTATATATAAATGACCTTGTGGATAACAGTGGAAGTTCACTGAGGCTTTTTGCGGATGATGCTGTGGTATATCGAGAGGTTGTGACAATGGAAAATTATACTGAAATGCAGGAGGATGTGCAACGAATTGACGCATGGTGCAGGAAATGGCAGTCGAATCTCAATGTAGACAAATATAATGTGCTGCGAATACATAAAAAAAAGATCCTTTATCATTTAGCTACAATATATCAGGTCAGCAACTGGAAGCAGTTAATTCCATAAATTATCTGGAAGTAGGCATTAGGAGTGAATTAAAATGGAATGACCATATAAAATTAATCGTCGGTAAAGCAGATGCCAGACTGAGATTCATTGGAAGAATCCTAAGGAAATGCAGTCCGAAAACAAAGTACACCTGTTCGCCCACTGCTTGAATACTGCTCACCAGTGTGGGATCCGCACCAGATAGGGTTGATAGAAGATATAGAGAAGATCCAACGGAGAGCAGAGCGCTTCGTTACAGGATCATTTAGTAATCGGGAAAGCGTTAGGAAGTGATAAACTCCAGTGAAAAACTCTGCAAGAGAGACGCTCAGTAGCTCGGCACGGGCTGTTGTTGAAGTTTCGAGAACATACCTTCACCGAGGAGTCAGGCAGTATATTGCTCCCTCCTACGTATATCTCGCGAAGAGACCATGAGGATAAAATCAGAGACATTAGAGCCCACACAGAGAAATATACCGGCAATCTTTCTTTCGACGAACAATACGAGACTGGAATAGAATGGAGAACCGATAGAGGCACTCAAATTTTCAAATATGTGTGAAATCTTATGGGACTTAACTGCTAAGGTCATCAGTCCCTAAGCTTACACACTACTTAACCTAAATTATCCTAAGGACAAACACACACACACGTGCCCGAGGGAGGGCTCGAACCTCCACCGGAACCAGTCGCAAGTCCATGACTGCAGCTCGGCTAATCCCATCGCGTCATAGAGGTACTCAAGGTACCCTCCGCCACACACCGTTGGGTGGCTTACATAGTATGGATATATATGTATATGTAGAAGTGACATGTTTTAAAACAAAAAAGGAAACAAAAATTCTGATGGACGAAATATGAAAACGATACCCCTCTATCAGGTCCCACAGTCGTATCATCCTTAATGATTCATCATCGGGTGCGTTATGGAGGGGCATGGAGTGAGATGGGATCTGCACACTATTCTCCCGGCCGTTGTCGACGTTCCGACCTGGAAGCCGTCACCTATCAATTACCTGTAGGTAGCTCCTCAGTTAGCATTACTAAGCTAAGCTGCAAAATACTAACGCGAATTCTTTACAGACGAATGGAAAAACTGGTAGATGCAGACCTCGGGGAGGATCAGTTTGGATTCCGTCGAAATGTTGGAACACGTGAGGCAATACTGACCTTACGACTTATCTTAGAAGAAAGATTAAGAAAAGGCAAACCTACGTTTCTAGCATTTGTAGACTTAGAGAAAGCTTTTGACAATGTTGACTGGAATACTTTTTTTCAAATTCTAAAGGTGGCAGGGGTAAAATACAGGGAGCGAAAGGCTATTTATAATTTGTACAGAAACCAGATGGCAGTAATAAGAGTCGAGGGGCATGAAAGGGAAGCAGTGGTTGGGAAAGGAGTGAGACAGGGTTGTAGCCTCTCCCCGATGTTATTCAATCTGTATATTGAGCAAGCAGTAAAGGAAACAAAAGAAAAATTTGGAGTAGGTATTAAAAATCATGGAGACGAAGTAAAAACTTTGAGGTTCGCCGATGACATTGTAATTCTGTCAGAGACGGCAAAGGACTTGAAAGAGCAGTTGAACGGAATGGACAGTGTCTTGAAAGGGGGATATAAGATGAACATTAACAAAAGCAAAACGAGGATAATGGAATGTAGTCAAATTAAATCGGGTGATGCTGAGGGAATTAGATTAGGAAATGAGACACTTAAAGTAGTAAGGGAGTTTTGCTATTTAGGAAGTAAAATAACTGATGGTGGTCGAAGTAGAGAGGATATAAAATGTAGACTGGCAATGGCAAGGAAAGCGTTTCTGAAGAAGAGAAATTTATTAACATCGAATATAGATTTATGTATCAGGAAGTCGTTTCTGAAAGTATTTGTTTGGAGTGTAGCCATGTATGGAAGTGAAACATGGACGATAACTAGTTTGGACAAGAAGAGAATAGAAGCTTTCGAAATGTGGTGCTACAGAAGAATACTGAAGATAAGGTGGATAGATCACGTAACTAATGAGGAGGTATTGAATAGGATTGGGGAGAAGAGAAGTTTGTGGCACAACTTGACTGGAAGAAGGGATCGGTTGGTAGGACATGTTTTGAGGCATCAAGGGATCACAAATTTAGCATTGGAGGGCAGCGTGGAGGGTAAAAATCGTAGAGGGATACCGAGAGATCAGTACACTAAGCAGATTCAGAAGGATGTAGGTTGCAGTAGGTACTGGGAGATGAAGCAGCTTGCACAGGATAGAGTAGCATGGAGAGCTGCATCAAACCAGTCTCAGGACTGAAGACAACAACAACAAGCTAAGTGCACCCCAGTCCAGTCCTCCCCCCACGAAACATCCCTGATAGTACCGGATATACAACCCTGGTCTCCCGCGTGAGGGTCTGCCACCCTTATCACTCGGCTATGGAGACGGACCTCCATACATAACAAGATTAAATTAAATACAATTTAATATCAAATCTGCGTCAAGCCCATTAAACAGGAATTGGCATTAAAAATGGAAGATGCATACCTACGTTCAGATAAAAGCACTTTGAGGAACAGCAAGGGAAGCCTTGGGATTTAAGCCCTGCTCTTCCCAAATAATACTTTAGTGTACTTAGCAGTTCTCCATCTTGAACGACCCCAATATGGTAACTTACTTGTGCAGCTTACTGTACAAATATGTTAATTAAGTCTCCCAGATAGTACAGCATCTATATCTTACGATGTAATTTAGATATGTGGCAAAAAGAAAAATTAAATGACATCACAGAAACAGAGATTTTGAAAGTCTGATAAGCAGAGATTACCAGCTCTAGTACAGTATCATTTTCTAACTTTCGTGGGATACTACTGTAGAAAATTATTCACATCTCATGCGGCCAAATCACAAAGGTATAATTGTACTGGATTGTTCTTAAACTAGATGTTGTAGGAAATGTGACCAGTGAACAGTCGATTCGGTCAATGATAGAGATACTTCTAGAATGCTGCACTATGCCATCCACAAAGTTCACTGTGTCATATCTGGAGATTGTGTGGCGGCAATGATTTTCAATTTTTTTCAGGTTTCCTATTGTTGAAGTCGAACTGAAGGACAGATATCAAGTTCACCAATACTGACAAATATGCAACAGTATATTCTGTATAACGTAAGCATAAAAGCAAGGATGCCCTATTAGTAATAATACCTGTGTTACTGTTCGCAATAATACTTTTAAGTGCAAAGCATCATGATTAACAAAAGTACTCACTAAAATTTTAGTTTGCATTGGGAAATACCTTACGTCGTAACAGTTAGGTAATTTTTATCGGTTAATACTAAGATTGTATGTAATATTGCTTCGTCCAAGGGAAATAGTACGCTGTCAATTGGCAGCCCTGCTAAAATGTAAATGTATTCGCGCCATCAACCGTACCTAATCGGATCCACAAGTATGCCATTCTGTTCAGCATGGACTGTTGGCCAGTGCAGAGGCGTATTAAGGCAGAGGGTAAGTTCTGTCTTATGCAGTGCGTAGCGACTGTGTCGTTCCAGGTGGATAAAATAGTGGTCTGACATGGGTTAGGTAAATATCGTGAAGCGTAAGGGGTCTGAAATGAGGGGTCGAATGCCGAAGAGTATCCGACGAGTTCGTCCAGCTCAGCAACGAAGCCCACTGCGATCTGTCCATCGCCATTCAGAACATTACAAATCTGGCGCTCGTCTTTGCAGACGACTGTTAAACATGATTTAAAGTTTCATCCTAATAAGCTGCAAGTGGTTCAGTAGTTACAGGTTGGAGTTAAAGTGAGTAGGCACAATTTCTGCACACTATTACTGCACAAAATTGACCAAGATGACTCATTTCTTCAAATCTTTGTGATGTATGTTAAGGTAAACTTACACTCAATTCGGTTAATCAATATATAAAATTTCCGATATTATTCGGACACAAACACGAAGTTCATTCCTGAAAAGACTTAGGGTAGCCCCAAGAATGTCGTCTGGTGTGCTGTTGGACAGTCCATTCATTCCTTTTTTGTAGACAATAAAGGCCATCCAATGAGTGTCAGTTCTAAACGGTATGCGGCCATGATTAACAATTTCTTCGTTCCACATTACCATCCCATAGGTCCAGGGACATTGCCGTCTAAACGCAACATAATTTCAGAAAGGTGGGGCTGACTATACTGTGGAGCCACCTCATACATCAGTAACGATTCGGCGATGTACCACAGCTGGCGAGATCAACTAATCATTCGGCTCTGATTATTTTCTATGGGCCATCTCAAGAACTGTTTCACCACGACTACCACACAATACTAATGAGCTGAAAGCCGAAATACGGGAATATACAGGGTGGTCCATTGATCGTGGCCGGGCCAAATATCTCACGAAACAAAACTACAAAAAACGAAACTTGTCTAGCTTGAAGGCGGAAACCAGATGGCGCTATGGTCGGTCCGCTAGATGGCGCTTCCACAAGTCAAATGGATATCAACTGCGTTTTTTTTAAAAATAGGAACCCCCATTTTTTATTACATGTTCGTGTAGTACGTAAAGAAATATGAATGTTTTAGTTGGACCACTTTGTTCGCTTTGTGATAGATGGCGCTGTAATGGTCACAATTTTATTTCGGTTGTTCCAATGTGATAGATGTACCTCTGTGAACTTATCATTTCTTAGAACGCGTGCTGTTACAGCGTGATTACCTGTAAATACTACACTAATGCAATAAATGCTCAAAATGATGTCCGTCAACCTCAATGCATTTGGCAATACGTGTAACGACATTCCTCTCAACAGCGAGTAGTTCGCCTTCCGTGATGTTCGCACATGCATTGACAATGCGCTGACGCATGTTGTCAGGCGTTGTCGGTGGATCACGATGGCAAATATCTTCCAACTTGCCCCACAGAAAGAAATCCGGGGACGTCAGATCCGGTGAACGTGCGGGCCATGGTATGGTGCTTCGACGACCAATCCACCATTCATGAAATATGCTATTCAATACTGCTTCAACAGCACGCGAGCTATGTGCCGGACATCCATCATGTTGGAAGTACATCGCCATTCTGTCCTGCAGTGAAATATCTTGTTGTAACATCGGTAGAACATTACGTAGGAAATCAGCATACATTGCACCATTTAGATTGCAATCGATAAAATGGGGGCCAATTATCCTTCCTCCCATAAAGCTACACCATACATTAATCCGCCAAGGTCGCTGATGTTCCACTTGTCGCAGTCATTGAGGATTTTCCGTTGCCCGATAGTACATATTGTGCCGGTTTACGATACCGCTGTTGGTGAATGACGCTTCGTCGCTAAATAGAATGCGTGCAAAAAATCTGTCATCCGATTGTCGCGCAATTTGTCTGCTACTAATGTTCGGATTAGCCGCGACAGCATCTAAAACACCTACTTGGGCACATAACGGAACCTTTTAAAGCCTTTACTTTACCGAAGTATGCGATACCCTCCAAATTCAACCAGTTTAACGAGTATTTGTGATAATAGAAAAGTTATTGTGTATGATAACAATGAATGCATAACATGTCTGCATAAACAGTCAAGCCATTAAATTATACTGCATAGCTGACCCACACAAAAGTTAATATCACTTGATCACTGATACAGCAAATCCCTTCATGTAAAAACACTAAGTTCATCTTAAATAATTAATATGAAGTACGAAAAATGTAGACCAACTGACGTATTTCGGATCTCCTTAAATAAAAATCACCCAGTGAAACCTATTTGTTCACTAGGACCATTTTCACTCATTATTCACGTAAACACTCCTATTTTAGACGAAAACCAATGTAATTCTTAATAATTCATGTTATTTACTTATTTATGCAAATTAGAGAAGTCAATTGACAAACTTCTAAAAAACGTCCTTTTTGTAACAAAGAATTATTCTATCAAGTCAACAAATCTATCTGTCATTTTATTAACATCTTAAATTATGTCACTCGATATAAATTAATACCTTTTCTGCACAAATTACAATAACATGTACATGTGACTTATAAACTATATCTCTTTTTAGTAGTTCTTTGACAAGGTTATAAATACAAGCAGCAAGAAGGGTCGAGAGCGCAGTAGGAATGTCACTTTGGTAAAGTGTGTTTGTGTGTTATTGTTTGACGTGGATAAACAATGCAAAGAACATGTAAAAGAAGTACTATTTTGTGTTGTGTCATTGTCTTTGGTGGGCAGTGGAATTAAGATGGCCGCCAGAGTAAAAAATAATTGAAGTTTAATATTTGTTGGTTTCGTTTGTTATTTATCATCAAAAGCACATCAAAAACATAGGACCTCATCTTTTTAACCCCAGACAACCAGATTTAGAGCCAGCATCAACATCGAGACACAGCAGCGATCCAGCAAGCGGCAGCGATTACTACAATTCATTTTAATGGCGCCAACCTAACATCAAGTGCTAACAAGCTCCGTAAATGGGAGTGAAATAGTGCGATTATAGGAATTAGCAATATCTACGACTAGGCGACCATTACAGGCATCATCATTTGTTACAGATCGTGGTTGACGTTTCACACGTGGCTAGATACTTCCTGTTTCCTTAAATAACGTAACTATCCGGCGAACGCTCCGGTCACTTGGATGATGTCGTCCAGGATATCGAGCAGCATACATAGCACACGCCCGTTGGGCATTTTGATCACAATAGCCATACATCAACATGATATTGACCGTTTCGTCAATTGGTAAACGGTCCATTTTCACACAGGTAATGTATCACGAAGCAAATAACGTCCGCACTGGCGCAATGTTACGTGATACCACGTACTTATACGTTTGTGACTATTACAGCGCCATCTGTCATAAAGCGAAAAAATGGTCCAACTAAAACATTCATATTTCCTTACGCACTACACGAATATGTAATAAAAAATAGGGGTTCCTATTTAAAAAACGCAGTTGATATCCGCTTGACCTATGGCAGCGCCATCTAGCGGGCCAACCATAGCACCATCTGGTGCTAGCTCAATGGACTACTCTGTATAGGGACCATTCCTCAAGAAATGGCTGAAAACTGATGAGGAGCTTCCGCAAACGTCTTCAGTAATGCATAGCCAACGATGTAAGCCATTTGAGTGAGTTACTTTTTAAGAAATAAACTTGCTTCGCTTTTCAGTAACGGCAGTGTTTATAGAATAGTTATGTATAAGTTATATTAGTGTAAATATGCACTAACCGCATAATAATCAAGTGAACGTGTACTAGTTCCTACGGACCACTCTGTATCTAATTCCTCCAGAAGAGCGCCAAATTAATTCGTTGTTCAGTTCTGATGACCGTTAAGAAACGCGGGAAAAAAATACGCAACGTACGTTTCATGATTAGTGCAAGGATCTACGGACAAAACACGTACGCTTTTTTTCAGTAACCTACTGTTTAAAATTTCTTTTGTGCGTCCAGATAAATGTTCGTTTGAAATATTTCTCGAAGCAGTTGAGGACCATGATCAAGACAAACAGTGATGACATCATGGACTGACGAATATTTCCTAACATCGTAGGAGTTTGCCGCACAACAAAGTCGCTCACTTCGAATTGACAACAGTGTCCATGGGACTGTTGAGGGACTGTTGACTGGAGTTTCGGTACTGTCGTGCTCTCCGTTGTGACGTAAAAGATAACTCAATGAACTGCCATCGGTAAATATCTTTGAATGGTGGAAGGAGACATTTAGTAAATCTTTTTTAGATATTGGACATCTGCAGTCAAGTTCTAGGGCAACGAAGTACATGCACGATGGTGTATCGGCACATTGTGCTGCTGACATGGAGGAAATAACCCCCCAATGTGATCCAAGATCGATTGTTCGATCAGAGCCTATACCTTGACCTCCGAGGTCAGCTGACTTCAATCCAATGGACTTTTCTGTCTCGGGTCATCTCAGAAGTGAAGCTTACAGCAATCCCGCTGATACGGTTGAAGAACGAACAGAAAATTTTAGTCTCGTCAAGTCTTATGAGATGATTTGGCAATGCTTATGACAGAATTCGGAACTCATTGCAGAGTCGAGTGAAGTATTGTGTCCAAATGTACAGGTACGAGTGTTCAGTAAATTGGAATGTGACGACGCTAATGTAGTACTGTATCTCTTGTTAAAGTAGGTCGTGGGTGAAATTCAGTATCAGTTACATGCGGAATGAATCGAAAAGTTTACATTTCAAACAGATTTGTAATAATTAGGACAATATTTCATAATGCAGTCAGTGTTGTCTCGTAGCCTAATGTTTGCTATTATCTCGCCAACACCCCATTTGTGGACCCTTATTTACTGGAACGGTTTTGCTTCTACTGTTGTGTCATTTCTCCTGTGTCAGTTTTCACTGTTAATCATTATAGTCCCTGTACATTTCAGTCAGTAAATATTCTGACCATTAACAGTAGTGGCAGTGGAAGTGGAACAAGCACACTAGCTGTAGTTGTGGTGGTAGTGGTGGTGGTGGTGGTGGTCGTTTTTGATAACTGTACTAGCAGTAGCAGTAGAAATAGTAGATGTTGTTGCTATTTAAATGTTTTAGCCGAGAAATGGCATTGTGTAACAATCAAAATTAGTAGCAGTACAGCAGAGAAAGTAGAAGCGGTACTACGTGTAATGGTGCTAATGGTGCTGGCGGCACATGCTGTAGATTTGTAGAGAATGGAGTTGGTTGTTACTGTTGGTAACAGTAGTTGCGATAGTAGCGGTGGTGGCGGAGGCGGTGTTAGGTGTGATGGTTTACGTACATAATGGGCAGGAAATAACATTAGGAACAAGTAGAAGGTAATCATTGGCTACATGTATAGTACGAGGAGGAGGAGGCAGTGAAATTCGTAAAAGGGGAACTTGACTTTCTTCACAAAAATGACTGTGTGACAGGCATATATTTAGATCGTTTTAAGACTTTTCATCTACTAAATAAACTAAAATCATTAGCAAGAGGCGCAGCTAGGAACTGATGTTGATCATACATAGTACATAAGGTACAAAGTTTAGAGATAACACACACTTCAAATTTTAGTTAAACGCTTATATATAACACTACCACAATGTTTTTTTTTTTTTTTTTTTTTTTTTTTTTTTTTTTTTTTTTTTAGAACATCATATTCGCCTTTTATTTATTTCACAGCTGTAATTTCAGTCTTCAGGCCGCTACTGGAAAAAAAATTTGCTTCGGCACACATCAAACTTAGCAAAAGATTTTGCTTTAACACATGTCAATCTTCAGAATCTCACGACATGTGTAAATGTCATCCTTAGAATTGAGCTTTTAATTGTAAGAATATAGTAGCATTGAATGAGCGCACATCTCTATACTCTGGGAAATGATGCAAGTTAACATCCTGGACGCAAATCTCAATAAACCGATGTTCTTATGTACTGTTTACATGTGAACTGAGGGCGAAAATATGTCTTTCCTTCCTTTCTTCTTTTGTTTTTGTTATGTTCTGGGATACTTTACTTTCAAAGCTATGGGCTCTACCTTACCTTCTTTGTGAGATCAGCATCACACTCATTATAGAAAGATGCCAACTTGTTTTTTCAGGCTTGAAACCAAGCATTGTCGCTATGGTCTTGACGTCAGCTGATGGTGTGCACAGTGTTACATTACAAAACAATGTGTGTGTGTGTGTGTGTGAGTGAGTGAGTGGTTGTGCTGCGAACAGTGTAGCACTAGCCTTTAACAGTAGTAAATGACTCCTTTGTAAACGGTACGGTACACTAGGAACAAACCGACTGAAGTAGCACAGTTTTAAACATACTGACCTTGTATTCGTGACTGTGGGTTCTACAATCTTCATCCATTCACCTCTTTTAGGCTTTTCGTGGTTTCCCTAAATTAATTCTGGCAAATGCCGGTACGGTTCCTACCAGAAGCTACGGACGAAGTCCCATCCCTGTCAAACCAGACCTGCACCCATGTACATACCTATATATATGAATTATGTTATTCTTCTTATTCTTAAATTGTAAAACTATGTCATGTCCAGTACCTCTGTAAAAGAGATCTACAGCTGAATAAAACTACTACAGCTAGTAGCAGTAGTAGTAGCAGAAGTAGTAGTAGAAGAAGATGGGATAATGTAGCCATGATGGGAAAAGAGTTCATCGCATATTTTTTGCCGTGAAAAGTGCTGCTACCTGCCGACAACTGATCAGAACAGTTCTAATGTTCACCATCACTGTCGTCAGTAAGTTAGAAAGAGGAAGTTTGTTCATTTTTAGTAAAAACTTTTCTGATTTTCAGTTATTTGATGTAAGGAAAGTCATTTATATTGTTCATGTTGCCTCACTAATAAGAAGAGTAATACTTCTTACAATATCAACTTTTAAACAATATTGTTTAGCTTACAGATGTAGTTCGTTGTTGTTGCTTTCGGTTTAAGAGTTTCATCTGTGAACCACTAATAATGTTGACATGGCCACAATACTTGTCGGTGGAAGTGGCCAAAGTGGCCAACTTAATCTGTAATTGTAACGCTTGGGTTTATCGTGTTCTTGTACACACGGACGATTTATAATTAATTAATTAATTATTTAACGATATTTAAAAACCTTCTCTGCTGTATTTAGTCTAGTACAGTAGCCGACTGAAAAAGATCCGCTGCAGCCAATCGGAGGTTTTGATACTAGGGCATGAAAATGCCTTCAAAATATATCCCGCAATCAGAGCAACAAACCTGGTATCCTGTTACGATGGAAAATGCGTTTGAGGTGATGAAGAAAGAGAAGATGCCTTTTCTACAGCAGTAAAGAAATTTAGTGCTGAGAAGAAGTGTCCTAGGCTAAAACAGAGATTCAGTAGTGGGTAAAAACATTTTGGGGATCTTACGGAGTGAGGTGAACGAAGTACAGAAACAAGAAATCATTGATTACATTTTAGAACTGGAAAAGTGATTTTATGGATTTACAGAGAGGTAATTACAGAGATTAGTGTTCCAGTCGGCTAAGGGAACAAAATATCACATCGTTTTTGTACTAATAACATATACCGGAAAGTCACCAGACATTACCCCATTTGGTAGGGAAAAGTGAACACGACGCGGAAGCTTAAAAAAAAATCCATACAGCTCCTACATATTAATTTCGTTTTTACTTCGAAATATTTGCTATGGTGTCTTACAATATATAGATTCAAAACGTGCAAGCGACAATTTTTTACTCCACTTTCCCCTATTTGAGGTAATGGTGGGGAAGGAGATTATAGTAGTGTTTGCTTGTATAACTGTCTTGCACTAAAAAAGAACCACTATGATAGAAATACAGTTTGAAGCAGTCCAAGTAAAATCGAAAAATAAGCAACAAATATGATGAAATTACCAAGATTTGTTATAAGCTTTCAAAACTTTAAACTAGGGATGTCCCATACGCGGCCTGTGTGCCTCATGCGACGCAAATCAAGTTTCAGTGAGACCCAAGTAGAGAGCATCTATCACACGATCGGTTAAATAAAAAAATAAAATAAAATAAAAAAGCCATAACGTTCCGTTCACGTAAAGTTAAGGCAAGCTGAAGATTTTCAATCTGAAACTCCTTCCACGCGATACTCTTCTCTCACTGGCCCATCTCGTTCTTAAGACTGCAGCCTGTGCGTATATTTAAGCCCCCAGAGTGTCGTTCTTGTAGCCGGCCAATCTGTGTGGTCTGTTATCTTATGGCTGCTTCTCTTGCAACTGCGACGCTAGGAATTTAGAGATCTATAATGAAATTAATTTATGGAAATACACGGAAATTCTGTGTTATTATGCACGGTTGTGATAACGAATCTTTTTCACCGTAATTTTGATCACTTCAACTCGACAGAAATTAGAAATCCTCATGTGGATTGCAATTACTGTCAATGTTTGCTATCTAACAATACCATAATTCTGTCATAACGGTTTAGTTTTATATTATATCCATTGCTACAAATAAGAATCACATTTGCACATGTACTTCTTTATAATGGGCCATCATACAATATTTTTAATTTCGTGTGCAACTTCTACCACAGCAGATGATCGTTGAAAAGGAGTTAAGCTTTAATTCAATTCAATTTCTTCATTCTACAGACAAAGGACTAGCTTCCTACCGGACTGAATCACCATTAACTCCAGGAATTTCTCAGGAGTTTGGATGATGAGTATATTGCTATCGTGTATCTTACAGAAGTAAGGTGGTTCAGTCGAGGCCATATGTTGAAAAGGTATTGTAGCATATGAAATCAAATCATTCATAATATCAAACGCAAGATGTGTGTCTGAATTCGACGATGCCAACTGTGTATTATATTTAGCATTTTCGCTAGATTTGACTGCTCAATCAGGTGTCTTAAACAGGCGTCTTCAAGGCAGAATCCTACTTATTCGTTTAATGTTTCACACAATAACATCCACATAAAAGAAAAATTAGTTCGCGTATCTTTGTTGGACTTTTACAAACCATATCTGCTCAGAGTCAAAGATTTATTAGTGCAGAGTCGTGCGTTATACAGGATGTTAGGAAATTCCCATTACGGAATTCTAGGCTTGTAGAGGGGAAAGAGTACATAATATTTTGAACAGGATCCCGTGTCAAGAAACGTCATCCAGCGACGCTACAAGCCATCAGAGTTATAGACGCCGGCGCCTGTAAATCTGTGTATATACAGGGTGATTCCATGATGATGTCATAAATTTCCAAGAGTGACGGAGACGGATAAATGTATCAATTTGAGGTTAGGGTTCCTGTTTCGGAAACGAACGAGTCGAAAGTTACAAGCAAAAGTCATTGTGATACCTCTGGCAGTGGAATACATGGACCGGTACTGTTGCTGCTAAGAATGTAGGGTAGGCAACTTCGAGAGGAGTTAAGATTGACCAAAACAAGAAAAAATGTCTAGTAAACATCGGCTCTAAAATGCATACCTTAAAAGCTATGAACAGTTGTTCAATAGAGGGGATGTTTTTCACAGTAGCGAAAATAAACAAGTGCGCGTAGCTCCTCAACCATGCATTTTAGAGCCCATGTTTACTAACTTTTTTTTTTGTCCATACTACCACCTCTGAAAGTTGTCTAACTACAATCTTAGCAACAACGGTATGGTACATGTATTCCACAGTCAGAGGTATTGGAATGATTTTCGCTTGTAATTTTCGACTCGTTCGTTGCCGGTACAGAGACCTTTACATCAAATTGATACATTTATGTGTCTCCATCGTCCTTGAAAGTCTGTAACATCATCACAGGGTCTCCCTGTATATGCATAGATTTACAGACGCCGGCGCCTTTGACGCTTTGCCGTTTCGTTGGATGACGTTTCCGGACATGGGGTCCTACTCAAAATATTATGTGGTCAATACCCTCTACAATTTCAAAAAGCCAGAAACGTGATTTTCCGACCACCCTGACTATGTCATCTTTGTTTGGAAGCACGTACGTTTGTAAAAGTTATTTTCAAGAGTAAAAACACAACCAAAATCTGTGATGATCACCTTGAGACCACCCTGATGGTTGCAGACACTTCGACCGAACCTACTAATGATACATTAGTTTCCCAAATTCGAAATAAAATATCACACTCATTTTATGATTTGTAATTTACTTACATATTTTTTTTCCACTCAGCGGTTATTGTTAGTATTAAGCGCGATCCAAAAGTGCTCGTATTCTCCAAGCGTGGACGAGGTAAGGTAAAATGGTGGACACCCCTGCTTAAAACAAACTGAAACGAATTTTTGATCAGATGAACGTCCACGACTGAGGAACATATTTATAAAATAAAAATCAACTTCAGCTGTTGAAACATTATTTGGTGACACCTGAAGATGAAACTTGAAGCTTCAAAACCGGTCGTAAGTTTAGAAAATCACGAGCAAACTGCAACGGTTTTTATTCTGTAAATACAATATAAATTTGCAGAAATTTAGCGTTCCTTTTACATTTGCCGCCTCTCAGGCCGCTCGGAGCGTCGATGTGGTTGTTAGTGGGGGCACTCGATGAAAGCAGCAGGGTGAGCAGGCGCGGCGTCATGTCGCGATCACGCGAGCTAACGTACGGTCGTTAGGCGGTCGCTGGTAATGACAGACCGGCCGTATTTCTTGCGGGGTGGGGGTGGGGGTGGGGGTGGGGGCGGCAGCGTCGTCGGCGCCGCCGCCAGGGCGCGCGCGCGATTGGAACAAATCACTGGTGGCCCGCCCCGCGGGACCGCGCTCCCGGCCGTATAGCGCGCGCGCGCTGAAACAAATCTACCGCGGTCGCGGCGCGCCCCTCTTTTATCACCGCGTTATACTTCCCGGCCGGCGCGCCGCGCGATAAATATTTCCCTGCTCCGTTGCCTTAATTTTAAGGTCCGCGCCACCTTAATGACGCGTGAACAACAGATAAATCCACGAATGGGCCCGTTAAAGTCTCAGATTGCCCTCATCTTGGAGCCGAGCGTCTTCCTTTACTCCCTGAGGTTGCAATAACGTACGATAAAATAAAATTTAAAAAGCTTTAAAAGTGCGGAGAATTAAAAAGTAACAGAGCTTCCAGATTTATCTTTGAAAGATTTAATACGGGCCGCACTAAGGGCACCCCATTAAAAAGTTTTACGCCGCAACTTCCGAAGCTGTCTCTGTAATAAATGTAAGGAGGCGTCCCGTACATACGACGCTAGTGGCTTTAATCCCCACCCTCCTTCGGCCTCTAGGTCCAATCCGAAGGGCTCTTTCTTGCGATTGCAACTATCACGACACATACGTCTCTCATACGAACGAGATTACAGTTTGGTAGGTGTTTCATTCCTCCACTTTTATCGCCTGAGAAGAGACTTCTCCGCTATTAGATAAGGGACGTTAATGCATCCTCTTTGGCACTACTCACCATTCTACGACCTATTTCTCGTGCAGAGATACCACAAAAGCATCGTTCTCTCAGATAATTGCAGGCTCAATCTCCGTAACCGTTAAATTCTAAAAATTTCATGAATTTTATCGGAAGATCATTGCTTAATAATACTGACGAATTATTTATTTAGTTTCTTGTCACAGTCGCACACATGTTCCTTAAAGGTTATTAGTTTCGAACAAGTTGGATAGGCTTCGAATGACTGCCTGCGTCTTTATCATATGATTGTAAAATAAATCCAGCGCAATACGTAAGAGTTTTGTTGGATTCTTAGAGTATACATTCTGACCCTCATGAGAAGAAACTAAATAAACGATAAAATATAGTTGCTGCCCCTTTATGCCAACGCAGTGTTGAGATCGCACAAATAATGACGAATCTTTCAGAACGTAGGCTCTCCTAATGTTTTCAAAATTCTAGGCGACTAGCATTATTTGTCGTCCACGAAGTGACGTTTCGACGGTCTTCATACAAGTGATCTACTGACGACAGTACTGTCGAACATATATTCGAAATTTCTTTGATGACACAATTTCACATGCAAAAAGTGAAGTGGGTGAGTGTCGCTTGCATCAAGCAGAGCGAAGGACAAAATAATGTTCCTCTCTTGAGATAGTACCGCAAATTTTATTTCATCACCCGTCATGCCCTGATCGCCAGTATCAATTTCTTGTGAAGACCGTTTACTATTGACTAAGCTGCTCTGTCCGTATCAATATTCCTTGATTTTCGTAACTGGTGTATAGTAGCATATTTAAATGAAATAATTACCATATTTTGTCTCAACTTCACCCTTACACTACATAACGACGATGTCTATGCCAGCTAAAATATGCTTTTTTGGGTAAAAACAGAAACTGTAAACAGCAACGCAACCTTTTTTCCAGGGAATGAGTAATTTGGCAAGATTCTTTTTAAATGGAACACCAAAACTTTCTTTCTCCTTTTGGGTTCCATTGTGAAAGCAGTCAAATATCTGCTATAAGTAGCAACTTGCATGATTTGGTTAAACTTGAGGGAACGAAATTCATAATCCAAGGATCAGGTACGTACTAAGTACCATTTTTAAATGGAAAATATTTAGCAGTTGCCGGCTGGGGTGGCGGAGCGGTTCTATGTTCTTCAGTCTGGAACCGCTCTACCGCTACGGTCGCAGGTTCGAATCCTGCCTCGGGCATGGATGTGTGTGATGCCCTTAGGTTTGTTAGGTTTAAGTAGTTTTAAGTTCTAGGGGACTGATGACCTCAGATGTTAAGTCCCATAGTGCTCAGAGCCATTTGAACCATTTAGCAGTCTTAGTTTCATTGCATCGACTTCAAACTCCCGTAGCACTGTCACGTAGATACAAGGTAGGCCTACAGACGGATAAAGAATGTTATAAACACTGAAGAGCCGAAGAAACTGGTACACCTGCCTAACATCGTGTAGGACTCCCGTGAGTACGCAGAAGTGCCGCAACACGACGTGACATGGACTCGACTAAAAACTGAAGTAGTGCTGGAGGGAACTGACACCATGAATCCTTCAGGACTGTCCATAAATCCGCAATACAACGAGGGGATGGAGATCTTTTCTGAACTGCACGTTGCAAGACATCCCAGATATGCTCAATAATGTTCATGTCTGGGAAATATGGTGGCCATCAGAAGCGTTTAAACTCAGAGGAGTGTTTTTGGAGCCACTCTGTAGCACTTCTGGACGTGTGGGGTGTCGCATTGCCCTGCTGGAATTGCCCAAGTCCCTAGGAATACACAATGGACATGAATGGGTGCCGGTGATCAATCAGGATGTTTACGTACGTGTCACCTGTCAGAGTCGTATCTAGACGTATTAGGAGTCCCATGACACTCCAACTTCATACGCCCCAGACCATTACAGAGCCTCCACCAGCTTGAACATTCCCCTGTTGACATGCAGGGTCCTTGGATTCATTTGGTTGTCTCCATACCCGTACACGTCCATTCGCTCGATACAATTTGAAACGAGACTCGTCCTACCAAGGCAACAAGTTTCCAGTCATCAAAAGTTCAATGTCGGTGTTCGGGACCCAGGCGAGGCGTAAAACTTTGTGTCGTGCAGTCATCAAGGGTACACGACGCGGCCTTCGGCCCCGAAAACCCACATCGATGATGTTTCGTTGATTGATTCGCACGCTAGCCCTTGCTTCTGGCTCAGAGTTGAAATCTACAGCAATTTAAGGTAGAGATGCGCTTTTGTCACGTAGAACGGTTCTCCTCAATCGTCGTTAATCCCCTTTCTTGCAGGATCTTTTTCCGGCCGCAGCATGTCGGAGACTTGGTGTTTTACCGGATTCCTGATATTCACAGTATACTCGTGAAATGGTCGTACGGAAAAATATCCACTTCGTCGCTACCTCGGAGATACCGCGTCCCATCGCTCGTGCGCCGACTCTAACACCATATTCAAACTCACTTAAATCTTGATACCTGTCATTGAAGCAGCAGCAACCGATCTAACAATTGAGCCAGACACTTGTTTTACGTAGTAGCTGCCAACCGCAGCGCCGTATTCTCCCTATTTACATGTCTGTATTTAAATACGCATGCCTATTCCAGTTTCTTTCGCGCTTCCGTGTGACACCACTCTTATCAAGAAATTGCAATCTCATAACAGAGATACGTAACCTGCTTCTGCCAGGAATAATATGAGTTCATCGGAAGAAAAGGTTTCATGATGGATTTTACAAGCGAAACTGGGGCAAAGGAACCACCATTAATTTACGCCTGGGGCAGCATTACCGTTGCCAGAAATGTATAAGCGTACTATGTGTTAGTATACCTTCTTGTGTGTGTGAAAGTGTAAAGTAGATGACTTGTTCGTCAATTATTGATGTATACCGGACCCACTCTGGCCACTAATTGTGCTCTGAGCTTCCTTTTAAAACAGCGATGGTTTTCCAGTGCTGACAACGTTATTTGGGTTGTAGTGTGTTCGCTCCGAAGACTTTCTACTCTTCAGACTGACAAGATCTCCTACCAAAAACAAAATATTCGTATCACCATGTTATGGCGAACGGCTGGCCAGCACCTGGTAACCATAGCCGTTTTAGAAAGGTGGCACGCCGCACATCTAGTTATACTCTAGCTGTTGTTGACATATCGAGCAACCGATTTCAGCTCTTGCCTATTCACCTGTCGAAAAAACGTGAGAAAAATTGGAACATCAACTTATCTCCGAAGTACTAAGCGAGGTGGCAAAGTGGTTAACAGATTGAACTAGCATTCACGAGGACAGCGTTTCAGATCCATGTTTGGCCAATCAGATTTAAGTTTTTCGTGATTTCCCTAAATCGGCTAAGGCAAAGGTTGCTTTCAAAGGACATGACCGACTTCCTCACCCATCTTTACACAATTAGAGCTTACCCTCGTTGTTGGCGAGACGTTAAATTGTAATCTTCCTTACTTTCTTCAGCTGTCAAGATGACAAACAAAGAAGTAGATATACTGGGTGTAACAAAGCAGCTTAAATCACTTAATAAAGGCAAGGCCTCCGGTCCAGGTTGTATACCAGTCAGGTTCCTCTCAGAGTATGCTGATAAAATAGCTCCAAAATTAGCAAATATATACAAGCTCACAGAAAGATCCCTACCTAAAGACAGGAAAATTGCTCAGGTCATACCAATACCCAAAAAGGGAAGTAGGAGTAATCCGCTGAATTACAGGTCTATATCGCTACCGACGATTTAGAGTAAAGTTTTTGGAACATATACTGTATTCGAACATTATGAAGTACCTCGAAGAAAACGATTTATTGACACATAGTCAGCACGGATTCAGAAAATATCGTTCTTGTGAAACATAACTAGCTCTTTATACTCATGGAATATCAAGTGCTATCGACAGGGGATGTCAAATTGATTCTATATTTTTAGATTTCCAGAAGTCTTCCGACACCGTTCCTCACAAGCGTCTTCTTACCAACTGCGTGCCTACGGATTATCGGCTCAGTTGTGCGACTTGATTCACGATTTCCTGTCAGAAAGGTCACAGTTCGTAGTAATAGACGGAAAGTCATCGAGTAAAGCACAAGTAATATCCGGCGTTCCCTAATGAAGTGTTATAGGCCCTCTATTGTACCTGATCTATATTAACGACACAGGAGGCAATCTGAGTAGCCGTCTTAGATTGTTTGCAGATGATGCTGTCATTTACCGTCTTGTAATGTCATCAGATGATCAAAACGACTTGCAAAATGATTTATATAACATATCTGTATAGTGCGAAAAGTGGCAATTGACCTTGAATAAAGAAAAGTGTGAAGTTATTCACTTGAATAGTAAAAGAAATCTGCTACAATTCGATTACGCTAGAAGTCAAACAAATCTGAAGGCTGTAAATTTAGCTAAATACTTAGGGATTACAATTCCAAATAACTTAAATTGGAACGAACGCATAGATAATATAGTCGGGAGATCAAACCAAAGACTGCGATTGACTGGCAGAACACTTAGGTGCAACACGTCTACTAAAGAGACTGCTTACACCACGCTTGTCCCCCCTTTTCTGGAGTATTGCTGTGCGGTGTGGGACCCGTATCAGGTGGGACTGACGGATGACATCGAAAAAGCATAAAGAAGGCAGCTCGCTTTGTATTATAGCGAAATAGGGGAGACAGTGTCACAGATATGACACGTGAATTGGAGTGGCAATCATTACAACAAAGGCGCTTGTCGTTGCGACGTGATGTTCTCGTGAAGTTTCAATCACCAGTTACCTCCTCCGATTGCGAAAACATTCTGTTAGCACCCACCTACATAGGGAGAAATGGTCATCACGGTGAAAATAAGAGAAATCCGGGCTCGCAGAGAAAATTTTAAGTGCTCGTTTTTCCCGCGTGCCGTTCGAGAGTGGAACGGTAGGGAGACAGCTTGAAGGTGGTTCATTGAAGCCTCTGCCAGGCACTTTATTGTGAATAGCAGAGTAATCACGTGGATGTAGACGTAGAAATTCGTAAATGTGACAGAGCGATGTGACTTAGAGGTAAGACAATGGACACATATTCGGGAGACGGTGTGACATTACATGTCTGTGCGTCCTGGTCGAGACAAGTGGAGAGCAAATGACCCCTTAGAGATTGAAAAGTCAATGTGTGGAGGAAGCCAGGCGGATGTGAGGATCTTGGAATTTCCAGTGCTCAACGGTAGGCCGACCAAGAGTAATGCTGCGGAAATAGTACTGTTAAAGCAATATACACTGCCCAGTCACATTAGTGTCATCACCTTAAAAGCCTGTATAACGACCATTTTCAGCGTGGACCGCTGCGAGACGTGGAGTCAGTTTCTGGAGCCGACAGAGGGATCCATGCCGACTCCATTGCTGTGGCCAGCTGCGCTAAGTTTCTCAGTTGAGTATCCATGGCACGAACAGCCCGCTCGAAACGGTCCCACAGATACTCAATGACGTTTAAATCCAGGGAGTACGGTAAACTCACCCTTATGCTCTTAGAACCATACACGTGCAATGCGAGTTGTGTCAGATGTAGCATTGTCCTGCTGGTAGATGGCATCGTACTGAGGAAAAACAAACTGCATAAAGAGGAGGACATGGTCCCCAACAATAGATACGTATTGGTGTCGATCCTTTGTGCCTTCCAGAAGGACGAGATTACCCAGGTAACAACACGATGATAAAGTTCCCTCCACTGGCCTTCACCCTTTGCTTTCAGACGTTTCACGCCATACACTGCAACGGTCATCTGTCTGATGGAGCAAGAACGTGATTCATCTGAAGAGGCCACCTATTGCCACTCACTGGACTTCCAGTTGCCGTATTGGCGTGCAGATTCCAGCCTTCGTCACAGATGAAGAGCAGTCAGCATGGGTGCATGAACCACGTGACTGCTGCGTCGTCCTGTATGCAGCAACGTTAGCTGAACGATTGTTGAGAAGACACCATTGGTATCATCTCGGTTCATCGGGGCAGTTAGCTGCATAACATTCGCCCGTTTCATCTCCGCAGCTATCGTTAACCCCTGTCATCTATGGCATTTGGTGCACCACAGTTACTTGACACCGTTTTTTGGGTAGCGGTATTTTTCCATCCATAGTATACTTGAACCAAGGCTGCATGCGAACAATTTAAAAATTTCGCTGACGTACGTGACATTTTCAAAATGTTGCCACCATCATTAGTATCTGACACTAATAACGACTGTAATTCTAACACCAGAATTCTTGTATTCTTCACCAGGTTACCTTCCATTAGGAAAATAGTGCACTGAGCCCCGACTGTGATGTTATTTATAAATTATAGTGCTCACAAATCAGTCGTCCTTTTTTTGCAGGTTTTATTTGGCAAATCCAGATTTGGACTAGTGGCTAGCCATTATCAATGCACTATTTTCTAGTCTCGGTACATGTCAGTTCCCTATTGTTTGGGCGTCGGTCACAGTGACATGAACTAACCACTTACAAAAACCATGATTTACAGTGTCAAGCGCACTATCTGAACCTCACCGTCTAGAAAGTATCACTGATAAGTTCACTACATTCGTGGTGGAACTTTGATCTACATGCAGTTCGAAAACTACCTAACGTACTTGTTACCTAACACGGAGTGACATTAAAAATTAAAATAATTCATGTATCGTGATACCCATCCACAATACTAATAGTCATTGCTGACTGACCACAAAAAAACCTGATATAGCACATTTTTAGCGACTATCAATTAGCAAATCTGAACTTTAAATCATATGACGAAAATTTTGTATTGGTCTTTGTTAACTAACCACGGAAGGAATTAAATATGATTTCATTCGCAAGTAACGAACTTGAAATGACGTACTGCATGTGTCGGATTGCGGTTCGAACATAGCACTTAATCAGATTGTTACGTAAGCTATATATCGAATTTTCTCAGCAGTCGTGAGATGTCTGAAACTGCAATGGCGACAGAAACGGATAATTTATGCCTCCCAGGGATTCGAACCGGACACCTATCGCCGTTGTTTTATAGCCACGAATGGACCTTAAATATAGGTTTCTTTCACAAGAAGCGAGATGTGCGCATGTTTGAACTAGAAGTGAGTAACGAAGAGTACAGTGATGACCGGGAATGGAAGCCAGCATATATCGTTGTTGACTCGGCAAGAGGACATGTTAACTATTGAATTCTTTTTCACCAATAGCTAGGAGTGGCATGTTTCAACTTAAAATGATATGACGAAATTTCTGTGTCTCTCTGGGAGTCGAAACCGTCACGTATTGTCACTGACAATGAGTGAAGAGAAGTTGAAGAAAGTAAATTTCCAGCAAGAGTTAGGTGCGCTCATCATAAAGCCTGAAAGGACATCATGAAAATTTTTGTGCTGAACCACGATTCGAACCCAGGCACGCGCCTTACATGGAGAATTTGAAGAGTTTGGATCATTGTGCAAACAAGCAATTGATGGCATTGTGTGATGACGAAGGGATCAAATCCCGACAAAACAAGAACCAATGTCTTCAACATCTCTAGCTGAAATTAGAGATAGAATAAGTGTCCTGTGATCTTGTATACCGTTTGGTTCTTTAAGTAACTGTCGTCGGCAGCGATGGGACATTAAGTTTAATGTTACTTTGGTACTGCGGTGGAATCGTATGTTCTTCATGTCGTAAAATCAGCTGTAAATAGGATCTACTAGTGCCTATTAAAAACCTTCTCCTCAAGTGGCAATCGAACTCTGACCCTATGTATATTAACATAGTATCAAGGCCCAGGACCACGGAATTGCACGTTTGACTGAGTCATGTTTTATCGCAGGACTGGTGCACCAGACAGGGTGACAATTCTGGGTTACTGACTCCCTGGAGTGAATTATCAAATTTTGTAATCACTGAAATAGAACCACATAACTCCATCTACGCACACTGCCAACGCTGTAGGTTGCTGATGTTTCCACAGGTTGTGTTGACTCGCTTAAGCTGCTCTCCATGGTAAACGCCGTGCAGTGTAAAAAGAGAGCTGAGTTACTGAAGCAGCGGACGTTTGTACGTTCACACTGGCAAATATAAAATTATGTAATATTGTAGTTTCCTATTCAGCCTGAAATGTTTACTGTAAACAGTTGTGCACCATGTTGTAACAACAATGTAGTAACCAGCATTCTCGCAGCATATGATGTAAGAAAGGTAATCTACCACTGCGGGCAAACTTTACCAGGAAAAAGGAGATTGATGCACAGATTCGGGGCATTTGGATTTGATAGAAGGGGAAACAAGGGAGCTGTACACTCTATGGGGTGAATCTTATCGAAGAAATGTAGTTGGATAATAGCTTTTTTGTGTCATGTAGGATAATTTTAAAGTGGATTATTTGCAACATTCAGCAGGCCGAACCGCTGTAGCTCTGTCACATAAAGAGTTGAACTGTTAGTTTAGTTTAACAGTAGAACGCAGAACGAACGCATCTTTGACTGCGCAATACGACATCATTTCACCTGACCTACCACGTTACTTACTGCTTCCTCGTAGTCCAGATAGCTAAGAGAGATAATTCGCAATGAAGACGAATTAGTTATAGTTTCTGCGTAGAATGACCTTCCTGGACAATATACATACGTCTGATAGATGACACACCAAAAGTGAAAATCGTTCACAATATTTAACTGAAATACTCGAGCGAATTTAGCAGGCTAATCCCACGTCATTCCAGAAAATATCTTTCCTATCAAAGGGTTCGCAGACTAATCTACAATGTTGCTAAGTCTCAAGCATCCTCGCATCAAAGAGGAATACCTTTGCGCAACCGCTGAATTTCTTCAGCCGGCTAGCAATCCTGGAGTGTGGCTTATGAGCAGCCGCTCGATCGTGAAATAGAAGTTTTCTCACTTCCTACCTTTCTGTCATAGTACTTACAGTGGACCCTGATTGTGTTTCGAATTCCTGTGTGATGGACTGGACAGATGTCTGCCTGTTACACATTACGACCCTCTTCAACTGTCGGCGGTCTCCGTCAGGCAACACACGAGATTGGTCTGTATGCTTTTGTACTGTACGTGTCCCTTCACGTTTCCACTTCACTATCACATCGGAAACAGTGGACGTAGGGGTGTTTAGGTGTGTGGAAATCTAGCGTGCAGACATATGACACAAGTGACACCTAAGAACGCAACGGGAGCATCTCGCAGATTGGCAGATACTTGAAATTCGAAAGAGGGAAGCATGAGTTTGTAACTCAACAGCAACAACGCACATTAAGAGTAGGGGAAATAAAATTGATGGTATTCCTCTTCACAGCTGTCTTTATTTCTGTTTTAGTCTGTAGATTATCAGAATATTAATATGAGCATTATCGAAGGGTAACTGTTATAATCAGCTGCTAAGTCAAATTTAAATAGGAAAATAATTAGTGCTCTTTCTAATGAAGGACTAATCGATAGCAAATCTCTAAATAAAAAGAAATTAAATAAGTAGCCTTGAGTGGTGTTTACACACAGTCACCCACAGCAACATCTGCGGATGTGATGCGACGGCATATATGGGCAGACTGTGCTGGAATGTAAATACTATTTAATCACAACAATAAGTCCTATGCTGACATCTTTCTCTAGACAATTTGATTTCTTCGTAGAGCTGATAATGAACTGTTGCAAGTTCTCACAATATCATGCACGTCATACATTTCCACTTCTCCGCTCACCACTAACCTCCACTGCGGATTGCTCATAAATTATGATCACACACACAGAAACACAATAATTTTTTGTTTTCTTTCAGCACTCGAAATAATTTTGACAGTTCCCTACGGATCTCATATTTATGTCTTGTATATTTATGACGTGTATATTGTTGAATATAATTACTGAGTGCCGGCCGGTGTGGCCGAGCGGTTCTAGGCGCTTCAGTCTGGAACTGCACGACCGCTAAGGTCGCAGGTTCGAATCCTACCTCGGGCATGGATGTGTGTGATTTCCTTAGGTAGTTCTAAGTTCTAGGGGACTGATGACCTCTGATGTTAAGTCCCATAGTGCTCAGAGCCATTTGAACCAATTACCAAGTCCTGGATGTCTTTGGGAACTAGGACCTCTTGTCTACTCTCGACTGGGTAAACCACCTACTCCTTGATTTCCCGAACTGAAAGCGGCCAGTGAATCAGTTTATTATCTATACATTTTCACCAATCAATTCTGTATAGACGGTATTATCGGCTTTTGTATCACACACGAAGCCTTTACTCTTTATAGAGTAACTCCTAGACAGCGAATATTAAAATAATTCTCAGAATACCATCACATCAGCTATAGAGCAGACGACAAATTGAGGCAATATACAAATGAACCCATTCATCTTTCATATCCTAAGTTCCTTGCTCGTTTAATTCACTGAAGCTCTGGTAGCTCGTTCCGTTGTCAAGTGAAATCACATTTCAGCTCCGGACAGTAAACTTATCGGAAAGAATTTCTTGTTCGCTGACTTGTTCCTACAGGCTTGTAGATAAAATTGTACAGAGTAACTCGTCATTCTCAAATCGGTCGACTGTGGCTATTCACATAGAAATTTTAATCATGGTTGCCAGGGGACCTACGATTTATTTTCGGTATCATGCGTCATACGAATAACTGTTAGCCAACAACTCTAGAACTTTGACCCAAAAGCCAGAAGAACGCATTATTTCAATCTTTGGATACTTCGTTACAAACTCAATACACTTCCTGTGGCATGAAATCTTTTCTGTCATTTTCAGATAATCCAGTCGAGCCAACAAATGAAACAACAGAAAACCGTTCTAGGCTAATCATAAACACACGTTTGTGGCTTTCTGGTATTTTCAGCGCATTTCCTCGTTATGTAGTGGAGGAATGTAAGCCGATGTGAATTACTTCATCGTTACAGTGATAAATCACCAAAGTCGTTGCAGCTTTATACCTGAAATACCGTCTCCTTGTTTCAACTTTTATGACTGGGATTTCTCCTTTTAGTCTGAAAATTAAGGAAACAGCAAAGGTAAAGACGAATATCGCATCAGATAAACATCAAATTCTTTTATCTTTGCAAATTAACATTCAAAAAATAGCAAAAATAAGCGACATAAGATTTTCTAAGAACGAAGAAATAACAAAAGCAATAATAATATTATTGTAATTAAGTTTTCAGCGCATTTCCTCTTTATGTAGTGGAGGAATGTAAGCCGATGTGAATTACTTCATCGTTACAGTGATAAATCACCAAAGTCGTTGCAGCTTTATACCTGAAATACCGTCTCCTTGTTTCAACTTTTATGACTGGGATTTCTCCTTTTAGTCTGAAAATTAAGGAAACAGCAAAGGTAAAGACGAATATCGCATCAGATAAACATCAAATTCTTTTATCTTTGCAAATTAACATTCAAAAAATAGCAAAAATAAGCGACATAAGATTTTCTAAGAACGAAGAAATAACAAAAGCAATAATAATATTATTGTAATAATTAATTAAGTTTGGTACATTTCAACATACTGCTAATGGATATAAAAAGGTGCCCGTTCCGTCTAGACAAAAACTGAGTATGAACTCAGAGATTTTCCTGAGACGGGGTTACTAAATTTCATTCTGGTCCTTTCAGCCGCATTAGTGAAGGGACAATATAAATAATTTTAAATATTCCACTTCTTCAGCGGTGCTAAAAACGCCATGTCACAGAGCTAATGAAGCGCCGATGAGCAGAACATTCTGTCAGTCCTGTGGTGACAGTTAAACCGGAAAGAATAGTATACTGTTCACAAAGCAGAAGATAAGAGAAACTTAACATCAGGATTGATGGTCACGAAGTCAATGAAGTTAAGGAATTCTGCTACCTAGGCTGTAAAATAACCAATGACGGACGGAGCAAGGAGGACATCAAAAGCATACTCGCTATGGCAAAAAAGGCATTTCTGGCCAAGAGAAGTCTACTAATATCAAATACCGGCCTTAATTTGAGGAAGAAATTTCTGAGGATATACGTCTGGAGTACAGCATTGTATGGTAGTGAAACATGGACTGTGAGAAAACCGGAACAGAATAGGATCGAAGCATTTGAGATGTGGTGCTATAGACGAATGTTGAAAATTAGATGGACTGATAAGGTAAGGAATGAGGAGGTTCTACGCAGAATCGGAGAGGAAAGGAATAAGTGGAAAACACTGATAAGGAGAAGGGACAGGATGATAAGACATCTGCTAAGACATGAAGGAATGACTTCCATGGTACTAGAGGGAGCTGTAGAGGGCAAAAACTGTGGAGGAAGACAGAGATTGGAATACGTCAAGCAAATAATTGAGGACGTAGGTTGCAAGTGCTACTCTGAGATGAAGAGGTTAGCACAGCAGGAAAGGAATTCGTGGCGGGCCGCATCAAACCAGTCAGTAGACTGATGACAAAAAAAAAAAAATACACGGGATCAAGGTTCGATTCTCACTTGTGGAGAAGGCTTTCAGTAGGCATTAGTAGATCCTATTTTCCGCTAATTATGCGAAATGAAGGACAAACGATTCCTCCGCAGTTCCAGAGTCACATTAAACGTGATGTCCATTCGCTACCGACTACATGTTAGGTTGAGTGATAGTAGAGGCGAAGGTGGCAGCATGTAGAAACTCTGTCATCAGCAACATGTTTATTTTACTTAAAGAAACAAACGTTATGTGAGGTCTCAGGTCACTCGTTCTATCTCTTATATCAGCTTGAGATGTTGAATACGTTGGTTGCCTGTTTTTTTGGGATTTGATCTCTTCGTCATCACATAGTGCCATCAATTCGTTGTTTGCACTTCTCGAATTGTGCACGTAGGGCGCGTATCTTGGTTTGAATCGTGGTTCGGCATAAAAATTTTCATGATGTCCTTTCAGGCTTTAGCATGAGCACACCTAACTGTTGATGGAAATTTACTTGAATTGTTAACAACTGGTTATTCGCTGTCAGTAACAATATGTGACGATCTCAATTCCCAGAGAGACACAGACCTTTTCGTCATATCATTTCAGCTTCAGTCATATCACCGGTAGCTACAGGTGAAAAAGAATTCTGTAGTTAATTTGTTTCCTCGTGCAGTCAAGAACGAAATAGGCGGGTTCGACTCCCGGTCATCACTGTACTCTTTGTCACGTCATTTCTTGTTCAAACATGCGTACATCTCGCTTCTGGTATAAAAAAACCTATATGTAATGTCCATTCCTGCCTAGAAAACAACAGCGTTAGGCGCCTGGTTCGAATCCTGGGAAGGCAGAAATTATTCATTCTATCGTCACTGCAGTTTCGAACATCTCGCGACTGTTGAGAAAATTCGACATATTGCCGTTCTCTGTGCTTGCATAACAATCTGATTACGTGCTGTGTTCGAATCGTACTCCGACACATACATTACGTCATTTCAAGTTTATTACTTGAGAATGTAATCATATTTAATTTATTTCATGGTTAGTTAACAAGGACCACAGGTTCTGGACGGTATCCGGATCAATAAAAAAAATTTTGTCATGTGATTTAAAGTTCAGATTTGCTAACTGACAGTGGCTAAAAATCTGCTACATCACCCCTCTTTATGGTTGGTCAGCAATGACGTTTATTATTGTGGAAGAGTGTCACGATATATGAATAAATTTTATTTTTAATGTCACATTGCGTTAGATAACAAGTACGATATGTGGTTTCCGAATTCCACATAGATCAACTTTCCACCACGAATATAGTGAAATTATCAGTTGTTGACGGTGAGGATTCTATAGAGCGCTTGACGCTTTTATTCAGTGCTTTCGTAAGCGGTTAGTTCATTAATCAGTTTATGGAAAAGCACTCGTCAAGTGAACGTCGGTTAGTACATGTTTGGATAATCTTTTAGAGAACAAGAATACAAGAATGTCTGATGTATTAGAGTTATACTCATTGTACGTGTCAGGTGCGAAAGAGAGTTGTAACAAATGGTTCAAATGTCTCTGAGCACTATGGGACTTAACTTCTGAGGTCATCAGTCCCCTAGAACTTAGAACTATTTAAACCTAACTAACCTAAGAACATCACACACACCCATGCCCGAGACAGGATTCGAACCTGCGACCGTAGTGGTCGCGCGGTTCCAGACTGTAGCGCCTAGAACCGCTCTGCCACACGTCCGTCTGGAGTTGTAACATTTTACAAATGTCACTTCTTGTAATAACTTTGAGTTATAACCCTTAACGACTGTCTCAGGTGTTCCTTGATATTTGCAGTATCGTGGTATTAATTTATACCTGCAGAAATGGCTACAGTCAGCAGTGTTTTGTAATGGTCACTTGTGTCAACCATTTTGTATAGTCATGCGATTGTGCCGAAACGAGATTAGAGAACCTGCAAGACAGTTACATTATGTGGGCTGCATGTAACTCAGGCAGGTTTTTATTCACTTACAACAGTGATTTATTTATGAGTTAGCGTGCACAGTGAGTACAGAAAAACTGTCTCTCACATTTAGCTGAATTTTACAGCAAATCGTTACTGTAGACAAAATGTGCATTATCACGAACCGGAAAGTAAACTCGCATGATTTGGACACACTCATCGTCACCAGAAGTTAAGATATTTTAACATCAGTTCAACCGGAAAGATTCTGCTAACGCTGTTCTGGACATGGAAGGTGTGGTAACCGTTCATTTCACTCCACGAGGGGCAACTGTGAACAGTGAGAACTTTTGTGATATGTTGGGAATTAAACTGAAACCTGTAATCAAATCCAAACATCATGGGAAACTACGAAAAGGTGTCATCCTGCATCAAGATGACGCTCGGTCGCATTCTGTCAACCGGTCGGCCGAAACAATAAAGGAGTTGGGATTCGAACTGCTCGCCGTAAGTACAGACCTGGCTCCAAGCGATTTCCACATGTTTGGACCTTTGAAGGAAGCGCTCAGGGGAAGAAGATTTATAACGAATGTAGAAGTCACTGGTTACAGGTGCAGCTAAAAAACTTTTTCCGATTGAATCAAAAATTTATGGAACTTTGGACAAAGTGCGTTGAAGTGCAGGGAGGCTATGTAGAAAAATAATGTATGTTTCAGATTTCTGTCATTAGAATAAATATTCATTTCCTCAAAAATCCCTTTACTTTTTTGACTTCGTCTCGTAAATCTCTGTTAGGACATGAAGTTGTAATTCAGAAATTTTATGTTAGCATTGTAAATATTTAGTTTTCTCAAACACGCGTAAATGAAGTTAACATGAAGCTTAATTTAACAGAGGGGTGAAAGGAACCTGTATAAGTTCATTTACTATTAAACTATGATTCAATGCCGTATGTTTGTTGCTATCTAATATTTCCAATAGCCTCATCTGTCGTAGATACATGGAAAGCGCCAAACGTTTCATCATGGATGGTTTTTCATTAGGTCATTACCGGGAAAAATTGAAGCACTTTTTGTATATTTCCAGCTTCTCTCCTTGGACAACATAATTAGTGCATAGTTTACTACATTTCATCATAGTAACGATGATCGTGCATTTGTGTAACGGAAACTGGTTGACACAAATTGCTCGACAAGGTCTCTCTAGTTCCCGGAATGAAGGTAATGATGTTAACTTGCTGGTACCTTAGGCAGGCTTCCCGCTACACGCCTTTTACCCTGGAGCAGATCCGTGTTATGTTACGTGTGTTAGAAAGATTGTGTGATAAAACTGACATCTAAATAAAAACATATATTAAAAGTATATGCATGTGCAGTTACAGGGAGAACCATGCCAAGAATCGTCGTGTAACTGAAGCAGATTTGCCTGCGGCAGACAGCTGAGAGTTGTGCACAGGGTGTTTCAAAAATGACCCGTATATTTGAAACGGCAATAAAAACTAAACGAGCAGCGATAGAAATACACCGTTTGTTGCAATATGCTTGGGACAACCGTACATTTTCAGGCGGACAAACTTTCGAAATTACAGTAGTTACAATTTTCAACAACAGATGGCGCTGCAAGTGATGTGAAAGATATAGAAGACAACGCAGTCTGTGGGAGCGCCATTCTGTACGTCGTCTTTCTGCTGTAAGCGTGTGCTGTTCACAACGTGCAAGTATGCTGTGGACAACATGGTTTATTCCTTAGAACAGAGGATTTTTCTGGTGTTGGAATTCCACCGCCTAGAACACAGTGTTGTTGCAACAAGACGAAGTTTTCAACTGAGGTTTAATGTAACCAAAGGACCGAAAAGCGATACAATAAAGGACCTGTTTGAAAAATTTCAACGGACTGGGAACGTGACGGATGAACGTGCTGGAAAGGTAGGGCGACCGCGTACGGCAACCACAGAGGGCAACGCGCAGCTAGTGCAGCAGGTGATCCAACAGCGGCCTCGGGTTTCCGTTCGCCGTGTTGCAGCTGCGGTCCAAATGACGCCAACGTCCACGTATCGTCTCATGCACCAGAGTTTACACCTCTATCCATACAAAATTCAAACGCGGCAACCCCTCAGCGCCGCTACCATTGGTGCACGAGAGACATTCGCTAACGATATAGTGCACAGGATAGATGACGGCGATATGCATGTGGGCAGTATTTGGTTTACTGACGAAGCTTATTTTTACCTGGACGGCTTCGTCAATAAACAGAACTGGCGCATATGGAGTACCGAAAAGCCCCATGTTGCAGTCCCATCGTCCGTGCATCCTCAAAAAGTACTGGTCTGGGCCGCCATTTCTTCCAAAGGAATCATTGGCCCATTTTTCAGATCCGAAACGATTACTGCATCACGCTATCTGGACATTCTTCGTGAATTTGTGGCGGTACAAACGGCCTTAGACGACACTGCGAACACCTCGTGGTTTATGCAAGATGGTGCCCGGCCACATCGCACGGCCGACGTCTTTAATTTCCTGAATGAATATTTCGATGATCGTGTGATTGCTTTGGGCTATCCGAAACATACAGGAGGCGGCGTGGATTGGCCTCCCTATTCGCCAGGCATGAACTCCTGTGACTTCTTTCTGTGGGGACACTTGAAAGACCTGCATGTGAAGCCATTCCGCCAGACATGTTGTCAATTGTTTCGGGTAATTTCATTCAGAGACTACGCCATATTATTGCTACGCATGGTGGATATGTGGAAAATATCGTACTATAGAGTTTCCCAGACTGCAGCACCATATGTTGTTGACAATTGTAACTACTGTAATTTCGAAAGTTTGTCTGCCTGAAAATGTACTGTTGACCCAAGCATATTGCAACAAACGGTGTATTTCTATCGCTGCTCGTTTAGTTTGTATTGCCGTTTAAAATAACCGGTCATTTGGGAAAAACCCTGTATATGGATACTCGATTCACAGTGTAATGGGTCAATCCGTAAACATCATGTCCCTGTCACTAACCGTGTGAAATACTGACGGCTATTAATGTAATTCGGATACTTGGAAAAAAATTCAGGATATTTTGGTCAAACATCTTATACCTCAAGGAAACTTAAAATGTGGACTTTAAGCTTTCCTAAAGTACTGGATATTCGATGAGCTTCCAGAATTGTGTCCAGCCAACTTTTACGGCTCATTATGGTATAGCAACTGGACATATGTTATCTTCAGTTGAGACGTCAAGCACTGCATGAAGCTTCTGAGGTCACACTATTTATTGGCACTCAATATGAATCTCGCACTTGTATCAACATCCTGAGAACAAGTTCACCATCCACAAGCAGCAGAACCATTGATAAAGTTACAAGATTCGTCTACATGATAGGCTGCCGCACGCTGTGACGTTAGGAATATTCTGTCGTCTCCTCTGAGATAAAATGCTACAGATGCCGGTATTTGATCCATTATCCAAAGCACAGCCGCTATCACGCTTAACGAAGATTTCTTTAAAGCATATCTCCTTGCACTCTTTACTGATAAAGTCGCGAACTGTTGTTTCTATAGACAGAGATATAGCTTCAGCATATTTCACTGTACGTCGGGTCGAAATATAACAAACGCATGGTCATAAGACCCTCTGTGAGTAGTGACAAATGAGAGAGCAGCATCGATGGTGAGTGCAACGTTCTTCTACTATGTACATTACGTTGAAAAGATATTTTAGTAACTTGAAAGGAGTATATAAGATGAACATCAACAAAAGCAAAACGAGGGTAATGGAATGTAGTCGAATTAAGTCGGGTGATGCTGAGGGAATTAGATTAGGAAATGAGACACTTAAAGTAGTAAAGGAGTTTTGCTATTTGGGGAGCAAAATAACTGATGATGGTCGAAGTAGAGAGGATATAAAATGTAGACTGGCGATGGCAAGGAAAGCGTTTCTGAAGAAGAGAAATTTGTTAACATCGAGTATAGATTTAAGTGTCAGGAAGTCATTTCTGAAAGTATTTGTATGGTGTGTTGCCATGTATGGAAGTGAAACATGGACGATAAATAGTTTGGACAAGAAGAGAATAGAAGCTTTCGAAATGTGGCGCTACAGAAGAATGCTGAAGCTTAGATGGGTAGATCACATAACTAATGAGGAGGTACTGAATGGAATTGGGGAGAAGAGGATTTTGTGGCACAACTTGACAAGAAGAAGGGACCGGTTGGTAGGACATGTTCTGAGGCATTAAGGGATTTCAAATTTAGCATTGGAGGGCAGCGTGGAGGGTAAAATCGTAGAAGGAGACCAAGAGATGAATATACTAAGCAGATTCAGAAGGATGTAGGTTGCAGTTAGTACTGGGAGATGAAGAAGCTTGCACAGGATAGAGTAGCATGGAGAGCTGCATCATATCAGTCTCAGGACTGAAGACCACAACAACAACAACAGTCCTTCGACAATAAAGGCATTAAGAAAGCTTTTGGAAATAAGTTTGGGAGGGATATACACTTAGGACCACAGGGCCTAATGCCCATAAAACCTGTATGAGCAAAAACGCAAACACCGGTCTTTAAATCTTCGTTGCACGCTTTTCTTTCTTTCCCTTCTTTTTTTTTTTAACAGCTGATGGGAGATTAATTTATTAACATCTGCCGCACGAACACCGCAAGGAACACACAACCGTCGCTCCTCGCTGTAGCAGGCTTTGCTTCTGCGAGGGGAGCCAGCAGATGATTGAGTGTGGCGGACAGACAGGGGCTCCTCGGCGCCGCTGTGGGCGGGATCACCTGGCGGCGCGGCCTGCAAGACGACGGCGCCGCAATTTACCGCGTCGGCCGCCCCGGACACATTTTACGGAGGCCGGCCGAGCCTAGACCTCGCAGCCGGCGGCGCCTGATCCCTGCCGGACTTGCGGCCTGAGTGACGGCCAGCAGGGGACGCGACACCTGCGCTGCCTCCCTCTGCCCTGCCCAGAATTACTGCCCACCGCGGCGCCCCTCCGTCCTCGCTGCCAGCTCCTTCAACAGGACGAGAGGTGGTGAAAATACGAGGGACGTTCAATCGGTAATGCAACACTTTTTTTTTCCAATTTCGGTTGAAAAAAATGCGGAATTTGTTGTTGGATATTGTGGAATATTCCCTCATCAGTCCCTACAGATTCATGAAGTTCCGATGTGGCGGCGCTATGCGTAGCCTTGAAAATGCCGTCTGTAACGGAATGCATTCCAAGCAGAGAGCTGTCATTGAATTTCTGTTGACGGAAAACCAGAGCATCGCACTTATTAGTAGGCGCCTGAAGAATGTCTACGGAGATCTGGCGGTGAACAAAGGAACTGTGAATCTTTGGGCGAGTCTGTCATCATCGCAACGAGGTCGCACGAACCTGTCCGATCTCCCATGTGCCGGCCAGCCACACACAGATGTGACAACTTTTAAGTGTACTGTCATATCGCTGGTTTAGTTGTGGAGTATCTTTGCGGGCAGCCGCGTCTAGAGAGTCGAACGCGGGACACGGTACTGTTACGTTGTGTAGTGTGTAGCTCTGCATGTGAGACGTTTTTTTTAGTATTCAGGTTGAAGTGTTGCTACAAGTGCTGTTACAGTAAATTGATGAAATATGGAAGTGATTCAGAGGAAAGTGAGTCAAGGAATTTGAAAAAATGAGCAGTGCCGCCGATAACGTATTTATGTATCCTCTCGTTGCGTGTCGCACAGCATCGATCATCCGCGCCGTGTTCGGTCTCCCAGAATGAACTGATGTGAATCAGCAGAAATTAGTTACCAAAAAGAGTGCATTCAAGTGCCAGTGTCTTGTAGCGAGCGTGAGGACGTGTGTTCGATCATCGCGTTTCCGCATTATCAACAATCAGCCGCGCCGCGACGGTTACGCGCACGCTCGTACAAATGAGAACTGAGAACAGAAAAATTAACTTTACGAACAGCGTTATATCATTACTAGTGGCAGGGAGGACTATTACCAGGTATCTGTATGTGTGACGAGCGTAAGAAATTTTGTTCGATCATTCGGCTTCCGCATTATCAACTATCACCCGCGTACGCTCGTCTAAATGATATTTTGTGGACTGTTAATCATCCATTAATTGGGATAACACTGCTGAACTGAAATGTAAACAGTGCAACCTGCGATTTTCCTTTAATCGTCTCAGACAATAGTTGTTCATACCAGACGTCGAACAGTGTTGTGTTTTAACGTTGAATGGCTCCCCTTATTCGCATGCATATTTCGATAAATAATTTCAGGCAAGCTAGCAGCAGTGTGGAGCAGGACAATACGACCGCCTCAGGATTATCAGGTACGTGGTGTGGACAGGGCGCACGGTCACGAAACGAGAAGTCAGTTTAAGGTACCATCCCACACATTTGTACTCCCGGGCGTGTTACAAACTGCAGTACTGGAACGTGCGGACACACTCATTTGAGGTGATCGACGGATCGTAATCAAACTCCTCACTGGTAGTGCTGACACACTCGTCCACCAGTTGAGATTCCCAAAGATGTGTCTCCCTTGGGTTTCTCACCGCCTAACAGAAGAAGACCATAAATAGCAATGACGGACCATCTCTGTGGAACTGATAGCGCATTACGAGGCTGATGGTGGCAATTTTTAGTCGAACATCGTCACAGGCGATGAAACATTGGTTCACTTCGAACCGGAAACAAATCGACAGTCCATCGAGTGTGACCACACCACCTTTCTTACGAAGAAAAAGTTCAAGGCCACACCCTCAGCCGCTAAAGTTGTCGCGACAGCGTTTTGGGACACTGAAGAGGTTATTGGGTTTGATGTCGTCCCTTACAGTGCCACGATCAGTTCGGAGATACATTTTGATACAAGAAACGACTTCAGCGTGTTCGTCGCCACAAAATGCGAACGAACATCTCTTCTCCTTGACAACGCAAGACCTCACACAAGTCTACGCGCCTGAGAGGAGTTCACAAAACTTCATTGCGTTGTTCTTCCTCAGAACCAGCTACAGCCGAGATTTCGCACCTTCCGATTTCCACCTGGTCCGACCATCGAAGGATGCATTCCTTGGGAAGTAGTAAGTGGACGATGGGGAGATTATTGATGCGGCAAGACGTTGGCTCACACGTCAACAGGTAGAGTGGTACCATGCTAGCATATGGGCCCTTCCAGTGAATTAGCGGAAGGCCGTCGCATAGAACGGAGATTATTTTGGAAAATAAGGGCTTGTAGCAAAAAGAGTGGGGAATTACATAGTATATCGGAGTCCTGAAGAAAATCACACTGCTTTCAGAAAGAAAAACTGTGTTGCATTCTTATGAACGCCCTTCGTATAAAGTTAGGTATCGTATGGCATACATCGTGATGTTTATATGTATTAATCTAACAGTAAAGTTAACATAGCTCATTTCACACGTACATATTAGATACCAAATTTAATTACAAATTAACACTCGAGCATCGGATATAATCAGTTGCCTCATCTTTTGCTGGAACGGTATTGGTGAAGGGTTCTTTGTAGGATCGATTTGGACAGTCTTCCACTATGTGCCCTATGTGCTGGGTTGGTCACTTCTCGGTCCCGCAGTCACATTTTAGAGATGATATCTTCCCCAGTATATGGAGGACATCAGCGTAATCTACACTCCTGGGAATGGAAAAAAGAACACATTGACACCGGTGTGTCAGACCCACCATACTTGCTCCGGACACTGCGAGAGGGCTGTACAAGCAATGATCACACGCACGGCACAGCGGACACACCAGGAACCGCGGTGTTGGCCGTCGAATGGCGCTAGCTGCGCAGCATTTGTGCACCGCCGCCATCAGTGTCAGCCAGTTTGCCGTGGCATACGGAGCTCCATCGCAGTCTTTAACACTGGTAGCATGCCGCGACAGCGTGGACGTGAACCGTATGTGCAGTTGACGGACTTTGAGCGAGGGCGTATAGTGGGCATGCGGGAGGCCGGGTGGACGTACCGCCGAATTGCTCAACACGTGGGGCGTGAGGTCTCCACAGTACATCGATGTTGTCGCCAGTGGTCGGCGGAAGGTGCACGTGCCCGTCGACCTGGGACCGGACCGCAGCGACGCACGGATGCACGCCAAGACCGTAGGATCCTATGCAGTGCCGTATGGGACCGCACCGCCACTTTCCAGCAAATTAGGGACACTGTTGCTCCTGGGGTATCGGCGAGGACCATTCGCAACCGTCTCCATGAAGCTGGGCTATGGTCCCGCACACCGTTAGGCCGTCTTCCGCTCACGCCCTAACATCGTGCAACCAGCCTCCAGTGGTGTCGCGACAGGCGTGAATGGAGGGACGAATGGAGACGTGTCGTCTTCAGCGATGAGAGTCGCTTCTGCCTTGGTGCCAACGATGGTCGTATGCGTGTTTGGCGCCGTGCAGGTGAGCGCCACAATCAGGACTGCATACGACCGAGGCACACAGGGCCAACACCCGGCATCATGGTGTGGGGAGCGATCTCCTACACTGGCCGTACACCTCTGGTGATCGTCGAGGGGACACTGAATAGTGCACGGTACATCCAAACCGTCATCGAACCCATCGTTCTACCATTCCTACACCGGCAAGGGAACTTGCTGTTCCAACAGGACAATGCACGTCCGCATGTATCCCGTGCCACCCAACGTGCTCTAGAAGGTGTAAGTCAACTACCCTGGCCAGCACGATCTCCGGATCTGTCCCCCATTGAGCATGTTTGGGACTGGATGAAGCGTCGTCTCACGCGGTCTGCACGTCCAGCACGAACGCTGGTCCAACTGAGGCCCCAGGTGGAAATGGCATGCCAAGCCGTTCCACAGGACTACATCCAGCATCTCTACGATCGTCTCCATGGAAGAATAGCAGCCTGCATTGCTGCGAAAGGTGGATATACACTGTACTAGTGCCGACATTGTGCATGCTCTGTTGCCTGTGTCTATGTGCCTGTGGTTCTGTCAGTGTGATCATGTGATGTATCTGACCCCAGGAATGTGTCAATAAAGTTTCCCCTTCCTGGGACAATGAATTCACGGTGTTCTTATTTCAATTTCCAGGAGTGTATTTAATGTCATACACACTTTGCGTGACTGGTTGAAAACAGGATTCTTCTCCCTGATCGTGAAACATTGGCGTTGTGGTGAGCAGCGCTCTTGCCATTATTGTTTCCAGGTGTCGTGAAGGCCAAAGGTT
The DNA here is from genome assembly GCF_023897955.1 of Schistocerca gregaria. Lineage (NCBI taxonomy): Eukaryota > Metazoa > Arthropoda > Insecta > Orthoptera > Acrididae > Schistocerca > Schistocerca gregaria. The sequence goes on from NC_064920.1 coordinate 948,084,192, forward strand.
AAGGTTTTCAGTTGTTTAGCAGTGACTAGCGCCATTATTCTTGATATTACTCTTCTATGATGCAGGTCAGCCACTTCTTTATGTGCAGGTAGCTGAGGTTTGTTGTTAGTCTTGCGGGATTCTCTAAGCAGGGCACTTTCACGCCACAGCTCCGGTAGTGGTATATGACCCAAGGAGGACAGCGGTGGATTTCATTGTGTCGCTGTTAGTGCACATAGTGACATTTAGTCTCACATCAGTCTTATTCGCATGCGAGCTATTAATCCGTGCAGAGGCGCAGTATTCCATCACCGTATATACCAGTCCGACTGCTGACGAACGAAACGTACGAGTATTTGCCTTTGAACCCCAAGAGGTGCTTCACTTTTTATTTATAATGTCGGTCTTTGTCCACATTTCACCTGCCATTTTTTCTTTAAATCTTATGGGACTTAACTGCTGAAGTCATGAGTCCCTAAGCTTACATACTACTTAACCTAAATTACACACACACACACACACACAGCCCGTGTTTTTAGACAGTGTCAAAAGCTGCCCTTAAATCTGTGAAAGAAATCGATCTTTTTTTCACAGCCAGCCTCTATATGATTGTCAGAGACAGTAACTGGTCTGTGCAGCTACTAGCAGATAGAAATCTCGCTTGATCGTCTGCTATTGATTCCAGTATTGTTGGGCTCAATCACTTGTAGAGGAGCCATTCAAGTATTTGTATGTGCTGACCATAGCAATTAATTGCTTGCGTCTTTGCATGTACAGTATGGTAACGACGCCTGCATCCAGTGTCGTGGCGTACAGAGGTCTCTGCTCAGTGTATTGACCTTTACCTAGATCTTTAGAGTCTTTTCTTGCTACAGCATTAATTCGCGTTGCCCTCACGCTCTAACACAGTGGCCATCCATGACTAAAATTAAGGTCAGGAAGGAACAGTACAACGCAACTTAATAAGAGTCCTTCTCGGACACACTTACAGGTTATTTGAAATGGCATTAATACGAATCTATACTCCTGTGGACATGCCTCTCTTGTGGTTGTTTTTGTCCTTTGTTGCAGGTCCACCGACCAACACCAGAACGATGCCCTAAAGTATCTCGCTACATCACTGTTAATGCCTACACACTAGACAAAAAGAGTACAGCATCGCCATGACGAATATGCACTTCTGTAGCTACCAAAGCTTCTGTCTGCTGCTTTTATTCTAGTCACCTATGACAAGCCCTAAGTCAGAATACGACGCGTCATTAAAAGTAATTAAAACACACACTTCCAAGAAAAACTAGGCATTAGAATGGAGGTATTTTGATCTAGAGGTATTTTGGTGGGATTAGTTGATGGAAAGTGTTACCCATTAAACGTATAACGCCCGACAAAGACGGCCAACCAACCAAAAGACATGGCCGTATGACAATGTAGCTTCGTTTACGTACACACTGTCGGTGTGGCTGTTCGAGTGGCACAATATCCAGATTTGTGGGTCGTTCCGACATGGCACTGGCCTATTAGTGGACTGCGCAGGAATGCGTGGTCAGGCATACCCGTCATCATAGTTCTGCTCGACGACGATTTATGGAAAGAGCGACGAGATCAGTATAATTATACTATACATTACAGACTTAACTGAACACATTTCTTGCTTCTTATGGAGCGATGAATACATTTTCAAGAAGGCTGAAGCATTTAGTAACATAGAAAGCACTGAAATGATTGGTAAATGTGCTATTAAGGTAGGGAATCTGTGGTTGAGGACATGCAAACAGCGGTCCTTCCATTAGGAAAAGAAACCAACACAACAAATCATGGTACACAAGTGAATATTTTATTTTGTTTATTTAATTTACTGCCATTTACAAGTGGTGTACCAGCTATTGACTAGGACGGATTGTGTTTTCACAATATTAAATTGCACACATACATAATCTTATTATTTTCACGAAGTTTTGACAATCTTAGAGCTTTAAATAATTGTAAATTAAAAAGTAATTAGGAAACTTAAATTAACAATTTGTGTAGTAAGAAAGTATGACAATAGGAAGATAGGAAAGGGTTTAGATTTGTGTAATGCCATCACCGATGCTGTCCAGGAGTGAGTACCTCAGAAAGATACTGAGTCGCTTCCTGACAGTGACCACCTTATATATTACTAATCGCCACACAAAAACGAGTGGCCTTTTGCTTTTTAGTTTTAATTTCTTTTATTTATTTATTTTATTAATTATAATTCTGGAAACACTTCAGGAAACAGCGCGTCACAGGGAAGATAAAGATGCAAGTCACATTAAAAATGTTAGTATGTTGTTTAGTGTAAAGAGTGTATCAGATGAGACAATACGTCCTAACCTAACTGTCACAGTGTTCTACAGAAGAAGTATGTACAGAATAGTTACGGAGGTACAAACTCAAACGAAGAAGAAGAACTAGTGGCCGAATATTAACTACTTGCAACATTAGCCATACTATTGATGATTCATTTTCTTACAAAACAAAACCAACTGCAACGTAACAATTGGTTTATAGCAACAAAATAAAATGAACTTAATTATCATATGAACCAATTTACTGCTCCCTAACAATCGGTTAGCAAGCACACATCATTTAACTAGTTAGTTGTGCGCTGTTGCATAGTGTCTTAATAAATTCTTTGAATAATAACAGGACAGCCTATAGAACAGTCAGTGAATGCACTGAAAATCGGAATAAATGTGAAATATAGAATAGATAAACTGAGAATAGTCCGTAGGACAAGGTAGTACTCTGATTCCAGAATTATTTTCAATGTCAGTTTCTTAAAGACAAGAAAACAAGTTACGTTGAATGGTAGCCTTACTAAGGCTGATAATGGACATAATAATTAAAAATGATTTGCTATAGAAGTGTAATTATAGCGAGCACAGCATACATAGACAAAGTTTAATTTGTGCCGGCGACATTAATCTAAGCAAATTCCCTACATTTACTGAATTAAATGAAGTCTACTGAATGTTTCTAAAAAAAAAAAAAGCAACTGGGCATACTAACACACAATGAAGAAGCATTGCGAAGACTGCAAACTGTTGTACTCAGATGACTAAGGTCGCTCTACCTGCACACTACATTATCACAGGCATTTCACGGTCCACACAAACTCTTACCCAGACGAAGGACATCGACAAAAGATCACTAAACATGCTCAGCTCAGTCCTTCCTCACTACTGTCGCATTGTAGTTACGTCAAATATTAACTTCTAGACCTACATTTGACCTTATTTACAAAATTTTCTCTTCTAGATGTATCGAGAACCAGGGTTTTAGAAGTTTCTATATGTGCATATACAGGGTGAAGCGAAATTCGCTCACTCGGGCTTCGCAGGACGACTACTCAAACGCCAGCGATGAAAAATGTCTTTCACAGTACTGCGTCCGGCGACTGCACCCGGCAGAAAAAGAACGTTAAAGATTGGCAATCTGGCAACACTGTAACCATATGTACCAAAACTACCTCTGTCCCCACATATTTGTGTTCTACAGTTGGTGCAGGGGGCAGAGGATTCGAACCTGGGTTGGGGCGCATTTTTTCTTCTTTAATTTGCTAATTTGATTCTGACATTTCATACTGTAATATACACCATTTCTTAGGTCACATGTATCCTAAATTTGCAACACTTTGTAACGCTGACAGTAATAAATACATGGTTAGACAAATAAGAAATGGACAGTTGAAACAAATGACCTGTCGTAGGAGAGAATAACTATAAAATAATATCAATTTCGAGATGCTAAAGATGATAGCACGATACGACAATTCTACTTGTCATTTACACTACATATAATACACTACTGGCCATTAAAATTACTACACCACATAGATGAAGTGCTACAGACGCGAAATTTAACCGACAGGAAGAAGACGCTGTGATATGCAAATGATTAGCTTTTCAGAGCATTAGAACAAGGTTGGCACCGGTGGCGACACTTACAACGTGCTGACATGAGGAAAGTTTCCAACCGATTTCTCATACACAAACAGTAGTTGACCGGTGTTGCCTGGTGAAACATTGTTGTGATGCCTCGTGTAAGGAGGATAAATGCGTACCATCACGTTTCCGACTTCGATAAAGGTCGGATTGTAGCCTATCGCGATTGTGGCTTATCGTATCGCGACATTGCTGCTCGCGTTGGTCGAGATCCAATGACTGTTAGCAGAATATGGACTCTGTGGGTTCAGGAGGGTAATACGGAACGCCGTGCTGGATCCCAACGGTCTCGTATCACTAGCAGTCGAGATGAGAGGCACCTTATCCTCATGGCTGTAACGGATCGTGCACCCACATCTCGATCCCTGAGTCAACATATGGGGACGTTTGCAAGACAGCAACCATCTGTACGAACAGTTCGACGACGTTTGCAGCAGCAACGTCTATCAGCTCGGACACCATCACTGCGGTTATCCTTAACGCTGCATCACAGACGGGAGCGCCTGCGATGGTGTACTCAACGATGAACCTGGGTGCACGAATGGAAAAACGTCATTTTTTCAGATGAATCCAGGTTCTGTTTACAGCATCATGATGGTCGCATCCGTGTTCGGCGACATCGCGGTGAACGCACATTGGAAGCGTGTATTCGTCATCGCCATACTGGCGTATCACCCGGCGTATGGGGTGCCATTGGTTACAAGTGTCGTTCACCTCTTGTTCGCATTGACGGCACTTTGAACAGTGGACGTTACATTTCAGGTGTGTTATGATCCGAACCTCTACCCTTCGTTCGATCCCGGCGAAACCCTACATGTCAGCAGGATAATGCACGACAGCATGTTGCAGGTCCTATATGGGCCTTTCTGGATACAGAAAATCTTCGACTGCTGCCCTGGCCAGCATGTTCTCCGGATCTCTCACCAACTGAAAACGTCTGGTCAATGGTGGCCGAGCAACTGGCTCGTCACAATACGCCAGTCACTACTCTTGATGAACTGTGGTATCGTGTTGAAGCTGCATGGGCAGTTGTACCCGTACACGCCATCCAAGCTCTGTTTGACTCAATTCCCAGGCGTATCAAGGCCGTTATTACGACCAGAAGTGGTTGTTCTGGGTACTGGTTACCAGGATCTATGCACCCAAATTGCGTGAAAATGTAATCACATATCAGTTCTAGTATAATATATTTGTCCAATGAATACCCGTTTATCATCTGCATTTCTTCTTGGTGTAGCAATTTTAATGGCCAGTAGTGTATGAGACATGGATGTGTGTGATGTCCTTAGGTTAGTTAGGTTTAGGTAGTTCTAATTCTAGGGGACTGATGACCTCGGATGTTAAGTCCCATAGTGCTTCGAGCTATTTGAACCATTTGAACTGGATCTCCCCGTCTGAGTCATTTCCCTGGAAATGTTCTGTCCAAATACTGTCTCACATTAATTCCAGAGTGTGGAGGTGTACCACCATGTTGGAACAATATCCTCTGCCGAATATGTAGTGGAACATCTTCCAGCGCATTAAGCAGATAATTCGAGAGGAATGCATAATACCATCGTGTAGTCAACCAGTCAAACAACTTGCAGGAGCCCAAAACCTGTCGCCCAATATTCCGGCCCAGACGTTGATACCAAAGTGAACTTGATATCCACAGTCACGGGTGACGTGCGGGTTAACCTCACACCAATGGTGGGCATTGTGCATATTGAAGACAACCTCAAGAGGAATGTTGTTTCATCCAACCATATTATGGTGTTCACGAAGTCGTCGTTGTCTTCCTGTTGGTGTTGGAACCATCCACAGAATTCCACCCGCTGATGGCGATCTGCAGGATGCAGGTGTTGCGTGGAAGCATAATGATAGGGGTGCAGCCCATGCTCGTGCATCACCTTGACGACAGTGCGTTACAAAACACGCAGCTACCTTGCTACGCCAAAGGTACTTCACTGAGGTTCTTGGTATATGACCTCCAGAATAGCTTCCTCAATAACTGGAGTACGGCGAGCCCGTCACGCGATGGTGGAAGGAGTGAACCTGGCTCCCGAAGGCGCAGCTCCATACGACGAAACACATTTTTATCTGGATGGCATCGACGAGGATATCTATCAGCATATTCACAAGCGGCAACACCAGCCCGGTTATCAGATGCACCAAGGAACAAAGGCATATCCACATATTCATCGTTTGTGTATGCCATACGTCTGCCACAGTCTGTCACAGGCGCATTACCCCGGTCGCATCTAGTCCCTGTCTGGTGGACAGCGGATACAGTATAAACAGACCGTCTGTCCTGTGTGCTGTTCCATCTAACGCGCATTAGCCCTCTGACAGACATTGTTCTGCATCCTTCATCCCGACACCATTAACTGTGAAGTGTTCGGGTCTGAACTACACTGTTTCTCTAACGGTAATAGATGTGATGTTTCCACAATCTCATTGATAGAAAATAATAATAATAATAATAATAATGCACTGAGATACGTGCTAAACAGCAGGTTGTTACCAGACTCAATGCTAAAAGGCATAATTAGTAAGGTCATGGTGGTAACACATACAAACAGTAATCGAGTTTGGACATTATTCGCAAAGCACATTGCTAGTCCTGCTGGTAACTTAAGGCCCTGACGAAATATAATGGACCTGAACGAGACAAGAATAATAGTTGGTATTGATCTATGGGACCATTGGAGGAGGCTACAAAGAAAACAGGTTTCGCATCTAGTAGATGAGGTGGTGCGAATAAATTCAAGCCCACGATTTGGAAAAGGCTTCTTTCATAGCTGACCAACCTCCCATTTCTACGATTGTAGTATGTAAGTGCAAATGTTTTCTAGAGGACCCGCTGCAATCGCTTTTCACGATTAAGATGTCAGATACCGTACCATCTGGACTAAATTTACCAAATAAAAAACCAAATGTTCTAACGGCGGATCGAACCACCGACCTCCTGCATGCTAATCCAATACTCTACACATTGCACAGCACGACTCACATACGCTGACAGAGGTAGTTTCCATACATGTGTTTACCGCGTTGCTAGATTGCCATTCTTTAACGTCCTTTTTCTGCCGGATCTACTCGCCGGACGAAATTTTGTGAGAGACGTTTTTTTATTGCTGGCATGGGAGGAGTCGCGCTGCGAAGCCCGAGTGCCTGAATTTCGCTTCACCCTGTATACTGTGTAATGCGCCAACCAGAGTCAGGTCACGCCATGCTCGTCTATGTGTGAGTTAAGTTTCAGTAACCCTTAGTTTGAATTTAGAGCCACTATTAGTTAAACGCCTAGCTGTGTATAAGGGACATGATTTTTGTTAGCTATGTGACACTATTATGATGGTGACCCTGGGTACCTGAAATTGTGACCTGACACATTCTTGATGACACCATGATCCCTATGAGGCAACAACAGTACCCTCGTTTACATGGCGAGAAACCAGAGTTTAAGCCACTCTCGATAAATGGACTCTGTCAGAGACTGAAGAAGGGCAAATAACAAAACTGACGCCAATGGTCTGACATCATGTAAGTCATCTAGCTTTATGCTCTGGAGATAATGACCAAGACCCAATTGGCTAATGTATTTTTATGTTTGGAGGAGATCGTCAAGCAACAGTATGTGGGCAACAAGTAAAATTTGACAAGATGTGGATTTTCAGATCGCCCAATTAACGGCGAGATGTTCCAGTTTAGTCGTTGAGTAGTTTCTCTCGGCTTTTGTAAGTGTCCTGGAAGCACAAGCTATCAACTTTCCTTTTCCATCTGAAACTTTTACCAGAACAGCACCAGCCTCATACTCGCTAGCTTCTATAGGTAACTCGAAAGTCCTTGCTCATCATACAGACGAAGTACAGGGTCAGTCATCAGAGTGTTTCTCAGGATACCGAACGAAAACTCAGCCGTGCGGCTCGCTTCGACCTCTCCATTGCATGGTCACTTCAGGGAGATTGCTTTGAACAGCAAGGGCTGACAGAAACTACTGTGTGATGAGGAAGTAATACCAATGAGCCAGTGGTTTTGGAGTATTGTGTTCCTGTTGGGGCAGGACTGTGTTTTGACCAGCTAGTATGAGTTGAATCAAAATTACAAGTCCAGCACTATTCATCTCTTGTAACCTACGTTCTGGGAAGCAAGCAGGTAAGAGACCACTTGGACCACGCTTTAGTTACTATTCCTGGCCAGTTGCGGGCGACCAGTTCCTGTTATTACGCATTTGATGAGCAGTTTGAGACTCTGCTTTACATTGTGGACTTTTGCTGCCTTGTAGTAGTACAGCGTGACTTTTCTGTTTTACATGAGTGCTTGTGATTGTTAATTTGTGCACAATCTGGGAACAAGCGTCCTACCACGATTTTTTTGAAATTGCTTTGAAGTGTTGTTTATATTTGGGCTGTAAAAGAAAGTTCGATTTGTTTCTAGATGCTCCCCAAAACAAGGAAAAACTGGAAAGCTTAAGCTTGGGGTTAAAATCAATTAGCAGTGAAACTCCCGAGTGAGCTCACAAGCTTTCCTACTATTTGGATTGGTGCACTGATAAGGGTTGTGGATGACACATTATAGTGAGCTGTCCTTGATAATTTCAAATTTCGTGTAATTCTGTTTCGAGCTTCCTACATGAATGATAGTGTAAGGTACGGTACCTTAAGCAATCAGAGTGAACAAGCTCTCCGTATGCTTGTCACATTGTGAACTCATGGTGTGAGTGTAGTGCCGCTTTAATTGTAAGCATAGTAAGGAGTTCTTCCTGCTCTTTACTATTTATTTTGCTATGAAGTTCATTAAGTACTAGGCCAAATTGTTCTAGCCTATTTCCCAGCAGGAGCGGCTTCCTGAAATTTCTCACAAACTGTTATTACACTCCTGGAATTGGAAAAAAAGAACACATTGACACCGGTGTGTCAGACCCACCATACTTGCTCCGGACACTGCGAGAGGGCTGTACAAGCAATGATCACACGCACGGCACAGCGGACACACCAGGGACCGCGGTGTTGGCCGTCGAATGGCGCTAGCTGCGCAGCATTTATGCACCGCCGCCGTCAGTGTCAGCCAGTTTGCCGTGACATACGGAGCTCCATCGCAGTCTTTAACACTGGTAGCATGCCGCGACAGCGTGGACGTGAACCGTATGTGCAGTTGACGGACTTTGAGCGAGGGCGTATAGTGGGCATGCGGGAGGCCGGGTGGACGTACCGCCGAATTGCTCAACACGTGGGGCGTGAGGTCTCCACAGTACATCGATGTTGTCGCCAGTGGTCGGCGGAAGGTGCACGTGCCCGTCGACCTGGGACCGGACCGCAGCGACGCACGGATGCACGCCAAGACCGTAGGATCCTACGCAGTGCCGCAGGGGACCGCACCGCCACTTCCCAGCAAATTAGGGACACTGTTGCTCCTGGGGTATCGGCGAGGACCATTCGCAACCGTCTCCATGAAGCTGGGCTACAGTCCCGCACACCGTTAGGCCGTCTTCCGCTCACGCCCCAACATCGTGCAGCCCGCCTCCAGTGGTGTCACGATAGGCGTGAACAGAGGGACGAATGGAGACGTGTCGTCTTGAGCGATGAGAGTCGCTTCTGCCTTGGTGCCAATGATGGTCGTATGCGTGTCTGGCGCCGTGCAGGTGAGCGCCACAATCAGGACTGCATACGACCGAGGCACACAGGGCCAACACCCGGCATCATGGTGTGGGGAGCGATCTCCTACACTGGCCGTACACCTCTGGTGATCGTCGAGGGGACACTGAATAGTGCACGGTACATCCAAACCGTCATCGAACCCATCGTTCTACCATTCCTACACCGGCAAGGGAACTTGCTGTTCCAACAGGACAATGCACGTCTGCATGTATCCCGTGCCACCCAACGTGCTCTAGAAGGTGTAAGTCAACTACTCTGGCCAGCAAGATCTCCGGATCTGCCCCCCATTGAGAAAATTTGGGACTGGATGAAGCGTCGTCTCACGCGGTCTGCACGTCCAGCACGAACGCTGGTCCAACTGAGGCGCCAGGTGGAAATGGCATGGCAAGCCGTTCCACAGGACTACATCCAGCATCTCTACGATCGTCTCCATGGGAGAATAGCAGCCTGCATTGCTACGAAAGGTGGATAAACACTGTACTAGTGCCGACATTGTGCTTGCTCTGTTGCCTGTGTCTATGTGCCTGTGGTTCTGTCAGTGTGATCATGTGATGTATCTGACCCCAGGAAAGTGTCAATAAAGTTTCCCCTTCCAGGGACAATGAATTGACGGTGTTCTTATTTCAATTTCCAGGAGTGCATAAACTTAGCGCTGTTTGTGGAACGTTTAAAGTGGCTATTAAAGCTCGCAATGGCCTGGAATGTTATAATATAATCTATTTGTTTTACTGAATTAATTAAAAGCAAACCAAACTTTTATTTTTAGTAGTACTTACAGAAATTTTACGTATTTGGTATTGAGAAGTGCCAAACAAATCACTGTTAGAATTGGCGTTTGGGCAGTCGAGCCAGGCTTCTTTTACTACCATGCAACTCTAGCCTAGCGTTTCTTTTTGGTTGTATATTAGTGTGTGTATTATTCGACCAGTAACTGTATCATCTAATTTTAGTTTTGTTTGTTATAGATTTCTGTAATGCCCTGTCTGACCCAGGCAGTTGTTAGCTTGATTTGGTGCGCAGCCTCAGCCATTGTACCTCGAGTGTCAGCATGTGTCCTGTCAGCAAAGTTACTCTTGCTTCGTGCTGAGCTTGGTATAATTTAACCAGCTGATTTAAGCACTACATGATTATATTCACATCAGATTTTGATATTTCATGTTTGAATAATTCTTTTACCAAATCATTTAATTCGGAGGTTTTAAGACACTAAAACTGTCATTTGTTGATGCTTCTACCGAGTTATTTAATTCCAAGTTCTCGATGTTAATTTTTTTAATTTGTCAAATCAGTTAACTTCAGTGTTGAAATAACGTGATGATATTGAAAAGAAGATACGTCCATCTGGTTCAATTAGTGTGAAGGAAAAGAATAGAACCTCGAAGTAAGTGTTCTGAGTAATACCTTCTGTTGTTTTAATTGCCTCAGTAAGTTGATTGCTATTTTTTAATTAAAAAAGGAAATTCCTTCATATATTTTGCAGTATAGTTTTATTAAATATGTGGCTATAATTGTTCTTGAACTGAGTCGTTTATTCCTTAGATCAGCCATCGCACTCCACAGCCGATCTTAGTTTCGCCCTTTAAAAGAATGCACCAAACTCTCAACTCTTATTGAGATTTTCCCGATACAAATTTATCGCTACGTTTTAATAACTAGTCGAGTGGTCTGGATTTGACACAAGTTTTTATTAACCTGGGCTGAGGAATTTCGGCAGTTAGCTCGACTTGACAAGCTGCAGGCTTATGAAAAGAACTTCTAAAGTGTGAATCGAGTCATCTCCCTGCTCTGTTGCAGTCTGCCGACAACGTCTGGACCTCCACTCCTTTTCGGAAGACTGATCTGACCGAGAAGCTCCTCAGACGTCACTTTGGATCATACGGGATCGTACGACAGTTATCTGACGCTACATATGATATCGAAGTTTTCAGTCCCCAAATGAGACGACAAAAGATTAGAGATACGCTCAACATCCTTTGAATGAAGCCTTGCAGGAATCCATCACCTCCGGGTACATTCGTGGCTCCAGTACGCGTCAACAAGCTAAAAGACGACGAAGTTTATAAACGTCGACATAACTTGCAAGAAGTCGCCCACCAAAGCGGGTACCAGCCATTAACATCTAGATGCTGTTCTCTTGAGGGAGCAATGTCCCACATAAAGACAAAGGACCAAGTGTTAGCATTGAGCTGCGGATAAAGTGCTGGGCTGTTACGTAAAGCGTCTTGTTTGCCAAATATGATCTTTGTGAATTTTAATTTGAATACCCAGTTCTAGTACCTTCTAGATGTATCGACAATCAGCGTTCTAGGAGTTTCTGTACATACATATTCCAGCTGGAGCCAGTTTGCTCCCTGTTCTTGTAATTGAGTTGAGTGTTCAATAAATCATGCTTGAGATTAAATCAGTATTTGTTGATCACCTAGCTGCGTCTAAGGACACCTGATTCTTCTTAGTTACGTGGCATTATTAAACAAACAAGATATACCTTTAAATTTGTTTTCATCCCATTATTACACAGATTAATTTCATATACAGCTAAGTTATTTATTTTAGATATGATAACCATTTTTACTTTACAAGTCAGAACTGCAGTAGCTAAGTCAATTTCACAACTTATTTCTTCATCCTTCTGCGCTACTACTTCAGTCAAGAGGCGCTCTTATAATACTGTATTACAAAATTTTCCTACTAATGCACATCATAATTAAAGACAATAGCATAAGCAATTCCTGCACAGGTTAACCATTTTGTGTAACTGTGGAGAACTGTCTGCTTTTGGACATGACAGTTATAATACAATATTCTTGATTATAATAAATTCACCCTTTTTTCAAAAATTACCTTAACTTCATTCTCTTTCAGATTGCATGTAATTTGTCTTTAAAAGGTGTGTAACATACTTTTGTTACAACACTTTACGTATAAACATTAATAAATTGCTAATATCTGTATTACGTACATAGGTGGTGAGAATATTTTGCTCTAATCGTCCTTTCACTGTGAGTTCAAAGATGTAATCAGAATTACTTACCTATTGTGGAACTAGTTTTACTGTTTCTGGTGAATATTATAAGTATTCGTATAGGGAACTGACTTTTTCTCGCCATGCTGGTATTGCCTGCGATCGGTCAGGCAGAGCGGACGCTTAATGAGCCTGGTGGCCTAGCGCTAAAGCGAAGCGATTGCAAAGCGAGAGGCCGCAGGGTCGAATGCCTGTTGGATCAATGAAATTTGTCAGTCTGCTTTTAACTTAGACTTCACCTCTCAACGGTGTGAAGCTTCACCAGGAACGACATGTGGCTATTTTTCCACGTTAAATGATAGATTCCCTTCCACCAATAGGATTGCTGGGGAAGCTCAGGGATGTACAAATCGACAAAGTGGCTTCTTCAGCCAAACGCTGTTATTATTGTCAACATTGTAGCTCAACTTGTTAGACCGCGGGGCTGGCCATCCTATGTAATAACGAAACAGAGTGAAATTCTCATCGACAGCCGACATATGTGGCCGAGCGGTTCTAGGCGCTTCAGTCTGGAACTGCGCGACCGCTACGGTAGCAGGTTCGAATCCTGCCTCGGGCATGGATGTGTGTGATGTCCTTAGGTTACTTAGGTTTAAGTAGTCCTAAGTTCTAGGGGACGTATGACCTCAGATGTTAAGTCCCATAGCGCTCAGAGCCATTTTTCTCATCGACAGAATTTGAAAGATGTCATGCAACAACTGCAAAGAGCCACTGCCGACATAATGACGAAGAAACAGATTGAGAGAATGTCTACAAAAAATGAAAAAAAGTTGTGGTTACCTTTGCAACTTTTAGATCACGGGGTCACGGTTTCAGTTCCCGGCCCGATCGGATTTTGTCTGCTCGGGTACTGGGCGTTGTGTTGTCCTCATCAGCATTTCATCACCATCGATGTGCAGGTCGCCGAAGAAGTGTCAAATAAAAAGATTTGTGTTAGGCTGAGTCTGCAGGCCAATAACACCATAAAGCTTCATATGACCTACTGCTTCTAACGTCACATCCTTTATGTTAATACGAAAACATGTGGAATAGCCAAAGTAGATTCACATATTTAAAGACAATATAAATGATTTTGATGATGAAGGCGCGGAATGCTATGCGTAGAGTATTGTATCACGTTCAGCTTAATGTGTTCTGTGTAGACATTGACGGAAATCGATATAAATAATCTATGCAACACTAGTGATTGCAACTTGTGAAGTCAACTATCCAGCAGTGACGCACTTCATACTGATGACTTTGATGGGATGAAGCCATCCTGACTTGACTCCGAAAAGTAGACTATTCAGAAATGAACGCTTTTATGCTCTGACGGCACCACCGTCTCCCTAAACTGTGATATCTGTGACGTAGAAATATCACTGTACCCCACGTTTTAAGGTACGAGAGTGTGTTTCTGTTTCTGACGAGAGGGTAGATACGTGTTTAAATAGGGAGTAGATCTGTAGTTTAGCTGACTATGAAACGAGTGTGGTAAAATTTTGATTTTTGAATATTATCTCAACTCCACGCTGAACTTTTAAACTGGAAGTTGTTCAGTGGCAGGATCATGATATAGCACGGAAGTGGTCGACGACACACATTTCTCTGTAGTGCTGTTTTAGATCTTCCCTTATTTTATAGACACTTTTATAAATTGTGGTATACATGATTTTAGTCCTTCCAAACGCGTGCTCTTGTGTGTGTGTGTGTGTGTGTGTGTGTGTGTGTGTGTGTGTGTGTGTGTGTATGTGTGTGTGTGTGTGCGTGTGTCTGTTTCAAGAAATTGTAACTTTATTTCTTGTTGTTTTTATAGATTTATCACTTTCAGCCACACTTGTGTCGTAAGAGACTTTAGTACTGCTGCTAAGAACCCGGCTGCCGTACGCCAAAGCCATCATATCGTCATCATCATCATCATACAGTACTTAGCTTTACGAATGTTTTTGGCTTATACGACCATAATCAGATCCCGTGATTCATTTTCATGATAATATCGAGCTGCATAATGCATACCGATGACTGTATCTAATGACTGCTTTTGGTTTAGAATACGTCACAAACAAGAATGAAATTTTCACTCTGTAGCGGAGCATGGGCTGATATGAAACTTCCTGGCAGATTAAAACTGTGTGCTGGACCGAGACCCGAACAAGGAACCTTTGCCTTTCGAGGGCAAGTAATCTACCAATTGAACTACCTAAACACGACTCATGACCCCTCGTCACAGATTTACATCGCAGGAGAGCTTCTGTGAACTTTAGAAGGTAAGAGACGAGGTACTGGCAGAAAGTGAAGCTGTGAGGACGGTGCGTGAGTTGCGCGTAGGCAGATGAGTTGGTAGCGCACGTGTCCGCGGAAAGGGAAGGTCACGAGTTCGAGACTTGATGCGGCACAGAGTTTTAATCTGCTAGGAAGTTACAGGTCACAAACAAGTGTGGCCTACTATGCGTTCTAGTATATTGTATTTTCTTCTTCGGAAAGCTACGTTTTGTAACGATGAAGTGTAAAAATTTTCTAATCAAGCGCTGTTTTGAATCATTCTTTTTTATCATATTTAATGTTGTATATTGTTTGCGATCTCGATAGTTAAAATTTTTGTATGAAATTGACTTTTTTTTTTTTTTTTTTTTAGAATCTAGGGAACTTAACTTCTGAGGTCATCAGTCCCCTAGAACTTAGGACTACTTAAACCTAACTAACCTAAGGACATCACACACATCCATGCCCGAGACAGTATTCGAACCTGCGACCGTAGCGGTCGCGCGGTTCCAGACTATAGCGCCTAGAACCGCTCGGTCACTCCGTGCGGCTACAGCGGTGACACGGGGCACTTGGCGACGCAGTGACCCTACGGCGAGAATGTGGCTCTGGAAGGGACAGCCGCTCACTGGATGCTGTACAGCGCCAGATTTGCAGCTAGTGGCCGAAGTTGGAATTACTTTTTTGCAAGAGTACGTCAGTTCCGCGTTAATACGTTTCGCTGCCATTCGATAGTTACAGCCCACACTGGCCCTCTGTGAGTAGCTGTACTTGAAAAGTAATTACCCGATGTTTACGGCCAGACAACTCTTGCACGCTTATTGTCAGGCTGTTCGCATACACGACTACAGTCACTTGCGGCCTTCCCTGAGCTGTAGTACATAATTCACACAGCAGACATGAAAAGCCGCGTGCCTACCACCGACCTCGGAGATGAGGTGTCCGACGGCTTATACACTCACAATCGCGACGCAGTTAAATGCGCTAATATAGCGTGACTTTCCCACCTCTAATTCGACTGTCACTTGGCAGTACAGGTCTGTTGACACTCCAGGCATGGGCACTCAGAACTATTCCATTCGCAGTTGGAACAAGACATGCAGCACTTCCTCTAATTCAATTGCTCGTGAACATAAAGAGAGCTCGCACCCAAGCTCACACTCCTTACGGGCATCAATGGTAATTTTTTCATGTGTAGCATGTCATTGGCAGAAAGCAGCGCTTGCATTACTTATCATAATACAGTTCATCATTCTACGTTGAAAGTCCCGTAGTTTTGTGCAGGCATTCTGTGGCCGAGAGACGTATGTAAAGTGTTAGTACGCTGTATCCAAAGGTAATACTGTTTCTGGTTATAATGGCTAAACGCCAACAGTTTGAAGTTATTTCTTAATTTCCCTGCACACTGTCACATACTATGTCCCTTTCTTTTGCTTGTGTGAAACATGGCGCAGCGTTGTTCAATCTTCTTCACTCTGGGTCAGTGCGTTGCCTCTCTATGGTATCCTATGCTTATTACTGCTACACCAGACCAGCTGTCCAGCCGTAAATACTGGGTGGTTACTGTCAAAGCACAGCTGCTCACTGAGGTCTAACGCTGGCTGTAATTATCATGTGCCAGCTAAACTTGGCAGATATGATAATGCGTTAATGTGAATCCGATTTACGCTGGAAAAAAGTTAGTTCCAATTTTGGCCACCAGGTGCAAATCTGGCACTGTACACCACATCATCGATATCTCTGCTGCCTGTATTGAACAAATTGTGTAAGTAGTGGTTAATAATAAAATCAACATACACCTTTCTCACTTGACTAAACTTTCTGCTCTCTTCTCGTTCCTAATCAACTACATGTGGAGAC
Source organism: Schistocerca gregaria (assembly GCF_023897955.1). Classification (NCBI taxonomy): domain Eukaryota; kingdom Metazoa; phylum Arthropoda; class Insecta; order Orthoptera; family Acrididae; genus Schistocerca; species Schistocerca gregaria. The sequence continues at coordinate 948,100,898 of NC_064920.1, forward strand.
ATTTCTAGACATTTTTCTTGCATTCATAACGCCTATTTGCACATGGTGGCCAAAATTGGAACTAATTTTTTCCCACGTGAATAGATTCCGCGCTAACGCATTAGAATACCTATCAAGTTTCGTTGCCATGCGATAATTAGAGATCCCTTTGGACCTCTATGAGTAGCTGAACTGTAATTTTAAACCATCCGGTAATTTGTACCATCCATGTGAAGCTATGGCGGTGGATAGTTTTCAGTATAGCCGCAAAACAGTGTACTGTAGCAAAGTGACACACGCTCTTTTCTACTTGTAAATATTGAAAACAGCTTTATTTCATGTTTTGTAGTAAGTACATTTTAATAATTATCGGAGGATGTACAAGAAGCCAATCCAAGTAATCACTCCTTCACTAGCTACTGAAAGTCTGTCTTACTTGCCTTCATTTTTTGTGCCGTGTTTCTCATTAACACTTCATGAAGTAACTATACGTAGTTGTACGTAGTGCTGGACCAAATTTAGTTAATACTGTATTTCACAATTTTTCCTACTCGATATTACCAAGCTTTCGATGTTCCGGTGTTATGAAATGTTTACCGGTCCACCACATAGTTTCGGTAAATGACTTTGAGTCGCTTGCAGATTGTTCCATGGATTTGTAGTTGAGGTTCAACGTGATCCCTCGACGGGAAATTGCTAGTTGTCAATCTACTGCAATGGAGATTAACACTAATTTCGTGGCTATATCATTTTATTTCATTGCTGTATTTTTTTGTTGCAGATAAATTATCACAGACTTTTCGTTGTGACGTATTATCAGAGCAAGCTCAGCAAGCGTAAACTCAAATATAGTATTTAAACTTTTGGTTCTTCTCTTGACGTGTTCTGCTGAACACATAAAGACATTTCTGCATTTATGTTAATGGAAAAAAGAGAACTTTCTCCCTATAAACTGTTTACTGTGTCTTTCGTTACGGTCCTGAGTATCAAAAGCACTCTTTCATATACATGTGATTAGTCTTGGACCCGTCGTCCAGGTGTTGCTGTCCCTATTTTTACGCTTACTCACAGCGTGGACTACTGCATAACTGTGAAGTATTATTAGTATCGTGCCGATATTTATAGCTCAGTTCGACTCCCAGCAAGCGCAACGCCCTTCGACGCTCGTTTTAACCCATTTGTTTTTCGATGCCTGCTCTCTTATTCCATGAAACGCACATTCTCTCGGCGTTTTCCAGTACTGGCGGACGAGATGCCCCGTCAAATTTAATAAAAGTGAATGCTTGCTCCCAAGCCTTGCTTAAATATAAAAAATCATCGTCCCTGTTTATTAGATTTTCCTGCAGCATTATTTCGATAGACTCCTTAGTAATGTTAATAAGAATGATACTGGTTTTGTTGTATCTCGTTTCCTGATTATACTCGTGGTAGTACTCGAGAACAACGTATTTGCTGAAAGTTTTAGTTAACTATGCCGTTGATATTGTTTGCATCTCACCTCGACTTTTCTTATAGTCTATCCCACATAAGACATGACGCGCTCACATGGACCTATGACGTCTTTAGAGATACAAAGAAAATTATTTATGTTTGTTGATGGGAGTGAAATACTATGGGTGGCATACTTCTGTAGAAGTCTACTGATGTTTCCGTAGAATTGGTCAGCATAATGCAGGTAAGCGAGTCTTTGCTTTTCTTCTTCTTCCTTCGTCTCAACCATTTCTTAGAGATTCTGACTGCATCTTCACGTCATGAAACGGTCGCACCATTTTACAGAGTATTCCTCAGATACGTATAAAGGGTTTTTAGTACTAGAGGCTGTATCTCTAGATTTCTTTATAAACTGGGTTAAGAAAATTACGATTTAGAAACTAGATTTCCTTCTTGATTCACTTGATTAAATGATGTCGCTTCTCACTAAGCCTTGCTAGTTTGTCCTTCTCTTAAATCGTCGTAGTGCTTAGTATGTTCGGTACTTACACACATCCTTTTGATAACATTACTCACTCGCTTCTAAATTCTGTTGGGTATATTTCCATCATGATTCTTTTCTAAAGTGTTACAGTTGTTGTTAAACGTTCCGACTGAAAATAGAAGGAAATTGAGTTTAGTGCAGAAATGTTCAGTACAAAAACTGTTGTAATTAATTTAAACATCGAGATAATCACAATCAAAAAGACACCTGAAAAAAAGGCTTGTTTCTGGTACAGAAATGACACGTACCGTAGCAGAGGCACCGCACTCCTGCAAAGCCTTGCAGTAACTGATACAACCGTCGCTGGGCGGCAGCACCTACCTTCTGAAAGACAGACAGCATACGCACTGATGTATAATTTGCAATGGCGTTATATATTTGATTATTTGCTTGAGAACTGGACGTGGAATTAGACGATATGTAACAAGATAGTAGCTAAGAGTCAGTAATTTAAGTTTCTAAATGTGTTACAAAGCGAAATCAGGGATACACTGTTGCAAGTAACAGTTTTTACCGTAGCTGTGTGATAACACAGAATGCTACTAAAGTTTAGAAGGCCTACATCGCTAACGTTACTTAGTCCGGAACTGCCAAAGTCATCGTATAGTAATAACAAGGCAAAATCATTTGGAATGAGATGCACTGAAAAATGATTACTGAGCACACGCCGGTGGGGCAAACAGTTTCCTATTGTAGATTAAAATCCTCTTTCATGCCTTATCATATAGTAAATGATAAGACTATCTTTTAATATTAATAATTATGTAAACTATTTTGTAAACATGGTTTAAGTTTCTCGCAGATCATTATCAGTTCCGTTTTTCGATTGTGTGGTCTCTTATACCATCTGCATTTTCTGTTCAAATTCGCTGGCATTTTGGATCGATCGTGTTCAATCAATACCGGGCGGGATAAAGCGATGGTTGACACACTGAACAGATAAATTTACATTCTGAATATTGTTGTGAAACATTACCGGGTATGCACTTTATAGTATTTATATTAAGGTTTCTGTCATTTACATTCACTGATAAAGAAGAGTAATCCTTAAATTCCTTTGTGCTTTGTGTCATAAATATTATTTTAATCAAATGGAATTATATAGTTCCAACGATCAAGGGTTTGGTACAAATTTTCATTCATCGTTTCCGTCTGCTTATACATATCTATATTATTTGATGTTCACGGTCTCTATTGGAATAGCTGCTTTCTGAAGTTTCTTCAGCTTCCGTCAGTAGAATTTTGCTTGATGGTTAGCACTGTTCTTTGTGTGAGTGAATGTTTATGCGTGTTTTCTCATCGTGTTTTCTCATTTAATGTACCGAGTAAGACCCAGCAGCAGGACAAGGGAGCCTTAAATCCCTTTACAAACATCATATTTTAAGCTGTATTTGGCTTCCGTAAGTCATGTCATTTGAATGCGCCGAAACGTTAAACTCGATCTGCTTTACTCTTCGTTCGTATTCATTTTGAGTGAGGTTCTTGAAGCAGGGAAGACGGTAGAAGGGCACGTTTTAAATTGCACTTATTTCATTTACTTAAGCTTAGGTGAGCGAATCTTAGTGTATTGGATGATATAACACTTGTTTATAGCAAAGAAATGATTTAGAGACTCGTGTGACAGCTAGAAAAAAAAGGGCTCAATTTGCCTAGTGCTTGACGTAGGACATTATTGTCTGGCTACAACGCGTACCTTTTTCCGCATTTCGCACTTGAAGTGTTGCTTACGCGTAGAGCAACACAGACTCTGTAGAAAACAGAGTGACATAATCATGCGCTCCCTCCGTTTCCACAGTCAATAGTAAAATATTTGCTTCTTACCGTCCTCAGCATTTTAGCCCACGACTTCACGTAACACATGTAAAGAACGATACTACGAAACCACCACCCAAAAGCTGCCGTGGTGTGTATTCATTTAGGGGCAACCGTTTTCAGCCAAACGACCGTCTTCATGTCGCGGGTCCATCACATCAGGCTAGACGGAGGTTCTTTGGCATAACGTACGCAATCATTATCAGTTGTAACATCTGTCATGATATGACTGTCATGAGACAGTATGATAAACAGTGCAACAGACTATCAACTTGTGCAATCCTTTAGTCACAGAACAATGTCTAAGTTAATGGTTGCACGAATAAGTGTCTGATGCTGCAGCTGATAATCATATCAAGGAACCTTCGTCAGGCGTGATGCAATGGCATCCATGACTTGAAGATGGTCGCTTGGCGGAAGCTGGTCGTCCGTAAATAAATACACATTACAGCCGCTCTTGGTGGCTTCGTGATACCGTTCTTTAAAAATACTCAAATTATGCAGCACTGTTTACATAAAATGTACCTTTCGTCAGATTAATGTCCGGAGATACTTGTTCCGGAGCCGGATACGCTGGAAGACGAACAGCAGACCTGAGCTGCTGCTATGAAACCACGCGAAATATGCACGGGGAAATTAGCGTGGACATCGACTTCAGATTATGGGTAAGAAGGAAAAAATGAGGAACTTCTGCACAGCTGGACGAAAAACTACATGCAGAGGCGTTTTGAGTAGTAGTATTTACGACTGCAGACGTGTATGGAGCAAATTGAGCCCTTCTCAGAAGACAAACATCACTAACTAGTATTGTAAGTACACAAATTTCTAGCATCATTCTTGTTAATTTGTATTAGAAAACATGAAATGAACTATGTGGTGGTTCTTTTATCTATTGCAATTAATGTATTATGAAAAGTTGGAGTTAGTGTTATTCTGGTTGCTTCACAACTGGAAAATTATTTACGGTAGTGACTCAGTTGTGGCACTTCTCGCAGTTAGTTTTCCCGATGCGATGTTTTTATATTAAAAGACACCCCTATTACGCAGTGGGTGATATTCAGGATTCAAAGTAATATCCGCGAACCACGAAAATCCTTCTACATTTGCAATTATTTCAATATCATTTTTATCACGTTACGTGGCAGATAGTAATAACTTTGCGTAACAATGCGCAGTATTAATAATTTTGAAAAGACACCCCTAATACGCAGTGGGTGATTTTCAGGATTCAAAATAAAATCCGCGAACCAGGAAAATCCTTCTACATTTGCAATTATTTCAATATCATTTTTATCACGTTACGTGGCAGACAGCAATAACTTTGCGTAACAATGGCGCAGTATTAATAATTTTGGGTATAGTGTGTGTGTAACAGTTTCAATGAGCGAAAATTCACAATATTTCATTTCATATACCAACTTCATCGTAAACTTCAATAGTATTAACTTATTGGATCTCATTCCCAAATTTTCATCATCATTAATTTCATATGTTTTGTAAAATAATCCATCGTTCACATGACTCTCATACAATGATGACTTCCTGCGTTTGTACGAGAGTATATGAACAGATGTTTCAGTTTAGGGAGAATTACTCAACTAGCGGCAGCCAACTATGTGAAGCATGTGTTGCATTATGGGTAGCAACTATGATGAGGAAGACAGCGGAGGAAGATTTAAATAAATTAATTGACACTGGTAGAACTGATTTGAAACCAGCAATTCGGTGTATGTTTTAAATCAATTGGTTTTTGTCAACTATTACATGCCCAGAATCGATATTGGGTAAAGACGCCTCTCCCTTCGATAAGCACCCCTATTTGTCGTGACGTTGACTCAAACGTTCTGAAAGCACTCCTGACGAAAAAGCATCCACACACGTTCAGGTATGTAGCATGCTGACTGAAAGACATCAGCGAATGATCAACTGACTGGATTCCACTTCACGCTCAAAAGCAAAAATGTAGCAACGCCGTGCAGAGAAAGCCCTTTGGGCCTCTCTTGCAACATACGAACGATTATTTTCCTTTTCTTATCTGACTCGAAGAATGAATAGAACGGAGAGCAGCGCATTTTGATACAATGCCCGCTGTTGCAAATACACAGTTTCAGCTGATCAACTACCTGGCATGAAACTACACTGCATGGCAAACACAGTGAAGCACCCAGAACACATGGTCGGATACTGAAGTAACTTTGTACGCGGAGACACCATTTACACATAATGATCAGAACTGCAGTTCTCTGCGACAAGTAGAACGGCCACCATAGTGTAGTTTGCTGTTGTTAGCAGGATTGGTAGGGTATACAAGAGGTGTGATTGTATTAGATGTCGATCGATCACTGTGAAGGACGTGCAGAAACTACGTACTCGTGTGAGACAGGGTTATGAGCACCTGAGAGAGTTTAAAAGGGACGTCATTGTAAATCTCCGCTTGGCTGCTTGGTCGAATCATGCAGTATTAGGATTATTCCGTACTAATGTCACATTTAGGGACTGTAATCCCTGACAGTGACAAGACAGTCACAAATCTTTCATCCCTGAGCCAAACTAACTTCTATCGATACTTGTGTACTCGCACTACTTGCTGGGCTACGGAGAGTCACCACGACATTCTTCCCACTACGGCTACTTCTAGCGTAAGCAGATATCATGATACAAATCACACGTGGACAATTAAAGGCCATCCCGTTGCTTCATCTGCTTCCTGAGATAATACTGAGGACAGCCATAGTTTTATATGAAAAGATACAATGGGCAGCAAAATTAAAGGATCATTTTTGCGAAACCCCCTAAATTGTCTCCAATCGTGAACCAGAAAATTAAAATGTTGCTCAAAGATGCCTACAGCCTTCCTCTGCATTGGTGCAAAAGGCCTGCGACGTCACCTTCTAGCTCGGAGATGCTTCAAACAGCAAGTCTTCGACACATGCGAAGAAAATTTTAAAAAAAAGTCAGAGCTCAGAATTTCAAGTGGCGCCAAATTTAACCAAAACTTTCCAACGACACCGTGGACGCACCACACGATGGATGGGTCGTCACATTTCTAATCCACTTTTCACCCCTTCTTTTGACGCCCCTGCGATGGAAGGCAAAACCGCGACGGCCTTAGTTGAAATCACGCAGTTTTATTATGGGTTGCCGAGGAAAACATTTCAGACACACCACAGCTCAGAGCTGAAAATAAAACGCCTCGGAGCATCAGTGACACCACCCCCTCCCTTTGGGCGTTGATTCCCACACATTTCGCGGTCGAAAAGATAGCTCGCAGTCTGATGAGCAACAAGACGACTCTCTTGACAACCTTTGACGATGCTGACGGCGATTCAACCCTTCTCTGAGGAATCATGTGCCTGCGACCCGATTGACACTTTTGGAGTGCAACGTTACCACAATTTTTCTTCCAGTGTTCACTAAAAACCGTTCAAAACCATTCGACGAACTATAAAAGTGAATCGAAGCACCAAAGGGTGATAGGGCTTTTATCAGCTTCCTATTTCGCACACTCCTGTGGCATGATCACAGGGGAGGGGGGGGGGGGGGGTGTCGACATTGAGACATGTGCGAGTAAAACGGTAAAGAGTCTGTCTAAAACCCTGCAGTTTAGCGACACTCTTGGTGCCATCCATCCAGCTTTACTGGGCACTTTAAAAATGTTACTGTGCAGGGTAACCTGTGATGGAGCCCTAATCGCTTGCAGGCACGCTGTGCTGTTACTCGGGTACCTGGAGGCAGGCATGAGGAACTAGAGTTGCCTGCCTACAGGTGCCCATGGTTGTGTTGCATTCCAATGTGGTGTGACCACACTCAGTTTTGTTGCAGGCCCATTATGTCCTCTGGGAAGGGTTGAATTGTTAAGGGGGTATCAGCAGTACTACTTACCTTGCTTAAAATTTTGTGGTGGAAGCAAGAAATATTCAGTTATAGGAAACTCGAATTACGAAGCCTATAGTTAAACCAAGACATTGGAGGGGTTCCAGCAACGCAGTAAACTTTTGGAAAAAGAAGGGGAACCATAGACAACTAGTTGTATTAAACCTAGACATCAATTCTTCTCTCCAAAGGAATGATGTTGTGGCTGCCTTTCTGGATGTTATGTAGCTTATGACAACGTACAACTGAATATGTTGGCAGAAAAGTTCGGAGCACTTCGAATCCCTACCACTTCTTCGTCGCGTCTGTGGTCCACATTGTTCAGTATGCAGTTATCGTCTGCATCCCTTTAGTCGGTCGTCGAAAGAGGAAGCAAATGAAGATCTAAATAGTGTAATGAAGAACATTGTTCATTGGCTGTTCAACAACAGACTAGCAACATTATCAGGAACCTCATTGCTTATAATATTTCGAAGAAGAGATTTAACAAACCCCAACCTTACATGGTTCTGAACTCTCTTACTTCCGATACATGTTTCCCTTTACACATTGTCTATTACTGAACACCTATATTAAGTAAAAGTATTGTCATTTGTATCCACACAAAGCGAGAGGATAAGTTGCAGAAGTCTAACAGCATTATATCGGAGGTACATCGTGGGTCGTGGGGAACTATCTTTTAAAATCATTTGCCCAGAGAACCTCTCATACAGTGTATGTAAGTGATTACTATCTAACGTTTACAGCCTTAAATCATATAAGAGACAGAATTTCAATAGATCTCGGTAAGTTTTACTTTTACGTGGTTACTCTGCTATTCACAATAAAGTGCCTGGCAGAGGGTTCAATGAAGCACCTTCATGCTGTCTCTATCGTTCCACTCTCGAACGGCACGCGGGAAAAACGAGCCCTTATTTTTTCTGTGCGAGCCCTGATTTCTCTTTTTTTATCATGATGATCGTTACTCCCTATTTAGGTGGGCACCAACAGAATGTTTTCGCAATCGGAGAAGAAAACTGGCGATTGAAATTTCATGAGAAGATCCCGTCGCAACGAAAAACTCCTTTGTTTTAATGATTGCCACTCCAATTCACTCATCATGTCTGTGGCACTATCTCCCCTATTCCACGGTAATACAAAAAGAGCCGCTCCTCTTTGTGCTTTTTCGATGTCATCCGTCAGTCCCACCTGATGCGGATCCCACACCGCACAGCATTACTCCAGAATAGGGCGGACAAGCTTGGTGTAAGCACTCTCTTTAGTAGACCGTTGCACCTACTAAGTGTTCTGATAATGAATCGCAGTTTTTGGTTCCTCTACCAACAGCATTATCTATGCGATCGTTCCAATTTAGGTTATTTGTAATTGTAATCACTAAGTATTTATTTGAATTTACAGCCTTCAGATTTGTGGACTTACCGCGTAATCGAAATGTAGTGGATTTCTTTTAGTACTCACGTGAATAACTTCACACTTTTCTTTATTCAGGGTCAATTGCCACTTTTCGCGGCATACAGATGTCTTATGTAAATCATTTTTCAATTCAGTTAGATCATCTGATGACTTTACAAGATGGTAAATGACAGCATCATCTGCAAACAATTTAAGACGGCTACTAGGATTGTCTCCTTTAACGTTAATATAGATCAGGAACAATAGAGAGCCTATATCACTTCTTTGGGAATGCCGGACGTTACTTCTGTTTTACTCGATGACTTTCTGTCTACTACTACGAACTGTGACCTTTCTGACAGGAAATCACGAATCCAGTCGCACAACTGAGGCCATATTCCACAGGCACGCAGTTTGGTTAGAAGACACTTGTGAGGAACGGTGTCGAATGCCTTCAGGAAATCTAAAAATATGGAATCAATTTGACATCCCCTATCGATAGTACTTATTACTTCATGAGTATAAAGAGCTAGTTGTATTACTCAAGAACGATATTTTCTGAATCCGTGCTGACTATGTGTCAATAAATCGTTTTCTTCGAAGTACTTCATAATGTTCAAATACAGTGTATGTTCAAAAACTCTACTTCAAATCGACGTTAGTCATATGGGCCTATAATTCAACGGATTTCTCCTACTTCCCTTTTTGGGTATTGGTATGACATGAGCAATTTTCCAGTCTTTAGGTACGGATCTTTCTGTGAGCGAGGGTTGTATATAATTGCTAAATATGGAACTATTGTACCAGCATTCTCTAAGGGGAACCTGACTGATATACAATCTGAACCGGAAGCCTTGCCTTTATTAAGTGGTTTAAGCTGCATTGTGACACCGAGGATATCTACTTGTATGGTTCTCATCTTGACAGTTGTTCTTTATTGGAATTCAGGAATATTTACTTGGTCTTCTTTGGTGAAGGAGTTTCGGAAAACCGTGTTTAATAACTCTACTTTAGTGGCACTGTCATCAATGACTTCACCATTGTGATTGCGTCTTGCCACTGGTGTGCTTTATGCATGACCAGAATCTCTTTTGGTTTTCTTCCAGATTTCGAGACAGAGTTTCGTTATGGAAATTGTTAAAAGCATCTTGCATTGAAGTACGCGCTATATTTCGAAGTTACTAAAATTTTGCCAGTCTTGGAGATTTTGCCTCCTTTTAAATTTGGCATGCTTTTTTCGCTGCTTCTACAACAGCAAATTGACCCGTTTTGTGTACCATGGGGGATTAGTACCATCACTTATTAATTTATATGGTATATATCTCTCAATTGCTGTCGATACTATCTGTCTGAAATGATTCCACAACTTTTCTACGCTTTCATGATCAGATCGGAAGAAGTGAAGACTGCATCTCAAAACGGAGTTAAGATAATTTTTATCAGCTTTTTTAAACAGATATACTTTGCGTTTCTTTTCGATGGTTGTAGGCGTTACGGCATTCAGCGTAGCAGCAACTGCCTTGTGGTCGCTAATTTCTGTATTCGTCACGATTCTCACTTTTTGTCCAGGATTATTTGTTGCTAAGAGGTTAAGTATGCTTTAGCAACCATTTATGCTTCGAGTGGGCTCATGAACTAATTGTTCAAAATAATTTTCTGACAAAACATTCAATACAATTTCTGATGACGTTTTACGCCTGCCGCCGGCTTTTTCCAGCACAGCGAGAATATATTGAAGTCACCACCGACTATAACTGTATGAGAGGGGTACATATTTGAAATGAGACTCCAGTTTTCTTTGAACTGTTCAGCAACTATGTCTTCTGAGTAGGGAGGGGGGAGGGGGGTGGTCGGTAAAACGATCCAATTAATAATATAGTCCGATTGTCAAGTATAACTTCTATACATACTGTTTCGCAGAAACTACCTACTTCAGTTTCACTACAAGGCAAACTACTTTTGACAGCAATCACCACCAACTGTATTTAATTTATCCTTTCTGAACACTGTTAGATCGTTTGAAAAAAATTTCTGCTGCACTTATTTCCAGCTTTAGCCAGCTTTCTGTGCCTATAACTGTTTGAGCTTCAGTGCTTTCTTTTATGGCTTGGCGCTCTGACTCTTTCCCAACACAGCTATAAAACTGCAATACCGATCGTTTCTACAACTAACTTACTGTGTTTCACCAGTCCCCTTTTACACGGACGCCCTTCCTATGGTTTCCTGAGACCCTCCAACCTAAAAAACCGCCCAGTCCTTTCCACACACCCCCCGCTTACCGTGTAGCCGCTTCCTGTGTGGACTCCCGACCTATTAAGCGGAACCCGGAAACCCACCACCTGATGGCGCAAGTCAAGGAATCTGCAGCCAATACGATGAGAGTACCGCCTGAGCCTCTGATTCAGACCCTCCACTCGGCTCTGCACCGGAGGACCACAGTCGGTTCTATCGACGATGCTGCAGATGGTGAGCTCCGCCTTAATCTCGCAAGCAAGGCTGGCAGTCTTTACCATTTTCGCTAACCGCCCGAAACCCGAGAGAAGCTCATCCGATCCAAAGCGACGCACGTCATTGGTACCGACAAGAGCTACCACCTGCAGTTTTCTGTACCCTGTACTCTTGATGGCACCCGGAAGCATCCTTTCCACATCCAGAATGACTCTCCCTGGTATGCACACGGAGTGCACCCTGGCTTCCTTCCCCTCCTTGGCAGCCATGTTCCTAAGGGGCCCCATTACACGCTTAACGTTTGAGTTCCCAACTACCAGCAAATCCACCCTCTGTGAATGCCCAGACCTTTCAGGCCAAGAATCTTCCTCTGGAATAGGGTGGACTACTGCATCCAGCTCAGAGACATCGTCAGCCACAGATAACGCCCGAAACCTGTTCGTCAAACGAACCGGGGAAGCCCTAGAATCGGACCTTCGGAAAGTTTTTCGCTGCCTGCCAGACTTTGAAATGATCTCCCACTCCACCACGGGTGAGGGGTCAACCTCAGTGCAGGCAGTACCCGGGGAGGTCACAGCAGTGGACCGATCGGGGGACACGTGGGACGTACTCAACGTCCCTCGCATCCTCATGTTCGACCACCCACAGTGACGCCCTTTGGCAGCAGCCTCAAGCTGTGTGATGGAAGCCAATGCAGCCTGGAGCTGTGAGCGAAGGGTCGCCAAGTCAGCTTCCATCTCTACACAGCAATCACAGTTCCTATCCATTACTGCAGTCGATCCTGTTTGAAGCCCGTAAAAATATGTGACAAATGAATGTTGTACTCGCCTTATTAGCAGCAGGAATTTGGAGTGCTATATCACTAACGGTCTAAATGAAACTGAGTTACACTAATCAAAACAAGCAAAAGTGTATACGATACAAGGGTCGATAACTACGGCATTACCGTACGCTGTGCTGTTACTAACATAAAAGTTTGTGCCTAGTAAGCACTCGAACACACAAGAAATTACAAAACTAATGTAGTAACTACACAGGTAACTGTAAATAATTCGCTCCTATTGGAAGCTCGTAAAAATATATAAGAAACGAACGGTGTACTCGCCTTATTAGCAGCAGTAATTAGCGGTCTCAACGACACTGTCATTCAGTCATTCGGTAACACTGCAATTTCAGTAGATAGGCTAGTTTTCAGTTTACACAGACAGATCAAAAATTAGAGGTGAAGCCCATTGGCTTAGTCTTTTGGGCAGAGATCTCACAGGGAAAATATTCCAGATCCTCAAAATAGATTGTAGAAAACGCAATCAGAGAAGTGAAATAGTGTGAGTTAAAAAACATGGTGGAATAATCGATAATGAGAAGGCTGGTCAACTGACAAAGGAGGCAATTGTTAATGGGTCGTTTCTTGGTATTAAGTTTCCATAAAATAGTTTTAAATCTCATGTTATCGAGAATTGGGAGCCTATGGTAAGGACGGTGGAACACGTCGAAACTCTTTCGGAAAAGACACTAAGCAGAGAGATACTATCTACCAAGCCACCCAGGATATGATGACAGTTTGTCCAGACTCTAGATGTACCATCACCACGATCAGCAGGATGAGATTTGGGCATTTCCTCCTCGCTTACACAGAACCAATATAAATGCACCGCCATTGTGTGACTGTGTCAGTGAGTCGGTCATAGATGTAAAGCAACTGTTGTTCTCTAGCAGCAGAAATGATGCTGCAGTTGAGTCCATTACACAACTAGCTCCCACAGAACACTGTTTCAGTTTACAGTGAGAAAAATGTGCAACTTCCTACAACAATCATTGAATTCAAATCCAAAACTATGAGAGGAATTTAATTAATAGTTATAATGTTTTCATATGAAATCCTGTACTGTTTTATTATGTGTTTTCATGAGATCTGCGTATAAACATGCGTTTATGCCTATTGAGTATTCTAACTGGTTCACTGAATGAAGTTTGCTCTGTAGGCTTGATCTCAAAAATTTAATATACCTACATAGTTATTCCAAAGCACATATCAAGCTTTCTCTCGTAGGAGGTCACTTCATTTGTTATCTGTACAAAGTACATGGTAAGACAGAGATTTAGGAACCACGTTTTAAATTGTAAGATATTTCCAGGGGCAGATGTGGACTCTGACCACAATCTGTTGGTTATGACCTGTAGATTAAAACTGAAGAAACTGCAAAAAGGTGTGAATTTAAGGAGATGGGACCTGGATAAACTGAATAAACCAGAGGTTGTACAGAGTTTCAGGGAGAGCATAAGGGAACAATTGACAGGACTGGGGGAAAGAAATACAGTAGAAGAAGAATGGGTATCTTTGAGGGATGAAGTAGTGAAGGCAGCAGAGGATCAAGTAGATAAAAAGACGAGGGCTAGTAGAAATCCTTGGGTAACAGAAGAAATATTGAATTTAATTGATGAAAGGAGAAAATACAAAAATGCAATAAATGAAGCAGGCAAAAAGGAACACAAACGTCTCAGAAATGCGATAGACAGGAAGTGCAAAATGGCTAAGCAGGGATGGCTAGAGGACAAATGTAAGGATGTAGAGGCTTATCTCACTAGGGGTAAGATAGATACTGCCTACAGGAAAATCAAAGAGACCTTTGGAGATAAGAGAACTACTTGTATGAACATCAAGACCTCAGATGGAAACCCAGTTCTAAGCAAAGAATGGAAAGCAGAAAGGTGGAAGGAGTATATAGAGGGTCTATACAAGGGCGATGTACTTCAGGACAATATTTTGGAAATTGAAGAGGATGTAGATGAAGATGAAATGGGATATACGATACTGCGTGAAGAGTTTGACACAGCACTGAAAGACCTGAGTCGAAACAAGCCCCCCGGAATAGACAACATTCCATTGGAACTACTGACGGCCTTGGGAGAGCCAGTCCTGACAAAACTCTACCATCTGGTGAGCAAGATGTATGAGACAGGCGAAATACCCTCAGACTTCAAGAAGAATATAATAATTCCAATCCCAAACAAAGCAGGTGTTGACCGATGTGAAAATTACCGAACTATCAGTTTAATAAGCCACAGCTGCAAAATACTAACACGAATTCTTTACAGACGAATGGAAAAACTAGTAGAAGCCGACCTCGGGGAAGATCAGTTTGGATTCCGTAGAAATGCAGGAACACGTGAGGCAATACTGACCTTACGACTTATCTTAGAAGCTAAATTAAGGAAGGGCAAACCTACGTTTCTAGCATTTGTAGACTTAGAGAAAGCATTTGACAATGTTGACTGGAATACTCTCTTTCAAATTCTGATGGTGATAGGGGTAAAATACAGAGAGCGAAAGGTTATTTACAATTTGTGCAGAAACCAGATGGCAGTTATAAGAGTCGAGCGACATGAAAGGGAAGCAGTGGTTGGGAAGGGAGTAAGACAGAGTTGTAGCCTCTCCCCGATGTTATTCAATCTGTATATTGAGCAAGCAGTAAAGGAAACAAAAGAAAAATTCGGAGTAGGTATTAAAATCCATGGAGAAGAAATAAAACTTTGAGTTTCGCCGATGACATTGTAAGTCTGTCAGAAACAGCAAAGGACTTGGAAGAGCAGTTGAATGGAATGGACAGTGTCTTGAAACGAAGATATAAGATGAACATTAACAAAAGCAAAACGAGGATAATGGAATTTAGTAGAATTAAGTAGGGTGATGCTGAGGGAATTAGATTAGGAAATGAGACACTTAAAGTAGTAAAAGAGTTTTGCTATTTGGGGAGCAAAATAACTGATGATGGTCGAAGTAGAGAGGATATAAAATGTAGACTGGTAATGGCAAGGAAATCGTTTCTGAAGAAGAGAAGTTTGTTAACAACTCTCTGACCTATTCCTTATGTATTACCATGTTCCTCCTTCATTTCTACTTTTGTCAGTACCTTCCTCCACATTTTAATCATGTAAAGTAGTGCTCGTATTGACAATTGAACAGGAGATCTCGCTAACGAAGATTAACTCATTACTTATGGGTGTGGATGGGGAGAGGGCGAGACAGGGGTCTGACTGTGAATTATGTTTCCTCTCACGCAAGGAAGCATATTTGAAAATCAAGTAATCAATAACTGTACAATGGCAGTTAAACGTCATTGAACATAAGGCCGAGCACCGTCTTTATGACATGCGCTCACTTTCAGAGTAGGGGCAATTCAAGGTCCTGTCCAGACATCTACCTCCTCCATAGTACCTCCTAACACAAATGATAATAAATGGCGTGTGACGAAGGCCTCCCGTCGGGTAGACCGCTCGCCTGGTGCACGTCTTCCGATTTGACGCCACTGCGGCCACCTGCGCGTCGATCTGGATGAAAAGATGATGATTAGGACAACACAACACCCAGTCCCTGAGCGGAGAAAATCTCCGACCCAGCCGGGAATCGAAGTCGGATCCTTAGGATTGACAGTCTGTCGCCCTGACCACTCAGCTACCGGGGGCGGACAGACAAATGATGTGACAGTTGTCTTGAAATATGACATGCCAGAACACTTTCTCCTCACTGCCTTTCCGCAGTCCACGTTAGTGTATCGTCTCTAGTGACATCATCGTCGATAGGCTGTTAAGCTTTTCTTTTCTATTGTTACACAGTTACATTGGGGAGTATCCAGACTCAACAGCTGGTTAGCAGTGAATATGTTAGCAACTTATCTACAGGTACAAGTTACGGGGTTTCGAGCTGGTGTAACAGTAGTAGATTTTTAGTGTATTATATATTCAAATGGACCTCCACCCGTAGTCTTGGGTAACGTCTTTGATAAGTAATCAGGAAGTCCTGTGCCCAGGTTCGAAACCCGTCACCACTTCATCTGTAATTAATAATCAACATTGGCAGCAGAAAACTTCCGGCATAAGAAGTTACCCTCAATCTGCCAATGGCCTTGTCAAACAGGCCGGGTGAGTGGAGAAAGGATCGGGGCACTCTCTTGTTCTTTGCGTAGGAAACAATCCTACAGGCGGAACAATCAGCAATGTTCAATGGCATGAGGATGCAGAAGGCAAAAGAAAGGACGGCATTAAAAAAATGTAACGAGTACCTACGGGAAATCTGGCCAGCTAAGTGAAAAAATGTCACGATTATCTCTCCATTGGCAAAAGATTCCGGAATAGTCCCCCATTCAAATCTTTGGAAGGGGCCTGCCGAGACGGAGGTAACCATGAGAAAAAGCGTGAATAATGAACGAAAGGGTAAAGTTCTACGAGTCGGGGCGTGGAATGTCAGAAGCTTAAACGTGGTAGAGAAGCTGTAAAAACTGAAAAGGGAAATGCAAAGGCTCAATCTAGAAATAGTAGGGGTCAGTGAAGTGAAATGGAAAGATGACAGAGAAGTATAGCATCAACAGCAGCAGAAATTGTTATAACGGGAGCAGGTTTTATAATGAACAGGAAGCTAGGGTAGAAAGTGCGTTACTGTGAACAGTTCAGTGACAGGGTTGTTCCTATCAGAATCGACAGCAAACCAACACCGACAACGATATTTCAGGTATACATGCCAACATCGCAAGCTTGAGATGAAGAGACAGAGAAAGTATATGAAGATATTGAAGGGGTAATACATTGCGTAATGGGAGATGAAAATCTTATAGTGGTGGGGGACTGGAATGTAATTCTAGGAGAAGAAGTAGAAGAAAAGGTTATAGTAGAATATGGGCTTGTGACAAGGTATGAGAGAGAAAAAAGACTAATTGAGTTCTGTAACAAATTTCAGTTAGTATTAGCGAATACTCCGTTCATGAATGGCAAGAGGAGGAGGTACACTTGGGAAAGGACGTATGGGACAGGAAGATTTCAGTTAAGTTATGTCATGGTCAGACATAGATTCTGAAATGAGATACTCGATTGTAAAGTGTACCCAAGAGCAGCCATATACTCAGATCGCAATTTCGTAGTGATGAAAAGCAGGTTAAAGATTAAGAGATTAGTCAGGAAGAATCAGTACGCAAAGAAGTGGAATATGGGAGTACTGAGGAATGACGAAATACGCCTGAAGGTCTCTGAGGTTACACATACAGCAATACTGAATAACTCAGAAGGCAGTACAGTTGAAGAGGAATGGACATCTCCAAAAAGACCAATCACTGAAGTGGGAAAGAAAAACATAGGTAATGAGAAGGTAAACGCGAAGAACAATGGAAAATAGAAGAAATACTTCAGTTGATCGATGAAAGAAGGAAGTACAAAAACGTTCTGGGAATTTCAGGATTACAGAAATACAAGTCGCTGAGGATGAAATACATAGGAAGTGCAGAGATGCTAAGAGGAAATTGCTGCAGGAAAAATGTGAAGAAGTCGTGAAAGAAATGATTGTCGGGAGGACTCACTCAGTATAAAGTCAAAATAACATTCGATGAAATTAAAAGCAAGTGTGGTAACAGTAAGAGTTCAACGGGAAGTCTACTGTTAAATGCAGAGGAGAGAGCGGATAGGCGGAAAGAGTAAATCGAAGGCCTCTGTGAAGGGGAAGATCTGTCTGATGTCACAGAAGAAGCAACAGGGGTCGATTTAGTAGAGACAGTGGATCTACTATTAGAATCAGAATTTAAGTGGGCTTTGGAGGATTTAAGACCAAATAGGGCACAAGGGATACATAATATTCCATCAGAATTTCCAAAGTCATTGAGGGAAGTGGCAACAAAACAACTGTTCATGTTGGTGTGGCCGGCCGGTGTGGCCGAACGGTTCTAGGCGCTTCAGTCTGGAACCGCGCGACCGCTACGATCGCAGGTTCGAATCCTGCCTCGAGCATGGATGTGTGTGATGTCCTTAGGTTAGTTAGGTTTAAGTAGTTCTACGGGACTGATGACCTCAGATGTTAAGTCCCATAGTGCTCAGAGCCATTTTGCATGTTGGTGTGTAGAATGTATGAGTCTGGCAAAATACAATCCTACTTTCGGAAAAAGTTATTTACACAATTCCAAAGACAGCAAGAGCTGATAAGTGCGAGAATTATCGCACAACCAGCTTAACATCTCATGCATCCAAGTTGTTGACAAGAATGGAAAAGAAAATTGAGAATGTGTTAGATGATGATCAGTTTGGCTTCAGGAAAGATAAAAGCACCACAGAGGCAATTCTGACGTTGCAGTTGATAATGAAGGCAAGACTAAAGAAAAATCAAGACACATTAATAGGATTTGTCTACCTGGAAAAAAACGTTTGACAATGTAAAATGGTGAAAGATGTTCAAAATTCTGAGGAAAAATAGGGGTAAGCTATAGGGAGACAGGTGTAATATACAATATGTACAGAGGCAAATTTACAATTTGTACAGAAACCAGATAGCAGTTATAATAGTCGAGGGGCATTAAAGGGAAGCAGTGGCTGGGAAGGGAGTGAGACAGGGTTGTAGCCTCTCCCCGATGTTATTCAATCTGTATATTAAGCAAGCAGTGAAGGAAACAAAAGAAAAATTCAGAGTAGGTATTAAAATCCATAGAGAAGAAATAAAACCTTTGAGGGTCGCCGATGACATTGTAATTCGATCAGAGACAGCAAAGGACTTGGAAGCTCTGCTGAATGGAATGGACAGTGCCTTGAAAGGAGGATATAAGATGAACATCAACAAAAGCTAAACGAGGATAATGGAATGTAGTCGAATTAAGTCGCGTGATGCTGAGGGAATTACATTAGGAAATGAGACACTTAAAGTAGTAACGGAGTTTTGCTATTTGGGGAGCAATATAACTGATGATGGTCGAAGCAGAGAAGATATAAAATGTAGACTGGCGATGGCAAGGAAAGCGTTTCTGAAGAAGAGAGATTTGTTAACATCGAGTGTAGATTTGAGTGTCAGGAAGTCGTTTCTGAAAGTATTTGTATGGAGTGTAGCCATGTATGGAAGTGAAACGTGGACGATAAATACACTCCTGGAAATTGAAATACGAACACCGTGAATTCATTGTCCCAGGAAGGGGAAACTTTATTGACACATTCCTGGGGTCAGATACATCACATGATCACACTGACAGAACCACAGGCACATAGACACAGGCAACAGAGCATGCACAATGTCGGCACTAGTACAGTGTATATCCACCTTTCGCAGCAATGCAGGCTGCTATTCTCCCATGGAGACGATCGTAGAGATGCTGGATGTAGTCCTGTGGAACGGCTTGCCATGCCATTTCCACCTGGCGCCTCAGTTGGACCAGCGTTCGTGCTGGACGTGCAGACTGCGTGAGACGACGCTTCATCCAGTCCCAAACATGCTCAATGCGGGACAGATCCGGAGATCTTGCTGGCCAGGGTAGTTGACTTACACCTTCTAGAGCACGTTGGGTGGCACGGGATACATGCGGACGTGCATTGTCCTGTTGGAACAGCAAGTTCCCTTGCCGGTGTAGGAATGGTAGAACGATGGGTTCGATGACGGTTTGGATGTACAGTGCGCTATTCAATGTCCCCTCGACGATCACCAGAGGTGTACGGCCAGTGTAGGTGATCGCTCCCCACACCATGATGCCGGGTGTTGGCCCTGTGTGTCTCGGTCGTATGCAGTCCTGATTGTGGCGCTCACCTGCACGGCGCCAAACACGCATACGACCATCATTGGCACCAAGGCAGAAGCGACTCTCATCGCTGAAGACGACACGTCTCCATTCATCCCTCCATTCACGCCTGTCGCGACACCACTGGAGGCGGGCTGCACGATGTTGGGGCGTGAGCGGAAGACGGCCTAACGGTGTGCGGGACCGTAGCCCAGCTTCATGGAGACGGTTGCGAATGGTCCTCGCCGATGCCCCAGGAGCAACAGTGTCCCTAATTTGCTGGGAAGTGGCGGTGCGGTCCCCTACGGCACTGCGTAGTATCCTATGGTCTTGGCGTGCAACCGTGCGTCGCTGCGGTCCGGTCCCAGGTCGACGGGCACGTGCACCTCCCGCCTACCACTGGCGACAACATCGATGTATTGTGGAGACCTCACGCCCCACGTGTTGAGCAATTCGGTGGTACATCCACCCGGCCTCCCGCATGCCCACTATACGCCCTCCCTCAAAGTCCGTCAACTGCACATACGGTTCACGTCCACGCTGTCGCGGCATGCTACCAGTGTTAAAGACTGCGATGGAGCTCCGTATGCCATGGCAAACTGGCTGATACTGACGGCGGCGGTGCACAAATGCTGCGCAGCTAGCGCCATTCGACGGCCAACACCGCGGGTCCTGGTGTGTCCGCTGTGCCGTGCGTGTGATCATTGCTTGTACAGCCCTCTCGCAGTGTCCGGAGCAAGTATGGTGGGTCTGACACACCAGTGTCAATGTGTTCTTTTGTCCATTTCCAGGAGTGTAGTTTGGACAAAGAGAATAGAAGCTTTCGAAATGTGGCGCTACAGAAGAATGCTAAAGATTAGATGGGTAGATCACATAACTAATGATGAAGTATTGAATAGAATTGGGGAGAAGTATGTGGCACAAGTTGACAAAAAGAAGGGACCGGTTAGTAGGACATGTTCGGAGGCACCAAGGGATTACAAATTTAGCATTGGAGGGCAACTTGGAGGGTAAAAATCGTAGAGGGAGACAAAGAGATGAATACACTAAGCAGATTCAGAAGGATGTGGGTTGCAGTAAGTACTGGGAGATGAAGAAGCTTGCACAGGATAGGGTAGCATGGAGAGCTGCATCAAACCAGTCTCAGGACTGAAGACCACAACAACAACACAACAAGAGCCAAGGGGGATTAATAAGAGTGGACGAGCTGTACATCACGTCAATGGCAGATAAATGTTTTTCAAGCCACTGATGTGTAGTGTGCCCTCCATGATAGGTGTAACATGGGAGTAGTACTGGCTTGGTTTATTGACATTTATTTCAGAGGCTATATGTGTCAATGATCATGGCTGTGGACTGGTTGAGATGTATATAGGAGGGGATGGATAGAGCGAGGGTGATGAGGAAATGAACAGAAAGAGGGAGGGAGAGTGAGATGCAAGCGGGAGTTGTAGAGGGATTGTGGTGTCACCGTCAGACACCATACTTGCTAGGTGGTAGCCTTTAAATCGGCCGCCGTCCGTTAGTAAACGTCGGACCCGCGTGTCGCCACTTATCAGTGATTGCAGACCGAGCGCCGCCATACGGTAGGTCTAGAGAGACTTCCTAGCACTCGCCCCAGTTGTACGGCCGACTTTGCTAGCGATGGTTCACTGACAAATTACGCTCTCATTTGCCGAGACGATAGTTTGCATAGCCTTCAGCTACGTTATTTGCTACGACCTAGCAAGGCGCCATGATCAGTTTCTATTGATGTTGTAAATCATGTAACGTCAAGAGCGACGTTTGTCATTAATGGATTAAAGTTAAGTATTCCACCAGCTACGTCCGTTTTTCTCCATTCTAATTCCCTTGTCATGTTCCAGACCTCACGCCAGCCTGCGTGAGCTAAAACGCGTGCATTTCGGCCTCCTTTACTAACCCTGGTTGGTTGTCCTGCCAACCACAACAGGGATATTGGGCAGGTGGAAAAGGAACATCTACATCTACATTTATACTCTGCAAGCCACCCAACGGTGTGTGGCGGAGGGCACTTTGCGTGCCACTGTCATTACCTCCCTTTCCTGTTCCACTCGCGTACGGTTCGTAGGAAGAACGACTGCCGGAAAGCCTCCGTGCGCGCTCGAATCTCTCTAATTTTGCATTCGTGATCTCCTCGGGAGGTATAAGTAGGGAAGCAATATATTCGACACCTCATCCAGAAATGCACCCTCTCGAAACCTGGACAGCAAACTACACCTCGATGCAGAGCGCCTCTCTTATAGAGTCTGCCACTTGATTTTGTTAAACATTTCCGTAACACTATGACGCTTACCAAATAACCTTGTGACGAAACGCGCCTCTCTTCTTTGGATCTTCTCTATGTCATCTGTCAACCCGACCTGGTACGGATCCGACACTGATGAGCAATACTCAAGTATAGGTCGAACGAATGTTTTGTAAGCCACCTCCTTTGTTGATGGACTACATTTTCTAAGGACTATCCCAATGAATCTAAACCTGGCATCCGCCTTACCAACAATTAATTTTATATGATCATTCCACTTCAAATTGTTCCGTACGCATACTCCCAGATATTTTAGAGAAGTAACTGCTACCAGTGTTTGTGAAGGGGAGTTGAAGATGGAAAGATTGAGGCAAGGAGTATACTGTCAGAGGATGGGATGGGAAGATGGTTACAGAGAGGAGGTGACGGAAATAGACGTAGAGATGGGGACGACGAGATGAAGAGACAGATAGAGTCGGAGGGGAAGATATGCAGATAGTAGTGAGAGGATGAGGAGGACAACAAGATGAAGGAAAAGGTGTACCCAAAGAGGGGGAGGAGCAGGTGTGTTCAATATATGTGTTGAACCCATACACGGGTGAAGCTGCAAGGAAAAGGCTAGATTACAATAGAGTTGCACAGAACTGCAGAGAGTGAATAGACTCGAGTTTAGTCGACAAGTACCGTTTACCATTGTGGCCAGTTAATTGTCAAAGTAGCATACAGAAATAATGGTTCCGGCGACCCAGTAGCAGCACAAACAGACCCGCTCAGTCCGAGGATTTTGGAAAGCGATTGGTGCAAATATTTTGCGATATACTGCATAGATACCATTTTGTTTTGCAGTTCACCTTTATTTTATATTTAATTTCATTTTTAGTAGCATTTATTCTTCAGTACCATTACCTTTAGAGTATGAAACTCCTACTATCTATATTTCTTTTATTTTTAAGTTTTTACTTCAGTATCATATTTGTGCTCTAAGTACCGTGCATGTCCAGAGGTCCAGGGAGGACTGTAATAATCATATGGCAACGAAATTTGGTAGATATTCTAATGTGGAACCGATTTAGCCGATTATTTCCAATTTAGGCCGCTAGATGCAAAACTGGTGCTGTTAATGTAACTGAAACGTCCCCTTTGAACAATTTATACACGACTGTGCTTAAACTGACACACAATAATTTTTGGCGCAACGCAATCTGACTATCAAAAATCCCTACAAAAGAATGGCCCTGACTAACATTAACCTATACCTTTCACAAATCACTTACCTCACAAAAATCTTCGTTACTCGAGCTACTGCAATACAGTGAGCACCACTACTGCCAGCTAAATAAAAGATTCAAACTACTAAAGGCACTAACTACTGATAGGCATAGTTAGCAAATGAAAGATTTTAATACAGAACAGACAATGTATTTACCTTAATAGTCATAATATATAAATCAGTTCGTGACACCAATTCTTACAAATTTTAAAACTCCGCCATCTCTCTCCCCACGTCCACCACTGCTGGCGGCTCACCCCCAACTGCGCAAAGCTACGCGTTGTTAGCATCCAGCTGCCGCTGCCCAACACTACAATGGCAGACAACAATGCAAACTAAACACAGACTGCGCACAGCACAGCCAGTGATTTTTATACAGAGCGCTACGTGGCGGCGGCGTTACCAATAAAAAAAACCTAAACAGCCTACTTACACTATAAATGCTTACATAACAAAGACGTATTGAAATGTTTCGGTATGTAATAGATTAAGAACAGGACATGGGGAGAAAAGGTCAAACAAGTAAGAAAGTCATAAAGTTGATTTTATTATCAACTTCCTAGTACACAATTTGTTCAATATGAGGTAGCACAGACGTCAATGAGATGTTGCACAGCGCAGAGTTTGCACGTGATGGCTAAAATTGGAACTAACTGTTTTCCAGCGTAAATCGGCTCCACACAAACGTATTAACATATTTATCACTGCCCTACGATAATTACCATCCCCACTGGATTTCAATGAGTAGCTGTACTTTGATTATAACCATCCGATGTGTATATCTTCACTGGCGTGTGTTTATAAATATTTCGTGAATGAATATTGAAATTTACGACTTATCACAGATTCCAAGATGGTGATTTCACAACTGTTAAGCAAAATAACGAAATAAATAAAAGATGTATTTAGATATTAGAAAAAGTAAGTTTTCTAGATTAATTATTAGTCCAAATCGGATACTAACGGGCTCACAGGGAAAATAAATAAAGTTTATTTTACGAATTAATTTATGCCGTTAGAAACATGTGTCGCTGCTTTCAGTTTACTCCTAAGTACCGAGACATTGTGGTTGAAGATAACATGCTGATATGCAGAAGGAGAGAAATGTCTTTAGGTTTCTCTAAAACGCTTTACGCTGATGACAGAACTGTTGCTTCAGTACGCCCACAGTCGATTCCCTCCTACGTTTGTAGTCGGAGGCCCCTCGCTAATGATCCCTAAGTCGACGGGGCGTCAAATTGTAATACTCCACTCCCTCTCCCCCTAAACGACATAGGTAAACCAAGCAAACCGTGTTTCCTAGTACACGGTCCTCGTAGCCGCTCGTAACATATATGGCGACAGGGAATGAACACTTAAACAAAGAGGTCGGGGGCAACCAGGATTTAGCACACACTTCACGTCGGGATAACGAAGGGCCGAGGCCAGCTAACCGCAACGCAGTTCAAATCGCTTTTCAAACGGCCAAATTAATGCGCGTATTTTTCATCCGTAATGATACCCCGGGCTCGCGCGCGCCCACATCATGAAATAAAACGCGCAATTGGCTTTATGTGACAAGTGGCGGGCAGCTCGCGGCGGAGCAGCAGCGGGCCCCCGCATACCAATTGTTAAATTAATGCCGGCAAAAAAATTTCATCATGCATAACGGAGCTTAATTAAGTTTGTCCACAAATCGATACCAAATCCCACAGATGCCATGTATTTTGATGAGATTTTTAAAAGTCATGTTTGAAACTGTATATTTCTGGCTGGAGCGCTGCGACACTCGAAGTATTTCCCTGGACACCGGCAGCCGCTCGCAAAAAGCTATTGCCCGCTGCTGGCGTGTCGCCGGCAGGGGGCGGAGGGCGAAATGGAGTGCGCGGGGTGTCAGCGTGTTATCAAAACGACTCTCCTCACGCCAGTACCTGCTCCACTGGCCCCCACGCGCGCTAGCGGCCGCACACCGTTCGACCTGAATGCTAATTGCGTTGACTTGTCATTCTTCGCACATCACAGTAACCCTTAATACGTGGCGTATCGGATTCTTACTTCTCTCTAGAACGTCTCGTTTCCCGAATCTATGGAGCAATTATAACAATTTGATTAGATCATATATACTTCCCGTTCCACTGATCCATAGTGAGGGGATTCTCAAGGATGTAGAACGTGTCAGAAAACAAGGATACATAAGACACAGTTGCAAAAAAAAAAGAGATAGGCTAATGTGCCTTCTGCCGGCCGGTGTGGCCGAGCGGTTCTACGCGCTACAGTCTGGAACCGCGAGACCGCTACGGTCGCAGGTTCGAATCCTGCCTCAGACATGTGTGTGTGTGATGCCCTTAAGTTAGTTAGGTTTAAGTAGTTCTAAGTTCTAGGGGACTGATGAGCTCAGAAGTTAAATCCCACAGTTCCCAGAGCCATTAATGTTCCTTCTAGAATTCCTAAGTGAAATGGTGCTCATAGATCTAGAATAAGCCAAAGAATCTTAATGATATAACTTATCAAAGAATTTATAAAGACGTATAACTATGATATACAGGGTGTTACAAAAAGGTACGGCCAAACTTTCAGGAAACATTCCTCACACACAAATAAAGAAAAGATGTTATGTGGACACGTGTTCGGAAACGCTTAATTTACATGTTAGAGCTCATTTTAATTTGTGCTTCCACCTACGTTCAATGGAGCACGTTATCATGATTTCATACGGGCTACTCTACCTGTGCTGCTAGAACATGTGCCTTTACAAGTACGACACAACATGTGGTTCATGCACGATGGAGCTCCTGCACATTTCAGTCCAAGTGTTCGTACGCTTCTCAACAACAGAGTCGGTGACCGATGGATTGGTAGAGGCGGACCAATTCCATGGCCTCCACGCTCTCCTGACCTCAACCCTCTTGACTTTCATTTATGAGGACATTTGAAAGCTCTTGCCTACGCAACCCCAGTACCAAATGTAGAGACTCTTCGTGCTCGTATTGTGGACGGCTGTGATACAACACGCCATTCTCCAGGGCTGCATCAGCTCATCAGGGATTCCATGCGACGGAGGGTGGATGCATGTACCTCGCTAACGGAGGACATTTTGAACATTTCCTGTAACAAAGTGTTTGAAGTCACGCTGGTACGTTCTGTTGCTGTGTGTTTCCATTCCACGATTGATGTGATTTGAAGAGAAGTTATAAAATGAGCTCTAACAAGGAAAGTAAGCGTTTCCGGACACATGTCCACATAACATATTTTCTTTCTTTGTGTGTGAGGAATGTTTCCTTAAAGTTTGGCCGTACCTTTTTGTAACACCCTGTATATTGAAGAGCCAAAGAAAATGGTACACCTGCCTAATATCGTATAGGACCCCCACGAGCACGCATAAGTGCCGCAACACGTCGTGGCATGAACTCGACTAATAATTGAAGTAGTGCTGGAGGGAAGCTACACCTTGAATCCTGGAGGGCTGTCCATAAATCCGTAAGAGTACGAGGGGTGGAGATCTCTTCTGAACAGCACGTTGCAAGGCGTCCCAGATATTCTCAATAACGTTCACGCCTGGGGAGCTTGGTGGCCACCGGAAGTGTTTAAACTCAGAATAATTTTCCTGGAGCTACTCTGTAGCAATTCTGGAGGTGTAGGGTGTCGCATTGTCATGCTAGAATTAACTTAATCCGTCGGAATGCACACTAGGCACGAATGGGTGCCGGTGATCAGATAGTATGTGCCGGCCGAGATGGCCGAGCGGTTCCAGGAGCTACAGTCTGGAACCGCCCGGCCCCTACGGTCGCAGGTTCGAATCCTGCCTCGGGCATGGATGTGTGTGATGTCCTTAGGTTAGTTAGGTTTAAGTAGTTCTAAGTTCTAGGGGACTAATGACCTCAGAAGTTAAGTCCCATAGTGCTCAGAGCAATTTGAACCAAGAGAGGATGCCGAGCGGTTCTAGGCGGTTCAGTCCGGAACCGCGCTGCTACTACGGTCGCAGGTTCGAATCCGGTCTCGGGCATGGATGTGTGTGATGTCCTTAGGTTAGTTAGGTTTAAGTAGTTCTAGGTGTAAGGGACTGATGACCTCAGATGTTAAGTCCCATAGTGCTTGGAGACATTTGAACCATTGGAACGGACGCGTCACCTGTCAGAGTATGATCTAGACATACCAGGGGCCCCATATCACTCCAACTGCATAATTGATTCGGCTATTTAACTTACCTTTGATTCGTTTCTTCAACAGAATGAGGTTTGAAATAAGCCCGCTCTTGCTGCAACTAATTATTTTATCTCACTGTTGTGCTCTACCTTTCATGTTAAAAATAAGTTTGCAGACTACAATTTCTACAAGAGCAGATCTGGAGCACTGATGTAAAACTTAAACTATAGAAAAATTTTGATAAAAGACTAAATTCTGAAGCTTCAGAACGATGTTAAAAATCAAGCAGCCGGTCAAATCGTAATGAAGACTGTTTAGACAGAACAGGCAGTACAAGAAGTATGTGGAAGACGCTTATCAGGAGATATGACCAGTTTGTGGGGTACGTACTAAAGCCACAAGTAATAGGTAACTTGTAAATGCAAGGGGCATGTGTTGTGTTCGCTGAAGAGCCAACACCGTGTTACTAGAGGAGGCCGAAATGCACTCGTTTTAGCTCACGCAGGCTGGCGTGAGGAGGGAAGAAACTATACTGACGTTAGGTCTGGAACATGACAAGGAATTAGAATTCAGAAAGCGGATGTAATGAGTTTGGTATTTAACTTTAATCCATTAATGATGAACGTCGCTCTTGACGGTACGTGATTCACAGTATTATCTGTTCAAAATAGTAACTGAATATGGCGCCTTGCTAGGTCGTAGCAAATGACGTAGCTGAAGGCTATGCTAAACTGTCGTCTCGGCAAATGAGAGCGTCTTTAGTCAGTGCACCATCGCTAGCAAAGTCGGCTGTACAACTGCGACGAGTGCTAGGGAGTCTCTCTAGACCTACCGTGAGGCGGCGCTCGGTCTGTAATCACTGATAGTGGCGACACGCGGGTCCGACGTATACTAACTCACCGCGGCCGATTTAAAGGCTACCACCTAGCAAGTGTGGTATCTGGCGGTGACACCACAGCATGAACTGGAAAAGCTTAAGAATGAGAATATATTGTGGAAGTAATAGGTAATGCTGCAGGTAGCACATTCGTCGAAATGCAAAAATTGTCACAAGATAGTACTAGAATTTTGTTAAACTAATCGAAAATGTATTCTACAAAAACTTTACGAGTATTGTGAATTTTTCATGTGTTTTGTGGCTTCGGTTTCCGACGTATGCTTACATGAGTGTGAGTGCACAAAAATAAAATAACATTCAGTTCGTCAAGATTGAGGTTAACCCCTCACACGAGGACCAGCGAACGACTACCGGCCGGAAATGAAACCTGTGTTTCCGTATTTGCACCGCGTACGTGTGTTCGCTGGCGTGTTCGTAAATGCGCTTACATCATAGCGCAGGGGAATGTACACCACAGTGTACACGAGGAAGCGGAAAAGGAAGGCGTGAAAGCTCATCTGCAGGGGCGGCCGATGAACTGGATGAAGAGAGAAGGGGCGTTGCTCCCGCGGGAGCGGCGCGGCACAATCTACACCCCCATCCGCATCCCCACCCTCTCCCTCACCCCCACCCACGGACTCTGCCCCAGCTCTCAATCGCGACGCCCCGGGCTACATACTCACTTTAATCCCGAGCAACGCATTGTGAATTTAAATGAGATGGTGGCCTGCCGTCTTGCACGGCTAATGTCGGCGCCAAGACAGGCACAATGCGCGAGGAAGAAAACATCAGCCGAGCTGCTGGGCGGGGGAAAGAAGAAAGCCAGGAGAAACAGCGGCTGGTGTGGGCCACGCTTCCCAACTCACACGGCGGCGAGCTCACTCTGGACGCCGTGATCTCCTCCCCGTCTCCTGCATCTTCAGCTGTTTCTCTCGATGCAGAAATATTCATTGTTTCTGCCTGTATCAACTTTCAAATGCCAATATTGACTGACAAAAAAAAAAAAAAGGTGAAGCCCCAGGAAGACATCAAGGCATGGACGTATGTGAATATAACGTCTTACACACACGCTTACACACGATCGATGGATGTCTAAATGATTAGAATTGTAATTCTTTGAGAAAAGTAGAACGGCCGCCAGATTGCAAAAAAATGGTTCAAATGGCTCTGAGCACTATGGGACTTAACATCTATGGTCATCAGTCCCCCAGAACATAGAACTATTTAAACCGAACTAACCGAAGGACATCACACACCACCCAGTCGTCACGAGGCAGAGAAAATCCCTGACCCCGCCGGGAATCGAACCCGGGACGCCGGATTGCACTAGTGTTGTTATCAGACCTGGTAAGGTACACTGATCAGCCTTATGACCACAGACCTGCTATCGATATAAACCTGTCCAGGCGATAGCAGTGTCACTTTGCGAGGAGTGATTGCTAATCAGACACATGCACGCTGCGTGTACATCAGTGAACTTGTCGTCCACTATAAAATAGGGAAGGCGCGCGATCTATCTGGTTCTGACCGAGGGCAGAATGTG
This sequence comes from Schistocerca gregaria, assembly GCF_023897955.1. Lineage (NCBI taxonomy): Eukaryota > Metazoa > Arthropoda > Insecta > Orthoptera > Acrididae > Schistocerca > Schistocerca gregaria. Next base: position 948,130,965 of record NC_064920.1, read on the forward strand.
ACGGTACGGAGGCTCGTAACATGCATTTCGGAAACCGCAAGACTTGTCGGGTGTTCGAGGAGAGCTGTGGTGAGTGTTTTCAACACGTGGCTAAACCAAGTTGTGATTAGTAAAACAGAACAGGCTGTGAACTGCGGCGGAACTAACACCAGACTACAAGTGTGTCAGACCACAGAGTGTGTAACCTCCCCCTTACTAATCGGCCTATCCTGCTTGCGACATGAAATAGGACCGTGGATCGCGTGTATGCTTAATGTATTTTTACTAATTGGATAAAGCTATATTACCCGAAGAAATAATACCGGTAAGTAGGAGGAAAGTGTACAACAGATCCTTGTGATGTAAAAATTTACTAAAAGTAAAAGTAATTAAACCGTACAGGGTTATAATTTGGAAAAATGAAAGTTATTTCTGCATTCACTCACGAACAACACTGGACCGAAAGTGGTACCACTGACCATGAATCCAAAAGTTACACTAATGAACAAAAAGGAAATAATTAATGGTCGCCAGCCCATTAGGGCAATTTACATCCAAAATCCTGTACAAGATTATGGAAAAGAAAAACATTATTGTTAAACACTGACGTGGCAGCTGAAGGTTGTCACATTTTTTTAAGCTAATTTTAAGTGAGTATGTAATGATAAAGAAAACTGAGAAATTACTCTTACCTTATGTTTGTCATTAAATTTAAAAAAAAAAGAAAAATCGAGTAATGACTTGAAAATATGCAATTAAACTGTTTGTTAGTACTGAAGTTCGTCACATGAACAATGACTTTTAGTGACCTCAACGTAACGTCATCAAAGAAATTTGGAAAATTTCACTTTGCAGTTACTTATTTGGCAACTTGGATTTCAAATTATTCTCTGAACAACTGAGCCTTTTTTACTGAATTCAACAGAAATAAATAATAGAACATGTACCAAAGAAAACAGCCATGTGCTCCAATCTATGAGCAAAATAAATAAAACTTCCGCACTCTTAATTTGTGCATTTCTTTAGATTTAGATTTTTTCCAGTGATTGATTCTCAAACTTAAAAAATGAAATTGCTTTACTTTACTCATACACTGAAGCCTCTGTTGTACAACAGTTAATTGAAAGTAGACTGTGGCTAAGATTCTTAAAAGTGAAATTATTCAGCAATAAAGTGGCTGTAACTACTCAATTTGTTTCTTATGACACTCGGTTATTATATACGGTAAAAAGGGAACAAGGACCCTGCTTGGTAACAACATCTGAGGACAATGAGGACACAACCGCCCTGAGTTTAACTGATTATTATTTAAATAAATTTTATCACTCAAATCACATTCAGTCATGCTGCTGGGTTACCCGTTAATACTTTCTACCAATGAACAGTCATACTTCAGTGCTGTGCATACGATGAAAGATGGAGCCGACGACGAATCTGTGTTGCTGGAACTGCTGCTGTTGCTAAAGATGGTAGCATCTTGTGGAGCACTGCTTATTACAGGAATGGGCAATCGTAATTAATACAACCTCTTCCGCCCGTCCACTGTCCTTACTCCTGCCAGTAGACATCTGATCGGCGCGCTTACCTGATGCCGCCGAAATGGCATACTCTACTGCGAGAGCGTTAACACCACACCTCCGCACACTACAAGTGCTGGAACCCGTCTCTCTCCGAGCGCTCCGTGCAGCAACACCTACCCAAAGATTTTACAATGCACAAGCGCTGCTATCATGGTTGCTAGTCAACGCAAATAACAATTAGTTTGGCTTTTTCCAATAGCTTATAAGTTTCACAGTAACACACAGATAAAGACAATGAAATGTCAACAGACATCTACCTAAAATCACACATGCAGTGAAGTAATGTCCTTACTCATTAAAAAAAACATTTAAATTACAAATATTTACATATAATTCAGCAAACAAATTTATATATCGGTAGCAGGTGCCATGCTTCCTACATTTTCGATGTTACAAGTGGACCGAACACTCCTAACGATAGGCTTCTGCAGCCAGTGCCGATGGTCACGTGCACATTTCAGCCGTAGTTGCTGATACCGTGGTGTAAACAGTGCCACATGCATGCAGTGGTGGATGTGGGGGGAGAGTTGGCGGAGTTTTGAGAGCAGATGATCTGGACGTGTGTCCATCAGAGACAGTAAATTTGGAAGACTGGATGCCATGAACTGATATATATATTATGACTTTTCAACACTATTAAAGTAAATAAATTGTTTGTTCTTTATCAAAATCTTTCATTTGCTAACTATGCCTATCAGTAGTTAGTGACTTCAGTAGTTAGGATCTGTTATTTAGCTGGCAGTATTGGCGCTCGCTGTATTGCAGTAGTTCGAGTAATGAAGATTGTTGTGAGGTAAATGATGCATGAAAGGTATAGGTTATTGTTCGTCAGGGCCATTCTTTTGAAGGGATTATTGAAAGTCAAATTGCGTTGCGCTAAAAATGTTGTGTGTCAGTTGAGTGATGATCTGCATAAGTAAGGGGCGAAATTTCTGAGTACGTTCAGCTGTTTGAAAATCAAATAACGTAAGGGGTTTATCAGCACAGTAATTCATTAATTTTTCTAAGGGGACGTTTCAGCCGTTGCACACTCTTGAACGTAACGGCTGTCGGTTATTGTCTATTTGGATAAAGTACATGATTCAGACGTTCCGCCTGTAAGGCCTTTTCGTCAGATTCGCCATAGAGAAGTAACACGTGGCTGTAAAAGACTGCAACAGAGTGCATAATGTGTGTGCTGCGACGAGGTTCGAAGAGCGGATTTCCCTGAGTTACTTACATCCCGGCAGTCTCTTGTACATGTAAGGGAGTGGTATCCAGATTTTCTGAGCGGATCAATTCACGCTTTCAGCTCAATGAAGTTAACATTGGGAAAAATGATGTGTGCCATATCAAACTTATCAGCCTATGTTCTTACTTCTTTTCCACTGTTGGAAGACGCATTCAATTCCCAGCGAACTGAGCACAAAATCATGACTTTCAATGATTAAGACGTAATAAGCTTCATGCCGGCATCATGACGACCAACTGCGCTCGCAGCTGACAATGACGGATACGTCAAAATAACGTATCACAGAAGTAACATTGGCTGTGAACCAAATAACTTGTGAATTTTAAGAAAAAGTTCATTTTCAGCAGCCAGTAATTCAGTTATCAGAAGAACCTGGGATTCGTTTAACGGCAGTAAGATCCATGTATGCTTGCAGGAGGTGCCATCGGTTTTCGAGAGGTAAAGAGTTCGACTGCATGCTGAGTAACCAAAATAGCTTAGTAATTCAGTGATGCGGTATTGGTCCGTTCTGTGAGACAAGTCACACAAATGGAAGGATAGAGCATTCTTCAAGAGGATACCAGCCGTCCATACAAATCCTCCACTGCCCTTACGAGTTCAGTCTGCCGAAAGAATTGGATATCACATCAACCACGGAATACGACTTAAAGATACACAGAGCAAAGACGAAGGTGATGAAGCGTTGTAGAAAGGAAAGTAATGATTTGCTTAACAATAAAATTGGCAATGACGAATTAGTCGAAGAAATGAAAGAATGTCCTGTCTACAAAGTAAGATTACATACGATGGCCGAAGTGTGATCGATACCAGGCAAGCAAACAAAACTTTCTTCAGTAAAAGGGCTCTACCGGTAACAGATACTGATGTGCATATGACGAAGAAGTTCTTGAATGTGTACGTCTGGAACTCAGCACAACATGGAAGTGAACCGTGAGATATCGGTAATCCAGAGAAGAGCAAACTGGAAGCATTTCGGACGTGGTGCTACCTGACAACGTTACAAATTGGCCTGATATAGTACGAAATGAAGCAACAGTAAAAAGTGAGTAATGAAATTTATATAAGATCCTTATCAAAGAATAGACAGATTGTGTTGCGCTTGTATTTTGTCGAGATACAAAATAAGTAAATGAACTTTACCATCTGTTACAATTTCCCTGTTAACAGCTAAAAAATTCCTACCTGCAAATTTTCTGTCTGCTTATCATGGAGATATCTGACTCCTTTTTGTGTCACAGGTATGATGTTAAAAAGGGAAGGGGAGGGGGGGAAGCTTCAAATAAGTAACACGCAAGCAGTTAACGGAATCCGTGTTTATGGCCCATCAAGAACAGACTAAAGACGTCGTAGTCGTGTCACACTATTCCACAATTTTTGACTACTTAGGTAAGAAAGATTAACAAAACAAGAAACACTACAAAACACGGAATTATAGATCGTCCAGTACATAGAGAGCTACATTCAGTGAAACTTGGAAGTTTGGAAGATAGGAGACGAGATACTGGCAGAAGTAAAGCTGTGAGGACGGGGCGTGAGTCGTGCTTGGGTGGCTCAGTTGGTAGAGCACTTGCCCGCGAAAGGCAAAGGTCCCGAGTTCGAGTCTCGGTCCGGCACACAGTTTTGATCTGCCAGGAAGTTTCAGATCATCTTGTTTCACTGAATATAGCTCTCTGTGTACTGGACGATCTATAATTCCGTGTTTTGTAGTGTTTCTTGTTTTGTTAATCTTTCTTACCTAAGTAGTCAAAAATTGTGGAATAGTGTGACACGACTACTACGCCAGGAAGTTTCATATCAGCGCACACTCCGCTGCAGAGTGAAAATCTCATTCTGGAAGATGATCTGTTTGGAGTATATGAGAAGAGAACGTAGTTGTTTATGAGAAGCACAGTGTAGAAATACAAAGGAGGGCAGCGCGAAAATTCTTACCACATTAGCATCAGTGGATGCGTGTTACTGGCACAAAAAAAAAATGGTTCAAATGGCTCTGAGCACTATGGCACTTAACTTCTGTGGCCATCAGTCCCCTAGAACTTAGAACTACTTAAACCTAACTAGCCTAAGGACATCACACACATCCATGCCCAAGGCAGGATTCGAACTTGTGACCGTAGCGGTCACGCGGTTCCAGACAGAAGCGCCTAGAACCGCACGGCCACACGGGCCGGTGTTGCTGGCACAAGCTCCGTATTCGCTAATAACGACGGAAGAACTATCGGGACGGGGTCTACCTGCTAGTGATCTGAATTTATACTTGGTGTTTCACAATCCATATTACACAGTTCTAGTTGTAGAGGGAACTTAGTAGATCAAGTTTTACACAGGAAGCCTTGTCCGGAAACATAGTCCAATGACGCTTCAGAGCGTCAAAGTCATAGGTTTCGGTGCCTGTAAATGTACGGACAGAGTGTTCCACAATTCATGTTACACACTTCCTGAGGTTGTGGACGTCATCTTGCGACGCTACAGAGAGTCAAAATTATAGGCGCCGGCGCATGTAAATGTATGTTTACACAGGGTGGTTCCGTGTTGATGTTACAGAACTTCTAGGATGACATGGAAGGATAAATATATCAATTTGAGATAAGGGTCCCTGTACGGGAAACGAACGTATCGAAAGCTATAAGCGGAAACCGTTCTGAAATTTGGAATACATGCACTGGTGTCGTTGTTGCCAAGATTGCGGGTAGGCAAATTTAAGAGATGGCAGTATCGACTAAAACAAGAAAAAAATGTCCAGTAAACATGACTCTAAAAAGATAGCTGAGGAGTAGCTCTATAATGCATACTTGGGGAGCCAGTCTATGATCACTTGCTCATCTTTGCTACAGTGAAACATATCCCCTCTATTGAACAAGTGCTAATAGCTCCTAAGGTATGCATTTTAGAGCCCTTTCTTACTGGACGTATTTCTTATTTTGGTCCATACCGCCACCTCTGAAAGTTGTCTACCTTACAGTCTTTGCAACAACAGTACAAGTACATGTAGTCCGCCGTCAGAGGTATCAGATCTGTTTTCGCTTATAGCTCTCGACTCATTCGTTTGCGGTACAGGGGCTTTTTACCACAAATTGATACAGTTACTTTTCAACATCATCCTAAAGTTTGTAACATCATCTCGGAATCACTCTGTATATACACTATGTGATCAAATGTATCCGAACACCCCCAAAACATACGTTTTCCATATTAGGTGCATTGTGCTGCCACCTACTGCCAGGTATTCCACATCAGCGACTTCAGTAGACATTTGACATCGTGAGAGAGCTCCGCTGAACTCACGGACTTCGAATGTGGTCAGGTGATTGGGTGTCACTTGTGTCATGCGTCTGTACGTGAGATTTCCACACTACTTAACATCCCTAGGTCCACTGTGTCAGATATGATAGTGAATTGGAAACGTGAAGGGTCACAAAACGCGTGCAGGCCGACTTCGTCTGTTGACTGACAGAAACCGCCGATAGTAGAAGAGGGTCGTAATATGTAACAGGCTGGCATCTATCCAGACCATCACACAGGAATTCCAAAGTGCATCAGGATCCACTGCAAGTACTATGACAGTTAGGCGGGAGGTGAGAAAACTTGGTTTTCATGGTCGTGCGGCTGCTCATAAGCCACACACCACGCCGGTAAATGCCAAACGACACCTCGCTTGGTGTAAGGAGCGTAAACATTGGACGATTGAACAGTGGAAAAACGTTGTGTGGAGTGACGAATCACGGTACACAATGTGGCCATCCGCTGGCAGGGTGTGGGTATGGCGAATACCCAGCGAACGTCATCCGCCAGCGTGTACAGAGCCAATAGTAACGTTCAGAGGTGGTGGTGTTATAGTGAGGTCGTGTTTTTCATGGAGGAGGCTTGCACCCCTTGTTGTTTTGCGTGGCATTATCATAGCATAGGCCTACGTTGATGTTTTAAGCACCTTCTTGCTTCCTTCTGTTGAAGAGCAATTCGGGGAGGGCGACTGCATATTTGAACACGATCGAGCACCTGTTCATAATGCACGGCCTGTGGTGGAGTGGTTACACGACAATAACATCCCTGTAATGGACTAGCCTGCACAGAGTCCTGACCTGAATCCTATAGAACAGCTTTGGGATGTTTTGGAACGCCGACTTCGTGCCATGCCTCACTGACCGACATCGATACCTCTCCTCAGTGCAGCACTTTGTGAAGAATAGGCTGCCATTCCCCAAGAAACCCTCGAGCACCTGACTGAACGTATGCCTGCAAGAGTGGAAGCTGTCATCAAGACTAAAGGTGGGCCAACATCATACTGAATTCCATCATTAATGATGAAGGGCGCCAAGAACTTGTAAGTCATTTCCAGCCAGGTGCCCAGATTCTTTTGATCACATAGTGTACATACATTTACAGGCGTCGGCTCCTATAACTTTGACGCTCTGTAGCGTCGTTGGATGACATTTCTGGACGTAGTTTCCTATGTAAATCGTGATGTACTAAGTCCCCCTCTACAACCTCTAGACGTGTGTACCATGAATTATGAAGTATCCTGTATAAACCTGACTCCAAGGTGATGGAGACCAGTTCGTCTCAAATAAAAGTAGCTTGACCTATCGTTCTGTCTTCGTAAGATCTGTAATGAAGTGGCACCGTTACAGATGCGCATCCGAATGGGGCTCGGAGAAGACGATTCCTTCGGCTTTTGGCCTGTCCTGGCGGCAGAAGAGCAACGGCGAGAGAAAAGCGTCTACACCCGCGACGGCGACTCTGCAGCCCAAATTTGAATGCAACGGTCCCCAATCTTGGTGATTTCAGTCATCTTATGGCTTTCTTAATTTAACTAATGTATATTAAAATGATCCGCCCTTACCATCTGATCGACTTATGCCCAGACAAAACATCGCTAGGTCCAGAGAGCCGAGGGAAATTGATTTAAATTTGCCTATTAAGTTCATCAACTTGCCAGTTAACTACGCAATACGTCCCTTTCTTATTATTATTGGAATTGTAATTACTTATACTGTATTAAACTGTGACTGAAAACATGATTATTACGTAATTAAACACTCTTTCTTTGTAAGGAAATGGACTGGACGGCTACTGACGCCTCGCCACATGTGTGTGGAACATCACGGAAAAGTCTCAGGTTTACAAGTGTTTCACTTACAACCGCATTCAGGAGTATAGATGGCAAGCACATACCCGAAATATCGATATGTTGTATAATAAATACCGATATTCATTCATTGATGCCATACCATCAATATACCAAAAGTATCGATTCATATTTCGTTTACTGATCGTATATTTATGTTTTAAATGTACTTATACAATAACTGTAGATAATCGCTTAATTCTCACACATGTCAATTGAATTTAACAAGAGCAAGATTCATACTATTTGTAGCATCACATTATAATAAACTGACTGAAAAAAGTCGCAAGGCCAAAAAATAATTAATATAGAATAATTAAATGTCGAGAATACATTTGTCTAGGTAACATACAACATAGACTACTTGTATTTAAGTGAGTAACATTTTAACACCACAGGTTAATGCAAGCGTGAGATAAGCCATTGCAAATCTGAAATGCTCGTAGACTGACAACCAGGGTAACCACCAGAATGTTGAAAGCACGCATGCAAAAGTGCATGGATTGTTGTGTGCAGGTGCCGGATGTCAGTTCGTGGGACGGAGTTCCATGCCCGTTGCACTTGGTCGGTCTGTTCAAAGCGGTTAATGCTGATTGTGGATGGCGCTGGAATTGTAGTCCGATGATGTCCCACATGTGCTCGACTGGACAAAGATATGTTGATCGAGCAGGGCAAGACAACATATCGACATTCTGTAGAACATGTTGAGTTGCAACAGCGGTATGTGGGTGAGCGTTATTCTGTTGCAAAACACCCTCTGGAATGCTGTTCATGAATGGCAGCACAACTGGTCAATTCACTAGATTGACGTACAAATTGGCAGTCACTGTGCGTGGGCTAATCACAAAAAAATGTGTGTGAAATCTTATGGGACTTAATTGCTAAGGTCATCAGTCCCTAAGCTTACACACTACTTAACCTAAATTATCCTAAGGGCAAACACACACACCCATGACCGAGGGAGGACTCGAACCTCCGCCGGGATCAGCCGCACAGTCCATGACTGCAGCGCCTTAGATCGCTCGGTTAATCCCGCGCGGCTAACCGCAGCTGTCATAAAAAATCACACCCCAGACTATGATTCTAGATGTAGATTCATTGTGTCTAGCACGTGGATAGCTTGGTTGCAGGTCTTCAACTGGCCTCCTTCTTAACAAACACTCGGCCATCACTGGCACCGACATAGAAAGAGGTTTCATCAGAAAACACAACAGACCTCCGCCCCCCCCCCCCCCCCCTCCAATCCTCTCACTTGGCGCCACTGAAGTCGCAAATGACGGTGGTTTGGGGTCGCTAAAATGCACGCTACAGGGCGTCTGGTTCGGAGCTGTCCTTGAAGTAACTGACGTTGTGTCGCTGTGGTGTCAACTGCTGCTCGAATCGTTCCTCGTGACGCCGTGCGATGTACCAGAAGCATACGCCGAGAGCAACGGTCTTCCCTATTGGTAGTGCCACGTGGCTGTCCGAGTCTGCTCTTCTCGCAATCGTACATTCTCGTGACCACGACTACGAACAATCATGTACAGTGCCTACATTCTTTCTGCAGTATCGCAAAAGGAACATGCATCTTCTCTTATCCCTATTACAAATCTCGTTCAAACCCAATGAGATGTCGGTAACAGTTTTTTATCCCTTTAAAGACATTCTTCACTAACAGCAACTCACCACGTCCAGTCGCAAAGTTAGCTAACGCTGACTACCGTTAGAGCGCCTAATTAAAAGCAAGACTGATGTGCTTCCTCACAGTAGCGCTTCTAGCTCCATTTTTATGAGGCTGGCGCGAAATGTAAATGGGCGTCACCTTTCGTATGTACAAACACAAATTACTGCTTTTTCGTGTTGCGATATTTTTTCCATCAGCGGGTACGATGATTAAGAAGACTAGAGAAACTGTAAAGGTTCGTAGAAACTCACACTAAATACCAGTAACAATATGAAACAAGATCAAAAACATAGAAGAACCCTTGAAAACAAAATCACTTTAAAATCGTGCTTGACTTGAGAGTCCATTGGAACTTCATATTTTGCATGACGGTAGGACTTTTTTTTCTTTTTTTTAGTCAGATATTGCCAGCAAATTTTTTTGTTACTGTTACTGAGTCCCTGAAAGTTCTGAATCCTAAAGAGCTGGAAAGTGTTAAAGAAGGGAAGAACGTATAATTTTGAAAACTTAATAAACCACGGAATAATGCAGATAGACAGGTAAAAATTGACACACATTCTTGGAATGACATTGGGTTTTGTTAGAACAAAAAAAAAAAAAACAAAGTTCACAAAATGTCCGACAGATGGCGCTGGACAGCAAAACGTCAGTGACTGCGCATGACAATCGGATATAAAAGGAACTGTAATGAGAGAGAGAATCAGACCTTTTCCCTCGGCAGGTCCACCTGGCAGTTTTATTCTTCGTTGTGTGTGCTCCAAGTGGGTTTTAAGTGTGTTGTTCCGGAGTGTTTTTACTACTGTGGTCGACTTTTAACTTGTGCCTGCGCATTCAGTGTCTTCCCTGTGTTTTAAGAATCGCCAACTGTGTTTTTTTAACTTTCTGGTGACTTTTTTAACTGTCCCCCATGAACGTCTCCATGTCAGTGTATATTTTACCTCAATTTTCTTCCCTTACTCTGTTTTATGTTCCCCTTTTTTATCTCCTTATGTATGTATCATTTTATTCTTGTTTTAGTTGTCGTGTCACTCGGCTCAAGAGCGGCGGATTGTGTCGCTGACAGCCCTCCCCTGCCATTATGGGACAGGGGAATGAAATCACAATAAAGAAAAAAAGAGAGAGAGAATCAGATGCGCCAGCAGTCGCAGCATGTTGACGTTACCTGAAAAGGCGCTTTTAGTGAAACTGTAGTATCGGAATAGGGAATGTGCTAGTTCAGCGTTACGACCCTATCGCCATAGGAAGGGGATTCGAACGGGTAAAGGTCCGTTGACAAATGCAGCTGTGGCGAGAATGATTTAGAAGTTCGAATCCACGGGTTGTTTAAACGATAGACCCCGTAGTGGTCGACCGAGCACAAGGCGTAATGCTGCTGAGACAGTTCAGGAAGAAATGGAGACTGTAGCGGGTTCGTCTATGCATGGGGAAGTCAGCGCTCGTGCAGTCGCACGTCGCACCGGCATTCCATACACTACTGTTTGGTGGCACTTGGGCGTACCCTCCGATGCTATCCGTACAAAATCCATCGGTATCATGAACTGTTACCTGGCGATATAGTAAAGCGGAGGGCATTTGCGGTGTGGGCGTTTCAAAAGATGGCGGAAGATGACGATTGGTTGAGTAACGTGCTATGGACCGACGAAGCCCATTTCACGCTCCAAGGTTCTGTCAAAGCCCACAACTGCAGAATTTGGGCTACCGAAAATCCTAGAACTGTCGTGGAAACTCCATTGCACGACGATAAAGTATGGGTTGGGTTTACCACATCTACCGTTATCGGGCATTTTTTCTTCGAGGAAATGCGTGATTTTGGTCTTGTAGCTGCTACCGTGACGGGCGAGAGGAACGTCAATATGTTACACAATCGCATCATCCCCAGCGTGGCTGATAAACACCTGCTGGAACGTACGATGTTTATGCAGGATGGCGCTCCACCCCATATTGCTAGACGCGTGAAAGATCTCTTGCGCGCGTCGTTTGGTGATGATAGTGTGCTCAGCCGCCACTTTCGTCATGCTTGGCCTCCCAGGTCCCCAGACCTCAGTCCGTGCGATTATTGGCTTTGGGGCTACCTGAAGTCGCAAGTGTATCGTGATCGACCGACATCTCTAGGAATGCTGAAAGACGACATCCGACGCCAGTGCCTCGCCATAACTCCGGACATTGTCAGTGCTGTTCACAACATTATTCCTCGACTACAGCTATTTTTGAGGAATGATGGTGGACATATTGAGCATTTCCTGTAAAGAACTTTATATTTCCTTTGTCTTACTTTGTTATGCTAATTATTGCTATTCTGGTCAGATGAAGCGCCATCTGTCAGACATTTCTTGAACTTTTGTATTTTTTTTTTGTTCTAATAAAACCCCATGTCATTCCAAGCATGTGTGTCAATTTGTAGCTTTCTATCTACATTATTCCGTGATTTATTCAGTTTTCAAATTTATACAGACTTCATGATCACCCGGTATATTCGTTGAGCTGCAGCATCTTGGAAGCATGTTCTCTTCACAGGAGTACGGCGCGTCTGGTGTGTTGTCTGCCTTCCGTAGAACACTGTTGTAAGGTGAAACGGTGAGCTGTTTGGGTGGCAGCCGCACCGCAGCTCCAGCTCCTCAGACGCTAAGACGGCGGGCAGTCGGCAGGGCAGTTTGGAGGTGGGAGTGGAGATGTGTTCCGCCCCCAGCCCCCAGCCGGCGCCGGTCCCGCGAGTCCTGCGGCCGGCCGGCCGCCTGCGGAACATGTTTCTCGCCGCCACGCCGGAACATCTCTCCCCAGATTGGACCGCGGCAGCGGCAGCGGCTGCGACCGCCCGCCGCCGCGCTGTCCCGTCTCTCGCCTTCCGCCCCCGCCTCCGCCGCTCCTCAGCCCTTTCTCCGCACGACGCCCTGCGCGCCAGCCGCCTGCCGCCTCCTGCCTGCCCTTACTGCGTGGCGCGACTATAAAACCATAAAAATGCGATTTATACGTTTATTGCGGCGCTCCTCATTTGCGCCAGAAGTGGGGGCTGCTCCGCAGACTGCCTGGCGACTCTGCACCGAGGACCTCCTCTCTCTCTCTCTCTCTCTCTCTCTCTCTCTCTCTCTCTCTCTCTTTGTCTCTCTGTCTCTCTCTCTCTCTCCCTGCTGCAGCTTTCTAGCGCTCCACTCTGTCCGGGCTGTGAGCGTAAACGTACAATCTGTGCTCTTCGCGTTAGTAGTTTCTGCAAGCAGAGTGTCTAAAGCACATGTCACCCGGCTTGCTCATATTCAAAACAGCATTCGAACTTTCAATTGAATAGAAATGGTTTGTTTTAATGAACTGGAAAAACTGCTCGTAGATGACCTGGGGGAAGATCAATTTGGATTTCGGAGGAACGTAGGAACATGTGAGTACTGACTGTGAAGCCACCTCCGCACGGGACGTGGCATTCAATGTGTACCTGGGTGACGCGTTTTCTCCATGTTGCTAAGTGCTCTGAAATGGTCCGCCTTGTACATACTGTACGTGGACCGGAACTACATCACGTGCAGCCGAAGTGTGCTCCAGCAGCAAGTAAGAGATATAGGTGGCGTGTGCGAACTTCACATTACTTCTCAGAATGAGCAAGCGTAAATTACATTAATTTGTCCATTTTACTGATTGTTGACCTCCTTGGCTAGAGAGTGTATTACTTCAAGAAGTACAACAACCAGACATTTTTTATGTATTCTTATTTAAACCAATAAGCGTTTCGGGCTCTTGACCATCTTCAATTCGATGTGTAATAGTATTACTCTATCTGAAGATTGCGACAGCCCAAAACTTATATTGTTACAAATAAAAATACTTGGAAATGGCTGGTTATTGTATTTCTTCAAGTAATAAGCGAAAATTAATTTTTTTCACAGACATCATGCTTTAACCGCATCTATCGGTACATTCATCTTCCTGTGTCCAGGTAGCCGTGATGCTATTTTCGAACGGAAACGAAAGCGTCCAGCATGTGACCTAGGTGGCGTTCTACTACTTCATTGATTCACGTTCGTAAACGCTTTCTGAATAGCTGTAGTGTAGAAAAACAAAACAAACCTACACTTTATACCATATGTAGATTCAGAGAAAACTATGATTTTCATTGAAGTACACTCACTGATATTATGAAACTAGCAGCAATAATGCACATGGAGTAAAACTTTTAGAGAAACCGGACTGCACTTATAAGAATCTACGCACACTAAAGGAAAGCAGGAGTCGGGACGATGGTGTGATTTGTAGTCTATCCGAGATGTTGCTGAATATGTACACTTAGAAGACAGTAAAGAAAATCAATGAGAAATTTGGAAAGAGAATCAAAATGTCGATTACTTTATAATTTTGTCAGAAACGGCAAAGGACCTCGAAGAGCAGTTTAATGGAATGGATAGTGTCTCGTAAAGAGGTTACAAGATGAACATCAACAAAAGAAATGGAATATATTCGAATCAAATCAGTTGGTGCTGAGGGGATTACAGTATGAAATGAGACATTAAAAGTAAATTATGATATTTGCTATTTGGGCAGAAGACTAACTGACGAGGCCGAAGTAGAGAACAAGAAAAGGTTAGAAGCTTCTGAAATGTGGTGTTACAGAAGAATGCTGAAAATGACTTGTGTAGTTCTAATAACTATTGAGGGGGTGCTGCATCGAATTGAGTAGAAAAGAAATTTATGGCACAACTCGACTAAATGAATGGATCTGCTGACAGGACGCATCCTAAGACATCAATTGATCGTCAGTTTGATCAGGGAAGGAAGTTTGGGCATTAAATTTGTAGAGGACGACCAAGGCTGACTGCAACAAGCAAGTTTAAATAGATGTAGGCTGTAGTCGTTATGTATGGATGAAGAGGGTTACACAGCGTAAAGAGCTGCGTCAAAACACTCTTTGGACTGAAGACCACAACAACAACCAAAAGAGCACCAACAAAGTGTTCGAAGATTTACTTGTGCATCTGTACACCGTAAGCTGCCTTACAGTGTGTGGCAAAGGGAACTCTACATACCACTCCATCTCACTCGTTTCTTACTCCATTAACGAAGCAGTATACGTACCAGGAGCCAATATGTTGGTTGACTCCTCGACAAAGCTATTCTGTGGGAATTTTAGGAGTAAAGTACATAGGGATGCACTACGCCTCACTTGTAGCGTCTCTTTTCTACAACGTGGTCTTTCCATTATAAATCCCCCCATACACATTTTCCCAGACATTTTTATGCGCGTAGTTGTTTCCAATGATTGTTCGGCATCGTGTAGTCATGCACTAACGGATCATTCCGCATGCTTAGTCACAGTACATTACATTTGTTTACTTTGAAAGTCAACCACAACCACCAATCGCTAAACCAAGTGTCAACCATCTGCAAGTCGTCCTGCATTTTGCTACAATGCGAAATGTTCGCGACACTTCCCAGCGAAGCTAGGCGTCCTTTAGTATTCATCTGGAGAGGAACTACAAGATTTCTTCGGCCTAACAGGGTCTAGTAATCACGTGTGCAGCCTAGTATCTGCCCCAGTAAATTCATAGAGTGATTTTAAACAATAAAACCAATAAATGAGCCTCCCTATGAGGAGAAAGATATTTTAGGAGTGAATCAGGAGCTTCGATTTTGACTGGCGTACCGCCTGTCACGTGGAGTCGATGACTGGATGATAGGCAACACACATTGCATAAGAACGCCGCAGAGCGCCTGCATCCCGTCCTCTCTCAGGGGCATAGCCAGTTTCAAGGCGTCAGCGGTCATTTTCTCTCTAACAAAAGCTGTTTCCCATGTTGTGATCCATCATCCTCAGACGTTTGTCGTAAACAGTTTAAAACACCCCGTATATCGCAGTTAATGAATGATATTGTATAGAGAGAAGTCATAACGCTATAAAATATATGGTGTTTCAAGAAGATTCATTAGGTTTCGCAAGACTACTTGTTCTAAATGAACGAATGGAATGGATTTCAAGCTAGGAATAAGACTGCAAAGTTTTTATTTTCGAAAGAACAATATGATGTTGCAAAGTATATATTTTTCCATACGTAGAATAGAATCTTGGAGTATTTTTGGAATTTAACGTTCAGTGTATTCTCCACAGGATGGAAAACAAGCGTCCTGACGATACTTATACTCGTCTCACACTTTTGCTGGGGAAGTCCGGAGTTACTGCGGTAACTGCTTTTGATATGCGGTTTAGCGTTTCACCCGGAATTGCTGGAAGATGAGGCACGTAGGCAGAAACTTTGACATTCATCGACAAAAAAATTCACACGTCGAAAGACCAGGCGATCTTGGAGGCCAATGACGTAATGCTAGATCTGTAAGCTCCTTACAGCCGATCCAACGCCCAGCAGCTCATTATTACCAAATGATCTTACGTGCTCCACCCGTTTGTAAAATGAAATTTGCATCGTCTTTTCGCAGTTGTCAAGAAGGACACATATTCGACATTTTGAAGTATGTGATTCCTGTAACCATAATTACCAGAAAAAACAACGGGGCTTAAATATTTTCTCGGGAGAGACCGCATAATGCGAGGAGCTTTGGAGAGTCTCTCTCGCTGTAGGTTATGCTTTGTGGCTCCTGTGTTCACCATATTTTTACGTTCTGGTAGTTCACTTTTACCCTTAATGAAACGTAGCCTCACAACTCAGTACTAAACGTGAAAGGAAATTGTTATCTTCCATTTCCACGCAAAGAATGAATGCATGAAATTCTGCATATTGTTGTGTTTCAGAGTCATGAAGGGGTTCGTCAGTTGAATACTGTGTGGTTTGAAACACTAATGCCCCCGCAAAACACCCAAGACGGTGAAATGGTTCTCTTTCCAAAATTACGTGGAAAAAGTTCTTTGAGTTTTGTATCGAAATTGTGTAGCCGCTAACAAATTGCTAACATAGAAAATTCTTAAAGTCGAACGTAAGAGAAATAATTTATTAAAAAGGTCGATGAATAAAAATATAAGGAAAGATGTACTCATATGTTTTTCTTTATCGGTAATGCAGTGCTGGTCGTTTTGTTAGGAGATGATCTCAAGCCTCCAGTTTTTTTCCTACTAAGTGAAGACACTTTCTCACGATATCACAGCACATTTATTTCAAATTTTAATACGACACAACACCAAAAAAACTTTTAGCTTTTTAGCTCTAAAGAGAGCTTTGTATTTGCGACTTCCTTAGACAAAAAACATGCTGCAGAAACGCTGAAACAAAATCTAATGCACTCACTGACTGCGAACTACTGACTGATAATTTGGGGCGTATTCAGTTTTACATGTTGAAACACTAACGTCTAGTTTGTTCTGAAAGCTGTTTTGTTCAAATGAATGATTATAATGATATCCGGCTTCTGCGCTAACAATTTTACGCAAACTTACCTTTTTTCATTGTTGTAAAGGAATAAAACAACGGTGAAAGTTATTTTATAAAGTTGTCACGTATAAGCGACAGTATATATTTAGCTTTCAATAATACTGAATTCTTTACGAAAAAGTTAAGAGTACTTTTAGGATATAATAGAAGTTTTCAGTTTAGTGAACAATAAATTTCTTTGAAATATTACGTAAATTACATTTGAGAATATATTCGAACCATGTGGCATATGTTATAGCTCATGTAAAGTGACATCTATATGCTAACGAATTTTTATGATCAAAAACTTTTACATTGATAGATACAAATAATGTGTCAATATGTTACGAAATTATTTGGAAAAGAATATAATTTTCGTAAATACTTGACTTTATAACTGTCGAAAAAGAGATAGGACTGCAGTTTTCGCTAAACTGACGACGTTATCGCAAACTATACAGTATTTGACATAGAAATTCCATAATTTTAGTTCATAACAGGTACATGAGAAATTGGTAATTCTCGGCTGGCACGAGGAATAGACTTCTAGGGTCTTGAATGAGCGACTGGGGCGACCCGCGAACTTCCCCGTACATAAATAAGCAGTAACTTGGGCTGCTGGTGACACCGCCGCATTTTTTGAGCTGTAGGAGGTGTAATGCTGTACTCTCGGAGAATCTCACTCCTCACAGTTATAAATGAACTGCACCTGGTGAAACGGAGAGCAAAAAACGCCTTTTGGGGCTGTGTTACGGCCTTGTCGACCAGCGCACATAGTGCAAGGAATGAGTGAATGAGACAGCCAGCTGCAGCAAGGAGGTCCTTACCAGGAGGCACATGAACTGCAACTTACCACTGGAGCCGAGCTAAGCTTTTAGCTTCAATTCTTAAGATAAAATTAACCCCATGTTTTTATCTTCATTCACGTGGAACTCTTGTGACATTGGCTGCATCTTTATGAAACACCTGGTACGGTGAACAGTAGCAGCAGTATAAAAGCTCTTTCTAGTACACCAAAATCAACTTTTGCCTCTGGAGATTGCTTAACGTTAAGAACGATATGACTTGTTCTGTTTTATAGGCACTCTTCACTCAAATCACAAAACTGGTCTCGTATCCCGTGCGCTCATATTTTGTTATTTAGGGAACAGTGCGATACTGTATTGAATGCCTATCAATGAAAACGTTATCTGTCTCGACGCCTTGGTAAAGCAAAACAGTCCTTTGTTGTTCCTTAAAATTTGCTTAAAGTGACTTACGTACCTTTCTGCAATGACACACTCAACTAGAGGGAAATGCAAATTATTTTTCTTTTTAGTTTTTATTATTTCTGAATATCTATGTTTCTCCCAAACAGCAACACATTTTTGTCAGTAATTTTCATCAGTATATTCAAAAGACCATCCAGCGACAAATGGTCGCAGTCAGTACGCTGTGTTGAAGGCTTATCGGATAAATCACATCTACCTCACGGGCACTTCCGCGTTAGACTTGACATCAACCGGTCGCGTGTTACGCGGCTACTGCACACGTATCGATTGTATCCCGTTCATCCAGTTAATACACGAGGAAATCCATAGTCATGATCTGTGAGGCTTCAGTAGCGTTTGGTCGATAAGTATTAAGCTCTGTGTACACTAATGCTACCTTCCTATCATGTACTCACCCACTTTTTGTTGTTGACAAATCGTTGTTATTAAACATCGTGGTCTGCAGTACTGAAGCGCTGATAATTACACCGACCGACAATTTTTTTTCTGTTACAAGAACAATATACACAGTTTCTGGAAGGTCATTCGCCCCTGAATTTAGATCTAATTGCGAAATTTCTGTGCTACTCTCAGTTTTCATCCAATGATCGTTTTTGCATATGTGTACCGCAGCCCATATATGAGATGAAACTTCATGGCAGATTAAAACTGTGCCTCGGACTGAGACTCGAAGTCGGGACCTTTGCCTTTCGCGGGCAACTGCTCTACCATCTTCATGTATGAGATACATATGGAAGAACGACATGCTCTCGCAACAAGACTTCAAAACACAAACAACAACAAAATCCATCAGCACACAAGAGAATCAACTAAATGAGTTACGTAGGAGAAACAAAAGTAGAGAAGCATACCTGAAATATTTCCTTCCTGATTTCCTCCTGCAATTAGCCTCGCCAACGTCGATTTGCAAGGACAAATTTATGCCACTTCGTTTGAGAAATATGCTAGTGGAACAGTTCTCCACTGTCGTCCTAACGACGCCAAGTTATCAGGGAAGAAGTCTAAATGATGATTTAGGAAATGTAGTTTAACAGACGTTATACATCCCATAAGATGATATGGTCTCTATAATTTTTGTACACTATCGCGATAGTTCTCTGCCGTATGACTGCCATAAAAGTTATTGTGAAAGACAGATGTGGGATTCTTTCAACATCGCTTGACATGTCAGGGAAATGTTTATCAGACATTCACTCTGTAATTGGCGGTCCAACAAAAACCTATTTATTTTTGCTTCAATTGATCCTTGGAAACTTCTTTCCCAAGTATGTGCATCCATTTGAACTTCTGTCCATGTGTTTCACAGAGTTATTGACGATGCCCGCTTTCGTGTACGCATTTTGTGTACCAACAAGAGGAGAACTGAAACACCTAGGCAGATTAAAACTGTGTACTGCACTGAGACTCGACCTCGGGACATAGGCTTTCACAGGCAAGTGCGCTACTGACTGGACTAGCCAAGTACGACTCATAACCCGTCCTCGTAGCTTTACTTCCCAAGTACCTCGTCTGCTACCTTCCAAGCTACACAGAAGCTCTCCCACGTAACTTGCAAGACTAGCATTCATGGAAGAAATGATCCTCAGGCACACGGCTTATCCACAGCCTGGGATATGTTTCCAGAATGAAATATTCGCTCTGCAGCAGAGTGTGCGCTGGTATGAAATTTGTGGAAGATTAAAACTGTGTGCCGGAATGAGACTCGAACTCTGGACCATTACACGACTCACCACCGTGCTTTGAGACGAGGAAATGGCGGAAGTAAAGCTGTGAGGTCAGGTCGTGGAGAGTGCTTTGTTATCTTTGTCAGTAGAGCGCTTTCCCGCGAAAGGCAGAGGCCGTGAGTTGGAATCTTGGTCAGCAACATAGTTTTAATCTGCCAGGAAGTATCAGATCAGAGCACACTCCGCTGCAGAGTGAAAATTTCATCCTGGAAACATATCCCAGATTGTGGCTAAGCCATATCTCTGCATTAAGTTTCTTCCCGGAATTCTAGTCTTGTAAGTTTCGCACGGGAGCTTCTGTGAACTCTGAAAGGTAGGAGACGAGGTACTGACGGAAGCAAAGACCTCCGGCAGGCGCGCGCTTTTTTATTGCACTAGCAGTTGCGCCACTTTCGCTGCTCAGTCCTGTAGTTATTATTTTGATACGCTCTCGCTCTAGTATCCATATTAATTAGTTTATTGATTTAATGACAGATGAAGTATCACTCAATATGTTGTTAATAATATGGAAATAACAAATTTTATTGTGCAATTAATATAAATAATTTATTATGGGCACAGTGGACAATATTAAGAAACGATGTTACATATCGAGCCAAGAAATTTCTATACACTGTTGGTCACTTACAGTGGGAAAGAATTTTTCATGATTTAATATGGCTGTTGATTATACTTTATTTAGAAAAGTTGGTATACATCTAAACACAGAAATGACATAGTTCTAAAAAATCTATATTTCGCTGTCAGCGTTGAAAATTAATGCATTCCTAGTGAATGCCTGCGGAAACCCCATTATAACTACTTCGTAATTCAAGAGATGTCAAGATTCAAATCACTAGTCATCTGAGTCTGCAGGAGTAACTAGATACTTTTCACAGGTGTAACTGACACTAGTATGTTTGCTGCAAACAGAACTACTACAAGAATCACGTTTTATTGTTGTGTTAGTTTTCTTGGCCCTGCCACAAATAACACAGTGTCCCCGTTTCTTAGCCGAATGTTTTTCAACTTGCTCTGATGTTGTCCGGTAACTCTGAAGGACAAGCGATATGTCCTTGGGAACGCTCTGAATTTTGGCTCTTTCTATTAGATGTGGTTTCATGAAGTCATAAGGCAGGTTCTTCACAAATACTGTACTTGTAACCTTTAGATTTTGTCCATTTGAGAAAAAAAACTATCTGGGCGTACATTAGAGCGGAAAAGGTTACCAATGGTTCAAATGGTCCTGAGCACTATGGGACTTAACTTCTGAGGTCACCAGTCCCCTAGAACTTAAAACTACTTAAACCTAACTAACCTAAGGACATCACAGACATCCGTGCCCGAGTCAGGATTCGAACCTGCGACCGTAGCGGTCGCGCGGTTCCAGACTGTAGCGCCTAGAACCGCTCGGCCACTCTGGCCGGCAAAGGTTACCAAAGGCCATCTTTTCTTTATACGTGTCACAGACTGTGTGCTACACATCTGGTCGATTGGAGATTAATATCCTTAGCAATCGCAACGGAAGAAAATTTGTTACCAGTATGGAGATGTACTGCTTTCAGGCAAATTTTGCTAAAATCTATGAACAAGCGCCACTCATTTACTCTGAAATCATGGCCGAGAGTCTCTTTAACATATTCCACATCATTACAAAACATCAAGTTGCCTTCTTTGGAGAAATATCAAACAAAAACAGCATGGTAATTACTCCAAACACTATTTCGAGGGAGAAGAATTCATCTTTTTAATCGCGAAGCTAAAATCTCAGCATTTGGCTTCGACGAATCTAAATAGAGAACAAGGTTGTTGATATCCCCCTGGGGGAGAGACCGGATTGCGACCCCTGCTCACTTTGCCCCGCCCGTCCATTTGGGCGCCGCGAATGTTCCCCTGTAAAAAAATCTGCAATGTGGGGGACACAGGTTCGATTCCCAGTATTACTAATGATTTTTGCTTGGCGCAAGCTTTGGTATGGGGTGCACTCAGAGAGGTGAAGCCAACAGAAGAGCCGACCGATTAGTAGCGGTTACTTAATCGAGAAACCCGACAAAGATTGTGAGAGCAATGTGCTGACCACATGCCCCTCCATATCACATCCGATACGCCATTGACGGAGGATGACACACGGCGTTCTGTCGGGCCGTTTAGAGCCAGAACGCAGAACACTACCTTTTACTGTGCCTTCTTGGAACGAACACTCTAGAAAATTTCAATATTAAACCTCTCTGTAATGCACAATGCTTCTCTTGTATCGTCTGCCACTGAAGTTTGTTGAGTAGCTATCTCTGCTACGCTCTCGTGGCGAGTAAACGTTCGCGTGACAGACCGCGTTAGTCTTCGTTGGATCTTCTCCATTATTCTATTAGTCCTATTTGTTAAGGCTCCGCCCTATTAAACCTACTTAGTAAGAATTCAGAGCGATGAGCAATACATAATAATCGTTAGAACGAGTGTTTTGTAAGCCACGTCTTTCGTGGATGAATCACATTTTCTTAAGATTCTTCCAGTGAACACCAGTCTGGCTTCTGCTTTCCCCACTATTTCTTGTATGTGTTCGTTTCACTGTAGGCCATTCCGGGTGGTCACTTCTAGGAATTATACAATTGTGACTGTTTCCTGTTATTTGTCGCCAATAATTTAATCGAACAGTAGTGGATCTCTTTTCATGTTTGTGCGAAATACGTTACATTTGTTTACGTTCAAGATCAAATCCCAGTCCCTGCACTAGTCGTCTACTTTCTGCAGGTTTTCCTGTATTTTGTTGCAGTTTTCGGTTTTTGCAACCTTCATATGGATATCGTCCACGAGTAATCTTACGAAGCCTCCAACGCTGTCCACTAGATCATTAACACAACTTGTAAATAGTGGTGCCCTGCATCACTCCATTACGCTACCCCTGAACTTACCTTTACTTTTTCGGTTTGTTCTGTTTGCAATAGAGTGCTGTTTCCAGTCACAAATCTGTTTAGATACTCCGTGTTTTGTTCAGAGCACGGCATTGTGAGTGCAGTCGATTAGAGCATTCTGTGCCTCCAGTCACGGACGGGGCAACGTGGCTTGTGTACACTTTCCAGTGAGTCAACATGCCTCGAAGGGTTGTTTGAAGCTTGCGTTGTTGCTATACGACTAGCAGGCTTATCGGCACGGAAAGCTACCCACCGAAATGGCGTACACCACAACGACCTCATTGGAACATTCATCTTCTACCCTGAGACACAAACGTTGAGGATTTGCCTCTTCATGCTCGCCCGTAGTCAACAGCAACAGCTGATCGACTGCTGCCTACAAATTACGGCTTGTTGGCATCCTCTGTATCTGCCCTTCAAATGATTAATCTGGGCTCTATGCGTCCATTAAAAACAAGGGTAAAGCTCCCCCCCCCCTTCCCCCGTCTCCCTCCCACTCCCAGCATAAAATTTTATGCGAAGGAAGAGGGCGAAGGGAACACTTGGAATGGAACTTACATCATTGGTGTAGGGTTCTGTTTACTGAAGAGTGCAGGGTTTCTCCGACACCTGATAATTGTCGTGGAACAACGACGACACAATACCAATGTACTTCTCGGGCACACAGTCCCATGGGCTCAGCAGGGAAAGTCACGTTTTTGGCGGATGTCGGACGCCTTTCATCACTGTCGCGGATGAACTGAGAAGTGTGTAGTGTCAGTAGAAGATCACGGAACCTATTGTCCGGCCCTACAATCAACATTTCGGAGAATGCATCAAAACGCAGCGCCGACTTTTTGTATTCCTTCTTCTAGGCTCAAAATGTCTCTGAGCACTATGGGACATCTGAGGTCATCAGTCCCCTAGAACTTAGAACTACTTAAACCTAACTAACCTAAGGACATCACACACATCCATGCCCAATGCAGGATTCGTACCTGCGACGGTAGCAGTTGCTTGGTTCCGGACTGAAGCGCCTTCTTCCAGGAAACAGGAATCAACCGCATGGAATGGCCTGCGCATTCTGCTGACGTGAAGCCGCTTGAGCATGCTTGGATCCAGTTGAAAATTCCAGTGCTTCCTAGTAGGAACTCTCCTCGTACTTTGGATGACCCCAGGACTGCAGCTGTCGGAAACTGTGACAACCTTGTGGAACAATGTATCAACTGCCCTGTGGAAAGCATGTAAATGAGGATCTAACCATGTTATAATACAAGGGGGTGAAACAACACGCTACTGCTGCCAGCAGCAGTTTTGGTTGTCACAGGAGTTCACAGAGGAACACTTGCGAAAAAACTACGAGTTTTCTTATTGTTTAGTTTTCGTGTCTTAATTATGCTATTTTCTTTTATTTTCGTAAGGCTTATGTTTCATTACCTGTATCTCCTGAATCTAAGCCCACCCACGGGCGCAGACATGCTGACGGTACAAAGCTTTTGTAAGTAGGCTGTTTAGGTTTTTATGTTGGTAACATCACGTAGCGCTCTGTATAAAAATCACTGGCTGTGCTGTGTGCAGTCTGTGGCTGGTTGGCATTGTTGGAATATTCGCTATTGTAGTGTTGGGCAGTTGGATGTGAACAGCGCGTAGCGTTGCGCAGTTAGAGGTGAGTCGCCAGCAATGGTGGATGTGGGAAGAGAGATGGCATAATTTTGAGAGCGGATGATCTGGACGTGTGTCCATCAGAAAGAGTAAATTTGTAATCTGGATATCATAAACTGATATATGAGGCGGTAACAAGACGTTGTTGAATCTCGGCTACTTACACTGCTGGCCATTAAAAATGCAATACCAAGAGGGATCAAAAAATACTTACTGTGAACCTACAACGCAGTATGTAGATGATGATGTTGAAATTGGTAGGTAATTTGAGGTATAGAGGGGCGCAAAACTGTTCGTTTCCATAGCTGCATGGTCAGCTTGTCTGACTGTCATCGAGGACCCAGGTCCATTTCCCAGTATTGGCAGAGATTTCTCGCAGCTTACGGTGGTACCTAACGGTTGTTGCTTTTGTAGTTGCTCTTCTAACCCACATCCCATACGATCAAACTAATTGAGTCTTTACTCGTATTTTAGGCACTTGGGCTATGCACAGCTCTGTTTAAAAATAATGGCTCGATATAACAATAGGTTCGAGCCGCGCCCGTCTTCTTTCATGACCCGCAGCTAATTCGCGGCAAATAATAACCTGCCGTTGTGATCGTGTAGTCAAATAGTCTGTGCATCGGCTAGAACTGCGAGTTAGTAAAATACGCAGAAATACAAAATAAAAGTTAAATGACTAATTTAATAACAAGTTTCTATCCTAACGTCTGCAGTTGATGTGGACGACAGACAATTATGCTGAATAATCAGAATTCGAGTCTCGGTCCGGCACACAGTTTTAATCTGCCAGCAAGTTTCGTGTTGAATAATGCTTATTCAAGGAAAAACATCTCAAATAAATGGGATGTTGTATTACGATATTTAATTGAAATACAGACAGGAAATACCCTTATCAAATGCAGTAAAGTTACTTTGAGAGAGTTACGAGAATGGAAGCAAAATCCCCAAACTAAATAGTCATCAAAGATACGCGAAAACGAAGTCCACTTTATAGTCACAATACACGAAATATTAACCAGCTAAAAAGAGTTCAGAGTTCAACAGGTGATTTACAGAATCATACAAACGGTACAAAGAATAGTAACTCACGCTCTGTCAATCCGCAACAAAGACGGAAAAAGTTAAAGTCCTACTCTGGAGCACATTGAGACTTCTCGAAACATAAAGCCCCTTCAGAAGTTTAAGTACGGTAGCGACCGCTCACCACTCAGAATCAAATACCTCCATGACCGAATACCACTCGTTACCGCAGGAAGGGCTGCATCATTCAAGCATAAACCTAAAGGTGTGCAGCATCGCTCGCTTGAGCTCTTCACCCGAAAAGTCCCAGCCTCCACTTGACTCATGTAATGTTCCACTACTCTCTGCTTTTCCACCGACTGACGGCCATCGCCACCAAAAATTCATCGTTGATACGAACTACAGACAACATTTGTCTCAACGTGACCACTTTCCGAACTAAACTAATATAGTATAACAATATACAGTTAAAATGGAAATGGAGCGACTTCTGGACAGCTTGAAACAGATGGAAGAGGTGGCAGAGGTGATAGACTACGCTGATGACCTCCTCCTATTGGTCGACGGCCGAAGTCGCGAGGATATAGAACCAAAGATAAAGAGGGCTATAGAAAAACTACAACTGTGGTGCCGTAATACTAAGATGACCATTTCATCCACTAAATCAACTTACCTCTTACTAAAAGGACAGCTAGTTAGTAATCCAACAGTGAGAATCGAGGACACACCGGTTCTTCGGAGACGGGAGACACGTTACTTGGGAATCATAATCGACGAAAGGTGGAACTTCGGAAGGCACATTGAAACTGTAACGCAGAAAACTTCACAAGTATTAAATAACCTCATTTCCATTGGACACAAAAGATTTCACCTTCCCCCTCATCTGATAAAATTATATCATAACAGCGTATTAACGTCAATAGTGGGTTACGGCTCGGAAGTCTGGGCACACAGGCTCACGAGGGTGGTTCCCGCCATGACAGTGAGAAGGGTACAAAGGAACATGTTACTAAGATCTGTGGAGCTCTGTCCTTTGGACATCAAAATAAGAGAGCAGGCCGCATGGTACTGCGCTAAGAAAGACAACAACACAAAAATATAAGAAATTATGGGAGCACCTGTTGGGGATAAGGGTGAGATAAGGAGGAGGGGTGAATATTTATGGCAGGAGTTATGGGAGATGGACGAAAATGGCAGGACTTCTTAGTTCTTACCAAATGTAAGGGAGAGAATGGGAATGAAATATTTTGATCCGACTCGGGGATTGTTCCACTTCGTCACTGGTCATGGCCCCTACCTGACATATGTATGTCGGTTTGGGAAGAGAGCGACGTCCGCGTGTGACTGTGGCGCATCGGAGGGTACTCCTGACCATGTGGTTTACGGGTACCCCCTTTTCGATGACGTAGCAGTCGCACTACGACAGCAACTGCCGAGTAACATTACTTACGACTTACTCAGACAAGAAGAGACTTTTCAAACACTGAATACATTAGCCAACGAGGTATCACGAAAAGTACTGACAATATTGTTGTGAGACTTTCGTGACTAGTTGATAATCACCAATCGCATCCAGCACTCCGATCCCGTACCGCCTGTTCATGGATAGGTCGACTAAACAGTTGGAATCCGCCACGTGCAGGGCTAGGGGGACTGGGGTGACTTACTTCACGGATTTGAAACATGCACCGGATATGACGTAGATTAGTTAGTAGTTTAGTAGAACAGAATAGGATAGTAGACTAGGAACCTGCAGAGACAATAAAATCCTTGCCTGTCTTGTGCCAGGGGCACGCTCATATATATATATATATATATATATATATATATATATATATATATATATATATAGGTAAAGAAATATTATAAACATTCGGGCACACTCAGATCATTCACAATAATTTCAAATAAAGGTTTGTTCATGAATAAATAATCCAGTACTCTTGCGCAAGTGGTTCACGTTAAATACAAAGAATTGTCGTTAAATATTGTTTAAACAATTTTAGACCTGCTTCTCAGAAGCGTCTTTTGGCACTCTTTTACAAGTGGTGTTATCTAACACATGCAATTGACCACTTTTAAATTACCACAGGTTTTAAATAGCAGTTGCAATCAACGTGTGAATAAAGTTACTAGTAAAATAGTAAACTCTTTATTAAATAAATACGTAAGTATGACAAAATTTGAGATATTCATGCTGTATTCATTTTCTGTGTAACTGTGGAAGACATTATTTTCCCATAAACATTTGCGTAATGAAGATATATAAAAAACATAATAAATCAAGTAATAAAATAGATACAGATTCATAGTTTTCAGAGATGATTGTTAGAGTGCAATGCTGTCATATGACATATTGTACGTTGAAATCGCATGAAGCGTTTAAAAGTTGTTAATTCAGAGGATCATAGTGAAAATATTTATTCACTGTGAAATATAAGCTTCTGTAGTTTTAAAGATGTTGAAATTATTGTTGTGTCATTGGATGCGCCTCATTTTTCTGCAATCGCAAATGTATTCAGATTTGCTGTAATACTTGACTATAAATTATTTTGGATTCTCATTGAGCTGTAAGAAGTCATCTTTCAGCTTTTCTAACGCTCCCCATTTTTGGAGCATTAAAAAAAAGGAATGTGAGCGAGAGCTGTCAAAATTTCCAGCTTTGCGATTTACCAATATCCGGCGACACTTATCTTTGTACCTGGAGTCGCCCGTACCGGAGACGTCGTCGGAACTGCTGCGGTGCCTTCTGAGTCCTGGGCCGACTAGTGCTCAACCATACAATTTGCACCTCCCCTCATACTACTGCGAAGTGGCCAAATTGCTCGCCTACATACTCTTAATGTTGCTTGCTTGGAGGGCTGGAACGGGCTTTACTCAGCCTCGTTGTGCTACGTGAGGAGCCATTTGAGTAAGAAGTAGCGGTTCCTAGGCCTGACCGCATACCCCTTCATATTGCATCTGTATGACACCATTAGTAGAGGACGACGCACTGAGTGGTCGGCACTGAATGGTTCTTCAGGGCCACAAGCGGTACTGGGTGGGCGCGAAATTTGGTACATTTAGCTGCCAACTGGCTAGGCACCGAGGCGATCTGAGATTGGGTGAGAGATACAGGCGTGTCTTTCCATGCTATTTGAACTGTATGCCAGAGTTCATCAATGATATGGCTGGCGAGTGTTGGCATGCCAGCCTCTCGGCGACCGATGGGCAGATGTTTTCAGTGGTTGATAGATCTGCAGAGCGTGCTGGATAGGGCAATATTCGAACACCCTCTTTATCGAGATACTTCAGAACATCACAGGCATAATGTGGTCTTGTGTTATCTTGTTGAAAGATGACGACACTGAGACTTCGAAGATAGGGCAATGAAACGATGCCTGTCCAGATCACAAGGTAAGTGAACCACAGGTGGTCATGAGGTGTACCCGATGGCATCCCATAGCCACTACTGTTAGATACTGCGCCTGTATGACGATGATGAATGCAATATGGCGGTGTTCTTTCTCCTCGTATCCACTACGCACAGATATGTCCATCATCAAGCCGTACACAAAAGCGGGAAACGTATGCAAGACGACATGGTGGCACTCACGGACCGGTGTTATCGTTGTGCGCACCACCCTTGACGCGCCTCTCTCTGCCTCCCCATCAAGAGAAGTCGAAAAGATGGCCACTGCTCTGACAGTCCGTGGTACTCCAGACCTAATCATACTGTACTTGTGGATACCTTTCTTGCTGCAAACAAGCCAATTCCCTGATTCGAGGTATACGACCTGGCTGTCCGATCGTGCACGGAAACTCAAGCAATATGTTAGTCCTTTCTAACTCCACTCGCGTGGAGCCGCTGAGTTCGTACATGACATTGGATGTGGCCTACATAAATCCGTGGACTCGACATTTACATGATAGTCGATGAATCCTGACCTACGCAAGCAGTAATAATACGGTATGATAAGCCGGAGTCACGACAGGCCATTATCCTACCGCTATCGAATTCCTAGACGTCCTGGTAGGCGTTTCTCCTTCTCGAACGACGGATAACACGTCCTTCTCCCAAACAAACAAGACTGAGATGCGACTGCTGAATTAGAAACCCTCTGAGTAATCTTTCCTTATTTATCTACGGTCGATTTCGTTACTCCTACATGCACTGCGTTACGTGTTAACTGCTGCGAAGCCTATGCACGAACGCTCTATATGCGTTCGACAGTTCATGCAGTATGGTGTATGACGAAGGATGTTATGGAACCGGTTACAGCGGTGTTCCGTGTGGTGTGGCAACATGTCTGCAAGGCGTGTGTACAGAAGACGCGATTAAAAAAGACCAGCCGGTGGTAGAAGATGGACCACTACACCGCAAGAGGATCGATATGTAGCACTAGTGGCGAAAAGGAACAGAATTCTCACTCTTATGCAGACTGCTACAGAACTCGCAACCGCTACCAATACACTTGCCTCTGCCAGAACCATTCTGTTGTCGTTAAGTCTGACTGCTTTGTATGCTAGGAAGCCTGAAAAATTCATCCCACTTCAACCACGCCATCGTCGAGAAAGTGTTCGCTGGTGTAGGGGACATGTTGATTGGGGTCAGCAACAGCGTTCCAGAGTGATGGTCTCCGTCGAATCCCGTTTCACTGTAGCAAGTGGTTCTGGCAACCAGTTATTGTGGAGAAAGAAGGTAGAACGTTACACATCAAAGAGTGTTCATGAGTGCCATCGGTATGGCGAAGAGGTTATGGAATGGGCACATGCTCAATGGCTGAACACTGCTGCAAATCTTTGGGCGAGGTACCGTTATACAACAACGATGCTGCAGGGAGATTATTCTGGATCATGTTCGTCTATTCAGGGGTGCGTTAGTCCCGATTTTCTGTTCATGGATAACAATGCCGGCCCACACCGGACAGTTGAGGTGCCGTACACACCGGAAAGCTAAGATATTGAACGTATCGTGTGACCTGCATACTCCCAGGACCTAAACCCTCTAGAGCATGCATGAAATGCAGCCTTGTTTCTCAACGAAAACCCTCTCCCCGAACAGTGCGAGAACTGAGAACCGCCTCGAGAGAGGAGTGGGACAAATCAACCCCAGGACTCCTCAACAGTTTGGTAACCAGCATGAATAACACATACAAAACGTGCGTTAGTGCCCGAAGAGGATACATTCCTTACTGCGAGTCCGCTATCGACATTTATGCTGGGCGTCATACCTGCGTCAAACACGAACGTTAAATATGTCTTTTATACTACTTTCCCATCTGGTGAAATGTGTACCAGGTTTAGTTATACATATCACTCCACCTCCATTAATTATGTGTTGTGTTTCATGTCGTCTATCTTGCCTATGATTATTCCTATCCAACAGTGTTTCTGTTCCTCAGCAACTGTCAAGCAGTGTACTTAGCTACACTGAAATACTAATCGTTTGCATATCTAAGCACGCAGTACCAGCACTTCATGCCGATTTGACACTTTTCGCATGCTGCCTTAATGGTGCTGCAATTTTAATGGCTAGTAAAGCATTTATTGGTTCCATGACAGAGTGGCTACAGCTGAGGTGGTTCAGCGGCCCATGAGAAATAAATGAAAAAATAGCAGTCGAAGAAGGAAGCTGAGCGTCACCCTTATTTCCGAGTGAATATTTCCCTCTGCAGAGAACTGTACGCTGTTTCGAAACTTCATGACAAATTAAACCACGACCGCAAACTCCTCCCTTTTGCAGGCAGTGCCATTGTCTATCAGAAGAGCTTCCAAAGCAAGGGAATAAAGAGAGATATGCAAGCAGAAATGAACCTGTGACGATTAGTTGTGAGTTGGGTGTACATAGCTCAGTACCGCATGGTTATAGCAGGAGTCATTGGTCGAGTTCCGGCTTGGAATTCAGTTTTAATTCGTAAATAGTTCCGTGTTTGTACAATGGTCTCTCATTTAGAAGAACAGGCAGGTTCTTTGCGGAGACATGGGGAAGTATTCCATCTGTATTAGCCCATTTGTGTCAACGCACTTGAGCAACGATCTAGCCATCCTTAGTCCCTTGGAAGACTCATCAGCTGTCAAAATCGCGGTCTGAATGGCAGCTACGTAGCTGTGACAAAGCGCGGTCCTGCGCCCACCGGATGCGCTCGTTTGCCGAACGGGGAAGTTTACCCCGGCGTCGAGAAGCGGCCTCGTGCGCACATTGCAGATGCAATTCAGGGCGGCCGCGCCAGCCGCCGACGAAGTGACAAAGTTGTTTGGAAAGGTGACGCGCTGTGAATCAGGTAATCGCAGCGGCTGTATAATGCAGCGGCAATCACAGGCGGCAAATGTTGTCGGAGCAAAGTAGTGGTAAGATCAGCTACCGGCTGCGGTCAACACGCGGTCCGCCGCCGGCTCAATATTACACAGGCCACGAGCCGCAACGAACGGCAGCTTCCTGCATTATTTCCTAGTCGGCTGGAAGGGCGGGCAGAGAAAGGAGGGAGGGCCGTTCGCGTCTCATATTCATCCTCGCAGTGGACACCACGTCCACCGATGCGAGTGACTCCGTGCTTCCTAAAGGCATACAGAGATTCGCGAGACAGCTAACGAGGCAATTACAATTTTTCTCACTACACAACACACACACGGTTGGTTTGATTACCGAAAGAGGTCCTACAGCGTGGCGCGAAAAAGGTTTTATTAGGTTTTTGGCTACTACGACATAAAATCTGGTGACATATTCTTGTTATCATATTCATGCTATAGCAGCCATACATAACTGATTGACGAATTCATTCAGTATAATAGGTATTACGTACAGATGTTAAAACTGTTAAAACATGAAACTGAATGAAAAATCTGATAGTCCGCTGTAGCTTTGTTTATTTAAGTCGATTAGCGGCCCACACAACCGGTTTTGCAAATTGTAAGTTACATCTTCTGGTGTATATCCTTACAGAATTTTTTTGTAAATCAGTACTTTGATAATGGAGAAATGAAGTTATCTGAGGTGCCTTAAAAGACTGAATGAGTAGATGTAGACAACGAAGAAAATGGTACGCATCTAGTTATAAAACAAGGTGTGGATCACACACGCCGTATAAAGAACGAATCTCTGCGTATTTAATAAATAAAATTTGTAATTTCATACCTAAAGAAGGTTATTACAAGTGTTATGGCATAGGGAGTCGTTACAGACCGCCGCAGAGAAACAGTTGGAGTGGCTGAGAAAAGTTACGAGTCTTCCTTAGTTGATAAAAACCACCATCAGTGATGAATGCCCCGTTTAAAAAAAGCAAGGAATAGAATTAGGAATCAGAAACTGATTCTTGATTAAAAACAGTGAAGCACTAAAGTTAAAGAGAGATGGGAACCGTCCCCATGTAACTTGGAACAATTGTCGAAAAACGGTCTAAGTTCTGTTTATATCACGAACTGTCATCATTTTGCCAATTAAAATGTGCATGTGGGCCTGTGTCAAGCAACAGACGATGCCCCCTAAATGTAATTGTCCTGGCATGATTGAAGAATAAAATAAAGTTAAGGATGAAGACTATTAAAATTGATGTATATAAATACAATGAAAAATTAGTTTTAGCATGATGTTGGCGGGGGGAGGGGGGGGGGGGGGGGGAGGGCACCAATGATCGAAAGTAAGAAGCCTATGCTGACGGTCAAACTTAACAGAAGCCGACAGGCTGATGTGTGTTTGTCACCAACATAATAGTAATCGTAGCAGCTGACAACACAAGCTACCAGGTGTCCAGTGTGTTGCCGGAGCGTGTGCGGTGCCTGCCGTCCGCATAACGAAATGGTTAAAGAAATCGAATTAACGCGGGCAACACGTAAGAGAAGCGCGCTGCTAAGGAATTGTGGTCGCGGAGCTATTGGACGTTATTGGACTTTTCATTCAGTTATATATTTTAATACTTTTAACACTTGTATGTAAACACCTGTTACACTCTATGAATCAATCAATTACGTATTGATTGTCAATCAATTACATATAACTACTTTCGCTGTAGCTGCCCTAGTTTTAAAATTATGTACGATGAACAACCTGAAACTTCATAGAAAAGGTTTTCAGAGTCCTCTTCTCCTGCAACAACGAGTGTGCAGAGTCTTTAACTGAATTCCTTGATGAATTGCCAAAGATCAACATTTTCGGGTGCACGAATATTTCTGTAAATTGCCTTACGAGGGTCCTCGAAAACTATGTCCTTTACGTAATCACAAATAAAATAATCGTATGGGTTGAGATCGGGATATAAGGGAGCCATTCCACACCGTGCCCAGCAAGTTGAACGTGTGGATTCACAGTAGCTCAGTGGAGCCAGTTCTGTTTGTTGACGTCCCCATGGAGATAGAAGTGTGCCTCATCATTAAACTTGGTCATTAACGACTGTTTCATTTTTACGGACCTCAGTGATCTCATTTACGAAAGAATATCGTTGATCCTCAGCATTGTCCTTCAAAGGTTGGCACATGTGGAACGTGAAAGGGAAAAGATTAAGAAACAGCTGTGACACCCTGGGATGCTGTGCTGTATGTCTTTTAGATGTTGTGGCCTTCTCACTGAACAGGGTTCTCACTCGTTCCACATTTTCCAGGTTTTCAGCTGAGGCTGGTCCTGGGTGGTCGTTCTTTGAGTCATGTGGGGATAAACCTGTTAAAAAAAATGTAAAAAAACATTACACAAAATCCTTTCCGTAGGGTGCTTAAATTCTGTCATCACAATTGGACTTTCTTTCAGTACCGTAATCTCACAGAGAAGTGATTGAGAATAGTTCTGTTCTTAGACCAAATTGACTGTTGAAGGCTAGTCTCACCATGACAATAGGTCCACAGTAGACAAACACTTTCGAACACATATTTTACGACACCCTGTACTACCGCCATTTAAACTGACGGAAAAAAATTGCAACATCAAGAAAGAGTTGTGCTACATATGAGCGTGTTTCTACGTCTGAAAGATGACGTCGATTCAAATTTCACTCCAGTCGCATGAGAGTGGCGCTAGCAACGCTACGAGGAAGCAAATCAGGTTTGAGTTAAATACGTGTTGTAACTGTCGTGAGCGTCAGTTGCGTTTAAGAGTGGATGTGGTGAACTGAAGTTGGTCAAGAAGCCTTCAAGGCGACAAAAAACGCCATTATCAACACTTCACTGAATCTGAACGAGGTCTTGTAATAGGGCTACGAGAAGCTGGATGTTTCTACTGCGATACTGCATACAGACTTGGTAGGAAAGTAGCTACTGTACATGATTGCTGCAACGAAAAACCGGACTCCGCACGGCCACGTGGCACTACCGAGAGGGAAGACCATTGTGTTCGGTGTACAGTTCCGGCTCATCGTACAGCATCTGCGGCAGTAAACCGAGCAGCAGTTGCTACCACAGTGGCACAACAAACTGTACAAATATTTCAAGTACAGCTTCGTTGCGAGCATTCCACTGATCCCACAGTACCACCACTTGCGAATTCAGTGGCACCAAGCGACAGCTCACTAGAGGACAGGATGGAGGTCTGTTGAGTTTTCTGAAGAAATCTGGGTCTGCCTCGGTGCCAGTGATGGCAATCTGTTGGTTAGAGGGAGGCTAGTTGAGGGCGCCTGCAACCAACGTATCTATATGCTAGACCCACTGGACCCACAGCTGGAGCTACTGTTTCGGGTGCGATTTCGTATGACAGCAGGAGCACTCTCGTGATTATAACACGCTCCCTGACTGGAAATTTGTACTTCATTTTAGTAATTCGACCTGTTGTGCTGACATTCATGAACAGCATTCCAGGGGGCATTTTCCAACAGGATAACGCTCGCCCACATATAGCTGTTGTAACAGAACATGCTCTACAGACTGTCAACATGTTGTCTTTTCCTGCTCGATCACTAGGTCTGTCTCCAGTCAAGCACATATGGGACATCATCGGACGACAACTCCAATTCATCCAAAAACAGCAGTAACCGACGCTTTATTGACCGACCAAGTGCAACTGGCGTGGAACGCCATCCCACAAACAAACATCCTGCACCTGTACATCGCAATGCATGCACATTAGCATTCTGATGGTTATATCGGTTATTGACGTATTAGCATTTTACGTTTTCAATGACTTGTCTTGCGCTTACATTTTCCTGCGATCTTTCCGTATTAATCACTTACAAACGTTATCTAGACAAATGTACTACCCAAATTTCATTACTGTACATAAATTATTGTCTGGAATTGCGACACTTTCTCGACCAGTGTACTAGGAACGTAGAGGCGTGCAGTTACTCGCCGCTGAAGTCAAGTATTATCCGGCAGAGCGAAATGCAGATCCGGTAAAGGGTGGCAGCACAATCGTGTTTACACCCGAGATTCATACTTGGAGAATAGCAACAGTGTAAACAAGTGGACAGCTGTCAGATGCTACACGGCTATACGTTAATACTTAACATGGCACAACAATTAAAACTGAGAAGCTCATTTGTTTGACAATACGTCCCGTACAGTACCATTATGGCCACATTTATTCACAATGTAATGTATATTAATCCAAGTTTCGTCTGACTAAACCACTGGAATTTTTTTTTTAATCTGTTGTAGTACGTCTTTTCGGAAAGTATTTTATCCCGTTCGCAAATAATGTCTCTTTTATCCTTGGATCTTTTAAAATCAAATCCACATTCAGACCATTGTTAATTGTTAACTCTGATCTACATTAATTTTCTTTGTGATAAAGGCAACGGAGATTTCGCAAAGTTGGTATTTCTTTGTATTATTCACAACACTGAATAAATTGCTGTGTAACAACACATTTATCCATACCGTCAATGGCATATTTATTTTGTCAGCTTTGCCGTTTCTAAAAAATGGCTCTGAGCACTATGGGACTTAACTTCTGAGGTCATCAGTCCCCTAGAACTTAGAACTATTTAAACCTAACGAACCTAAGGACATCACACACATCCATTCCCGAGACAGGACTGTAGCGGTCGCTCTGCCGTTTCTTCTTCTACCTTGAGGTAAATGATTGAAACCCACTAAGTACTGTATTCCTCCTCCCATAACTTTCATATCATCGACCTACTCAGCTCTAACATTTTGAATCACGTAGCGATAGTTTTTACGTATTTTGACTGCTCGGTAACAACGCGCGCTATTTTGAACTGAAATGGGACTGTACCTAGACACGTGAACAACTTTGTTCTTGCTTTGGCTGTGTATACGGTTCGCTCTGTCACGTAATGCTACCAGAACCGTTTGAGGTCTGCAAATGCAAGACAGTTATTATACATCCATTTGAACCTGCTTACTGTTGCTATACCTTGCAGTTTTTCCCTGCCGCACTCGCCTCCATGATGAAATTGACTGTTCCGTGATGCCTCAGGATGTGTCTTATCAACTGATCCCTTATTTCAGACTGTTTGAGACGCAAATATATCTTTCCCCAGTTCTGACCAGTACATCTTCATGAGTTATCTGATTTTCTGTAGCACCACAAAAGCATCTATGACTTCCATGTTTTCACTATTTATTGTGCATGTTTCACCTCTGTACAAGGCTTCACTCCAAATAAATACTTTTAGAAAAGACTTCTTAACACCTGAATTAATATTAATTATTAAAATACATCTCTTTTTCAGAACTGCCTTTCTTGCAATTGCCGTTTCGCATTTTATATGTTCTCTAGTTTGGCTACTGTCAGTTACTTTGCTGCTCCGATAGTAAAACAAATCTACAACTTTAGCCTCTCATTTTCTATACTGATTCCCTCAGGAACATTGGATTACTCCTGTTTTGGTTTTGTTGATAAACTTGTAAGCATATTGTCATATCGCTGGTTTATTTGTGAGTCTCTTTGCGGGCAGTCGCGACTGTAGTGAATCGAACGCGGGACACGGTGCTGTTACGTTGTGTAGTGTGTAGCTCTGCATGTGAGAGGTTTTTTTTAGTATTCAGGTTGAAGTGTTGCTACAAGTGCTGTTACAGTAAAGTGATGAAATATGGAAGTGATTCAGAGGAAAGTGTGTCAAGAAGCAGAAAAAATGAGCAGTGCCGTCGATAACGTATTTATGTATCCCCTCGTTGCGCGTCGCACAGCATCTATCATCCGCGCCATGTTCGGTCTCCCAGAATGAACCAAAGTGAATCAGTAAAAATTAGTTACCACAGAAGGGTGCAGTGTCTTGTAGCGAGCGTGAGGACATGTATTCGATCATCACGTTTCCGCATTATCAACAATCAGCGCGCCGCGACGGTTACGCGCACGCTCGTACAAGTGAGAACTGAGAAATGAAAAATTAACTTTGCTAACAGCTTTATATCATTACTAGTGGCAGGGAGGACTATTACCAGGTATCTATATGTGTGACGAGCGTAAGAAATTTCGTTCGATCATTCGGCTTCCGCATCGTCAACAATCACCCGCGTCGTGTCGGTTACGCGTACGCTCGTCTAAATGATATTTTGTGGACTGTTAATCATCCATTAATTGGGATAACGCTTCTGAATTGGAATGTAAACAGTGCAACCTGCGATTTTCCTTTAATCGTCTCAGAATGTAGTTGTTCATACCAGACCTAGGACAGTGTTGTGTTTTAACGTTGAATGGCTCCCCTTATTCGCTTGCATATTTCGATAAATAATTTCAGGCAAGCCAGCAGCAGTGTGGAGCAGAACAGTACGACCGCCGCGGGATTACCAGCTACGTGGTGTGGACAGGGCGCACGGTCACGAAAAGCAACGGTCACTAAACGAGAAGTAGTTTAAGGTATCACCTCCACCCATTTGTACTACCGGGCGTGTTACAAACTTATGTCATTCATTTACTTTTTTTATGTTAACCAACGTCATGTGAAATTAAATGTCGTGTGACGAGGGCCTCCCGTCGGGTAGACCATCGCCTGGTGCAAGTCTTTCGATTTTACGCCACTTCGGCGACTTGCGCGCCGATGGGGATGAAATGATGATGATTAGGACAACACAACACCCAGTCCCTGTGTAGAGAAAATCTCCGACCCACCCGGGAATCGAACCCGGGCCCTTTGGATTGACAGTCTGTCGCGCTGACCACTCAGCTACGGGGACGGACACCAACGGCAAGTAAAAACCGGGCACATTCCCTTGGCTGTCGATCAAACACGTTCTGGCAGGTACTTGGTAGCAGCTTCCAGTGACTCATCTCGCTTTTCACAAGAGGTCTAAGGAATGACAATACATACAGATTACTTAGGTACTGTCCTTATTTTGGCGATGTGTTGTGAATAGTTGTCACATGTTGTTATTAAAAAGTAAACTAAATGGATCAGTTACACAATCGAATACTAACTGTAGCGGAATCAATATTAAATGTGTCTTGGAGGAAAAAAAAACTAAGTAATTTCTGTGATGTGCACACAAGTTCCACAAACGAAAATGTTAATGCGCAGATGTATTTTCCTCCAAAGCAATCTTCATTATCAGAAAATGAATGCCAGTGAAATCATTGAATTACCAATAGAGTACGATAGTGACATTATGATTCATTCAGCCTTTTACATAAGGATCTATTGTTCATGTTTAACAAATACTGCAGTGTGTAACTCATGTCACTTAAAAATGGTTCGGCCGCGGTGGTCTCGCGGTTCTAGGCGCGCAGTCCGGAACCGTGCTACTGCTACGGTCGCAGGTTCGAATCCTGCCTCGGGTATGGATGTGTGTGATGTCCTTAGGTTAGTTAGGTTTAAGTAGTTCTAAGTTCTAGGGGACTAATGACCACAGCAGTTGAGTCCCATAGTGCTCAGAGCCATTTTTGAACTTAAAAATGCTAGATCTGTTATTAGAGCAGCAGTCAAAGCTGGTCTGAATCCATCTCTACTGACCTCATCGAGAGCAGTGCTCTTCAGATGAAGTCGGCACAAGCTGTCACTCCCTACCTTCGTTCTAATTTACATGAATAACACTATTCTAAGCTACACTACACAAATTAGTTACCGTTATTAAGGAGTAGTACCATTACTGGGATGGTGATATTTCCCCCTTCCCGTCCTCACTCACCCCTCTCCTAGGCGAACTCCCCTAAGTACAAAACGGCGCGAAATTCAGAAAATGGCAGGAAATTAAAAACAGTTCAGTTATGCTATAGGGTTTCACCAACCCGTCTGATGTAACAGACCACTTGTGTTTCACCCACCGATCTCAAGTCACATACCGTTTGCGCTGTGTATAAAACGATGGAAATTCAAAAATGGCAAATGAGCAATTGTCCTATGTGTCGGAAAATCCTAGATGGTGGACCTAGGGTTACTGGCACAGCCTGTATGATTTCCGTGTCTCTTAAATGCGAGATGGCAGTCCGGAATAGTGGACCTGAGGATACTGATGCAGCCTGCACTGCCGCCAGGTTAATTAAATCCACGATGGCGATCGAAGATGGCAAACCTGACGATACTCGCACAGCTTGCATGGCTCTAACGTTAGAATCAAAGAGGTGGATCTGACGATACTGGAAACGGTCGTTACGGCTAAATACAAGACAGTGATCAAGATAACAAAGCTGAGCATACCAGCGCATCCTGCACTGTTGAATTTAGAATCCAAGATGGTGATCTAACATGATGGATCTGGGTATACTGGTACAGCCTGCATGGTTATCAGATTTCCCAGCTCACTGCCGCAGGCAACGTGGTTGCTACGCCACTTGTTCTAAGTTTAGAATCATGTTCTAAGTTTAAAACGCTCGACTCTAATTCCCCAAGCCAAAATGTCCTAAACTTAAACTGTGTGATATTTAAACATTTATGGTGTGTGTATAGGAGTACAGGATGGAAACAACTGTATCTTTAGTTAAGCACTGCTGTAGCAGGAAGAGCCCTTTTGAATCCATCCTAGGCATGTTCGATAGGGTTCATGTCTGGAGAACATGCTGGCCACTCTAGTCGAGCGATGTCGTTATCCTGAAGGAACTCATTCACAAGATGTGTACGATGGGCTCGCGAATTGTCGTCCATGAAGACGAATACCTCGCCAATATGCTCTCGATAAGGTTGCACTATCGGTGGGAGGATGGCATTGACGTATCGTACAGCCACTACGGCGCCTTCCATGACCACCAGTGGCGTACGTCGGCCCCACATAATGCCACATCAAAACAGCAGGGAACCTCCACCTTGCTGCAGTCGCTGGACAGTGTGTCTAAGGCGTTCACCTTACCGGGTTGCCTCCAAA
The DNA here is from genome assembly GCF_023897955.1 of Schistocerca gregaria. Lineage (NCBI taxonomy): Eukaryota > Metazoa > Arthropoda > Insecta > Orthoptera > Acrididae > Schistocerca > Schistocerca gregaria. The sequence goes on from NC_064920.1 coordinate 948,171,577, forward strand.
CACGTCTCCAACGATTGTCTGATTGAAGGCATATGCGACACTCATCGGTGAAGAGAATGTGATGCCAATCTTGAGTGGTCCATTCGGCATGTGGTTGGGCCCATCGGTACCGCGCTGCATGGTGTTGTGGTTGCAAAGACGAACCTCGCCTAAGAGGTCGGGAGTGAAGTTGCGTATCATGTAGCATATTGCGCACAGTTTGAGTCGTAACACAACATTCTGTGGCTGCACGAAAGGCATTTTTCAACGGGGTGCTTTGCTGTAAGAGTTCCTCCGAGTAATAATAGGTAGGTAGCGGTCATCCACTGCAGTAGTAGCCTTTGAGCGGCCTGAGCGAGGCACGACATTGACAGTTCCTGTCTCTCTGTGTGTCTCCTGCAAGTCCGAACAACATCGCTTTGGTTCACTCCGAGACGCCTGGACACTTCCCTTGTTGAGAGCCCTTGCTGGCACAAAGTAACAATGCGGATGCGATAGAACCGCGGTATTGACCGTCTAGGCATGGTTGAACTACAGACAACACGAGCCGTGTACCTCTTTCCTGGTGGAATGACTGGAACTGATTGGCTGTCGGACCCCTCGTCTAGTAGCCGCTGTTCTTGCATGGTTGTTTACATCTTTGGGCGGGTTTAGTGACATCTCTGAACAGTCAAAGGGACTGTGTCTGTGATACTATGTCCACAGCCAACGTCTACTTTCAGGATGTGGTGTCACCGCCAGACACCACACTTGCTAGGTGGAAGCCTTTAAAACGGCCACGGTCCGTTAGTATACGTCGGACCCGCGTGTCGCCACTATCAGTGATTGCAGGCCGAGCGCCGCCACACAACAGGTCTAGAGAGACTTCCTAGCACTCGCTCCAGTTGTACAGCCGACTTTGCTAGCGATGGTTCACTGACTTCTACGCTCTCATTTGTCGAGACGATAGTTAGCATAGCCTTCAGCTACGTTATTTGCTACGACCTAGCAAGGCGCCAGCATCCGTACTATTGATATTGTGAATCATGTACCATAAAGAGCGACGTTCGTCATTAATGGATTAAAGTAAAGTATTCCACCAGCTCCGTCCGTTTTTCTCAATTCTAATTCCCTTGTCATGTTCCAGACCTCACGCCAGGGTGCGTGAGCTAAGACTCGTGCATTTCGGCCTCCTTTACTTACACAGTGTTGGCTCTCCTGCCAACCAAAACACAGGAGTTCTGGGAACTGGGGTGATGAAAAACTTTTTTATTGTGTATGAATGTACAAACATTCCATAGATGATACAGCCTGTATGGTTTCTATATCATCAACTATAAGACAGTTTCCAGTTCTAACCACTTGGCACAGTACCTAGGTGATTCGTGCTAAGTATAAAAAATGACATATTGCAACCCAACAACACTGTTAATGAAGTACGAGTATAAATGCGCCCCTTCTAGTAGAAAATAAGCATGTAATGGAGATATAGCTGTGCATTGTTTGGCCTAGCAATTTCTATTCAGTTGTTGTAAATGATTAATTTTAAATGAACGGTGTGTCCATTTCAACTGAAGACACTAAATAACTCCAGAACTACACATCGATTCAAAAAAGTTATAATTCCAGTTTGTCTGACGTCGAGAGAGACCACCCACCGATACCACGCTCGGCCCACACTCCCATCGTGTCCATGGGTGACGGGGGCAACTTTTAAACCTTCAATGGTAACCTCCGTCTTTTACTGCAAATTACTATTCTGCAGCAAAATCTACGTCCGTTTTGTCTAAAGCATTTTCTTCGTATGGTCACCGATTGTGCTGTACTCGGAGGAACAGAAATGGGTACACATTCGTAATTTACGACATGCTACACAGTGGCCCTTGAATATCCTATGGAATGTGGGACCCTACCTCCATGCTTCGAGGGTAGGACAGGCCAGTATTTCATAACTTCTAATCGGAAACCCCATTCACAATGTTGTATTCCTCTAATATACAGAACAGGAGACTACTCGATGCGCCACCGTGGCCATGTAGCGACATACGATGTATCATAACAGGCAGTACACTGCGACGGGAGATCACATATCGTGAACACGTAGAACGGATAGCGGCTCTATACATTACAATACTTGCGCAGTGTTGATTGCCTGCACACCTACCTGTCATTTGGAGAAAAGAAATACAAGTAGGTGATGAATGTTGCAATAACAGAAGAAAAAAATTGAAACGATCCTGATTTACAGAGAACGTAGGACAAATGTTGCCGCTGCTGGTGCTTTGTACACCAAACGTTTTCCAGAGAAAGCTCGCTCTCGTTCACTCTTTTGCAAGGTTGGGTACGCTTTTATGTCCGATGGCAGCGTATAGACCGGCAAAAGTAAGTGAAGAAAACGTGTTACAGGAGACGCTAATGAAATAGCTGTACTCTAATTGTAAAAGTGGAGTAGCGTTTGCCTCGAGCCACAACCACGATGGCACGTCGAGCAGCACCCTGTTCGATATGTGGGAGGGAGACAACGTTGCGAATGGGGTTTCCAGTTAGAAGTTGTGAAATACTGACCTGTCCTACCCTCGAAACATGGAGGTGGGGTCCCATGTGCCACAGGATATTCAAGGGTCAATGAGAAGCATGTTGTAAATTACGAATGTGTACCCATTTCTATTCCTACAATTACAGCCCCATCTGATACAAAAGAAAGAAAATGCTTCAGACAAAGCGGATGTAATTTTGTCGCAGAATCGTAATCTGCAAAACTAAACAAAAGAAACGGAGGTTTCTATCCAAGATTTCGAAGTTGCCCCCCTCCACTGACGCATGAGGTGTTGAGGGAGGCGATTGTAGTATCATTGGATGTCACTCTACGAGGCAAACAGATTGGAATTGTTAAATTATTTTCGGGATATTTCTGTCACTTCAGTTAAAATGTATGCCCTGTATATATATCACATATAACAATTCATACAATTCATTGTGCAAATAACATGTTTTTACAGAAAAGAGAGCACAAAACTGTGTACAATATTTATCAAAGTATTACAATATATACAAAATATTTAACAGTGTACAAAAAATTATACATAATAGAGAGCACATGTTGTAACAGCTTAACATGTTTTTTCACAGATTGAAGCACTTACATGTTTTCAGCATATTGAACCAATTTTTACAGTTTGGAATTGTCATAGTACACTTTACAATGTTATAATGCAATTTTACAGTATAAAAATAAGTCTAACATTAACTTTGTAACAAATGACATGAAATATTTACACTTTACAGTTTTCTGTGAGATATAATATAAAAAAATACGATCTTACTTTGTAGCTCCAGCAGCAGGAAAAACTACACTAGCTCACGTACATAGTATGTAAACAATTTAATTCACACATATGGCGTACAATCATTCTAACTAACATATACGGTATGCACTCACATACGTAATATGTGAACCTACATATGCACAAGCATGTGTGTGTGTGTGTGTGTGTGTGTGTGTGTGTGTGTGTGTGTGTCCACACCTATACACGTATATACTCCGTATGAAAAGTGAGTCATATGATTCCACTAACACACATCCATCTCCTCTAGACATACAACACATACTCCACCCTCTATCACTCAAGTGAGTAGTGTGAGTAAGGAGGGCTCTTGATACCATACTCACAAATGATCTACTTATCATCATGATGGGACAGATCAATAGAATGTAGCAGCGCGGGATTAGCCGAGCGGTCTACGGCGCTGCAGTCATGGACTGTGCGGCTGGTTCCGGAGGAGGTTCGAGTGCTCCCTCGGGCATGGGTGTGTGTGTGTTTGTCCTTAGGATAATTTAGTTTAAGTAGTGTGTAAGCTTAGGGACTGATGACCTCAGCAGTTAAGTCCCATAAGATTTCACAGACATTTGAACATAGAATGTAGCACATGGCCTCATTTTTGAAAATTGACTTGGTGCACCATATGCAGAGCAGGAGGAGTAGTGTCACCAACATCACCACGCAGGTGCTTCAAGTGATCAATAAGCACGAATGCCACTGAGGGCGCATACTGCACATCCTTAGCCCATCTAAGGGTGTTACCTGTCTCTGTACACATACATTTTTTAGCAGAGAGCGACCCTTTCGCCTCATCGTTCATCAAAATAATAACCTTATTGTTAGCTAGCTTTACGCGATAAGGATTATCAGCTGCATATCCAGTTGTGTTGAAAGCATTAACTAGCCCAGTTTTTCCTAAGCCTCAATTGAACTGGTACGTGTGAAATTTAGATAGGTGTCATACAAGAATAGTTCCAAACATAGGTTTCATAAACTACTGAAGCTATCCTATTCCCAGAACCATGCACTCTTTATTGACGATCGTCGCCCATTTAAAATTTTACATAGCAATACATTCTCACGATCCATAATGCATATTCCACAGAGTGACTAAATGAATACTAAGGTGGTTTCCTACATTTTCCACGCTGTCTCACAAATGCTGTGGCATGGTGTAGTAGAATGCTGGACCCAATGTTGCCATGCGTCATACACCCTGGAATTCTCCAAAATGCCGCAAGTAAGTTTACATCTGTGTCCATATGTTGACTTGCATCCTCCCATAAATTAAAGATGTTGAACTCCAGCCAAACACTCATTGAGTGTCCATTTTCACAGCTATATTAACTAATTATAGTTATCATCTGCTTTCTCATACAGTAACGCATCTTCCTTCATGTTAGTCATAGGAACGATGGTATGATGAGCCACATCAACTTTCTTTGCAAGTTCTTCAAGCTCTGATTGCAACAATCTTGCTTGAGTTTCCCCGATGGATGATCCAAATAACTATGACTAGAGTCATATGCACGTACAACCAGATACACTATCAAAAAAAGTACATGTCGTTCTGTGAGAGAAGTATGTGAAGCAGTGGGATCACCCTCACAACATGCTACAGCAGCGAGAAGCCACTCGAAGTCGGCATTACAACAGAGGATACTCGCTCCTCATGGAGAAAATTCTTAAACTTTAAGATGTCATTCACATCAGTAGGCGTCTATATATGTATCTGATCCTGTGTAGAGCAATCCAGTGCATTTTTATGACTCCCTTGTAGAAAACGGGTTCAGGCAACTAGGGCAAAAATGCCATTTATGACAGTCTTCACTCAAGTGAATTGGTGGGATATGGTTATCGTCCAGCAACAGTGTAGTTTCTCACCCTGAGAGATTAACAACAAATCTGCATTCGTCACACACTGAGCAGCAAAAAGTGAAGAGGTCCAACAACTTTATGCTTAACGATATTCCGCACACCATCATCATTGTGCTTATCTGACTTGCATTCATCCAGACCGAAAACTTACGAATGTACAGGGATTCTGCTTCTCTAATTTAACAGCATCCTAGAGTTTTATGGGGAATCAATAGTACCATGTTTGCAATATTCACAAATAGTGTCCATCTGGTATTTACTTGCATTCCACGCAGCTTTCTTGTAATTTCTCTCAGAAGCTAGATGCGAGCACGCAAAGTAATAGCTCTTGTAATTTTGGATATTAATAATGCTCTTTTCATCAGTTGTAGCCTTTTGAAAAAAGGTATAAAAACATCCCCAACAGACTGAATCAAACGAATATATACAAACGTCCGAATACAGGACTCTACTAAGGCATCCCCCAGGATCGTTTTCATGGACTCCACAGAATTTGGCCTGTATGAAATTCAGATAGATTTTCCAAACCACTCAGCAGCTGAGCCTTGATATGCCATTTTTACCTCGCTTATGCATGATGGAGTACCCATAAACACCTTCAGGTTTCAGTGAAAGAATGAACTCACAGCATAGCACTACACTTAATGGCAGGATACTACATATCATTCATAATCCTGGAAATTTCCATTTCCAAAATGAATAGGCATGTGTTTAGGTAAGGAATAGAGTCGTTTTTCCTGACTGTATTATTGATGTGGGCAAATTATATCCTATCTTCAAACGCCCTAAAAATCATTGAATACAATGAAGCTGTAGTGTGACATACTTGAGCCTCATCCTTGCTACCAGGAAGGATGGAGAAACTGCTGCTGGCCAATGTATGATTGTCATTAAACTCCAGTGTATCCATCCAGAAGTTTATGGTCCTGGTGCCAGAGTTTGAGACAGTCCAAGTGCTGGAGACAGGTTGAAGGCACAGTTGTGGTTATGGCATCACCACTCACTTCATGCTGTTTCAGGCGCTGAGGATGCCAGTGGTAGTGTTGCTGCTGACAAAGGCCCGGGTATTGATACAAGCTGTGTATTCAATGGTGCAGGCCATGGCACTGCCGATGATTCTGTCATTCATGAAGGCTCAGATGCAGGTGGTTGGGGGGAAATCGCTGCCAACATCCTCGACCCCCTTGGTAGCAACTACCTCCCACTCCTTCTTACCATCTCCTCAGCTCATCACCCACCTCCTGCCCCGGGGGCCTGCTGTCCAACCAAAGTCCGTCCATGATTACTGTCGAGCCGACTGTGATACCTACTAGGAATGCATTGCCTCACAGGTCAAAAGTCACCCACTCACCTTTCACGGTTCTGCTGGCTTCATCCATGCCTCGTCCTTCCTCCAGAAGACCGTCACTGACATTCCTATCAAATATATCGACCCTCACCATCCTACTCTCCTCCAGAGGCCGTCCTTCTCTGTGAATCCTGCAGGCTCTACCATTCCTTCCCCCACACCCATGACTGGGATACACTCCTTCGCCACCAGCAATTACAATGACACATCCACAACCACTTAACAGCAAAGAAACGGCGGGATTGGAGCCAGACATGTACACAGGTCAACTCTGCTCTCCTTCTCAGCTCCTCCAAGTACTGACCTGCCTTCCACCGTCTTACTGGTAGCCATCCTGCCCCACATTACCACCTTCTCCATGACGAGCGTCCCTTCCCTGACAACCTCAGTAAGGCTAACCATTTTGCTTCTCACCCCTCCAAGGTCTTCTCCATTCCCAACGATCCCCATGTTTTCTCATTCGCACAGTCCTTGAATACTCTGATACCTCCAATCTGTCACTCACTGTCTGTTTCCAGTACTTGGGTCAGCTACCCTGTCAGACATAAACACTCATCACAGCACACAACATCAAAATCATACTCTGCTCCAAACGCAATACCACCACTGGTCATGACGGTGTTACCGACCACCACCTCAAGGAATCCTCCCTTCTTCCTGGCTGTCCTTGCTGCCTTGTATAATGTCATTCTCTCCACTGGCTTTCACTCTAACCTGGGGAAGACTTCCCATGTCCTGCTGGTCTCTAATCCACCAAACCCCCCTCTGACACCTCTTTATATCGTCCCATCTCCACTTTCAGTAAGATCTTTGAGTCTCCTGTCGTATACATCGCCACCTTAACCAGCACCACCTCCATCCCCTTACCCAGTGTGGCTTCTGGCCCCCATTACCAGCTGACAACTATCTCATTAACCTTACCAATCTTCTTTCCCTCTAACTTAACTCTCATCATTCTGCTATCTTTGTTTCCCTCGACCTCCAGAATTCCTATGACAGCGTCTGGCATCTGGGCTCCTCTTTAAACTCCAGACCTATGCCACTCCCATCTATTTCGTCCATCTCGTTCCTTCCTTCCTCTCCTGTCGTCCCTCCCATGTCATACATTCTATCCCACCATGTGCATGCCCCAAGGTTCCATCCTTTCTCCTTTCCTCTGTCTCTTGTATGCTGTAGATACACCCAAACCTTCCCTAGCTATTTACCTTCTCCATTTGCTGATGGCATCGCCTTCCTCGCCCTCTATCCTACCCTTCAATGGTCTCAACATACCCTTCAAACACAACTCGACCAGTTAACTGCCTGGTGCAACCAGTGGCTCCTTTGCGTCAACCCTTCCAAGACCCAGGCACTCAGTATAGGTCATACCACCTCATCCTACCATCTCCACGATTTTTACCTTACTGTTTACGACCATCCTATTCAACTCACTCCTACCCTAAAATACCTTCGCCTCACCCTCAACCATCGCCTCACCTGGACTCCCCATCCACTTACAATCCAACAAAGCCCACAAAGTCTCCACCTCCTCAAACTCCTGTCTGGCCATACATTGGGACTGTATCCTTCCATCATTTCTCACACTTACAAACCCTTTATCCATCCCATCCTTTGTTATACCAGTGTTGCCCGGATCTCCACCGCACCCAGATTCTATAAAGCCCTCCAAATCCGCAAACGCCATGCACTCCGCCTCCCTTTCCTTATCCGCCTCCCATCTCCCACATGGATTCTCTATGACCTCATCCCCTTCCCAAATCATCTCCTTTTACTTGAACACATCTGCACCTTGTACACCACCAACACACTCGATCTGCCTCACCCCCTGCTGTCTCCTATCCCCCTACCCCCAGCCCATTGCCATGCATTTACCATTTTGTCCCACCCTCTCTCCATCCCCATGCCCTCCACCTCCCTCACCAATGCACCTTCCAGCGCCTACCCCCTCAAAATGATGAGCTTCACCGTGGTATTTATCCCTCCTACAAACTCTAACCCCATCTTCCCCCTCCCCCTCCTCAGGACTCCCTCTCCCCTCCTTTTCCTTCCCCCTTCCTGTGCCCCTCCCTTTCCAGTGCACCCCTTCCATGGCTCTCCACTCCTTCCTGACTTGCCTTCCCCTCCCTCTCCCCCCCCCGTCTCTTGCCCCTTGGTGTGCATCCCAATCCCCTTTCTTTTTATCTCACCCCCTTCAGCCTCCCTCCACCACTGCCCCCTCTTCTCCCCTCTTTTCCCTTATCTCAAGCCTCCCCTCCATTGGCAGGTCCCCCCCAGCAGTTCCTACTCTTCGTCGTGTATGCTCTGTGGTTTTTATGTGTAGTCTTTCTGATGTGTTTTAATACTGTGGGCAACCTTTAACTTGTGCATGTGACTTCAGTGAATTTTACGTGCTACGCACGTCGCCAACTGTGTTTTTAATCTTTATGTGGACTGTTTTTAACTCTACCAGAGTGAATGTCTCCGTGTATTTTAACCCCCATTGTCTCCCCTTATTACGTTCTTCTGTCTACCTGTTTATCGCCTTTTTTTGTATGATTTCATCTTTTTATTTTTAATGTCACTTGGCTAAAGAGCGTCGGAATATGCCGGCTACCAGCCCCCCCCCCCCCCCCCCTGCCCATTTGGGTCAGGGGAATCAAATCGCAATAAAGAAAAAAAAGCAAGAGCCTTACACTGACAGCTCTAAGTGATGACTCATTTAACATAGCAGTAGTTTTGTTTATGGGCCACTGTGCAGAGTGCATTCTACAGCCACTTGCCAGCTGTCTGACTACAGTGCCAGTCTGCTATGACCTATATTTTCTGTTTGATATTTTACTGCATTTTCCAATGTAAAGTTGCTATGAAGCATCCTCTACCATGCAATATCAATAGGAAGCAACTTCTGTCACGAAACATTGGTATAAAGCACCCTCTGCCATGCAACATTAGTACAGAGGACCCTCTGCCATGCAACATTGGGACAAAACACCCTCTTTCATGCACAGTTAGCACAGAGCACTCTCGTCCTAGCGAGATGGTAAGAGGCACTCTCAGCCACACAACATCAGTCTGAAGCACCCTGTATGCAACATTAGTACAGAGCACCCTCTGCTATGAAACATCATTACGAAGCACTCTCTGCCTGTAAAATTGGGAAGGAGCACCCTCCGCCATGAAGCATAGGTATGAAGCACCCTCTTCAACATAACACTGGTAGGATTGGCCTTCTGCCACACAACAGTGGTATCCCACGCAGAATTGGTACAAAGCACCCTGTTCAATGTATCAATGACAGAATGGACCATCTGCCACAAAGCAGTAGTATGAAACACTTTCTGCCACACAACATCAATATAAAGCACCCTCCGCCACACACAGGTGGTACGAAGGACCTACCACCATGCAACATGCTATGGAACACCATCTGCCAAGCAAAAATGATACGAAGCACTCTCTGCCATGCAACATCGGCGCGATACACCCGTTGCGGCAAAGTGTTGGTATGAAGCACAGTCTGCAATATAATATCACAATGCAGCAAAATTTGCCACACATCAATGGTAAGGAGCACTTTCTGCGATTCAACATTGGTAGGGTGCACGATCTGCCATGCAACATTGGTACAAAGCACCCTCTGCCACGCAATACTGGTACAAAATATCCCTGCCATGCAATATCCTTACGAATCACCCTCTGTCATGTAATACTCGTTCAGCGTACCCTTTGCCATATATCACTGCCACGAAGAATTCATCTACATGCAACGTTGATATGAAGCAATCTCTGCCACCCATCTTTGGTACGAAGCATTGTTTCCCTCTCAAAATTGGTAAGAAGCCCAGCAACATTGGTAAGGAGCTCCCTGTGCTACGTCACATTCCCACGAAGCAATCTTCGCCAAGTAACACTAGTAGAAAGCACGTTCTGCCACGTGAGATTGGTACCTCGGAAAGCAGCGCCAGACTGAGTGGGATACCATGAGGCCAAGGTGTTCTGCTGTTCATTGCTAGACGGCAATGACATCGTTCTCATAGTGCCACGTGATTGGAATTAATCACATTTCACCCAATTTGCACGAATATAGACTAATCTTCCTCGTAAATTAGTCTACCTATTAGTGAAAACGTTTCAAAATGGCTACAGAAATTTCTTAGATTAGCCTGAACATCCGAACAGAACTGCGGCAGTGGGCTTCAATTTATATATGCACACTTAGAAGACAGATGAAATATATGAGATAAACGTGTTTCATTGTTCCATGTCGCTTCTGCCCTTTAACCCAATAATAGATTTCATTATGTCAGCAGGGTGTCTGGCGCATCCATTGATATCATAAGTGAGGAGCCAACCACATGTTCCTCACTTGCTGTTTTATTCTTCTGTTATCTCTGCATAACAGCTACAGCCGACATTCATTTGAACGTGCTCACTGTAGTCGAACGTCAGTCTCCCTCTGAACTTATAGCCTCCCTCCCTCCCTCCTACTGACAGCCATTACGAAATTCACGATTCCCTCACGCTTCAGGATATATCATATCAACCGATACCATTTTTTAATCAAATTGTGCCACAAAGAACTTTTCATCTCGACTTGATTCAGCAGCTCTTTGTTGGTTATCCTGCCTATCTATTTTATCTCCAGCATTCTTCTGTAAAACTACATTTCAATGGCTTCTATATTCTTCTTGTTTTATCGTCCATGTTTCACTTTCATATCAGGCTACACTCTAGGAGCATACTTTCTGAAGAGACTTCCAAACACTTAATTTTATATTCTAATGTTAACGTATTTCTCTTTTTGATGTGAGCTTTACTTGCACATGCCAGTTTGGATTTTATATCCTCTTTACTTCTGCCATCGTCAATTATTCTGCTTCTCAAACAACAAAACTCATCTATTACCTCTTGTGTTTCATTTTCTAATCTAAATGCTCAGCGTCACCTGATTTAATTCGACTACGTTCCATCACACTTGTTTTTCTTTTGTTGACACTCATCTTATAACCTATTTTTAAGACACTATCTCTTCCACTCAACCGATCTCCCAGATCCCTTGCCTAGAAAAGAAAAATGCCAACCTACGTCATTTACCTTCCAATGACTGTTCTAACACTGTATCATCTCGAGTTGAATATTCTGTACCAAGATGATTGTCTCATTGACTTTCGCTGTGTAGAAATTGTAATATTACTATATTTGAAAGAGGATAGGTACACAGCATAAAACTAGCAGACATATCGATCATTACAGTACTTCATCAACAAAAAACTCTCAGTTCCCTAAGTTTCTGGGCTTGAAACCACGCAAGACCAATGTAATCACTCAGTATAACAGCTTCAGACAAATATGATGACCAAATGATTCATCAAAAATACTTCTCAGTTATACCTTTTGCTTCAGGAACGTTTAATAACAACGATGAGATCAGAACTGGGATCCAGCACCAGGATACTTCAACCATTCCAAACAAGAGTTTCTTATACTTGGGAGCTAACTATTTGTAGTATCGTTCCGAGAACCGATCGCGGTCCTCTGGTTTGGAGCCGAGTGGAAGGCTTAAACCAGAGGCTCAGACGATTCTGCGGAGAGCTGGGGTGCAAATTTCTCGACCTCCGCTATCGGGTGGAGAAATGTAGGGTCCCCCTGAATAGGTTAGGCGTGCACTACACGCCGGAAGCGGCTACGAGGGTAGCGGAGTACGTGTGGAGTGCACATGAGGTTTTTTTAGGTTAGAGAATTCCCTCCCTAGGCCCGACAAGACGCCTCCTGAGACGCGGCAAGGCAGGAGTAGGCAAAATGCAACAAGGAATAACAATATTAATGTGCTAATAGTAAACTGCAGGAGCGTCTATAAAAAGGTCCCAGAACTGCTCTCATTAATAAACGGTCACAACGCCCATATAGTACTAGGAACAGAAAGTTGGCTGAAACCAGACGTAAACAGTAATGAGATCCTAAACTCTGATTGGAATGTATACCGCAGAGATAGGCTGGACACTGAAGGGGGAGGCGTGTTTATAGCGATAAGAAGTGCAATAGTATCGAAGGAAATTGAGGGAGATTCGAATTGTGAAATGATTTGGGTGAAGGTCACGGTTAAAGCAGGCTCAGACATGGTAATTGGATGTCTCTATAGGCCCCCGGGCTCAGCAGCTGTTGTGGCTCAGCACCTGAAGAATAATTTGGAGAATATTTCGAGTAGATTTCCCCACCATGTTATAGTTCTGGGTGGAGATTTTAATTTGCCGGATATAGACTGGGAGACTCAAACGTTCATAACGGGTGGCAGGGACAAAGAATCCAGTGAAATATTTTTAAGTGCTTTATCTGAAAACTACCTTGAGCAGTTAAACAGAAAACCGACTCGTGGCGATAATATATTAGACCTTCTGGTGACAAACAGACCCGAACTATTTGAATCAGTTAATGCAGAACAGGGAATCAGCGATCATAAAGCGGTTACTGCATCGATGATTTCAGCCGTAAATAGAAATATTAAAAAAGGTAGGAAGATTTTTCTGTTTAGCAAAAGTGACAAAAAGCAGATTACAGAGTACCTGACGGCTCAACACAAAAGTTTTGTCTCAAGTGCAGATAGTGTTGAGGATCAGTGGACAAAGTTCAAAACCATGGTACAATATGCGTTAGATGAGTATGTGCCAAGCAAGATCGTAAGAGATGGAAAAGAGCCACCGTGGTACAACAACCGAGTTAGAAAACTGCTGCGGAAGCAAAGGGAACTTCACAGCAAACATAAACATAGCCAAAGCCTTGCAGACAAACAAAAATTACGCGAAGCGAAATGTAGTGTGAGGAGGGCTATGCGAGAGGCTTTCAATGAATTCGAAAGTAAAGTTCTATGTACTGACTTGGCAGAAAATCCTAAGAAATTTTGGTCCTATGTCAAAGCGGTAGGTGGATCAAAACAAAATGTCCAGACACTCTGTGACAAAAATGGTACTGAAACAGAGGATGACAGACTAAAGGCCGAAATACTAAATGTCTTCTTCCAAAGCTGTTTCACAGAGGAAGACTGCACTGTGCTTCCTTCTCTAGATTGTCGCACAGTTGACAAAATGGTAGATATCGAAGTAGACGACAGAGGGATAGAGAAACAATTAAAATCGCTCAAAAGAGGAAAGGCCGCTGGTCCTGATGGGATACCAGTTCGATTTTACACAGAGTACGCGAAGGAACTTGCCCCCCTTCTTGCAGCGGTGTACCGTAGGTCTCTAGAAGAGCGAAGCGTTCCAAAGGATTGGAAAAGGGCACAGGTCATCCCCGTTCTCAAGAAGGGACGTCGAACAGATGTGCAGAACTATAGACCTATACCTCTAACGTCGATCAGTTGTAGAATTTTGGAACACGTATTATGTTCGAGTATAATGTCTTTTCTGGAGACTAGAAATCTACTCTGTAGGAATCAGCATGGGTTTCGAAAAAGACGATCGTGTGAAACCCAGCTCGAGCTATTCGTCCACGAGACTCAGAGGGCCTCAGACACGGGTTCACAAGTGGATGCCGTGTTTCTTGACTTCCGCAAGGCGTTTGACACAGTTCCCCACAGTCGTTTAATGAACAAAGTAAGAGCATACGGACTATCAGATCAATTGTGTGATTGGATTGAGGAGTTCCTAGATAACAGAACGCAGCACGTCATTCTCAATGGAGAGAAGTCTTCCGAAGTAAGAGTGATTTCAGGTGTGCCGCAGGGGAGTGTCATAGGACCGTTGCTGTTCACAATATACATAAATGACCTGGTGGATGACATCGGAAGTTCACTGAGGCTTTTTGCAGATGATGCTGTGGTGTATCGAGAGGTTGCAACAATGGAAAATTGTACTGAAATGCAGGAGGATCTGCAGCGAATTGACGCATGGTGCACGGAATGGCAATTGAATCTCAATGTAGCGAAGTGTAATGTGATGCGAATACATAGAAAGATAGGTCCCTTATCATTTAGCTACAAAATAGCAGGTCAGCAACTGGAAGCAGTTAATTCCATAAATTATCTGGGAGTACGCATTAGGAGTGATTTAAAATGGAATGATCATATAAAGTTGATCGTCGGTAAAGCAGATGCCAGACTGAGATTCATTGGAAGAATCCTAAGGAAATGCAATCCGACAACAAAGGAAGTAGGTTACAGTACACTTGTTCGCCCAATGCTTGAATACTGCTCAGCAGTGTGGGATCCGCACCAGGTAGGGTTGATAGAAGAGATAGAGAAGATCCAACGGAGAGCAGCGCGCTTCGTTACAGGATCATTTAGTAATTGCGAAAGCGTTACGGAGATGATAGGTAAACTCCAGTGGAAGACTCTGCAGGAGAGACGCTCAGTAGCTCGCTACGGGCTTTTGTTAAAGTTTTGAGAACATACCTTCACCGAAGAGTCAAGCAGTATATTGCTCCCTCCTACGTATATCTCGCGAAGAGACCATGAGGATAAAATCAGAGAGATTAGAGCCCACACAGAAGCATACCGACAATCCTTCTTTCCACGTACAATACGAGACTGGAATAGAAGGGAGAACCGATAGAGGTACTCAGGGTACCCTCCGCCACACACCGTCAGGTGGCTGGCGGAGTACAGATGTAGATGTAGATGTAGAGGGAAGTTTGTGAAAATGGCAGATATAATTCCTACAGACGATCTCACTTTATAGGTAATGAATTCACATTTTTGTATCAGGAAATAAGAAACAAATAGAAGTGGGTGGGAATTGACCGTACTCGGATGTAGGTATCACAGCAACCTTAAAAACTTATATTTCCACATCAAAGTCGGACTTGAAAAGTTTAGAAAATTCAGGTTGTTTGGTGAAAAATCAACATCAAAAGACGAATACAAACAATTTAGCTCATGCATATCTCTCAGTATGCTGACAGAATATTTCGAAGACAAAAAAGAACCCTTACCAATGTAAAGCAAAAACTCATTTTGGTACGAAATGGAATTGATGGTAATGCAGTTATTCAGGAAGGAGGTGTCAATACTGGAGAGTACAAGATTTTGCTTGACAAATTAATTTGGAAAATGCCCCATATATCTGTAACCAACAAGGAGTCCTTGAAACATTTAAAAATTCTAGCTGCTGGTATACCAGTTGCCTTTAAATTTCAGATCATGGAAACTTTTTGAATATTCTCTACTTCCAACTGCATCCTGATGATCATGGACTATTAAAACATCAGATTTATCATACTTGCGCTTCAGACGAATAGGAAAGCAAACATGAAATATGATGCGAGTGAATTTAACAATTGTAATTTATTCTTAACAAGACAGACACGCATGTAGTGCTCATGGTAGGAGCTGACAACACCCCCAGAAGTAACCTACCCAATAAAACGGCGGCTGCATCCATCCTAGATGAATGGTACACTGGTACTGACCATTTCTTACTAGCTTCATCACTTCCATAACTGCAACTGTATAAGGTGGACCAGCAGCCCATATCTCATTTTAGCCTGTTTGTTGCATTACTAGTATCATCATCATGAAGTGCTCCAACAGCAACAGTAGCACTGGCAGCAGTGGTATCAAACAGCAACATATTGAGGTCGAGGACAGCAAGCTATCGCTCCTGCCTAATTACACACTTGAACTCTTACATCAGGGTATTTCAGAAGAAGACCTTGTGTGGAAGTACCTGTTTTTAATATGTGTGGTATTCCATTTCTCTCTCTCTCTCTCTCTCTCTCTCTCTCTCTCTATTGATGGTGACCAGGCCAAAATATCTCGCGAAATAAGCATCATACGAAAAAACTGCAAAGAACGAAACTCGTCTAGCTTGTTGAAGGGGGAAACCAGATGGCGCTATGGTTGTCCCGCTAGATGGCGCTGCCGTAAGTCACACTGATATCAACTGCGTTTTTTAAACAGGAACCCCCATATTCGTGTAGTACGTAAAGGAATATGAATGTTTTAGTTGGACCACTTTTTTCGCTTTGTGATAGATGGCGCTGTAATAGTCACAAACGTATAAGTACGTGGTATCATGTAACATTCCGCCAGTGCGGACGGTATTTTTTTCGTGATACATTACCCGTGTTAAAATGGACCGTTTACCAATTGCGGGAAAGGTCGATATCGTGTTGATGTATGTGATCAAAAGCCCAACGGGCGTGTGCTATGTATGCTGCTCGGTATCGTGGACGACATCATCCAAGTACCCGGACCATTCGCAGGATAGTTACGTTATTTAAGGAAACAGGAAGTGTT
Source organism: Schistocerca gregaria (assembly GCF_023897955.1). Taxonomy (NCBI): domain Eukaryota; kingdom Metazoa; phylum Arthropoda; class Insecta; order Orthoptera; family Acrididae; genus Schistocerca; species Schistocerca gregaria. The sequence goes on from NC_064920.1 coordinate 948,188,288, forward strand.
CAGTCACATGTGAAACATCAACCACGACCTGCAACAAATGATGGTGCCCAAGTAGGTGTTTCAGCCGCTGTCGCGGCTAATCCGCACATCAGTAGCAGACAAATTCGCGAGAATCGGGAACCTCAAAAATGTCGGTGTTGAGAATGCTACATCAACATCGATTGCATCCGTATCATATTTCAATGCACCAGGAATTGCATGGCGACGACTTTGAAGGTCGTGTACAATTCTACCACTGGTCACAAGAGAAATTACGGGATGACGACAGATTTTTTGCACACGTTGTATTTAGCGATGAAGCGTCATTCACGAACAGCGGTAACGTAAACCGGCATAATATGCACTACTGGGAAGCGGAAAATCCACGATGGCTGCAACAAGTGGAACACCAGCGACCTTGGCGGGTTAATGTATGATGCGGAATTATGGGAGGAAGGATAATTGGCCCACATTTTATCGATGGCAATCTAAATGGTGCAATGTTTGCTGATTTCCTACGTAATGTTCTACCAAAAGCTCGTGGATGAATAACCACTTGACACACCTGATAGCTCGACACTGTATATGTTTACATCGTCTCGAGACCATGCAGTTATACAAGATGAAAGTAATTGCAGAGCACTGAGACACTGCAACAGTCATTCTTCCCGCGGTGCCTATATCAATGGTAAAATGGGACATAACCGCTGCTGTCACTTCACGTTGATTTGCATTGTGTGGGTGTAGACGCAGACACGGCCCTTACTCTTCATGTTCCATGAGTTCAGATGCCCTTGTGGAGAGAAATTGTAAACATAGATGCCCAAGTACACGTTGCGCTGCGGTATTTGCTAAGTCGATAACTCGTGATCTTGTATGGTTGTTTGTAGGCTTCAGTCCGGAATGTTGAGTCGCACCTCGTCCCAAGGCGGCACTTGAGTCAGTAACGGCCCTCGTGGGAGAGCCAAGTGCAGAGCGAGCCGTGACGAGGCAGGCCATGCGGCCATGTACCGTACGGTACCGCAGCGCACCGCCCCCTACCGGGTCACGCCTGTCTCAATTTTACCCTGCCGCGCCGCCCCCCACTTACGGCCGCCGCAGCCGGCGAATTAGCATACATGATTATGCAATAGCCGGTACATGCATTACTAGCGCCACTAACAGCCCGGAGGCACTGGCAGATATTTGAGCTGTTGGCGGCGATTCTGTCACCCACTCAATTCCTCCTGCTTTACATACGTCATGTTGGCTATTTTGAACCATTAAAATTAGGGGCACAGCGGCAGAGGCGGAAGGGGGAGGTCAGAGATCTTTCCAGGCGACCAGTAAATCGCCAAAATGTTGTAAATTCGCCAGCCTGTGGTTACTAGGGAATTTCTAAATCTAGAAGTATATAAATACACAGGAAGCTATTATACAGACCTTCAGTTAAATAATATAAACTCTACGGCATAAATGTCTCGTTTCCGGAAGTTCTTTTTTGATTATGATAATAATGTTATATTTTGTATTGTATGTATTGTATTCTATGTTAAGCGGGGGCCTAGAAACGACGGAGAGGCCGCAATGGTCCACAACACCACCAAGACTGCCTCAGTCTACTTCACCCCTCCGCCGCCCCCCACCGAAACCAGGGTTACTGTGCAGTTTGGCCCCTGGTGGGCCCCCCAGGCAACGTCTCACACCAGACGAATGTAACCCCTCTGTTTGCATGGTAGAGTGATGGTGGCGTACGCGCACGTGGAGAATTTGTTTGGGCAGCAATCGCCGACATAGTGTAACTGAGGCATCCACAGACTGACCGGTTCACCGAACCTCGACACAAATCAGCAGGGCGGATTCGGGATTCGTGCCGGGTACCAGGCGCACCTTCCCGCCCGGAAAGCCGTGCGTTAGATCTCACGGCCAATCGAGAGGGAAATGTTATGTTTTACTTTACATTACCTTGTTCTATAGCATCTATGAAGTCCTTGAGAGACACCAGTGCGTCCAAGATCACTTGTGGTACTGCGATGTAGACTTAAGAATCTCCAAAGTCAGCAAGTTATTGGCAAAAAATGGCTCTGAGCACTATGGGACTTAACATCTATGGTCATCAGTCCCCTAGAACTTAGAACTACTTAAACCTAACTAACCTAAGGACAGCACACAACACCCAGCCATCACGAGGCAGAGAAAATCCCTGACCCCGTCGAGTTATTGGCACCAGTTTAGATGAAACACCCACGAAAATACTCGAAAATTCATCATATTTCTTGAGTTACAGTACCTATTATCAAGACAGCACACAGAGTTCAAGTGAACATGTCGCGTCAAAAAAAAAAAAAAAAAAGAAGTAAACAGTGAAAAAGACTTTCTTGAAGCTATAGAAGGTTTGAGGACTATTATCTCCAATAAGAAGAGCATTGGAGGAAATTTTTTCTTTGTTGTTATCTCATGTCCTGTAAACTCCTGGGCAACGATGGGGCGGGAACGGTCAAAAATTGCATTCACAAAGCACACATTTTAACCTTCAAAAGAGAAGTTTATATAAAGAATGATCATTAACAAGTGTATCATGCCATCACAGATGTTCACAGGACCAGTTATGTGAGACGTCGTCGCCGTCGGCTTTTAAGAATGTTGACTGTGAACAAGGACCGACTGACTACTTTTGTGAGTAACGCCAAAATAGCCAAAACCAATTACCTGCCATCTGCTGTCCACTTGCTAACATTTCACGTACTGTGCTGGAATATAACTAACTATTGTTTCACAACTTGAGAAATAAATGCGCTTAAATGTGTATTAGGGTACGAAATGTCTTCATTTGATTTAACAAGATAACTACTGCTTGTATTGATGACGGAGTACTGACACCAAATTTTCCAGAATCAGACAAGCTCACGTATAGCTTGTCGTGATCACTGAGTGTTACACTAGGACGACTGACACACTATCTACTGAGGCTGTTAACGGACACTAATGCACCTCTCTCTCCAGCGATCTTACAGACGTGCGAATCTGGACTTGGATGGCATGGGAAGCACGCCTTTAGGGCAAGGCGTGATCCAGGCTAGCCTCCGATTCGTTCTTAAATCGTTTAAAGCTTTCACATACGTAATTTTGTTAAGCTAAAATATTTTCGTTTGCCTTTACTAAATGCACTTAATAAAAAAAATGGTTTAAATAACTCTGAGCTCTATGGGACTTAACATTTGAGGTAATCAGTCCCCTAGAACTTAGAACTACTTAAACCTAACTAACCTAACGACATCACACACACCCATGCCCTAGGCAGGATTCGAACCTGCGACCGTAGCGGTCGCACGGTTCCAGACTGAAGCGCCTAGAACCACTCGGCCACACCGGCCGGCCCAGTTAATAAAATATTAAAAAATGTGATCATCATAGTCTCTCAGCTCCAGTACAGTACGTTTCATACTATAACCTAAAATATTATAGTTTCAGTTGTTAGATATGCTATAGCTTTATTAATTTATTAGTTGTAAATGTTTCTATACCGAACGACGATTTTAAATGTTAGTTAACCCGCCACATTTCTATGTTTTACAGTATAAAATTATATTTTTTGAATAACTTGGCTGTTAGTAGGTTGCACCAATTGTATCTTCAAAATTCACTAGCCATGTCTGATCAGAAGCATCTGGAAACCTCTATGTAACGAGGGATTGACCACTAAACGTCATGAGAGGCTGATCCGCGTGTATGACAGGAGATGGGGAATATACTGTGTCAGTAGAGAAGCAGTAACAACAGAGTAGGACGGTGAGGAGCAGATCCGTCACGGATGTTTCATCCCTTCTAAAGCTGCACAAGTCGACTGTTGGTGATGTGATTATGAAGGGGAAACGCGAAGGAGTGATCACGCCTAAACCAAGCAAAGCCATCATGTGCTGACGGACGAGGACTATCGAGCGCTGCGGAGGGTAGTTGTACAAAATCTCAGCAAATTTGCGGGAAGGATCATTCGTCAGTTCCAAAGTGCTACCAGCGGTCAAATTATCACAATGGCTGTGCTTAGATGGCTAATCAGAGGTAGTTCTTCATAACCCAGGCATTTCTGTCATCAACGGTAAGCGACGCTTGATTTGGTGTAAGGTTAGGTTAGGTTAGGTTAGTGTTTAACGTCCCGTCGACAACGTGGTCATTAGAGACGGACCGCAAGCTCGGATTAAGGAAGGATGGGGAAGGAAATCGGCCGTGCCTTTTCTTAGGAACCATCCTGGCATTTGCCTGAAACGATTTAGGGAAATCACGGAAAACCTAAATCAGGATGGCTGGAGACGAGATTGAACCGTCGTCCTCTCGAATGCGAGTCCTGTGTGCTACCACTGCGCCACCTCTCTCGGTTTGGTGTAAGGAACGGCACCAATGGACAGTGACTGACTGGAAAAAAGTGATTTGGAGTGATGATTCACGCTATACCTCGTGTCAAACCGATGGAAGGGTTTAGCTATGGCGAATGTCCGGAGAAAGTTACCTGGCATCATGCGTAACGCTAGCAGTGAAGTACGGAGGATATGGCGGTACGTTGTTTCTAGTGGTCAAGGGGTAGTTCTCTTATAACGCTTAAGAAAACATTAAATGCCCACGGTTATGAGCATAGTTTACAGTACTGTATATTGGAACAGTTGGGAGACGATAATTGTTTATGTCACCTTGGTAATGCATATGTCATAAAATAATATCTATGAGACAATGGTTTGTGAAAATCTTCTTCATCTTTTTCCTAGCCCTTATCTCGCATTTTCACGTGGTTAGCATATTACCTATTGGAGCTGGCAATGTTACTGGTACAGGGTGGATGGATACTCTTCCCATCAACTCCCATTTTCTCCGTGAACGGAATGCGTGCACCATAACTGTCTTCATCTTGTACTTGTGAGTGTATGGGTTTTATTTTGTCAAGTTGCGCAATGTATTGATCCAACAAGTACCCTTCGGCTCCTGCAAGAAACAATTTCCACCTCACACTACCACAGAAGTCAGACAGACGCTCCTAATGTACCAACAAGAACTGCTTGAAAAATATTAAGCAACAAATATCTTCTGGAGTTGTCCGCTATAAGGAAAAGACACAAAATATTCTATATTCTAACGTAACTAGTGGAATACTTGGGCACTAGAGTATTGCTAGTTAGTGTATGAAAAACATTAAACGATCGAAAAATATTATTTATTGCAAAAAAGATTCTGAGAAATCAAGTGAAGCTTTTTCTTATAAATTAATAAATTTCCGGGTTCTTTCCGGAGCAGTAGATTGCCTCTTATGGATAGGAATGCTATTATTTTATAAAGTATGGAAAGATTCTTTTCTCCCTTTTCTTTAAGAATGTTATTTACTCGGCAGAATGGCTGAGAGCCGCGCCTACACAACTTGAATAACTTTTCTAGGTACGGTCGAGGCAGTCACGTGAGAAATGTAATGGAGCATACTGTTATGGAGGACAGATGGGGCTCGCATACGCTGTAGCGCATAATACCGTAATTTGCTGCGACGACTGCTGCCCACGTTGGTGGCTGCTGACAAATAACACAACTATTTCTTTCTATTTTGGATTGACCTTCGCCAATCAAACTCTCCCTACGCCTTGATGAAGTCAAGGACTCCTATACGCCCCTAGTCTAACTATTGGCGTGGTACACCAGGTCAGATAACCATTCCACCGCGATGCCACTCAATATTCGCTCGCAGGCGTTTAACTAGTACTCTGTCCGTGTTCTCACCACACAATACGTGTGGCGGCCAACACAGTGAACAACGCTTAATCTCGAGCGACTCAATATAGAGTATCACTCCGATTCACTAACGACAGAGGTGCTCTCCCAGTGAAGTACTGAGGAGAGACTTTGTTCCTGGCTCTTTGCGTACATGTAAGAGCGCACTCGCACTCGTTATGTGTTCCCGCTCCAAGAGTGACAACAGAACGGCCCTTTTTCTGGAAAAGTTGCAAGGGTGTATCATTCGCTGTCTTCCCTCACTCCTCTGGCTCTTTGTGTCAGAAATATTCCACCAATCAGTGTTGCTCTTTTAAACGGGAGAACGACGTTTCGATTTAGTCGGCCAATGCGGAAATATGTAGCATCTCCATTAGGCGTATACTGTGCTCCTGTGAGAACTCCGTAATTACGCAGTCGGTCCGTGAAAAATGCGTCTTCTGGTTGCTCCCACACAATGTAGCAGAATTTGCTTTAAAGTCGAACATGACGGTCATTATCCCTTCACTCTGGCAAAAGCTGTCCCCTCTCTGGGGGGTCGCTCCGGCCAAAGTAGGTATGTTGACTCACCCTTCTGAAGGGATGGGCCTCCCAGTGGGCTGGTTGCCTCTTTAGAACGAAAATTCCTGTAGCCATCATGTTGTGTACGCCAGCCTCGACTTTTTCGACCTCAGTGCGCACTTGTGATTTACTTCTTAGATTTGCATATCGGTTACATGAATTCATACAAAATTGACTCTACCTTCTCGGTTTGGGTTCGAATGAAGCGTCTTGATTTGCAGAATACGATTTTAAGGACGGAATATGTAAAAAATGAAGGTCAGGAGACCACGCCATCTTGCATACTATTCTATGTAAAAGTGTGCTGTTGCATGTAAAAGTGTGCAAACGTTTTCTAAAAGTTTGCAAACCATGTAACTGAGGCAGAAGATGTGTACCTAGTCAGATGTGGGAAACCGTATAAAAACCACATGCAGGCTGACCTGCGCACCAGTCTGCTTCTGTAATACACAAGGCGGATTCGATAGGGAATCTTCCCGAATCAAGGAAACAGTGTACTAATGCAAACACCTATCCAGGTAGATTGCATGTATAATACTTATGACACATTTCAGTTTACACAGATAATATTAACTAACAAAAAATAAAGAGGCACAGCAAGAAGAGTCCGTCAGAAGGGTTTCAAATTGCTATTGTAAAACAGTATAAAATTTACTTACACTCACAATCAGTGACCTCACTGTTGAGGCACATGATCGGGCGTCTTCACGGGACAGGAATACTTCGCTCTTATGATCACCAAGGGCCAGGAACAAGCGTTCCACCGTCATAGATCTTTTGCTAAACGGAGCAGAGGGGACTTCTGTTCCTTCAACAATGAACTACACGACTGCCAGTGTCTCGTGTGGCAGGTGGATTCTGCACTATCTGAGGTTCACAATACTATCTTGTCACATACAGATCCACCACATGGTGTAGCGACGCCTCACGGAGGCAGATAAGTAAATCTTTCTCATCCCATTCAACTCACTTCAGAGACAGGCGACTCCATCTGTTGAAAGACTGTGAATGTGACACACCTCATGACCACCATACAAGCCTCAGTAGTTATCGTAGTATTGTTGCCAGCAGCATATCAGAACAACTTCGGACACTTGGTGACCTGCTGCCTTGTAGTTTTCGAATGCAGAGGCTCCCTTCTACATTCGAGTGGGAATTTGCTTGCTATTATCCCACTATTAAAATTTGGCCAAGCTGGGGGAAACCATACAGCACCCTTTCCCATGCAAGTAAGACTGTTTATCGAACTTAAGAAGGCAAACGATACGGTTGGAAACATAACATATTTGAACAGGTTAACTGATGGGATTTGGGGAACTGCTTAGCCATCAGTAACTGGTCCTTCCGGCTTTGTCTGCATTTAATTACACACATCAAAAAAGTTTTCCTATCACCTCGGTTCCGAGAGTTCCGGAACCTGTACAGAAAATTTGAGTAGAGATCAACATAAACATCATTTCCGCACTCTTTATTGCTCATGAAAACCACACATTGCATGTTGTACCACCATACAGCCAGACCTTCAGAGGTGGTGGTATAGATTGCTGTACACATTGGTAACTCTAATACCCGGTAGCACATCCTATTGCATTGGTGCACATCAATGCGCTGTTGGTCCAGATTGTCCCACTCCTCATCGGCGATTCGGAATAGATCACTCAGATTGGTTGGTGGGTCACGTCGACCATAAACAGCCCTTTTCAACCTATCGCAGGTATGTCCAATAGGGTTCATGTCTGGAGAACATGCTGGCCAATCTAGTTGAGCGATGTCGTTATCATGAAGGAAGCCATTCACAAGATGTGTACGATGGGGGCGCAATTGTCGTCCATGAAGACGAATATCTCGCCAACATGCTGCTGATATGGTTGCACTATCGTTCGGAGGATGGCATTCACGTACCGTACAGCCGTTACGACTCCTTCCATAACCACCAGCGGCGTACATCGACCTCACATAATACCACCCCAAAACAGCAAGGAACCTCCGCCTCGCTACACTCGCTGGACAGTGCGCCAAAGGCCTTCAGCCTGACCGGGTTGCCTTCAAACACGTCTCCGACGATTGTCTGGTTGAAGGCATATGCTACACCCATCGTTGAACAGAACGTGGTACCAATCCTGAGCGGTCCATTCGGCATGTTGTTGGGCCCATCTGTACCGCGCTGAATGGTATCGTTGTTGCAAAGATGGACCTCGCCATGGGACGTCGGAAGTGAAGTTGCGCATAATGCAGCATATTGCGCCCAGTTTGAGTCGTAACACGACATCCTGTCGCTGCACGAAAAGCGTTATTCAATATGGTGGCGTTGTTGTCAGGGCTCCTCCAAGCTATAGTCCGTATATAGCGGTCATCCACTGCATTAGTAGCCCTTGGGTGGCCTGAGCGAGGCACGTCATCGACATTTCCTGTCTCTCTGTATCTCCCCCATATCCGAACAACATCGTTTTGGTTCACTCCGAGACGCCTGGACACTTCCCTTGTCGAGATCCGTTCCTGGCACAAAGTAACATTGCGAAAGCGATCGGACCGCGGTATTGACCGTCTAGGCAAGGTTGAACTACAGACATCACGAGCCGTGTACCTCCTTCCTGGTGGAATGACTGGAACAGATCAGATGTCGGACCCCCTCTAATAGGCGCGGCCCATACATGGTTGTTTACATCTTTGGGCGGGTTTAGTGACTTCTCTGAACAATCAAAGGGACTGTATCTGTGATACAATATCCACAGTCAACGTCTATCATCAGTAGTTCTGGGAACTGGGGTGATACAAAACTTTTTTTGATGTGTGTGTATAGTCAGGACAGTCACGTCAGACAGTTTCTAACAAGAAACTGCTGTCTATATCTACATCTACATCCATACTCCGTAAGCCACCTGACGGAGTGTGGCGGAGGGTACCCTCAGTACCTCTATCGGTTCTCCCTTCTATTCCAGTCTCGTATTGTTCGTGGAAAGAAGGATTGTCGGTATGCTTCTGTGTGGGCTGTCTCACATTTCACTCCTAAACTGTGCAATACCTTATGTCATGTTGTTGATATCTACAATAAAAATCTGCCAATTATCTTGTCGGTCACTAATATGAGACAATGGGTCACCTTCTTCTTACTTTAGGTCTTATATGAAGCAATATTAATAAACATGCCTGAATACCTTATTTATCCTGATAACCCAGCACTCCTTCCAAATTATGGGTTCGGTCTTTCATTACGAATTCTGTACAGCACAGCCATAAGTCGTTATCATGCCACCAGAAAATACACAACGCGTGACCTTAATTAACGAGGAATAAAATATGAGGAAAAAGCCACTTATGGTGGCAAAATACAATCTATAGGTCGTCCAACTAATCAACGGTAGTTTCAAAATTCCCTTTACATATTTTACTGATATTGTAAGTAGGCTGTTTAGGTTTTTTTATTGGTAACGCCGCCGCCACGTAGCGCTCTGTATAAAAATCACTGGCTCTGCCGTGTGCAGTCTGTGGCTGGTTTGCATTGTTGTCTGCCATTGTAGTGTTGGGCAGCGGCAGCTGGATGCTAACAGCGCGTAGCGTTGGCAGTTGGAGGTGAGCCGCCAGCAGTGGTGGACGTGGGGAGAGAGATGGCGGAGTTTTGAAATTTGTAAGAATTGGTGTCATGAACTGCTATATATATTATGACTAGTGAGGTAAATACATTGTTTGTTCTCTATTAAAATCTTTCATTTGCTAACTATGCCTATCAGTAGTTAGTGCCTTCAGTAGTTTGAATCTTTTATTTAGCTGGCAGTAGTGGCGCTCGCTGTATTGCAGTAACTTGAGTAACGAAGATTTTTGTGAGGTAAGTGATTTGTGAAACGTATAGGTTAATGCTAATCAGGGCCATTCTTTCGTAGGGATTTTTGGAAGTCAGATTGCGTTGCGCTAAAAATATTGTGTGTCAGTTTAAGCAGAGTCGTGTATAATTGTTCAAAGAGGACGTTTCACATAGACCAGTCTTGTATAAATTTTTCAAAGGGGACGTTTCATAATATTTGTGACCTATGTATCGAGATAAAATTGTCATCTCATTTGTGGCTGTTCCGCCAAACCGCTGCCAAGTAACCACCCCGTATGCATTAGAAGAATACATTCGACAGGAAAGTTTGGTAGGAACTCTTGTGCAATGACTGGGAGCCGCTAAGGCATGTCAGCTCAGGCCACCCGTTCTCTCTTGCAATGGCATCCAGCTACTTCGGGTGTACTTCCTTCTTCGCCCCTGGATGGACATACGTTCCATGCATTCAGTCAAGTAACTATCTCCTCGCCTCGTTAAGACTGGATGCAGTCTGCTTGGTCGAGTACTTCTGTAACCCATGCTGTAATACATAAGTATTCTTAGAACGAAAACGTCACTTTCTCCTTAGGCGTTTCCTAAGAATGCTCATTCCTTAGCCTGTCCTGACCAGGTCCACATCGTACATCCTATTCAATAACGTTAGGGAATCATTTTTTTGTTGGATACACTTCTGGGGTTTGTCGCCGGATAGCACTGTACAAGTGCCTCCACATTTCATCGACACAACTGTTGGACGTCTTCAGTTGATGGTTATTGCTGTGTTCACTGCTAAGACGCTGCTGGAGAAACTGGCTAGGCGGCATCGAAATTTATCGGGACGTGAAGCAGTAACGCAAGCGCGGAGAGGCACTTGCAGTTGGATGAAAGTAGCTTCATAGAGCCCCCTACCGGGAGTCGGAAAGACGCCTCCCGTGCATTCGCATTGCTGTTTCAAGATGCTACTCCAGACGGGTGTAAAAGGAGTGTGAGCAACGGAAAATAATAAACGCTAAAATGAAGATGTGGCCCTGTCTGACTACCCCCTGAAGCAGATCTTAGGATCTCTTAACGCTCTTTAACAAATAAATTCCAACCCAAACAGAAGTGAATGATTAAGGGAACTAATTATACTAAATGATAAATGTTGTTGCTCCTTATACATTTATTGTATATTAAAAACAATCTTTATTACAAATGTTTATATTTCCTAACTAAAATCATTTATCCATTGCACAACTCTGCCATTTTATTATGACTGCTTGATCTAATATAAATAACGCGAAATGGCCGACATCATCTATGTACCAAACACAAGAAGACACTACTTTTAAAGATGATCTACAATGGAGTGCAATGTCAGTGGAAATAAACCCTACTTGATCACAGCTGTTTAGCCTTATAGCCTCTAATAACCCAAAGCAATTAGCAACATCAGCATATGCACTCCGTCCGGTGCATCGGAGTGATGGTTCTGGTACACGTCTGCGACGGTGGAAGAACTCCAGCCACAAAATAAACTCTTTCAGAGAGTAGGACGGCTGAAGGCGGTCCTCTGGCTACTATACTCTAATATTGTCTTCTTCTCTCTGTGTTCTTAAGACGAGAAACGCGAACTCCCAGCCGCAAGGACGGAGTTCAGACAACGTCTCAACATAAGTATAGGCAGAATAAGTGCTCTCAATCACTGAACACTGGTACGCAGCGACGACTTCCAGCCCAGAATCGTATAATTTCACAACAGCTCAGTGCCTAACCATTCTAACAGCAAAGACAGCAAGTCTGTCCGTACCAACAAGAAGCTGGTACTGAGCGACCATCACACACGGGAGGTCAAAACGGAAGATAGCGTCTGTCCAGCGCTGGCTTCCCAGCAAGGCTCGGCTCCCCACCCTCGTAATTTCGAAAACGAATCATATTCCAGAAACCACGGAATAATCTCCCACTCTATAGATTCTTCTGAACGCTGACCAACCATGTTTTAGTCTTTTGTCGTCCAGCGTGGAAAGTTTGCGAGGAAAAACCTATACTCGTACAATGGTACGCTTCTGAGTAAAAATCCTTGGAAATAACCCTTTCAGCGTTTCCGAAGTATAATCCTTCCGGTTCGGCAACAAAACTGGCCGGTCGCGACTCTATTGTGCTCCAGCGCTTAGGTGCTATGACATCCGTCTTGATATTTCCTGTATTTAAGCAGGGCCAACACACCTGTGTCGGCCTTCCACCCAGTGCTTCAGTTCCACCAGCCTTTTCGTTTCCACTGATGTTCCAACCTGTACTAGTATAGGCAATCATTCATTACGCCGTTTTTATAATAAAGACACTCTGTCACCTTTCATGCAGTAAGCGTCTTTACAATACGTACGTGACAATGTCAGTCTCCTTTATATATTCGTATATACGATGTACAACCTATCACATGATGCCTAATTGTATTTGTAGATCAGGGCAAAGTATGTGGGTGAGTGTTTGTAAGGTGCGAAATTATAGCCACCTTACACTGTGGTCAAAAGCTCAGTTAACACTCTGCAATATGCTGCATCGGGTCAGAGATCAGACCCTGCATCCTTGTTCATAAGACGGATCTGAACAATTTGCTTTGTCTCAGAACGATGCTGCTGAGGATAAAATGACAGACTTGTCATGGAACATATGATGCCCTGTGCTCAGATAGTGGTCCACGCAGCTGATTTGTCAGCTGGCGCAGATGCTGATGTCGATACGTTCAGCACAACGCTCTTGCACGCTACGACATATCTGCACAACATAAAAGTTCTCACACTATCATGGGTTCTCACATACAGCGCGTTTTCTAAGGCCAAGAACGTCCTTGACTGAATTTAACATGTGCCTGTACACCACAGATCGAGTTGGAGCAGTGGTTAGAACACTGGACTCGCATTCAGGAGAACGACAGTTCAATCTGGCGTCTGGCCGTCCTGATTTAGGTCTTCTTTGGTTTCCCTGTGGCTTCAGGCAAATGCCAGGATGGTTACTTTGAAAGGGTACTACCTACTTCCTTCCCCATCTTTCCCTAATCCGATGGGATCCATGACCTCGCTGTTTGGTCCCCTCCCCCAAACCAACCAACCTGTACTTCACTTTTGTCGCTGTTTTTAAGGGGGCTATACACATCCATACGACAGGCAATCTTATCAACAGGGATGCGGGATTACAAGTAAGCACTGCCTAGAACCGAGCACTGACTGCAATAAATTAAAATGGGAGAAACAAGAACCTTCGATTTCTGAGCAAAGGCAACACACTTCACAGACTTAATTCAGCTTCTGACCACAGCACGGTTCGGCAGCACAGCCATCGCGCAGTGCCCGCGCGCGCAAGACCTCTCTTGGGCTCTGGCAAGGGGGCTCTGTGAGCGCTGCTTTCATCCAGTTGCAAGTGCCTCTCCGAACATGCGTAACTCCAACGCCTCGTCGCGATAAATTACGACATCGTCGTGCAAGCATCATTACTTTAGTGTGAGTTACCCATGAACCATAGACCTTGCCGTTGGTGGGGAGGCTTGCGTGCCTCAGCGATACAGATGGCCGTACCGTAGGTGCAACCACAACGGAGGGGTATCTGTTGAGAGGCCAGACAAACGTGTGGTTCCTGAAGAGGGACAGCAGCCTTTTCAGTAGTTGCTGGGGCAAGTCTGGATGATTGACTGACCTGGCCTTGCAACATTAACCAAAACGGCCTTGCTGTGCTGGTACTGCGAACGGCTGAAAGCAAGGGAAAAATACGGCCGTAATTTTTCCCGAGGGCATGCACCTTTACTGTATGGATAAATGATGATGGCGTCCTCTTGGGTAAAATATTCCGGAGGTAAAATAGTCCCCCATTCGGATCTCCGGGCGGGGACTACTCAGGAGGACGTCTTTATCAGTGTATGAGAATATAATAATTCCAATCCCAAAGAAAGCAGGTGTTGACATATGTGAAAATAACCGAACTATCAGTTTAATAAATCACAGCTGCAAAATACTAACACGAATTCTTTACAGACGAATGGAAAAACTGGTATAAGTCGACTTCGGGGAAGATCAGTTTGGATTCCGTAGAAATATTGGAACACGTGAGGCAATACTGACCTTACGACGTATCTTAGAAGAAAGATTAACGAAAGGCAAACCTACGTTTCTAGCATTTGTAGACTTAGAGAAAGCTTTTGACAATGTTGACTGGAATACTCTCTTTCAAATTCTAAAGATAGCAGGGGTAAAATATAGGGAGCGAAAGGCTATTTACAATTTGTACAGAAACCACATGGCGGTTATAAGAGTCGAGGGGCATGAAAGGGAAGCAGTGGTTGGGAAGGGAGTGAGACATGGTTGTAGCCTCTCCCCGATGTTATTCAATCTGTATATTGAGCAAGCAGTAAAGGAAACAAAAAAATTCGGAGTAGGTATTAAAATACATGGAGAAGAAATAAAAACTTTGAGGTTCGCCGATTAGTAGTGTGTTTACATTTTGTGGCGTGCACTGCAGCTGTAGCGGTTATAAGCTAAGTACTAACAAACTAATTTGTGCTCTGTAATACAGTTATTAAATTTAATAGATTTCAGCAGTGTTGCGTGCCGTTTGTGGCGAAATAACGACTTAATAAACTTTTGTAATCGTTCGCTCGCTGTGTTTTAGAGAGTTTGCAGTGTGTTGAAGTCGTTAGTAATTTTCGTGCTTTAGTTTTCGACTGACGTTTATTATTCTTTCTAGTGAAATATTTCAGTAAAATTTTCATATAGTGTTTTAACGTCGCTTAGTGTTACAGTGGTAGTTTTAATGTTTTGGTTGTAACTATTAATTTTGTGAAGTTTTGCTGGTATTGGTATCGCCTGTGTTGTAGCAGTATTAATACAAGTAGCTGCTTTCTTATTAGGCAGAGAATTTCGAGAGCATTATTGTTAGCTCTTAAATAGTTCTACTGGTGTAACTGAACTTTGGTAACGTAGACGTATGGTTTTTTTCAGTAACTGTAAAATTTATCATGAGTGAAAAGTGTGGGCTCTGTCGTATGTTTGTGAGTAGTGGATTACGGTGTGGGATTTGTTCAAAGTATTTTCATTGGGGGGGAATGCAGTGGGGAAGCCAGTGATCATTTTAGGGAGATCCTCTCCTGGGAATGTAAAATCTGAAGTAGAAACAAGTTAATAGAGGAGCAGGAGCGTAAGATCTGTGCCCTTCAGGTGCAGTTACAATGCGCAAAGGAGGAAGTAGATAGGTGGAGGAGGGTGAAGGGTGGTGGGGAACGGGAACTGGCAGTTGGCAAGAAGTAGCTAGGAAGAGGAGGTGCTCAGACAGTTTTACTTTGCATACTTGCAGTAGACACCACCAGCTGTCAGAGTTGAGGGGAGAGGAGCCTCGTGTAGCCGTAGATGTAGGTAACTTGCAGCAGTCCTCAGCAATTAGGAGGCCTAGGTTAGTTGCAAAGTCTAGCAGAAAGAAGGTTCTTCTGCTAGGTAGTTCCCACGGTAGAGGTGTGGGCCAGCAGTTGCAGGAAGTGTTGGGGAGTGAGTACCGGGTCACCATCATTTTGAAGCCTAGTGCAGGGTTGGCTCAGGTGACTGAAAGCATAGGGGAGTTATGTAAGAATTTTACGAAAGAGGACCAGGTAGTGATAATGGGTGGAGCAGGGAACAGTCTCGATAGGGACGGGGAATATGATGTCAGTGGTGACTTGGTTAAGATAGCTACTCAAACTGGTGGTACTAATGTGCATTTCGTGCAACTGTTTCAGCGTCATGATCGGCCTCACCTTAATGCGGCTGTTAGGCGCGTTAATGTGGGGCTGGGGAGGGCACTGATGGCGGAGGGCATGGATCACATCTCAGTAGTGCCAGTTGGGTCTATCAGTAGATGGGGTTTCACTAGGCATGGCCTGCACCTCAATAGGTATGAAAAGGAGGCTGGCTAAGCTCATAGGTGACAGTGTAGTGGGTGGTGGTGGTGGTAGTGGTATCACTTATGGCAAAATTCCTATAGTACACTCCTGGAAATGGAAAAAAGAACACATTGACACCGGTGTGTCAGACCCCCCATACTTGCTCCGGACACTGCGAGAGGGCTGTACAAGCAATGATCACACGCACGGCACAGCGGACACACCAGGACCCACGGTGTTGGCCGTCGGATGGCGCTAGCTGCACAGCATTTGTGCACCGCCGCCGTCAGTGTCAGCCAGTTTGCCGTAGCATACAGAGCTCCATCGCAGTCTTTAACACTGGTAGCATGCCGCGACAGCGTGGAAGTGAACCGTATGTGCAGTTGACGGACTTTGAGCGAGGGGGTATAGTAGGCATGCGGGAGGCCGGGTGGACGTACCGCCGAATTGCTCAACACGTGGGGAGTGAGGTCTCCACAGTACATCGATGTTGTCGCCAGTGGTCGGCGGAAGGTGCACGTACCCGTCGACCTGGGACCGGACCGCAGCGACGCACGGATGCACGCCAAGACCGTAGGATCCTACGCAGTGCCGTAGGGGACCGCACCGCCACTTCCCAGCAAGTTAGGGACACTGTTGCTCCTGGGGTATCGGCGAGGACCATTCGCAACCGTCTCCATGAAGCTGGGCTACGGTCCCGCACACCGTTAGGCCGTCTTCCGCTCACGCCCCAACATCGTGCAGCCCGCCTCCAGTGGTGAATGGAGGGACGAATGGAGACGTGTCGTCTTCAGAGATGAGAGTCGCTTCTGCCTTGGTGTCAATGATGGTCGTATGCGTGTTTGGCGCCGTGCAGGTGAGAGCCACAATCAGGACTGCATACGACCGAGTCACACAGGGCCAACACCCCTCATCATGGTGTGGGGAGCGATCTCCTACACTGGCCGTACACCTCTGGTGATCGTCGAGGGGACACTGAATAGTGCACGGTACATCCAAACCGTCATCGAACCCATCGTTCTACCATTGCTAGACCGGCAAGGGAACTTGCTGTTCCAACAGGACAATGCACGTCCGCATGTATCCCGTGCCACCCAACGTGCTCTAGAAGGTGTAAGTCAACTACCCTGGCCAGCAAGATCTCCGGATCTGTCCCCCACTGAGCATGTTTGGGACTGGATGAAGCGTCGTCTCACGCGGTCTGCACGTCCAGCACGAACGCTGGTCCAACTGAGGCGCCAGGTGGAAATGGCATGGCAAGCCGTTCCACAGGACTACATCCAGCATCTCTACGATCGTCTCCATGGGAGAATAGCCGCCTGCATTGCTGCGAAAGGTGGATATACACTGTACTAGTGCCGACATTGTGCATGCTCTGTTGCCTGTGTCTATGTGCCTGTGGTTCTGTCACTGTGATCATGTGATGTATCTGACCCCAGGAATGTGTCAATAAAGTTTCCCCTTCCTGGGACAATGAATTCACGGTGTTCTTATTTCAATTTCCAGGAGTGTAGTTGGTGTTAGAGCTGCACCTTTTCTAGACTGAAGTCAGCTGATAGGTTTACCTGCTTAAAGGAAGTGCCTCTAACTAAGGGCTCACCTCCAGAGGATGTAATGTTTCCAAGTAGAGAAGGAATTAGCATATTACATCAAAATATAAGAGTTATTAGAGAAAAAGTTAGTGAACTGCTAATAGATTTTAACTCTGAAATGATATTATATCAGAGCAAGCACCACTTAAATAATTTGATAATTCAGAGGCTTCCTTTACCAGGCTGGCTGTTTCTCAAAGAGTTCCTTGCGGGGTGGGGGAGTGGCTCTGTACGTAAAAAAACAGTAATTCATTTGAGTCCATAGACGTATCACGACACTGCACTGAACAGATATTTGAAAGTTGTGCAGCATTAGTTGAATTTAGTGAAACTAAACTTCTAATTGCTGTTGTTTATAGGTCCCCTAACTCCGACTTCAGAGCATTTTTGCTTAAGCTAGAGAGGGTTCTTGATTCACTTTGTAGGAAGTACCAGAAAGTAGTTCTATGTGGTGACTTCAGTATTAATTTTGTACATGACTGTGCAAGAAAAAGGATGTTGGTAAATCTCCTAAATTCATATGATCTGATGCAAACTGTGTTTTTTTCCATCTAGGGTGCACGGGAACAGCAGCACAAGGTTGACGATATAAAGTCAGTTTGCAGTAATATTTCTGTTACTGATAAATCAGATGTAGTTACAGTATTTAACAACCATTTTCTGAGCATTACTGGTGAATTAAGTAAAAATTTAGTGTCTACAGGAAATCATATAAATTTCTTAGCAAATGCCTTTCCTAGATTGACGTCTGAAATACTCCTCTGTGATACAGACAAGAGATTGAGACAATAATCAAATCACTAAAGACTAAGGACTCTCATGGTTATGATGGAGTGTCTAGTAGAATATTAAAGTATTGTGCTGCACATGTTAACCCTGTATTTAGCCATTTTTGTAATTTTTCCTTTAGGAATGGTCAGTTTCCTGAGCGATTAAAGTACTCAGTAGTAAAGCCGCTTTATAAAAAGGGAGAAAGGGATAATGTAGATAATTTTAGTCCTATTTCTATGCCATCAGTGTTTGCAAAAGTTATCGAAAAGGCTGTGTATGTAAGGTTAATTGATCATTTTATATCACACGATTTGCTATCAAATGTACAGTTCGTCTTTAAAAGTCGTTTGACAACTGAAAATGCTATATTCACTTATCTCTGTGAAGTACTGGATGGGCTAAACAAAAAGTTGCGAACACTTGGCGTATTTTTTGATTTGACAAAGGCATTTGACTTTGTTGATCACACAATATTGCTCCAGAAGTTGGACCATTACGGAATAAGGGGAGTAGCTCACAATTGGTTCACCTCTTACTTTAGCAATAGGCAGCAAAAGGTCATTATTCACAATGTTGATAACGGCTGCAATGTGGGATTCGAGTGAGGGTACTGTAAAGTGGGGGGTGCCCCAGGGATCGGTGTTGGGGCCGCTCCTGTTCCTTATTTATATAAATGATATGCCCTCTAGTATTATGGGTTACTCTAAAATATTTATGTTTGCTGATGACACTAGCTTGGTAGTAAAGGATGTTGCGTGCAACATTGACTCGGTTTCAAGTAGAGCAGTACATGACCTTAGTTCATGGCTCGTAGAAAGTAAACTAACGTTAAATCACAGTAAGACTCAGTTTTTACAGTTCCTAACACACAATTTAACAAGACCTGACGTTTTAATCTCACAGAACGGGCATATGATTAGTGAAACTGAACAGTTCGAATTCCTAGGTGTTCAGATAGATAGTAAGCTGTCGTGGAAAGCCCATGTTCAGGATCTTGTTCAAAGACTTAATACTGCCATTTTCACTATTCGAACGGTATCGAAATTGAGTGATATTTCGACACGTAAATTAGTCTACTTTGCTTATTTTCATTCACTTATGTCGTATGGTATTATGTTTTGGGGTAACTCTTCCCATTCTAGAAGGATATTTTCGGCTCAGAAACGGGCGGTTCGGGCAATAAGTGGTGTGAGTTCAAGAACCTCTTGTCGACCTCTTTTCACGAGTCTGGGTATTTTGACATTGGCCTCTCAATATGTATATTTCTTATTGTCGTTTCTTGTTACCAATATCAGTTTATTTCCAACAAGAAGCACCTTTCACTCGGTTAATACTCGGCAGAAATCAAACCTCCATTTGGATCGGACTTCCTTAACTCTTGTGCAAAAAGGTGTGCAGTATACTGCTGCATCCATTTTCAATAAGCTGCCACTCGAATTCAAAAATCTTAGCAGTAATCCACGCGGTTTCAAATCAAAACTGAAGAGTTTCCTCATGGGTCACTCCTTCTATTCTGTCGAGGAGTTCCTTGAAAAATTAAGATGATTCTCATTGTATTGCTGATAGCGTTTGCTTGAACATATGGACTGATTTTCTTTCAGGTTCATGAACATTTATTTTTACCTGTTATTACTTTTTAAGTTGTAAGTTCATGTACTGACACGTTCCATGACCTTGGAGATTTGCTCCTCAATTTGGTACTACGGAACTTGACATTTAAATAAATAAATAAATGACTTTGTAATTCTATCAGAGACAGCAAAGGACTTGGAAGAGCAGTTCAACGGAATGGACAGTGTCTTGAAAGAAGGATATAAGATGAACATCAACAAAAGCAAAACGAGGATAATGGAATGTAGTCGAATTAAGTCGGGTGTTGCTGAGGGAATTAGATTAGGAAATGAGACACTTAAAGTAGTAAAGGAGTTTTGCTATTTGGGGAGCAAAATAACTGATGATGGTCGAAGTAGAGAGGATATAAAATGTAGACTGGCAATGGCAAGGAAAGCGTTTCTGAAGAAGAGAAATTTTTAACATCGAGTATAGATTTAAGTGTCAGGAAGTCGTTTCTGAAAGTATTTGTATGGAGTGTAGCCATGTATGGAAGTGAAACGTGGACGATAAATAGTTTGGACAAGAAGAGAATAGAAGCTTTCGAAATGTGGTGCTACAGAAGAATGCTGATGATTATATGGGTAGATAACATAACTAATGATGAAGTATTGAATAGAATTGGGGAGGAGTATGCGGCACAACTTGACAAAAAGAAGGGACCGGTTAGTAGGACATGTTCTGAGGCATCAAGGGATCACCAATTTAGCATTGGAGGGCAGCGTGGAGGGTAAAAATCGTAGAGGGAGACCAAGAGATAAATACACTAAGCAGATTCAGAAGGATGTGGGTTGCAGTAAGTACTGGGAGATGAAGAAGCTTGCACAGGATAGGGTAGCATGGAGAGCTGCATCAAACCAGTCTCAGGACTGAAGACCACAACAACAACAACACAGCAACCATGTCGCTGAGAAAGGAGATTATCGCTAGCGCTGCAATCGACGGTCTGAGGCTCGTCTGCTGTAGCAGCCGACCCCCCCCCCCCCCCCTCTATAACTGACAGAGCGAAGAATATGGACACGGATATGAAGTGCGATTTGGACCTTGCGTAAACTCACCTCACCCACGACCAGGAGGGAGACGCCATTTGCGCTAGTAGTCACAAGTGAAACCCCACGCAATTGTGATCTCTGGGAGGTCACAAAGATTACAGCTACTCCCATCACAACAACGAAGCTGTGGGCCAATCATGGGAAACCACAATGCTTCAGTTGCCAGACAACTGGCCACACACATGCTTCTGTACAGTGCCCACACATTGTGTCAAATGCATGGGTGCAATGGGTGCACATGCCAGCTGAAGCTGCACCAGGAAGAAGACGTTTTCTAACTGTGGTGAGAAGTAGACTGCTTTTTCTCAAGCTTGTATCAGCTTGAAGAGGGCAGCGGGAAAAAGTTGTGGCTGGAGTCCTGGTGCCATCATTAAGGGACCTGTGCCCATCCATCCTGGAATGAGATTTGCAAATGCTGGTGGGGCTGTGACTGACAATCGAAGTACACCAACCTCTGGTATGCAACCTCTAATGGTCACGTCTAGCAAAGGGGCAATGAGGGGGTGTCCATGTAGAAGGAATTCCTCCAAATTGTTCGAAAGCTGAAAAAAAATATCCCGCAGTATACTGAAGCGACATTCAAGGCAGTCCCTCAAGCAGTTTTAAAAGGACCAACAATAGCTCCTCATGGTCCGTAGCCAGTGAGACATCACAGAGTGCATGTGTAAGCATGTGTAAAGCCAATGGAATCTGTGCTCAACATGATGAATTCCTGCAGTTCCTTAGGGATGGAGCTGTCGACATCTGTTTAGTGTTGGAGACACAGTTAAAACCCGGCGTCAGCGTGTGCACTGCCAATTATGCCATCTGTAGGATGAACATTCGTGGTTGAGAGCTACACCATCACGCATATATAAACACCGTTTGAGCTCCAACCAACCCAGCTAAGGATGGATGTCACCGCCATCACTAGTGACACTTACCATGGCGCATTATGTTTGTGGCAGGATACTGGCCACTAACAGGCGTCCTTAGCCCTGTTGATTTTACGGCACTGTTGTCATTTCCCAGTAACATCTATGTTGGGGCCGACTTTCATGCCAAGCATACTCTCTGGCATTCTCGTCTGATGAAAAACAAAGAACGGCGACTTTCGGGTAAGAAAACAGCGAGGTACCATAGTCATTGGCTCAACTGACCCCATTTGTATCCGACCAATGGAAGACAGCCACAGGATCTCGACATATGCTCTAGTCGAAGGTGTGCTGCATATTATCACGGGAAGAATGTGCACAGAATTACCATCAGACCATCTTCCCATGATCTATGGCGTTTACATCAATGGGATCACCACGGACCAGTGTGGACTGCTAACCCGCAACTCCAGCTAGCAGCACTACAGGACATAGCTGGAGGAAGCATTTCACCAGACCCTTGCAGCTGACAACATAAGCAGTGACGAGAGTGTGCGCTAATTCACTGGTAGTGTGCTCCAAGCGGTGCAACTTGTCACCGCACTGTCTAGGAATAGTCCATCTGATAGGCCCATGCAGCTTCCTCTACATGTTCTAGAGGCCAACTTTACAAAAAAACACCTTTTCCAGGTATGAAAGATGACGAGAAACGCTGCCACGAAGAGACGCCCAGCACGGACATCAAAGCCACTGTTGATATTCATTACCTTCAGCACTAGGTAAACCTTCTAGCTACTCTTTGAGTGCAGAATGAGATTTTCACTTTGGAGCGGAGTGTGCGCTGATATGAAACTTCCTGGCAGATTAAAACTATGTGCCTGACCTAGACTCGAACTTGGGACCTTTGCCTTTCGTGGACAAGTGCTCTACCATCTGAGCTACCGGGAGTGCTAGTTCCGCAAGGC
The DNA here is from genome assembly GCF_023897955.1 of Schistocerca gregaria. Taxonomy (NCBI): domain Eukaryota; kingdom Metazoa; phylum Arthropoda; class Insecta; order Orthoptera; family Acrididae; genus Schistocerca; species Schistocerca gregaria. The sequence continues at coordinate 948,211,071 of NC_064920.1, forward strand.
TCGCAGAAGAGCTTCTGTGAAGTCTGGAAGGTAGAAGACGAGGTACTGGCAGAATTGAAGCTGTGACGGCGAGTCGTGAGTCGTGCTTCAGTAGCTCAGATGGTAGAGCAGTTTCCCGCGAAAATCAAAGGTCCTGACTTCGAGCCTCGGTCCGGCGCACACTTTTAATCTGCCAAGAAGTTACTCTTTGCTTAGTTGATGGTTCCTGCTGTGGTTGGCAGGAGAGCCAACCCGTATAACTAAAGGAGGCCGAAATGCGTTTCAGCTCACGCAGGCTGGCGTGAGGTCTGGAACATGGCAAGGGAATTAGAATTGAGAAAAACGGACGTAGCTGGTGGAATACTTAACTTTAATCCATTAATGAAGAACGTCGCTCTTTATGGCACATGATTCACAATATCAATAGTACGGATACTGGCGCCTTGCTAGGTCGTAGCGAATAATGTAGCTGAAGGCTATGCTAACTATCGTCTCGGCAAATGAGAGCGTAGAAGTCAGTGAACCATCGTTAGCAAAGTCGGCTGTACAACTGGGGCGAGTGCTAGTGAGTCTCTCTATACCTGCCGTGTGGCGACGCTCGGTCTGCAATCACTGATAGTGGCGACACGCAGGTCTGACGTATACTACCGGACCGCGGCCGATTTAAAGGCTACCACCTAGCAAGTGTGGTGTCTGGCGGTGACACCACAGTTCCACCTGGAAAGCAACATGATCCTTTCAAAAACAGCGCCCGAGAATTCTGACCCTTCTAGTTGGCCAATATGCACCCAAAAAACCCAGAGCACAAAAGAAACACCATAGCTGACGTTTTCGAAAGCAATTTCACATCGGTGGCAGACCCCACAGACCTGAAGCACTTTTGACAAGTAGAGCAACTCCTGCCGCCATTCTTGGAGCTGACGATGGTGAAGTTGATGCTGAGGAGGTTGTTACGTAACTTCATCACCTCAAGACTGGCAAGGCTGGCAATCCTGACCAGCTCACAAGTAAACTTTTGCGTCAAATGCCACTAGCAGAGGTGGACCAACCCGCAGAGACCTTTAATGCCATCCTCTGCTCCAGTAAGTGCCCAACAGAATGGAGGAACCCAGAGGTGGTCCCCATACATGAGCCAGTTAAGGAATCAAAAAAACGGTTCAAATGGCTCTGAGCACTATGGGACTTAACATCTATGGTCATCAGTCCCCTACAACTTAGAACTACTTAAACCTAACTAACCTAAGGACCACAACACCAAGTCATCACGAGGCAGAGAAAATCCCTGACCCCGCCGGGAATCGAACCCGGGAACCCGGGCGCGGGAAGCGAGAACGCTACCGCACGACCACGAGCAGTTAAGGAACCACATCTGCTGGCCAGTTATAGACTGAATATCTTGCTTCTGGCATTAAACAAGGCCTTCGAGCAGGTTTATCTGTATCATCTTCTGCAACATGTCCAAGCTAAACATCTGCTCTTGGATGAACAATATGGAGTTCTCAAGGGTCATGCCATGACGCACCAAGTTCTCTATTTTGTTGAAGAAGCGCTAGACACTTTTGAATGTCAGGAGTATGTTGGAGCAGTATTCCATATTGTTTCGAGGGCATTTGACTCCATGTGAAACGAAGGACTCCTATATAAACTCCTGGACTTAGGGATGCCTCTGCCTCATTTCTGCCTCCTGAAGTCCTATTTAGAAAGCCAGAGCTTCCATGTATAGAAGAAAGGGCTGTCTTTCACTCATCACACCCACCGCTGCCCTAGGGCTCTATTCTCAGCCCACTGCTGTACACCACCTACATAGCAAATACGCTGCAGATGCCCTTAATCGCCTATACCAATGAGATGGCGCTCTTTTCCTGGAGCTTGAATACTGTCCATCATCGTCTATAGGGAGCATCCGATGTCCTTATTCAATGTGCATCACAGTGGCGTCTTGCTTCAAGGTGTCAAGATGCAAGCAATCATCATAGTCAGACGCTGCCAGAAGACCTACCACATCTCACTGTCAGGGGAGCTGCTGTTCCTTGAAGCGACACTGCCGGATACCTAGGAGTGACGTTAGATAGGATACTCGCGTGGAAACAGCACGTGGACAGCTTAGTCAGGAAAAACCATAGGTCGCCTGAGGCAATTTTACCCATTCTCAGACCCAACGTCGAAGCTGTCACTGTGCCTCACGCTACTGCGACCACTCTTCGAACATGCCTCTGTGGTTTGGGGCAACGCAGCGGAGGTGCATCTCAAACGCCTCCAGAAACTCCAAACCAGAGATATTCGCCTCACATTTCACCTCCCAGGAGACTTTCTGTCGGTCGACCTTCCTAGGCTCTCAGAGCTACTGCTGATAAAAGGAACACCTTCCTTAGCACCGACATATATATAGAGTTTTGTCCTTCTTCCTTAAAATTTCACTGAGGCAACGATTATTACGACACAATATCACCACTAAACGCCAAGACCAATAACCTGAAAATTCAATTCTGCACTGAATCCACCATGACAGAGACCACCATCTACTCTTAGAAAACCACCCAAAAAGCTTAGTCACCCCAAGTAGAACTCACGACGACACCATCTAAGACTGCCTCTAACGCTCATAAAGGAGTAGTACACATGTTTCTTCTCGTATGCCGTTTATACCTAAACCCACCCACTGCTGACTAAATCCCGTGGAGCTGTCCAACAGTGGAGACATCGAGCAACTTTAGTCACGGTGTGGATATGGGCAAATCAAAATATACTAGCTTCTATCTGCCGTTCTATCACGGCATCACATAGACACATTTTATTGCACTGATTCCATACAACCGGCTGCCACATGCATACCAAGTCACTACCATGACTTGCATCGGTGGTGACGAGTCAGGTGTCAAAGTGTATGCTTTTTATCTTTGATTTTAATATGTTGTCCGCTGAGCATACTTGGAAGCGACATCGCATATACTTTCTATGTTTTGTGGTTCAGTAACTCTATTTATAATCGACCCCTTCCCTGTAAAAGCGACGTGCCACGTCTGCAGCTTTTTCACTTGCGATCGTGAGTTCAGTTTGACAGTTTGAGTGCAGGTCGAGATGTGCCGAAATCCCCTGATAGATAGCATTTCATTTCCCTGATACATCTCACACAAGCTGGACACTGGTCAGATCCGCGGTCGTCACCGGTTTCTTCATATGGTCAATATCTAATTGTTTGAGCATTTCATCTGCCAGAGCAGCTCGATTGGGGCTAATATTTGGAAAACGAAAAGGGTATACACACAACTTAAACTTTGGAAAGTAATCATGAGGCTACAGTACGTCATTTCTGTACATACAACTGTTAACGATGTACCTTCGACCAACAATTAGGATATGAAGATACTTGCACCCATTCAGCACGTCTCCCCACGCCATGACTCAACGACTATCTGCGATGTTCTCTTGACAATGGTGGCTATGACTTCGCATCCAGTAGAAAGCGCGAGAAGAGTCAGGGTGCAAATTAAAAAGGCATTCCTCTGCCAAGTACACATTCCGTCATTGAAACAGTTAACGCAGAACAGGGAATCAGCGATCATAAAGCGGTTACTGCATCGATGATTTCAGCCGTAAATAGAAATATTAAAAAAAGTAGGAAGATTTTTCTGTCTGGCAAAAGTGACAAAAAGCAGATTTCAGAGTACTTGACGACTCAACACAAAAGTTTTGTTTCAAGTACAGATAGTGTTGAGGAGCAGTGGACAAAATCCAAAACCATCGTACAATATGCATTAGATGAGTATGTGCCAAGCAAGATCGTAAGAGATGGGAAAGAGCCACCGTGGTACAACGACCGAGTTAAAAAACAGCTGCGGAAGCAAAGGGAACTTCACAGCAAACATAAACATAGCCAAAGCCTTCCAGACAAATAAAAATTACACGAAGCGAAATGTAGTGTGAGGAGGGCCATGCGAGAGGCGTTCAATGAATTCGAAAGTAAAGTTCTATGTACTGACTTGGCAGAAAATCCTAAGAAATTTTGGTCTTATGTCAAAGCGGTAGGTGGATCAAAACAAAATGTCCAGACACTCTGTGACCAAAATGGTACTGAAACAGAGGATGAGAGACTAAAGGCCGAAATACTAAATGTCTTTTTCCAAAGCTGTTACACGGAGGAAGACTGCATTATAGTTCCTTCTCTAGATTGTCGTACAGATGACAAAATGGTAGATACCGAAAAAGACGACAGAGGGATAGAGAAACAATTAAAATCGCTCAAAAGAGGAAAGGCCGCTGGACCTGATGGGATACCAGTTCGAATTTACACAGAGTACGCGAAGGAACTTGCCCCCCTTCTTGCAGCGGTGTACCGTAGGTCTCTAGAAGAGCGTAGCGTTCCAAAGGATTGGAAAAGGGTACAGGTCATCCCCGTTTTCAAGAAGAGACGTCGAACAGATGTGCAGAACTATAGACCTATATCTCTAACGTCGATCAGTTGTAGAATTTTGTAACACATATTATGTTTGAGTGTAATGACTTTTCTGGAGACTAGAAATCTGCTCTGTAGGAATCAGCATGGGTTTCGAAAAAGACGTTCGTGTGAAACCCAGCTCGCGCTATTCGTCCACGAGACTCAGAGGGCCATAGACATGGGTTCCCAGGTAGACGCCGTGTTTCTTGACACCCGCAAGGCGTTCGACACAGTTCCCCACAGTCGTTTAATGAACAAAGTAAGAGCATATGGACTATCAGACCAATTGTGTGATTGGATTGAAGAGTTCCTAGATAACAGAACGCAGCATGTCATTCTCAATGGAGAGAAGTCTTCTGAAGTAAGAGTGATTTCAGGTGTGCCGCAGGGAGTGTCGTAGGACCGTTGCTATTCACAATATACATAAATGACCTTGTGGATAACATCGGAAGTTCACTGAGGCTTTTTGCGGATGATGCTGTGGTATATCGAGAACTTGTAACAATGGAAAACTGTACTGAAATGCAAGAGGATCTGCAGCGAATTGACGCATGCTGCAGGGAATGGCAATTGAATCTCAATGTAGACAAGTGTAATATGCTGCGAATACATCGAAAGAAATATAGCATGTCAGCAACTAGAAGCAGTTAATTCTATAAATTATCTGGAAGTACACAATAGGAGTGATTTAAAATGGAATGATCATGTAAAGTTGATAGTCGGTAAAGCAGATGCCAGACTGAGATTCATTGGAAGAATCCTAAGGAAATGCAATCCGAAAACAAAGGAAGTAGGTTACAGTACACTTGTTCGCCCACTGCTTGAATACTGCTCACCAGTGTGGGATCCGTAACAGATAGGGTTGGTAGAAGAGATAGAGAAGATCCAACGGAGAGCAGTGCGATTCGTTACAGGATCATTTAGTAATCCCGAAAACGTTACGGAGATGATAGATAAACTCCAGTAGAAGAGTCTGCAGGAGAGACGCTCAGTAGCTCGGTTCGGGCTTTTGTTGAAGTTTCAAGAACATACCTTCATCGAGGAGTCAAGCAGTATATTGCCCCCTACTGCGTATATCTTGCGAAGAGACCATGAGGATAAAATCAGAGAGACTAGAGCCGACACAGAGGCATACCGACAATCTTTCTTTCCACGAGCAATACGAGACTGGAATAGAAGGGAGAACCGATAGAGGTACTCAAGGTACCCTCCGCCACACACAGTCAGGTGGCTTGCTTCAAATGGCTCTGAGCACTATGGGACTTAACTTCTGAGGACATCAGTCCCCTAGAACTTAGAGCTACTTAAACCTAACTAACCTAAGGACATCACACACATCCATGCCCGAGGCAGGATTCGAACCTGCGACCGTAGCGGTCGCGCGGTTCCAAACTGTAGCGCCTACAACCGTTCGGTCAACCCGGCCGGATCAGGTGGCTTGCTGAGTATGGATGTAGACGTAGATTGCTGCTCCAATATCAGTGTTGTTTGCTCCACAATGCGTTCTGATATTGCCACCTTTATTTGTCCCTTGTCTCGTCAATACATGGTAATACAATCACAAAAATCAGTCCTCTGAAATTACGCTACTTTGTCTCGATATTTTTTCAGCATATGAAACGCTACTTACGACGTTTTCAATGAGACCTTTGTGGTACTCTCCATGAAAAGTGACTGCTCCTCCTTTTACATATTTCTCTTTGATTTCGTAGCAGCACCAATAATTCATTACCACAGTTACAAATAAACAGCTGCGTTAAACCAGGGCAAACACGTCTTATATTTATGCTTCGGTCTATGTCTAGAGCGTAAATAATCCGTGCCATACCGAAGTGACATGATAATCGCAGTCAGATGTTGAGAAGACGCTGTGCTCACGCCAGCAATATTTTTACGGTATGGTCGCTTCCTAGACAACAATGCTGTCTTGCTTGTTTGCAACGCAAATACAGTACAACGAATCATATTTACAGCAAGTGAGAGTCAATTATTTGTTTTTTGTCACTGAATTTTTCCCCACAAGGCTTTAGAAGTCTGTTCACACTCAACTTACTTTGTTTCGGTTCACGTTGATTCATTACGAATTTACTAAATGCCACAGGGACGTATTCCTGTTTCTTCTTCTTAAAATATCGGGAGTTACTGTATATGTATTTCAGACAGTGAGCCTGGATGAAAGTAGAGGGAAGGTCATTGTTCGATCTACGTGTTCCCATTTAACCTTCTTCTGAGCCAACATGAATCCAAAAACAAACTAGCGTAATACTGCGTTACATTTACAATGAACTACTTGTATCACAGTCACTCCTGGGTGTAATCCGCGGCTATCATATTTAAATGAATCCTTCAGAGAGGAAAAAAGGCATCATAAGAAGTGAATGACTTTGATGTGACAAAAAATTAATGTTGATCTATAATCGCATATCAATAAGGTGACGACTTTGTTATTTCATGCATTATGAAACATTACCCTAAAAAAAGATGACAGTTTCTGCTAACACAAATTTTTTCACTGGAGTATTTATAGTACGCTGATAAGTTATGGAGTACGAAACCTTATTCGTTCATCAGTAGACCTATAATTACGGTATTGTAACACGAAATCAACCCATCCAGTATGAAGAAGTCTTCTGTGTTATACAACACATGCCGTTCCTTGCCCAGTTTCTATAGGACGAATGTGTGGTCGACTGAAAACCCGAGATGTAAGGGCAGTTGGTGACTGACCGAAAAGTTTGCAACTGTAGTCAGTACCAGTAAAACATGAAATTCAACAAAAGAACATCGTTCCTAATAAGACATAAAATGCTTCAATTTGGCCACCAAGTAAGGCATATAGTAGCTTTGTGTGGTCCACCAGGTAAGTGTTTTTTTCCATATAATGGGATTACCTGAAAACTCCACCGTTAATCTGGCGCTGGAGCTAAGGTTGATAACGTACTTTGTGGTCGACTCGGAGGTAGCGGGTTTCGAATCCTAGTGATGGAAAAACTTTTCATGGCCAGTATTTGGTCTACAAGGGGAATGGGAATGAGGGGAAGTTGGTTCATTGTCCTGGGTGAAGTTTCAAACCTCTCAGAGGTGGCTCATAGACAGCGCGCATGTGACACCCTGATGTTTATCCGTCCTTTGGATGGGGATATGAAACTTGCCGACGCTCTTGAAGATTCACTTAAGCTAAAAGATTCACACTTTGCGAACGAAAGGTGTCACGTGTGAGAGGAAAAAAAAGTGTTTCCAATGAAGTGGCCGAATAATACCTCAGATCCTAGTCAGTGCCACACGACTTGGGAGTTTTCCAGCCGACACTTCCATATCACTCTACCTTAAAATCTTTTGTTTGTATTGTCATTAGACACGTTCAATTTTCTTCTTTATAATTCTAAGTATTCCTTCGTTATGGTCTTTGTTCTGTCTTCATTTAACATTCTTTTGTTTATTTACCAAAATTTTTTCACTCATCAGTCAGAATACTTGCTAAACCCTGTATAATTCCCATTGCGATAAGAGACGATATTGAAGTGACAAGTTTAAAGCATCGACCACACGACTTTTTGAAATATACTATCTGATCAAAAGTATCCGGACAACTATCAGCGGAAATTAATAAGAGGTGTGTCTACCGTACGACTTTATGTCGACTTGAACTCTGCAAGGTGACACTTTCGATAAGTTCTGAATTTCTGTAGAGGAATGGCAATCAGAGAAGGTAGTGATGTTGGACGCAAGGGTCTGGAGCAAACTGGGCATTCTAATTCGTCACACAGGTGCTTCATTGGGTTCATGTAGGTACTCTCGGCAAGCCACGCCATTTAAGGAACGTTGTCCAAAAACCATTGTCTCGCTGGTGCTGCTTTATGACAAGAAGCACTGTCCTGCAGATAGAAACAGTCATTGTCTCAGGACTGTTCCTCTACTGTGTGCAGTACACAATGCTGCAAAATGTGCTCAAGTCCTTCCGCACTTAGCGCTTCCTTAAGGACAATAAGGGAACCACACACTAACAATGAAAAACACCCCCATACCGTAAGACCAGCTCCTCCGTACTTCACTGTCGGCATGTTATTCTCCAAGCGTTCGCTGAACCCACATCCATCCTTTTTACTGCCACAGGATATAGCGGGATTCATCAGTTCGAATCACATGTTCCCGCTCATGCACTGTTCAGTACCACCGCTCTTTACTCCACCGCAATCGTTGCTTAGCACTGACTGCAGAAATTTGTGACTATGAGGACCAACTCGACCATTATGCCCAATTCTTGTTGAATAGCTAAGCACAGTCAGTGTGCTAGATGGACTGGTTGTAGCACTTCCGCATATTTAATGCAATTTTTCACTGCCACCTACCACAATACTCGCCGGTCCCTGCCACCAAAACCTGATGTCTGCGAGGTTGTGGTTTAACTTTGGTTATTCCTTAGCGGTTTCCACTTCGCAGGTACATGACCAACAATCGACCTGAGCAGCCTTACAAGGCTTGAAATAACCCTGATGAGTTTGTTACTCAGATTATACCCAATGACTAGTCCACGTTCTAAGTCGCTGAGCTTTCGTTCCACAAAATTTCGGGAGAATTGCCGGATATTTGTAACCTCCTGCCACAGTTTTTCGGCGCACAGTCTTCTGGCTATCTTCAGGCGATACTGACGAATACGCACTGAGCTCTGGTATTTAATGCCCCGCCGACACTTGCGTGGTGGATTCAGTTGGCGTTGCGCGTGCGCTACTTGAGCGCGTTCGACAGTGAGTCTCTTAGTAATCGAGACGGCGGTTTTCAATTGAATTCGGGATAGAATCCAATTGTTGAAAAACTTCGTATCCTCCATAGTCGGCGTAGTTCTGTGATGGAACCGCGGGAAGACAATCGAACTGATATCGATGTGGCGAGTTTTCACCACGGACGGCGCGCGGTCCAACAGAATCGAACGCACTCAAGTAGCGCACGCGCAACGCCAAATGAATCCACTACGCACGTGCCGGCGGGGCATTAAATACCAGAGCTCAGAGCGTATTCGCCAGTATCACCTGAAGATGGCCAGAAGACTCTGCGCCGAAATATTGTGGAAGTAAATTACAAATATAAGGCAGTTCTCCTGAAATTTTGTGGTACAACATGTACGCCGGGAAAGTCTTAAATCTCATTCTCAGCTTTTTTCTGACCGACCCATTCTGCTGTTACTACTGGTACTTCTCTACTCACAATACAGTATTCCCCGCTTCCTTTTACACTGGCGGGTCTGCTTCTCTTGACATGTAGTGGCCAATTCACAATTACATAGGTGTGCCTGGGTACTTATGACCAGATAGTGTGTATGAATGGCAGACGCCGACAGCGCGCTGAGTATGACGTCTTAACTAGCGAATTTTATTTGGCACGTCATCGTGTGAAGTTTCTCTGCACACATCCTCGTACCAACTGACCTATCCATGTACACTTGATAGCTTCATTCTGCCAGTACCCTCATACTCAAGAGATTCCTAAGAAGATTTCCTACGAACCTTACATGACTAGCACTCAGTGGAGAAAGCATAGCTTAAGAACGTAGTTTGGGAAGCAGGAGAGAGAATCTGTGATGCTAGGTTAAATGCGTTAGTAAAAGAATTGCACGCAAAACGCGTGGCTTGAGGATCGTGTTGTACATCGGTTTAGGAACATCGTTTTAATCTGCACGGAAGTTGTGTTTGTTGTGACATCCGTCATCTACACCACTATCAGACATCTTCCGCTTCGGGCTAGCGTGGAAAGTCAAGGCGTGACTTCCCTTTCGCTTCCCAACCATAGGTCCTACTCTTGAAGATTTTCATGATGGTGTAAAAGATTTTCTTGCCAATATACATCGTCTCTACAACTGAATGCTTGACATTGTAAGTACGGTGAGATTCCACATTTTATTAGTATAAGTGTATCAGTGCATAACCACAGCAATTGCCTTGGTAACCCACTGATGTAAGAATACTGATTACTCATAGCCATGCCGGACAGAAATTAGTCACACCGGGAGAAACCAAGCTACTACAGTGTAATCTGCCTTTTCCCATTACAATAATCTCTCTTCTGCAAGAATGAGGGTCCACAAGTTTCTTCAGATGCGCCATGCCCACCAGAAACCTCTCATTGATGATAAGATACCACAGAGCTGCCAAAGTGTGGGGATGTTGATCGTATGTTTCATCTGTTGTTCCAAGTAGTCCCAGATATTTTGTTTGAGACTATGATCTGATAATTTAGCGGGACAGTCGCGAGCGTTAGTGTGTCCAACTGTTCGTTAAATAAGGCGCATATACATGCAACTCTGCGAATGCGTCTGTTGTCGTCATGGGAGTGTCCCAGTCTCCACGCCTTACTCACCGTGGAGATTAGAAGAAAGGGGAACATTTGATCACCAAGAATAATGAAATAAACATCTTGGTTCATTTTCACGATAACCTAGATGAGTGGGCCCAAGCCATGGAGCGAAAAATACCACTGACGTTGTGAGGTAACGGGAGATTTGTGGCGCCTAGGAAATATTCTAAGTTTGGAGTTGGCATGGCCGCGCAGGGGCGTCTCGGCGGGCCACGGTCCCGCCACAACCACGTGGTGCCGAGCGTTAGCTGAGCATGAGGGTGTGGCCCCAGCACGTCGTATATCGGCCGCGTGCGTGGGAATTCCATGCTGATGCTGTGTCAATGAAAGAGACTTGTATGCTGAGAGTGCTAAAAATGGCACACATTTCACAGTTCGTATAAAAATTAATAGTAGACAGATGAATCATGATACCTCAAAAAGAAACATGTACATTACCATTATTTGCACAACGATTCTGATGGTGTAAATTATAGAAGTAACGCCCAGCAACGAATTTCCAAAATCTAAATGGTTCATCCGATTTCGTCGATCGACATTTCTTTAGAAAGCTATTAGTGTAAAAATAAATTGGTATGAATTACAGGCATATAACTTGAATAGTAAATGAGTTATTGGACGTCAAAGTGGCCAATTACTATCGATTGTGTCAGGCCATAAGTACTCCACAGTTACACGAAAAAATGATAGCAGCATGCTTACAAATACATTTATTAATTGGTGTCTTTGTTTATATCCAATACATTATATTAATGAATAAACTGGTCAAATATTTACCGTGTTCTAGAAAACACAGAGACATTAGGCTACTGGCCCACTTTTGCTTCCTATTCCTTTGATATATGTTTATTTACTGTGTTTATGTATTTAATAATGTGTGTTAGAGCGTGTTTATCGTCCAGCCGTAGGAGTATTTATTTAATTTCAAGTTATTTAAATGTAAATCCAGTATTTCGAATATGTTTCAAAATATTTGTGAGGTTGCGTTGGTTTGGAGACATGACGGGAGCGCTGTTCCAATCACAGCTCTCGTTAGTATTGGAGGCGGCTCCCGAGGTGAATGGAGGGAGAGTTCTGAACAGTGCAGCGCGAGGGGCAACACGGGTCAGGACGGGAGGTGCTGTACGCGACGGCGTGATGGACGCACGGTCGCAGGAGAGACTTGGAGAGTGTGGAGTGGTTTGCGCGTGGTCGCGACAGACAGAAATACTTCGGAGTGCCAACTTGTGCACTTCTGAGATTTCTGTGGCTTCTACAGTGAAGACATACTGTGCATTTAGAAGTGAATATCTCGCGAGTTATGTTGTCGTTCGTAACCAATTACGTGCAGTAGGAATCTAGTTTTTCCCTGCTATTCAACTTATGTTTTATTTACTTGCTGGGCCATCGACAACAATAGATGTTTTGCAGAAAGATACTGCATTCTCAACCGTACTTCTACTATCATACTAATCAATTAAAGTCGTTAAGATAGTACCTGCAGATTTTATTTAACTGCAATCTTTCATTTATAAATTTCTACGTTACATACGCAATTGCCGAGTGATAGGAACCTTTGACCATTTGATTCATGTGTATATTCATATTGTATTCTGTGGACTCAGCAGTATTTGGCTTGTAAAGCGGCAAATACGTATCCCAGCTTATAGACAACGAAACCAGCCAAAACTTTTAATATTTCAACTCTGAGTCGGACGGTACGTAGTTGAGGACCATTTATTATTTGAAAGCTCTTAGTGTATCATGGAACCGCCTCCGGCATGGTGTAAATCCTGCACACCCTGTGGGCTGAACATCTAGTCGGCCCGTCAGTCCACTCGACTCCTTGCATCATGCTCATTTTTGCGTTTCATCACGTCTCTCTACCTCGATCTGTCTTATTGAGATTCTTCTGTACAACTGATTGGCCCGTCACACGACCACCTTCACTAGGATGGTTTACGCCAAAGTATGGATCAGATGACCATATCTGGTACCAGCTATACACCGTCTGCAGCGCTCCGAAGCTATCAGTGTACTCTTTTAAGTGGTGACTAATATTGGTAAGCTTACTTCCACAAGTTGCGACCCTTGGTGATCAAATGTTGACTTCACTTCTACATTTTAACAGTAAGTATGCTGTGTCCACTTCCATCTTCCAAGATGACAATAGACGTGTTCGCAGGGCTGCATACATAAGCTCCAGGTTTGACGAACACTCTAACTCTTCCGAGTGTCCCGGTAAATCACCCGGTCTTAATCTTAAAACGACGATCCAGGAAGTGCAGTATGAATTTCTTTTACTTACGCCAGCCATCACAAAACTTTTGGTCCTTAGACTACCGGTTTCGGTTAGCAATGACAGAACTGCATGGAGTCTGTTATGAACAGTAGCGCAGTGTACACAATATGACTCTCCCAGAACTGTGGCCTAGTTTACACCATATTGTAAATACAATATGTGATCAAAAGTGTCCAACACCCCCCCAAAACATACGTTTTTCATATTAGATGCATTGTGCTGCCACCTACTGCCACGTACTCCACATGAGTGACCTCATTAGTTATTAGACATCGTGAGAGAGCAGAATGGGCCGCTCCTCGGAACTCAAGCACTTCGAACTTAGTCAGGTGACTGGGTGTCACTTTTGTCATTCGTGTGAACGCGAGATTTCCACACACCTTAACATCTCTAAATCCACTGTTTCCGACGTGATAGTGAAGTGGAAACTTAAAGGGACACGTATAGCACAAAAGCGTACAGGCCGAGTTCGTCTGTTGACTGACAGAGACTGCCCTCAGCTGAAGAGGGTCGTAATGTGTAATAGGCAGACATCTTTCAAAACCATCACACAGGAATTCCAAACTGCATCAGGATCCACTGCAAGCACTACAACAGTGAGAAAAATTGGATTTCATGGTCTAGCGGCTGCTCATAAATTACACATCACGACGGTAAATGCCGAACGAAGTCTCGCTTGGTGTAAGGAGCGTAAACATTGGATGATTTAACAGTGGAAAAACGTTTTGTGGAGCGACGGCTCGCGGTACACAATGTGGCGATCCGATGGCCTGGTGTGGGTATGGCGAATGCCCGGTGATCGTCATCTGCCAGTGTGTGTAGTGCCAATAGTAACATCCGGAGGCGGTGATGTTATGGTGTAGACGTGTTTTTCATATAGGGGGCTTGCATCTCTTGTTGTTTTGCCTGAGACTATCACAGCACAGGCCTACATTTATGTTTTAAGCACCTTCTTGCTTCCCACTGCTGAAGAGTAATTCGGGGATGGTGACTACATCCTTCAATACGATAGAGCACCTGTTCATAATGCATGGCCTGTGACGGACTGGTTACACGACAATAACGTCCCTGTAATGAACTGCCTGCACAGAGTCCTGATCTGAATCCTATAGATCACCTTTGGGAGGAGGTTTTGGAACGCCGACTTCGTGCCATGCCTCACCGACCGACATCGACGCCGCTCCTTAGTGCAGCACTCCGCGAAGAATGGGCTGCCATTCCCCAAGAAACCTTCCAGGACCTGATAGAACGTATGCCTGTGAGAGTGGAAGGTGTCGTCAAGGCTAAGGGTGGACCAACACCATATTGAATTCCAGCATAACCGATGAGGGGCGCCACGAACTTGTAAGTCATTTTCAGACAGGTGTCTGGATACTTTTGATCGCATAGTGTATGTGCGACAAAGCTATGCTGATTTTGTGCATATTTTGTGGCGATCCCACTATGGTTTTATTATATTAGGACAAGTTGCAAAACAGACCTGAATGTCGTCATTGCTGAACGAAACGGACAATCTAAGGACCAAAAGGTTTGTGATCATTGGCGGAAATAAAAGACATTCATTCTAAGCTTACTTTGCTGTACACCAAGATGTGTCATATTTCCCCATTTAGTCACAAGCGAATTGAACACCTTCGAAAACGCGTTACAATGTACATGCGCCCAGAGCACGGAGCAGCTGCTCAGCGGTCTGTCGGCGGTGTCCACCCGTGCGTCACCTCGCCTTTATTTCGGCAGCAGCAGCAGCAGCGCAGCCCGCGCACGCCGGCACTGGCGCCGACAAGGCCCGGCCAGCAGAGCGCCTTCTTCCACTCAATCTACCTGTCTCCCCTCCAGGCTCGCCGAGAAAGGAACGAGATGATTTTTGCTGGGAAATGGCTACGGAGATGATTTTTGCCGGGTCGGCCCTCCGGGGAGAGAGCCCCTTTCCTCGGCGACCCGCCCTCTGACCATTCCTCTTGCCGGGGGCCTGGGGTGGGCGCGTCTCCTGCCGCCACCCCTCGCGCGCGCCGCCCCCGCCGCCCCCCCGTCGCCCCCGCAGCCGTCGCCGCCGCCCCCGCCCGCCCCCGGCAAGCGCTGCTCCTCCTGCCGCCCGCGCGCGGTGATCTACGGCACTCGAGTTCTCATAACTTCATCCGACCCGATCATGGCCCACCGGGGACCGTATGACAAATGTATCCTTCCGCCAACTTCAAATTAGTTCCGGCCTCTCACAGCGACGGCTCGCACGCGCACACGCCGCCGCCGCGCCGGCCGGGGTGAGAACGCGGAGACCGTATTGCCGCTACACGTAATATAACAGATAACGTCAACCACTGTCTTCGCGCGCCCGCCTCCCCTTGCTTACCAGGCTGCACGCCTCATTCGTCCGCTGTAGACGCCCCTTCACTTGACTGCCAGAGAGGCAGCTCCTCGTTTCATCTCCTCTCTCTTTTGTCGGCGCGAATGGTGCGTATTGTCTTCCCAAAGAGAAATAAATCACTCTTCATTACCGTACTCGTGGCAGCAGAACTCCACGCAGCGAAGCCGCGCCGATTTCAATTGTCAGCCACAGATCGCATCAATTGCTTTCATGAGTGATAGTGGAAATGTCGTGACCTGATTTCCCTACAGAATTTCTAGACAAAGAAAAAAGGTGAAATACCTTATGTCGAGCATTGTATCTGTTGTGTCAGGCACAGATCCACGTTTCCGTTTGTGGAAGGGGAGAGGGGAAGGGAGATCACAGTATGAAACCTCCCCCCCCCCCCCCCCACCTCTCTCTTACACCTAGATCTAGTTTGTTCCGTCATTGTTTAGCACATTATTTTAGCATAACTCCCGAACCTGTACAGAAAGTTGGAATAGAGTTCAACATAAACGTCATTTCCACCCTTTGTACTGCTCATGAAAAACACACATCGCATGTTGTACCACCACACAGCGAGATCTTCAAAGATGGTGGTCCAGACTGATGTACACAACGGTACCTCTGATACCCAGCAGCACGTCCTCTTGCATTGACGCATGCCTGTATTCGTCGTGGCATATCCAGAAGCCCATCAAGGCACTGTTGGTCCGGACTTTCCCACTCCTCTACGGTGATTCGCGTAGATCCTTCTGAGTGGTTGTTGAGACGTCGTCCTCAAACAGACCTTTTCAATCTATCCCAGGCATGTTCTATAGGGTTCATGTCTAGAGAACATGCTGGCCACTCTAGTCGAGCGATGTCGTTATCCTGAAGGAAGTCATTCACAAGATGTGTACGATGTGGGCGCAATTGTCGTCCATGAAGACGAATGTCCAAGGCGTTGAGCCTAACCGGGTTGCCTTCAAACAGGTCTCCGACGATTATCTGGTTGAAGCCAGATGCGGCACTCATCGGTGAAGATAACGTAATGCCAATTCTGAACGGTCCTTTCGGCATTTTGTTGGGTCCAACTGTACCGCGTTGCGTGGTATCGTGGTTGCAAAGATGGACCTCGCCATGGACGTTGCGCATCATGCAGCCTATTGTGCACAGTTTTGAGTCGTAACACGACGTCCGGTGGCTGCACGAAAAGCGTCATTCAACATGGTAGCGTTGCTGTTAGGTTTCCTCCGAGCCATATCCGTAGGTAGCTGACATCCACTGCGGTAGTAGCCCTTGGGCGGCCTGAACGAGGCATGTCATCGACAGTTCCTGTCTCTCTGTATCTCCTCCATGTCCGAACAACATTGTTTTGGTTCCCTCCGAGACCCCTGGACACTTCCCTTGTTGAGAGCCCTTTCTGCCACAAAGTAACAATGCGGACGCGATCGATTGGCGGTATTGACCGTCTAGACATGGTTGAACTACATACAACACGAGCCTTGTACCTCCTTCTTGGTGGCATGACTGGAACTGATCGGCTTTCGGACCCCCTCCGTCTAACAGGCGCTGCTCATGCATGGTTGTTTACATCTTTAGGCGGATTTAGTGACATCTCTAAACAGTCAAAGGGTCTGTGTCTGTGATACAAAATCCATAGCCAACCTCTGTCTTCAGGAGTTCTGGGAACTGGGGCGACGCAAAACTTTTTTTGATGTGTCCAGTTAAACTTTTGAAAATTTTTCTTGGAACTATTTTGAAACTGGTGAATATGGTCGAAATTTTTATGTAACTGAAAAGGGTAACACAAATATGTGTGAGATACGAAAGAGAAATCACTCGTTGGACATGTGTTCGATTTCTGGTTACAGCACCAATTTTAACTGACACACCCGTCACTGAAATTGCGACAGATGAAAATATTTGCACCAGCCTGCGAACTCCATGAAAGTTATTATTATCTATATTACAATAAAAATATACTTACTAGATATACAGGGTGGTCCACAATTATAACGATAATTTATACTGTGAAAGCGCATAATAAGAGAAACAAAAACATACCATTAAACGTGGTTCCGCATACTTGCGACTGAGTGGGTATGAGACGCCACGAATCTTCAGGATGAAATAACATCCTAAGTAGTACAAAAGTATTTGCAATGTAAACCATTCTGTTAAACCCCCATATAATTGGACTTTAATTCCAACTAGGACAATTGGCGGCTCATACACTCGGCAATTATAATAGGTCGTCAGAAATATGGAAATACAAAAACACAACACAATACCATAGCTAATATTCAAAATAGTGACAAGATCAGGTAACGATGATGGAGGTGGATAGTGATCACGCATCCTTCTCTCCAAAATAGACCACAAAGGTTCAATAATACTGAGATCTAATGACTGTGGTGGACAGGGAAGATGCGACAACTTATCCTCGTGTTCACAAAACTAGATCTGGTCGGTGCGATCTGTGTGAATGGGGGCGCTGTCGCTGTCGTCTTGGAATTCAGCATCACTATTGGGGAACAAACATTATACCATGGAATGGACCTATCAGCGAATAAGGTCACACAATCTTTATCAGTAATGGTACCTTGCAGAGTAATGATGGGGCCCATAGAATACCAAGACACAGCTGCTCAAATCGACACCGAACCCTCGCCATGTTTCACTCTTGGGATGTAAACTTGGTCAGAAGCAGGAAACTGTGTGAAACATGACTCATCCGACCAAATAATTTTCTTCCATTGCGTCATAGACCAGGTTTTACTGGCTTCGTCACCGTATTTTACTGTTACGGGCACTTTCATCACTGATGCGAGGTTTTGGAATTCCTGCACACTCTGCAGTTACCAACTTATTCAGCTCCCTACGTCTTATTTTGTTGCTAACAGCGTTCGTGAGTGCGACGTTCAGCTCTGCAGTGACTTTTGCAGCTCTCGTCCGCATTGTGACTTAGCGAATGACGTTTTTCCACTTTCGTCGTATGTGGTGTAAATATTCGATATGATGCCCGTTGAAACACCAAACACTTTGACTATCTTGGTTGCCAAAGCACCACTATATGAGCACCAACAATTTGCCCACGTTCGAATTCACTTAGCTCCGACATAATGCACTCACGGCTACACAGAACACGTTCTGACAGCGACTGCCCCGTGCAATGTATTGAGGACAATGCACAGCTGCCGTTCGTGCTCAAATATAACAGTGCAACCTACAGGCTTGGCTACCATCTACCCTTATGTTCAGACATGCATTTCTGGGGATGTTCCCATAGTTCTGTCCAATCCCTGCAGCCCGCAAATGGGTCGTTTGTGGCCCTATGTTTACTGGAACGTTTTTTTCCCCCCCCTACTGTTACCCGTTCCAGTTTTCGCTGTTAATTACGATACAGTCCGTATACAAATTTTGCAAATTTGGCGCCTCTACCGTCCGCCACAACTTGGCGCCACTTCGGCCTCTTGGGTCTTGAACCAGCCCTGCGAATCGTTCGATAAGCGCTACTAGTGTAAATCAAAGTCTGCAGGCCATGGCCATGAGAGCATGCTGTTTCTTTCACTCGCTTCAACCTACATTCGAGAAGTCGGTCTCTCACTTTTTTCTTAGTGGAGAGTCTTCCGTCTTGCGCTTTTCAGCTTCCTGCCGTGCCGGATTTGTTGTTGACAGCAGGTACGGTCAGTCTCTGAATGGGTCCTCTTACCTGTTTTGGAAACTCTCTGCAGGTGGTTAGGTATTAAGTCCATAGACGTTGTCAAGCCCTCACAAAATCTGTTAAAAACTATCCTACCGGTATGTTACACGTAGTTTCTAATTTTTAGAATTTCTCGCTTTTTAGAGACACTTTCGCTTCAGTCTACGAAAGTTGTGCAGTGAAACTTCAACTACTCAAATTAAACTCGAAAAATGAGAACAGAATGCCATTTGCTAAAACATTAATTTTACAATACATTTATCTGGTACCGGTATGCTACCAAAGTTCTCACAACAAGAACTTCATAGAAATCATAATACAGTTAGGCTCTGGAGCAAGAAGAGTTTGTTGTTGTCGTCCTTGTTGTTGTTGTTGTTGTTATGGTCTTCAGTCCTGAGACTGGTTTGATGCAGCTCTTCATGCTACTCTTTCCTGTGCAAGCTTCTTCATCTCCCAGTCCCTACTGCAACCTACATGCTTCCGAATCTGCTTAGTGTATTCATCTCTTGGTCTCCCTCTATGATTTTTACCCTCCACGCTGCCCTCCAATACTAAATTGGTGATGCCTTGATGCCCTCAGCATCACACAACTTAATTCGACTACATTCCATTATCCTCATTTTGCTTTTGTTGACTTTCATCTTATATCCTCCTTTCAAGACACTATCCATTCCATTCAACTGCTCTTCTAAGTCCTTTGCTGTCTCTGACAGAATTACAATGATCTCACAGTTTTTATTTCTTCTCCACGGATTTTAATACCTACTCCGAATTTTTCTTTCTTCACTGCTTGCTCAATATACAGATTGAATAACATCAGGGAGAGGCCACAATCCTGTATCACTCTCTTCCAAACCACGGCTTCCCTTTCATGCCCCTCGACTCTTATGACTGCCATTTGATTTCTGTACAAATTGTAAATAGCCTTTTGCTCCCTGTATTTAACCTTCAGAATTTGAAAGAGAGTATTCCAGTCAACATTGTCAAAAGCTTTCTTTAAGTCTACAAATGCTAGAAATGTAAGCTTGCCTTTCCTTAATCTAGCTTCTAACATAAGTCGTAGAGTCAGCATTGCCTCACGTGTTCCAATATTTCTACGGAATCCAAACTGATCTTCCCCGAGGTCGCCTTCTACCAGTTTTTCCATTCATCTGTAAAGAATTTGCGTTGGTATTTTGCGGTCGTGACTTATTAAACTGATAGTTCGGTAATTTTCACATGTCAGCACCTACTTTCTTTGGGATTGGAATTATTATATTCTTCTTGAAGTCTGAGGGTATTGCGCCTGTCTCATACATCTTGCTCACCAGATGGTAGAGTTTTGTCAGGACTGGCTCTCCCAAGGCTGTCAGTAGTTCTAATGGAATGTTGTCTACTCCCGGGGCCTTGTTTCGACTCACGTCTTTCAGTGCTGTCTCAAACTCTTCATGCAGTATCATATCTCCCATTTCATCTTCATCTACATTCTCTTCCATTTCCATAATATTGTCCTCACGTGTATCACCCTTGTATAGACCCTCTATATACTCCTTCCAACTTTCTGCTTTCCCTTCTTTGCTTAGAACTGGGTTTCCATCTGAGCTCTTGATATTCATACATGTGGTTCTCTTTTCTCCAAAGATCTCTTTAATTTTCCTGTAGGCAGTATCTGTCTTACTGCCAGTGAGATAAGCCTCTAAATCCTTACATTTGTCCTCTAGCCATCCCTGCTCAGCCAGTTTGCACTTCCTGTTGATCTCATTTTTGAGACGTTTGTATTCCTTTCTGCCTGCTTCATTTACTGCATTTTTATATTTTCTCCTTTCATCAATTAAATTCAATATTTCTTCTGGTACCCAAGAATTTCTACTAGCCCTCGTCCTTTTACCTACTTGATCCTCTGCTGCCTTCACTACTTCATTCCTCAAGGCTACCCATTCTTCTTCTACTGTATTTCTTTCCCCCATTTCTGTCAATTGTTCCCTTATGCTCTCCCTGAAACTCTGTACAACCTCTGGTTTAGTCAGTTTATCCAGGTCCCATCTCCTTAAATTCCCACCTTGTTGCAGTTTCTTCAGTTTTAATCTTCACTTCATAAGCAATAGATTGTGGTCAGAGTCCACATCTGCCCCTGGAAATGTCTTAGAATTTAAAACCTGGTTCCTAAATCTCTGTCTTACCATTGTATAATCTATCTGAAACCTGTCAGTATCTGCAGGATTCTTCTATGTACACAACCTTTTTTTATGATTCTGGAATCAAGTGTTAAGAGTTTATAGGCAACAAATCATTGCAGAAAGCCAGTAAAGTCCATGATGCTTAAACTCCATTTAAATTTGAAAGCAACGCCACAAAAATTCTCTAACACTTATTTCCAAATGTATAAGTTATCTCACATCTCACAGCAATCATGACAACCCCATAATACTAACAAGACCTATATGGCTCCAAAATGAGCCCAGCTCAGAATCATTCCAACACAGATTTTAGTGTCAACAGTTCCACTCATCTAACCACTGTAAGTTGTTTGGGCTTTCTGTTTTCTGTCCACACAGATAACTGGTAGTTTCCATACCTAAGTTTCACCTGAAACAAAGATACTATATGCTACAGCTTTTGCTGCCCAGCAAGATACGAAAAAATCCACGTGAGTTCCGATAACAAGGTTAGCACTTCACAGTTATTTGAAAATGAGGTAATATCAAAAACTCACAGTATACTCAATAGTCAAACTATCACCAAAATCGAATGTACTTTAGTATAGAATTATTCAGAAGGCCTACCGCATAACAGTCCCTTGACTCGATCCAGCCGTACCACAGAACAGGTAGCTGCTCCCATCTACCATGTTCCATCAAAGCAACATTCCATCATGTCCATGCTGTATGGGCCTCATTTCTCTCCAATGGCAGTTACTCAAACTCTCCACAGATTTAACCACAGTAATCACTTGAAGGTTCCATGTCATTTACAGAACACCAACTACTGTAGCCTCACTTGTTACAACATTTTCGGATATGTTCTACTGCACACACAGCCCACACTTGCTTTTTATGGCTCCATGTAACAACCATCCTGGTTGATCCATAGTCCTCCCAGCAATGCATGACATGCATCCCATCGACAGTCACAAACCTATTGATAGGCAAATATGTGTGAAATGGCACAAAGTTAGCTGAGAAACTGATATGTGTAAAACCATTAACACTTCAAGAGGGTACTTCCAAAGGTAAGTTACAAATTATCATGGTTGGCCAAGAAGTGTTATTGAATGTGCAATACAATTCAAAGTGACACAGTATATGACACTATTTGTCAACATAGTCACCAAGTCTCTGTAAATAATGGTCGAACTTTCCACGAATCATTCAATTCTTTGATGACAAAAATCCCCTTTTTGGTCAGGGAGCCTTTCGAGAACTGCATTGCAAATGTTCTCAGATGTACTTTCAGCTTGCTGAAAATATGTAAATTTCATGGTGCAAGATTTGCACATCCCGATGAGGTATCACCCATATTTGTCCAGCCTTAGTGAAATTGTTAGCACCATTTCACTATGGCTGGATGCAGCAGTGCATTTGGTCCACTTGTGATTAGAATTTCATCTGCGTACAATTTAGATGTTTCACCCACAAGAATTACACTTCCCTGCATACTCATGGACTGTTCGAGAAAATTTATCCACTCAAGCAACTCTGCCTCAGTACAGTTTCACCTGTGTCAGTGTTTGCTACTAATTCTGTTACTCACAGTATACAGATCTTGGCACATGAGTGAACCTGATGACCCACTCAGCTTGGCACTTGAAGCAGCTGCTCTTAGTTGTAATATGTCCTGTATTGTAATCTTACAGCTGTGAAGCCTCTGGCACTCCTCTCAGCATGGCACCCCAAGTGGTGGCTTACATGGCTTCGACCTTAAACCTATCCTGCTCATACTTCAGCTTTGGAGTACATTTCCAGTTGCTGCACCAATTCAGAACTATACTGTGATGCATTTTTTATCCATACCACAGCAGAACTATGTACTCTAGTCTGACAATGCAATTATCTGACCACACAATGGTGATATTGTGGGACAACTTGTGTAACTTACTGTCTGAAGAACTGTTCTTTAGTGATGGAAGAGTCGTGACCTCCAAGAGCTCCATCCAGCCCTACTCCCTCCCTCCAATCCTCACCCTGGCTGCCATAACCAGGCACGTTGGTGTCACTATTTCAATTTATCCAAAGCATAATTTTGACAAAGTGTGATATATTGTATAGTAGGAGCATGTGGTCTGATACATACGTCTACTGAACAAAGACATACACCAGCTCATGTGTTTGAATCTGTCTAATAACTTCTCTAATTACAATTCTCTCTCTCTCTCTCTCTCTCTCTCTCTCTCTCTCTCTCTCTCTCTCTCTCTCCCCCTCTCAAACTTTGTCAAATGGACCTCAGAAGGCCCAAAGGTACTGACTGACTGCCATGTCATACTCAGCCAATAGGTGTCACTGGATGTGGTAAGCACACTACTATCCCAGCTTTTGTTAGCTTTTATGACTGAAACAGCTGCTTCTTGATGAAGTAGCTCCTCAATTGACCTCAGAAAGCCTGAGTGTGCCCCATTTTCCAACAGTGCTTAACAGACATGGACAGTCATCCATCTATGAGCTAGTCAACCACAACAGAACTTAGCATTAATGATCTAATGGGAACTGGTGTTACCACTGCACCCATTGTCTCTCTGATTAGAATGGCTCCAGAAATAACTGTTACCACTTACAGACTGATGGCCTGATGGAAGGAATGTTTCACTGATTAATGAGCCATGTGAGACTGCTTTGTCATCTGAATGAGATCAGTGCCCGAGAGTTTATTTCTGCTCATAGCAAATAAATACTGTCTATGGGTCACATCAATGAATCAGTTTCCTGTTCTGTGAATAATAATATTTCATGGTACAACAGCCCTTTATAGGGGTTCTTCATATTGCACTCGTTTAGTTCACTGGAAGATGTTATTAAAAGACATTGCAGAAGACCATTCCCAAAAACCATTATCAGAGAGAAATTTAGTGCCTCTTACTCATACGAGTACTATGTAGGGATCATATCTTACACAAGACCTTTCCATCTTTCATGACATCATTGTCTGTGAGACTCTAAACTTCACTCTTTTTTCCTTTCTGCTTATCTTAATTCCTTCCATCTTTCTACTTCATCTTTGTGTGTCTGAAATGTAATTTTGTCTGCAACTCCTTGAAAGTTGATGTGACTGTGTCTTAAAAATTTTCCTGTTTCCCCATATTTAGAAAGAGACAGCTTAAAATCAATTGCTGACATTTTAGTCCCAATTTTCTGTGTTGTCAGCAAGGTAGGCTACATGAATGCCACAGTGAGTTCTTTGTCACTTTTTGCTTACTTGCTGAATGATGACAATGCTCCTATAGCTGTAAGCTGCATATATTCATATGAAAGCAACAATAACTCAAGAAAATAGTAAATAGTTTATGGGAATGTTGAGTTCATTGTTGTCACAGTACTTACTTCCTGCCACAGTAAGCTATCATGACCCATAAATAAAAAGCACTGTAAGACCATTACACAGTGGAGAACCCTATGTTTAATAGCAGAACAGCACTTTGTGGTATGAGAATGAGAGAAAGGCAGAATGCAATGGAGAGCACTAGCAAAATAAGGGAGGAATGTGTTGGCCTAAAATACCACCACCATTGGAGTTGCTAGAGGTGATAAGCTCTGAGGGAGAGGGGGGCATTAGCAGATTGCAGGCACGTCAAATTTAAACAGATATAGATTGGGTATTTCTGTCTCTTGTATGACAAGTAGTAATGTTCATTTTAAACGGGTCTGTAATTGTATAGCAAGTAGATAACTGTAGTTCTGTGATAAACAACCATATAGTCATACAGTCTGTAACTAGAAGCAGTAGATACATGTTAGCTTTGTGGTGAAGGTAGCAGAAGAAGTTTTCAAAGTAACACTTTTTTTTTTTTTTTTTTTTTTTTTTTTTTTTTTTTTTTTTTCTGTGAGGAAAATTAATTTATAGCTGCATATTGGCAATCTACCCTTAATATGGTACTGATACACAACTTAGTTTATGGTGGGCACTGTAATGTTCCTGATTTTCAGAAATAATTTTCTTATGAGTTGTAGTTGTTATTTGGTTCATCTCTCTATTTATTCCTGATGATGGTTATATAGTTTTATGTATTTCTTCTTCAGATACTGCACTCTGTAATATTGCTGAAAGCTAGGTTGCTTAGCACAATATTTAATTCTTTTGGAACAAGTATGACAGGTTTCTTCACATACAGTCACAGATGAAAACAACAAAGCAAATAACATAAAAAGTATACAGCATTGTGATATAAACTAAGGTAACAGACAACCAACTTCATTAAGAATCATAACATCTCATCAAATCTAAAATAGGGACAATCTAAGATTAGGTCTCTCTGAGTTTTAATAATCCTTGACCTGGATCAAACTATCTGCTGAACAATTAGTGTCATTCATTATTTTTGATGGCCACAGACAACTGGGTTGAGAAGGGTACAGTCTCAGGATTACTCTCCATGTCAGGGTCATAATTTATATCAATTATGGATAGTTAGAGTATCTGGGCCATGATTTTACTTTTGATGTAATAACCTCACTGTTTGACATAAGTCTTTTCTGCTTTTTATCAACAGTTTCAGGTATTTTTTCTTGTTTAAGCATGTCTAACAACAGGTCTTCAAAACTTTTGCAACTTACTCCTGGGGATGTACCTGCTTGTTGTGCTTGCACCAGAACTTTGTCTGTGTGGACAGGTACTTCTAGTGTCACTGCACCTGTTAAGCAGGAGACTGCTTCTTGTGCCACTGTGACTGCAGAGGTAGCAACTACTTCCAATGGCACAGTGTCAGTGCATTGTGTGTGTGTGTGTGTGTGTGTGTGTGTGTGTGTGTGTGTGTGTGTGTGTGTGTGTGTGTGCCTCTCCAGGTAAGAAAAACAGCAGAGGAAAGTAAACATGGTATTAATCTGATTACAGCACATGTTGTAAGTGACCACCATTCATCTCTTGGCATTTTTGGGTCCCAGTCAGAAAGATGCTGGAGATGGATCAAAGCTGGGCTGCTGGAATTACTGCAATATCATCCAAAATATTCTGCTGCAGTTCTTGAACACTATGAGGGTTGTTGTGATACACCTTACTTGAGGCTTCCCCATACAAAATGATTGCACACTAACAGATCAGGTGACCTGGGTGGCCAGCTAGGACTGTGATCAGACTGACCTCTTCTAACAACTCTGTCAGGTATGAAGATTGTGTAAATGTACTCCAAGGTTTAGCTGGTTCTATGGGCAGTTGCTCCATCCTGCTGGAAGTAACTATAGGTCTTTTCCTCCTCCATTAATGCTGCCACAAATGGTTTCAAAATGTTGGCAATGTTACACATCAAAGTCAGCAACTGATGGAAGCAGATGGTACCAATAATGTGCTGTGCAGACACTGCACATCAAATCTTGACCTTCCTGTCATGCAGTGAGTTTCTTGGAAGCTATGCAGGTTCTCCACTGCCCAAAACATGTGATTCTTTGAGTTGGCATTATCATTCAGATGAAAACAGGCTTCATCAGACATAAAGAATAGATCCATGTCCAAGCCAATCATTGTTATCTCAGAGAACAGCCAATCACAAAGCTGGAGCCACTGAGGAACTTCTGCTGGTTTTAATTCTTGAGCAACAGAAACTTGGTACACGTACAGGTGTAATATTCATCAGCATGATGGACATGATATGCCAGTCTCTTGTGACAGGTGTCGGATTGATTTGGTAGGACTCTGAAGCATTTCCCAGTAAACTGCAGCCACATTTTCTGTTTTCTGGTGTGCGAACATGTTTCAAAATGCTTTTTGACTTGTTCAAAACAGATCCTGTCTGATGCCATTATCAGGCTAAGCATTTCCTGGCACTCTTTGCTTTCACTTTGACACCATTAAACGTCTCGGCAAACAACTGACCACACCATTTCCATGACTTTATTGTCATGTAATTTTCCAGGATGAGCACCTGCTGCTCCACTGTGAGCACCATTTCAAGGTGTGATTATTTTCATGCATTAATGTCCAATCATATCCAATTGTCCAAGCCACTTTTATTTGCCTCTAGGCATATCTTTCTATTTAGGGATTTTTTTGCATGGAATTTTTCTTTGCTATTTATGCAGTTCACTATCCCACTTGCTCCTGACGCTTTCAAAAACTGTCACATCCAGAAGCTGTGACAGGGATGTAGATTCAAAACAGTGACTTTATTTTGCTGGACAAAAATAATAATTAAATTGAAATATAGGTTGTAGAATCAATATAGATTAATAGTGCTGGTTTTCCTTCACCTTCATTCAGTAAAAACACACCACAGAACCAATTGAAGAATAAAGTTGTTTCCATCCATCACCATGAACTTGCTCAAACTGCAGTTCGGAATGCAGAATCTTGATAAATTCAATTCTCCATTTTACATTTTGCTTTGAACATGCATAGCAGCAGAAGCCTTTGCCCTATCACTGTACAGCATAACAGAGCTGGTGTGTTTTCATGCCCAAATGTACTTCTTAAGCACCTACTTTTTACACCAGTGACAGCAATAACTCTGGTTTTTGGTGGGTCATGGCAGAATGATGTTTCAAAACTACTGAAATACCTCTTTGTTTTTCCATGGAGATTCAGCTCCTTTATGGTGTTTACTAAAACTTCAAAGATGGACTGATTTGATCAAACCTTACATGTTCAATGCTTTGTGGTTTCTTGAGTGACAAGCAATGACTGGTTCTAAAACTACACCAGGTCTCGAATGAGATCCAAAAATTCTTGTTGAAATAAGCCAAACCTTTTTTTCCCCAAACAGTTCACTATCAATTCTTCTTCACCAGCAGACAGGAATGATTCAATGTTACCACTTCTCTTACTGTCTCTTTAAGTAACTGCTTTACCACATGTACTGAGAATATGATGTTTTAAGTAGGCCAAGGAATTTTCTAGAAAGTAGCTGCTCTCCTGGTGGTCCTATTTGCATTCCTAACATCTCCAATGGCTATTCCTAAATCCTGTTTATGATAGCTCAACAGCTCACCTCTGCATTTTTCCAATGTATGTTCTCACGATGACCTAGAAAAAAATGATAAACGTCTGAAAAAAGTTTAGGTTAGGTTAAATTAAGGTTATATTATACATTAGCAGTTCCAATTCAGATATCAGATACTAGGTAAAATTAATTTAACACAGTAATTCACAAGAAAAAATAAACAAAATAGGTTCCACGATGAATTAAAGCATACTCATAACAATAATTACTGTGACTGGAGTAAACAGGTTTGAGGAGGGACCTAGATACCTCAAGCACCTGGTCCATTTACGACAATGTTGAAATATTTTGGAGGTAACTGGGGCACCCCCTCAAGCTTGTAACTTAAAAGAGAACACATGCTCCAAGTAACATTTCAAGTGTCTGTAATGCTTATACTTTTTGCTAAATTACTTGTAACATTGATAATACTTATAGCAAACATGTAGATATTTCATGAATTCAAGATGACACCACACTACAATGGAAATCTAAATTGAAAAAAAAAAAATGTCACTTTGAAAGATGAGACTTACTGATGAAGGGAGATGCCATTGTCCTTCAGTGCTGCCAACCACCTGAAGTGAAATTTCATGGAAAAAAGCCCATAGACTAGTTATCTCCTGCACCCAGGTACCTCAACTGACCTTACTCACCTGTTTTGCAAATGGCATTGGTTTCAGAGGTTCCTACTAGAACTGAATGACAATAAGATTTGGTTTCCTGTTTCCTACAAATAGCAGCCTGCTATTAAGTTATAAGGAAAAATATTTTTTTTCCATTATGCTCTTTTGCCATACAATGATGTTGATGTCATTTCTCATGCACACGAAACCACATACATTGAATGAACAACTCATATCAGTTATTTGAATATGAGACGTAGTGAATGATCTGTAACTGTTTATCATGAGCACATACATGGTTTTTGGGTAATAAGTTCTTGTACACTACTTATGTACTATGTGTATGTAATTTGTTTGCTGTTTGTATATTCCAGGGCTGAAAAAACAATTAAATGTTCTCCATCGCCCCATAATACTGTACTCCTCCCCTCCTGTGACAGTAACTCTATCTTATTTCTGCACTTAAATGTCAGGTCTCTGAAAAATAAAGCTGATGAGCTTGGTATACTATTAAAATGTAACAAAAGAATGATTTTATGTATAAATGAACATTGATTAAAGGAAGAGGATATAAAACTGTATGTACCATCGGGTTTCAGATTAGCTACGTACTAGTGCAGACCCGGTGAATCCTATGGGGGTTCATCCATATATATTAGCAATGATCTAGACTTAAAGTTTTCTGTTCTTGAAGTTAGTGACCTATGCATTAAAGGTGTTTTTGAAGCAGCTGCTATTATTATATCTAGTATACAGCTCATAACTGTGTCTTTATATCACACTCGTGAAAGTAATGTAGAACAATTTATAGAACATTTAGAAAAACTTGTGATCAGTATACAAAAATATACTAAATACAAAATCTTAATCTTTGGGGATCTAAACATAGACATTAGGAAAATGACAGCCAGAAATGTTAATTTAGTAAACATGTTAAGATCCTATAATCTCTTTTGTGCTAATGAAAGTCCTACAAGGCACTCCTCCTGTCTTGACAATCTAATAACAAATGTGATTTTGACCTAGGCTTATTTAATGTCGATTACCTGTCAGACCATAGAGGTATATGGGTGAAACTAATTACTAAAAAACCAAAAGAAGATGAGGAACAAACTCAGTGTGTCAGACTATCTACAGATACAAATATTAGCAAGTATAGAGAAGAACTTAAGTCCATAGATTGGAATACTGTTATACATTCCTCCAGAAATGTTGATGAAGCCTTCAGCACATTCGTCAAAATCATTTCTGAAATCTTCCATGCATGCTGTCCACTGGTTAAAAAACAAAAAAAAACAAGAAAGTTAGGAAACCTAGCCACTCAACTTTACAGAAGTGGTTTTCACCCCAATTACAAAAACTGAGACTATTGGTAATTACTTGTCATGATAAGGTCAAAAAGGGAGCAGTAGATAAAGAAACTTACAAAAACCTGAAAAGAAAATATAGATCTGAAATTAAAATAGCCAAGTGTAAGGCAAATGGTGATTTCATTAAAACATCACACAATAAATGTAAGGCTGCATGGAAAGTAATAAAAGCAGAGCTAGGTATGGATATAAACTACAAAGACAACACAAATGCTGCTAACATCACTGCTGATGATTTCAGTCAATTTTTTGTCAACTCTGCCAATCTTAGCCTTCCAACCCACAGCAACCAGAATTCCAATTCAACACATACACCTATTGCTCACCCCATACCTGGCAGAAATTTTCAACAAAACATTACAAACATAGTGTCAGCTTGTAAATGGAGAGAAGTACAAGTAACTGATATTATTAAAGCAACCTCTAAATTAGGATACTCTAGATCTGAAGATGTGTATGGCCTGTCTAACTATGTAATTAAAAAAGTTGTAGATCTCATATCATATCCTCTTTGCATACTGATAAACTGGATGCTCTCGAGTGGACACTTTCCAGAATGTCTCAAAAACACAGTTGTCATACCATTATACAAAAAGGGTGACAAGTCCTGTATCAATAATTATAGCCCAATTTCACTTGTGCCTATTCTCTCAAAAATAATAGAACATTGCATACTGCAGCAAATATGCATACACCTATCAGACAATAATATATTAAATGATTCTCAGTATGGATTTAGGTCAAACTTATCAACAGTCAAAGTAGTTGAAAACCTTATCGCTTTTGTACTAAGTGCATTTGAGTCAGAATTATCTGCTGAAGCCATTCTAATTGACTTGAGTAAGGCTTTCGACTCAGTTAACCACAAATTATTATTAGATAAACTGTGTTGCTATGGAATCAAACACTTGGAACTCTCACTAATTGAATCATACCTCAGCAATAGAAAACAAATAGTAAAGCATAATGACCAACAGTCACAGACTTTAAGTATAAAACGAGGTGTTCTGCAGGGCTCAGTGCTTGACCTTCTACTATTTATATTGTTTGTAAATGACTTTCCGAATAACTTACCCTGTAAATCTATCCTCTGTGCTGATGACACAACATTAGCTAATTCTGGAAAGGATATAAACAAACTGAAGGAGGAAAGTGAAGAGTGTCTCAAAATGTCTAATATCTGGTTTAAAGCTAATGACTTATCTATGAACCATGAAAAGACTGTCAAGATAATGTTCAGTTTATCAAACAGTAACACGGAGTTATCACCTGTTAAACTACTAGGAATACACGTTGACTCAAAATTAACTTGGGACACGCATACAGATTATGTATGTCGAAAGCTATCATGAGTTATCTACCTACTACCCAAACTACACACATGTGTTACACAAGATTTATTGCTTCAGTCATACTATGCCTTCTTTCATTGCCATCTACAATATGACATTCTTTTATGGGGTAACTCTCCAGGAACCAAAAAAATTTTCACTTGGCAGAAGAAAGCAATTAGACGTCTTTACAGAATCACTGACAACAAAACCTCATGTAGACCCTATTTTAGAGACTTAAAAATTCTCACAGTCCATCTCTTTACATATATTGTTGCCTATTAAACATAAAAGAAAACTTAAACCACTACACTATAAGGAAATCAGTTCATCAACACAATACTCGACAAACAAATATGATTGACATATCCACAACCAGGCTTAAGAAAACCCAATCTAGCTATGAATACATAGGCATAAAATTATTCAACACTTTACCTGTACAGGCGCAATTAGTTTCAATGGATATTTTCAAAACTAAATCCAAAGTGTGGATGAAGAAAAATACTTTCTACAGCATAGAAGAATTTCAGAATAGTTGTAAAGATTATCTAATTTATTGCTAAACTAAGGCTTACTGTTATGTATAGTTAAGGATGTAGAGGCAGCTAGCTATAAGCTAATAGGGTACAACACTGTCATTTTTTTTTCTCCATGTAATATTTTTGTTACATAATGTACAAATAGCTATAATACTTCTGACAATATTGAATTGCATGTTAATGCTGATAAATTATAGCTTACTGTTATGTATAGATCTAGGTGTAGAGGCTGTTGTAAGCTAATAGTTTACAACATTGCTATATTTTTACTATGTAACATTTTTATATGTAGAACATAATGTACAAATAGCTGTAACTCTTCTGATGACATCGATTGCATGTTAATGCTGAAAGATGGATAAAATAAATAAATAAATAATTTGTTTGCTGTTTGTATATTTTGTCAATTTATTATGTGTATGTGTTGTTATGTGTTACGTGTATCAAATGACAAATCCTACATCACATGTGTGATCTATTGGATGCTAAATAAATAAATTAATTAATTAACTTGGGTCTGTTGTTTGGCTTTATGTCAACAAATTTGATTAGGCTCAATCAAGCAAGGCTGGGCTTTGACCTGTGAATCCATGTTCTACATCATGGTAGCCCAGAACCAGGTTGGATATTGCAACCGACTTGTAAATTTTCAGTGCATGCTTAAATCTTTGGGCATCTTACTCAATTTGATGTTCTAATTCTTGCACAAAAAGACACAAAGTCTTTCCTAATTACACAATCATTTGTGGCAGACCATACTGAGTAAACAAAGGAATTAATGCATCCCATATGGCAAAAGTGATTGTAGGTGACATTTCCTGTAGGTATCCATTACAACCAGATACATTCTCTTGGGAAACTTCACAAAATCAGTATGAAGACTCTCCCACAGTTCTCTAGGCCACTGTCATGAGAGGAAAGGGTTCTTAGCTGGAACACTATTGACTCTAGAATATCTTTGTCTATTTATTTTTCTTTCTCTATTTCTTTATTTATTAGACCACCATATAAAACTTTGAGTTACAGACTCCATTTTAGTGATTTCCAAAAGGCCTGGGCTTATTTTTTTAAGCTGAGGTCTTAGACTACTGGAGATTGAAACTCTCTCCCCCTAAACAATAAAGTTATGATCAGTAGAGTACAGTACTCATTACAATGCCCTTAAGAACATATTGCACTTTATTTGGTCATTTGTTATTTTTGACATTGCTTGATACAACAGACACTATTTTATCTTTGTCAGTCTCTTTAGAAATTTCTTTAGCTGTAATATGGGCACTACTGGGCATGAGGGAACACAGATGTATAGTACTCTCATTAGGTTCAATTTATCAAGGTAATAGTAACCTTGATAAACAGTTATCATTATGAATTTCATTAGTTTCACAATGCTCAATATGATAATCAAATGGAGATAAAATTTCAGCCTGCTGTCACCACTCCCCAATCACAAAATGAAAACAGTGAAGCTCTGAGATGCAAATTATAAAATAAGGGGAACAAGTGATATCAGAAACCTGTGTGATGGCAAGGAGCACATGAATATGGACAACTGTTAAATGTGTCTTGTTGTAAGCAGAACAAGTGATATCAGGGTGAGGACAGTAACGACACTCATGTTTACTGTCACAGTCTGAACATGACATTTGCAGTACATTATTGTGGGAATTTGCAGATAATTATGTGTCATAACTGACTGATTGATTTATTTATTTTTCATGTTCCATAGACCCAATTTCAAGTGAATCAAAAGATAAGAAATGTGTCAAATGGTAGAGAGTGGATTTTATGAGCTGACAGTCTTGCTGAAAAAATCCAATAAAGTGTTGCACATTCTTTGTATGACATGTCTCCTGACATTGTGGTGGATATGTCACTAGCTGCTGCATAACAACCCTGTGACAAGCTACCAGAAAAGTACACAACTCTGAGCCAGATGCTGATAAAGATCATGACAGCTAAGTCCAATCACGTGATATTTGGCTATGACTTATTTTTCATTATCTCTGGACATTTCATAAGCGTAGAAGTCTATGGTTTTCTGAATACTGGAATGTTTGATGATACTGTTTCTCAGAATTTTCAACTGATGTGACGTCTTTTATTAGTAATATACATTTTTCTGATCCCACACTCTTGGTTTTATTGAAATTCAAAAGCACTTTTAGTT
Organism: Schistocerca gregaria; assembly: GCF_023897955.1. Classification (NCBI taxonomy): domain Eukaryota; kingdom Metazoa; phylum Arthropoda; class Insecta; order Orthoptera; family Acrididae; genus Schistocerca; species Schistocerca gregaria. Next base: position 948,245,279 of record NC_064920.1, read on the forward strand.
CTGTTCACTATGTCAAAGCTAGACAACATCATTTTTGCCTAGAATTTTGTCATATGTCCTTAGCTTCATAGCTTATACAACATTTATATACTAGTTACCTGTGAATTCTTCATTACTGTTCAAATAAGGATCCCCTGAATGCAAATTACCTACTTTTGGTTGTCACTGAAGTGTGGTAGCTTGTTGTATCAAGACATTCTGCTGGCAGTTGTGATGGATCAAAATATTTGGTATCGCAATAACTTTATCATCTTAAATTGTTGGCTCGGCACCTGGATGTATATTGTCACAGGAGGGGTGTTAATCATATTTAATTATAAATGTCTGCTTATGTGTCATTGTTAAAATGTATGTTGCAGAGTGTCACTGCAAAACTGCTTATCAATTGCCTACAACACAACAGCATCTTAAGTGGCAAAGATGTTACAGTACATGGCAACTGGTCATCAAAAGAAGAACTGACAATCATCCTTAATAATATAGTAATTTACCTGGTTCCGACATTTTGTTGGGGAAGGACCAGCAACAAAGATTTGATAATTCTTTATTTAAATTTCTGTGACTGTTTTAAACACAGCTGGTCATTTTCAAACCAGTCCTGCACTAAAAGTGCTTATTAGAGCAAAATTCCACAGACATAATTGGGTTATGTCCACACAACATAAAGTCATACAAAATATATAGAAAATCTTATTTCATACATTCAGCAGATGAAACTGCATTCAGTGTTGTGTGGATGCTACCCAAGAATATATCAGTTGTTAAAAGTGTTGGTAGTGCTGCACATTTGTTTGCTTTAACATTTCCAAAAGGTTTAAAATGGGTCTTGTGGGCAGCTGTAATTGAGCTTTGGGTACTCACAGGGTCAGAAGTCATTGGTTGGTGATCTGGGGAAGAGGCCAAGCAATGAGGTCACCCTGGTCCCATCAGATCAAGAAAGTTGGGAAAGGAAGTCAGCCATACCCTTTCAAAGGAACCGTCATGGCATTTTCCTGAAGTGATTTAGGGAAATCACAGAAAACCTAAATCAGGACTGCGGAGTTGAACCGTCGTCTTCCCGAATGCAAGTCCAGTGACCTAAGCTCACTCAGTAGGGGCTCAGAGTAGGTACTGACTATATATGTCTGGGAGTCCATACATAGGGTTGAGTTTGCAGGTGTGGTAAGTCAATTCTAGAGAAAGTAATTACCAGGAAGCTTTGTAGTTCAAGGTTTCTACCAGTAAAATATGATAGAGTGCGTTCTGATCATCATTGTCAGAACTGGTTTTAAATTCATGATAGCACTGTTAGTCCCTGGAGATCTTGTGACATAATGGCATTTGTGCTGAGGATTGAGTGAGGTACTGAGTCAATTGCAAGATATTTTGTTCAACAGATACCAAACGTCTTAAAATGTAGCTTTGCTCTGGTCGTATAGCATGTGTTGCACTTAAATTTGTAAATATCTGTCCCTGAATTATTAAGTAACTGTGCTCTAAATGAACCATGACTGTGAGCTTGCACAGAATTATCATTACATACAGAATTATTGTGGTGGGTGTCCATTTTGTAAGGAAACGTTAGTGGGATGCATTTGACAGCACCTAAAGACATGGAATTGTAATTCAGTTGTTTAACTTCAAGGTCTGAGGTGGTGGCTGCACTGAAGAGTCTTTTGTTTGCATCTTTTTTTTAATTTTCTTTGATTGCTGTTTTGGGGAATTAGCTTTTCTGGCACTCATCCACAGCTGACAATAACTCGCTGTTTGAAAATATAATTTAATTAAAACTTTGATTAGTCAAAAAATTAAAACTAAGCTCCTGATTTTCATGAAGCAAGTAGAATTTACCCTGAATTAATCTTGAGTCCTGGAGAATGAAAGAATTAAAGAAAAGACTTTTTAAAATATATAACAAAGAGACAGCATAGTTAGTAGTAATTACCTGTTAGCCACATTAGAGAGTAACAGTCCAGAGATACAATTTACATGTATTATGTCTATGTAGATGGTATAACCTATCAAACACTGTTTTGTGGACAAGAATAATAGTGGGAAATATTTTTTTAATTAGTGCAAGTGAGAGAGAAAAAAAATATTTAATGGTAAAAGAAATCTATCAGTAATAATGAAGGGACTAAAATTATACCTCTGACTTGGTGGTTACAAAAGAAGGAAGGTTTACAGTTAGTAGACATATTTTGATAAAGTCATTATCACTAGGTTTGCCCAAGTATTTAACATTTTCATTACAGTGAGGTTGTGAGATAGAATCTTTTGCAAGTGTTAATGAAAGTTAATTATAATATTCACATAAGTCAGACTAGAGGTCCCGCTGCACATAGTTTCAAGGTTAAAAACTAAACTGTAAAGAACCACATATTGGTGACAATGTGGTATTTTGCATGTTAACATTGAATTGTTCATGTTGTATTGTGAGAGCGACTGGAAACTTAGAATTTCTAATTATTTTTAATTTTTCATTCCAATGCAACAGAACTGTGTCTCTCTGTAAGTTTCCAGATAGACTTGGGCTGGTGTGACACCAGATGTCACTGGATATCACCTCCTACCCACACTCAGTCCATGTGAATAGCTCTCTCATAGTGAGTACTGCTGATGTAGTGCTTTACTAAAGTGTCACTGACTAGTCCACATTTGCAAAGTGCCCTCCAGTAGCCAATCAGAGGGGTGTGAATGGTCACAGCGGGATGCAGGGTGGACTAACAACAATGCACCATCATCACCAAGATGTTCTCTTGTTAGCCGGCTCTCTACCCAACCACACATAAAATCCTGCTTCTACAGGTCCACATATATATCTACGAGGGTAATCCCAAAAGTAAGGTCTCCTGTTTTTTTATAAGTACATAGACCTGTTTATTTCTACAGTGGTTTACATCAGTTTACAACTTGAACATTTAGGTATGTTTTGACTTAATCATCATTTCTGTCAATGCAGTTTTGTAGATGCTGTGGCAGTTTTTGTATGTCCGTGTCATACCAGCCTGCCACCATCCTGTTTAGAAAGTTATGAACCTCTTCTTTCACCTTGTCATCGGAGCTGAATTGCTGGGGCCACAATTAATGCTGACAGGTACTGTGAGGCTCAGAAAAAACTCAAATGGGCAATTCAGAACTGGAGAAGAGGAATGTTGAGCAAGGGCATACACATTCTCCATGACAATGCTTGCCCACACATCGATCAGCAAACCATTGCTCTCCTGCAACAGTTTCAGTGGAACATAATCAACCACTCACCCTAATCCTGACTTGGCACCCAGTAACTATCACCTGTTCCCTAGGTTAAAAGAACGATTCAGCTCCAACAATGAGGTGAAACATGAGGTTCATAACTTTCTGAACAGCAAGGCGGTGAGATGGTATGACATGGGCATACAAAAACTTCCACAGTATCTACAAAAATGCATCGATAGAAATGGTGATTATGTCAAAAATAGCTAAATGTTCAAGCTGTAAACTGACATAAACCTTTGTAAAAATAAACAGGTCTATGTACTAAAAAATATAGGAGACCTTACTTTTGGGATTACCCTCATACATCACACACCTCAAGCCACCTAATGGTGTGTGATAGGGTACTTTCCGTTCCACCATCTGATTTTCTTCCAACACTGTTCCACTCGTGAATAGTGCATGGGAAGAATGATTGTCTGTATGCCTCTGTATTGGCTCTAATTTCTCAAATTTTCTCCTTGTGATTGGTACTCAAGATGTATGTGGGGGAAGTAATATGTTCTCCAACTCCTCCTGAAAAGTGATGTCCTAAAATTTCAGTAGTAAATCTCCCCATGATGCACAACACCTCTCTTGTAATGTCTGCCAGTGGTGTTTCTTTGCATCTCCATAATGCTCCCATGATGAAACACACTGCTCTTCGTTGGAGCTTCTCTATCTCCTCTATCAGTCCTCACTCACTTCCTGAGCATGGGGTCCTGGGTTTGATTCCCAGTGGGGTCAGGGATTTTCACCTGCTTCAAGATGACTGGATGTTTGTGTTGTCCTCATCATTTCATCATCATTCCTGCAAAGTGGTGAGATTCGACTGAGAAAAGGTTGGGAATTTGTACGGGCGCTGATAACCACGCAGCTGAGTGCCCCACAAACCAAATATCATCATCATCTATCAGTCCTACCTGATAGCGACCCCAGATGAATGAACAGTACACAAGAATTGGATGAACAAGTGCCTTATAAGACACTTCTTTTGTAGATGAGTTATATTTTCTTAAGATTCTTCTGATGAATCTGAGTCTGGTATCTGCTTTTCCCACCATCTGTTTTATGTGGTCATCCCATTTAAGGTCACTCTGGATAGTTTTGCCTAGATATTTTATGCCTGGCACTGTCTCCAGCTGTTTATCATCAACAGTGTAGCTGTACAGTAGAGGATTTCTTTTCCTATGAATGCACAGTGTGTTACTTTCATTTACGTTCGGGGTCAACTGCCAGACCCTGCACCAATCATCAATTATCTGTAAGTTGCTCTGCAAATTCTTATTATCTTCTGGCGCTGCTACTGTGGTATAGAGAACTGCATCATCTACGAATAGCCTTAAAGAGCATCTGATGCTTTCAACTAGATCATTTATGTATACTGTAAACAAGAATGGTCCTATTACCTTCCCTGTGGTACTCCAGATATTATCTTTACATCTGCCAATTTTGTTCTGTTAAGAGTGGCATGTTGAGTGCTATCTGCAGGAAAGTCTTGAATCTAATCACACGTCTACTCCACTACTCTATAAGCTCATATTTTCTTTTTTTTTTTTTTTTCATTAAATGGCAATGTGGGATGGTGTCAGAGTGCCTTACTGAAATCAAGGAACATGCATCAACCTGAGTGCCATTGTCCACTGCACTGTGGATCTGATGGAGGAACAGGGCAAGCTGAGTTTCAGAGGATCTCTGCTTGTGGAATCCATGTTGACTTTTTATAGAGGGAATGTTCATTTTCCAAAAACCTCATAATCCTTGAGCATAAAACATGTTCCATGATCCTACAACAGATTGGCACCAAGGATATAGGTCTGTAATTGTAGGGATCTGTCTTATGGCATTTCTTAAAAACGGGAATGACCTGCACTTTTTTCCAGTTTTAGGTACCTTTCATTGCTTGAGTGATCTACAATAAATTACTGCTAGAATGGGAGCAAGTTCTTTAGCTTAATCTGTATGGAATCTTTTAAGTATCTCATCTGGTCCTGACACCTTTCAACTCCTAAGGGATTGTAGCTGCTTTTCAATTCTGCAATTGGTTATCTCAATATCCAGCATCTCAACATTCATACAACTATTGAAAGGAGGGACAGTGTTACAATCTTCCATGGTGAAACAACTTCAGAAGACCAAATTCAGTATTTTGACCTTCTTTCTGTTATCTTCTGTTTTGGTGCTGAAGTGGTAACTGAGATAATGAATAGATGAGTGTGGCCCACCTACTGATTTTACATACAACCAAAATCTCTTAGGGTTTTTACTCAGTTCCACTGACAACATCTTACTTTCAAAATCATTCTCTCATTGATCTCCTTACGCTCATTTTTGATTTGTCCAGCTTTTGTTTGCCAACTAGCTTTTTATTTCTCTTGAAGCTGAGATGAAGTGCCCTTTGTTTACCTAGAGCTTTTCTAACATGGCTATTAAACCATGGTGGATCTTTTCCATCCCTTAATACCTTACTCGGAATATACTTATCTGGGGCATACTGAATGATGCCTTTGAATTTTTTCCATTTGTTCTCCACACCTTCCGTCCTCATCACGAAATACTTTATGCTCACTGCTGAGATATTCTGAAATTCGTATCATGTCACCCTTACTGAACAAGTGAATGTTCTTGGCCTTTCTTAACATTCCTTGTAGGACCCGATGTCATAGATGCTGTCACAGCCTTATGATCACTGATACCCTCCTCTATATTAACTGATTTGAGAAGTTCAGGTCTGTTTGTTGCCAGGAGCTCTAAGACATTACTCTCACGAGTTGGTTCTCTGACTATATGCTCAACGTAATTTTTGGACAAGACATCCAGAACAATGTCATCTGAATTCCTGTCTTTGGCACCAGGTTTGATGGCATAATGCTCCCCATCTATACCTGGTAAGTTGAGGTCAATCCCTATTACAACGGCATGATCAGGAAAATTACTAATGATATTCTGCAAGTTCTGTCTGAAGTGCTCTACAACTACAGAACCTGGCCCAGGTGGTCTAGAGAAGCATCTGATTCACCTTTTTTTACCAGTTTTTGATACTCAGTTTCACCAAGATTAATTCACATTTGGAATCCGTGACATGCTCGCTAGATCTTACTGAGTTTTTTTTATTGCAATAAACATGCTGCCACCATTGGTGACTAACCTGTCCTTATGATAAACATACCAATCTGAAATTTTGAAATCTGTGGTAAGGACTTGTGGGACCAAACTGCTGAGGTTATCGGTCCCTAAGCTTAGACACTAATTAATCTAACTTATGCTAAGGATGACACACACACCCATGCCCAAGGTAGGACTCGAACCACTGACGGGGGCAGCTGCGTGGACTGTGACAAGATGCCCTAGACCACGCAGCTACCCCATGTGGCTCCAATCTGAACTCAGGATTTCACTGTCCTTGATTTCTGGTTTCAACCAGCTGTCTGTTCCCAATACTATTTGTGCATTATAACCTGCAGTAAGTGATACTAATTCTGGGACCTTTCCCTGGATGCTCGTGCGATTTACTAAAATCATACACTGCTGGAAATGGAAAAAAGAACACATTGACACCGGTGTGTCAGACCCACCATACTTGCTCCGGACACTGCGAGAGGGCTGCACAAGCAGTGATCACATGCACGGCACAGCGGACACACCAGGAACCGCGGTGTTGGCCGTCGAATGGCGCTAGCTGCGCAGCATTTGTGCACCGCCGCCGTCAGTGTCAGCCAGTTTGCCATGGCATACGGAGCTCCATCGCAGTCTTCAACACTGGTAGCATGCCGCAACAGCGTGGACGTGAACCGTATGTGCAATTGACGGACTTTGAGCGAGGGCGTATAGTGGGCATCCGGGAGGCCGGGTGGATGTACCGCCGAATTGCTCAACATGTGGGGCGTGAGGTCTCCACAGTACATCGATGTTGTCACCAGTGGTCGGCGGAAGGTGCACGTGCCCGTCGACCTGGGACCGGACCGCAGCGACGCACGGATGCACGCCAAGGCCGTAGGATCCTACGCAGTGCCGTAGGGGACCACACCGCCACTTCCCAGCAAATTAGGGACACTGTTGCTCCTGGGGTATCGGCGAGGACCATTCGCAACCGTCTCCATGAAGCTGGGCTACGGTCCCGCACACCGCTAGGCCGTCTTCCGCTCACGCCCCAACATCGTGCAGCCCGCCTCCAGAGGTGTCACGACAGGCGTGAATGGAGGGACGAATGGAGATGTGTCGTCTTCAGCGATGCCTTGGTGCCAATGATAGTCGTATGCGTGTTTGGCGCCGTGCAGGTGAGTGCCATAATCAGGACTGCATACGACCAAGGCACACAGGGCCAACACCCGGCATCATGGTGTGGGGAGCGATCTCCTACACTGGCCGTACACCTCTGGTGATCGTCGAGGGGACACTGAATAGTGCACGGTACATCCAAACCGTCATCGAACCCATCGTTCTACATTCCTAGACCGGCAAGGGAACTTGCTGTTCCAACAGGACAATGCATGTCCGCATGTATCCCGTGCCACCCAACGTGCTCTAGAAGGTGTAAGTCAACTACCCTGGCCAGCAAGATCTCCGGATCTGTCCCCCATTGAGCATGTTTGGGACTGGATGAAGCGTCGTCTCATGCGGTCTGCACGTCCAGCATGAACGCTGGTCCAACTGAGGTGCGAGGTGGAAATGGCATGGCACGCCATTCCACAGGACTACATCCAGCATCTCTACGATCGTCTCCATGGGAGAATAGCAGCCTGCATTGCTGCGAAAGGTGGATATACACTGTACTAGTGCCGACATTGTGCATGCTCTGTTGCCTGTGTCTATGTGCCTGTGGTTCTGTCAGTGTGATCATGTGATGTATCTGACCCCAGGAATGTGACAATAAAACTTCTACTTCCTGGGACAATGAATTCACGGTGTTCTTATTTCAATTTCCAGGAGTGTATTAATCTTTTGTATCTCTGATCTGTGAGGACGAAGCTTCTCTGAGGTCATTGGTTGATTTAACAAGAAAATCATATTTGATCCGAAGGAAGGTGGTTCTGTGACCTAAAAAAGCCCTAAGTGTATGCCACACACACTCCGCCACGCTAGTAGCCATTTCCTGCATGTAATGCACGCCTGACCTATTAAGGGGAAGCCTACAATTCTGCACCCAATAGTGGAGGTCAAGAAATTCACATCCGATAATGCCTCTGGTTTAGACCTTCCACTCTGCTCCAAACCAGAGGACTGCAATGAACCCTGGGTACAATGCTAGATATAGACAGTTTAGTCTGCATCATTTGTGCATTGCTAGTTGTCTTCACCAAATCAGCTAGCCACTGAAAGGAGCTGAGGATGGCATCAGAATGCAATTGGCAGGCATAATTTGTGCCGACATGTGCCACTACATGTAGACGGTTGCACCCAGTGCACTCAATAGCTGCCGGCATGGCCTCCTCCACATTATTGATAAGACCTCCTGGCAAACATACCGAATGCTCACTGGAATACTTTCCCTTCTTGCCTGCCATCTCCCTGAGGGGCTCCATCACCTACCTAACATTGGAGCTCCCAATGACAAGCATACCCACTCCCTGTAATTGTCCAGACTGGGCAGGAAAATCAACTGCTGGCCTAACAGGAGAGTCATCCTGTGCTGGCTCTGAGTTATCATCAACACTGCGTAGCTCCTCGTACCTGTTGCTAAGACGTAGGGAGCCAGCCACACAGCATGCTCTCTCTTTTGCCTTCCATCCAGTGACACACGAACCCACCAATGTCTGCCACCTACTCTGGAGTGAGGATGGACCAGTCAACTGCTGCGTATCAGAAGCCGCAGCAATGTCTGGGTCACCAGGAGATTCCAGTGGCACCAAAGGTGTTGCAGGTCTCCTCACTGACACCCTGACATCACTGCAACTTTGAGCATTAGCTAGAAGCCTGTCAATAGCAGCCAATGCAGTTTTCAACTCTTTACAGACAGAGGCCGACTCTCCTTGTGTCTGCTCACAACAAGCACAATCCCTACGCATATTGTACTGTGTGTAAAATAGATATAAGATATCAAATGGCGCTACTGAGTTTGAAATGTATACAAAATATACGAAAGGAGAATAAAGTAACACTAAAAGTTGCTGTGCAAATTTCTCACTGTACTTTGAAACCACAAGCTATTAAACAGAAATAAATTTCTCTACTGAAGTTCATGTATTTATAAATATCTCTATTAGAAATCCTGTTTACCAAAAAGTTACTGCATGAGATAAATATGCAAACTAGAAGGCACTGATCTAAACTGTATGATGTCTACTAGCACAAAATTAAAACTTTGTGGCGTGATGGAGTTTCTAGCGATAGAAAAATTTACACTAGCAAGCTGACCTATACAAGGATTTCCACAGTACTTATGCAAAAACAAAAACTACAATTAATTTTATAACCAGTGGTCTACACAGTAAAATACATATGTATAGTTAACTTCTTTGCAGAAGCACATGAAAAATACAAAGCTAAATTAATTTACTGTTTATCAGACAGGTGCTGCTGCTGCTGCTCCTGCTGCACGTCCTCTTGGCTTGGCGGCTGCCACTACACCGATTATCATACAGGTTATCTTAATGTCATTTGTTCATCAGGAGTGACCGAACTGTTTATGGCATATTGTTCAACAATTTTGATTGTGTACTCTTATATCACAAACTATAGGGTCTTATAGGGAATGTAATGAATTGTACCAATTATATTGGGCTAAGCTTCACATTGAAATACCCACCCACGAACTCCCCCTGATATGTCCCTTTGATTACAGCCCTCCTATCCACTACACCTGTCAACCAGCCTCAGCAGTACCAACAGTGTCAGTTCTGACTGCACCCCCATCACTGCACTCAGAAATTGCCAACACGCTCATCCAGTCACTGCCCAGGAGACAAAACTCGGCAGCCCCCATGCTGCCACTACTGATTCAGTACTCCATCAGTGCACCATGTCAGCAGGTCACACTGCTCTGTCTTGTTATTAATTAAAAGAGGCCATCTAAATTACAGCTCATTGTACCATTTTATAACATTAAAGAAAATCAGGATCAACCTCTGTGAATCTTGCCCCTTTCCATTAACTTTAAAGAGTTTGCTATCTGATATCACTCCCCATTAGACTATAACCCCTTCAAATGTCAGTGCAACCTGTCCAATGGAGCATATGTTTTAGACAATATTCTTAATAATTTTTCACAGTGTCAAATTATTTAAAATTAGTAAGATGATCCGACAGAAGGTGGAGGGAATGAACATGGTGGATTGTCACACTGAAGGGAAAAGTTTATCAGTACAATTTTTTTTTCTTTTTTACTCTTCCAATGCAGCAGAACTGTGTCTTGCTGCAAGGTTCTGGCTGGGCTTGAATCAGTGCAACACCAGATGTCACTGGATATTGCTGCTTACCCACACTCAGTCCACGTGAGTAGATTAGCTCTCTCGTAGCAGGTACTACTGACAAGGTAAAGCTTTACTAAAGTGTTGCTGACTAGGCCATGCTTTCAGAGTGGCCTCCAGCAGCCAATCAGAGGACTGCAGGGTGAACTAGCCACAGTACACTGACACTGCCAAGACACTCTCTTGCTAGCTAGCTCTCAACCCAAACAAACGTACCTTCATGCTGCTTCTTATTCGAGTGACAAGCCCCTCAGTCTGCTTGTCAGTGGCCTCCAACTAGCCACTGTTTTATACCTGTCTTCCTTTTAGGTTACATTTATTGGAATAAACCTTCAGTCAGTTTTTACATTTTCTTCTTATTTAACCAAAATTCTTTCGCTCACCCCCAAGTCCACATCCCACCTCCCTCATGTCATCAGCAAATCCTGTACAAAATTATTAGCTAAGGAAAACGATATTGTAACTAATCTAAGTATCAGTAGAATGTGAATTACATGTTGATAAATTATAACACTGCATTTTATCATATGCTAGGTATTTACATATTAAAGAAAACACCAATATCTTTTAGTTTATCAGAAATATTTTGGTGAAAGAGTGAAGGTATTTGCATAATTTTTTATGTCTTACCTGAAGGATACACCATTGATTTGTAATGTTACCTCATGGATGTTCTGATGCATAGTAGCTTCTACTACCAGCATTCTGTATGAGCAAGCCAGTTGTAACTTTGCGTGATTGCATGTAGATAATTGGGCTATACATCATTCTGTTGAAAGAGAATAGCTCAGTGACATGATAGAGTTGGTCACATAAATCTGCTTTCATGCCCAACAGCTAACCTAGTGCAAGTAACAGACTGTATGTGTGATCCTGAAGTCAATGAATCTTTGCACTGGCTAGAATTTCAAATTACTAAAATAAACAGACACATTTAATAAAAGATAAAAGAATAATTAATAAAAAGGGTACTATTGTAATGTCAGTAATTGATGTAGATGACATGAAAGGATTCTTTTGAAAAGAGTTTATTCAAGAAAGCATATCTCAAATAAACAGAAAGAGATCCTACGATGATCAGATATTTAAGACAGAATGATATAACCTTATTTCATGCAATAAAGTTGCATTGATGGTATTATGAGAATGGTAGCAGAATCCCAGAGTTAAACAGTCATCAAAGACATGCAAAAACTAAGGCAATTCTGTGATCATGAGACACAAAATATTCACCAGCTCATAGTAGTTCAGATTTCATCATGATGAATTACTCATTAACACACAAGAGATTATAAATAGGAACTCATACTCTGTCTATTCTCAATTCAAAAATGCAAAATGAAAAGTTAAAAGTTGTGCACCAGAGCACATTCAGACCTCACATTAGTAAAAGTCCAATAGGAAGTGAAAGTATTTTAGTGGCCATTCACCATCTACAGTATATCACTGTCACACACAATACCACAGGCAGGTCTGCCTTCTTCCAGAACTAATGTAAAAGTGTCCAGAATCACTCCCTTGAGTGCACCATTCAAAAACTGTCTGTCATTGCTTGACTCCAGCACTATTCCACAACTGTCTAATTCTCACTGTCTGAAGGCCATTCCACCACAAATACATTATTCTTATGTACTACAGGCATGAACCTGACTCAACCTGACTACTTTCCACACTTAACTAAAATATTACAACAATGTTTATGTAAAAGAAATGTTGTTCTGTCACACAATGAACATTTACAGCAAATATAAATAAAGGTTTGTTCATAAATAAATAAGCTAACATTCATGTTCCATTGTGTTCATGTTAAAAGACAACAAAAGGTTGCTAAATACGGTTTCAATAATTATTTATGTCTGCTCAATAGAAGTGTCTTTTTCTTCTTTTTTCAATGATGGTGACAGCTAACACAGGCAACTGACCACTTTAAATTGTAATCAACTTTTAAATAAAGTTGCTCCTAAAACAGTAAACTACTCATTAAATTGTTACACAACTATAACGAGATATGAGGTATTCACACCGCATTCAGTTGCTGTGTTATTGTGGAGCATATGATGTTCTGGTGGGCATTTGCATAATGTAAAAGATCCAAAGACACAATAACTCAATTAATAAAATAAATACAGATATGTAGCTTTCGGGCATGATGCTGTCATCTGAGGTATCATTTGATGAAATCACATGAAGCATTTGAAAGTTGTTAATTCTAAAGTTCATAGTGAAAATAGTCACTATAAAATATTAACTCCTGCAGTTTTAGAGATACTGAAAATATTTTAGGTTCTTTCGATGCATCCCATTTATCTGAGATCACTGATGTATTCAGATTTGCTTTATTACATAACTGTGATTTGTTATAGATTTTCTAGGAGCTGTAAGATGCCAAATTCCAGACTGTCTCATACTCAGCCATTTCTGATGCATCTCGTGCACAAATATTATGTAGGTAACTACTATCCAATTTCCCAACTTTGAGATTTGCCAAGTTTTGGCTACTCACTGATCACCTTTGTACTTGAGCAAACCAAGATTTTCTGCTCTATCTAGCCCCGTTGTGCTACGCACTGGGCCCTGGGGTCATCCACTAGCATTCAGCCACATAAATAAATTCACCTCACCTCATACCATTTCTAGGCAGCTGACTAAATTGCCTACATGTCTGCACCATTACAGGTGTTACCAAGGTATTAAAAAGAAAGTATTGGTTCTTCCTACTTGAGTCTGTATAGAATGAAATTTTCAATTTAAATTTAGAAATTCAAACTCATACACACATTTTAACAATACCTGGGCTTGGTCTGTGTACATGTCAGTTAGATGCTAAATGGCATCAGCTTTCCTGCACATACTTCAATGAATTGGTTTTACACTAACCTTGGCTCAACAGTATATTGCAATACCTGTCCTGATAGGTGAAATTTACAGTTCGTTTTTTCAGATACATTATATCTAAATCTTCGATCCTGATAGTGTGGTGTCACTGCCAGACACCACACTTGCTAGGTGGTAGCCTTTGAATCAGCTGCGGTCCGTTAGTATACGTCTGACCCACGTGTCGCCACTATCAGTGATTGCAGACCGAGTGCCGCCACACGGCAGGTCTAGTCTAGAGAGACTCCCTAGCACTCGCTCCAGTTGTACAGCTGACTTTGCTAGCAATGTTTCACTGCCTGCATACGCTCTCATTTGCAGAGACGACAGTTTAGCCTAGCCTTCAGCTACGTCATTTGCTACGACCTAGCAAGGCACCATATTCAGTTACTACAAATGTATTCTGAACAGATAATATTGTGAATCATGTACCATCAAGAGTGACGCTCATCATTAATGGATTAAAGTTAAGTATCAAACTACTTACATCCGCATTCTGAATTCTAATTCCTTGTCGTGTTCCAGACCTCATGTCAGTATAGTCCTTCCCTCCTCACGCCAGCCTGCATGAGCTAAAACGCGTGCATTTCGGCCTCCCCTAGTAACACAGTGTTGGCTCACCTGCCAACACAACAGATAGTTCATGTTTTTGAGTTTTCTGTAATATTTTGAATACCATTTTATCTCTGAATTTGAGGAAGTTAATTATCATATATATTCCATTTGTTTCATTTGACTGTGATTGGCATTGTTTTTGCATTATGCAATATTTGTTTACAAATTTTCTAATAACATTTCAGTGTCAGATAATTAAAGAACTCTTATAAATATTCGCAGAAACCTGTCACAAGGAACAAAGTATAAGATATTTGGTGTTTTAGCAATGTGACTATAACCAAAACTTTACAAATATTCAATTTCAAAATTATATTCCTTGACATAAATTAGTTTATTTTCTACAAATTTTGTTTATATCTGTAATCATGTTTTCTTGGTAAATGTTAAGTCAAGTATGCAGAAAAACATATATGGTCATTAATCTGTTCTCTGTAAGCTGAATTTTACTGAGTACCCTATTGTACAGCAGAAACTCCAGATTGCAATAAAAATAATGTAGGAAAAGATAGAGTGCTACTTACTGTAAAGATGACATAAGTTGCAGACAGGTACAATTAAAAGACACTTATACATAAGCTTTTGGCCACAGCCTTTGTCAGAAAAAGGAAGAAAAACACACATCATTCTTTCACACAAGGAAGTAACATTTACACACATGAGTGCGAACTCTGACACCTCAGGGCAGAATGCAACTATAAGATGGAATGGGAGCAGCAATCTGGAGGAAGCGAGGAAGGGGAATGGATATCAGTGTATGGGTGGGGGAAGAGGAGCACTGTCTGACAGAAGAAGAAGTGACTAAACTGCCAAAAGGCCCAGCATCAGGGGGTTGTGGGGCAGGAAAGGTGGGGAAAATGAAGCAAAAAAAGGAAAGGAGTGGGGAAAGATGGGCAGATGCATTGGCAGAAGTGGCAAACAAAGAGGATGGGAAATAAGAATGGGAAGAAGGTGACAGGACAGAGTGGATGGAAACTGTTGGGTAAAGAGTGTGGGGATAGTATGTTACTGTAGATTAAGACCAGGATAATCACAGGAGCAAAGAACATGTTATAAGTGTAACTCCCATCTGTGCAGTGAAGGATGGATGAAGAAAAACATTGTGGGTAAGATAGATGTTGGGTAGTGGTGTCCTGAAGCAGCAGTAGGATGTCAGCAGGTTGGATAACTTATGAAGGTGGTGTCTGGAATGCTCCTCTAGGTGCTGGAGAACACCCCAATAGCACCTAAACCCTGCCTATATGATTTTATCAACTTGCCACAGGCCCCAAAACTCCCTATCAACACTCCACCAAATCTAGAGCTGAAACGTTTCTGTAACACTGTTGTTAACCTTTCCACCAAAATCCCCAGCTCCACAGAAGTTTCTGTCCTATCCAAAGGCCCCATCTTTAGCCTTACACCCCAATTTAACTGTTCTGGGCTTCTCGAAACTACTCTTCTTCTCACAATACTTGCAACAAAAACACTTCTTTGACACCAATCCCTCCAACCTAAACCAACCTAATTGCAACACTGAACACTGCCTCTCCCAGTGCATATCACCATCCAGCTGTTATCCTCCTCTCCCACATCTAACCAGCTCCTGATCACCTTCCAGGAGTTCCTTACCTACGATATGGCCTCAACAGCCTTCCGTTGGTCCCTTCCCCTGAAAACCAAACTTTCAGCAGAAGAAAGGATACTCATATTCAGCATCAAAACAAAACCTGAGTTAAATGTTCTACCTGCATATGAAGGTTCCACCACTGTTGTTATTTATCACAGTGACTACCTGGTATAAGGCCTCTGCCAATAATGTGACTCCTCTCCTCTATAAACTTTGCCAGAGTGATTCCACCCTGGAAGTCCAACACAGCCTCCAATCACTGCTTAAAGCCTTAGGCCCTTCCCACATCCTCTCCCATGAATTTGTTTCCTTCCTTTCCCCATGACACCCCACACACTCACCTTCCACATGCTCCCCAAAATCCACAAAACCCAACAATTCTGGCTGCTCCATTGTGGCTGGTTATTGTGCCCCAACTGAAAGAATTTTGACCCTCATTGACCAATACCTCCAACCAAATGCCCATAATCTAGCCTCCCACGTAAAAGATACCAATGTCTACCTTCACTGACTCTTCACCATAAACCACCCCTTCATCTCCTAGATCCCTACTCAGCACTGTTGATACCACCTTCCTACACACCAACATCCCTCAAGTCCATGGTCATATCACTATTGAACACTACCTTTCTCAATGTCCTTCAGATTCAAAACCCACTACCTCATTTCTCATACACTTTCACAACTTCATCCTAGCCCACAACTACTTCTCCTTTCAAGATCTTCATGATCTGTCCTCAGGACCAAGACACTCTACCTTTATTCTGTCACAACCTCTATACCTTCTCTCTCGTCTGCTTCACCAGGTCCTCTAGTGAGAAAGTAAGCTGGTATATTTTTACTTCTCCTCTTGTTTTGCCATATGCCTCCTCAAATTCATTATTTCATTTTTAACTAATTACCATTAACATACATAAGTATAATCTGCATTTTCATAAAAGAGAAAGGTTGGCCCTCAGTATTAAAGAATGTAACACCAGATCTAATTTTGTGCTTAGCTTTGTCTATGTAATTAATTTCCTGATTTATTTTGACTACTCCTAGTTAATATCATTTGTTATAGGGTGAAATCAGTAACTGTTTCATAACTTAAATTCTGTTGTTGACTTATAAACAAATATAAATTCTGTAATAATTATAGACATTTGGAGGAACAACTAATAGTATTCTTTAAGTATTTATTTGGCTCTATTTGAAAACATATTGGCAAAGCCAGCTCTTAATTAATTCCCAAGTAATTACCAGTTTTGCCAAAAGTACTGTTTGTGTAACTGTATCTGTTAATTTCATCATTTAAACAAATAATGAGGCTTAACCCTCGTAGTAGAAGAAACTGTTAGAAAGACGCAATTTTTCAGAGTATTCAATTAATTGAATGAGTAATGTTTTAATTGTAATTTCTGCAACTTAAACATTTAACAATGTGTAGTTTCAGTGCCTATTATTGTGATGATATGGATTTTTGATCCTGAAACAGTCAGTCCATGGCAGAGTTTCAGACGAGGAACCCTTATTGGTTAGATCAACAAAAATGCATCAACTTAACTGTGAAGTAAGTGTAATTCAAATAGGCCATGTGCTAAATGCTTATGGACATTCATTGGTAAATTATTGTAGCAGTATGCTGACATATGCCTGTAAACTGTTAATGAGGCTTATCTACATTTAGCAGTAGTGAACTGGCCATATAACTGTGTATTATTGGGGGGTTGAGAACAGTGAAAGTAAAGAACTGTAAAAAAAAAAAAAAACACAAATGTGCACCTGTCAGCTACATCATTTAAAGTAGTCAGTGCTGAACTTCCACTCCCCATTTTTCAGCCAGTATAGCAATGCAGTATATCGACACCAAGGATAATAATAATAGAAAATAATTTAAAAAATTAAAAAATAAATTTAAAAAAAGGGCAGGAGAACGGCATGTATAGGGCCCTCACGGGTGAGGACTATTGTAAATGGGCACAATAAATTAGGACTCACAAATTCTGAACAGTGAACTCAAGAGCTGTTTACACAACACTTTCAACGAAGGCAATGCAACAGCCAATCAGTGCATGCATTTCATGGCCATAGTAGGACAGCAGCCAATCAGCAAGCAGATTATATGGAAGCAGCCATTGCATACAGGAGCAGCCAATCAGCACAGCCAACTGGAATAAACAAAACACCTCATTGAGAGAATTACTACTTGCAGCAACTGTGCAGATGATGAATCAAGATGACAATCACAGCAGCAGCAGCAGGGGGCGAGAGAATAAGAATAAAGTAACTTCATAGCAAAAGTCATTTTATATTAAGTGATACATAAGGAGTGCCCTTAACGAACAAGACAGTGTGAGTGAAATCAAAGCTGTAGAGGCTAAGTTTTTAAATGAACAGAAAGACTTAATGGGAACTGGTTCTGTAGATGATAGTGGCTATAAATCAGACATAAGTGTAACTTTAAATTATGGGGGCAAAAGTCCTTTTGTAGATGAAATAGTAAAAGCATCATCTACAGTGTATGGTGAGGTAAGCAAAATGGACAAAAACAGTACCAAAGTGAATGAAATTGTTAAGGTATAAGGTTGAGGAATCTAGTAGCTTAAGTCATCAAGAGCAGTAGTTTATAGCATATGGAAAATTGGAAGTGATGTACATGCAAATTATGAGTAGTATGTGTATGAAAGAAGATATTAATGGTATGAAAGCAGACATTAATAGATTTAAAGCTGACATGCCTAGTTAAAAGGATGAACTGAAGAAAGAAAGTGGAAATGCAATTAAGGTAGTTAGGTCTAGTATTTGAAAATTAAATAAGAAGATTAAGGCAGTAGGGAAAGATTGTGATGAAAATATAAAGAAAATAGTACAGAATATTAAGGATAAATTAACATTAATGAGTAGTAAATGTATAGACAAGAGGTAGAAGCTTTGTGATGATTATAGTAGGAGGGTGAAGGTTTCTGAAAAACAGTGTGAAGATGAAGTCAAAGCAGCCAGGAAATGTTGTGCTGTAAACAGGTTTAAACTTCAGAACTAAATCGATCAGATTAAAAATGATATAGAAATAGAGGTCGAAATTGAGTTGTGTTGAAGCAAGCTGGGATAATTTTACTTCCCGTCTTGGTTTGACATCTGCCTCCATAAAATTCATTTCTGAATTAATTTCCATTAACATACATGAGTATAACGTGCATTTTCATGAAAGAGAAAGGTTGGCCCTCAGTTTTATAGAATGTAACACCAGATTAAATTTTGTGCTTAGTTGTTGTTGTTGTTGTTGTTGTTGTGGTGGTGGTCTTCAGTCCTGAGACGAGTTTGACACAGCTCTCCATGCTACTCTATCCTGTGCAAGCTTCTTCATCTCCCAGTACTTACTGCAACCTAAATCCTTTTGAATCTGCTTGGTGTATTCATCTCTCGGTCTCCCTCTACTATTTTTACCCTCCACGCTGCCCTCCAATGCTAAATTTGTGATCCCTTGATGCCTCAGAACATGCCCTACCAACTGGTCCCTTCTTCTTGTCAAGTTGTGCCACAAACTCCTCTTATCCCCAATTCTATTCAATACCTCCTCATTAGTTATGTGATCTACCCACATAATCTTCAGCATTCTTCTGTAGCGCCACATTTTGAAAGCTTCTGTTCTCTTCTTGTCCAAACTATTTATTGTCCACATTTCACTTCCATACATGGCTACACTCCATACAAATACTTTCAGAAACGACTTCCTGACACTGAAATCTATACTTTATGTTAACAAATTTCTCTTCTTCAGAAACGCTTTCCTTGCCATTGCCAGTCTACATTTTATATCCTCTCTACTTCGACCATCATCAGTTATTTTGTTCCCCAAATGGCAAAACTTCTTTACTACTTTAAGTGTCTCATTTCCTAATCTAATTCCCTCAGCATCACCCAACTTAATATGGCTACATTCCATTATCCTTGTTTTGCTTTTGTTGATGTTAATCTTATATCCTCCTTTCAAGGCACTGTCCATTCCATTCAACTGCTCTTCCAAGTCCTTTGCTGTGTCTGACAGAATTACAATGTCATCGGCGAACCTCACAGTTTTTATTTCTTCTCCATGGACTTTAATACCTACTCCGAATTTTTCTTTAGTTTCCTTTACTGCTTGCTCAATATACAGATTTAATAACATCAGGGAGAGGCTACAACCCTGTCTCACTCTTTTCCCAACCTATATACTCCTTCCACCTTTCTGCTCTCCCCTTTTGCTTAGAACTGGGTTTTCATCTGAGCTCTTGATATTCATACAAGTGGTTCTCTTTTCTCCAAAGGTCTCTTTAATTTTCCTATAGCCACTGTCTATCTTACCCCTAGTGAGATAAGCCTCTACATCCTTACATTTGTCCTCTAGCCATCCCTGCTTATCAGTTTTGCACTTCCTATCAATTTCATTTTTGAGACGTTTGTATTCATTTTTACCTGCTTCAATTACTGCATTTTTATATTTTCTCCTTTCATCAATTAAATTCAATATTTGTTCTGTTACCCAAGGATTTCTACCAACCCTCGTCTTTTTACCTACTTGATCGTCTGCTGCCTTCACTACTTCATCCCTCAAAGCTACCCATTCTTCTTCTACTGTATTTCTTTCCCCCATTCCTGTCCATTGTTCCCTTATGCTCTCCCTGAAACTCTGTACAACCTCTGGTTTAGTCAGTTTATCCAGGCCCCATCTCCTCAAATTCTCATCTTTTTGCAGTTTCTTCAGTTTTAATCTACAGTTCATAACCAATAGATTGTGGTCAGAGTCCACATCTGCCCTGGGAAATGTCTTACAATTTAAAACCTGGTTCCTAAATCTCTGTCTTACCATTATATAATCTATCTGATACCTTTTAGTATCTCCCGGCTTCTTCCATGTATACAACCTTCTTTCATGATTCTTGAACCAAGTGTTAGCTATGATTAAGTTATGCTCTGTGCAAAATTCTGCCAGTCGGCTTCCTCTTTCATGTCTTACCCCCAATCCGTATTCACCTACTATGTTTCCTTCTCTCCCTTTTCCTACTCTCGAGTTCCAGTCACCCATGACTATTAAATTTTTGTCTCCCTTCACCACCTGAATAATTTGTTTTATCTCATCATACATTTCATCAATTTCTGCATCATCTGCATAGCTAGTTCGCATATAAACTTGTACTACTGTAGCAGGTGTGGGCTTCGTGTCTATCTTGGCCACAATAATGCCTTCGCTATGCTGTTTGTAGTAGCTTACCCACACTCCTATTTTTTATTCATTATTAAACCTACTCCTGCATTACCCCTATTTGATTTTGTATTTATAACTCTGTTTTCACCTAACCAAAAGTCTTGTTCCTCCTGCCACCAAACTTCACTAATTCCCACTGTATCTAACTTTAAAATATCCATTTCCCTTTTTAAATTTTCTAATCTACCTGCCCGATTAAGGGATCTGACATTCCACACTCCGATCCGTAGAACGTCAGTTTTCTTTCCTTTCTCCTAACAACGACGTCCTCCTGAGTAGTCCCTGCCCGGAGATCCGAATGGGGGACTATTTTACCTCCAGAATATTTTACCCAAGAGGAGGCCATCATCATTTAATCATAAAGTAAAGCTGCATGCCCTCGGGAAAAATTACAGCTGTAGTTTCCCCTTGCTTTCAGCCGTTCGCAGTACCAGCACAGCAAGGCCTTTTTGGTTAGTGTTACAAGGCCAGATCAGTCAATCATCCATACTGTTGACCCTGCAACTACTGAAAAGGCTGCTGCCCCTTTTCAGGAACTACATGTTTGTCTAGCCTCTCAACAGATACTCCTCTGTTGTGATTGCACCTTCTGTACGGCCATCTGTATCACTGAGGCACCCAAGCCTCCCACCAATGGCAAGGTCCATGGTTCATGGGGAGGGGGGTGCTTAGTTATGTACGTGTAATTAATTTCCTGATTTATTTTGACTGCTCCTAGTTAATATCTTTTATTATAGGGTGAAATCAGTAATTGTTTTATAACTTAAATTCTCTTGTTAACTTATATACAAACAAAATTCTGTGCTAATTATAAACATTTGGAGGAACAACTAATAGCATTCTTTACATATTTATTTGGCTCTATTGGGAAACATGTTAGCAAAGCCAGCTCTCAATTAATTCCAAAGAAATTACCAATTTTGTCGAAAGTATTGTTCACAAAACTCTACATGTTAATTTCATGATTTAAACAAATAATTCGGTTTAATCATTGTAGCAAAAGAATCTGCTAAAAAGGAACGAATTTTTCAATGTATTCAGTTAATTTAATGAGTTAAGTTTTAGTTGTAATTTCTCTAAATTTAACTTTCAAACAATGTGTAGTTTCAGCACCTACTATTGTGAGGATGTATAAGGGCCTGATGTTTGGTCCTGAGACAGTCAGTCCATGGCCAAGTTTCAGACGAGGAACATGTATTGGTTAGATCTTATCTGTGAAACAAGTGCAACACAATTACGCTGTGTGTCAAAACAATGACAGCGTCTGTTCCATACGTACCTGATTATCCCGAAAGAACTGTCATGTTCCACAGGAAACTATTCAGCAGCATGTGGATGTTCACCTGAAACCTATTAATGCAGCTTATAAAAAATTTAACAACTATGTATTATTGGGGTGAAACTGAAGTATTGTTAAGTGCAAATGTGCACCTGTCAGTTACATCATTTAAAGCAGTCAGTGTTGTACTTTCACAATCCATTTTCAACTAGTGTAAGAATTCATTACATCAACACCTAGGACAACAAACAAAGTAATAAAGCAGGGAACGTTGTCACATTTGGTGCCTCTGGATGGGCAATATTGTATGTGAGCACAATAAACTAGGATTCGTGAACTTTGCACAGTGAAATCATGAGTGGTTTACAGTGCAATGACGCAACATAAGACCAGCAGTAGGGTTTCATCGCCACAGTTTGACAGCAGCCATTCAGCGAGCAGGTTCTATGGAAGCAGCTATTGAGTGCAGGAGCAGCCAGTCAGCATGCAGGGGGACACAACTGACCAGGATAAACAAGACGCTTCACTGAGAGAATTACAACATCCTGCAGCCATGCAGATGATGTAACAAGATGACAACCACAGCAGCAACAGCAGCAACAACAACAACAACAGCAAGAGATGTATGATTGTAAAATAAGGTATTTCATAGCAAAAGCCATTTTATAATAAGTTATATACAATGAGTGGCCTTAACAAACAAGAGAGTGTGAAGGTACAACAGGAGGCTGGTTCTGTAGATGATGGTGGTTATAAATCAAACATGAAAGTAACTTTGAATGATGGGGACAAAAGTCCTTTTGTAGATGAAATGATTAAAGCGTCACCTACATTGTGTGGTGATGTGAGCGAAACAGACAAAAACATTACTGAAGTGGGTGAGATCGTTAAGTTAAGGAGGAGGAATCTAGTAGCGAAAGCCAGCAAGGGCAACAGTTTTTGGCAGATGTAAATTTGGAAGCGATGTTAAGGCAAATTATGAGTAGTCTGAGTTGTTTGAGTGATATGAGTATGAAAGAAGACATTAGTGGTATGAAAGAAGACATTAGCAGTATGATAAAAGACATTAATAGGTGGAAAAGAAAACTGATAGCATTAGAAATTACATGGTTAGTTTAAAGGACAAACTGAAGAAAGAAATTAAAAAGGAGATTTAAGGTAGTCAGCCCTAATCTCTTAGAATTAAATAAGAAGTTTGATGTGGTAGTTAAAGATCGTGATAACACTAATGAGAAATTAACATTAATGAGTAGTAAATGTGTAGAAGAGAGAAAGGAGCTTTGTGATGACTACAGTAGGAAGGTGGAGCCTTCTGAAAAACAGTGTCAAGATGAAGTCAAACCTTCCAGGAAATTTTGTGCTGAAAACAGGGTTAAATTGAGAATCAAATCGACCAGATTAAAAATGATTTAGAAACAGAGGTAGAAACCAAATGTGCAGTAGTGCTAGAGGAAAAACTCATAACAGTAAATAAAAATTGAAAATTGGTTAAAATAGAGAAAAAGATGGGAGAGGTACAAAATCAAAAACATAGAGTATTTAGTGTCCCAAACAGTCCTTCATTTGTTAGTTGTAAGAAATTTAAAATTTTGAACCATATGGGGAAGTGCATCCCATTGATTTCATCAGAGAATTTAATGATTTACCTGGAACATGGAATGACACAGAGGAAATGTCATTTGTGAGAAGTTTTTTGAAGGGGGATGCTTATTGATGGGTAGCTCAGGTAGCTGATAGTTGTACTTCATGGCAAAGCTTTGAGAAAGCATTTTTAGATTAATATTGGTCCAACGAGAAGCAGCAGGGAATTTTGGGGAGAAGAGAGATTTGACTCTAGGAAGGGTACTGTGAAAGGTTTCGGTCAGCTTTGGGCAAACATACTGAAATATTTGGACAAAGAGCTAGGTGGTGAATCAATAATTATGGGTTTAGGAACTGAGTTGCCTCAGAAAGTTAGAGAATTTCTTGTACCTGCCCTAGGGGTAATATTAATGATTTCTTGAATTATGTTGATGAAGTGGAGAGGGTGACGCACTCAGTGGAAGATTGTAGGAGGAATTTTGATGACAATAATCAATCAGGGAGAGAATTTCAGGTAAATAGGATAAACAGGACTAATTACAGTAGAAATTCAAGGAATGGCTGGGCGGAGGATAGCCAGAATAAGCACGGAAATTGTAGAAGAAATTCAAGTACAAGAAATGGAGGAGATTTAATTCTATATCAAACCATTTAAACGAGATAATGCTCCAGTTTTGGCTTGCAGTAGAGCAGTAATGCTGAAGAGCCACTTGTGTATAAATGTCCTGTGCTCACAGGTAAGGGTACATCTACATCTACATCTACATCTACATGACTACTCTGCAATTCACATTTAAGTGCTTGGCAGAGGGTTCATCAAACCACAATCATACTATCTCTCTACTATTCCACTCCCGAACAGCGAGCGGGAAAAACGAACACCTAAACCTTTCTGTTCGAGCTCTGATTTCTCTTATTTTATTTTGATGATCATTCCTACCTATGTAGGTTGGGCTCAACAAAATATTTTCGCATTCGGAAGAGAAAGTTGGTGACTGAAATTTCGTAAAAAGCTCTCGCCGCGACGAAAAACGTCTATGCTGTAATGACTTCCATCCCAACTCGTGTATCATATCTGCCACACTCTCTCCTCTATAACGCGATAATACAAAACGAGCTGCCCTTCTTTGCACCCTCTCGATGTCCTCCGTCAATCCCACCTGGTAAGGATCCCACACCGCGCAGCAATATTCTAACAGAGGACGAACGAGTGTAGTGTAAGCTGTCTCTTTAGTGGACTTGTTGCATCTTCTAAGTGTCCTGCCAATGAAACGCAACCTTTGGCTCGCCTTCCCGACAATATTATCTATGTGGTCCTTCCAACTGAAGTTGTTCGTAATTTTAACACCCAGGTACTTAGTTGAATTGACAGCCTTGAGAATTGTACTATTTATCGAGTAATCGAATTCCAACGGATTTCTTTTGGAACTCATGTGGATCATCTCACACTTTTCGTTATTTAGCGTCAACTGCCACCTGACACACCATACAGCAATCTTTTCTAAATCGCTTTGCAGCTGATACTGGTCTTCGGATGACCTTACTAGACGGTAAATTACAGCATCATCTGCGAACAACCTAAGAGAACTGCTCAGATTGTCACCCAGGTCATTTATATAGATCAGGAACAGTAGAGGTCCCAGGACGCTTCCCTGGGGAACACCTGATATCACTTCAGTTTTACTCGATGATTTGCCGTCTATTACTATGAACTGCGACCTTCCTGACAGGAAATCACGAATCCAGTCGCACAACTGAGACGATACCCCATAGCTCCGCAGCTTGATTAGAAGTCGCTTGTGAGGAACGGTGTCAAAAGCTTTCCGGAAATCTAGAAATACGGAATCAACTTGAGATCCCCTGTCGATAGCGGCCATTACTTCGTGCGAATAAAGAGCTAGCTGCGTTGCACAAGAGCGATGTTTTCTGAAGCCATGCTGATTACGTGTCAATAGATCGTTCTCTTCGAGGTGATTCATAATGTTTGAATACAGTATATGCTCCAAAACCCTACTGCAAACCGACGTCAATGATATAGGTCTGTAGTTAAATGGATTACTCCTACTACCCTTCTTGAACACTGGTGCGACCTGCGCAATTTTCCAATCTGTAGGTACAGATCTATCGGTGAGCGAGCGGTTGTATATGAGTGCTAAGTAGGGAGCTATAGTATCAGCGTAATCTGAAAGGAACCTAATCGGTATACAATCTGGACCTGAAGACTTGTCCGTATCAAGCGATTTGAGTTGCTTCGCAACCCCTAAGGTATCTACTTCTAAGAAACTCATGCTAGCAGATGTTCGTGTTTCAAATTCTGGAATATTCCATTCGTCTTCCCTGGTGAAGGAATTTCGGAAAACTGCGTTCAATAACTCCGCTTTAGCGGCACAGTCGTCGATAACAGTACCATCGGCACTGCGCAGCGAAGGTATTGACTGCGTCTTGCCGCTTGTGTACTTTACATACGACCAGAATTTCTTCGGATTTTCTACCAAATTTCGAGACAATGTTTCGTTGTGGAACCTATTAAAGGCATCTCGCATCGAAGTACGTGCCAAATTTCGCGCGTCTGTAAATTTTAGCCCATCTTCAGGATTTCGCGTTCTTCTGAACTTCGCATGCTTTTTCCGTTGCCTCTGCAACAGCGTTCGGACCTTTTTTGTGTACCACGGGGGATCCGTTCCATCTCTTACCAATTTATGAGGTATGAATATCTCAATTGCTGTTGCTACTATATCTTTGAATTTGAGCCACATCTCGTCTACATTCGCATAGTCAGTTCGGAAGGAATGGAAATTGTCTTTTAGGAAGGCTTCTAGTGGCACTTTATCCGCTTTTTTAAATAAAATTATTTTGCATTTGTTTCTGATGGATTTGGAAGAAATGGTATTGAGCCTAGCTACAATGACCTTGTGATCACTAATCCCTGTATCAGTCATGATGCTCTCTATCAGCTCTGGATTGTTTGTGGCCAAGAGGTCAAGTGTGTTTTTGCAACCATTTACAATTCGCGTGGGTTCGTGGACTAACTGCTCTAAATAATTTTTGGAGAATGCATTTAGGACAATCTCGGAAGACGTTTTCTGCCTACCACCGGTTTTGAACAAGTATTTTTGCCAACATACCGAGGGTAGGTTGAAGTCCCCACCAACTATAACCGTATGAGTGGGGTATTTATTTGTTACGAGACTCAAACTTTCTCTGAACTGTTCCGCAACTGTATCATCGGAGTCTGGGGGTCGGTAGAAGGAGCCAATTATTAACTTAATTTGGCTGTTAAGTATAACCTCCACCCACACCAATTCGCACGGAGTATCTACTTCGACTTCACTACAAGATAAACCACTACTGACAGACACCAACACTCCACCACCAATTCTGCCTAATCTATCTTTCCTGAACACCGTCTGAGACTTCGTAAAAATTTCTGCAGAACTTATATCAGGCTTTAGCCAGCTTTCTGTACCTATAACGATATCAGCTTCTGTGCTTTCTATTAGCGCTTGAAGCTCAGGGACTTTTCCAGCGCAACTACAACAGTTTACAACTATAATTCTGACTGTTCCTTGATCCAAGCACGTCCTGTAATTGCCAAGCACCCTTTGACATTGCAGCCCATCCCGCACTTTCCCGAGGCCTTCTAACCTAAAAAACCGCCCAGTCCATGCCACACAGCCTCCGCTACCCGTGTAGCCGCCAGCTGAGTGTAGTGAACTCCTGACCTATTCAGCGGAACCCGAAACCCCACCACCCTATGGCGCAAGTCAAGTAATGTAAAAGACAGTAGTAAGATAAGTGTAATTTCTAATTCTAGTGAGATGTTGAATGATGGTGTGGGTATCAATGCTTATACTGTAAAAAGAGAGGAAGAACTTACTATTATGTGCACTGAACCAGAAGTAAGACCTACAAGCAAGTAGAGAGCTCAACATTCTTTGTTGGATTCATTATGTGATGATAATGGTTACTCCAGCTGTCTGTCACATTTTTTCGTATTTCCTGAAGCAGTCTAACTCTTCTACCCCATTGGTAGAATCATGGACTCATAAGAGGGTGGAAGAAAGTAAATTGTACCATGTTTAAAGAATTTCTGTCAAACAAAGAGGTAAAGTAAACTGAAAATGGAAGATGCCAGCATAGGTAGAGCAGAAGGTGCAGATTATCTGAAAACTATAATTAACATCTGAAGTAATTAGCTCATGAGTGCAGCAGCAGCAGAGGCAATGTGCAGAAAAAATCATATTGAATACTAGGTCTTAATACAATTGTGGTATAAGAGAAGTGTTTGTGTTCAACTCCATCAGGATACTGAGGTAACTATCTACCCACAGCAGTGTCATCCTACAGCCTCTTCTAACATTAAGAAAACAAAACTTTAAACATAGTTGCCTGGAGTAATCTGTGGAAAGAATAAGCAAGATTTGTATGTACATCTTCCTTCAGGTTAGAATCTTAAGCAATTTGATGGAATACAGAGAAATAATAGTTTTTCTAAGTGATAACTTTGTCTGATTAGTAATGAGAGTTACGTTTGCCTTAGCATAAGGATCTGTTACTGTGAAGTGTTTTTCAGTAGAATCAATTTTGCATTGAATAAGTAGAGCAGGTGTTTATTTATTACATAATGAAGTAATAATGAAATAATAAAATAATGAATAATGATTGGGTCTTAATGGTTAGGGAGCCAGTCTCTGCAGTAGGAATATTTTTTGAGAATGCACTCCAATAGCTAACGAGGTAAGACAGGTAAGTAAAATAATGGAGCTGACAGACATGATTAATGAAAAAGATAACTGTATACAAACAAATTTAGTGTGACTATAATGGTGATCTAATTTTGAACTAGGCAACACTGGGCACTGCGTATATTGTGCAAATTGTGACACTGCAGCTGAGAATGAGCGCTTAACAGAAAGAGCAATGTTTTAGTGAGGTCCAAGTCATAGAATACCATGTTATTGGATCTGTAGGTTATCTGAAAACTTCTGTTTGTGTTCTGGAGAATTATAAGCTTAAGGGAGTAATACTGGAACAAAGAAAAGTAATTTTGCTGGTTAACTGATAACTGTGGTGCAAGAGTGATGTGAATATTCTGACAAGTCAACTATTTGGTAACATTTTGTGATTTTGTGAAGATTTTATTTTCTGGTTGAATGTGAGTAGTACTCGGAACTGAGTGGAGAAGTACGGCAATGATCTAATACAACTTCCATCCTTTTAATTTGATTTGAGTAGTAATTAAGTCATGTGACATTGACTCTATTTTTTTTTCATAATGTAATGATTAGTAATTCTGTGCTACTTCACATCATCAGTTTTTGCTATTTTGCAAATGGGAAAGAGACCTAAATCTTTCAAGTTTAACTAATTGCAGACAGTTATGATGTAGGGTAACATTTTGTAGTGCAACGTGCTCTTGAATTTAAAATTGTACTAGTGCCCACCTTTTGTACTCTAGTCAATTATAGTGCTCATTATTGTGATGTCATGCGGACTATGTAATGTATTTATTTATGATGTAATGATTATTATATGCCATTAGTGTTAAACATTTTTTTTCTTAGACTTAAGTTAGAAGAAAAAGTGTACTAAAGTGGGGTAATTTCATCTCCTTTTTTTTCATGTACTCTGGCAGAGGAAAACCACTTTCAAGGGAACTGACAGCAGAGCATTTCCTTTCTAACTGTCACTTGGAGCTGTCGCGGGCACGGACAACATGGTGAGAAAGCGTATTAAAGCTCATTAAAAGAGTGAAAGTGCTTGTGAAAAATACTAAACACTGAGCAAGTGAAATTTTCTGTCAAAGAAGTTAACTGCAATGTGCAGTGTAATTTAACTTTTTGCAACCCATGAGGATTTATTATTTGAAGCAAGACAGGACTTGTATCAAGTGATATGTATCTTAGAATGTAATCTTTGCCTACCCAAAAAGGACGTCATTTATGATGAAGATGCCTATTTATATTAAAAGTATAACTCGTGGATATTTTGTGCCATTGCAATACACTATATGTAAATGTGTTATATGGGGATTTTCGTATGGCCAGTTTATATAAATATAAAGTTAAAAAACATAGTACTGTAGGTTTTGACAATATTTCTTATGTAGTATTCTTTTGTGTATAGAATTTTAACCCACTTTCTGGGGTCATTGTACTCACTGAATTCCCCAGTTAGCTATCTGCAACATCTATCTGGTCAATCCAATGGGGGTTGATGTGACAAAGCAAGCTGGGATCATTTTACTTCTCCTCTTGCTTTGCAATCTGCCTCTTTAAATTCATTTTTTTTTTATTTTCAACTAATTACCATTAACATATGGTATATAAGTATAATCTACATTTTCATAAAAGAGAAAGGTTGGCCCTCAGTTTTAAAGAATGTAACACCAGATCAAATTTTGTGCTTAGTTATGTACATGTAATTAATTTCCTGATTTATTTCGACTGCTCCTATTTAATATCTTTTATTATAGGGTGAAATCAATAACTGTTTCATAACTTAAATTTCATTGTTGACTTATAAAGAAACAAAATTCTGTGCTAATAATAAACATTTGGAGGAACAACTAATAGTATTCTTTACATATTTATTTGGTTCTATTTGGAAACATGTTAGCAAAGCCATCTCTCAATTAATTCCAAAGTAATTACCAGTTTTGTCAAAAGTATTGTTTGCATAGCTATATCTGCTAATCTCAGCATTTAAACAAATAATACGGCTTAACCCTTGTAGTAGAAGAAACTGTTAGAGCAATGCAGTTTTTTGATGTATTCAATTAATTGAATGAGTAATGTTTTAATTGTAATTTCTGCACCTTAAACATTTAACTATGTGTAGTTTCAGTGTCTATTTTTGTGATGATGTATAAAGGCCAAACTTTTGGTCGCAAGACAGTTAGTCCACGTCTGCATTTGAGATGAGGAACCCGTATTAGTTAGATCAACAACAGTACATCAACTTAACCATGAAATAAGTGTATGACAAACAGGCCATGTGTTAAAACAATGACAATGTCTGTTCAATATGTATCATATTATTATGCAAGAACTGTATGGTTAAGTTTTTACTGCTCGTAGATGTTCAACAGTAAACTGTTGTAGCAGTATGCTGATGTATTCCTGCAATTTATTAATGAGGCTTATCAACATTTACCAGTATTGAACTAGCCATATGTGTTATTGAGGGGGGGGGGGGGGAGGGAGGTTGTGAACAGTGAAAGAAAAGAACTGTGAAATGCAAATGTGCACCTGTCAGCTACATCATTTAAAGCAGTCAGTGTTGAACTTCCACCCCCATTTTTCGGCCAGTATAGCAATGCAGTATGTCGACATGGAGGACAACCAACAAAAAAAAAAGCAAAGTGGGCAAATGTCTCACTCTTCAACCCAGTGTCCCCCTTTCTAGACATAAACCTCCTACTCTTTGATAGCTCCATCCACACCTCTGTCCAATGTTCACCTGGGGCAGTGTACCTGCAGTGACAAGAACTTGCTTGTCCAGTACACTGAGGGTTTCGTGGAGGTGTTCATAGACAGCCCCCATCCCCCAGACCTTGTCTGGAAAGAGGTATCCCATGTGTAAATGGACACCCTCCCCTAGCATTACTTATCTTCAAAGGCAAAGGAAAGCATCAGACAGCTTTGTGATAAATCTTGAAAATAGATTTGACCTGTTGCCTCAGTCAGAATTGGATGAGCCTCATGTAGCTGAAGCTGTAGAAAGGACACAACAAGCTTTCAAGGACTTGAAAAAGGTAGGGAAATTTGTAAAGAGAAAGAAAGTTCTGTTGTTAGGTAGTTCCTATGGTAGAGGTGTTGGCCAACTACTGCAGGAAAATCCAGGTCCAGAGTACCAGGTCACAAACTTTTTCAAGCCTAGTGCAGATCTGGGTCAGGTAACAGAGGATGTAGGTTCTCTATGCAAGGATTTCACGAAGGAGGGTGCCGTGGTTATAGTGGGTGGTCCGGGAAACAGCATTGACAGAGACTCTGAATATTCCATAGAGAGTGACCTGGTGAAGATAGCATCAGCAACGAAGCATACGAGTGTGGGATTTGTGTCTGTGGTTAGACGCCATGATCGGCCTCATTTGAACTCTTCTGTAGGGAGGGTGAACTTGGAGTTGGAGTGGCTGCTTAGGACGGATATAGGGTCCCATACTGGTTTGATTCCTGTGGATGCTATTGATAGGAGGGACTACACTAGGCATGGCCTTCACCCCGATAGGAAAGGGAAGGGAAAACTGTCTGGCTTGATTGCAAAAAACTTAAGGGGGACACTGTCACAAGTGGTAAAATACCAGTGGTCACAGCAAAATAACTGATGATGGTCGAAGTAGAGAGGATATAAAATGTAGACTGGCAATGGAAAGGAAAGCGTTTCTGTAGAAGAGAAATTTTTTAACATCGAGTATAGATTTAAGTGTCAGGAAGTCATTTCTGAAAGTATTTGTATGGAGTGTAGCCATGTATGGAAGTGAAACGTAGACGATAAATAGTTTGGACAAGAAGAGAATAGAAGCTTTTGAAATGTGGTGCCACAGAAGAATGCTGAAGATTAGATGGGTAGATCACATAACTAATGAGGAAGTGTTGAATAGGGTTGGGGAGAAGAGAAGTTTGTGGCACAACTTGACCAGAAGAAGGAATCAGTTGGTAGGACATGTTCTGAGGCATCAAGGGATCACCAATTTAGTATTGGAGGGCAGTGTGGAGGGCAAAAATCGTAGAGGGAGACCAAGAGATGAATACACTAAGCAGATTCAGAAGGATGTAGGTTGCAGTAGGTACTGGGAGATGAAGAAGCTTGCACAGGATAGAGTAGCATGGAGAGCTGCATCAAACCAGTCTCTGGACTGAAGACCACAACAACAACAACAACAACAACAACAATGGTTTACTTGTCCATAATAACTTAACAATCATGGATATAGTTTACAAACACAAGAACATAAAAAAAGGTTTATAAGTAATGATAAATTATACACAACAACATCAAAAATCCTTGATGGAATACAAACATTTATCAATTAACAGTTGCTTTAATTTTGTGTTAAATATGTTTCCTTTTAACAATTTTATATTATTTGGCAATCTGTTATAAAAATATCTTCCAGCAGAAAATGGACTATGATCTGTTGCTCTTTTATTATAGGCTCTATACTTTCTTTTATAAACAGTATATTTCTGAAAACATACAATGAATACACTATTAGTATGTTATACTTAATGAAATATTCTGTACAGGACTGAGGCTTACTAATATTAGCTATTATCCTAATTGCTCTTTTCTGGGCTCTAAAAGCCCTATCCATACATATTGTTGGTGCCAACCCACTTCTCGATACCATATTGTAGTTGGGAGTGCACAATTCCAAAATAGATTTGTCTTAAAACAGGTTGTGCTATTATGCTAGGAAGGTGTTTTAGCAAGTAGGTGTTGCAGGAGGGTTTTTTTCCCCACATGTAGCTGATGTGTTCCTTTCATGTAAGATGTTCATCTACTATAATACTAAGGGCTTTATGTTTAACAACTGTTTCAACTGATAGCTTTGTTTCTGTTAGTCTCATATTGTTTTTGGTGAGATATTCTGTGATGAGGCTAATGTTCTATGCATTATTTTGCACTGCTAACTGTTTTGTAGGGCCCCAGCTTATGAAGGAGGTATCATCAGCACAATTTACTAGGTTTGAATTTTGTGGAATTATTATATAATTGATGCACACAGTAAACAAAAAAGGCCTATATCTAATGCTTCCCTGAGGTACTCCATAGCTAAGAATTTTATAAGATGATTTTACTGTTTGTGTATGTCTCCCAGTTGTATACTGCAGCTTTACACATTGTCTCCTGTCAGCAAGGTAGGATCTTAACAAATCTAATGCTACTCCTCTAACTCCATAGGTTTCTAATTTATATAGAACAACAGAATGACTTACAGAGTCAAAAGCCTTGGATAGCTCTAAAAAGGTGCAATAACTTAGTTTCCATCATCAAGTTTATTTAATATCACTTGCAAAATGAAGCTACAGCTGTTTTTGTAGGCCAGACGTTCCTGAAACCATGCTGACAGTTTTTTTTTTTTTAATAGATTGCACTTACAGAAAAAAGATTCAAGTTAATCAAGAAGTAGTCTTTCCAACAGCTTACTATGTATTGATGTCAATGGAATAGGCCTATAATTTTGTATATCTGTAGTTATTCTCTTTTTATGCACTGGTCTTATTTCAGTGACTTTAAAGAGCTCATGAAATGACCTCTTACTGAAAGAGCTGTTTATGAAATGTTGTAGTGACTTTGTTAATTCATTACTGCATTCTTTTAGGAATTTTGGTGAGATATCATCCAGGCCACTGGATGTATTAGCTTTTAAGTTGGAAATGGTTTTCAAAATTTCCATTTCTGTAACACACTTCAGGAAGAATGAATTACTGAGATTTCTGGGATTTAGCACCTATGCTGGATCAATCACATCCTTGCTACTCATCTTACTAAACTGGTCTCTGAATCTCTCACATATTTCCTTTGGGTTGCTCAGCAGTTTTCCATTGTCACTTATTATTATGTTATTATTATGTTATTGTAAGACATTTCCAGGGGCAGATGTGGACTCTGACCACAATCTATTGGTTATGAACTGTAGATTAAAACTGAAGAAACTGCAAAAATGTGGGAATTTAAGGAGATGGGACCTGGATAAACTGACTAAACCAGAGGTTGTACAGAGTTTCAGGGAGAGCATAAGGGAACAATGGACAGGAATGGGGGAAAGAACTACAGTACAAGAAGAATGGGTAGCTTTGAGGGATGAAGTAGTGAAGGCAGCAGAGGATCAAGTTGGTACAAAGATGAGGGTTAGTAGAACTCCTTGGGTAACAGAAGAAATATTGAACTTAATTGATGAAAGGACAAAATATAAAAATGCAGTAAATGAAGCAGGCATAAAGGAATACAGACGTCTCAAAAATGATATCGACAGGAAGTGCAAAATGGCTACGCAGGGATGGCTAGAGGACAAATGTAAGGATGTAGAGGCTTATCTCACTAGGGGTAAGATAGATACTGCCTACAGGAAGATTAAAAAGACCTTTGGAGAAAAGAGAACCACTTGTATGAATATCAAGAGCTCAGACGGAAACCCAGCTCTAAGCAAAGAAGGGAAAGCAGAAAGGCGGAAGGAGTATATAGAGGCTCTCTACAAGGGCGATGTACTTGAGGACAATATTATGGAAATGGAAGAGGATGTAGATGAAGATGAAATGGGAGATACAATACTGCGTGAAGAGTTTGACAGAGCACTGAAAGACCTGTGTCGAAACAAGGCCCCGAGAGTAGACAACATTCCATTAGAACTACTGATGGCCTTGGGAGAGCCAGTCTTGACAAAACTCTACCATCTGGTGAGCGAGATGTATGAGACAGGTGAAATACCCTCAGACTTCAAGAAGAATATAATAATTCCAATCCCAAAGAGAGCTGCTGTGGACAGATGTGAAAATTACCGAACTATCAGTTTAATAAGTCATAGCTGCAAAATACTAATGCGAATTCTTTACAGACGAATGGAAAAACTGGTAGAAGCCGACCTCAGGGAAGATCAGTTTGGATTCCGCAGAAATGTTGGATCACGTGAAGCAATACTAACCCTACAACTTATCTTAGAAAATAGATTAAGAAAAGGCAAACCTACATTTCTAGCATCTGTAGACTTAGAGAAAGCTTTCGACAATGTTGATTGGTATACTCTCTTTCAAATTCTAAAGATGGCAGGGGTAAAATACAGGGAGCGAAAGGCTAATTACGATTTGTACAGAAACCAGATGGCAGTTGTAAGAGTCGAGGGGCATGAAAGGGAAGCAGCGGTTGGGAGGGAGTGAGACAGGGTTGTAGCCTGTCCCCAATGTTATTCAATCTGTATATTGAGCAAGCAGTAAAGGAAATGAAAGAAAAATTTGGAGTTGGTACTAAAATCCATGGAGAAGAAATAAAAATGTTGAGGTTTGCCGATGACATTGTAATTCTCTCAGACAGAGCAAAGGACTTAGAAGAGCAGTTCAACTGAATGGACAGTGTCTTGAAAGGAGGATATAAGATAAGCATCAACAAAAGCAAACCGAGGATAATGGAATGTAGTCGAATTAAGTCAGGTGATGCTGAGGGAATTAGATTAGGAAATGAGACACTTAAAGTAGTAACGGAGTTTTGCTATTTGGGGAGCAAAATAAGTGATGATGGTCAAAGTAGAGAGGATATAAAATGTAGACTGGCAATGGCAAGGAAAGCTTTTCTGAAGAAGAGAAATTTGTTAACATCAAGTATAGATTTAAGCATCAGGAAGATGTTTCTGAAAGTATTTGTGTGGAGTGTAGGCATGTATGGAAGTGAAATGTGGACGATAAATAGTTTGGACAAGAAGAGAATAGAAGCTTTCAAAATGTGGTGCTACAGAAGAATGCTGAAGATTAGATGGGTAGATCAAAAACTAATGAGGAGGTATTCAATAGAATTGGGAAGAAGAGGAGTTTGTGGCACAACTTCACAAGAAGAAGGGGCAGGTTGGTGGGACATGTTCTGAGGCATCAAGGGATCACAAATTTAGCATTGGAGTGCAGCGTGGTGGGTAAAAATCGGGGAGGGAGACCAAGAGATGAATATACTAAGCAGATTCAGAAGGATGTACGTTGAAGTAAGTACTGGGAGATGAAGAAGCTTGCACAGGATAGAGTAGCATGGAGAGCTGCATCAAAACAATCTCAGGACTGAAGACGACAACAACAACAACAACAACAATAACAACAACAACAACAACAATAACAACAACAACTGAACCTCCCCCACTGGGATATTTTGTGATCTCTCAAAGGCTTTTGACTGTGTGAATCATGGAATTCTTCTAGTGAAGCTTAAGTATTGTGGTATGAGTGGGAAAGTGCACAAATTGTTTAAGGATACAGGGTGCTTTTCTGGCTCAATATTATGTGAAAATCAACACCTGTGTCTTTCAGGCACTGTTTATGGGTCAAAGGAAGCGTCCAATTCCACCTGTCAGCTTTGACCCGTGAAGTAAGTCTGTTGTGGTGTGTGGCATCACAAAGGCGCAGAGTTTAGTTTGTGAGAGTGGCGTGTTTGTAGGTGTTGTTTTGATGTGATCGGCTATGCTCTCTGGTGGTGTGTTTATGTGTCATGTTTTAGATGATGTTTTTGTTTTAGTTTGCATGTGTGGTGTGTTTGTAGGTGGCATATTGTTGTGGTCGGTGGTTCTCTCTGGTGGTGTGTTTATGGGTAGCGCGTAAAGTGGTGTTTGGGGTTCATTTGCATGGTAGCGTTGCACATGTGTTGTATCAGTGGTGACTGTGCTTTCAGAGGAATATTTTTCTGTGAGTTAACAATTTTGGTTCTGTTGTGTTGATGTTATAGTATTTTTTTTTCTGTTTGTCGTGCGTGAATTTTGGTAAATTGCTTTGTTTATGTTTTTGGTAGGTATGGATATGACTGACAAAAAGTCAATAGTTTTCAGTTGTTGGCAACAATGGGGGACAGTGCATTGTCTCTAATAAAATTTCTTCAGTTATTCGGCCTGTTAGCTGAAGTCGTGAAGAGTTCAGTGTGTTGTGAAGAAATGAGGCTTACTTAAGTTCCGGCACCTCGGACCAGGGACAGCTACATGTGGAGATGCTGTAAGGATAACAGGTCAAGGTAAGTGTTTGATTACAATTTTGATTTTCTATGTGTTTTTTGTGGTAGGATTAAGTGTGGTGGTGGTGAAATTTTTGAGATTTATAGTGTGGTAGCGGCTGTTTCTGTTGACATATGTAGGTCAAAGGAAGTGATCGATTCCAGTGGAGTTTTGTGTGTAGAGGAGGTTGTGGGCTCATGTGATTTTAGTGTTTTTTGTCATTTGGTGTAGTGGCGTGTGTTTGTATTTAGTTTGTCCCCCCCAAAAACCCCCAATTTCCCCCGCTTGTCCCATTAGTTTCATTATATTTTTTGGAGGAATATCCGTTTGATGGCTTTTAGTTCTATTTTCATGTTTGTTGTCATGTTTACATGATGATGTCATAGGAATGGTATGGGAGTTGTTGTGAATGGTCATTTCCGCCATAGTGGTGACGTCATTGGTCAAAGCAGAGGGGCGGAATCGGACACTTCTGTTATCCCCAAGCAACAGTGCAGGAGTCAAATTCGAAGAGAGCACACAACATTGCAGGACCTGCACAACATTGCAACTTCTTATAATTTGCCTTCAAAGACAGTCAGACATCAAAATGATGCCATCAGCGTCATTGTTGGACACTGAAAATAAAATTTAAATCAAACTTTAAGAGAATGTTAATGGCTACATGGCTGATAATGTACATACATCCTGGTGTAGATCTTACTGAACCAGAATGGAGCACATGAATATTTGAGGTATTGAAATATTGCCATGAAATGGTTGATAATTAGTGGTACAAACCTTCACCAAGAAGAGTTCTCAATATCCCATGGCTTTCTTTTACATCAGGAACAGCCTTAGGTATGTGGTGTAATGATTTCCGTTTCTTTGTCAAAAACATCATCCTCTGTGGCACAAGTTTCCTCTTATGGATCTATGGATCTTTTTTGGGCTGATGAAGAAGCTACACTACGGCTTCTAACAGCACCTACGTTTCCCCTCAACGTAGTCTCCCTTTTTTTTTTTTTTTTCAAGAGTTGACGGTTGACATGCCAGCAATGACTTCTGAAAGCATTGAGACTATCTTTTTTTTCATCTTTTCATCTGACAATGCTTCTTGGGCTAGCATTTGTGCTTACTTGGGCCAAAATTGCTTCCCTCTCACCAATCACAGACACATCTTCATCATCAATAACAAGTGTATCAGACACTACAGGATTTTGAAGGGGAATTTCCCCTCTGCCCTTCTTTTCTGTTTGGCAAACAATATGAATGTGCTTACACATATTTAATTTACACTGTAATCAATGCACGTGTAAGAATACTGATGAACGCACACTTCACATTTACTGTACACTAATTTACACTTGAAAAACATCATTGTCTTTCACAAGGCCAACATCATTTGACTTTGAAGACAGTACTTCCCAACCACTGTCTTCCTTAGTAATGAAGTCATCCATTAGAATAGACTCAAAATCATCTGTTAAAATAGACTTGTGCGTAGTATGAATGTCTTTTATTGTACTAGTTACCTTTCCTTTCACAATCACAGTAAGCCTATCAAACAGCTTTGCAGTTACAAACGACATCAGTGCAGATATACCTTTGTCCAGACTTTTCACTTGCTTTGCATTAGCATGTACATATTTCAAAGCCTTGTGCATCCCCTCCAGATGCATATTTATATTGAGTCCATTTTGCATCCTGTGACAATATGCCAAAGTTTGCATTTTTCTCATAATAGGTCTTGAATTAATGACAAAATTCGGATGTATCTGGATTACTATACAGCTTATGAACTGCTTTTTGCAGTGGTTCTTCCAATACAGCAACATCTCTTACCTTCATTAATGTCTTGACAAGCTTGTACACCTCAGTTCTCTTGTCTCTATGCAAAACTTTACTGTTAATGTTGTTCCTCCATGCTCCATCCACATGCCAGGTGTCATTCAAGTCTCTTTTTAGGAGGCCCCATTGCTCTGTTCCAAGCAGTACTGTAGGTTTCTGCCAGATCTGACATGAATACTTTGGGACAGATATGTCCAACCTGAGTCCTTATGTAGTTGACGGGATTGATGGTCTAAATGGCTACAATTTTGAACTTAGCACAATACTAGTACTAGATGATATGAGGCAAGGATTTCTATCCATTTTCCTCATTTCCAACAGAAATTACAGTGTTACGAGTATATAATGACAACGAAGAAGGTGAGACATATGCTGATTTACCAAAATCCTTATTAGTCAGTTTAGAAATATGGTAGGTGTGAAAAGCAATAATGTCTCTATCTACAAAACTTTCAAGTCCAGGAACATTGGGTACTCCTGTACCTCCACGTACAATTGCTACGGTAAGCCATTACTGAAAGAATCATTAATATCTAAACTAAAATTAAGTCTGCAACTGACGAAAACAGCTGGGCCATCTTCCATATTATGCCAATAATACATCTTGTGCAGTGTTCATTATTACTAACATGAAATCCTCGCTTCTCAATTCCGGGTGCTGGTCAGTGATTATTTCTTGAGGCTTATAAAATAATACACACGAATTATCACTTTGTGTAATTCCTTGTACCAAAGGTTTGACGCTGATGGCATCATTTTGATTTCCAACTGACTTTGAAGCCAAATGATAAGAAGCTGCAATGTTATGCAGGTCCTGTAATGTTGCGAAATGTACTCTCTCCAAATTTGAATCCTGCACTGTTGATCAGATTTCGTTGTTATAGAGGACTTTAATCTCTGCATGGCATTTCCATCAGTTTTGTTACTACCTGCCATTTTGAGGTGTCTCATGCCTTCATCTTTGGAAAGAAACTGACCTGAATTATGGCAAACATACTTACAGGTTGAGCAATTATCAACAAACTTAATGCCACGATGTTTGAAGAATCTGGATTGTGTATGTTCAATTTTCTCTTTCCACTTCAAAAATTCACCTTCACGTGTATTTGATGAGTGGCATGGAAATGATCAATCCAACACTTTTTTGACTCTGCTTCAAATGTGCATATCATGCACTTCAACCTCTTCTGCTGCTTCATTACACCATCTTGTTGGTGGTGTTTTAAACTCCTTTTCCAAGTAAAACTCTTGTCACATATGTAGCACTGATAGGAACATGAGATACAATTTTGTTCAACTGCTGTGCGTGCGCTGTGGAAATATGCTGCCTCAGAGTCTTCCAATAATTGTAATCGTTTCCACAAATTTCACCCTTAAAAGCACTTGTTTTAAATGTTGCAATTGCACAAGCTGTTAAGAAGTACAAGGTGGTGGTCACTCTACTGCCAAGTGGAACAGGAGAGGAAATGACAACTAGTGGTGCAAGGTACCCTCCACCGTGGACCATACAGTGGCTTTCAGAGTGCCTATGAGATGTTATTCTACATTTTACCAGGGAAAACTTGGGAATGTTATTAAATCCCAAGGAATTCTACATTTAACTCTAGCACTGAAACTGAGTTTTATTGAGTTTTATAAATCACAAATTTTAAAATAACTTATATTTGATAATGTGTTACTTACATGAATATTATTCCATATAAATTAGTGATGTTTAAAAATTGGTTAAACTACTGCTTGTGGCTGGTATATAGTACAGCTAAGAGAAAGGAAAAGTCATTATTGTGGTATCCTACCCCTCCCCCCCCCCCCCCCCCACCTCACCTCCCCACCGCACCCTACCTTCCCCTCTTACCATTACTTTGTGAGCAGCGTATTGACACGTTCATACTCCTCACACCTTGAATTCTCAGGAAAAAATTTTCCATGTTTGAGTAGCCATCCTGGAAGTAGCTTAGGGCTATTAAATTATTAATATTGCTGTTGTGCATTATTTCCTTTGCACTGAAGAGGTGATGCAATTAAAGTGAAGTACATTTGCACGAATTGCACTATTCCACAATGTAATATGAAATACAGCATGTGGAATAATGTTCTCCTTCAGATTTATTGAGGCTGTTGTGACAGCCCACAAAAAGTCAGTAGAGTCCCTGTGAAAGCTTTTGTAGTGTATGTGTTTCATTGCAAATGAATGAATGTTAATGTGATAACTCACATCTCATGTTTTAATCAATGTATTTGCAGATCCTATTCCTAATTTACTATATTTTTTGTGTTCAGTATTTACATAATGCCCATGTGATGTCCTATCCCTATCCTAATTTATTACACTGTGGCACCCAACTTAGGGTGTAATTTAACGTACACAGTACATTCTTTTTTTATTTTTATTTTTTTGTTTACCTGATACTTTGTTATTTTGTGTGGTCATTACTAAGCTAAGCAAACACAGTTTTCTTTTTTTTCTTCAGTTTCAGATAATTCTAGCCATGAGTACTATAATATGTTTCAATCAAATTATTATCTGTTTCACCAACTAAAGTACTTGGCTCCCTGAAACAGTACTCATACCGAATTGCATTATTTGTTTCAAAGCTTTTGAGGAGGATTTAAATTTTTGATGTAGTGGGAAAATGTTTTTGTTTTCTTGAAGTGTTCAGAGTTTAATATTTCATTTAGCAAGCATTTGATTTACTATTTTGAACTACAGATATCTGACAGTTGGTCACTTACAGCATATTCCCTTATTTGTTTTATTCAGATGTCTGTCAGATGTCAATAAAAGTATATCCTTACAGAATTTGTTTCTTATTGATTACCTTGTCCATTTAACATAAGTGAAATAACCTATTGGGGAAATGAAGGGGTACCATTAAAAGCTCATCACTTGATAAGTATTTGTTAATGAAATGGTCATCCTACCAATGTTATGTAGTGATATACACCTTACAAATGGTGCTGCATTGCTTCTCAGTCAGTACACAATGCATGGTCCCAGCTCTCGCCATCACAAAAATTCGGCTGTTTAATAATGTGCTGTGTATATCCTTCTCAGAACCTGTGGCTGCCTGAGCTGTGAACTAGTGTTGACAACTATCAGTGCTATCTTATGATGTCTGTGCTGTACATAGTTCTCAATGTGTAGTTCTACACTGAACACCCAAGATCATTTCATCAAAAGGATTCTTTCTGGCTAATCAAAAATTCACGGCCTTCTTCTAATATAGAAAATACACACACCCACATGACCGTTCATGCAACCACAACTCTCTCACAAATGAGCACTGTGTCTGGCCATGAACAAGGCCTTTTGGTCAAAAGTGCTCACATGTATAGCAGTCTTTTTGTTGTGTTTGTGTGTGGTGAGTTGAAATATAGTCCTTTCAAAATTAAAATATTGGACCTTATGCAGCTAACAGTTTATAATATTTGAAAGTCTGATGGAGATATGTGAAAACTCATAGAATAATTTCCATCTTCATGTGTCTTCAGCTGGTATATTCATGCAAGACATGGGAACTCTAAACTGTTTTTTTAATTATGATGTAACTGTTAGGAAACAAAGCTAAAAGATTCTTTGCATGAGAGGGGTACCTTGCATTAATGAGGTAGGCAAAGTGCTTTCCTGTGAGTATTGATTCTGCATAAAACTCCATTTAGAATTTGTGGAGTTTTTATTGCCATCTAGTGTCAACTTCTGCATCTGGCCAATGGATAACCTTACAGCAAACTGTTATTAAATAAACGTTTTTGCATGCTACAGTCATCATACACACACATTTGTAAAGCAGTTGAGTGCTTAACATGGTGAAGTAAAGTTTTCTCAAAATACATTATGTATCCTAGTGCATCCCTATGTCACTCCCAATCACAACCCCAAGCCATAGGGGTCACATCCCTGTGGAAGATCCATGTGCAAGACTTGCCCAATTCACTAGCCCAGCACTTTCTATTCCAGTCCACAGGCTGATCCTAACCTACTGAAGAGACCAGGCCTGCTTTGAAAGCTGTTGTGTTATATAGCAGCTTTGCTGCAGTAATTGTTCAGATTTTTATACTGGTGTGACTATCAACCAGGTGTCAGTGAGGATGAATGGCCACCACAAAACTGTGGCCAAGAACAAAGTGGACCACATTGTAGCACAACATGCAGCTTACATAACATACTTGATTTCAATAGCTGATTCACAACCCAGGCCATCTGGATCATCCCCTTCATCACCAGCATTTCTAAACTGCACAAATGGGAGTCATCCTTACAACAAATTCTCCACTCCTGAAATTATACCGTGCATCTTCTTCCCAACTGCTTCCAATCCCCTCTCTCCTGTCACCTCACAATTTTCCTCCTCTCACCCCCACCATGTGCTGTTCTCAATCATTGTATTCACCGCTCTTTTTTTCTTCTCTGCTCCCCATCTTCTCCCTCCCACACAGCTTCCTGATGCGGCACCTGTCTGCCCTATCCTGCCCCCTCTAGTTCCTGCATGCCCTGCCAGAAGGGCAGATTCCTTTTTCCTCACCCATATTCCACTGTCCCTCCCCCTTCCCTGCCCTTCTCTGGATTATTGCTTCTGTTCAACATGTTTCTGTTGCGGTATGGGTGGAGGTAGCAGCTGTGTATATGAGGTGTTCTACCTTGTGTGAATGTGTGTGCGTTTCTCCTTTCTGAAAAGGTCACTGGCAAAAAGCTTATATGTATATTTATGAAGAGTATCAATCTATCCTTTTCATAGTATTATTGACTTTCCATTGTTAGATGTTTATTTGAAACATTAATTGAAGATCACAATTGTGAACTGGCCAGGAGTTGAATGCAGGTACCTGATTATCTAGAGCAGTGCGCTCACCAGTAAGGATATTTAAGTCTTCCATTAATATTTGAAAAACACCTCACACCCAGCTGCAGAGTGAATGATTTTCCCTGAGACAGGTTAAATGGAACAAAAAATGCGAGGTCACAAGGGATATGAAAGTGTGAGGTGAGAGGAAACAAAACATCATCTGAAAAGTGATCTTCTGAGGGAGTGTATAGAAGATAGAAACACATGCACACAGTTTTTCAGTAATTTGGTTTAGTTATATGTAGGTGAATGCAGAAAGAGCAGTCTACCTAGTTACTTTACATGGAGAATCTGTCAACACTGAAACTTCAGCTTGCTATTCTCATGGTATCATTGTGTTATTACATTGTTGTGAGAAAGAGCCCTTGTGGATGCAAATGAATAATAGTGAGTAACATAATGGCTTTCTGACTTTGCTGTACATAAAAACTGTAATGGTGGAAAACATTATTTGGATCAGTGTTATGTGGGTGGTAGCTACTAAGAGAGCAGATATTGACACTCAGCAGAACTAACCTAATTTAGATAAAATAGGTTGGCAGGGGGAGGGGGGGGAGGAAGGTTTATTTCTTTGATTCTGAGAGAATGTGATGAACAATTGTACATTAATGGATCATCCTTGTAAACAACATGAAAAGAAAACATTTTCAACTTAAACATCCCTGATTTGCTACAGTCAATGATCCTGGTAAGAGATGAAAAATGCCAATTTTTAGAGGTACATGACAACTCTGTGGAAAGTTACAGGTTTGCAAATTCAGAAACAATGAATTTTACACATGTATGTCTCA
This sequence comes from Schistocerca gregaria, assembly GCF_023897955.1. NCBI lineage: Eukaryota > Metazoa > Arthropoda > Insecta > Orthoptera > Acrididae > Schistocerca > Schistocerca gregaria. The sequence continues at coordinate 948,290,223 of NC_064920.1, forward strand.
AGTTCAAGGACTCTATTGTGATTCTAGTACAGGTGCAGTAATGGAAATTTTTTCATAGGAAAATAAATTAATAGAGCTTCACATTACTAGATAACAAGACCTCACTTCCAACAACTACTCTTTTTCCCTCCCTACTCCAGGCTGTTGTTGGACAGCAGTCGAGGTGTCCTGGGGTACAGTGGAACCTATGTTAATACTCGTATCAGTGTGTTGTCACCTGGTGACGTCCATAGAATGTTGTAAGTCTGCATATCTGCTACTTCCAATTTTGTCTGCATGGTGCATATATCCACATGAAATTATTATTTTTTTAAATACTTAAAACTGTTCATATGGTTGCAGTGTTGTATTTATTCATCCAGGGATGAGGACAGCATAGGAAATTTAAACTTGTATTGTAGATTTTATTTAACATGGTGCCACCCAATATTCCCTCACATTCAATCATCAGCACTTTTGTTAGTGAAATTAATGAATTAATGTCACAGTCACACTATGGAATATACAATGACAGGAAGCACAGTGGCATTGGCTAATATCATATTACAGCAAACAATAAAAAAACAGTGCTTGTTTCAAAAAGATTTCAAGTCAGTATCATGCAACTGCAATGCATATAAAGGTCATGCAAGAGTGCAGAAGAATTTCAGTATTTTCAGGTGTGAGCATTAAATAAGTATCCTTGCTTTTCTACATGGAAGAGAGGTATTACAAAACTGAACACTTGCTGAGGGTTGACCGAAGCGTCCGAACCCACCCGTTGGCTTTGACCCGTGACGTAAGGCTGTTGTGGTGTGTGACATCATGACGGCGCAGAGTTTGGTTTGTGAGTGTGGCGTGCTTGTAGATGTCGTCGTGTTGTGGTTTGTTGTGCCCTCTGGTGGTGTGCTTAGGGCTGTCGTTTGTGTGGTGTAATGGGTTCAGTTTGGTCTTGCTCATTGTACTGAATTGTTCGAGTGTTGGCTGTGTTTCTAGTGGAATTTTTTTCAGTGAGCAAACGATTTAGTGGTTTTGTGTGAAAGTTAATGTAGTGCTGTTCTCTGTAGGTCATGTGTTAATTTGAGTAAATTAATTGGTTGTTGTTTTTGTTCAGGTATGGATATGAAAGATAAAATTAACAGCACTCATCTGCATGCTATGGTGGAACATACTTCGTTGGAGCTGATTAAGTTTTTACAGCTTTTTGGGTTACTAGCCGAGATCGTGAAGTGCTCAATTTGTTGGCAAGAAATGAGATTGGCTAAAGTTCCGGCATCTCGGACCAGGGATGGTTATTTGTGGCTGCCAAAATGATGGCATTTGGTGTTCCATACGGCACGGATCCTTGTTCGAGAAGTCTAGGTTCGGCATGTGCGAGATTGTACTAATGAGGTATTATTTTTGTTATAGATCCTCACATAGTTTTTGCGCGCATGAGACTGGTGTGAGTGAGAGGAGTGTGCTTGACTGGTTTTCATTTAGTCGTGAAGTATGTTCTGAGTTTATTAAGTACAGAGGTAAGTTGAGGGGGGGGGGGGGGCTGGGGTGTTGTGGAAGTGGACAAGTCGCAGTTTGGGAAAAGGAAGTATGGGAGGGGTAATTCTGGGTCAGTGTCTGGGTGTGAGGGATGTTGTTCCGGGGGGGGGGGGGGGGGGGGGTTGGTGTTCCGAATGTGGTTTCAGGGTTGTGGAAGGGAGGTCTAAGGCGGAATTAGTGGGTTTAATTGAAGAAAATATAGAACCGGGGTCCATAGTAGTTTCAGATGCATTTTCTTCATATAGGGGGTTGGGTGAGAGGGGATTCAATCATTTAGTTGTTAACCATAGCTTAGAGTTCAAAAATTATGATTCGGGGGCTTGCACAAATACTATAGAGGGGACGTGGGGGCTGTTAAGTCAGTTCTTGGGAGTGGGAAGAGGCGCTCTTCCAACCTTCAGTCTCATTTAGACGAGTACTGTTGGCGGAAGAGCGTCTCTGAGAGCTATTGTTTTTTTCAGGTTTTTTAAAGGGCTATTAGTAAAATGTATAGCCCGAAAATGGTTAGTTAGGGTGGTTTGGGTAGGTGGGAGGGTGGTTGGGTGGCTGCAACTCATGTTAGAGTGTTTGTGAGGGAGGGGGGCTAGGTTGGGTTGGTTGGAGGGGGATGAGGTGTGGGTGGATTGGGTCTTTGTTTTGGCTGAGTATTTTTTCGTTGGTGTGTGTGTGTGTGTGTGTGTGTATGTGTGTGTGTGTGTGTGTGTGTGTGTATGTGTGTGTGTGGCCGCACGCACCTTTCTGTGATTGTGGTGGCTGACCTAGGTTGTGGCGCCGGAACTTTGTTGTGGTAAGTTTTGATTTTTTTGTTTTTAGTGTATGTGTTGGGGTCAAGGGAAGTGTTCCATTATAATGTGAGGTTGTGGCTGTTGGTGTTCCAGTATTGGGAGATTTTTTTGAGCTATACAGGTCAAGGGAAGTGTTCGATCCCAGTTTGTGGGATCGGGAGCTACTGTTGGGCTATATAGGTCAAGGGAAGTGTTCAGTCCCAATTTATGCGATCGCGAGGTGCTGGTCAAGAGAAGTGGTAGATTCTAAGTTGTGGTATTGGGGTCAGCTGGTTAGATATACAGGCCAAGGGAAATGGTAGATTCTAATTTGTAGTATCGGGAGCAGGTGTTGAGCTATACAGCGTGTGTCACCTAACGTTACCGCTGGATATATTTCGTAAACCACATCAAATACTGACAAACCGATTCCACAGACTGAACGTGAGAAGACGGGCTAGTGTAATTGTTTAATACAAACCACACAAAAATGCACGGAAGTATGTTTTTTAACACAAACCTACATTTTTTAAAATCGAACCACGTTAGTTTTGTTAGCACATCTGAACATATAAATAAATACGTAATCAGTGCCATTTGTTGCATTGTAAAATGTTAATTACATCCGGAGATATTGTAACCTAAAGTTGACGCTTGAAACCACCGACGTTCAGTTTCATGTTGTAACAAACACGGGCCACGGTCGGCGAGCAGCATCTGCAGGAACATGTTTACGATGACGACCGTGTTTACGAGTGTGGCTGTAGTGCACTGTTGTGGTTTGGTCTAGCTGTCACAGTGTCCGCATGTTGCGCTTGCTGCTATTGTTATTCTGCATTCATCTCTGCACACAGACCAACTGTAGTACACCGTGTTACCAGACATCTGTGATAGTGTAGCGTTGTAGGAACTGTGACCATGGTGAATTCAAACTCTGAAAAGGCGGAGATGATACTCATCTATGGCGAGTATCGACAAAATGCAGCTGAAGCCTGCAGGGTGTATGCAGAACAGTACCCGGACAGAGAGCATCCAATGTGCCGCACATTGCAAAACATCTACCGCCAACTGTATGCAACAGGTATGGTCATAGCACGCAAACGGGTCCGTAACAGGCCCGTCACAGGAGAAGCAGGTGCAGTTGGTGTGTTAGCTGCTGTTGCCATGAACCCACACATGAGTACATGGGACATTGAAAGAGCCAGTGGACTGAGTCAAAGTAGTGTCATGCGCATACTGCATCGTCACCACTTTCACCCGTTTCATGTGTCGCTACATCAGCAGTTACATGGTGATGACTTTAATCATCGAGTGCAATTCTGTCAATGGGCATTAACAGAGAATGTGTTACAGTTCTACCTGTTTACCAATGAAGTGGGTTTTACAAACCACGGGGCAGTGAATCTACAGAACATACATTACTGGGCCGTGGACAATCCTCACTGGTTCAGACAGGTAGAGTGACAGCGACCGTGGACTCTAAATGTATGGTGCGGAATCATTGGCGACCACTTCATTGGTCCTCACTTCATTGCAGGGGCTCAAGCAACTGCAACATACATCGCGTTTCTACAGAATGATCTGCCAACATTGCTCGACAATATCCCACTGGAAACGTGTCGACGTATGTGGTATCAGCATGATGGTGCACCTGCACATTCCGCAATTAACACTAGGCTGACCTTTGACAGGATGTTCGACAGGCGTCTCATAGGACGTGGAGAATGCATAAATCGGCCAGCCCATTCTCCTGATCTTACACCTCTGGACTTCTTTCAGTGGGGTACGTTAAAGGAGAATGTGTACCATGATGTGCCTACAACCCCAGAGGACATGAAACAACGTATTGTGGCAGCCTACGGCAACATTACACCAGATGTACTGCAGTGTGTACGACATTCATTACGCCAGAGATTGCAGTTGTGTTCAGCAAATGATGGCCACCACATTGAACATCTATTGGCCTGACATATCAGGACACACTCTATTCCACTCCGTAATTGAAAATGGAAACCACATGTGTATGTGTACCTCACCCCTCATGGTAATGTACATGTGCGTCAGTGAAAAAGACCAATAAAAAGGTGTTAGCATGTGGACGTAATGTGGTGTTCCAGTCTCTTCTGTACGTAAGGTCCATTACCGTTCCCTTTGGATCCCTACGTAATTCGGTGCTCTCCGATACACACGATCGAACAGCGGAGGAGTGGTACTCAAGTGTCAACTTTAGGTTACAATATCTCTGGATGTAATTAACATTTTACAATGCAACAAACGGCACTTATTACGTATTTGCTTATATGTTCAGATGTGCTAACAAAACTAACGGAGTTCCATTTAAAAAACCGTAGGTTTGTGTTAAAAAACATACTTCCGTGCATTTTTTATGGTTTGTATTAACCAATTACACTAGCCCCTCTCCTCATGTTCGGTCTGTGGAATCGATTCATCAGTATTTGATGTGGTTTAAGAAATATATCCAGCAGTAATGTTAGGTGACTCACCCTGTATAGGTCAAGGGAGGTGTTCGATCTCAATTTATGGGATCGGTAGCTGCTGTTCAGTTATATAGGTCAACGGAAGTGTCCGATTCATGATGATATTGAATTTGCGAAGTTTTGTGTTGTCTGTTTTTTTCATCTTTGTCTGTGCTTTTGTATGGGGGTGGGTGTCTAAATTTGTTTATATTTAGTTTGTGCCCACCCAAACACCCCCCCCCCCCTTTCCCGCCAATGTCCCGTTAGTGTCATTAGGCTTTCTGTGGGACATGTGTGTTTTTCGATGTATTTTCTTCTTTATAATGTGTATGTGACGACTTGACATGCGCCATATTCGATTCGTGGTTTATGGTCGTGTCCGCCATATTTGTGACGTCATGGGTCAAAGCAGGCGGGTGGGATCGGACGCTTACGTATTTCTCTCACTGATTTGGTTTCACCTGTGACAGCAACTTCTACAGAAAATGTAGATGAAAATGACAGCACCTGAACTTACACCAGATTCTCTAAACACAAGTACTCGGTGTTTAGGTGAATAGCTTCAGAAGAAATAGACCTCAGTGTGGTGAAAAGTAAAACCAAACTGAAAACTGTAACCTCAATGCTTGTGGCATATTTATGTAGCACAATCAGAAAGAGAATAATGAGAATAACTTAGAGTATGTAGAGCAACATAGTAGCTGAGAGGTAACTTTCAGAATTTAGACAGTATGTGACAAAATACAAATTTTGACTGAAGTTCTGCAGGGGAGCAAAACCACTGTATTGCTGCCAGTGCAACCCAAACTTTCTGTGTGTATGATTCACACAGTTTCGCTGCAAAGTTTTAAGGGTGTAAAAAGAATTTAGCAATGCAATCAAGAACATTGGTTTTGGCAATAAAAATGCCACGTAGTACTTGTTTCATGCCATTCCATTCTGCTAAAATGTTTTCATCCACGTCCCAATTATTAAGTTCAGATTAGATTCAGATTTCGTTCCATAGACCCAAAAATGAGATGATTCTCAGGAGTGTAGGACAAGTCAGAAAGTGTGAAATAAAAAACATGACATTTGAATACTCACTACCCTGATTATTTATAAGGAAGTTGTCAAACTGTGTGAATACAATACAGTTAACTGGAAATTCTAATATTAACACAATTAATACACTGTCAGAATGAAACATAGATACGCACTTTCAATAAAATTATCATACACAAGATACCTATCTTGATTGTTGTGATCAATTGCTGTCAAAACTGAAATCTAACAGACATTAAAGTACGATAAGATGGGTTTGAATGACACTTACGAAATTGAATAAAATGTTTTACTGACAGCTATAAATATCTCAGACACAAAAGAAGGTCTCAAAGCAATCTCGTGTCTGCAATAAGTAAGTAGTCACAAGAGTTCACAAGTAAAAATTCACCCATGCCACATGCAAATACTAATAAAGTACGTCACATATATAAATGTCTGACTGTTTGTTTTACACACATATACATTGTCTCACTCTTACATTCTTTAATTTTGATGAGGTAATCAGAAACAAATCAAGATATCGATTTTGGCTTGTTTATGCACAACACTGACTATATACAATCGAGATAATAGGCTGCATCCTTGGCATTACTCCCAACAGAATTTCTTACACTAAGTGAGTTGATGGAAATTGACACTCACTGCAGTTAACAAATATTAGGTTTTCTGCAGACGAAAGCCCATGAAGTAAAAAAGAGTTTGGATACCAATTTTATTTTTGTTTTTTATTGATGATTTTTCAACTAACATATTCAATGTACATATTTCTATTTCCTTAATAGTATGCTCTTTTCACAAGGGTAACAGAGAAACTGAATTTCGTACAAATTACTGATTTTCTCCCTCGTTTTTACGACTGGCATATGACTGGCATATCTGTGACACATTACAACTTTGATGGTGGAACATTCGGCAGACCGTGGGGGGTGGGGGTGGGGGATGGGGGGGTGGGGGTGGGGGGGGTGAATGGGCGGGACTTGTGCAATGTCTGGGGCTGTCGCTAATGTTACGTGATTTTTCACAATACTAACACATATTAACATGCAAAACGGCTTACCAATAAAAAAGAGGTAGCAGCTCGAAATGAAGAACATGAGCTCTCAGCTTCAGCATCAAAACTTAGGACAGGAGAACTGTACAGGCGAGTGATGTTGATATGGATTCCACTGGATTCAAAATTATTGCTTTAGACCTTCTTTGCAGGCTATAAAGTTTTCATGTTCATGTGTTACCTGTAAAAATATGGAATGCATTAATGTTGTTGAAGGAAGACGAGTGGGACTGCCTCGTGTTTTTAAATTAATTTATAATTTGTGTTGCTCTAAATTTTAATTTTCCTGCTCCAAAAAAAAACTGACACTGGTCTCTATGAAAGTAATTTTAGGTTAGCATATACTCTGAGATGCCTTGGACAGGGCAGGGAAAGAGGTAATTTATTGTGTGGTTTTCTAAACATGCCTCCACCTTCATCAAGGTTTGAAGAAATAAATAAAGAAATGTCTGATACTGTATGTAATACTGCCAAAGTTTCTATGAAGAAAGCAGTGGAGGCATTGGTGGAAATAAACCAAAACTAGAAGGGCATTCTGTTAGCAAAAAGGTGAATGGTCTTTCAGATCATGATGCACAAATTTTAACTCTAAAAGATTTTTGTGCTGCATCACGCGTTAAATATAGTCATCAGCTGTTTAGGAAAGCAGATTCAGTTGCTGTAGAGACATTTGTAAACCTCATCAAGGAACTAGAGTGGCAAGATGTTTATAGAGCTGATATAGTAGACGATAAATATAATGCTTTTCTCAAGACTTTTCTCATGCTCTTTGAAAGTTACTTTCCATTAGAACATTCAAAACAGGGTACTAGCACAAACAGGCAGCCTGGGTGGCTGACTAGAGGGATAAGAATATCTTGTAGAACAAAGTGGCAATTATATCAAAACGTTAGAAACAGTCACAATCTAAAAGCAGCAGCCCATTACAAACAGTATTGTAAGGTGTTTAAAAAAGTTATTAGGAAAGCAAAAAGTATGTGGTATGCAGATAGAATAGCTAAGTCTCAGGATAAAATTAAAACCATATGGTCAGTCGTAAAGCAAGTGGCTGGTCTGCAGAGACAGGTAGAGGATATAGAATCAGTGCATAGTGGGAATGTCCGTGTTTCTGATAAGTCGCATATATGTACAGTATTTAATAATCACTTTCCGAATATAGCAGGTGAACTAAATAGAAACCTAGACCCAACAGGGAATCATATAGCACTCGTAGAAAAAAGTGTTCCGAGACTGTTACCTGAAATGATCCTCCATGATACTGACAAGAGGGAGATTGAGTTAATAATTAAACCACTAAAGACCAAGAACTCTCATGGATATGATGGAGTATCTAGCAGAATACTGAAGTATTGTTCCATGTATGTTAGCCCAGTACTTAGCCATATCTGTAACTTTTCCTTTAGGAGTGGCCAGTTTCCTGACCGATTAAAGTACTCAGTAGTGAAGCCACTTTATAAAAAGGGAGACAGGGATAATATTGACAATTATAGACCTATTTCTATGCCATCGGTGTTTGCTAAAGTTATCGAGAAGGTTGTATATACAAGGTTACTGGAGCATTTAAATTCGCATAATTTGCTGTCAAATGTACAGTTTGGTTTTAGGAGTGGCTTAACAACTGAAAATGCTACATTCTCTTTTCTCTGTGAGGTTTTGGATGGATTAAATAAAAGGTTGCAAACGTTAGGTGTTTTCTTTGATTTAACGAAGGCTTTTGACTGTGTTCACCACAAAATATTACTGCAGAAGTTGGACCATTATGGAGTAAGGGGAGTAGCTTACAATTGGTTCGCCTCTTACATTAAGAACAGAAAGCAGAAGGTAATTCTCCGCAATATTGAGAGTGGTAGTGATGTTCACTCCCAATGGGGCACTGTTAAGTGGGGCGTTCCCCAAGGGCCGGTGCTGGGGCCACTGCTGTTTTTTATTTATATAAATGATATGCCTTCCGGTATTACAGGCGATTCAAAAATATTTCTGTTTGCTGATGACACCAGCTTGGTAGTGAAGGATCTTGTGTGTAATATTGAAACATTATCAAATAATGTAGTTCATGAAATAAGTTCATGGCTTGTGGAAAATAATTTGATGCTAAATCACAGTAAGACTCAGTTTTTACAGATTCTAACTCACAATTCAACAAGAACTGATATTTTAATGAGGCAGAATGGGCATATTATAAGCGAGACAGAACAGTTCAGGTTCCTAGGCGTTCGGATAGATAGTAAGCTGTTGTGGAAAGCCCATGTTCAGGATCTTGTTCAGAAACTAAATGCTGCTTTATTTACCATTAGAACAGTATCTGAAATAAGTGACATTTCAACACAAAAAGTAGTCTACTTCGCATATTTTCATACGCTTATGTCATATGGTATTATTTTTTGGGGTAATTCTTCTGATTCAAAAAGGGTATTTTTGGCTCAAAAACGGGCTGATCGAGCTATGTGTGGTGTAAGTTCCAAAACCTGTTGTTGATGCCTATTCAATACTCTGGGAATTTTGACATTGCCCTCACAGTATATATTTTCTTTAATGTCGTTTGTTGTTAGCAATATTAGCTTATTCCCAAGAGTTAGCAGCTTTCACTCAGTTAATACTAGGCAGAAATCAAATCTGCATGTGGAATGCACTTCCTTGACTCTTGTGCAGAAAGGAGTGCAGTATTCTCCTGCATCCATTTTCAATAAGAACTCAAAAATCTTAGCAGTAGCCCAAAAAATTTTAAGTCTAAACTAAAGAGTTTCCTCATGGCTCACTCCTTCTATTCTGTCGAGGAGCTCCTGGAAGAGCTAAAAAATTAAGCAAATTCCAGTGTTACATTCTTTATTTAAACTAACGACTTGTCGCCTGAATATTTTTCTTATATTTCATTTTATCTGTTTGTACAATCTACAACTGAATATGTTTATTATATTTCATTTTATCTGTTTCTACAATCGTGTTATAATTTCATGTATTGACTCGTTCCATGACCATGGAGACTTCTCCATAATGTGGGGGAACAATAAATAAATAAATAATGAAATAGGTCCTGGGGTAGATATGCATGACAGTAAATCCCCTACAAATGTTACTTACCTGTATATATCTGTAGATGGGACCTGGATGAAAACAGGTCACACATCTCTGTATGGAGTTTCATCTGTTATTGGTATTGACTCAGGTAAAATTATGTCTAAATACTGCCACCAGTGTGCAACATGGAAAATGTCTGACAAAGAAGACAGTGAGAAACTGTAGAAAGAAAAGCATGCAGTAACATGCTCTGAAAATTATAGTGGCTCATGTGGGAGCATGGAGGCTGCTGCAGTTGTGGCGATGTTCTCTAGATCTTTGGACCAGTATGGTGTTAGATACATTAAATTCCTTGGTGATGTAGACTCCTCTTCATTCAAAGCTGTAACAGATAAAAATACGTACAATACAACAATAGAAAAGTTGGAACGTGTTGGCCACATCCAAAAGAGTCTTGGTGGTAGGCTTCGTCGCTAGCTGAAAGACAAGAAAGGTGAAGTACCCGCAGATTGAAAACCACTAGGAGGAAAAGGCAGGCTTACTCTGAAAGAAATTGATTCTCTTCAGTTATTTTATGGGAGAGCTATCAAGAAAAAACACACACAATTTAGAGGCAATGAGGTGTGCTGTGTGGGCAATTTTTTTTTCCAACAGACCCCAATGCACAATCTGTGTCTGAAAGATGATTAGCATAGGTTCAACAACAGGAATGAAATGTATTCACATAAACACTCATTAGCAGAACCTGTGATGAATGCACTTAAGCCAACATTCTGGTTTCTTACAAACCCTGATTTATTGAAAAGTGGCTTCACAGAAAGACACAAAATGCAAATGAAAACCTCAGTAATTTAATTTAGATTAGATGCTCAAAAAGGACATTCTGTGGATTTGAAGTACTGAAAATATGTGTCTATGATGCAGTTTTGTGCTAGAATAACGGAAATAATTGCAGAACTGAAGTGCTGAAGAGAGTGGGTATAGCTCCTGGTGTGTTTACAACAAAAGCATTTTACATTATCGACAAGAGCATGGTCAATAAAGCTAACGAATCAGTGTCTTACCTGTCAATACACCATGCAGTTTCAAAGAGGGGAGAAGAGAGACATGAAGGATGGAGAGTATCAGTATCGATAATTTTAAAATTGAAGTAAGCTTATTGAATATAGAAGTATGAGAAGAAAATCTTTGAACCTCATTTTTACATTTTTTTTATGTTACTAGAGGGCTTTTATGTATTTGTATATGTACTAATGCTATGAAATTTTCAGGAACTGTTCACAGCGTGTTGCTGACTCCGTGAAACTTAAAAATACGAGATCCTCCAATTACATTTCGATTTTTATATGGCTGTTTGTAGAAAAAAAGTCAATTTTGGATGTCCAAAATTAAAAACTCTGTTAATGATTCAGTTTGTAACATAAATTAATGACTGTAGTTCAGTGGTTTTATGACCTTCTCAGGACACTACAATAAAATTTTCACATTAATTACATGATTGAAACTGAGTTACAGATTTTTATAAAAAAGACAATAAGAAAAATTAAAATTCAAATTTCTCTCTTGCTTTACACATCCAAAAATTTAGATTTGTACATTAATAAATGTTTACATTTTCAGTTACATCCCCACTTAAAACTATACAGACAGACACCCCAGTACATGGGAATGAAAATTTACAATAAACTCAAGGGTAGAGATTTACTGAGCTTGTAGATAGGTTCGCTGAAGAGAAACTATATGATATCCTGGTGGAAAAACACTACTATTCAACTGAGGAATTTATGAATGATGACATCACCATTTGAATAGTGTGACTGTTTAATATTACAGCATTTTGTATAATATTGTATACACATATAAAGATAATGTACTGTTACATCATCAGAAAAACAATTTAATATTATTACTATGGCTGTCATTTGTATAGTGTGACTGTTTACTATTATAGCATTGTGTATAATTTTGTATTCATATATAACAATAATGTACTGTTACATCATACAAAAAACAATTTAATAATATTACTATGTCCAATATCAACCTGTACTGGTAAAAAGTGGTGTCTCCTGTACAGCTTGATCGGATGATATGTAAATGTATGTTACAAGTTGAATATGATACAAATACAAAAAAAAGCTATAGTAAAAATTTGAGCCGATTGCTATGGTTAATTATTTAGCTAATTGTGACCCATTGTGCAAAAATGACAAAAAAAACATATTTGGTAACTTTGATCCTCTGGGCATCGGTAAAAGATAGTAATATCAAGGAAAATTTCCAAGTTTCTCAGAAATATCATAAGACAATATCGTACAACTTGTGACAATCTGTCATGAACAGAAATTTTAGAAGTGGTCATCCCAGAATTAGTACTTTTTGGACCCAAAAAATCATGCTTTTTTTGTTATTTTCTGATGACTCGCTCATGAACAAACGGTGCTTTTGGAAGGTGTTTAAGGTCCACACTAGATCACACCTACTGCAAAAGAAACAATTGATTTGTTCAATTTTTCTGGGCTGGAGAAAGTGTGTAATGTTCAATCAGTAGGTTTGATTTGTTGTCACAGTTGAAAACTGATAAACCACTAGTAGATGTAGGAGTAGGCAGGTTACATCAAACTTTCAAAAAGTGTTTGAGAAGTTATAAGACAGAATAAGTAATGAGAAGAAGAAAGTTTTATTGTTAGGTTGCTCACAGGGCAGCACAAATGGTCACATGTTTGTTTTATCCATGGGAGAGTGTCACAAAGATACTGAAGGAACTGAACTGGAAGACTCTTGAATATATATGTAAACTATCCTGAGAATGTCTATTAACAAAGTTTCAAGAACTGACTTTAAATGATTACTCCAGGAAAGTACTACAACCCCCTACGTACTGCTCACTTAGGGATCATGAGGATAATATCACAATAATTGCTGCACACACAGTGTCATTCAATAAGTCACTATTCCTACACTCCAAATGTGAATGGAACAGGAAGAAACTCTAATAATTGGTACAATGGAATGTACCCTCTGCCACACACCTTCTGGTGGTATGCAGAGTATAGATGTTGATGTAGGGAGTGTTGGATAATGGTTGCAGGATGAACTAGGGTCAGGTTACCAGGTCACAAGTTTCTTTAAACCTAGTGCAACTCTGGGTGAGGTGATGGAGGATGTAGATTCACTTTGCAAAAATGTCATAAAGAAAGACATCACGGAAATTTTGGGTGGAACAAGCAACAACATAGACAAGGATCCTAATTATTCAATTGAGAGTGACAGCTAAAGATAGCTTCAACAACGAGACATACTGATGTTGGCCTCATATCTGTCCAGAGGTGCCATGACTGGCCTCATTTGAACTCTTCTGGTATGAGAGTTAATTTAGAGGTGAAGCGGCTGCTTGGATAAGGTATGGAGTCTCATATCAGTGTGGGTCCTGATGACTCTATCGATAACTAGAACTATATTGGGCATGGTCTTCATCTCAACAGGAAATGGAAGGGGAAACTGTCAGGGCTAATAGCAAAACACTTAATGTGGGTCACAATCACAAGTTGTAAAGTACCAATGGATACAAGTTACAGAACAGCAATTTTTTGTGTTGGGAGGGCAGAAACAAAAGATGTTGAGAGACAGGCTGAAAATGGCATTCACATTGATAAAACAGGCATCCAGAAAGCAAATTTTAATATACACCATTAATGCAGACAGCCTCTGATTGAAATTGGAGACATTAAAAAAACTAACGGGAGAATTAGGTTCATCCACTCGTAATTCGGCCAATGCACAAAATCAGTTATCCTTATTACATCAGAATATGTGATGGCTAAGGGAAAAGCTTAATGAATTGGTTATTTGTGATGAAGAATTAGAGTTGAGCAAACCAGTTGATACAATGTCTCTCTGAAAATTATGTGACCACTGGTATAGATACGTTAAATGCTACAGGATTCAGGTTAGCTATTTGTCAAAAACTGTTTTGAATTCAAGAATACTGATATTAATAAATTTTGTTGAGGGCAGTACTTAGAAGCTTGTGCAGCAGAAGTAGTATTTCACAATAAGTCCTTTATAATAGCAAGTAATTTACAGAGCACCTTTATGCAACTTCAATCGCTTCATAAAAAATTGTCTGTTGTCCCATCTCACAGTAAAAAACAAGGAAGTAATTGTTGTTGGTGATTTTAATGTGGATTTATTGAAAAGCTCTGTCAGTGAACAATTATTGCAATCAGTAACATTTGTGGTAAGGTCTTATGGGGCCAAAATACTGAGGTCATTGGCCCCTAAGCCTACACACTACTTAATCTAACTTAAACGAACCTACACTATGGGCAACACACACACTCAAGCCTGAGGAGGACTCGAAACTCTAACATGGGAAGCCGCACAGACTGTGACAAGGTGCTTCACACTGCACGGCCACCCCATGCTGCCAACCAGTAACACTGTCATTCCCATAGTGAATTTTGCAACTAGCGTATGTAAATGCTCTGAGGCTGCTATTCATAGGATCTTTGTAGACAAGTCTAGGAAAGAAAGTCCTCTCACAAAACCATTTACAAATGGGCTATCTGATCATGACGTGGAGCATCTAGTGTTACATGCTGAAATTTGTCAGGATAAAAGACCTATTCAATATGAGTACAGGAGAGTAATAACTCAGTCAAAAATTGAGTAATTTAGGAGATTGCTCAAAGACATGAAGTGGGTAGATGTTTAGATTACTTCTGACTGAAAATACAAAGCATTCATTAATAGTGTTACTTCCTCCTTCGAAAAATGCTTTCCCCTAATTGTAAGACAAATCAAACAGAAATCTAGTACATACAGTCTCTATGTAGTATCTATGGACAGCTCTGATGTTAGCATTGTAATGGATTACAAAGAACACCGCAAAAAATTGAAGCAAGTAACTAGAAATTTGAGTGGTTTTCTTATGAGAAAATAATAATTACATCAGGCAACAAAATAAAAACTGTATGGGATATAGTGAAGATACTAATTGGGCCATAAAGGAAGAGGAACAGATAGCTCTAAAAATAAATGAGACATTGGTAACAAGTGCATGTAGTGTTGCAAACCACAAAGAAGTAATGTTTTCTGTTACTGACTGCTTAGGGTTATCAGGTTCAGTAAACAGTACAATGGAGTAACTGAAACCAGTCTTTATAAATAACTTCAGTAAAATGGAAATGGCACTCATGTCTCCCAAAAAATGAGCATTCATCATAAAATTCTTAAAATGTAAATATTCCAGTGGTTATGATAACATATGAACATTGTTAATCAAAGATTACTCATTTGGGCTGAGTTCTTTCTTAAGTTATTAGTGTTATCGCTCTCTTATCAGCGGAAATTTTCCAGACTGGCTAAAATATGCTGAAGTTAAGCCTGTTTACAAGAACAGGGTTAAGGAGATACCATTAAATTATCAACAAACTTCACTTTTGCTGGCTTTTTCAAAAATATTTGAAAATGTTGTGTTCAAACATCCCATAGAGCATTTGACTGCAAATATTTCACAGTTTGTGTATCTTAAGGGTTCTGATATAGAGAAAGCTATTTACACATAGAGTGAGAGTGTATTTAACTCATTAGATAACAAATTAGAGGCTACTGGCATTTTCTGTGACCTGTCAAAAGTCTTTGAATGTGTGAACCCCAAGCATTCTCTTAAGTAAATTAGAATATTATTGTACCATTGGCAGTGTTGCAAAATGGTTTGAGTCTTATCTAACTAACAGGAAACAAAGAGTGTCACTTCGAAGTAACTGTGAAGCAAGCAATCAGTCTTCATCTGACTGGAAATTAATTATATGTGGCGTTTCTCAAGGTTCCATTCTCGGTCCGTTTCTTTTTCCTTGTGTACACAATGATCTCTAGTCTGTTACATTGCCAGACGCTAAGTTTGTTTTGTTTGTAAATGATACAAACATTGCAATAAGTAGCTAGTCAAGTATAGATTCGGAAATTACTGCTAACCAAATTTTCACTGACATTAATAAATGGTTAAAACTAATTCGCTGACATTAAACTTTGAAAAGGCCCATTACATGCAGTTCAGAACCAGTAGAAGATTTCCTTCCAGAATGTTTTTAACATGTTGACATACAAATGAAAGAGGTGGACAGTGTTAAAAATTTCTGGGATTGCAACTCAACAATAAATTCAGTTGGAAAGAGCAGACCGCAAAACTGTTGAAGCAGCTAAACAAGTATGTATTTGCAGTGGGAATGATGTTAGATGTAGGAGATATAAATAAGAAAAAATTGCATACTTTGCTTACTCTTGTTGTATTATACCATTTGGGATCATATTCTGGGATAACACGTCAAAATGAGCAAAAGTTCTTAGCATCCAAAATAAGACTCATTTGTTTAAATTCAAGAATGCCAAGCAGAAACCTGTTCAAGGAACTTTGTATTCTAACCCCTGCTTCTCAGTATATTTATTTCTTAATGAAATTTAGTAATATAACTCTATTTCCAACCAATAGCTCAATACATAGTATCAACACTACTAATAAGAACAATCTACATAAAGAGCTAAAATCACTTACCTTGGTCCACGAAGGGGTCCAAGACATTTTCAATAAATTTCCAGCAACCATTAAAACTTGGTTTAAGATAAATCCTTATTTAAACAGGGTCTGAAAGAATTTTTGATTGGCAAATGCTTGTAGTCTGTAGGTGAATATCTTAACAGGGACTGTTACCGAGCTTAGAGAAACGTGTCTGCTAGATTTCGGTTTTGACATCACTTGGCCACAACAGTCAAGATTAGGTATTTTGTGTGTGATATATTTATTAAAAGTGCATAGCTATGTTTCATTTTGATATTAATTCTACATATATTAGCAGTTCCACTTCATTGTAACCTATCACCTATTTTGTGAATCTCCTGACAAATGATCAGGGTGCTGTTGTTGTTGATGTTGTGGTCTTCAGTCCTCAGACTTGTTTGATGCAGCTCTCCATGCTACCCCATCCTGTGCAAGCTTCTTCATCTTGCAGTACTTACTGCAACCCACATCCTTCTGAATCTGCTTAGTGTATTCATCTCTTGGTCTCCCTCTATGATTTTTACCCTCCACGCTGCCCTCCAATGCTAACTTTGTGATCCCTTGATGCCTCAGAACATGTCATACCTACAAGTCCCTTCTTTTTGTCAAGTTGTGCCACATACTCCTCTTCTCCCCAATTCTATTCAATACTTCATCATTAGTTATGTGATCCAACCACCTAATCTTCACCATTCTTCTGTAGCACATGTTGTGAATACAGCTCACAACATGTAAACCAACAAAAGAAAAATTACATAAAAGTACTTCATCAAAATATTCAATACTTTGGTAACAAAAAATTAGAAGCAGAAGTACTCCTGAGTGGAGTAAGACCAGACATATTATGCATAAGTGAACATGGACTAACTGAAATTAAAATACATAATGTGGCAATAAAGGAATAAAAACTGGCTAGTTACTTCTGCAGATCTAAATATAAGAGTGGTGGCGTTTGTATATATATTAAAACAGGTACTCTATCAAAGAATGTAAACAGTGAAGCTGCTACATTTCCCATAGCTAGAGAAAAAGACTTTGAAGTTACTGGTATAGTGGCAGAGGATTTTAGAGTGTTTTGTGTGTAGAGGTCACCATGTGGCAATATTAGCATCTTTCTAAAAAAAAATTGCTAGTTTATTGAGAATGAACATGAAGAGAAATCTTATTATATGTATAGACTTCGACATTGACATGGGAAAAGACACAAAAATAAGACAGTAGTTTGAAGAACTGTTAATACAGCATAACATGAAAGTGACAATAACTGCACCAACAAGAGTGACTTCACAAAGTGAGACAATTATTGACAACATAATTACTAATATGTGTAACTATGAGTCACATGTAGTTCAGACAGAAATATCTGATCATCATGGACAACTAATCAGCTTTTGCAGAAGCAATGACTCAGTATCAGAACCAAAACAAACAACCAAAGAAATTAGGATCATCAGTGAACAAAATATCAACATCTTTAGAAAAATGTTAAGTAAGGAAATCTGGAGTGAAACCCTACAGGCCCAGAGTGTAAATGAAAAATATGATGCATTTATTTCAACAATTAAGTACCATTTTAATGTAGCATTTCCAAAAGTAAAGAGACAAGAAAGACAGCAAGATCAAACACAGTGGATTACCAGTGAAATACTAGAACAGCGAAGGAAGCTTCAGGACGTGAGATGGATGGACGGAGCTGAAAACTATAAAATGTTAAAAAAGAAGTATAGAAAAACAATAAAAGAAACAAAACCAAGAGCAATTGACACCACTATAGCAAACTCAAAAAACAAGGCAAAGGAAACTGGGAATGCAATCAGTGCTGAAAGAAAGGAAAAAGATGGGTCAAACAAAGAAGAAGGTATCAGGTCAATTAAAATAGACAACACAGTGGTCACAGATGGTATGGAAATAGCAAACACACTGAATAATAACTATATCAGTGTAGTAGAAAACCTAAAATTGGAAAGAAATAGTCAAAAACAGAAGGATATTAAGGTACCAAAAAGATCATGCAGTACTATGTTCTTAAGACCAGTCACAGAAGATGAATTACGGAAAACTACACTCCTGGAAATTGAAATAAGAACACCGTGAATTCATTGTCCCAGGAAGGGAAAACTTTATTGACACATTCCTGGGGTCAGATACATCACATGATCACACTGACAGAACCACAGGCACATAGACACAGGCAACAGAGCATGCACAATGTCGGCACTAGTACAGTGTATATTCACCTTTCGCAGCAATGCAGGCTGCTATTCTCCCATGGAGACAATCGTAGAGATGCTGGATGTAGTCCTGCGGAATGGCTTGCCCTGCCATTTCCACCTGGCGCCTCAGTTGGACCAGCGTTCGTGCTGAACGTGCAGACCGTGTGAGACGACGCTTCATCCAGTCCCAAACATGCTCAATGGGGGACAGATCCGGAGATCTTGCTGGCCAGGGTTGTTGACTTACACCTTCTAGAGCACGTTGGGTGGCAAGGGATACATGCGGACGTGCATTGTCCTGTTGGAACAGCAAGTTCCCTTGCCGGTCTAGGAATGGTAGAACGATGGGTTCGATGATGGTTTGGATGTACCGTGCACTATTCAGTGTCCCCTCGACGATCACCAGAGGTGTACGGCCAGTGTAGGAGATCGCTCCCCACACCATGATGCCGGGTGTTGGCCCTGTGTGCCTCAGTCATATGCAGTCCTGATTGTGGCTCTCACCTGCACGGCGCCAAACATGCATATGACCATCATTGCCACCAAGGCAGAAGCGACTCTCATCGCTGAAGAAGACGCGTCTCCATTCGTCCCTCCATTCACGCCTGTCGAGACACTACTGGAGGCGGGCTGCACGATGTTGGGGCATGAGCGGAAGACGGCCTAACGGTGTGCGGGACCGTAGCCCAGCTTCATGGAGACGGTTGCGAATGGTCCTCGCCGATACCCCAGGAGCAACAGTGTCCCTAATTTGCTGGGAAGTGGCGGTGTGGTCCCCTACGGCACTGCGTAGGATCCTACGGTCTTGGCGTGCACCCGTGCGTCGCTGCGGTCCGGTCCCAGGTCGACGGGCACGTGCACCTTCCGCCGACCACTGGCGACAACATCGATGTACTGTGGAGACCTCACGCCCCACGTGTTGAGCAATTCGGCGGTACGCCCATCCGGCCTCCCCATGCCCACTATACGCCCTCGCTCAAAGTCCGTCAACTGCACATACGGTTCACGTCCACGCTGTCGCGGCATGCTACCAGTGTTAAAGACTGTGATGGAGCTCCGTATGCCATGGCACTGACACTGACGGCAGCGGTGCAGAAATGCTGCGCAGCTAGCGCCATTCGACAGCCAACACCGCGATTCCTGGTGTGTCCGCTGTGCCGTGCGTGTGATCATTGCTTGTACTGCCCTCTCGCACTGTCCGGAGCAAGTATGGTGGGTCTGACACACCAGTGTCAATGTGTTCTTTTTTCCATTTCCAGGAGTGTATACAGAAACTGAAGTCCAAGAAATCAGCTGGTGATGATG
Source organism: Schistocerca gregaria (assembly GCF_023897955.1). Classification (NCBI taxonomy): domain Eukaryota; kingdom Metazoa; phylum Arthropoda; class Insecta; order Orthoptera; family Acrididae; genus Schistocerca; species Schistocerca gregaria. The sequence continues at coordinate 948,310,169 of NC_064920.1, forward strand.
AAATATCAAGTCATGTAATAAAGCTGGTATGTGAGGAGATAATAACACCACTGAAGAACATAGCAAACTGTTCTTTCAGAGATGCAATTTTTCCAGAAAAACTGAAGATAACGAAGGTAGTACCAGTGTACAAGAAAGGGTGTAGGGATGATCCCAACAACTACAGACCAGTTTCACTGATATCAGGTTTCTCAAAAATCCTAGAAATGCTTATGTATACCAGATTAGTTAACTATTTGGACAAACATAACATTCTCATGCCCTCACAAGATGGTTTCAGAAAGGGTAAATCTATAGAACAAGCAATTGTCAGTCTAACGGAATACATTTTACAGTCCTTGGATGACAAAAAGGTTGTCTCTGCAATGTTTCTGGATCTTTCAAAAGCATTTGACACCATTGGCCATGAAACGCTAATACAAAAATTAAGCAACTATGGCATTTGGGGGCAACCAGGTGAATGGATAAAATCATACTTGTGCAACCGCAAGCAGCATGTATCATTAGGAAACTCGTACTAGTCAGAAACCAAATCCATCAAATATGGAGTGCCACAGGGTTCGGTAATGGGGCCAATGTCATTTAATGTATTTGTTAATGATATAGGTGTTGAGGAGGAAGAAAAGAAAATATTGTATGCTGATGACATGACAATACTAAATAGTGACTAAAATATGGAACAGCTTGAGAGAAGAGCATACATATCTGCAAATGTCACAGCTCAATGGCTGTTGGAAAATAAAATGGTTATAAATCTAAAAAAGACTGTGTATGCAGTGTTTAAAAACAAGGAAAAGGCTGTAGACATGGATTTAGAGGTTGATGGAACAAGGCTGGAAGAAGTAGAATCTGCTACATTCTTAGGTATTCTTGTGGATAATGAACTGAAATGGAAAAAACATATTAATAATGTCTGTAAGAAACTGAGCTCTGTCATATTCTTAATGATGCAGCAATCACAGTATTCAGACAAGAACCTTCTGTGTACAGTGTATCATGGACTTTTCGAACCATACTTACAGTATGGAGAGACTGTGTGTGGAAACTCAAACAAACAAGAGACAAAACGAGTGTTAACATTACAAAAAAAGCAATTAGGACCATTTTAAGAAGAAAGACCTCTGAAACATGCAGAAACTGTTTCAAGAATTTAAATATCTTAACTTTTTCATCGTTGTATATATATAAAACAATAATGTACATCACAAAAGGTAGTGAGGACTGGATTACAAATGCTAGTGTACACACCCACAATACAAGAAAGAAGAATGAAGTACGGTGCATACCCCACCGACTGGCAATGCTAGAAAAAGGACCCCAGTACTTTGGTATCAGACTACTAAGAAGTCTGCCCAAAACCCTGAAAGATAGTGTACTTCACAATGACTTTCCAAATAGACTTAAAGACTATCTCATTGAAAAAGAGTTTTACAGCATTGCAGAATACTTATGCCATTAAATTTGTATATATTGTTACTCATTATCAGTAATGTCAAAACGTAAGCTAAAGGTGTAGAAAAATAAGTGATAAGGAATGTTAACACTTTGACATGTCCTATATTACACGTACATTTACTGTACACAATGTACAGGATCAAATAAAATTCAATTCAATTTCGAAAGCTTCTATTATCTTCTTGTCAAAATTATTTATCGTCCATGTTTCACTTCCATACATGGCTACACTCCATACAAATACTTTCAGAAACAGCTTCCTGACACTTAAATCTATACTCGATGTTAACAAATTTCTCTTCTTCAGAAACACTTTCCTTGCCATTGCCAGTCTACATTTTATATCCTCTCTACTTTGACCATCATCAGTTATTTTGCTCCCCAAATAGCAAAACTCCTTTACTACTTTAAGTGTCTCATTTTCTAATCTAATTCCCTCAGCATCGCCCGACTTAATTCGACTACATTCCATTATCCTCGTTTTGCTTTTGTTGATGTTCATCTTATATCCTCCTTTCAAGACACTGTCCATTCGGTTCAACTGCTCTTTCAAGTCCTTTGCTGTGTCTGACAGAATCACAATGTCATCGGTGAACCTCAAAGTTTTTATTTCTTCTCCATGGACTTTAATACCTACTCCAAATTTTTCTTTAGTTCCCTTTACTGCTTGCTCAATGTACAGATTGAATACCATCTGGGAGAGGCTACAACCCTGTCTCACTCCCTTCCCAACCACTGCTTCCCTTTCATGCCCCTCGACTCTTATAACTGCCATCTGGTTTCTGTACAAATTGTAAATAGCCTTTCGCTCCCTGTATTTTACCCCCCCCCCCCCCATCTTTAGAATCTGAAAGAGAGTATTCCAGTCAACATTGTCAAAAGCTTTCTCTAAGTCTACAAATGCTAGAATCATAAGTTTGCCTTTCCTTAATGTTTCTTCTAAGATAAGTCGTAAGGTCAGTATTGCCTCACGTGTTCCAAAATTTGTACGGAATCCGAACTGATCTTCCCCAAGATTGGCTTCTACCAGTTTTTCCATTCGTCTGTAGAGAATTCGCGTTAGTATTTTGCAGCTGTGACTTATTAAACGGATAGTTTGGTAATTTTCACATCTGTCAACACCTGCTTTCTTTGGGATTGGAATTATTATATTCTTCTTGAAGTCTGTGGGTATTTCGTCTGTCTCATACATCTTGCTCACCAGATGGTAGAGTTTTGTCAGGACTGGCTCTCCCAAGGCCATCAGTAGTTCTAATGGAATGTTGTCTACTCTCGGGGCCTTGTTTCGACACAGGTCTTTCAGTGCTCTGTCAAACTCTTCACGCAGTATTGTATCTCCCATTTCATCTTCATCTACACCCTCTTCCATTTCCATAATATTGTCCTCAAGTACATCGCCCTTGTAGAGAGCCTCTATATACTCCTTCCGCCTTTCTGCTTTCCCTTCTTTGCTTAGAACTGGGTTTCCGTCTGAGCTCTTGATATTCATACAAGTGGTTCTCTTTTCTCCAAAGGTCTTTTTAATCTTCCTGTAGGCAGTATCTATCTTACCCCTAGTGAGATAAGCCTCTACATCCTTACATTTGTCCTCTAGCCATCCCTGCGTAGCCATTTTGCACTTCCTGTCGATATCATTTTTGAGACGTCTGTATTCCTTTATGCCTGCTTCATTTACTGCATTTTTATATTTTGTCCTTTCATCAATTAAGTTCAATATTTCTTCTGTTACCCAAGGAGTTCTACTAACCCTCATCTTTGTACCAACTTGATCATCTGCTGCCTTCACTACTTCATCCCTCAAAGCTACCCATTCTTCTTGTACTGTAGTTCTTTCCCCCATTCCTGTCCATTGTTCCCTTATGCTCTCCCTGAAACTCTGTACAACCTCTGGTTTAGTCAGTTTATCCAGGTCCCATCTCCTTTAATTCCCACATTTTTGCAGTTTCTTCAGTTTTAATCTACAGTTCATAACCAATAGATTGTGGTCAGAGTCCACATCTGCCCTTGGAAATGTCTTACAATTTAAAACCTGGTTCCTAAATCTCTGTCTTACCATTATATAATCTATCTGATACCTTTTAGTATCTCCAGGGTTCTTCCATGTATACAACCTTCTTTAATGATTCTTGAACCAAGTGTTAGCTATGATTAAGTTGTGCTCTGTGCAAAATTCTACCAGGCGGCTTCCTCTGTCATTTCCTAGCCCCAATCCATATTCATCTACTACGTTTCCTTCTCTCTTTTTTTATTCATTATTAAACCTACTCCTGCATTACCCCTATTTGATTTTGTATTTGTAATGCTGTATTCACCTGACCAGAAGTCTTGTTCCTCCTGCCACCGAACTTCACTAATTCCCACTATATCTAACTTTAACCTATGCATTTCCCTTTTTAAGTTTTCTAATTACCTGCCCCGTTAAGTGATCTGACATTCCGCGCTCCGATCCATAGAATGCCAGTTCTCTTTTTCCTGATAACGACGTCCTCTTGAGTAGTCCCCACCTGGCAATCCGAATGGGGGACTATTTTACCTCCAGAATATTTTTCCCAAGGGGACGACATCAACATTTATCCATACAGTAAAGCTGCATGCCCTCGGGATAAACTACGGCCGTAGTTTCCCCTTGCTTTCAGCCGTTCGCAGTACCAACACAGCAAGGCCGTTTTGGTTAAAGTTACAAGGCCAGGTCAGTCAATCATACAGACTGTTGCTCCTGCAACTACTGAAAAGGCTGCTGCCCCTCTTCAGGAACCACACGTTTGTCTGGCCTCTTAACAGATACCTCTCCGTTGTGGTTGCACCTACGGTACGGCCATTTGCATCACTGAGGCACGGAAGCCTCCCCACCAATGGCAAGGTCCATGGTTCATGGGGAAGGTGATCAGGATAGTGAGCATTAATTCAACTGTTTTACCTTTTATTTTATACTTTCTGACTTATGTCATTTTTGGGACTATGGAATGAAAACTGAGTCTAATCTAATCTAAACTTTGACCCTCCACTGTAGGATAGCAGTTCTTCCGATAGTTGTCGAAATGGTCGCTAGGCCGATTGATATGCAAAACAGTTGATCTCTTTTCTTTGAGGTCAATATAACCCGAAATGTGGCCCCCTGACAAATGGCATTGAGACTTGAGGCTTTTGGAACATATTGGTACCATGCACTTACGTGTATGAACTGTTTGCGTTTTTGATTATCTGTTTCATGTTTAATAAGGAATTATATTTATTCTATGGTTCGTCCAAATGAGTATTTTGTATGTATATCCAATATTCCCTGGATTTTGTTATGTCCAAACAATCCCAGACCTTCTCTAAAATAACAGTAAAACTGGGCCAGTGTGTCAAGAGATACGGCCCCATTACACATCTTTCACGGAGCACAGTCCTGGCTCTCAGCAGCCATTACTACAATACATGGATCTCCAGGTCACTGTCATGTACGGGCCTTTTGCATTTATGTTCAGCGTTTAGTAAAAAAATATATTTATTCTGTATTTCGTCCCAGTAAGTGTTTATTTCGTATATCCAATATTCCCCGAACTGCGTTACGCTCTAATGGTGCCAGACTTCTTTGAAATAACAATAAAATTGGTTTGTTATATTTAGAGATAAGGTCCGAACACACATCTTGCCCCAGACCCAGTCCTGTCTCCCAGCGGTCCTGACTAACACAGCGATCCACGGGTCAAATAAAAAACAAAAACAAGTTTTTTTCCCCATACTATGTTGTGGACCATTTACAACCGATAAGCAAACAAAAACAGTAACATAGTCTACAATGTAGTAGCATGGCAGTATTCGTTATTACAATGATTCCACAAAGCAAGAATGTTAAATATTTATCGAATTCCTGGTTCTTTTAATATTCTGATATTTTGTGCTTATTTAATTTTATCTGCAAAAAGGGAAAATTACCAGAACCCACTGTAATACCAAAGATATAGAGATTCTACCTCTTTGGTAAGGAATTGTGTGTTGTTTTTAGTGTCAGTTCGGCATGCAAAGAAATTCAGCTGGACGAGACGCTGAAGTATTGTCACACAGTGGTTAATGGAAGCGGCAATATAAATGAGGAGCAATGGCAAAAGTGTCAGGGAACGTGGTGTGTAATATATAATTGTGTATTGAAAGAATTTGTTTATTTCATTCCTTACCATATTCTTGAAGATGATAATTTCTCATTTATTTTGTTTTAGGGAGCTGATGAACTGCTAAAGGGAGCTGGAATATTATCGCGTCCAGCGGAAGAATTTGAGAACGATGTAAGATATTTCGAAAATATTTGTCGTCTGCAGTATGTATGACAACACGACACGGGTTTATAATGCTTCATTTTTTTTGTTGGAGAGTTTGTCGAAAAAAAAAATTACTTTTTGTCATTAAACTACATTAAGATGATGCAGATCACTGTTGTGTGAAGTACACCCGTGTGATAAAGCTGTCGACCGCACCTGCAGCCATAAGATACTAAATGTGTTGAAACGTGCTGCTAAAATATACGGTTCGTTGACGGTCATTTGTGAAATTTGCCCAGGATTTCAAGGCTAGGTTCAGTGGGACTTATCAGATGAATGTTTGTAATACTGAATAATTATAAGGCCTTTGTTTGCATAATTAATAGACCTGACCCCTGTGCTAGATGTCAGGTTGTTCTCTGTAACAATTCCCACTTCAACTGTATATACATGGAAACTTTGCAGCAACGTGGGCTACATTGCTGTGTTCCGTAACAGCAACCAATAGAAGCATGACCAGGGTGTAGCAACGTCTCTGAATTCGAAAGTACATGCCATGGTTCCTTCAGAAGAAGATTTGAACTGTACAATTTTTGTGATGTGTGTTCGTTAGGTACCTGATGTGCATCATTCGGTTACCGCAAGGGGTGATACAGTTGTAAAATTGTTGTTTCTTTATGTTTTGGATTTTAGGTTGTGGTGATGTACTGATCTGTAACATAGACAGGTGTTACTTTGGTTGAGAACTGCTGAGGTGGCATGAAAGGGGTCAGGAAACTACACACTACATTATGCAGATTGTTTCAGTTTTTTTTCCGAGAGAAGTTGAACTCCCTAAATAACTATCAGAGAAAACAATTACTGACTTGGCAAACACAGAATTACCAATAATTCGAGTTGTACTGTTACTCACGTGGGAGAATACGAAGATAGTGCATTTCTCAGATCAGTGCATATGCTTACTAGCATGTTATTGAACAAATACACTCCATGTCAGAGATAAGTTTTTAAAATCAAAAACAAGTTTTTTTAATCAGTCAATAGCTAGAGCTTTTTAATTGGGGAAGTGAATCATTGTAACAACTGCTTTGAGCTCTTAGACCCACAGTAGGCTTTAGTTTTACTACTGTTACTTTGAGCTTCAATAATTGGTGTAACACAATTTTATAGTGCTGTGTTGAATGATATAAGGCAGTTACAAAATCATCTAACAAGTAAAGGCCAATGGGAAATACTTTTTCGTTCACTGAGAAAGCTTAAGTGTTTACAGAAGTATACATTGTCCAGGTTGTCGCACTACACAGTGATTCAATGGTGTTCTTTATGGAATGAATATGCACTACCATCTGTCTTTCATCTTCACACTACTACTGGAAGTGTACTGTGATACTGTTTGTAGTTTATTGAAATAGCTCTTCAAGTCAGCACTCTAAACACGGTTAATTTTGACCCCCTGATTTACTTCAAATTGCTTGCAGATTTGACGATGGTGGTAACAACTGGCCAGCTGTTATACTGACTACATGTTAAGGATGGATTTAAGCAAAAAGATTACTTTAATGGGTCATCAACCTGACAGCTTCATGTGAAACTGTTGACCATCAAAAGCAGCTGATTATAGGCCAATGATGTGATGTGTGGGAACTGTCTGATATAATTGGTTGGAACCATTCTCAACAGTAGGAGATCCCGTATAGTCAGTCTCTATGGGAGAGCAGATGGGTAGAGGAATCAGAAGAATGACTTAGCACAAAAGGAAGCATCCTTACACAGATACTGTACAACATGTCTGTAATGGAAAAGTCGGCATCAAATTCCACCAGGCAATTCATTTACCCCAACAATACAGTAATAGCAACCTAAGGTTAAGAGTGCCTCAGAAGTAGAAGAGAAACTGACACAATTATTGAAAACACACACACAGTATTAAGATACAAAGTGAAAGTGTGTGCTCTTTAAGTCATTGGACTCACATTTAGCATGACAACAGCTCAAATCTCTGTCCATCGATCCAAATTTAGATTTTCTGTGGTTCCCATAAATCACTTAATCATGGTTTGGTCTCTTCAAAAGAGCTCGACCAGCTTCTGTCTCCAATCCAAGCTTATGCTCTCTTTAATAACCTTGATGTTGACACTAAACCTTAATACCCCTCTTGTCTATTAAGATGCCAACTGTCTGAAATCAAACCTCAGCAAGATGCAGTCAGCATTTTCCACTCCAATAACACTATGGTGAGAAGCTAATGAGGTAAAAGTCTCTAGCACTGCTCACAGCTTAAATATCTAGGTTAGAACTTGGATCTCACAATAATATGTAAACAGAGCTACATAAACACCAAAGCCAAGATATACCAGGAACAGTACCTGTGTGTAGCACATCTCCAAATGCAAAGAAGGCAGACACTGCATTGAGTGAGTCAGTGTGGATTGCGATGGGATAAGAAGCAAGAACTAGTACAGAATTTCTATTCGCACATTGACATTTCACCCCCCCCCCCCTCCTCCTCTTCACACCCAACAGGACATGGTGTCAGTGGTGAGAGGATGAAATTGGAAGCCAACCTTGAATGCACAGATCACAGCTCATTGATAAGACACCTCCAATCCAAGAAAAGCTTCATTCGGAGAATGCAGGTCGTTGTGCTTGCCTATCAGAAGCACATAAGGAAAAATGAATGGCAGAACTGGAAATATGCCCCAAGAGCAGAGCATGCCTCTGGCAGTGAGATCTCTTACCCTGTCTGGTGAAGGATAAAAGTGGGAGTGCTGTGTTGCAAGGCCAACATGCAGAAGGGAGACTTGTCCCAGATAAGTCAGATATTCTACATGAATGGGGCAAGGTACAATGTATGGCCCACTGTCTTATAGATGAATCTTGCACACAGAAGTGCTTTTTGAAGTTAACAGCAAAGCCATTTCAGTCAGTTTTTTTGGAAGCAACTGGATTAAGTGCATACAAGAAAGAAAGTAAAATAAGAAAAACAAAGAAATTGCAGCTGAATCCAGTCAGAAAATGAATATGCTTTTTAGTGTTGGTAAAAAAATTGACAAATTAGTGTCAGTGGTCACAGTCGGTAGACTAAAACACAGATCATTTGAAGGAAATATCACCTATTTCTGTGTTTCAACATGTGAATCCAGAAAACTGGCCATATTAAGTAGGAGGTCATGGATAGTGTTGTTGGTCTCTCCCCTTCCATGTTAGTTACTATAGAAAGGTAACTCGGGCAGTGGAAAATTAGCATTTGTAACTACTGAGTTGGGACATTAAGTACTTACAACCCTTTTCGATGGCACAATGTAGGTAATGGTGGGCTGCTTTCATTTCGTATCATCTAACCACATTCAGAGTATGTGTGTTCTTTTTGGGAAGAAAATATGAATATAGAAACTTTTTCAATCCTACTAACCAGGAGTGCTATTGTTTGTGGTTGACAAGAAAATGTCCAACACCAGGTAGGTTGTACAATGTTCTCTGATAAAAAAGTCTAATAAGTAAAATTTTATTACAAATCAATATTAGGGCATTATGATGTTCCTACTAAAACCAGGAAAATTACTAATCCTCAACCTAAAGACTAGAGATCAGTGTTGCAAAAACTGTTGTTAGTATTTCTTATGTATTTATTTTTATTTCTTAAAATAAGCTTTTATTCACCTCACCTCCCTGACAGCTCATTAAAAAATATTGGTCCAGGCAGTCATTTTTGTGCACCATAAAGCAATTTAAGTAATCCAGTTGTTACATAATACACTTTAAAACTGGTACCTCAGACTCTTGCATCATAATTTCCTCTACACATTTTGGAATACAACCTGATTGTTACAGTCATCCTTTTTGCTTTAGTTATTTATCTAAACTTCAACTTTATTCTGGATTGATGTTCACAGTAGAACTGGCTGGAGACGATAGTTCCTGTGCATCAGTTCTGCTGCGTTTTCTTTATTAAAAACAAAGATTCCAAGACTTACCAAGCGGGAAAGCCCCGGCAGACAGGCACAATGAACAAAACGCACACAGAAGGTAATTCTGTGTGTGTGTTTGTGTGTTTTGTTCATTGTGCCTGTCTGCCGGCGCTTTTTGATGGATGCTCTTTTTAAATCACTGGGAATAGTTTTCTACTTAAAAGCTCTGTGCTAATAGCCTGAAGATGTTAGGCTATCAGAAACTCACAACAGTTGCTTTTTTGCCATCAAAAACTTCAAAAACAGAGGTAATAAAATAGTGCAAAGTACCTAGTTGCCAAAATTTATGCTGTTGCTGGTGCCATTATTACTGCTGCTGATGATGGAGAAAAATTTGCTGTTGTCACAAGCACCACAGCTTTCACTGGTTGGTGTTGACTTACGAAGAGCAGCACATTTCATTACAAGTTCACTTAGGAAGCACATAAACATCGTGGGGATGATCTCTCAACTCCAGTGGCTGGTGCTGAAAGAGATCCATTAAGCATTATGTGTAGTTTACTGTTAAAATTCCAAGAGCATATATTCCTAGAAGAGTCGCTGAATATATTAATTCCTCATATGTATATCTTATAAAAAGACAACGAAGATAAAATTAGAGAGATTCAAGCCCACACAGTTTTACCTGCAGTCTTCCTTACTGTGAACCTTTCATAACTAGAACGTGAAAGGGGAGAAAGTGACAGTGTTACTCAAAGTTCCTATGAACACAAACACAAGGCAACTTGGGAAGTGTAGGTGTAGAAACTGGTCAACGAATCTTTTTTTAGTTTAATGTTTTTGGAAATTAATGTGCCCCCTAACCTCAATTTAATTTCAATTTCAGAATTTATATACGAATCTTAGTTTGTATTAATGGTTTTTGTAAATGCTTAGGGCAGCTTGTGTATTATATATATCTAGCAAAATGGCACTCCCACTAAACACTTAAAAAAAAACTGTAGTACACAAAGATAGTGGAAAAAATGAATGAGTACTGTAAGAGTAAAGATTCATACCTAAAATATTTCATTCGTGATTTCCTGCAATACTTTTCATAAGGATCACAAGTAGTCAGGCAGCATGACTGTACCCATTTGCCTTGATAAGGTTTTTCCATTTTAGAAATAGCCTGGTGGAACTGTTCTCCATGTGCCTAGTTTATCCTAACAGGAGCCCAATTGATTATTCACAAAATTTAGTTTAAGTGACATTTTACACCCCTTAAGGCAGTATGATCTCAGTAGTTATTGTACAATATCATGGTAGTTCGCTGCCCCATGGTTTCCTTAAAAGTTCTTGCAGACACTTGTGAAAGACAGCCATTTCATTCTTGCAACATTACTCAACAAATCAAGAAAATGTTCATCAGACTTTAATTCTCTATATTGTGATCCTGGTAACATTCCTTCTTTATTTATGATTCACTGATCATTGGAGACTTCTCTCATGAATCTATGTGAAATTTAGTCCACGGCTTTCACATAGGTTTCAATGAGACCCAGTTTAATGTGGATACACATTTTTGGGATCAAAAATATATGTGTGCACCACATTCTGCTGCCCAGAGAATAGGTGAGTCTGAACAAGGCATATTTCTCTCTAATGGAGTTTTTTTTAGTAACTCTGCTGTCCAACTCTCACAGAAATTTGCAGTTTTTTGTATGTGCAAGCTGCACACCTAGAATAATTGGAATTTCTTGAGATCTCCACATGTAAACGTTTACATTTCTCATGCTGGGTAAGTGAGACTAGCAGTTTAAAGTTCTCATATGCCTCTTCAGATAAACTGCATGAGCAGTTGGAACACAGCGAAATTTGTTCCCATTGTGGAGAATTACTGCATTCAGGCCAACTGTTTTGGAATCGATGATCAGGCTCCTTTCCTGTAGACTTAAGTTACGGCTGAGTCTCTCCATAGCAGACTCTCTATCGTTATGAGAAACCAAATTGTTTTCCCTGGGGAAATACTCAGAAAAACAGAGTGGTGGTTATGATCAACACTCGGAGGTGGTTCTTTCCTTGCAATCAAGAAGCCAAAAGCTTAAGCTGTTGCTCTGACGAATTGAAGTTACAAACAAAATTATGGAGATCCCCTTTGGACAAAAAGTGTAACCCATTTGATTCACAGTTGCCACCTCCTGTGGTTTTATCACTCTATTTGTCTTCACTCATTGTCACATTCTTTGGAGGCATTAGTACCAGCAGTTCTTCAGTGTGACGTAAAGGCTTTATGGCAGATTCCAATTTTTTGCACTTTATTTTACAGGTCCACCTTGATTACATGATTTTTTACAGTTCACTATGACCTGTTTTAGCTACTGACATCTTCAGATCATAAAATATTCGGATGTAGTATCAACGTCAAACTAAACATGTAGGTACATGGTAAGCTGAGTATTAGTGAACTGGGTTCGACAAGAGGTTCGCAAACTTGCACAACTTATTGGCCGAACTGCCTGTTTATGAGCCAAAAATATGCTTTGAGAATGGGGAGAGTTACCCCAGAATATAATACCATACGACCTAAGCAAATGAAAATAAGAAAAGTAGACTAATTTTCGTGTAGAACGATCGTTACATCAGATATTGTTCGAATAGTAAAAGTGGCAGCATTAAGTTTTTGAACAAGATCCTGAATGTGGGCTTCCCATGGCTGTTTACTACCTATCCAAACACCTAGAAGTTTGAATTGTTCAGTTTCACTAATCATATGACGATTCTGCTAAATTAAAACATCGGATTTTGTTGAATTGCGTCTTTTGTGATTTTGTGTTAATTTATTTTCTGCAAGCCAAGAACTTATGTCATGAACTGCATTGTTTGAAACAGAGCCAATGTTGCACCCAACTTCCTTTACTACCAAGCTCGTGCCATCAGCAAACATAAATATTTTAGAATTACCTATAATACTAGAGGGCGTTTCATTTATATAAATAAGGAACAGGAGTGGCCTCAACACTGATCCCTGCTGGGGCAACCCCCCCCCCCCCTCCCCCCCTTCCAATTTGACCAATCCTTCACAAAGGACCCCACAGCTATTTTTATCACTGTGAATAATGACCTTTTGCTGCCTGTTGTTAAATTAAGAGGTGAACCAATTGTGAGCTACTCTGTATTCCATAATGGTCCAACTTCTGGAGCAATATTTTGGAATCAACACAAACACACATCTTAGTTAAATAAAAATAAAAAAAATAGTATGCCTAGCATTCGAAACCTTTTGTTTAATCCGTCCAGTACCTCACAGAGAAAAGAGGATATAGCATTTTCAGTTGTTAAACCACTTCTAAAGCCGAATTGGACATATGATAGCAAATTCTGTGATATAAAGTGATCAATTATCCTTACATACACAGTCTTTTTCAATAACTTTAGCAAACACTGATGACATAGAAATAGGCATAGAATATGTTGAGTGTCTCCATTCTAAGACTCGTTGCCTTATGATGGTGAGCAAAAAAAGGAATGCTGGGACCACTACATTTCTTCCCTGGGCATGTATGCTTGCCAGCTGGTGTGGCCGTGCAGTTCTAGGTGCTTCAGTCTGGAACCGCGTGACCGCTACGGTCACAGGTTCGAATCCTGCCTCGGGCATGGATGTGTGTGTTGTCCTTAGGTTAGTTAGGTTTAAGTAGTTCTAAGTTCTAGGGGACTGATGACCACAGATGTTAAGTCCCATAGTGCTCAGAGCCATTTGATGTATGCTTCTTCATTGCAGGTTTGGTCCAAGCTCTATAGCCACCTGGGCCGCTAGTGACAGTCAACTGTCTAGGGTCATAACCTCTGAAGTGCACTGTGTACTGATCTATTGGTCCTAGCAGTACACCTCACGCCACACTTTGTGATGGCATCTGTGTCTTCTTCCTATCCTGCTGTCTTTCTCCAGCAGAAATGCCAAGTTGAACAGATCTCCATCTGTTTCAGCCTCCACCAAGCTGAACCCTGTAATGAACCCTTCACTAAATGGGAATTCTTGCAGGCTCTTACTTCTCCACATGACACAGCCCCAGACCTGGATTCCATCCACAGCCAGATGATTCAACATTTGGATGTTACCCAGAGGCAATATCTGCTCAGGGTCTTTAACTGCATTTGGCTCACAGTTACTCTCCTGGCAAGGCAGTGTTGTTGTCCCCGTTCTTAAGCCCGGGAAGAACATGTCATTTCTCGGCAGCTACCACCCGATTAGCCTAACGTATGTACTTTGTAAACTGCCAGAGATGATGGTTAGTTTCCAATTATGTTGGGTACTCAAACCTCGGGGCCTTTTGCCAGGACGGTTCCTTTGAAAAGGCAAGGCAGACTTCCTTCCCCACCTGTCCCGAAAACAGTGGGACCGATGACCTCGCTGTTTGGTTCCCTCTCCCGAATCGACCAATCAGTGATCCTCCTTCCCCCCATGGACTATTATTCTCTTCTGTTATCTCATAACCAACTGCTGGTTGATAAACTACTTCAGAAATGTAAATATTAAGGATTTCTGTGTGGTTTGCAGTACACTGATGCTCATGTTCTGTTGGAATTTTGTGCACCTGTGACCCACTAGGTCTTTACTGGTTGCTGACACATATGCCCCTGGATCCAACAAAAACTTACACTTCCTCTCCCTTACACACTGTTGCTCATTATACCTCTGCATGTGTACCTGTTGCATCTAATCTCAACAGGAATGGCTTCCAGTGGTCTTCAGGTTCGCTCTAGTATTTAATGTTTGCTTCCTTCCTCACTGTATAATCTTGACAGCATTGTTGCTGCATGTGCTTTGTACACCCACATCTCATTCACAGAGAATATGCCACACCCCTTGACACATATATCTATTCACATTCCATCATAATCTGAGAGCTGAATGGAGGTCCTAAGTACTCGTGTGCACACCCTTGACATATCCAGTAACAAGCCTTTGCTTGAGTTCCCTATGCTTGGTGTCCTGCTGCAAAATTCCATTTACTTGTTTACTCAATCCAGCTCGTATGTATGTATGTATGTATGTTCAGTTTCCTTACTCTGTCAACAGGATCCTCTTGTCTTCCCCTTGCCCCCTTTCGATAGCACTCAACCATTCCCAGTGTCAGTTCCTGGTCACATTGCTCTGACAGGAGATGAGGCCACTGATGCTGCTGCCGAGGCTGCAGCCCTCATACCTCAGCCCACTAGTTGTTGCATTCCCTCCAAAGCCGTGTGTTGCTGTCTGTCAGCAGGTGGTATCACTTTGGCATCATCACTGATCCTCCCTTCCCTGATTAACTCTTTCCCGGTGGCTTGGACGACCTCCTCCCAGCTCTCTCACCATGAGGAGATCACTTTAACTAGGTTGCGCATTGATCATTGTCTTTTTAGCCATCACCGTTTAAGTGATGCTCCCCCACCACTTTGTGTACGTTGCGCTCAACTTCTGATGGTCTACAATTTCCTGATGAAGTGCCCTTTTTTAACTGCTTACATTCTCGTTTGTATTTGCCTTTTGCGTTATCATCTGTTTTAGCGAGCAACGCATGGGCTGTCAACCACGTTTTATTCTTTATCTGTCATAGCAAAATGGTGAAAGCCCTTAAATTTTTAGTTCTGGACATCCGTTTCTCAATAGCGTGTTTAACTGACCATTTTCCATGTCCATGTTTTTAGTTGTGTTCTCTTCCATCGACAGGGATTGAGATGTAGTTGTTTTTAACTCCTCTCTGTCTTTATGTTCTACAGTTTTGACAAAGGTGCACACGATCCTAATTGTTTTTGCACCGTAAAACAAAACAAAACAAACCTTTCCTGAGAGAATCTCGAACTAATCTGCTTCTGAATCTGTGCAGAAGCCCCTGTTTTTAGTGCTCAAACATCTGTTTTCCTCTGAGCTTCCATTCATCTTACAAAGGCTTTTACTTCTCCTGCCAGATATAATTTGGCTTCCTGCTACAATCATCAATGCCCACCCACATTGTTGGGCTCTCCACAAACATCAACTCCTCAGACTACCTTTCAGTGGCTAATTATGCTAGTGGCTGATATAAATGTTACAAGGTTTCATGCTCAGAGTAATGTGATTTCCTCATTCTTCACTGCAAGGTTTTTCCTTAAGTCCATATCATCTGCTTGCTCTTCATTGTGCTACTTCATTAACCAATCATTAATTACCAAACTGAAGAACAAACAACATATTATTGTGCCTGATCATCATCCATCTAGATTACATATAGTGCTTTCCAGCAAGAACAAAATGGTGGCACATAAAACAAGGTACTACACTGATTCAGCACATGGTGCATAATCCCCAAGCAGATTACACTGCGATCATCTAAAATGCTCCAAATAATGGTCATTGCTGTTGCCCAAAAACTGACACATCAGCCAAATACTCTGGCCTAAACAAAGTAACTCTCAAGTTACGGCGACTTATTCTCCTAGACTACCAAGTCTGTTGCACACACCAAGAGTAACTAACAGTTTTTCCACTGACCCACTATGTCGACACAGCAGGTTGTGGTCTAGACATCACACTGCATGGATGACACACCCATACTGCCCACTGAAAATGATGTCACCACTTCTGATGATGATTTGTGGCCAACCCCGGGGGTTGTAGAGTGGCCGCGTTGTCAGTATGTCGAGTGTCTGAGAGTTGAGTCTGGATGGCAGGCCAATAAAAGTCGAAAGAGGAGCATCTGTCAAAATTAGTAATATATTTTCTATTTATACATCAGCATTTCATTGATACGGGGAAGTGACAATTTCCCTGCCCCTTGGAAAGAGGACTGCTAGCAGACCAGTGGGCTGCTAGTGACTCGCCATTTGGCTGCAACATGTGCTCGTGCCCTGCTTTGGTGACACCTGCACTCGGTGCCTGGCATGCATCCTTGTTGCATGAGCCACAGTACCAGCATTGGCAACATGTGGCAGAAATCTTGCAAGGGTAACCAATTCTATGACGAATGACTGCACACAGGTGACCAAAACATACAGTCAATAGGTGCACCCACCGCATTGTAGAAAGGCAGCTGCTGTGTCCAGTTGCAACCTGCTGCCCCTGGGCAGGAGTCCGGCTGCTGCTAGAGTGAACTGGGAAGGCCCACTGTGATATGGCACCAAGTCTGGTGGGTGGACCTAGTGCAAACAGCTGGTATTGCTGTGGAGGCTCTAACCCGTGGCTTCTGCTGGCGACTCCATGCTGTCACCTCATCTGACATAGCTCCTTCATCCTGGTAGAATACTGGGCTGCAATTGATTCAGCTACAAAATCAACACTATTTATTCCACATAGTAGCGCACTTGTTATGCCACTTCTCCGCCTCTTATCATTTACTTGGTAACACCACTAAAACCTTGTTGATGGCGAAATCCCCTTGCCTGTGCCACGCATAATAGCTTTGCTGGCATGTTACACAGAGCGAGCATAGCCCGCTTGGAGTAATTCAGCACCGTTACTGCCATAGCCCTAATGACAACACACTGTGCTCACCAGCTTCGTGCAGCTAATCCAGTATTCCATTGTACCTTCTCACAGATTTGGATCTTAAAATGGTCTAGGCACTACAGTTGCCAAATTAATAGCACATTGTGATGTAACATATTCTCTGACAGAGTGATATGTAGCCCTACATGTATCTAGTTGACGATTGATGTTTGTGGTCATTGACCTCTACAGTGATTGTTTTGCTTTTCTCACAAGGTGTCTTGGAAACATGAAATTAACCCTTTCAATCTCTCTGGCTACAATTGTGTACATTAACTTTTACTTTGTCTTAGTTGCAACAGAAGTATTTTTTCCCAATGGAAACCTGAGGTACACATTTGTGAATGTTCAACATTTTCATCATGCAAAAGTGCCGCCAACTGGTGAGCATCACTATGAAAATATCAGGCAAATCAGTGTAGTGCAGCAGCTTGTAACAGTGCACAGTAGGTCGTGACCACCAGAATACACACATTTGGTTGGTTCACTAATCCCACTGTTCAACTGAATATTGTTGTTGTTATTTTGCATGGTAATCATTGAAATATCATTTTACTATTTATTACAATAGAGAATATTTTGTAATTATAATTAGTAATTAATTTTTAGTCCATAAAATGAAGCCAAGTGCACAAAGTTAGTTTTGGAAATGGGTATATATTTTTAGATAAATATTGCATGTTGTTGTTGTGGTCTTCAGTCCTGAGACTGGTTTGATGCAGCTCTCCATGCTACTCTATCCTGTGCAAGCTTCATCTCCCAGTACCTACTGCAACCTAAATCCTTCTGAATCTGCTTAGTGTATTCATCTCTTGGTCTCCCTCTATGATTTCTACCCTCCACACTGCCCTCCAATACTAAATTGGTGATCCCTTGATGCCTCAGAACATGTCCTACCAACCGATACCTTCTTCTTGTCAAGTTGTGCCACAGACTTCTCTTCTCCCCAATCCTGTTCAGTACTTCCTCATTAGTTATGTGATCTACCCACCTAATCTTCAGCATTCTGCTGTAGCACCACATTTCGAAAGCTTCTATTCTCTTCTTGTCCAAACTATTTATCATCCATGTTTCACTTCCATACATGGCTACACTCCATACAAATACTTTCAGAAATGACTTCCTGACACTTAAATCTATACTCGATGTTAACAAATTTCTCTTCTTCAGAAACGCTTTCCTTGCCATTGCCAGTCAACACTTTATATCCTCTCTACTTTGACCATCATCAGTTATTTTGCTCCCCAAATAGCAAAACTCCTTTACTACTTTAAGTGGCTCATTTCCTAATGCAATTCCCTCAGCATCACCCGACTTAATTCGACTACATTCCATTATCCTCGTTTTTCTTTTGTTGAAGTTCATCTTATATCCTCCTTTCAAGACACTGTCCATTCCATTCAACTGCTCTTCCAAGTCCTTTGCTGTCTCTGACAGAATTAAGATGTCATCGGCGAACCTCAAAGTTTTTATTTCTTCTCCATGGGTTTTAATACCTACTCTGAATTTTTCTTTTGTTTCCTTTACTGCTTGCTCAATTTACAGATTGAATAACATCGGTGAGAGCCTACAACCCTGTCTTACTCCCTTCCCAACAACTGCTTCTCTTTCATGTCCCTCGACTCTTATAACTGCCATCTGGTTTCTGTACAAATTGTAAATAGCCTTTCGCTCCCTGTATTTTACCCCTGCCACCCTTAGAATTTGAAAGAGAGTATTCCAGTCAACATTGTCAAAAGCTTTCTCTAAGTCTACAGATGCTAGAAATGTAGGTTTGCCTTTCGTTAATCTATTTTCTAAGATAAGTTGTAGGGTTAGTATTGCTTCACGTGATCCAACATTTCTGCGGAATCCAAACTGATCTTCCCTGAGGTCGGCTTCTACCAGTTTTTCCATTCGTCTGTAAAGAATTCGTGTTAGTATTTTGCAGCTGTGGCTTATTAAACTGATGGTTCAGTAATTTTCACATCTGTCAACACCTGCTTTCTTTGGGATTGGAATTATTATATTATTCTTGAAGTCTGAGGGTATTTCGCCTGTCTCGTACATCTTGCTCACCAGATGGTAGATGGTAGAGTTCATACAACTGGTTCTCTTTCCTCCAAAGGTCTCTTTAATTTTCCTGTAGGCAGTATCTATCTTACCCCTAGTGAGATAAGCCTCTACATCCTTACATTTGTTCTCTAGCCATCCCTGCATAGCCATTTTGCATTTCCTGTCTGTCATTTTTGAGACGTTTGTATTCCTTTTTGCCTGCTTCATTCACTGCATTTTTATATTTTCTCCTTTCATCAATTAAATTCAATCTTTATTCTGTTACCCAAGGATTTCTACTAGCCCTTGTCTTTTTACCTACTTGATCCTCTGCTGCTTTCACTACTTCATCCCTCAAAGCTACCCATTCTTCTTCTACTGTATTTCTTTCCCCCATTCCTGTCAATTGTTCCCTTATGCTCTCCCTGAAACTCTGTACAACCACTGGTTCTTTCAGTTTATCCAGGTCCTATCTCCTTAAATTCCCACCTTTTTTGCAGTTTCTTCAGTTTTAATCTACAGTTCATAACCAATAGAATGTGGTCAGAGTCCACATCTGCCCTTGGAAATGTCTTACAATTTAAAACCTGGTTCCTAAATCTCTGTCTTACAATTATATAATCTATCTGATACCTTTTAGTATCTCCAGGGTTCTTCCATGTATACAACCTTCTTTAATGATTCTTGAACCAAGTGTTAGCTATGATTAAGTTGTGCTCTGTGCAGAATTCTACCAGGCGGCTTCCTCTGTCATTTCCTAGCCCCAATCCATATTCACCTACTATGTTTCCTTCTCTCCCTGTTTCTACACTCGAATTCCAGTCACCCATGGTTATTAAATTTTCGTCTCCCTTCACTATCTGAATAATTTCTTTTATGTCATCATACATTTCTTCAATTTCTTTGTCGTCTGCAGAGCTAGTTGGCATATAAATGTGTTCTACTTTAGTAGGCATGGGCTTCGTGTCTATCTTGGCCACAATAATGCCCTCACTATGCTGTTTGTAGTAGCTTACCCGCACTCCTATTTTTTTATTCATTATTAAACCTACTCCTGCATTACCCCTATTTGATTTTGTATTTGTAATGCTGTATTCACCTGACCAGAAGTCTTGTTCCCCCTGACACCGAACTTCACTAATTTCCACTATATCTAACTTTAACCTATCCATTTCCGTTTTTAAATTTTCTAACCTACCTGCCTGATTAAGGGATCTGACATTCCATGCTCCGATCCGTAGAATGCCAGTTTTCTTTCTCCTGATAACGACATCCTCTTGAGTAGTCCCCTCCCGGAGACCCGAATGGGGGACTATTTTACCTCTGGAATATTTTACCCAAGAGGACACCGTCATCATTTAACCATGCAGTAGAGCTGCATGTCCTTGGGAAAAATTATGGCTGTAGTTTCCCCTTGCTTTCAGCTGTTCGCAGTACTAGCACAGCAAGGCCATTTTGGTTAGTGTTACAAGGCCAGATCAGTCAATCATCCAGACTGTTGCCCCTGCAACTATTGAAAAGGCTGCTGCCCCTCTTCAGGAACCACACGTTTGTCTGGCCTCTCAACAGATACCCCTCTGTTGTGGTTGTACCTACGGGTACGGCTATCTGTATCTCTGAGGCTCGAAAGCCTCCCCCACCAACGGCAAGGTCCACGGGTCATGGGGGGGGGGGGGGGGGGGGGAAATCTTGCATATAAACGATATTATAATCTTGCATATACGATCATTTAAAAAAGTCACCTAAGAGCCTTACCACATAAATACAAATTTTCCTTCCTCCAGAAAAAAATTCGAGTCAGCAAAGGTTAATCTCAACACTATCAAATTACTTAATGCTAGTAACTGGAGAATGGCTCTTTCTGCACCCACATCCATACTCAGCTAACCACTGTGAAGTACATGGCAGACAGTACTTCCCATTGTACCACAAATAAGTATCTTCTGTCACTTTTGCATTTGAAGCATAGGAAGTGTGACTGCATAAATGCCTCATTGTGTGCTGTAATTAATGCAATCATGTCTTTGTGTTTCTTGTGTGAGCGATACATAAAGTGTCAGAGTAAATTTCCAGCTTTCTTTAAACTTACTTAGTAGGCTTTCTCAGGATGGTTGAAGTCTATCTTAAAGTACCTGCCAGTTCATGTTGTTCAACATCTCAACTTTCCCTCAGCTCAAACAAAGATCCCATCTTTTGTGTTGGTCCTTATTTTATGTTTAATGTCCCTTGCTAGACATATTTCATGTAAGTCACACACTTGAGCAGTGTTGCACGAGTGTTTCTTAACCAATCACCTTTCTAGCCTGATTGCATTTTCCCAAACCAGTGAATCAAAGTTTCCGCATACTTTACATTTTGAATGAGTGTGTGTGAAATTTCATTTCATATCCCTACAAATTGTTATATCCAGTTGTGTATATGAATTGACTGATCCTGATTGATTCTGTGTTTAGTTTAATGAACTGAATATTTCTGCTAATTTGCTTTCACATAGCATTCATTACCAATAACTTCATTATCTGCAAAAAGGCTGAATGTCACTGTTAATATTGACTACCAGGTCATTATCATTCAGCATTGACAGCAAGGGTCTCAATTCACTTATCTGGGGCATGGAAGAAGTCACTTAGACATCTGTCAGTGGCTCTTCATCTAAGCTGGCATGTGTCCTCCCTACTAAGAAGTCATCTTTTGTCACACATTTCATAGTATTTTTTGTAAGTCAAGAAATACTGCACCCACCTGATTGGCTTCATTGATAGCTTTCAGAATGTCATGTGACAAAGTGAGTGTTGGATTTTGCATAATCATTGTTTGCATTATCAGTGCCGGTTGGCATGGAAGTAGTTATTCTGTTTGAGATACCATACTTCATTCTGTTAAAGTTCATAATATGGTCCGAGATCCTTGTTTGTTACAAGATGATAATCAAAGACATTTCTCTGCAAAGAATTACAATGTCTGATGAGTGTGTGGAAATTTAATGACTTTATGAACTTATTTTTGAATGGTTTATATTAAAAATACTCCTGATAATATATACAGTAACTAAATCCAGTACAGCTAACTCTAAAATCTTGGTGCATTTAATGAGCTGTTTTGGAGGAACCGTTGCTGCGATCACTGCTGTGTATGGAATTTTTTATTGCATTAGTTAAGTAAGTTCTTGTCAGTTATTTTATGTACAGAAAGCAGCTCGTAATCAGTTCCAAAACATTTGTTACAGGCATCAGTGGAGGCAATGTGGGCTGTTAAGGCCTATGAACATGCAGAAGTATATTTCAATGTAAGTGATCAAGCATTAACATTTTAATGATACTAAGTGCCATATTATTTAATCATTATGAGAAAAAAATTTATCAACATCCAATGCTGCATATTAGTGTTGCATATTCAACATTAGCTGTGCTGTCAAAGTATCATGTAATGAGATATTTGAGTTCCATTTACACCTAAACAACAGATAAACATTTAAGCGACTAGGAGAGCAATGGATCTTTTCATTCTCAGTTACCAGGCATCTACAGTGGCAAGGAAAGCAATGTACCAATGATATAACTTGGTAGTTTTACAAGATTAGGTTTGAATGAGCAACACAGGATAAAATCTTGCAGGGACTCTACAGTGCTGTACAGAACAATGTGAAGAGGGTAACAGGTGTCAGCAAGAAACTCTAAAGTGTAATAAAGCTCTGTCTACCCTAATTCACTGTTAACATTACAGTGATGTATACTGTTCCACTTTGAGATTTGTAAATTGCTGTCATAGGTGTGACTCAGTGAGCAGTAAGTATCATTCCAAAAGCTCTATCTGTCCTGGGTATTTTTTGACACATGTTGTTTCCTTACCTTTTGAATTGCTGTGAAAAAAAAATCAAATAGCACTGTGGTTTGGATTCCATATTAACCATAAGTCCTCTTGTAATGAGCTTGATTAGTCAGAAGGGTTAAGGTGTACCACCACCAGTAGGAAAATCTTTGTGTTGTTCAAACCAATCTTCAGGTATAAAATGTATTTTATATTCCACATGACTTGATGGAAATGTTAAAATTGCTTGGATTTCACAATGACTGTATCCACAAGTGGCACTAGATGAGGAAGAAAGATTTCTTAAAACAGAAGAGTCGCTCTCAATCTAGAGTCCGAATGACCTCCACCTGCCCTCTCCATCCCCCTCCCCCCCTTCCCACCACACTGCCCCAACCAGTCCCTCTTCCCCACCTGAAGAAGAATAGTATAGTTCCCGAAAGCTAGGACTATTGTTTCGTGGTTTTATTGGCAGGAGTAGGAATTATGCTGCCTCTCTATCATCTACACCAGACTCAATAAGCCACCTAATGGGATGTGGCGGAGGGTACTTCAGTACCACTTTCTGATCCCGCCAACCCTGTTCCACTCGCAGTTAGTGTGTGGAAAGAATTATTGTTGGTCAGCCTTTGTATTGGCTCTAATTTGTGGAATTTTCTCCTCATGGTCAATATGCGAGATGTATGTGGGGGAACTACGTGGTGTCCGACTCCTCCTGAAAAGTACTGTCCTGCAATTTTAATAGTAAATCTCACTGTGATGTACAACACCTCTCTTGTAACATCTGCCAGTGGAGTTTGTTTAGCATCTCTGTAAAGCTCTCTCCCCAGCTAAATGATTCCGTTGAAGAAATGCGCCACTCTTCGTTGGATCTTCTCTTTCTCCTCTATCAGTCCTACCTGATGGGGATCCCAGATAGATGGAAAAATACTCGAGAATCGGGTGAACAAGTACCTTATCAGCCACTTCTTTTGTGGATGAGCTACATCTCCTTAAGATTCTTCCGATGAGTCTGAGTCTGGTGTCTGCTTGTCGCATTATCTGTTTTATGTGGTCATTCCACTTACAGTCGTTGTTGATAGTTACGCATAGATATTTTACGGCAGACGCTGTCTCCAGCTGTTTGTCGTCAATAGTGAAGCTGTACAGTTGTGGATTTCTTTTCTTAGGAATGCGCACTATGTTATATTTATTCACGTTCACGTTCAGGGTCACCTACCAGAGCCTGCACCATTCAACAATTCTCTGCAGGTTGTTCTGCGAATAGCCTTAAAGAGCATCCAAAGCTTTCTACTATATGATTTATATACTTTGTAAATAGCAAACAGTCCTATCACACTTCCCTGTGGTACTCCAGATATTACCTTTACATCTGTTGATTTTGTTCTATTAAGAGCGACGTGTTAAGTCCTACCTGCAAGAAAGCCTTGAATCTAATTGCAGGTCTGCTCTAATACTCTATACTCTGTAAGCTTGTTTTCTTTTCACTAAACGGCAAAGCAGGACAGTGTCAAATACCTTACTGAAATCAAGGAAGGCATCAACCTCAGCGTCATTGTCCACTGTGCTGTGCATCTCATCGAGGAACAGAGCGAGCTGAGTTCCGCTTAATCTCTGTTTCTGGAATCCATGTTGATTTTTATGGAGGATATGTTTATTTTCCAAAAAGTCATAGGTCTTGAGCATAAAACGTGTTTCATAATTATGTGTTAGATATAGGCCTATAATTGTGTGGATCTTACGACCTTTCTTAAAAAAGGAATGACCTGTGCTTTTTTCCAGTCATTAGGTGCCTTTCGTTGCTCAAGAGATCTATGATAAATTACCGCTAGAAGTGGAGCAAGTTCTTTCGCGTAAATTATTTTCTAATTGCAGCTGTCGAGACAAATCCAATGATGAGTAACAGTAAGGTCTTTGAAGGTCAGCGAAGTCTGAGAAGGTGGCATGAACGTCCATTACAGAAGAGGTGTTCAAAGTGATAACCACTGGTATCAATGCAGTGCTGCAATCTTCTTATGGATTGAGTGGTATTCCTTATCACTTCGGCTCTTATCGTAGCACTTGCTCTGACAATTCTCCCTCATATATTGTGCAAATAGTAAATATTCGCCGAATATGGCGTATCCATCTAACGTGCCATTGACATGTAAACACCGTTCGACAGTTCTGCAATAAGACACTAATATGATTGGTAAGACTAATATTGTCGAATCAAGCAAATGTGAATGACATACTCCTTTGAAGAACAAGTTGATATGTTTCTCACTTACGGAGAATGCCAGTGAAATGCAGTGAGAGCTAGAGACTTAAATGCTGAAAGATATTTTCAACATTCTCACCCTACACTTTGTACATTTAAATATGTGTGCGATAAGTTGAGAACAACTGGATCTTTAACACATCAGAAACGTATCCGGCAAAGGAAAGTTACTAATGAGGAAACAGAAATTGGTACTCTTGCCACTGTGATTCGAGGTCCTTGTATTAGTTCGCGTCAAATCGCAAGGGAATCTGGCATGAGCCAGAGTAGTGTTGTTCGTGTCCTGAATCACCCTAAATATCATCCTTGCCATATCAGTCTCCACCAAGAATTAACTAGTAATGATTGTATGTGATGCATTGAGTTCTGCTGATGGGCTCAAATTCAGCTTCAGAGGGATGACACATTTATTAATTTGATTGTATTTACTGATGGGGCTACATTCACGAACCATGGAAATGTTAATTTGCATAACATGCATTATTGGGCAACTGAATATCCATGTTGGTTGTGGCAAGTTGAACACCAAAAACCATAGTCAGTGAATGTAAGGTGTCTGATTCTGGTGATCAGAATTAGAGGCCCCTATTTCATTGAAGGAAATCTTAATGGTACGAAGTACACCACATTCCTGCAAGAAACATTAGGTCTGTTATTGGAAGAAATACCTTTAGGAGGAAGGAACAGAATGTGGTATCAACACAATGGATGTCTGGCACATTTTTCGCTGATGGCTAGAACTGAGTTGCAGAGACAATTCCCAAATCATTGGATTGGGCGTGGAGGAGATGTCATGGCCAGCTCGTTCATCAGACTCGATGCCTCTGGATTTTTTCTTGTGGGGATTTGTAAAAGACATAAAGATGCTCCAACTACACCTGGAGATAAGCGAGGCAGAATTGTCAGGGCATGTGCTTCGATAAGTGCCAATGCGATAAGGAATACCACTCAATCCATGATAAGATTGCAGCACTGCATTGATACCAATGGGTATCGCTTTGAACACCTTCTCTAAATGGATGTTCATGCCACCTTCGTGACCTTCGTTGACCTTCCAAGACCTTAGTGTTACATCATTGGATTTGTCTTGATAGCCGCTATCAGAAAATAATTACCGAACTATAGCATCCCATTTAAAAAAACAAAGTTGACCTTCATATCTCTGAAGCGACCTCACCTAGCAACAAAAAGCCAATGTCACATTATGGCCAACGTTGGCCCATGCAGCTTTTGTCCCACAAACTTTTCAGCTCCTATCGTACTTTCGGAGTTATTCTTGGTGGCAATAGTTAGTGACTCACCCTGTATATCTACTGTTTATGTACTGTTATTAGCTTAATATTTACTTGTATACAGTGGTATACGGACCAAAATTCGTGACGATCAAAGGAGTGAGAGACCATCAATTTCTCCGAGAGACGAGATACTGGCAGAAGTAAAGCTGTGAGTACCGGGTGTGAGTCGTGCTTCGGTAGCTCAGATGGTAGAGTACTTGCCCGCGAAAGGCAAAGGTCCCGAGTTCGAGTCTCGGTCGGGCACACAGTTTTAATCTGCCAGGGAGTTTCAAACCTGTGTTATATCAGTGTGAATTTTTCCTCAGCAGATAAGCTTGCTGTTTGTCTGCCATGCCCAGCCACCCATTCTATGCCCTCTTTTTGAATGACTTACTTGTCTGCCACTATGGGGTGCATCCTTCTCTGTTACCTCAAAGAGTTCACTTTTGGTTACTGCTCCAGCAGCTTAACTTCACACTCCCTGTCACGTTCCCAGTGGTTATGGAACCCTTCACTGCCTTGGCTTCATGCACTGGCCTGTGTTCATCTTGGAGTTCATTCACTTCCCACAGAAAATACTCCGGATTCAAACTGATTCAAACTATCACTGTAAATTTTTTGACCTTCGCAAACAACTTAGCGACAGAATCTTCATTTGCACCGATGGCCTTAAGAGAGATCGTGGTGTTGGGTGTGCCATCACCATTGGCACCAACCATTTTCGATATTGGCTTCCAGAATACTGCTCAGTATTTACAGCAGAGCTCTTCACCCTCTATCAGGCCATTCAGTACATCTGGCAGCACAGGCTTTTTAATTTTATCATGTGCTCTGATTCTCTGTGCCCTTCAGAGCCTCTGTGTGCTGTACAAATCTATCCCTTAGTGCAACAGATCCAAGAAAGCTTTCGCTTGCTCACTGTTGAGGGAGCCACTGTGATGTTCATGTGGGTCTTGGGTCACATCAGTCCGATGGGAAACGAGGCTGCTGACACTGCTGCCAGGGCTGCAGTTCTCCTACCATGGTCTGCTAGCTCTTCCTTCCTTCAGATAATCTCCATGTTTCCATCTGTCGGAATGTGGCATCACCACTGGTCTTCACTTCAAGGGACAAGCTCTGGGGAATTAAACATCTCCCACTGGCTTGGCCGACTGCCTCTCTGTCCTCTCACCATGAGGAGACCATTTTAGCTGTGTTGTGTATTGGGCACTGGCTTGTTAGCCATCACTATGTGTTAAGTGGTGGTCCCCCAGCACTTTGTGCTCATTATCATTTCCTGACAGAATGCCCCCCCCCCCCCCCCCCCCGTTTTTTAACCACTTATGTACTAGTGAATGTTTGCCATTTGAGTTGAAGGCTGTTTTAGTGAATGATGTGCGGGCTGTCGATTGAATTTTACTTTACCAACATAGCAATATGATGAAGGACATTCAGTGTTTGGTTTGGGACTTCTGCTCTCTCTAAGGCGTACTTTGTAGACTTTCTCCAAGAGGAAGTCCTTGCTCTTTCAGTTCTTTCCTTCTGTCAATTGGGCTTAACATATAGTCGCTTTTAATCTCTTTTTCTTATTAGTGTTCTAAGGTTACGACATTGGTGCTTATGTTCTCAGTTGTTTTTGTGCCCCGTGGAGGAAAAAAAAAAAAAAAAAAAAAAAAAAAACACTTATAAGAATCGTATAGGAATGTTATGTAAATGTAAGTGAAGGAGAGCTGTAGGCACTGATTATACCGTAGTGAGAGGTTTCAGAACCAGATTTTAAACTGCAAGAAATTTCCAGTGGCAGATATGGAGTCTGACCGTAATTTGTTGATTATGAACTGTATATTAAAACTGAATAAATTGCAAAATGGTAGGAAATTAAGGAGATGGGACCTTGATAAGTTGAAAGAACCAGACATTGTTGAGAGTTTCAAAGGGAGTGTTAGGCAATGGTTGACTGAAACAGGAAAAGAAATAAAAAATAAGATGAATGGGTAGTATTGAGAGATGAAATAGTGAAGGCAACTCAAAAAGGTTGTAAAACAAAGCCTAGTATAAATCCTCAGAACACAGGAACTACTGAATTTAATTGATGAAAAGCAAATATATAAAATTGCAGCAAATGAAGCAGGCAAAAGTAAATGCAGACCTAAAAAATGATGATAAGAAGTGCAAAATGGCTAAGCATAATATGCATAAAGGATAAAAGTAAGGCTATAGAAGCATGTATAATTGGGGGAAAGATTAATACCACCCATAGGAAAATCAGAGAGGCCTTTGGAGAAAAGAGAAGCAACTGAATGAACATCAAGAACTAGGATGGAAAACCAGTACTAAGCGAAGAAGGGAAATGTGGAAGGGATATATCAGGAGCTGTATGAGGGGAATGAAAGTGAAGGCAGTATTATAGAAACGGAAGAGAAAGGAAATGAGATGAGATATATGTGATACAGTGAGGTATTTTGATAGCGCAGAAAGGCCAAAGTGGAAAAAAGGCCCCTGGGGTAGATGACATTCCCTCAGAACTACTGATACCCTTGAGAGAGCTAGCCATGACAAAACTGTTCTGCCTGGTGTGCAAGATGTGTGTGACAAATACCTGCTGGAAGAATGTAATAATTCCAATTCCAAAGGATGCAGGTGCTGTCAGGTGTGAATATTGTTGAATTAACAATCATGAGTGCAAAATGCTGATGTGAATTATTTTCAGAAAATTGGAAAATTTGGTTAAAGCTGACCTCGGGGAAGATTTGTTTGGGTTCCAGAGAAATGTGGGAACACGGGAGGACTCTACAACATATCTTAGAAGTCAGGTGAAGGAAAGGCAAACCTATGTTTATACTATTGATAGACTCAGACGAAGCTTTTGCAATGTTGACTGGAATACACTCTTTGGAATTCTGAGGGTACTGGCACAAAATACAAGGAGCAAAAGGTTATATAGAACTTGTACAGGGTTCCAGCAGTTATAAATATTGGTGGGTGTGAAATCAGTGGCTCAGAAGGGATGTGAGACTGGGTTTAGTCTATCCCTGTTATTTAGTTTGTACATTAAGCAAGTAGTAAATGAAGCAAAGTAAAATTTGGAGGACAACTTAGGTTTGCAGATTACATTGTACTTATATCAGACACAGGGTTATAAATACAAAAGCAAATGGGGGTAATGAGGGAGTAGGTTTATAATGAATAAAACAATAGGAGTGCGGGTAAGCTACTACAAACAGCATAGTGAATGCCTTATTGTGGTCAAGATAGACACGAAGCCCATGGCTATTACAGTAGTACAAGTTTATATGCCAACTAGCTCTGCAGATGACGAAGAAATTGATGAAATGTATGATGAGATAAAAGAAATTATTCAGATAGTGAAGGGATATGGAAATTTTATGGTCATGGGTGACTGGAATTCAATAGTAGGAAAAGAAAGAGAAGGAAACGTAGTAGGTGAATATGGATTTGGAGCAAGAAATGAAAGAGGAAGCTGCCTGGTAGAATTTTGCATAGAGCATAACTTAATCATAGCTAACACTTGGTTCACGAGTCATAAAAGAAGGCTGTATACATGGAAGAAGCCTGGAGATACTAGAAGGTATCAGATAGATTCTATATTGGTAAGACAGAGATTTAGGTACCAGGTTTTAAATTGTAAGACATTTCCAGGGGCAGATGTGGACTCTGACCACCATCTGTTGGTTATGAACTGTAGATTAAACCCCTCAGGGGGTTCAGCATTTCGTTGCTGGGTACGGGCTTGGCGACCCCGGGGGGCCTGAGCTGGGGACTGGGAAGTGCCACAAGTCCTCAATACCATAAGCTCTGACCGTGCTTCAATGACCACCATGAGGCGCGACAGTGGAACGTTGTATGGTACAGAGCCTGTGGACCTTGGCTTAACTGCCTGGGTTGTGAGGATGGTATGAACCTCTATATATATAAAAAAAAAAAACCTCAATCTCAAGGTGTGCTGCGCGCCGAGGAGACGCATGGCTGTTGAGGTAGAACAGTTGCTAGTGGGCGACCTCTGGGGAACCTGCCACTCCCCTGTTGTATTGGGCTTACCCAGGCAAGTGGGGCTCTGTCTGAGTGGAATGTAGTCAAATTAAGTTGTGTGATGCTGAGGGAAGTAGATTAGGAAATGAGACTTAAATTAGTAAAGGAGTTTTGCTATTTGGGGAGCAAAATAACTGACGATGGTCGAAGTAGAGAGGATATAAAATGTAGACTGGCAATGGCAAGGAAAGCATTTCTGAAGAAGAGAAATTTGTTAACATCAAGTATAGATTAAGTGTCAGGAAGTAGTTTTTGAAAGTATTTGTATGGAGTGTAGCCATGTATGGAAGTGAAACATGGATGATAAATAGTTTAGACGAGAAGAGAATAGTAGCTTTCGAAATGTGGTGCTACAGAAGAATGCTGAAGGTTAGATGGGTAGATCACATAATTAATGAGGAGGTATTGAATAGAATTGGGGAGAAGAGGAGTTTGTGGCACAACTTGACTAGAAGAAGGGATCGGTTGGTAGGACATGTTCTGAGGCATAAAGGGATCACCAATTTAGTATTGTAGGGCTGCGTTGAGGGTAAAAATCATAGAGACATACCAAGAGATGAATACACTAAGCAGATTCAGAAGGATGTAGTCTGCAGTATGTACTGGGAGATGAAGCAACTTGCATAGGATAGAGTAGCATGGAGAGCTGCAACAAACCAGTCTCAGGACTGAAGACCACAACAACATGTCAGACACAGCAAAGGACTTGATTGGTTAGTCGATTGTGTGTTCCATATTTCGTTTGAACAGTTATTTTATCTAAATTATGTTGAGTGAGTCAGTTTCCAGGGTATGTATGTGTGATTGGTGTTAATTGAACTATAATTTTTTAGCCCATCTTGTGCAACCAGGCTAAAGAATTAGTTGTGGTTGGCCCCTGTGCCTCACCCATAAGGGGTGAGGCAGAGGAGTGAAATAATTGTCCAGGAGAAATGATTTTGTTATATTTAAAACTTCCTTTGTTGCCTGTCATGCATTTTATAGTCACTTACAGCTTTAACAATGGACACTAAACATTACTTTTTTTCCTCTGCTGCTGTAGTTATGGACATCATTATTCTTCTCAAATTGTGATGGTTTATTTGTGATCATTAGCAAATGTATTTATTGTGGTATAATTAAATAGCTTACCTCCTCGGAGAGGTATCTACATGACAGCTGTGAGTCAACACACATTAATAACTGCCCAATTTTGTGCAATCAACATTTTGTTTCTAAGTGATGAGTTACCCCAGAAAATTACTCCGTAAGACATTGAGTGAAAACATGTGAACTATGTCAGAATGTTGATTTATTTTTTTCTAAGATGAGCAATTGTAGGAAGTGCAAAAGTAGGTGAACTTAGTTGTTTTAGAAGCTCAGTAATGTTCTTCTGTTTCAAGTGAGTCAGAACTTTTGACTGAAAGATTGGGTCGGTGGGTAGGGCACATTCTGAGACATTGAGGACTCTTCAGTTTAGTATTGAGGGGAAGTGTGGTAAGTAAATATAGTAGAGGGAGAGTAAGTTATGAGTACAGTAAGCACGTTTGAATGTATGTAGGGTGCAGTAATTTTTAAATGGCGAAGAGGCTTGCAGAGGATAGAGTAGCATCGAGAGCTGCTTCAAACTAATCATGGGTCTGAAGATGATAATGCTGACGATGACATTATTACTTGTCACACAATTGTATAACAATCACCTTTACTTGCCATGTAGCTTACAGAAATTTTAAATCTGTGAATCTAGATGTTCAAATAATTTGTAGAATGGGTTTCTTTTGGACTGGTAGGTAGTCCCAATTTCTGGCTTTTTGTTGGACACTAGTTTGTAGAATATTGTATTACCAGTGTGTGTAACTCCATTCTGAATCTCGACAAGAGACCAAAGTCTACATGAAAAGTAAATTTGTGCCATGCATCATGACTTGTGTATGCATTGGCTGCTGGCCACAATACAGTTACCAATAGGACAACAGGGGGCTGGCTGCCAATATGGGCAAAATTAAGTTTTCCCCACTGAAGCTGGCAGTGGTTAAAATAGGGTGCCAGCATTGCCTATAAGGGTTTACACTTGTAGACTGCACTAGTTAACAACTGCAAGTAAACTGACACTTGCTAAAGCATGTTGGCAGTGGTAGGTATTTTTAACAAGCATTTCGCAAGTGCTGATTAGGTAATCATGAAGGTGTGAAGTGTCAACTAAGAAATTGTTTTAATTGGACTAGGATTCTGTGTTTTTGAAATAATATGATGGAGGTAGATTTCCATTGCAAAGATTTACTGTTCATTACCACAGTATAGCACTGAGGTGGTGTGAAATTTCCCATAGACAACATTGAACATTTTGCAGGACACATCCAAATGTCAGACACTTAAAACTGTAATAGACATGTTCATTTTGTGGAACCTGCTCACTGTTGATAACTTGCTATTTGCTTAACCTTTTCACTTTGACCATAAAGCTGTAAAATAATATGACCAGACACCTGTTTGGATTAGTCAGTTTGATTTTGCAGCCAAACTGTAACAACAATCAGTGTTCTGTACAACAAACGCCCTGTGTATTAGTAAAGATTACATGTTCCTGTCCACATTTGTACTTCGAATGTAAAGCATCAGGGGCTTAGTTGTCCTCTGCTGCCTGAATTCAGAACACACAGTTTCTAATTGTCCACCCACCTGTGTCTTTTGTAAATATCCCTGTTCAGAAACAGGACTCTGGTTGTAGATTCGTGTTTGTTGATGTTAAGCTGTATGAAACACTCAAGTGAGTAGTGGGCTAAGATTCTCTACACTATCAAATAAACAGAGCCAATCAAAGATGCTAGCAGCTTTTAATTATCGAATCACATAGCAAACAAAGCCATAGAGTGCTAATAAATTATATAGTAAATGTTCAACTACAATGTAACAGTGTGTAACACTTGAAATTTTTGTCCTCAAAATACTTTACATAAATTACAACCACGTATCAAAAGAAGCTTCCTATTTACCCACTCCTCCCTGCATTGCTCACAGAGACTCAGTTCACGAAATAATTGAATAAACAGCAAGCAGCTGAGCTGTTACACATACTGCCTCTTACCTAACAACCACACCATCCAGATGATCTATCCGGGTGCACTTACTTCACTCTTGAAACTCAACTACTTTGCTCAGCCTAAAACATCTCATTCAGTGTCCATTGTTGGCATGAGCCAAAGCTACACAGAGACCTCTGCATTACGTAACACTAAATTTGTTAAAGAATATAGTATAGTTGTGACAGTTTACCATTTAGGTTTACTCAATAATTGCCAGTAAAATCTGAAATATATATGAAAGAATGAATTAGTGAATGAAATTTTATCTGTATCTCATTCCATTTCTTGCGTCATGCTTCACTTAATGCATTCTTTCTACATAGTAACTTCCATAGCCAAAAAAGTTACAGCCTCTTTCCACTTTAGCATGACAGCTTCATGGGATTCACCGAAAAACTAGTCACTAGATTCATCAGTGAATCAACAATAAAAGTATTGCTGGAATAAGACTTCCATATCTTTGGCAGGTATTCATTAGTACTGTTGATTGTAGTAAAAGAGTTATACTTCAGACATCTGAATTAGCGTCATTCTGGTTCTCAGGTGGGCCATCAGTGAATGCCACTTCAAAGGGATTTTATCAGTCTGTAATTTCATAATGTATAGAAAGTATTTTCATGTAACTTGATACTTGATGTACATCCTACAAATTCTGGTTTTCTTTTTGTGAACAGATCTAGACAAAATATTAGTCATATTTCAGTTCACCTAAAATAACTTCGTAATTAATTAAAAGAAAGCATGATATCTTAAGGTTTCCCCCCATGCATACAGTGATTCATGAATCACTCTTAAAATTCATTCTCTCTCTCTCTCTCTCTCTCTCTCTCTCTCTCTCACACACACACACACACACACACACACACACACACACACACACACTATACTACTACACATTCAGAAATTCCTCTGTGGAGTAGGAGTTGTCAAGAGATATGATTTCAGTTCATTTTGGAGGTTTCCATTACATAGTAGGTGGCCAAAGTTTTTATAGCTGAGTACCTTCGTCTGTGCCTTACTAAGACTGAATGATGGGTGGTGTAAATCATTTCCCCAACTAATATTTTTTTAATTAATTTTACCATTTTTGTCTTTAAACTGTGACTGTTGACAACAAACTTCATAAGGGAGGAAATGTACTGTCAAGTTGTTTTCATTGAGCACAACAGGTTAAGAGATGTCTATGAGAAATATATAAGAATTGTAAAAGAATGGACATGAAAAATTACAGATCTATATCCCCAACTTTTGTTTGCTACAGAATCCTCAAACGTATTCTCAGTTTGAATATAGTAAATTTTCTCGAGACCAAGAAGCTTATGTCCGCAAATCAGCAATGTTCTAGAAAGCCTCATTCACGTGAAACTCAGCTTGCCCTTTTCTCTTGTGATATACTGCAAACTATGGAAGAATGACAGCAAGCAGATTCCATCTATTTCTAGATTTCAGGACAGTGTTTGACACAGTGCTCCATTGCAAGGTGTTTAATGAAGGTATGAACATGTGGAATAGGTCCACAGATACATGGCTGGATTGAAGACTAATTAACTTCTAGAATCCAATACGTTGCCCTCAATGGCGAGTGTTGATCAGAGACCAGGGTATCATCAGGAGTGCCCCAGGGAATGTGATATGACTGCCGCTGTTTTCTGTATACATAAATGATTTGGTGGACAGGGTGGGCAGCAGTTGTTTGCTAATGATGCTGTGGTGCGCAGTGCATTGTTGAAGGTGAGTTATTGTGGGAGAATACAAGAAGAACCAGACAAAATTTTTAGTTGATACAATGATTGACAGCTAACTCTAAATCTATAAAAATGTAAATTAATGCTGATGTGTAGGAAAAACAAACCCATAATGTTCGAATACAGAATTAGTAGTGTCCTGCTTGACACAATCACGTCGTTTATAAATATTTGAGCATAACATTGCAAAGTTATGTGAAATGGAACAAGCAGGTGAGGACTTTGGAAGGGAAGGCAAATGGTCGAGTGCAGTTTATTGGGTGAATTTCGGAATGGAGGTCGCTTGTAGGTGGCATGTGTGATCTTTTCTTGAGTACTGCTAAAGTGTTTATCTGTACCAGGTCAGATTAAAGGGAGACATCAAAGCAATTCAGAGACAGGCTGTTAAATTTCTTACCAGTAGATTCGAAGAATACGTGAGTGTTGGAGAGGCGATTCAGGAGCTGATATAGGAGTCCCTGGAGGGAAGCTGATGTTGTTTTCGAGGAACACTATTGAGAAAATTTAGAAAATCAGCTTAAGCTAACTGCCCAACAATTCTACTGGTGCCAACATGCATTGCGCATAAGGACCATATAGGTAAGACACAAGAAATTAGGCCTCATAGAGAGGCATAAAGACAGTCATTTTTCCATTAGGCTTGGTTACAATTCTTGTCGACAGCTCTCTTAAGTTGTGTGGACTATCTGTTCAACATGTTATCTGATGATGGCCTAAGAAGCTGAAAGCCGGTTTGTGATGAACTAATAAATATTATTGTGAAACATTAATATATTGTATTCATGCTATTAATATGAAGATGTATTGTATGAAGATGCTTACCATAAACTAATGACCCAACCCTGAGAACAATAAACATGACCACTGAGCTTGATAAGCGTTCATCGGTGGAAGAAAGTGCGGTAAAGAATATTCTCCCACAGGCACGAATACCACGTACTGTTCTTGTTCTACAGAAGATCCAGAGAACTGGATGCCCTTATGACTCATTCTATCCACCATTGGTTTACTAACATACAAACTGGCAAAGTACTTGGCAAGACCCCTCTTCACATATGGGTTACTTTGCACAGTCTTTTTAGAACTGAGCTGAGTTCACAAGTTGAAAAACTGTCTTTGATTTATTGAGGGTGACATGTAAGTTTTGATGTGGTTTTGTGTTCATGAATGTGCCTATCAGACATCAATATGTTTTGAGTTATTTGAAAACACTTTCAGATCTTATTTTTTGTACAGTGGCCAGTATTATGATCAGATCAATGATGTTACAATGAGAAGCCCATTGCTGGCCACGATCCCAAACTTCTTCCTGGAGAAGTTAGAGGATATTGCCTGAGACGTGGCCCCATTAAAGACTAGTTGTTTGTTTCATTATGTTGATAGTGCCTGGAACAACCATTTCATTATGGAAAGAGTAGATGATTACACTTTGGCCTTCCTTGATGTCCTCATCTATCGCAAATGCAATGGATGCTTTGTCCACAGCATATACAGAAAACCAGTGTATACTTATCTGTACCTACCTGCCATCAGACATTGCCTCGAACAGGATCACAGTGTTATATAAACATTGGTACATTTTGCAATAATACCATCAGGCCCCAGTAATTTGCTGCATGTTGAGGCAATTCAGACACAAATGGTACAGTCATCGCTTGATAAATGAAGTGATCTCAAACAAGAGTTGCAGTAAAACCACTGATGAGGAACAGTAAAATAAGTTTGTATTTCTACTGGTGTTCTTTGGCTCCATGTTAGATAAGCAGTGTGCAGAAAGGACACAAAATTAAATCTATCTTCAGACCTTTGTCAGAAGCCTGGCAGTTCTCAGGATGTACAGAATACCCTGAGTTTGTGGGCAGTGTTATGTCAAACAGTGTGCACTGTAGAGCAATGCAGGAAAGAGGATGTTTTATTGTCTACAATACTTCAAAAAAATCTGCTTTAGCTGAGCATCCTGTAGAAAACTGTCACCAGGTGAAATTTGATGACCTCTCTGTCATGGCTCTCACTAAAAATTTCAGGAATTAAAGAAGCCATTGAAATAAAAATCATTGAAAACTTTCTTAATAGAAGCAGTGGCCTGCATTCCAGAATCTAGTGATTGCAGGACTGAAGTGGCCACATTGAATACCGTCAACATATGCTGATATATAGTGATACCATGGGCTCCGTGATGTCACGGCTGGCAGATAAGGGTGTTCGAGCAGTCATTCCTCTTGACAATGGCCAAGGGATACTTGGTGTAAAGCTTATGGCATTTTAACCACTTGATGTGGCTGGAAGACTGAGAAAATTTTTCTCGGTGCTACTGCCACTTGTCTGTGCATGCTTAAACTAAATTTGTAGATTTCTTTTCTCATTAGCTTCCAGGAAGCTTACCTTCAGTCAGTCACCAACTCAAAAGTGCTTCCGAAACTGTCTTAGTGTGGCCAAGTGACCACCTCAAACCACCAGATTGTGAAATTCTTTACCAGGTTCATTTCTTGGAAACCTGAAAGTTTACCATGGCAAAACTTTGACAAGCAAATGTATACTTTATCAGAAAGTAACCTACAACCAATACAAATTTCTCAAACAGCCAAGTGCAGCACTTAAGTGAGACCAAGTCTTAAAGATTTGTGTGAAAAGTTTTGAATTGAAAATGAACTTGCATACTTCGGAAAGAAATAATCATTATTTTAATTTCACAATGACAGGCTAGAGGAATTTGAAGTGTTTTGAAACAGTATTATTTCTTCGTGTTTCTTTATTAAAATATTCACTACTTGTGAATTTATATTTAACTTTGTTTTCTAGTTTCAATTTACACACGTCTTTTTTTAGAAGAAAAATGAGCTTTCTGTCTTCCATATGTTTGGAAGTGTGCAGTAGGTACAGTGTTTAGCCTTACCATACCTGGGGGTGTAGATGCTTATCAAATCTTCTGCAGCCAGACATTTGCATGCACAAAAAATCTTGAGGAATGTCACAGCAACAGTATCTTGTTTGGGAAAAGTATCTCCAGTTTCAGTTGTTGCTAATTTATGTTATTGATTAAGGTAATTATTTCTTAAAACCTTCTTGTATGAAAGTGGATTGCAATATGTTTGTATTTTTAGTACTACTATTAACTGATTCTCTTCTATTGTTTACAATTCCCTTTGTCTTAAATGAGCACTAAATGTGTAGAATGTTTGCCTCTTTACTGAAATTAGAATAAAACTTTAAAATCAGTTTAGATTTAGGAAATATTTCATTCAACTTACTCTTCCTCTCAACTCAGACATCTCCACAATATATTCTTACTAATTATTGTTCTGAGGTGATACAGTTAACAGTTCATGTTCCTAGAACAAGGTCACCTAATGAATTTGCAGATGAAATAATTTTTCTATAAAATAATTCGTACTTGTAGTGTTAAAGACATCTGTAGCTTGTTAGTTGTAGTCACTTACTGTTCAAAGAGTAATGTTACTTTCTCCTGTGGTATTTGTTCTCCTAAATTATGTTAAGAATATCTGATTTAACTTGAACAGGAATGATAAAAGTTGTTACACGTACAAGCATTAATGCTACACAATGTTAATCTTTCAACAATTTTACTTTTCAGATTTTATGTTCAGTAGATCCAAAGCTTTTGAGACTGACACCCCATGATGACATGATTTACAAAATTTTCCGTGAGGAGTTTCCAGATATGAAAGTGGATATGCTGGTAGAGGATGAATTAAAAAGTGCACAAGGAAAGGAGGTAAACAGTTTAAAAAAAGTATTGTCTATTTCTTATCATTTTGAATTGTTCAGATCTTTTATTTCTCTATGCTGGATGCTGTTTCATGGCATACTTGGTATAGAATTGGGTGTCCACCTGGAGTTATGAATGGGGGACTGTTTTACCTCTGGAATACTTTAACTAACACAATGCCGCTATCACATAATGGAAACTCCAGGTTGGAATACTTATAATATTAGGAAAAGGACAGATTGCTTCTCACCATGAAGATGACACCTTGAGTTGCAGATAGGCACATACACATATAGGCAGCTGTTATGTTGAAGGAAGGCAGCAGTCTGGAGTGGGGCAGGGAGGGGAGAGGAATAGCAGGGTCCGTGACAAGTCTTTTGATGCCTGTTATGTGCATATATCATACATAAAATGTGAAAATGCAAGGGGTATCCTATATGTAACTTTTACAGCTTAAAACATTATTTCCCACATTTTACACTGTTTTATTTTTTATTATTATTATTATTATTATTATTATTATTATTATTATTATTATTATTATTTTGTTAGTTCCTTGTAAAGTGTAAAGGCGGGATTTCACTGTACTTTGAGGCGAATTTGGAGAAACACACAACTATTTTTTGAACCAAAAAATACTTCTATCAGGAAAGCAATTTCTCCACAGGAGCAGTTGATGGTAGAGTTAAAATTCCTCTCTACAGGAAGAGAGTACAAGGATCTAGAATTTTCTACTGCAATTAACAAAACAAGCCATTAAAATAGTGTGTTATGTTCAGCTGCATGTTGTGCCATGGGGTCATCTACTTTGCTTTTGGCCACTGTTTGATAGTGGACTGCTGGTTGGCAGTCATAAAAAGCTGTGCAGTGATTGTGGCATAGCTGGATGCTGGCCCATGATGAGGTAGGATAGACCAGTGACAGGACTGGAATAGGAAGAGCTGGGTGAGTGGATTGGTTTTGCACATGGGTGTTCCATGGAGATACGATTCTTGTGGCAAGGGGTTGGGATTGGGAGTGGCACCGGGATGGACTAGGATGTTTTGTAGGTTGTGTGGGCAATGGGAGACTGCTTTAGGAGGGGTGGAAAGTATCTCAGTAGGATGCCCTTCATTTCAGGGCATGAAAATAGGAAATCAAGGCTCTGGATGAAGGACATGGTTCAGTTGTTCCATTCTGGAATGGTAGTGGGTGATGAAGGGGACACTTCTTTGTGGCTGATTCTTGGGGGAGGGGAGGGGGGGAGGATTCACTGTGTGAAGGGAAATGGCATGGGGGAGATCAGTTTGCGGACTAGGTCTGGGAGGATAGTACCTGTCCATGAAGACATAGGTAAGGCGCCCCAGTATACTGAGCAAGGGAGTTCTTTTCATTGCAGATACACCATCCCCGACTGACCAGACTCTATGGGAGGGATTTTTCGGTGTGAAAGGGATGACAGCTGTCAAAATCCACATCCTGTTTTTGGTTGGTGGGTTTAATATGGACAGAGGTGCAGTTGGAACCATCAGAGAGGAGGTCAATATCTAGGAAGGTGGCACACTGTGTTGAGGAGCACCATGTCAAGCAAATGGGACTGAAGTTGTTAAGAGATTGTGAAGGAATAAACATGGGGTGTCTTGCCCCCAAGTCCAGATCATCAAGATAGTATCAGTGAACACGAACCAAACTTTTGGTGTTTTGGGAGGCTAGGAATGTCTCCTATAGATGGCCAATAAAGAGATTGGAGAGATTGGCATAAAAGGGAGCCAGTAGATGCCCATGCCTGTGCCGCAGATTTGTGTATATACCTTCCCTTCAAATGAGAAGTAGTTGTGGGTTAGGATAAAGTTAGTAAGGTGTATGAGGCATGAGTAGTGGGTTTGGAGTCTGAAGGAAGTGGGGAAAGGTAATGTTCAATAGAGGTAAGACCATGGGCATGAAGGATGTTTGTGTTTAGGGAGGTGACGTCAACAGTGTCGAGTACGGATCCAGGAGGCAAAGGGGTAGGGATGTTGGAGAGTTGGTTAAGGAAGTGAGTGATGGCTTTGACGTGGTAGACTTGGTTATGGGCAATTTGTTGGAGATATTGGTCAAGGAGAGCTGAAATTCTTTCGGGGGGGGGGGGGGGGGGACTAACCAGCCACAATGGGATGTCCAGGATTGTTGGGTTTCTGGATTTGGGGGAACATGTAGAAGGTGGATGTGTGGGATGTCGTAGGGTTAAGGGGGGAAATGGATTCAGGGGCGTGTCCCAGGGAGGGCCTAAGTCTTTAAGTAGGGACTGGAGTTTGTGTTGGACTTTTGGACTGGGATCAGTCTGGCGGACTTTATAGGTGGAGGGGTCGATAATTGACAGAAGCCTTCCGCCAGGTAGTCACTGTGATTCGTAACAGTGTTGGAACCTTTGTTTGCAGATAGGATGATTACGATCAGGATTTGTTTTGAAGTTATGTATGACTGTTTCTTCTTCTACTGAAAGGTTGGTGTTCTGAGGAAGGGAAATAGGATGGATGGTGAGGCTAAGTAAGAGGTAAAGAATTCCAGGAAGGTGACCAGTGGGTGGATAGGTGGGAGGAGGAGGGGGGGGGGGGAGGATCATGAGTGGATGATTTTGGATGGAGTGACTGGTGGCAAAGGAGTGCTTACATTCCAGGGATCTGGGGAAGAAGAGTAGGTCTTCGATACATCCAGTGTGGTTAAATTTGAGTATAGGGCTAAAAGTGAGGCCTTTGGATAGGACTGAAACTTCTGTGGAGCTGAGAGTATTGGTGGAAAGATTAACAACAGTGTGACAGGAATGTTTTGGCTCTGGATGTGGTGGAGAGTTTGTAGAGAGTTGTGGGGTATGTGGAAAGCTGAAAATATCAGTTAGGCAGGTTTTAGCTGCCTTGAGAGGTGGACAAAGAGGAAAATTGTTGGTACGAAGGGGTTGGATAGTGGTGCCCCAAGGTGGCAGTAGGATGTCAGCAGATTGGATAACTTGTGGAGGTGGTGTCTGGAAAGCTCCTGCAGGTGCTGGAGAGTGAAGGATTCAATTTCAGTGATGTGTTGTATGGAGTAGGGACTGGAAGACAGTAGTACCTTAACAGAGGGAGCAGAGGTGCTTCTTGGATGCCTGTGACATGGTGACGTGTTTTTGCAGTATTAAGTTTGTGAAGGCCAGGGATTGGTGGAATCTGAAAAGGTGTAGGTCATTGTGGAAGGATGGATGGGATCCAGAGGAGAGGGAGGGGGGAGAGATTCCATTGTTTAAGCAGCATTTGAGAAACAGGATGTGGGACTAGATTTTAGCCAGGGAGAGTGATATTTTATCAAACTGGTACAGAAAGATGAAGTAAGGGTCCACTGTGGCTGGAATATTGTAAAGGAAACTGGAATGTCACAGAAATGGGCAAAATAAGTGTTGATGGTTGTTGAGAGGAGCTGGATGAGCAAAAAGATGCATAAGATGCGCAAAAATACACAAAGATTCACAGAAATATGCCCCCTCCAGATTGCTGCCTGCATCTGGCCTGAGATGTTGGAGTTGGCAGTCGTGTGTCTGTGAGGTGTGTGTACTTGTTTGTGTGAATGGTGAGTGTATGTCTTTACTGATGAAGGCTGTGGCCAAAAGTTTTATGTAAGTGTCTTGTAATTGAGCCTGTCTTCAACATGATATGTCTTCATGGTAAGTAGTAGTCTGTCTTTTCCTACAGTTTTAAAAATCATGTTAATAAGCTGAACCCCTTACAATGTCTATGCTCACGAGGGACCAACACCCACAGAGTCTGTTTAAGTAGTGAACTGACAATAACAAAGATGTGGACCTCGTATTGTGAAGAGAACCCTAAAAACTCTGTTAAGTACGGTTACTACAGGAGCATTTTTTGCAAAGGCTTTGGTGCCCCATTTGTCGATACTTGCTTAATATGCTCATCACTGTAAATTCCTACTGAAGTGGAAAAGCGAAGTTCCAAAAAGGAGATCCTGCAAACCAATCTCAAAGTCTACACAATGAGAGCTGAGGTGCCTTACACGAAGCTGAAAGAAAATAATGATGCTGAAATAATTCCCGGGTATGACTGTCAGAAGAAACTAGTACCACCAAAGGTGCTTTACCAAGCAGTGTATTATTTCTGTCAAACGTGCTTTTACAACTTCACAATCTGTCAAGGCTCCTTGCAGGCCCCCAAGAAAGCACACACACACACACACACACACACACACACACACACACACACACACACACACACACGCCCTTTCACACATTTGGCTGGAACATGGCTATGCCAAAGGATCAAACCAACAAGCATTGATGGTTCACCACAGATTACCTCATCTAAATGTTGATGGAGCGAAAAAACTTCAGTTGGTTTCTGGTGGATGTAGGGGTAATAATGCAAATAGGACGATGATCTGCATGCTATGCCACTGGTCTTTTCTTGAAGCTCCTAGCAGTGTAGAAGAAATTGAACTGTGGTTCCCAGTAGTGAGCCACTCATTCATACCACCTGACTGAGTTTTCAGTAACATCGAAAACTTTGCAAGTTGAGCATAATTGAAAACCTGTCTTTATACATGCAGCACATTGAGAAATTTGCAACAGTAGTATGCCTAGGACAAAACGAATGTCCTGTTCCAATATTTGAAGGAATATGCAGAAAACTCAGTGAAAGTTACTGGTAACTTTCCAGATTCAAAAAACCAACAAAATTGTGGTCATAACAAGTAAAAAACAAGATGA
Organism: Schistocerca gregaria; assembly: GCF_023897955.1. Classification (NCBI taxonomy): domain Eukaryota; kingdom Metazoa; phylum Arthropoda; class Insecta; order Orthoptera; family Acrididae; genus Schistocerca; species Schistocerca gregaria. The sequence goes on from NC_064920.1 coordinate 948,353,899, forward strand.
CTTGTTCAGTTTCTGGAGAGTGCTTCTACAATTTTGAAGCTGGAGAGTGGAGGAGCATTCTGAAGAGGGGAATACAGTTCAGCAAAGGAAACAGCCCAACATCAATCACAACAGGTGTAGAACTTCCATAAGCCAAATTTGGTGGAGACGTCGTAAAGCTTTTGGAGCTCCACTTTGATGAAGACTGGGTGACCAGTAACAAACTCATATTCTACACTGAGGTGTTGGATGAGCAGGAAGGCACTCCTAGAGTTGCTCCTGCTGCTGCCAACCCGCAGAACAAGGAGGTAGCTGGAAGCGATGTTTAGCTGATGGATGGTGTTGTTGAGGGTGATGTCACTTAAAAGCAATTTTTAGCCAGTTTCATTTTCCAGAACTTTTTGTTGCTGTTTTAACCAAGATGCAACATTCCACCAATTTTTTTCATTTTTAAAAATTTTGTTGACGTTTTACTAAGATGCAATTTGGAACTCATTGTATTTTCTGAAATAATTGTGATGTCGAAATTTCGTATTTTTATATGCAAATTTTGTAGAATTTTCAGACTTCTGTTCAAAATAAAATGTATTCTGTTTATATTCATGATGATTAAATTCTGTTCTGTTATTCCTAATGTATCACTGAGTAGCTGGTTTTGCAACTGAATGTGTGTTTTGTAATTGGATGCAGAAACCAACTCAATATTTCAATTAAGGTTTTAATGTATAAAACATAATCACAGATTTCAGCTGTTAATACTGAGTTATTAATTAGTTTTTTTACTTACTTTAAAAAAGAAGTGAAGTCTTTAACTTTAGTAATTTGAATGGGATGGGTTTTTCGTGATTATCACAGTTTCACTTATCATGCAGTTAGCAGCTTTTGGATCTAGGCTACTCACATACAGTTGTAAACATTTTCAGCATTTCAAAAATATTTTAAAATTAAAACATTGTTCATAGTACAGCAAGTGTTCATTTGCATTAAAGCAAGTTTTATTTTTACTTTTTATTGACACTTAGTGTTGCTTTCAGCATCCAGCTTAAGCACAAGAAACTTATTACCTATAGAGTCACTGACTGTCACCTTAAAATATGATTTACAATCATGTTATTCAGACCACTATTTTCATGCATAGTTTTATTCCATTCAAGTCTGTCTTTAATTACTATGTCGACACGATCACACACAAACTTCTCCCCTACATAGTTCATGTGCATTCCTTGCTGGGTGCATGGATTATGATGCAGTGTACTTACATCCATTATAGCAAATTTTGCATTCTCAGAACAGTTTGTTTTAATATTTGTGATTTCTTTATTGAAGCACAAGCTATAAATCAAATCATTTCTGAGTCGCTACAGCAGTGGCAGTATTTCTTGATTTGTTCTCTTCTAAAAAAAAATCTGCAGAGCTCCGAAGCAAACATGTGCTTCATTTTTTTTTTTTTTTTGCAACATTGTTTGAGGCCATTATACATATAATGGTCATCTTCTTGTATTACTTTCATTCGAACTACAAGGTGAAGAAAGGACACGTCTAACGAAAGTGAAAATGTTTAGGAGCCACAAAAAACTTCACAGTGAATTTGGAATACAAAGTCTGCACATGAAACTTTCCTGCAGCTTTTTCAGTAAAAGTTTTGTCACAGTACTGAAAGGAAAACTAGTTTGATAATGTGACATAAAAGGCAATTGCTGTACATTTCATATATTGTACATATGCCCGTTTCACAAAGTATGACTTCTACAATCATAGGAATTTTAAAAAGTGTAATGAAATAAGAAATGAACAGAAAACTGCCAGAAAAACTTTATTAGTATTTTAGATAACACAAAATTGGGAACTGATAAGAATCTTCAAAAAAGTATGAGAATAGAACAATAACAGGCAGCTTTTCTTTCCATTCATTGACTCTTCTTCTATGTATATTGTGGGCAGTTTGAAGTGTCACACACAAACTGCTCTGTATCCGGCATGAATATGTTTTGCAGATTTTTGCAGCTCCTTCACTTGTTCAGTATTGGAACACTACCAATGATGTATGCTTTCTCCAAACTTTTCATGAAGTAGACTTTGTAGGATATTGTAGCATTTAAGAGGATATGTGGGCTTGTTTAGTCTGTCAATATACTTATAAGCAACATTCTCCCATTTCATATCTGATTTATATTCGGTATGTTTCAACTTGGATAATTGAAAAGTAATTTTATTTTGCTTAGGAATATTACTTCCTTCTGTGTCATCTGATACACACATCTTTTTACACTTTACACTTCCTGGGCCACCATTTGCTGAAAGCTAGAATATCGTACTTTGATGGAGAAATGTCCAGATACACTGCTCTTTTTCATGAGCCCACAATATTCTTCCATTGTATATGTTCTTTCACTCCTCCTGACGAGTCATTTAACGGCCGTAAAGTCCATGTCATAGGGTAGAAAGGAGTGTCTGCATATAGGCAAATAATGGGTTATAGTTTTAAATATTTTTGTTATCAACCATATTGAGTAGAAAACAAACTAGTGTACGATTCGTATTTTGTCCAGGTCATGTCACTAAACAATATTAGATACTGCGCATCTTCCTCTTAATGTTTTGTTGAATGTAGTGCAACAAAAAGCTTCAAACTTCATCAGAAATTTCCTTGGTGTTTCCTTCATGGTAAACATACATTGTTAAATGGCCAACACTTCCTACTTTACAGAAAGGGAACAACTGTGCTATATATGTCTATGGGAACAGTGTGGAAGTTGCGGAAGACGTAGAAACTTCGGGGTTACCAGTATGGGAAACAGGAATATGGATAACTGTATACACAACAAACTGTTCCCATAAATGTCTATACATACATATATTTCAGCACAAAGAAAGATACATGTGTACACTGTACAAGATACAAAAGCTGACTGGAATGTAAACATGGCGGTTTGCCCGAGCAGTTAGTTCAAAGATCATGTTTTACATGGTTGATGTGACTATCAATGCCACATGTCCATTCTGCATCTTTCAAGGCCCTAGATGTCAGGGCAAAAGTGTTTGACGGCTTCATAGACTGCCAGAAGTTCTCTGTCATAAGTGGAATATTTCTTCTGTGCTGTAGACAGTTATTTAGAGAAGAAGTGAGGGGTTGAAACCGTGTCGTCTTTGCATTGCTGTAGTACTGCCCCAACCGCGATGTCGCTGGTGTCCGTAGTGATGAACAACTTGGCAGATGGATCGGGGTGGGCAAGTATTATGGTGTGAGCTAACACTTTCTTTAGAGCCCTGAAGGCCTCTAGCATAGGTTCAGTCCAACAGACTGGTTTAAGGCCCAAAGTCTCTTTGCCGGACAGTCGAGTCTGTCAGCGGGGCGTGCACGGTGGTGGCAAAAGGTAGTTGTCGGTGGTAGTAATTTATGGTACCCAGGAAACGTTGGAGCTCTTTGTGCGTAGGTGGGGTTGGCAATGACATGATAGCCTGCACATAGAATTTGGGAGGCTTTATTCCGTCTGTGGAGATGGTGTAACCCAAAAATGTCACAGAAGACTGGTGCATTTGTAATTTATCTTTGTTGACCTGGAATAAATGATCTTAGTGGTCCTCAGTCGACTTGCTGAAAATGAGGATGTCATCCAGGTATGCAAAGCAGAACTCGAACTGTCATAAGATTGTATCAATGAAACGTTTCCACATTTGTGCCGCACTGTTTAAGCCGAATGGCATGAAGTTGTATTGGAACAAACCAAGCGGAGTGATGATAGCAGTCTTTGGAATGTCTTCCAGCGCTACAGGAATCTGGTGATATGCACGTTTACAGTCAATAACACTGAAGATTGTGGCATCTGACAACATATGGGTGACATCGTTTATGTTCAGCACTGGGTAGGTTCAGCATGTGATGGTACGAGCGTGTAAGCATCTGTAATCACCACAGATTCAAAACAAACCATTGTGTTCAGTGACGAGGTGAATGGGTGAAGACCAATTGCTGTCCGATGGCTGTAGAATGCCTGCCTGCAGAAGGTCGTTAACTTGCTGGCAGGCCATGCGCAACTTAATGGGCTTGAGGCATCTAACCGTGCTCCTAATAGGAGGGCCGGTAGTGGTAATTATCTTGTATTCCATTCAGTCAGTGACGGAAGAGACTGAGAACTGCACACGAGGCTGAGTAATGTCTGGACGTGAAGTTTTGGGATGAGTGGGGCGCTATGAGGTGTAACCATTAGCGCGGGTGGGTAAAGGCAGCATGAAAGTCACATGCGTATTACAAGAGCGCAGCATGCGCTTGTTTGGAGAGGTTGGCTGCATGTGCAGCACGTAGTGGATCTGGGTGCACAGCGACTGTCTGTTGTTAGCTTTACCTTGAGTAACTGGTGCAGGCGAGACAGGCGTTGAAGTTTTGCAGGGAACGGCGATGGCTGCTGAATCATATGGTTCGCGCATGAGAAAGGGAGAATGTTTACCAACACATGGGGCGGCTGATTGCGCGGTGGGCATGTTCGATCGTGCATACAATTGTTATTAGAAGCACTGTTTGAAACACATGGCACTGCACGTAACGGGCATGTGGTGGGTGCAGAGATCATTGAACGTGAATCGTCACTTGCAGTGAATGTTTTTGAACTAACCTGATGAGAATCCATGCTGGTGCCTGCTGATGAAGGTCGAACAGGTGAAGGAACTGTGGATTGCAGTTGCAGAAGTGAGGTACAAGCCACAGTGAGCTCGTCAAAAGTGTGAGCAATGCATTGTTTCAACTCGTCATTTTGCCGATGGAGTTTTGCTGCTGCATCGTACTCTGACTGTAAATTAGTGACACAGTTCACAATTTTGTCTGCTGGTGTGAAGCACTCACGAACCAAATCGCATGGCGCGGCGGAAACGGATCGATGAGCATAAGTGCCTGAGCATGGTATCAGAGTGTTAGAAGGATGGTGTAGCACTGAACCTTGGACTATGTTCGGGGAGAGTTTGTAATGGGACAAGAAATCCATACCGAGAAATGGTGCATCAACGTCGGCGATGTAAAAAGTCTACGGGAAATGTAGAGAAGCAGATAGATGCACCATAACTTTAGCAGAGCCGACAGTTCGTAATGTTGATTCGTTGACAGTGTGTAGAAGCAACTTTGTCAGTGAAGAAACGGGAGGAGCCAATGATGTAGGTATGATGGGCAAGTCATCCCCTGTGTGGACTAGGTAAACAAGCCTCAACGAAATGTCGGTTACGGATAAATGACCGCTCGGCCGAGAGGACAAGTGGATGGAATCCACTGTTTGAGAATGCCTGTGAAGTTTCCCGCAGGACTCGGCATCATTTAGATCCTGTGGTCAGTATTTGGGTGCTGGCAAGGGTTCTTGGCCTCATCCCTGAAACTCTTGTGGTACCAACAGTATGGATGAGCCGGATGTGGCAGTGGTGGTGATTGTTTCTGTGGAGGAGATTTGTCCTCGTTGATCTGTTCTGAAATGTAAACCGGGACGTATGGTGCATGTGCGATTCTTGAGTGCTCGGAAAGAGGAGAGAGCGAAGGAGTACTGCCTGGTGGTGTACATGGTGTGGAGGCGGAACGAGCCCTGCCTCTGCCCGCAGATGGCAGCGTAGTGCCAACCAGCGGTGAGAGGTGTGCTGGTTGTTTTTGTCGCAATAGTGCATACAGTTGATCTGCAATGCGAAGGTGAGATCCGATAGACTTGAAGGAGTGTGGTAGCACAGATCTGCGGTTGAGCCTGGCAAACTTGATGTATAAAAATGTCCGTTATTAAATTGTGAGGAAGGCAAAACTGGCATGGCTTGATAGCAGTTGACCACATGTGCGTTTTGCACAAATGGCGGTGTTGCACACGGCACTACTGCAACCGACATTGCGGCATGTAGAGGATCAAAGCACACGTGTGAATTTGTGTCCCTTTGAACACTACACGAGCGATCGATCGTTACACAATTCTGGAAATCGTCAACTTAACCATTCACATGTTGACGTGCACAGTCCGGTGACATGAAACCTGAGTCCATTGTTTGAGGTAACGGCGTAACATTCGGCTGTTGTAGAGCTGCAAAGTTTGAGGTTAATTTCATTGGAGATTGCAAATCACTGTCCATTAGTGGCAAAACAACCATTGGCAGGGGATTGGAGTAGCCTGGTAGTAGTAGCTGAGCCTCCAAATCCTCATATAAAATGTTGGGTGAGGCAGCCATGGCGTCGAACATAAAACCAGTTGATTCCACACAGCCAGTGCGGAAGTAGTGGAAGGCGTAGAAACTTCGGGGTTAGCAATATGGGAAACGGGAATACGGATAACTGTATACACAACAAACTGTTCCCATAAATGTCTGTACGTACATATATTTCAACACAAAGAAAGATACACCTGTACACTGTACGAGGTACAAAGGCTGACTGCAACATTAACATGGCAGCTTGTCAGAGCAGTTAGAGTTCAAAGACCATGCTTTACGTGGTCGATGTGACCTATCGATGCCACATGTTCATTCTGCATCTTTCAAGATAACCAGCACCCTGTGAAATTATGTTCCAGTGGTTATTTGTGTGACATTTCTCCATAGTGCATAGAGTTATAATCCATCTGTTGAGTAGTACAAGCAAAGGAAATTTCTAATTTTGCTAAGAGATAGACTTTCTGCATCTTATACCATAGTTCATTTGAAGGTAGGCTTCTACAATGTTTTTAATTCCCATTTGTGATTTCAACGTGCTAGTCACTGCTACATCAACTTTGATGTTATTTTTTGCCATTATGTTTTTCCAGTTGTGGTATTCATTTCTGATAGTTAATTTGTGGGTACTATATGTTCCTACATTTGTCTTATTTCATTGCTTTTCAGTATTATCAAACAATAGAAAATCCAGGATGGGTGTAACAATATTATTAGAAGGAAAGTTGCCGAAACTGTGATTTCAGTTGCTTGAGACTGTAGTTGTGTGTGTGTGTGTGTGTGTGTGTGTGTGTGTGTGTGTGTGTGTGTGTGTGTGGGCGCGCGCACGTGTATGTGTGTCTTATTGTTGACGAAGGCCTTAATGGCCAAAAGCTTTAATTGTGAGAGTCTTTTTGTTGTACCTATGTGCGACTCAGCATCTTCACTGTGTGGTGAATAGCAACTCTCCTTCTCATAATATTTTTCAGTGTTATGTTGCAGATGAAAATATGCTTACCGGTTATGTTACGTTAACTGACTTCAAATATCACACTTATTTACATTATTGAAAAGGAAACATTTTTTGATTCATTAAATGAAATCAGTTAGAAAAAATACAACTGCACACTATTGTAACACTGCCTCCCCCACAAAAAATAAAAAATAAAAGAAAGCTCTTCTGAGACTACTTATGCCACTGAGCCTGAATACCTTACTATGGTGTGAAAACAGGTGTCTGGGATCTAAATTTGAAAATGAAAGAAACTGCCTTCAGCATACCACCAGACATCTGCCTCTGTCTACATAACCTGCTGGCAAGGAAAGTTGGTTTTCCTTTAAATTATGAGGGGCGGATTGTACCCACTCATATCATCTTACACAGCTTGGACCTGCCTTTCTAAGTACACACAATAGATTCTTTGTCATATAGACATTAACAGATTTCATTATCACTAACAGATTTCATTATCACTTCTTTGGTTGAAAACAAGAACATAGAGCTGTGAATACAGACTTAATACATGCTTCTGTTTCATAAGAGTTCTTAACCTAATTTTAAGGTGCAACCCAGTATGTTTCAGTGTTTCGTTTTCTTCAGATTTCCTGGTATTTTTGCACAACAACTTATGCCAAGTATGACACAGATTGGAGAGATCTTGACCGTAGAGCATCAATTGAACTGTGTATTTTTGTTGTCCACAAGTATAAATATGAAAGTCATCAAATATGAGATGTTAGCTTTCCTAACATGCAAGTCAGCATTCCAGCCACTCCATTTGCTTTCCTCAGCCATCATAGCACAGGACACGTGATATCATGCAAATGTGTTTCCGGCAGCTAAACAGAGCACTGATAGTATTTGTTTTAATATCTGTTGAATATTATTGTTGCTATTTCATGAATGAAGTTTGTGGAAACAGTTTGACCTCTGGCATAGGCCAGGGACTAGGTTGAGTTGCAATGCATCAGACGCTGTCTTGATTTGTGTGTTGGCAACAGTGCCACTTCTGGTGTTTTTCATATTTGTGGTTGCATGTTATTAAAATGTCTCTTAAGTAACACACTGAATTGAAGATCTCCCGAAGACGTGCTGCCCCCCCCCCCCCCTTTTTTTAGATATGTTTTGTGAAATTGTTAGGAAGGTTAATGTTAGTGAGTAAAGCTGATATTGTAATCTAGTGTGATAATGTCACATCTAGATATCTAGTTCTTTGTGTAATATATCAACTGTTATTTTAAGATTACATGCAATTCTCAAAGTTAAGAAGATAGTTAAAATCCAATTTCAGCATTTAATAACTATCATTTACCAACATTAGTAAACTGATAGTCTCAGATTTACAGGAATGGGAAAAATGCCAAATTTTGCAACATTTTGTAAAACTGTAATTTCAAATTTAGAGTGTCAAAGAATTTTCGAGAACTCGTTGAACATGTGCGCCATAAGAGGTCTCCTTTATATGTGAATTGCACTTTATTAGAATTCCTGTGATGAATCTCTTTACCACCTGCCTTTACTGCAACTAAATTAGTCATCAGTTAACCTTAAAATAAGTCTTGAAAGATGCACCAGGCTGTATTATAAACTTTCATCCACCTCATGATCTTTCATTTGTAATCCCATAAAATAGCATACTTGGGGGCTGTGATGACATGTAAGACACTTTCCCACTATGCTTCTGTATCAGTTCTTTTTATGAAATTCTGTTGCTATCCAATGACCTCATGTCTCCAATAGCTTATATCCGTGTTACCTTTCCTCCATCAGTTGTGGTTCTTCAGTCTGCTAGGTGGCAAGGTGAATGTGAAATTAGCTACATGTGATATGGTGTGGTACTTCAGATAAATAACAGAGGTTTCCTAGTGTATTTATGACTTCCTAAAAGTGTAAAACTATAACTTAATCATGGTTTATTTACTGGTCAGTGCTACAGTCCTTGTAGAACCTTGACCTCTTTTATTACCTGCCTCCATTCTTGTCTGCCATTGCTATCCTTCTCAATTCCGGACTCCCATTGCTTTGAGGTCCTCTTCCATGTCTTAAAGCTATTTTTTTCTGCATCTCCTCTTTTCCATTCAGGCATTGCTATAAACATTTTCTTAATACTCAGAGTTTCTGACATTCTCTGTAGATGATCAGCCAATGTTGTTTTACCTAACTTGATTTTTGATTTTCATTACAATATTCAATGTCAAAAAAGTGTTCATAGTTCTGCATTTTTCCTTGTTTTCTAATTTTCTTCCTCTCTCACTGCCCCAACATTTTTCTGAAAATCCCCTATCTCAATAACCAGTCTTCTTCCTTTATAGTCATTACCTTGTCTTCCAATCCACAAATTTCTGTATGTCTTAATATAGTTAAACATATTTTGATTTTTATATTCCTACTAACATTTGTGGACTTACATATATTCTACAAGGAATAATAGCAACAGTTTACACTTGTTATTTCCTGAATTTCTACGGCTGCCCTATTATCTTCTTCTGGGGGATCAAAACTAGACATCTAAACTCTTCCACTCTTTAATATTCTTTCCCATTTTTGTTGATTGAAGTCTCTCCTCTATCCCCACCATGTTCTCTAATTATCATATACATTGTGTTGCTTATATGCACTTCCAGTCCAAATTTCTGCATTGGTGCTTCCAATGCTGCATAATTATCTTTCAAAGCTCTGACATTCCTTTCAGTTAATGCTACGCAGTGTATGCCACCACCTGGGCCCTATTCTGTAAGCTTCGGTGACCTGTTACCGATAGAGCTGCACACCAATTTCTTTACAACTGTACCAAGAGGTGGTTAGTTTTCAGTATTGTCACTCATTTGGTTTAGTGTGATTCATTTGCAACTACAACTCATTTTAAAAATATTGAGTGGTTTTAGTTCCAGATTTAATGATTGTTTTGTTTTACTGAAGAATCACGAGGAAGCATCTCAATGGAAAGTGAATTCAAAGTAGACTTTGTTCGAAACTTCCTGGCAGATTAAAACTGTGTGCCCGACCGAGACTCGAACTCGGGACCTTTGCCTTTTGCGGGCAAGTGCTCTACCAACTGAGCTACCGAAGCACGACTCACGTCCGGTACTCACAGCTTTACTTCTGCCAGTCCCGAGTTCGAGTCTCAGTCGGGCACACAGTTTTAATCTGCCAGGAAGTTTCATATCAGCACACACTCCGCTGCAGAGTTAAAATCTCATTCTAGACTTTGTTCCTTTGTTAGATATATGGCTTGTATTGTTATTGTGGATGATTATAACACACAAAGTCAATATTCTCACAAAGTACCTGTTTGGACCCCTGTGACCCCAGTTGTTTTTCGTGCCCTAAAGCAAAACAAATCAAACCAAAATACCTGTTATTTTCATGTATTTAAGAGTTTAAAATCATTAAATTTTAAAACATGAGCTCTGTTTATGTATATTACAGGAGTATTTGCTGAAATTACTTGTGACTTTGCATACTTTTTCCTGCAAGTGGTTTAGTTATTAATTGTTGAAATGCATTTACAACTTTTAAGTAACTATGGAACAGAATTTTTTGAAGCCAGATAGTGGAAACCTTCCAAAATGTCATGCATTAATGGCTTACGCTCACATTGTTCTTAAACGAAGTCAGCCTGCATCCCTCTATTTAAACACTGCAGAAACAGAGTGCATGATGAGAAGTGATTCTCACGCCGAAGTGAATAAGGCAAGAGACCCTCATGCAAAAGGTCGTTAGTTTGCATCCCGCTGGGAGCAAACTTTTTTTCCTCTTCATGTTTGTAACACATTCTGAGACTTTGTTATTCTTGAAGTTAAGTATTTTCTACAATATTTTTTGTTATTTAAGTGTAAGAGTGTGCTTTCTCAGTTTCAATTTTGTTACTTCCGTACATTTAAAAAATGAAAGATGAAATTGTTGCAGATAAACTGCTGTGCATGAAACAACTGGCAGTGGCATTTATATATTTTTTCTTTTTGCAAATAATTCATCATTTTTTCTGAATATGTAATGGTTTACGAGTGTGTGGTTTTACAGGAATCTAAGAGCACAACTTGAATTTCTGTGAATGAAACTAGCGGCAGTCTTCTTTACACTCTTGCTTGTCCCAAGTATTTATCTGCGGTAAAATCCTTAACAAGAGTAGACAGAGATGAAAGATCCCTGCCATAATATTTTTAGACTGTACCACCATAAATGAAACATTTTGATTAATCAGCTGCATGTCATACACTTAAACAAAATTCAGTAGCTGCATGAAACTTCCACATGGGAAAAATATATTAAAAACAAAGATTCCAAGTCTTACCAAGCGGGAAAGTGCCGGTAGATAGGCACAATAAATAAAACACACACACACAGAATTTCTAGATTTCGCAACCGACGGTTGCTTCTTCAGGAAAGAGGGAAGGAGAGGGAAAGACGAAAGGATGTGGGTTTTAAGGGAGAGGGTAAGGAGTCATTCCAATCCCGGAAATGAGATCCATCCTTCATGAAATCCTCCCCACTCCACCAAGAGTGTCTTTCCGCCGTCCACCTAACCTTCGTAACCTCTTGGTTCATCCCTATGAAATCCCCAAACCACCTTCCCTACCCTCTGGCTCCTACCCTTGTAACCGCCCCCGGTCTAAAACCTGTCCTATGCACCCTCCCACCACCACCACCTACTCCAGTCCTGTAACCCGGAAGGTGTACACGATCAAAGGAAGAGCCACGTGTGAAAGCACCCACGTGATTTACCAACTGACCTGCCTACACTGTGACACTTTCTATGTGGGAATGACCAGCAACAAACTGTCCATTCGCATGAATGGACACAGACAGACAGTGTTTGTTGGTAATGATGATCACCCTGTGGCTAAACATGCCTTGGTGCACGGCCAGCACATCTTGGCACAGTGTTACACCGTCCAGGTTATCTGGATACTTCCCACCAACACCAACGAATCCGAGCTCCGGAGATGAGAACTCGCCCTTCAGTATATCCTCTCTTCTAGATATCCGCCAGGCCTCAACCTCCGCTAATTTCAAGTTGCCGCCGCTCATACGTCACCTGTCTTTCAACAACTTCTTTGCCTCTGTACTTCCGCCTCGACTGACATCTCTGCCCGAACTCTTTGCCTTTACAAATGTCTGCTTGTGTCTGTGTATGTGCGGATGGATATGTGTGTGTGTGCAAATGTACACCTGTCCTTTTTTCCCCCCTAAGGTAAGTCTTTCCACTCCCGGGATTGGAATAACTCCTTACCCTCTCCCTTAAAACCCACATCCTTTCGTCTTTCCCTCTCCTTCCCTCTTTCCTGAAGAAGCAACCTTCAGTTGCGAAAGCTAGAAATTCTGTGTGTGTGTTTGTGTGTTTTATTTATTGTGCTTATCTACCGGCGCTTTCCCGCTTGGTAAGTCTTGGAATCTTGGAAAAATATATTAAAAACAAAGATTCCAAGACTTTACCAAGTGGGAAAGTGCCGGTAGACAGACACAATAAAATAACACACAAACACACACACAAAATTTCTAGCTTTCGCAACCAACGGTTGCTTCTTCAGGAAAGAGGGAAGCAGAGGGAAAGACGAAAGGATGTGGGTCTTAAGGGAGAGGGTAAACAGAAACATAGACACAAAATTCAAGCTTTCGCATCCAACAGTTGCTTCTTCAGGAAAGAGGGAAGGAGAGAGAGGGAAAGACGAAAGGATGTGTTTAAGGGAGAGGGTAAGGAGTCATTCCAAACCCGGGAGCGGAAAGACTTACCTTAAGGGGAAAAAAGGACTGCATCACTTCCAAAATGCTTACAGAATAACATGGGGGCTCTCTTTTGATAACCAGGCCTCTAGGTGTGCTTACCTACTGAATAGATCAGCAGACTGGCCAAGAAATGCAGAATAGGTTCCCTGGACCTGCCACTTAAATATTGTTCCTCGTGGGTAGCGCCGGTAGATAGGCACAATGAATAAAACACACACAGAATTTCGAGAGTGTGTGTGTGTGTGTGTGTGTGTGTGTGTGTGTGTGTGTGTGTGTGTGTGTGTGTTATTTTATTTTATTGTGCCTGTCTACCGGCGCTTTCCCACTTGGTAAGTCTCGGAATCTTTGTTTTTAATATATTTTTCCCATGTGGAAGTTTCTTTCTATTTTATTTGAAACAAACTTCCACATGGGAAGAATATATTAAAAACAAAGAGTCCAAGACTCTACCGAAGCACGACTCATATCAGCGCACACTCCGCTGCAGAGTGAAAATCTCATTCTGGAAACATCCCCCAGGCTGTGGCTAAGCCATGTTGCCGCAATATCCTTTCTTTCAGGACTGCTAGTTCTGCAAGTTTCGCAGGAGAGCTTCTGTAAAGTTTGGAAGGTAGGAGACGAGATACAGTCAGAAGTAAAGCTGTGAGTACCGGGCGTGAGTCGTGCTTCGGTAGCTCAGATGGTAGAGCACTTGCTCGTGAAAGGCAAAGGTCCCGAGTTCGTGTCTCGGTCGGGCACACAGTTTTAATCTGCCAGGAAGTTTCATATCAGCGTACACTCCACTGCAGAGTGAAAATCTCATTCTGAATCAATATCATGTTGTCTGTGACAGTCCATTTCAAAAAATAATTCTGTTCTGTCACATAATGCTGCAATAAATCCAAGGCTGCTCCCATATGTTTCCATTTTTGAATGTCTGTAATTTTGGTACCATCATGCACACAGTTTTTTGTAGTGCAAATGTTCAGTCACAGTTTCTTGTAATAAAAATCATGAGATATTTTGAAAATGGATTGACTAATAAGAAATCTTTACTTCTCTAATGGAAGTAGTTGTTCGTTGATGCAAGGCACTATTTCTTCTGTGATCAACAGCCATCCATTGTGCTTGTCATCGTGGAAAATTTACTGTCCTTCCTTAAACATTCTAACTCACTTCTGCAACATATTTTCACTAATCATTTTCTCTATGTTAATTTTCACTTATCTGACAATAAATTTCATGAGGTTGAACATTTGTAGAATTCACGAACTTGATTATGGCCCTTAATTCACAGCTGGTGGGCCAATCAATTTTCTTAAATGTGGTTATTAACAAATAATGGATTCAGATCTTGACAAAATGGAAAAAGAAGCTAAGCTACTTTGTTCTCGAGTTGAATGGTGTAACTGCGGATGATTGACCATCATGCAGTCAGATTTGCGGGAGATACATTTAAACGGTACTTACTTTCTAAATCGGCTTTGTGAGGTAATATGTTGTCAAATTTTTAACATCTTATCTCATGGGACACTGTAACTGCAGCATTAATAATGACTTACTGCTTCTTTTATGTAGTTTATTGTCTAATTATGCAAACTGAAGGTGAAGGGGAAAAAAGAAATGGAAATGGAAGGAACTTTCTGTGGAATCAGTGGCGACAAGTGAAAAAGCATCCTGGGCTGGGACTTACTAGGCAGTTGTGTTAACATTTGTGAAAGCCAGACACAGCGCTTATCACAAATGTGCGGATTGTCTTGGCACACGCCCCAGCTGACTCACATTCCTCCTAACAGCAACTATCTGCAGTCCCTGGCCATGTCCTCCATGGCTAAATATAGAAGTGCATCCTCACTGAAGGCTGTGGATTCATTGTCCGCCAAGATGAATCGATTATATGAATACATGGTGTCTGTTCTTTTGGATATATTCAAAGAACAGACAGCATGCATTCATATAATAATTTCTAGTGTTGTTGTGCTCCAGTATTAACATCTACCACTAATTCAGTTGATGCTTAACAACATAGAGTTCAGAAGCAGAATGGGGTATCTATTTTCATCAGAAAGAAAGTATTCATATTAGCTTTCATAAACTTCTCCTGTACTTTCCTTAATGTAAATGGAGTTACGACCGATACAATTTCCACTCAATCTCAGAACATCTATGCCCCTTGACTGCAGAATTTGCTGGCTGCAGCAAATCTGATATCTGAAAGTTTATGTCCCTAGTTATTTGTGAAACTAAACCTGGGGTATTGACTAGCCCTGGTTTCCAAATTGCTGCTGATATATTTGTATACATTTTTGGCTAATGCATGGCTGTATCAATCCTTGATGTTATACACCATGTGAACCTCACAGTATACCCTTATAAAACTGGCCCTAAAACTGGTCTTTGTTGAAGCTGAAAAAAATTTACTTTGGTCCAGAAATATTGTCTAGCCAGTAACACCCCCACCCCCCATTGAATTATTTAAAAAATCAAACTCCTATGTTCAAAACAATTTCAACTCTCTGATTACTGTACAGATGAGTTGATCTGTGAAATATTTCCTTTCATTATTTGGTGGAAGATAGCAAAGGTTTCAGAAAGGTTTGAAATTGTGTGTGGAGGTTGTTGGGAATCACTAAGTGCTCTCCTCAAATACTTGGTGAATATGGTGTGTATAATCCGTGTACTGGGATTTATGCTGCCTCAAGACATATATACAGTTTCTGTCTTTAATATTTGAGTTATTGTGTCAAACATTTAATGGAAGATTATACCTCTTAATTAGTAGATTATGATAGCATTTTAAATTTTTAGATTTGGTAAACAGTTTTGTGGAATGCCAAAAATCAAATTTTTATTGGCCGTGGAACCCTTTGATAGGCAACCTGCAGCTGGGACCTAGTGACTGGGTAACTGTTTGAGTCATTTAGTAATATAGATTACTATGTTAAAAAGGTGGAATGAGAACAGAGACCACGTGTAACCTACAGCAAAAAATTTCGTTGGGACTGTGTGTTTGGTGGTGAGCCAAAGTTTGACAATGGGGACTTTTAAAATTTATGTGCCAGTTCCGTAGTATTGTTAGTTGTATATCTGCTTCACATTTCTATTTGATTTACTCTCATAAATACATCAAAATATTTCATATTTTTCCTTTCCATAAAATGAGTGTAAATATAGTTCAAACCCATACACTCAAAACTACAATACATGATTCCATTATTACAAACTTTGCGTACATGCTTGCGTAATTAATACCTTACTGGCAACAGAGTTTGGACACAGGTTGAATTTAAAATGACTTAAAAAAATAATAAGATGATGATGTTTTTTTTAGTTAACTTACTGTTTCCATCCATTTTATTTCGACGTTGTCTTTACTGTAAGTGTCCAGTGATATAAATTCTGTGTGTGCTGGAGGTAAAGTTTTAGTTTAAAAATATGTACTTTGAAATGAGTGTTTGTAGGTATTTTAACTTCAACAAACAATTTTTATTCTTTTGAGGTCTTGTTAAAAGTTCAGTCTCAATATTCAGACCAGTCTGTCAAAATACAACATCACTCCCTGTACAATACAGAACAGATATGACTTCTCCTTAACACATGCATTGAACAACTCCAAGGGGGACAAAGGTATACAAACACTTGCAGTACAGCACTCTTACAGAATATCAAGTTTACTTCCAAAGGATTACACGTATGAGTGATACTTTTTTTTATACATTTTCAGAATAAATTACAAAAATAGTAATAACAAAAGTTCCAAATGTAATTACAATTTCATATAAAATTGAAAATATGGAAAATAATAGCTTTATGAAGAATACTAATTTTTATATTAAAAACAAAGATTCCAAGACTTACCAAGCGGGAAAGCACCAGTAGACAGGCACAATAAAATAACACACACACACACACACACACACACACACACACACACACACAAATTTCTAGCTTTCGCAACCAACGGTTGCTTCTTCAGGAAAGAGGGAAGGAGAGGGAAAGACGAAAGGATGTGGGTTTTAAGGGAGAGGGTAAGGAGTCATTCCAATCCCGGGAGCGGAAAGACTTACCTTAGGGGGAAAAAGGATAGGTATATACTCTCTCTCTCTCTCTCTCTCTCTCACACACACACACACACACACACACACACACACACACACACACACACACACACACACACACACACACGCGCGCGCACACACACACATTCATACATATACAGACACAAGCAGACATATTTAAAGGCCTTTAAAGATGTCTGCTTGTGTCTGTATATGTATGGATGGATATGTGTGTGTGCGCGAGTATATACCTATCCTTTTTTCCCCCTAAGGTAAGTCTTTCCGCTTCCGGGATTGGAATGACTCCTTACCCTCTCCCTTAAAACCCACATCCTTTCGTCTTTCCCTCTCCTTCCCTCTTTCCTGAAGAATCAACCGTTGGTTGCGAAAGCTAGAAATTTTGTGTGTGTATTTGTGTGTTATTTTATTGTGCCTGTCTACCGGCGCTTTCCCGCTTGGTAAGTCTTGGAATCTTTGTTTTTAATATATTTTTCCCATGTGGAAGTTTCTTTCTATTTTATTTACAATACTAATTTTTATGTTAAATGAACATTAATTTAGTTATGAAGACTAATTTAGTTGTGTTGTCAAATTACACTATACTTGTAGTTACAATTTTGACAATCTTGGATCATGTTGTACATATTGTACAATACATGGTGGGAAAGAGTTGCACTAATTGGTTCCAGAAGTGCACAAAGATATGCACAAACTTGTACAAAAACTATCACAGTTAAGAAATTCAGATGCATTTGCTCAAAAGCCAACAGTCATACAAAATTGATAGTTATGATGCTCCTCCTCCTCCTCCTCCTCCTACTACTACTACTACTACTACTACTACTAAACAGTATGATTTTTGTGCAGCTAACATTGATTTATCTGTCTAACAGAAATGGCGTCCTTTTTGTGAGCGGTTCAAGAATGTTGTGGAAGACTACAGTTTTGGGACACTCTTACGACTTGATCACACAGGAGAGTACAATGAACAAAACAGTATCCTTGCACCCCGGATACAGTTTTTAGCAATTGAGCTTGCTCGCAACCGTGAGGGTCTCAATGATTGTATAAGACAAAAATATAGACCACGCAGAAATGACTGATTACAGTTTTTGTTAATTTCAGGAGAAAAATAAACATCTTTTATTCTTTTGTGAATGAACTTCATTAAAATTTTAATTAGTATTAATCTTAGCAGAATACCCTTGTTCCTTTCTTCCTTAAGCAGTAGGAATGTAAATAAGTGTCTCTCATGTCATCCAGTGAGCTTTCAGTTGTACAGTTGCATAACACTCCCTTCCATTTCCATACGTAACTGCTTATGTTTGTACATCATGTTCCTAACAAACAATAATGTAGGAGTTACGTATGAAATCTGCACATGTCATGTGGCATTGCAGACAAAGGACCAGCTTGCTTGCAGTAATTACTGTTTAAAAATAAAAAAATCCAATAAGGAATTTATTAATTTCTGAAAAAGCACAGATGGATTGGACAGTGTGTCATCAGAGCACAATATCCACAAAAATGCAGACTCTTTAACTTTCAGAACAGGCTACAGTTCATGACAAGGAAATAGGGAGAGGGGACAGTTTGACTCATCTTGTGTTTGGAGGAAGTGGGCCAAGATAAAAGAGAGAGAAAGTATTGCATCAGTAAGTAGTGTGCCAGTTTTAGGTCACAGATGATTGATGGAGACAGAAGTAAGGATAGATGTAGTAGAACAGACAGCAAATGGTGGGAATAAAACAAAATATAATCAGTAGAACAAAAGGTAAGAACTTAAGAGAAGAAAGTTAAATAAATAAAATGCACAAACACAACAGAGTAAGGAAAGAGTGGGAGGTGGCAAACATAGTGAGTTTGGGAAGTTAATGGGATGAGAGGGTAACTTGCAGAATATAAGAGGAACACGGCATTGGATGTGAGGATTCAATTATCAGTTCGGTGTAACAGGCACTAAAGTCTCTTATTTAATGCTATAGTATGTGCTCAGTAACTGGGTACTATGTAGGTTGCTTCCCAGTGTCGATTCATGGTTCCTGTAATTTCTACAAAGAAATCTGCATATAAAACACGTTGACTGGTGTATGACACATGTAATTTCATGAATGGGATTGCCATTGATAATATACATTGCATCAGTGGTGGAGTACTTTCATGAGATATCGAAGGGATGGGTGGTTCCGGATGTCGAAAGGCTGGGTGGGGGTGAGGCTGGGGCTGGGGGGAGTGGGGATACTTACGTGATTGGAAAGGAACTTCGTTCTCAAGAGTTGAGAGAAGGTGGGAGAGTGAAGACTGTCTGAGATTAGTTTTTGCACAAGGCCAGTAGGAGTAGTTGCAGGGGAAGATGGTCTGTCAGAGTCTGGTATCGTGTTTAACAATTTCGTGTAGGTGCGTACAGATGCCAGAGCTGCAGGGGAGGGAGCTTTCACTGTGGTAGAGACGGCAGGTATCAAAATAATAGGTATCATTGTTTGTTGTAGACTAAAGGTTGGAGGCATACATTTGAGGTAAAACTCAACAGGTAAAATGGAGATTTATGTTTTGGGGAAGCCCCAGATAAATTTCAGTTTGGAAAAGAAATTAACCTGTGGTAATAAGGATAAGAGTTTTTCACCTTGAATCCAGTCCACGAATGCACCATCAGAGAATCTGTTCTAAGTTATGGGGCATAAATTAAGTGAGTTTACTAAACTTTTCCCATTGGCGTACTTTTAATTTGTTATAATTGTTTATTAACTTTTTGTTTTATTTATCTTTCTTTTCCTGTACACCCATGTAGCTCCTCTCCACTTTCTGTCATCTCTGAAAAGAAGTTTGGTAATTCTTACTCCTTGAGATGCTTTTTGCATCATCTTTGTGCTTCCTTCCATCTTGGGACTAAATCAATCTTTATTGACAGGGAGTCTGAGTAACCTACCCTCACAGCTCTGACATCTCCTGTATTTTATCTTTTCTGTCTAAAAGAAGTAGTCTGTGGTTCTGAATAGTAGGAATTTAGTCTATTTTTATGTGTGAGTACTGGCTAGTTCAACTGCCTACTTGTGAGGTAAGTAATTTGATTTTAGCATTATACATTATGACGAGTTAAACAAAAGCTATAAAGGAAGTAAAATTCCCATTACACAAAATTTTGAAGTGGGCAGAGAAGGGGATGCATTTCGAAAGGTAGCACTATAATGTAACTGTGGACTGCTGGCAACGGTGGCAGAGAGGTTCTAGGTGCTTCAGTCTGGAACCACGCGACTGCTACGGTCGCAGGTTGGAATCCTGCCTCGGGCATAGATGTGTGTGATGTTCTTAGATTGATTAGGTTTAAGTAGTACTAAGTTCTAGGGTACTGATGACCTCAGATTTTAAGTCCCATAGTGCTCAGAGCCATTTTGTAACTGTGGACTGATATGCAACTCTCAAAATACAGAACTGGAAAGTGAAATTGTGAGCTATTTGAACGTGCACCATAAATGATGAACAATGTACAACTATTTGTTAATCCTATTAAACCCTTTACGAACCACTATTGGACTGCGTCCAACATCATGATTTTCTGCTACGGCTCTGCTGTCGTTCGATATATGACACGTTTCCATTATTGAGCTTTCTGTACACTCCATTGCTGGAATTCGCTAGGCTCATGGCAGCACTTAGTATGAAGATCTGACAACTCAAAGCGTGTTGTATTTGCGTGTTTATAGTACAATAATGGTCAGTAGACAGTGTGGTGATATTGCTAGTTGGCTTTTCAAAGACCTTAGGATGAAGGAGAATTTAGTGATGAAAGTGACTGGGAAGAAACTTCTACTGTGTGCAGTGATATAAGTTCTAGTGAATCAGTATCTGCTGATATAGTGGACAGCGCTGAAGAGATAGCCTGTACCTGTAGCAAATACCTGGAAAGTTTATCGTGATGGCAATGGCACTCTTATGAAAAGTTACCTTTTTCTGCCGCACAACAAGATTTCACCATTCCTCATGGTGTTCAACCAAAATCCGAAGTTCAAAATTTCCAACTTGTCTTTACTGACAATCTTATTAGTGAAACTGTGAATGCCACAAATATGTACACAAAAAAAAAAAAAAAAAAAAAAAAAAAAAAAATGAAATCTAGGAAAATCCAGGATGGAATGTAACAATGTGGTGAAAAGGAAAGTTGCCACTCACCATATAGCAGAGATGCTGAGTCATAGATAGGCACAACAAAAAGATTGTCACAAATATAGCTTTTGGCCAGTAAGGCCTTCATCAAAATTAGATGACAAACTCACACAAACACACTCACACACACGACTGCAGTCTCAGGCAACTGGGGCCACATTGTGAGCAGCAGCTCCAGTGCATGATGGAGGTGGCGACTGGGTGGGGCTGAGGAGGAGGCCGAGGAGGGGGAGGGATAGTAGGGTAGGGTTGGCGGTCAGCGAAGTACGGTTGGGGAGTGCGCAGGTAGGGTAGGGCAGCTATGTGCAGTCGGCAGCTTAGACGGAGGGCAGCGGTGAGGTCAGGAGGGGGGGCTGGCGAGGGGGAAGATAGTGGAAAAGGAGAGAAGTGAAAAGACTGGGTGCGATAGTGGAATGAGGGCTCTGTAGTGCTGGAATGGGAACATAGAAGGGGCTGGATGGGAGAGGACAATGACTAATGAAGGTTGAGGCCAAGAGGGTTATGGGAATGTAGGAAATATTGCAGGGAAAGTTCCACCCTGTGCAATTCAGAAAAACTGGTGTTGGTGGGAATGATCCATGAAACAGGCTGTGAAGCAGTCATTGAAATGATGTCATGTTTGGCAGCGTGCTCAGCAACTGGGTGGTCCACTTCTTTCATGGCCACAGTTTATCATTGGCCGTTCATGGGGGCAGACAGCTTGTTGGTTGTCATGCCCACATAGAATGCAGCACAGTGATTGCAGCTTAGCTTGTAGATCACATGTCTGGTTTCACAGGTAGCCCTCCCTTTCATGGGATAGGAGATATTTGTGACTGGACTGGAGTAGGTGGTGGTGGGAGGATGTATAGGGCAGGTCTTGCATCTAGGTCTATGACAGTGGAACGAGCCATGAGGTAAGGGGTTGGGAGCAGGGTTTGGTAGGTATGGATGAGCATATTGTGTAGGTTCAGTGGATGGCAGAATACCACTTTAGGAGGGGTGGGAAGGATAGTGGGTAGGACATTTCTCATTTCAGGGTACGGCAAGAGGTAGCCGAGGCCATGGTGGAGAATGTAATCCAGCCCTGAATGATTCTGATTTGTGAGGGGAATGCTCCTCTGTCTCTGGACAGTGGGACTTTCCTGTTCACAATACTGTTACGCTAAAAAAAGATACAGGAAATCACTCAAATTACAAAATACTAAACTTGGCACCCGTGGAGGGACATTTCATTAGAAGAATTGAAGGGTTTTCTTGGAGCAATACTGAACATGGCCTTGAATTTAAATTAGTTGACAATTGTACAGAAGACTAGCTAGAATGAACCGCGTTCGTCAAATATGTTTCTTCTAATCTTGCTTTTTTTGGCAAGTATTTTGGGTGTCACATTTAATTCCACCTGTCGCAGCTCAGGGGTGTCAACGTATGAGAGGGAGCAAGGTGAAGAACTTTAGTGAGTATATTGACAATAAATGCAAAGAACTTTGCATCAAAATGAAGTGTAGCTGGAAATGAGAGCACAGTAGGATTCAATGGAAGAATAAGGAAGAATTCAGTTAAAATGCTATTATCCAAATAAGCCTATGAAGTGGGGTTTATAAGATTTCTGTCTGTGTGATTTAGAAAATGGTTCTTCCTCCTCACATTCCATTTTATCGAAAGAAAGCTATGGAAAGTGTAATTCATCTTGATTTGTTTTCCAACCCAAATAGTGATTCATTTGGCACAGCTATTGTGCCTATCGGCCATTCCATGGCCGTAGGCTAATGACTATTCTGAGTACACTTTTTGGTTCTCAAACCCAATTGATCACTATTATAGGAAGAGAGAGCATGCACAGTTCCAAAACTCACTGTTATTTTGGAGTACACAGAATTATAATTTATGGGAGGAGTGAACAGGGCTGACCTTTACTGTGGTTGCTATGGTTTTAGGTGGCCGTAAAAGTGGTGGAAAAAGAATTATTCTGACTGATTGAAGTTGCTGTAGTGAACAGTTATATTTTCTTATTAATAGACAAAAATGAATGTGCAAAACAATTCTAGTTGGCTGTGTTGGAAATACAAATTCAAAGAAAAGAGGAGGACCACCATTATCTGACGAGGAGGAGATACTACATGAGAAGATGTAGTTGTTAGTGATACAAAATGAAGGGGGAAAAAATTGTGAAAGGATTGCATGGTTTGCATTAAACACAAGAAGAAAGTAGGAAGAAGAGAGAGAATTTTCTAATCTGGGAAATGCAAGAGGAGGTGTAGCGTTCACCTGGGATAATGTTTTAAGAAGTACCATACAGAAGAAATTTATAGACAAACACTAACATAGTTTCAAAAATTACTGTAAAAGATAATAAAGGTGTCAAGTGACATCGTATTGCATTTTAGTTTCATTTGAAACACTAGAGTAATAACCTGCAATGTATTACATCCTTAACAAGATAAAATAAATAAAGGTTGGTAAGAATGCATTGATTAGAAAAAAAATGGATTGGAAAGGTTAAATTGAGTGACAATGATCATTAGGGTGCCAACTAAAGTATAAATGTTCACATATGTAAAGAGCTACATGATACAGAGAGAGAGATTGATTTTGCTAGTAATAAATCATTTACAGGCAAACAATTATAATGCAGAAAAAGAAAAATTCAACCTTGTACAGTGTTGATTGTCATTCAGAAACTAGAGGATGATATATCATAAAAGTAAGAGAGATGTTAATATACATGCAAGTGAAGATCTCATAAAAGAGAATGTTACTGAAGTTGCACAACAAGTGAGTAAGTATATTGTCTCTGTGAAATGAGACTGTTTTGCACCACAGTTTACTTATGAAACTGACTAAGCTGTACGGCACTAGCCTGATTATAAATACATGAAATGCATTCTCGTTTGCAAATATAGACAACCACCAACTGTGTAATCTAATGACAACAATGGAAATCCGTTCTGGACTAAGAACTGACTCTGGATTTCCCACTTATTTCCAGCAGTTGTCCATCCATTAGGCTATCTGGGCATGACTCATCGCCTGACCCAAACTTCCATGTCATCAACCATGTGCCTACAACTTGCACCCGTACATTCATTATGTTTATTACTGTGCAGGGCAGACATTTTAATTGAAAATTGCTTGCCCATGTCAGTAGATAGATACAGTATTGCAGTACCTGTGTTCAGATGTATGATGCAAAGTTTCTCCTGTACAGAAACATACATCATGAATGTACTGTTGCAGGTTGCAGACACGTGGTTGATGGTTTGGGAGTGGCCATAAGTCATGCTCTGATAGCCTAATGTTAAGGCGACCACTCACAATAAACGGAAAATCTGGGTTCGAGTCCTGATCGGGCATGGATTTTTCATTGTCGTCATTCCATTATACAGCTGATGGTTGTCTATATTCACAAATGCAGATACATTTCATGGATTTTATAACAGCCATAATCGTCACAGTTCCTGTTCCTTCAGCCATGCATGCATGTATGTATGTATGACGGAACTTTCCATTGTACATTTGAACAACAGAGGCACTGCAATATCATAATTATAAACAGTTGCTTGCCACCCATCTAGTAGTTTCGGCACAGTAGTGAGTGATAAGTATTTGTGGAGTCTTAAGTTCCAAACATTACTTCACTGGAGGACCAGTCTGATGTCTTTCAAGGGGAGAGACCCTTACGTGATTCAGTTTAAGGTCTTATTTTATGCATAATTGGAGACAAGATCTATAAAAGTGGACCTGAGAAAGTAGTCGTATCAGCACAACAGGTGCTGCAACATACCTAGGTAAATGGCTGTGTTGCTTGAAGTACTGTATGGCTGATGTCTATGTAAATAAAAATTTAAATCTTTATTTTTCATACTCTCATATCTTTGAAAGTTCTTCACTGATTCCCGTGAAATTTTGACTCAATGTTGCATTCGAATAAGTGTATGTCTTTCTGTAGCTACTGGGGCACCATCTGTTGAAAGTAAATGTAATGTAATATAAAATGGAACCACTGTTAGCAAACCTCCTGAAAAGCTCTTGGCCGATTTACTTCAGATTTTATAAAATACTCAAACAAGCCACAGTATACAGGTTTACTGTTAAAACCAGCTGTGTGAAAGAAAATTATGTGCTGTGAAAATGTGTAATTCTCTTTTTCCCACCGAGCGAGGTGGCGCAGTGGTTAGCACACTGGACTCGCATTCGGGAGGACGACGGCTCAGTCCCGTCTCCGGCCATCCTGATTTAGGTTTTCCGTGATTTCCCTAAATCGTTTCAGGCAAATGCCGGGATGGTTCCTTCGAAAGGGCACAGCCGATTTCCTTCCCAATCCTTCCCTAACCCGAGCTTGCGCTTCGTCTCTAATGGCCTCGTTGTCGACGGGACATTAAACACTAACCACCACCACCACCACCATCTCTTTCCCAATGTCAGTTTCAACTACGGTAGCAGGGCATTTAAGCCATTAAACAAGATTCTACACACAAAGTGTGCTGTTTTGTTTTCTTTCTCAAAGTTGGTTTTAACAGAATACAGGAAAGTTGTATTCATGGCATATCGTATTTGATTAGAATACTACTACAGAATGTAAATTGTTCGAAAATTTGTAATCATATACATTTGTAGATGATAACTGAGCGAAGTACTGTCATTGAAGCCACTATCCTGTAATCAATAATCACAATGAGAAAGAGAGAGAGAAGCAAATCGTGAAGCATTTCTGGGTTCACTAGTATTGAATAATTTGTTTATAGTTTAATGTAAATAGTCAGTAATAAGTCAGTCTCTGCATGTATTTGAGATGCAAAATATTTCTCTGTAAACTATATGTCTTTCTGCAAGTAGTACAGTTTTGTAGTTGTCAGTTTTATACCTCTGTATTGTACACCTGTACATTTATTGATTAGGGTTTATTTTCTACTTTTATCCAAGCACCAAGTTTGTAAAAGTTGTGTGTTCATGAGCTAAGTGTTTGTGCATTGACCCTTAACCACACTGTGGGAAGGGTGATCATATAAACATTCACAACTATGGTTCTTAGTTATCAGTGCTCAGGTCACTTGGAGCTATTGTCAAGTTAGCAGAAATAGTCATCTGCACTTTACTCTTAGCTTCAGATTAAAATTGTGGCATTATCCTTATTGTAAATGAACCAGAGGAATAAATGGTTTTAGGAATGACATTCATAGCTGGACACACAAATAATGGCACCTTCTTGCCTTTCTGTACTGGACAGTTTTTGTTTTTTATGAAAGCAAATGGCTTACCAAACCATTTAGAGGGCTTTGTTGATCGTGGCAAGGGCATTCTAATCGAGAGATCCTGAGTCAGCGATACCATGCGGAAGAAACAAGAGTTATCTTGTTAACAGCAAAAAATTTAACTCATAAATCAAATGTTACGCAATTCTGTCTATATTCTGTGAATTACTGTGAAGTCATGGAGGATAATTTCTGTTGCATTTTATACAGGTCTCTCCTCACATTACAATCGCAGCTGAAGTAAGGTAATAATGTGAGTAATAATTGACATATGAGTTATTAGTCTAATCTTATCTTAATAATTTCTATGGGAATTATTCATAGTTTTATACACAGAAAGCCATGCAGTTGTTTAAGATTTTTGAAAAACGCAATGGAGCACTCATTTAAAATTTGTTAGTAGTTATTTGTTATCAGTCGTTAGTACTCTTTTGATTCCATGTACTGTAGTTCTATAAGCAATCTCCTTTATCGAAACTGGTCATTTTGTTTACTTACAACTGGGTTAAATGGTCTCAACTACCTCTGTACTCAAACTACTGTGTAGTGTGTGTTGAAGCAGGCTTGTTCACTGATCTGCTCTTGCGAGATGGCTGTCACTGACATCTTAGCAGTGAACAAATGGCCAACTCACAGTGAGCAGTGGAATGGAAGGGAAGGGGAGGGGAGGAGGATTCAGAACAAGGCAGCTCAGCACGAGAAACTATTGTCAATGAGTCTATTCTACGGCTGCTAATAGTTCTGTGGAGATGTATTGTATCACCTCACAGTGGCTAATTAATGTCTTTTGTGGCAAATGTATTTCCTGAAACAGTTGCATTGGTGATCAACGGCAATGAGAGGAAACTTACATTTCTTTTAATTGGTGAGGCAAAGAATATGGGGCAGCTAAGTACAAGACATGATATTTGTTATGATTGTTGCAGCCTTATGTAATGTCTTTTTCAGATGAAGTTTAAATTGAAGTCAACATGTGTTTTGTGACCATTTTTTTGCATGTTAAATAATGCTCGCTGAAGACTTGTGGATTTGTGGAAAATCATCTTGAAGAAATTTTTTACATGAGGTTACTAGACATTTTATTCTGAAACTTATCACTCAACTCCCGTTCCCACTGCAGTTCTGAAAGTTCTGACTGTAGCTAGGCATGTGCCACTGACCTTCCCTTAAGGGAACTACATTTCACTTCAGTTTTGCCACCATGAAATATATATGCTTGTGTTGAAAACTATGTCAAACTTAACATATTGTCATTCCTCTGAAGATGACGGACAGTTTGCACTTCCCCTGTGCTACTTAATGCTGTCTGGCAGCCACATTTTTGGCGAGTGCTCACTATTTGGGGGCAAGCGAACACGAACGCACTTGCTCACCTGACCACCTCCTGAACAGGCCTGTGGTGGAGGATACAAAGTATACTGGTATCATTTTCCCCTCCCTTCTGTTCAATTCATGGGAAGTACAGTGAAACGATGGTCAGCATATTTCTGTATGAGCCCATAGACATCTAAAAGTGAGTACAATCTTTACACTAGATATATTTTAGAGGAAGAATTGTTTGAATATGAGCATTCAGAATTTTGTGATTGAGTATAATTGTAATGCACTATGTCTTGTAACTTCTGCCACTATAAATCATCGAGCATTTCTGTTATGTACTCTCACAGACAAACTAAAACAATGATGGATTGTGACTCTGCACTTTGAATAATTTTTTTATCTTTTCTTTTAAACTCAGGAAGGCTCCTGGACTCATTAATAGTACTCAAGAATAAAGCAAACTAGGATTTTAAGATACTCCATTCATGTTCAAATTACACTTCCTTAGTATTCTTTCAGTTGATCTGAGTCTAGCATCTATTTATCTTCCCTCCATAGGACAGATGACTGTTGGCATGTTACTGTGTGAAACATCTGTAGGCAAACTCTGCAACAATCATCAAAAAGGTCCAAGGCAGAAAGTATTCCCTGAGTGATCTCATCATTGTGGAAGGCTCAATGGATCCACACAAGTATGCACATGTCCTTTGGGACCATGTCCACCCCTGCATGCAGTTTGTTTTTCCTCAGCACGATGGCACCTACCAGCAGGACAATGCAACTTGTCACTCAGCTCACAGGATACATGCATGATTTAAAGGGCAGCAGGATGAGTCTGTTGTACTCCACTGGGCTGCGTATTTCAGTGTCTCCTTTAAATAATTTATCAAATACATTCACATTCCCCACTTAATCCTAGGCAGCCTTGAACTTCAATTTGTCCCATTCCTCTAGTAGCAAAAAATTATGAATCTTAGAATGAGATATCCTCTCATTAACGTTACATTTATTCTCCTCTTTTCCAAACCAACTGCAATTAATATCCTCATTCAGAATCATGTACTCATAATTCAATCCAATATATGTTCCAATTTGCTCCTCAGGACAATTCCCAACAGCAATATGTCCCTAACTCCCACTTAACCTAACTCAATTAATCAATTCATCACCATATGAAAGCTATCCATTGGCACCTGGACATCAAGTAATATTTCATCATTTATGCCATCATTGCTACAAATATTATTATAACACCTGTCTGCTCCCCTTGAAATAGGTTCATATTTATTAATTGCACAACTTTTATTATCAAACAAAACTTTTGTCCTTTGAGGCAGTATCCATTTTTGCTTTTCCGTCTGATGGATTAATGGTTGTGCTTCAGGTACTTCAATAATTTTAGTTGAGCATAAACCTGCATTGTTTACAGTGTGTATTAGCTGAGCCCATTCATTTCTAGCAAATGTTTTTTCAATGTGAAAACTAGAGTGATCATCGTTAAATCTGGTTTTATTCCATTGATTATATTGTTCTCTTTTATTCCAATTGGTGAATGTCTTACATCCACCCCAAAATCTTGCACTTCCTAAAATAGTACCTATGTGACACATACCCATTTCTGCATTCTGTGATACTCATTTCTTGTTGTATTATATCCCTGCTTGGTCCTCATTGCATTTTCATTAGCCTCCCAGTGAACCCTGATTGAGGCCTCAGTTTTCAGATTGTCTGTTCTGGAAACTGCTATTTGGTGGCCCCTCCTGCCTAACCCCTTATCTATTATATCCCTCTGTTCCTCCAAATTTCTCCTTCTTCCCCTCAAAATTTCTATTCTGTCCTTAGCATCTATTCCTCCAATACTTTTCTTGATTACTAGATCCATTTTTCTCATTCGTCCATCTATTGCCTTAGTTTCCATTGAAATTAATGTAATTTCCCCTATACTAGTTTCCACCATTTTGCTCTGTAACATGGAGCCCATCCATATTTTCAATAAAGTTAAGAAATTCCTTTTTAGAATCAGTAGGGATATGAATTAGTTCCCATTGTAAAGAACCAGACAGCCTCAGTTTGTAACCTAATTGCTGTGCTTGTACTTATTTAGGAACACTGTTTCAAATGTCTTGAAATCTACAAATCACTCGGCATGTTGATTGGTCAGGTTTCAGCTGCTGCTGCTTCCAACTGCCTTTCTACAAAATTTACTTTATTTGGCATCTCAGGTGTGCCAGCTACAAAATTGTCTCTGCATGCAGCGAGGAATTCCACTGAAAGATGTAGTACGAAATTCTTCTCCCATAGGTAACCTTAATATTCCACTTCTTATCCAGCTGCTACACTACTTTCATTTTTCTTCAAAATACTTACTTCCTCTTCTAGTTTCTCAGTACTATTTCTAATCCTTATGTTACCCTCAAAAATTTCTACTTTAATTGATTTTAAATCTGCATCTGTTTGATTTTCATATAATTTCCACTTTTGTTCTTGTGCCTGAATCTGCCCCACAAGATAACTTTGCACAGATTCAATTTTGTCAGTCAATTCTTCTCTACTTCCTTAACCTCCTTACTTGCTCCATCTACCAATTTAACATTGCTTTCAATTTTATTCTCAGTACCCGTAAATCTCAATTACAACTGACCAGATTTGTCAATGTTTTTATTTTATCCCCAAGCTCTACTTTTAATTCCCCAAATTTCAATCCATCCCACTTTCATGTCTGTTACGAATATTTCATTCCAATTCAGATTCTGTAGTCCCTATCAAAATCTCTCTCTCCAGCTACCTCAGATTTTATACTCTCCATCTCTGAATCTACATTTTCTATCGTGGAATCATCTTCTCTAATTTCTTACTCAATGTGTCAGAAAATTCAGTAAGTTGACTTCCTGGCACTCAGTCTATTTTTCTCGTCTGTATCCCAGGTCTATTCGTACCAGTCCCAACTTCTGACTCACAAAGACTTGCCAATTTTTCAGTTTCTTTGGCCATGGCTGACAACTGGAAAACTCCAGCAAGAAATAAGCAATTGATGCTGTTACTTAGCTTAAATCTATTCCTTACTACTGTGGTGAGATACACTGTGGAAGACGGTGTCAGGGATCACGGTCTACAGTGAGGAGATGCTACAGTTACGGTGCAAAAATGATGTGGCTCAGTGGGGGCAGTAGGGAGATGTGGGACATGGGATGCTGTGGTGTAGAAATGCTACAGTATTAGTGGTGACATGGAATTGGTTGCATGGGGACAAAATGGTTCAGGTGGCATTATCAGAGATGCTGTAGTGTGTGCAGACATCAGCATGGATCAGGCAGCAGTGTGATGATGGTGACCATGTGAACATACAGCAGCCTGAATTTGTGAAGCAAAGACTGTGGCACAAAACAAGGTGGCATGTAATCTGTGTCCAATGTATGAAATCAACTATACCATAGCCTATTGCTGTATCAGATGTTCACCTATGCATTATGATTGCATTGCCAAAACTACTGTTGCTAATGCACTGCTTATAGCTCGGAGCCCTCACAGTGACAGTTCAAAGGCCTAAAGTTTTACTGGACACCTGATCTGAAAATATATCATAGAAGGAAATGAAAATGATGGTTCTATCCCAGATGGACCCCCACTCACACTGTATCAAGCCTGTAACTAATTTCTCCTTGATTATACCAACCAATAGTGATGCCTCTGGTATGACCAACAGTGGACAAGCACACAACCATTTAATACATTTAGTGGCTTGACTACTGGTGTAAGGGCTGATTGCGTGCCATTAGATTGTGTGCTACACAAAATTCAGTAACAATAATCCAGTCTTTTGAAAAGCCAATGAACAGTTTAAAGCACAAATATGAAACACCAAATGAGAAACTGGGAATGGTCCATGTAGACGATGATGTATCCTGACAGAGGTTTGACTCGGCTTTAGTTTTATTATAGTCAACAAAAATGTTCCCTTGATTGATGGCCATACAGAAAATAATTTTAATTAAACATGATTTTAGTATAGCGGTGCAAGAAAACAATTAGTTCCTTTACTGGCAATGTGTTACTTGCACAGTGGAATGGTATAGTACTTTAACTTGATGGTGTGGGTTAATTTCTCATGTTGATCTAGTTTACAAAGTCTGTTGAATAACAGTGTCTCATATGAATATCAATACAGTTGATAATATTAACTCACAAAAATAAAATGCATATCTATAGTTGCAAACTGCTTTTCCTAAAAAAGTTCAAACTGCCTACCACATTATCACGAGCTAACACTAGCAGCTCTTACGCTGCACAGTTCTTACCCCAGCCAAGGTCACTGACGATACGTGATTAAACCTGATCTGCCTTCTCTACTTGGTCATGTGACCACTACTTGGGTAATGTTAGGGCTTTAACTATTCAACCACCATTAGGAATTATCTAAAAAATTTAACATAAATGGCATTAAACAATGAAGATATATTTTTACATTTCATTTGCATTCTAATATTACACAGATTAATTTTCTATGTAACTGAAATTATGTCTTTTGGATAACTGTTTTACACTATGAATCAAAACTGCTGGAACATAATAAAGTTCACAGCTTAAATCTTCATGCCCTGCATTACTGACTTAGTCAAATGACTCATTCACAACTTTGCATTACCAGAGTTTCTTACTAATATTTCTTACTAATACTTATAAATGAAGGACAATAATATAAACTGTTTATGCAGAGGCCAATCTTTTTGTGTAATTTTATCAGACTTTCTGCTTTGGTACACAACCACTGCAGTGCAATGTCCGTGCTTATAACAAATTCCTCTTTTGATATTGCAGAATGTCACATGGCTGCTTCTATGCCCATTTTCCTTTATATGGCATGTCATTTGTCTGTCAAAGTGCATAGTCATGAATAACTCCTGTTACAAACAATATTCAAGCTTTAATAACATTACTGATATTGTTATTAACTGTGGTAAATACTGATTAGA
The DNA here is from genome assembly GCF_023897955.1 of Schistocerca gregaria. Classification (NCBI taxonomy): domain Eukaryota; kingdom Metazoa; phylum Arthropoda; class Insecta; order Orthoptera; family Acrididae; genus Schistocerca; species Schistocerca gregaria. The sequence goes on from NC_064920.1 coordinate 948,386,462, forward strand.
CTCACCATTTTACTGTTTTTTCCAGTGTTCTTCCATGAATATATAATTTAGCTTTAGATGCACTCAGAACTTCGCGATGTTAGTGTGCTGACTGGTGGTGCTTGACCGTGTGTTGTTTTAATGACACAAGATTTCCTGGGACAATTGGGAAAAGGTGTTCCCACAGTTGGACAAGCAACAATATGGCATGTTGGTGAGTTGGGAGCAGTGAGGATCTTTTAAGCTTGATGCACAGTGTAGTGAGAGGTGGTTCTGGTTCCCCAGCCTCGTCACAGAATCTAGGTGTGGGGTTGGTTGTGTAAGCTCCTGTGGCAAGTACGAGCCCCTAAGGCAGATAGTGTCAGTGATATTCAAGTAAGAAGGTCTCTCTGATTTGTTTACTGTGGATTCATTGTTGCCATGAAAAAATGAAAGCCCTATAAAAACAGAGCAGTCGTGTCCTATCTGCTTTCCAAGGTCTGTGGCTACACCACTTCAAGACATTCAGTGCTCTTTGGATCCTTGACTACAGGTCCTTAGGTGTGGTTACCATGATAGTATGGGAAAAAAAGGCCCAGAAATGTCATTGAGTCTTGAAATATACCCTCCTGGAAATTAAAATAAGAACACCGTGAATTCATTGTCCCAGGAAGGGGAAACTTTATTGACACATTCCTGGGGTCAGATACATCACATGATCACACTGACAGAACCACAGGCACATAGACACAGGCAAAAGAGCATGCACAATGTCGGCACTAGTACAGTGTATATCCACCTTTCGCAGCAATGCAGGCTGCTGTTCTCCCATTAAGACGATCGTAGAGATGCTGGATGTAGTCCTGTGGAACGGCTTGCCATGCCATTTCCACCTGGCGCCTCAGTTGGACCAGCGTTCGTGCTGGACGTGCAGACACGCTGTGAAAACATCCATAAATAAGGAGTATTGCACAGGATTCCCTACAGTAGGTGTTATACTGCCAGTGGCTATGGTAAAGAAAAAAATTAAAAAATGAAATAATCATATGGCATGATGACCAGGAGTCCTCACCCAGGGGAGTTCGGCCACCGAGCTGCAAGTCTTTTCAGTTGAGTAACTTGTGTGTCGATGATGAGGGCAACACAAGATCCAGTCCCCAAGCAGAGAAAATCTCCGACCCAGCCAGAAATCGGACTTGGACCCACTTACATGGCAGTCAGACATGCTGACCAATCAGCTAAAGGGAGACACGTACAACACTTCCTTGGGAAACAACATTCTCCTGCTCAAAACTATCTGACAGCAAGTCACCAATTTGATACCTGAAACACAGTTTTGATAAGGAGGATGGAATGAATATGAGGAGCTGGTTGTGGAAGTCCCATTGGTGAAGCTGATGAAGAATATTGTACCTCCAAGCAGTTTATTGTGCCATACACCTTACTGATGTAAAAAAATATCCCCATACAATGCTGTTTTAAGTAGGAAGGCCTGCTGGATAGCCACCGCTAGCAAGATAACTGGACAGCCACCTCTGAAATGAGAGTGTGTATAGAGCTGCCTGGTCTGTAATAGTCAAAGCAGATGACAGTTGACCATACACTCCCATGTTTTTCCTGCACAGTTCGTTAAGCTGACACTCTGGTAACTACTGGGATACGTTCAGTCCTTTCCTGGTTTGAGGAGAGTATTGAAAGTGCTTACCTCCACAAATTGGGAAATTATCCTCTTGGCCATACCAAATTAAAATATTGTAAGAGATTACCAGCTTGACTTATACAACTGAGGTGGGACTTGGTCCCCACAGGTTGCCCAGCTGCAGCTGTTCTGCCTTAACAGCTGTGGTCATCATCAGCGCGCAGCACACCTAGAAACTGAGGGGGTCGTCCCCCCCCCCCGGCCAACCCACCCCTTGTGACCACCATAAAAAAATTTAAAATGTTAATAAAATTCATTAATTGTTCTTATATTACATTAATAACATACTTTTGAAAGATCAGTTGATGCATAATCAGCTTCTAGAACCCGAATATTTCTTTTAAAACTGTTTTCAAAAATGCAATTTACTAAGTCTAATTATCTTGAGAAAAATTAGTATTAAAAGTTGTTATATTGCTATTGAAGTACACTTTACTATAATTAAAAAATATTGCAAAAACTTGAGGTAATATACAAATAGCTTAGGTACATAACATAGTTTTGTGAGAAGACTTATTCACCACTTTCTTCGGAACCCACTTCACAGTTGGAATGTACAACAAGTTTTTCTTCTGTGTTTACCACATATGTATCTCTTACAACTATTTCAGATTATTGTTGTTTTATCACTTTGTTATACTTTTCTACTTTGAACGGCTTTCACTAATAAACAAATGACATCTATGTTTACCTCCATGAGCTTCCTTTGCACCAAAGTTCTGCTTGATTTTCCACCAGAGAATACCTTACATACTTGAAACTACAAGCTTTGGCAGTCCTGGAATATTTGTAGCCCTTTCTTCAATGCATGGTTTCATGAGCTGTAGTCCCAATTCTTGAAGAAAAAGTCATCACTTATTATGTTTTTTTTTTTAATTCCGGCCCGGAAACTTCAACAAAAATAATGTATAAAATAGTGTATAATTATACCACTGCGGTCCCCAAGAGTATAGAAAACACATCGGCCACCTTCTTGTAACCCTCTTAGTTGAATATTTCCTCGCCATTTGATCTGTCATGACTCCATGTGATCCGTGTCTACATTTAGTGATTTTGCTGTTTCCTCTTCATTTACTGCTCTCACGTCAAATGAAAAAGAAGTTATTCCTGTGGCTGGGAGATATCAAGTGAATTAAAATACATTCACATAATGACAGAGGGCTAAGATATGTTATTAGTTTCAGATTTATTTTATTTACAACTTTCTGAAAGTCAAGTATAATTGCCTTGTAAAACGATGAAGTTATTTTTGTCGCCTTGCTAAAGAAATTCAGCTTTTATTTATCTCTTTTGCTAAAGCAGCCAATTTATTTGAAACGAAGTGTTTAATTCCACACTAGTGGCTAGTGTCAGCAGTTCGCTGCATTTCATGGCATAATAAAGAACCAAACATGAGATAATACAGCACTGGTACTTCAAGAAAATGTACATCCCGAAGACCATACTAAAAAGCTTAATATCAAGTCGAGGTCTACTTCATTGGGAATGTGGATATACGAATGTGCACTTTAAGGTGAATTATTCATTTTAGTAGGGGTCACGGAATGACAACACTCTTGGAGTATCCTCTGATGTCTTGTTTGTTTTATGATGTAATTTAAGATCTTTTAGTGTTCTACACATAAGGGTTTCCTCCATCATCATAGCTGCACAAGCTGGCGCTCTCTGGCAACTCCTGGAAGGAACCTATTTCGAACAGATTGCAGGAAAATATTACGAATTATGGTTTGAAAAGCATTACTTTCGAAGTAAATTTCCTTTTACACAAGATTAACTATGTGCGAGAATGTATGATGAATTTCTTAAATCACAGAGCGTTTGACTCTCATTAAAAAATCAACTCTCTGATGACAAGGCATTCAGAAGAATTTCGATCCCAGAAGATCAGAGCTTAATGTCGGTATTAAACATTTTACTGGCACATGTATCTTAAAGTGTAAAACGCGCAAAATAGATCAACATTATATGTGAAAGCTTATTTTCTCTTGTAGCTTATTAATCTTAGAGACAAATGTTATATATGAAACCTTTGGTTTTCTTGTAACAACACTATGTATATTAATTTAACTTATTAACTTTTCCTATTCGTGTGTTTTTGCGCTACTTAAGTGACGTTGCTATTGGTTGACTACTCAAGTGTCCTATGCTCTGAATATCTGCTGTTATCGGCTGGCGAGATCACGTGACATGAACTATGACTGGCTTACAAAAGCGCACTGAAATCTCGGTTTCAATGCTTCGGAAAGTAACATGCAGTGTTTGGTGGAATCCAAATTTATACCTTTGTAATATGAAAATATGCAGCGTACATGTTGCTGCACAGCAAAGAACAGTCTAAATATGTTTTTTTTCCCCTGTGTTCCATCTTCTAATGTGCTGGGAAATTCTAAGCCGCTGTATAAAACCATAATGTTTTAAATGATTAACAAATTTTACAGTTTTGAGGGTAAGTATACTGTCACTTAGCATGGAAAAAGTGTATTTTCACCCGGGAGATTCTGGGAGGTTTTTTTTCTTTGTCATGTGTAGACACTGTTAGTATTGAAGGGCGTGGAGGGTAAAAATCGTAGAGGGAGACCAAGAGATGAATACACTAAGCAGATTCAGAAGGATGTAGGTTGCAGTAGGTACCGGGAGATGAAGAGGCTTGCACGGGATAGCGTGGCATGGAGAGCTGCAACAAACCAGCCTCTGGACTGAAGACCACAACCACAGCAACAACAACAACAAGCATGCATATAAGTATACCATATGTACTAGGTTTATCCCTCATGAAGACCTTGAATTGACATCTGCCACAGAACAATGACAACATTTCATCAGTAACAGTTTGTATCCCAACAGAATAATATTTTAGCAGTAATTCATTCATTTTATCAAAACCTTATCGTATTGCAACAAACTTATCACATTTCCTGCAATCGTTTCATGACTCTCTGTCATCAAATCTTAATGTTTCAGTAAGCTGCTGGAATTATGTTAAGCTCATGGTAGCAGTATAAACAAATCTTCCTGAAGTGTTGGACCATAAATCTGTAACAGTTGGCTTACCGTCGTTTTCTTTCCTCATAATAATAAGTAGCCCTATATATGCCGTGAGTTCAAGTCTGTCTGTCTTGGGTCTTTTCTCCCTCAATGCTTCTTCATTGGTATGCTTCATGATATTGACAATTACTGGAGACAAAAACTTTTCAAATGATTCTCTTATTGTTCCTACTTTACCTTCGTCTCTTGTCTTCTCTTTCTGTCACTATGTTTTATGCTACTCATCTTCTAATGTGAGGAGGTTTGGAGCTGTAAATTTTCCAGTGCTTGTAATATACTTGTCACTAACCTCGCAAGCTGCATCGTCATTTGTTTCAGGCGTCCAGAGTTCATCTTCAGTGTCTGTAGGTACTCCATCTCTATCCACATCCTCGCGCACAACACGTCCCTCTTCATGTTCACTCACTGCATCAGTTTCATCTAATTCAATGTGAGAATCTGTAGATTCTTCCAAAATCTGTGCTATTTCTCTGTCAGTGAGGAGTGTCGATACATTTTCAATTACAATTGTATCTACACTGGACTAAGTGCCACTGAACACGAAACAATAAAGAGCCAAAGGGAAATGAATCATCGTTGAGACCATTGTTGCTGTCAACCCAGAGAAATATAATGTCCACGTGTTCTAAGGTCAGGTAATGGAGTAAGACGACCATTGTGGGAAGTTGCATCTACTACCAAGGAGGGGAGACATTATAACCACCTCCCTTAAACTCAGATTTTCCAATTAAGCTAAAATAAAAAATGTAAAACAATCATATAATCTGGAGGAAGACTTCATTAAACACTATAAATATCTTTTACAAAATTTTAAAAAGAGTTGGGGATAAAGTAACCCCCCCCCCCCCCAAATTGGTATTGTGAAGGTTAATGAAAATAACATGGACACAGCATTATTCTCCTGACACATTTAAGAAAAGTAAAAATTCTTTCTCCGTTGTTGTTGTAGTAGTCTTCAGCCCTGAGACTGGTTTGATGCAGCTCTCCATGCTACTCTAGCCTGTGCAAGCTGCTTCATCTCCCAGTACGTACTGCAGCCTACATCCTTCTGAATCTGCTTAATGTATTCATCTCTTGGTCTCCATCTATGATTTTTACGCTCCACGCTGCCCTCCAATACTAAACTGATGATCCCTTGATGCCTCAGGACATGTCCTACCAATCGATCCCTTCTTCTAGTCAAGTTGTGCCACAAACTCCTCTTCTCCCCAGTTCTATCCAATACCTCCTGATTAGTTATGTCATCTACCCTTCTAATCTTCAGCATTCTTCTGTAGCACCACATTTCAAAAGCTTCTATTCTCTTCTTGTCCAAACTATTTACCGTCCGCGTTTCACTTCCATACATGGCTACACTCCATACAAATACTTTCAGAAACATCTTCCTGATGCTTAAATCTATACTCGATGTTAACAAATTTTTCTATTTCAGAAACGCTTTCCTTGCCATTGCCAGTCTACATTTTATATCCTCTCTATTTCGACCATCATCAGTTATTTTGCTCCCCAAATAGCAAACCTCCTTTACTACTTCACATGTCTCATTTCCTAATCTGATTCCCTCAGCATCACCCAAGTTAACTGGATTACATTCCATTATCCTCGTTTTGCTTTTGTTGGTGTTCATCTTATATCCTCCTCTCAAGACATTGTCGATTCCGTTCAACTGCTCTTCCAAGTCCTTTCTACATCTACATCTACATCCATACTCCGCAAGCCACCTGACGGTGTGTGGCGGAGGGTACCCTGGGTTCTCCCTTCTATTCCAGTCTCGTATTGTACGTGGAAAGAAGGATTGTCGGTATGCTTCTGTGTGGGCTCTAATCTCTCTGATTTTATCCTCATGGTCTCTTCACGAGATATACGTAGGAGGGAGCAATTTACTGCTTGACTCTTCGGTGAAGGTATGTTCTCGAAACTTTAACAAAAGCCCGTACCGAGCTACTGAGCGTCTCTCCTGCAGAGTCTTCCACTGGAGTTACTAAATGATCCTGTAACGAAGCGCGCTGCTCTCCGTTGGATCTTCTCTCTCTCTTCTATCAACCCTACCTGGTGCGGATCCCACACTGCTGAGCAGTATTCAAGCATTGGGCGAACAAGCGTACTGTAACCTACTTCCTTTGTTGTCGGATTGCATTTCCTTAGGATTCTTCCAATGAATCTCAGTCTGGCATCTGCTTTACCGACGATCAACTTTATATGATCATTCCATTTTAAATCACTCCTAATGAGTATTCCCAGATAATTTATGGAATTAACTGCTTCCAGTTGCTGACCTGCTATTTTGTAGCTAAATGATAAGGGACCTATCTTTTTATGTATTCGCATCACATTACACTTGTCGACATTGAGATTCAATTGCCATTCCGTGCACCATGCGTCAATTCGCTGCAGATCCTCCTGCATTTCAGTACAATTTTCCATTGTTGCAACCTCTCGATACACCACAGCATCATCTGCAAAAAGCCTCAGTGAACTTCCGATGTCATCCACCAGGTCATTTATGTATATTGTGAATAGCAACGGTCCTATGACACTCCCCTGCGGCACACCTGAAATCACTCTTACTTCGGAAGACTTCTCTCCATTGAGAATGACATGCTGCGTTCTGTTATCTAGGAACTCCTCAATCCAATCACACGATTTATCTGATAGTCCGTATGCTCTTACTTTGTTCATTAAACGACTGTGGGGAACTGTGTCAAACGCCTTGCGGAAGTCAAGAAACACGGCATCTACCTGTGAACCCGTGTCTAAGGCCCTCTGAGTCTCGTGGACGAATAGCGCGAGCTGGGTTTCACACGACTGTCTTTTTCGAAACCCATGCTGATTCCTACAGAGTAGATTTCTAGTCTCCAGAAAAGACATTATACTCGAACATAATACGTGTTCCAAAATTCTACAACTGATCGACGTTACAGATATAGGTCTATAGTTCTGCACATCTGTTCGACGTCCCTTCTTGAAAACGGGGACGCTGCAAGAAGGGGAGCAAGTTCCTTCGCGTACTCTGTGTAAAATCGAACTAGTATTCCATCAGGACCAGCAGCCTTTCCTCTTTTGAGCAATTTTAATTGTTTCTCTATTCCTCTGTCGTCTACTTCGATATCTACCATTTTGTCAACTGTGCGACAATCTAGAGAAGGAAGCACAGTGCAGTCTTCCTCTGTGAAACAGCTTTGGAAGCCGACATTTAGTAATTCGGCCTTTAGTCTGTCATCCTCTGTTCCAGTACCATTTTGGTCACAGAGTGTCTGGACATTTTGTTTTGATCCACCTACCGCTTTGACATAGGACCAAAATTTCTTAGGATTTTCTGCCAAGTCAGTACATAGAACTTTACTTTCGAATTCATTGAAAGCCTCTCGCATAGCCCTCCTCACACTGCATTTCGCTTCACGTATTTTTTGTTTGTCTGCAAGGCTTTGGCTATGTTTATGTTTGCTGTGAAGTTCCCTTTGCTTCCGCAGCAGTTTTCTAACTCGGTTGTTGTACCACGGTGGCTCTTTCCCATCTCTTACGATCTTGCTTGGCACATACTCATCTAACGCATATTGTACCATGGTTTTGAACTTTGTCCACTGATCCTCAACACTATCTGTACTTGAGACAAAACTTTTGTGTTGAGAATCAGGTACTCTGAAATCTGCTTTTTGTCACTTTTGCTAAACAGAAAAATCTTCCTACCTTTTTTAATATTTCTATTTACGGCTGAAATCATCAATGCAGTAACCGCTTTATGATCGCTGATTCCCTGTTCTGCATTAACTGATTCAAATAGTTCGGGTCTGTTTGTCACCAGAAGGTCTAATATGTTATCGCCACGAGTCGGTTCTGTTTAACTGCTCAAGGTAGTTTTCAGATAAAGCACTTAAAAATATTTCACTGGATTCTTTGTCCCTGCCACCCGTTATGAACGTTTGAGTCTCCCAGTCTATATCCGGCAAATTAAAATCTCCACCCAAAACTATAACATGGTGGGGAAATCTACTCGAAATATTTTCCAAATTATTCTTCAGGTGCTGAGCCACAACAGCTGCTGAGCCCGGGGGCCTATAGAGACATCCAATTACCATGTGTGAGCCTGCTCTAACCGTGACCTTCACCCAAATCATTTCACAATTCGAATCTAAGTCAATTTCCTTCGATACTATTGCACTTCTTATTGCTATAAACACGCCTCCCCCTTCACTGTCCAGCCTATCTCTGCGGTATACATTCCAATCCAAGTTTAGGATTTCATTACTGTTTACGTCTGGTTTCAGCCAACTTTCTGTTCCTAGTACTATATGGGCGTTGTGACAGTTTATTAATGAGAGCAGTTCTGGGACCTTTCTATAGACGCTCCTGCAGTTTACTATTAGCACATTAATATTGTTATTCCTTGTTGCATTTTGCCTACTCCTGCCTTGCCGCGTCTCAAGAGGCGTCTTGTCGGGCCTAGGGAGGGAATTCTCTAACCTAAAAAAACCCCATGTGCACTCAACACGTACTCCGCTACCCTCGTAGCCGCTTCCGGCGTGTAGTGCACGCCTGACCTATTCAGGGGGACCCTACATTTCTCCACCCGATAGCGGAGGTCGAGAAATTTGCACCCCAGCTCTCCGCAGAATCGTCTGAGCCTCTGGTTTAAGCCTTCCACTCGGCTCCAAACCAGAGGACCGCGATCGATTCTGGGAACGATACTACAAATAGTTAGCTCTGATTCCACCCCGCGAGCGAGGCTTTCTGCCTTCACCAACTCCGCCAACTGCCTGTACGAACTGAGGATGACCTCTGAACCCAGACGGCAGGAGTCATTGGTGCCGACATGAGCAACAATTTGCAGTCGGGTGCACCCAGTGCTCTCTATCGCCGCCGGTAGGGCCTCCTCCACATCTCGGATGAGACCCCCCGGCAAGCAGACACAGTGAACACTGGCCTTCTTCCCCGACCTTTCCGCTATTTCCCTAAGGGGCTCCATCACCCGCCTAACGTTGGAGCTCCCAATAACTAATAAACCCCTCCCCCCGTGTGCCTGCTTGGACCTTGCTGAAGGAGCGGCCACATGTCCACTCACAGGCAGAGCGGGCGATGCCACACGGCCAGCCTCCACATTGACCCTCCGCCTCGTGCGCCGCGAACGCCGCTGAACCCGCCACTCCCCTTGGGGAGAGGGTGGCCCAACTGTACCCGGTACCCGCGAAGATGTCTCGACAGCAGGGACAGTGGGTGAAGCATGTAACACCTGGGGTGTACCTTGCGACGCACCAGACTCCCCACTGCCGCTACACTCAGAGGCAGCAGCCTGAAGACGGCTGACCGCGGCCATCAACACGCTCAGCTGTTCCCGAAGAGTGGCCAGCTCCTCCTGCGTCCGTACACAGCAGCCACACATCCTATCCATCCTAAGAAATCAATGTACTATAGAGTGTTAATCAACTTTTAACTAGACTGCTAATTCACTAAAGGCGGTTGATTATTGACTAAACTGTGATTGCTAACCACTTCTTGTAGAAAACAAGGAAAATAGCACTACCTGTCTCTGGACTGTATTCAAAACAAACACTAGCACTACTAGCACTATGGCTGACTAAAGGGACACTCTGACTGTATTCAAAACAAACACGAGATCTATGGAACACTTAATAGCACTCGACTATTAAAGCTTCCTAAAAGCAAAAACACGCAGCAGAAGAAGTGACAAGTAAGAAAAATACAGTTAATACTTAAATTAAGGTAGGTCGCTGCACAGCAGATGTGAAGCAGACGGCGGTTAGGGCGACAGAATTACGATCTCATCGGCGAACCTCAAAGTTTTTATTTCTACTCCATGGATTTTAGTACCTACTCTGAATTATTCTTTTGTTTCCTTTACTGCTTGCTCAATACACCCTGTCTCACTCCCTTCCCAACCACTACTTCCCTTTCATGTCCCTCGACTCTTATGACTGCCATTTGGTTTCTGTACAAATTGTAAATAGCCTTTTTCTCCCCATATTTTACCCCTCCACCTTTCTCCATAGTTAATACTAAATGCTCCGGTTTACCCCCTTGATATTAACTTGATTTTACTGACCTTTTTACAGACAACAGTTACCTACCAAACCTCGTTACATTACTTTTAACTTGTCATACAGCTTTACAAAAACTGCTACTTGCCATGTAGTTATCACAACTTTTCAATCCTTGAACCTACATATGAAGATAATTTGTGAAAGGGGTGGCTTATTTGTTAAGTTTAAAATTTCTTTTTGATCTGATAGGGATTCTCTATTTATTTCTTTATGTTGGATGGGGGCTTTTCAATATATTTGTGCCAGAATAAATGGCTTCACTATGAACTGTAAAAGAGCAGCTATGTCCACTTAAAAATTATTTTTGCAGCTTGTATTGCAAGTACATAGATTACAGTTCAGCCGAGGCTAATTTTTTTATCAAGAACAAAAGTTTTCAAGGAGTAAATATATTGGAAAGTGAGTACAAGAATTCTAAGATTATTAAAATGGGTCCTGCAAGATGTACTGTTATCTGCTTTGCACAATATTGTTATTGCTCACTTGTACTGAATAAACAGTTTACTGTATTTACTTTAGGCACACAGCTCCAGAAGATAATTTCACAGGGCAATGGGGAATAAAAATATGCCAACACTCTTGTCTTTAAGTCAACACAGTTAGTTACTTCTAAGTGCAAAACATGCTGAACTGCACTTCGGGATTAGTTTATCTGTGTGTTAACTCCATTTTAACTTGTCTTCCAACTGGACTGCCACACAGAATGTTTAATGTAGTGTATGTACTTTAATATCTACTTTTGTATCAATGAAAATCATCAAAATTTGAAAGTTTAATTGAGTGGATAAAAAATACACTCAGAAAGCAGTGGCAGGACACAACACATAAAATATGAATAAACATGCAAGCTTTGGGAGCCAGTGACTCCTCTTTCTGGCAGAAGCACTGAAGGGAAAGGAAGAGGGATGTAAGAAAAATGACTAGCAAGGTTCAGTAAATTGGACGATTTACAGAAAATCTCACATAAGGGGAGACTTGTCTGTTAGGATCCCAGCCAATAAGTCTATGTAACTCATTCAATTTCAAAAACCTCACCAGTACTTTTCTTTCAACTCTTCTGCCAGGAGGAGGAGCCACTGGCTGTGAAAGCTTGTGTGTTTTTGCATCCTACCACCATTTGGTGAGCAGATTCCTATCTATCCCAGTAACTTTTGCTTGTCTGGAATCGCTTAGTGAGGGTTGGTGAGATTAAAACTTAGGCTGTTAACTGTGAACCTCTTGTCCCTTAATATGTAGTACTGATCCCAGTACTAGAACCCCACATCATGAACCCCCAGTCTACAGTTTGTTTCAGGCCTGTGACACATTCTGTTGTTGAGGCCCCATACATCTTGTTATGAAGGTACACTCCTTCCACGCCAGAGGGATGAAATTACCGAAATAAGACTGGGTTGTACAGTAGAATTTTGTGATCAGTACAGAGGGTTTGGCAAGGTCATAAAATCTTTCCTTGTTTAACTCTGCAAAAAAAGTCCCAAATCTGAATAGGTGAATACTGGTCTGGTATTCAAGTCCTGCCTTTCAGGGGAATGGTTCAATCCAAAATGTTGAAACCTGTCCTGAAATTTTTATACAGGAAGAATGCACTGAAAGAAACACAATCTTTTTTTTAGCTGCTAAGCCACACTAAAAGCATTTTTTTTTTTAAATGATGTGAATTGCCAAGTTCTTAGTTTACCAGGTGGCTGAAGAAATGTGCACCCCTACTGTACCTGCAGCAGACAGCACATGTGTAATATGAAACACACTTACCCTTGATTAATGGTACATTGGTAAACACACAACATGGCACAATGTGATCATAATTTGTAAAGAAGATTTTAGCTTCCCTGGCCCAGTTGTTCAGTTATTATTCGCTCGAATTTGCAACCCATTTAATATCCATACTAATTAGCAGTTGCCTTTGTGGTGTCGCTAAGTGTTGACAATGTAGAGAAAACTGAATTAACTTTCTTTGTACATACTTGCTAATAGCATGTCTTTATGCAGGTTCCAGAGTTTCACAGTAATGTGGTATCCACACAGACATACATAGTGTGTGTGTGAGTGTGTGAGTGTGTGTGTGTGGGTATCCAGTCAATGTTTTCGACCTTGCAAAGACAAAATCTGAAGAAGTTGGCATGCAATCGAAATCACCTACTCCTCCTGAAGACCTATATATGTGTTACTTATTAGCTACTTGCTTGGACATTAGTTTGAATGGTGTCAACATTTCATTAGAAAATGTGGAAACATTAGAAGAAAGAGGAAGTACTACATGCTCAGACAATGTTGACACTCGGCACAGTGGCTGATGGGAGCGAACCTAAAGGCATCTCCCATCAGCCATCGGGCCAAGTGTCAGTTTTGTTTGCAAAAATATTAACTGTGATGCTTCTGTGAATTGTGGTTTGAACAATGATTATTGCACTATTTACAGTCTAGAGCAAAAATACAGTACCTTCCTAGGCCGGCCGGAATGGCTGAGCTGTTCTAGGCGCTACAGTCTGGAATCGCGCGACCGCTGCAGTCGCAGGTTCGAATTCTGCCTCAGGCATGGATGCGTGTGATGTCCTTAGGTTAGTTAGGTTTAAGTAGTTCTTAGAAGTTAAGTCCCATAGTGCTCAGAGCCATCAGCCAGCACCTTCCTAGCCCGATGAAAACATGGAGAGTGAAAGTGGATTCACACTTGACGGAACTTCGTCACATCAAAAGATTCTTCTCTGCCTGTAGTTCAAATGGTGGCATTCTCACACACCGTCAACAGAACGTCTTTGACACATCACGTCACATCAAGGTTTCTCGGGAAGGATGTTTTTTGGATGTTTCAATGGGCCATTGATGGAGTCATGTGATATTTTCCTATTGCTGCCAACAAGTAGCACCTTCATATTTGTTTTGTTTAGTTCAGCAAAACGGCGCATGTAGACAAACCTCAAGCAGGCCATCAGCTTCCTCCATGGTGATATTGGACACCCAAATCTTGAATTTCTCTTCGTATCTTGCTTAACAGGTAAGAAACCTCTTGTTTAGACATTCTGGAATATTTATAGAATGATGACTACTCCTCTTCCAGCTCCTTATAGAGTGTGTGGAACACTCCTTCACAGACTCGTTTTATTATTTTATAACACAGACTGTTTTTGTTTGCTGTTCCTGTTCTTCATCAAGTGCAACAGTAATCATTGCTAGCTGCTTTAAACTAAATTTTGGCATTCTATGACAATCTACCACGAACTATGAAATAGCCTCTGTGGGCTATTCACACTTTACAGAACGTCACCGTCACATCCATCGCATCAAAAGCTGCTTCTGTGTAGCTAAAATGCTGGCATTCACTCACACCATCAATGGAACATCATCGACACATCAAGTTATGAGATGAAATACATATTCCACATAATCCAAGAAAAGTGTTTTAAACGTTTTTAACATTTTAGTACCAGCATAAGTTTTTTCCTTCATTGTTTTCAAGCATATCACTTCATTCAAGAGGCACATTCACAAGCACATGTTTGTAAACGTGCTTGTGAATTATATGCTTGTAAACAATGGACGAAAAAACTTATACTGTTACTGAAACGTTAAAAACACTTTTCTTGGATTATTTGGAATATGCATTTCATCTCATTCAAGAGAACAAATAAGTCATGTAGGATGTTCTGGTTGTTTTCTACAGACTTGGTGACTATGCTGAAAAACAGTGTCCTGTAATTGCATTGTGGAGCATTCTATACAAGTTACTTGGCCTGCTATAACAATGTGTAACTTGCTTTTTGAAGTCCCCTTCTATTTCACAAGGGCATGCAGCTCAACTGTACTGGTTTAATGATGATGACATCCTCTTAGCTAAACTATCCCAGATGTAAAACAATCCCTCATTCAGACATCTGAGGTGGAAGCCTACTCAGGAGGATGTTGTTATCAAGAAAACCAAGAGTGAAATATTACTTTCACTTAAATGGATGAATAGGATAGAATTAGATACCATGGAAATTTGTGAGGTGTGAGGCCATGAAGAATAGTATTTGTGTCCAGGTGAGCACAGGGGTAAAAACACAAAATCAAATGGGGTAATACAGGAATAGCTCCAACAATGAAAAAGGAAATAGGAATGCAGGTAACCTACTACGAACACCGTATCGTAGCCAAGATAGATACATAACTATAACCAACACCCGCCACAGTAGCACAGATTTATATGCCAACCAAGTCGGCAGATGAAGAGATTGAAACAATATATGATGAGATAACAGGAATTACTTATGTAGTTAGGGCAGGGTGGATGAAGTGAAGTGGAGTGGAGTGGAGTGAAGTGAAGTGGAGTGGAGTGAAGCAGTTGTTTCAAGGGATAGCAATGCAACATGGCACTGGCACTGAGTTTGTGCAGTGCACAATGAGGATGATGTGGAAGAATAGAATGGGAGGAGATCACAGGATCGAGGAAGGGGAGACTGCAGGGATTAAGATAGAGGTGAGTGTTGAACAGGAGTTTAGCATGGACTGAGGCCAGAAGGATTACAGAAACAAAGGAAGTGTTGCAAGTGTAGTTCAGAGAATCTGGTGTTGGAAGGGAAGAATCCAGATTGCACAGGTTGTGAAGCAGTTACTGAAATTGAGCATGTCGTGCTTCACAATGCGTTCCACCACTGGGTCGTTACCTCTTTCTTCATCCATAGCTTGACAGTGGTAATTCATTCAGGTGTGCATAAGTTTCAGCAGAGCCGGTTTATGACAGAATTTCAATGATAAAATGAACAAATATAAAAGCAAAGCAGACAAAATGAAATACAGACATTTAAAAAAAAGGGACTGACAGAAACAGCAAAATGGTCAAGCAAGAATGCAAAAGCAAGGAAAGCACCACATTCTGGCCGCCAATCAGGACTGACTGATCGCTGTGTCATCCACTGCTCCTCAACTGGGCACATGAAGTTGAGTACACCACATTCCAGTCATCCACCCAGGAAAATTCCCTGGCAGTACCAGCAATTGAACCCCTGGCATGCTGTCCACTGAGGTACATAGTTGGACAAGTGGAAATGGATAGACAACAAATGCAGTGTTGTAGAAATATACATGATTGGGAGAAAGGTAAGATGTTACATTTACCAGGACTTGAAAAATCTTTGGAGAAAAAAGAAAAGCAACTGTATGTATGTCAAGAACTCGGGTGATAAGCCAGTACTAACTAAAGAAGAGAACTCTGAAAGATGGTAGGAATATATAGAAAAGCTATAGAAAGGAAACAAACTTGAAGACAGTATTAAAGGGAGGGAAGAGGAAGTAGATGAAGATGAGTGGGTGGATGCTATATTACCAGTGCAATTCGATACAGCATTGAAAGATTTAAGCTGAAACAAAGACATTGAGGTAGAAGGCATCCCCTATGATCCCTGGGAGATGCATTCAGCCAGAAATGCAGGATATATGAGACAGGCAAAATACCCCCCAACTTCAAGAAGAATGTAAGAATTCTAATCTCAAAGAAGCCAAGTACTGACAGATGTGAATGTTACAGAACTATCAGTTAAAAAAGTAATGGCTGCAAAATATTGACACTAATTACTTACTTAGGAATGAAAAACTTGTTAGAAGCTGACGTCGGGGAAGTCAGTTTGAGTTCTGGAGAAATGTGGGAAAATGTGAGGCAATACTCATCGTATTACTTACCTAAGAAGTGTAGCGGCACTACGGTTTGGGACAGGATAAGTCAGTTTTGGTGCAATATTTCTGGTTACAGACTGGTGCAGGACCGTTTACAATAAATTACGCTGACCAGCAGTTGCAAAGTAAAATAGAGGCCAAAGGGGCGTAGAACCACTGGAAAAATTGCACGCAGTAGTTCGCGTGGCGCAAGTCACAGGAAGAGGGGGCCCTCTGGCCAACCTAAGTATTAGGAGTATGTGACGTGGAGCAGTGCGTTTAGCAAAACAGAGGTGCACTGCCACATATAAATAGGTGCCAGTTCACTAACAAAGCATTCAAGTGTGGCAGCTCTCGTGCACAACGGGGTGTGTCACACTGCCGGCTACACAAAACAGCAGATGGGGCACCAGCTTTCCAGTCCACAGTGGGTCACTGGTGTAACCCTCTGAAGCTGGTGCGGGGTCTGTAGCCAGCCAGTAACTGTTTAGTGATGGAAAACAGTTACAACTAAAGTAACAACAGAAAGGAATTTTGTTAACGCTGATAGTGGAAGCTTTGCTTAAGTTGATACGTTTACGCTCCACGTATTAGAGTGGGTATATGTGCAATGACATTCTTTTCCCTGCTCCTTGCAACATCATTAAACTATCAAATCTGCAGCCATTCTGCAGATTCAGCTGCCAGATCGCGGGCACTTGTTGTCGCCGTGATCTTAGCCACGCCGGCAAGGAAGCACGCCACTGGGCCACCTTGTGGCTTCCCAGCAAGCGGAGCTGAGGCAACAAGGACATAGGCCGCTGAGTCGGCTGCCAGCACATCCTGACACCGATGCAACTCCGCGGCCGTACAAGGTCGACACACAGCAGTGTGTGCACAGATCGCTGAGGCAGCCATTCTGCACCATTCTGCCATTCTGCGGACAGCAAAGTGTTGTCCTCAGCATTGCGGGACCCAGTGACACAGACCAAGGGGAATGCGGCACTGTAGTTGGAAACAATAAATCACTTGGAAAGTCGCACGGGTCTTAATACGGTGCCTTCTACCTCTTCCCACTATGTTTGGTGTTGCTGTTACATTCAGCATCGGAAGTTCCTACTACAGAAGACTGTTTGAAGAAAGATGACCCTATGTTTATACTACTTGTAGATTTAAAGAAGTTTTTAACAGTGCTGAGTGGAAAATGTTGTTGTTGTCTTCAGTCTTGAGACTGGTTTGATGCAGTTCTCCATGCTACCCTATCCTGTGCAAGCTTCTTCATCTCCCAGTATCTACTGCAGCCTACATCCTTCTGAATCTGCTAAGTGTATTCATCTCTTGGTATCCCTCTACGAGTTTTACCCTCCACGTTGCCCTCCAGTACTAAATTGGTGATCCCTTGATGCCTCAGAACATGTCCTACCAACCGATCCATTTTTCTAGTCAAGTTGTGCCACACACTCCTCTTCTCCCCAATTCTATTCAATACCTCATCATTAGTTATGTGATCTACCCATCTAATCTTCAACATTCTTCTGTAGCACCAAATTTCAAAAGCTTCTATTCTATTCTTGTCTAAACTATTTATCGTCCATGTTTCACTTCCATACATGGCTACACTCCATACATATACTTTCAGAAACGACTTCCTGACACTAATTAATACTCGATGTTAACAAATTTCTCTTCTTCAGAAATGCTTTCCTTGCCATTGCGAGTCTACATTTTATATCCTCTCTACTTCGATCATCATCAGTTATTTTGCTCCCCAATTACCAAAACTCCTTTACTACTTTAAGTGTCTCATTTCCTAATCTAATTCCCTCAGCATCACCGACTTAATTCAACTAAATTCCATTATCTTCGTCTTGCTTTTGTTGATGTTCATCTTATACCCCTTTCAAGACACTGTCCATTCCGTTCAACTGCTCTTCGAAGTCCTTTGCTGTCTCTGACAGAATTACAATGTCATCAGCGAACCTCAAAGTTTTTATTTCTTCTCCATGGGTTTTAATACCTACTCCGAACTTTTCTTTTGTTTCCTTTACTGCTTGCTTAATATACAGATTGTATTGCATCGGGGAGAGGCTACAACCCTGTCTCACTCCCTTCCCAACCATTGCTTCCCTTTCATGTCCCTCGACTCTTATAACTGTCATCTGATTTCTGTACAAATTGTAAATAGCCATTCGCTCCCTGTATTTTATCCCTGCTGCCTTCAGAATTTGAAAGAGAGTATTCCAGTCAACGTTGTCAAAAGCTTTCTCTAAGTCTACAAATGCTAGAAACGTAGGTTTACCTTTCCTTAATCTTTGTTCTAAACTAAGTCGTAGGGTCAGTATTGCCTTGTGTGTTCCAACATTTCTAGGGAATCCAAACTGATCTTCCCTGTGGTCGGCTTCTACCAGTTTTTCCATTCGTCTGTAAAGAATTCACGTTAGTATTTTGCAGCTTTGACTTATTAAGCTGATGGTTCAGTAATTTTCACATCTGTAATTACCTGCTTACTTTGGGATTGGAATTACTATATTCTTCTTGAAGTCTGAGGGAATTTCGCCTGTCTCATACTTGCTCACCAGATGTTAGAGTTTTGTCAGGACTGGCTCTCCTAAGGCTGTCAGTAGTTCTAATGGAATGTTGTATATTCCTGGGGCCTTGTTTCGACTTAGGTCTTTCAGTGCTCTGTCAAACTCTTCATGCAGTATCATATCTCCCATTTCATCTTCATCTACCTCCTCTTCCATTTCCATAATATTGTCCTCAAGAACATCGCTATGTATAGACCCTCTATATACTCCTTCCAACTTTCTGCTTTCCCTTCTTTGCCCAGAACTGGGTTTCCATCTGAGCTCTTGATATTCATTCAAGTGGTTCTCTTTTCTCCAAAGGTCTCTTTAATTTTCCTGTAGGCAGTATCTATCTTACCCCTAGTGAGGTAAGCCTCTACATCCTTACATTTGTTCTCTAGCCATCCCTGCTTAGCCATTTTGCACTTCCTGTCGATCTCTTTTTTGAGATGTTTGTATTCCTTTTTGCTTGCTTCACTTAACTGCATTTTTGTATTTTCTCCTTTCATTAATTAATTTCAGGATCTCTTCTGTTACCCAATGATTTCTACTAGCTCTCGTCTTTTTACTTACTTGATCCTCTGCTGCCTTCACTATTTCATACCTCAAAGCTACTCATTCTTCTTCTACTGTATTTCTTTCCCCCATTCGTGTCAATTGTTCCCTTATGCTCTCCCTGAAACTCTATACAACCCCTGGTTCTTTCAGTTTATCCAGGTCCCATCTCCTTAAATTCCCACCTTTTTGCAGTTTCTTCAGTTTTAATCTACAGTTCATAACCAGTAGATTGTGGTCAGAGTCCACATCTGCCTCTGGAAATGTCTAATTTAAAATCTAGTTCCTAAATCTGTCTTACTATTATATAATCTATCTGAAACCTTTCAGTATCTCCAGTATTCTTCCATGTATACAACCTACTTTCATGATTCTTGAACCAAGTGTTAGCTATTGTTAAGTTATGCTCTGTGCAAAATTCTAGCAGGCAGTTTCCTCTTCCATTTCTTACCCCCAATCCATATTCACCTACTACGTTTCCTTCTCTTCCTTTTCGTACTGTTGAATTCCAGTCACCCATGACTATTAAATTTTCGTCTCCCTTCACCACCTGAATAATTTCTTTTATCTCATCATACATTTCATCATCATCTGCAGAGCTACCGTAGTTGGCATATAAACTTGTACTAGTTTAGTAGGTTTGGGTTTTGTGTCTATCTTGGCCACAATAATGCGTTTACTATGCCATTTGTAGTAGCTTACTTGCAATCCTATTTTTTATTCAGTATTAAACCTACTTCTGAATTACCCCTATTTGATTTTGTATTTGTAACCCTGTGTTCACCTGACAAAAGTCTTGTTCTTCCTGCCACTGAACTTCACTAATTCCCACTATATCTAACTTTAACCTATCCATTTCCCTTTTTAAAGTTTCTAACCTACCTGCCCGATTAAGGGATCTGACATTCCATGCTCCGACCTAGGACACCAGTTTTTTTTTTCTCCTGATAATGACATCCTCTTGAGACCCGAATGGGGGACTCTTTTACCTTCGAAATATTTTACCCAAGAGGACGCCATCATCTTTTAATCATACTGTAAAACTGCATGCCCTCGGGTAAAATTACGGCTGTAGTTTACCCTTGCTTTCAGCTTGTTCGCAGTACCACAACAGCAAGGCAGCTTTGGTTAGTGTTACAGGGCCAGATCAGTCAATCATCCAGACTGTTGCCCCTGCAACTACTGAAAACGCTGCTGCCCCTCTTCAGGAACCACACGTTTGTCTGGCCTCTCAACAGATACCCCTCCGTTGTGGTTGCACCTATGGTATGGCTATCTGTATCGTTGAGGCACGCAAGCCTCCCCACCAACGGCAAGGTCCATGGTTCATGAGTGGAAAATACTCTGAAATATAGCGAATGAAAGTGCAAGCAGTAGCGGAGAAAGGAGACAGGCAAAGTTGTAGCCAGTCTCCACTGATTTTCAGTAAGTACACCTACATCTACATCTACACAGACACTCTGCAAGCCACCGTATGGTGTGTGGCAGAGGGTACACTGTACTATGACTAGTTGCATTTTGCTTACATGCTATGTATGTTGGTGGCAGTAGAGTAGTTCAGCACTCAGCTTCAAATGCCGGTTCTATAAATTTTCACAACACTGTTTCTTGAAAAGAAAGTTGCCTTCCCTCCATGGATTCCCATTCGACTTCCCGAAGCAT
Source organism: Schistocerca gregaria (assembly GCF_023897955.1). Classification (NCBI taxonomy): domain Eukaryota; kingdom Metazoa; phylum Arthropoda; class Insecta; order Orthoptera; family Acrididae; genus Schistocerca; species Schistocerca gregaria. The sequence goes on from NC_064920.1 coordinate 948,407,608, forward strand.
CTCTGTAACACTTACATGTTGTTTGAACCTACTGGTGACAAATCTAGGAAAAAAAATGGATCACCTTCAAAGTATTCTTCATTGATCACAACACACTTCTTCAGATGATCCCTCCATTGTTCAAAACAGTTTTTAAGTTCACTTATTGGACTGTTGCTTATGCCTTCCGGTGATTTTGTTTTACCTTCTTCACAATGGCATAACAATTTCCTTTTATCCTTTCATGTCCCTTTTGAGTCTGGCAGCAGGGGGGGGGGGGGGGATGGCTAGATTCAGTGAGTTGGGAGGGGACAGGTGGACGATCGGTGTCATGCCTTTTTTATTTTTTATCAAAAGCTGCTTTATGGAGAGGGCAGTGTGGGCCGGCACATTCTCATGATAGAAGAACCAGTTTTATGTGGGCCAAAGATCAGCCCTTTTCTTTTGGACACTCTCCGTCAGTCTTTTCAAAACCTTTAAGTTGAGCTCCTGATTGGCAGTTTGACCCAGCGGAATGAACTCTGCATGCACAACACCTTTGCAATTGAAGAGAACAAATTACTATTGTTTTGATGTTTGACTTCACTTGGCAAGCTTTTTTGGGATGAGGAGAGCCGCTTGTCTTCCACTGGATTGATTGCTGCTTTAATTCAGGGTTGTGTCCAGAGCACCATGGTTCATCACCACTTATAACCTATGAAAAAAATTCAAGGTCTTCTTTGAGCAGTGTTGGAAGCTCAAAATAGGCTTGAAGTCAACACTCCCATTGCTTGTCTGCGAGAAGGTGAGGGACAAATTTGGCTGCAACCCTTCTCGTGTGCAAATCTTTGGATAAAAATCCTCTGTATTGAACCCTACAATATCACTCAGTGTTGGTGAAAGGTTCTGTGACGGTATTCATCAATGAGGCCATTGATTTTGTCAACGTTCTTGTCACATGAAAGATGTCCAGAATGGGGTTGGTCTTCAACTGATATTTCTCCATTTTAAAAATGTGAAAAACACTCACAGACTCTGGTTTTACTTAGGGCAGCATCCCCATAAGCAGTCTTAAGCATTACAGCAGTTTCCACGGCCGATTTGCCCAACAGGAAACAAAATTTCACAGTTGCGCGTTGCTCTCAACAATCTGCCGTCACATTTCCACAAAAAAACACAAAACAAACCACTTATGGGCAAACCGATGCACTCACAGCGACACAACTTCCACACTGACTCAGATGGCGTGACTGTAACGGACACCTGGCACACTCTCCCTCCCCACAACAGCCCAATTCCTGTTACTTTTGGGTCTCCCCTCACAAGCAGTCTCCTTTATACTATCTCCTAAAATTCTCCCACTGAACTGAAGTTGACCATTTGCCTACCCTACCACAGTTCTTACATGCTTGTTCCATCTCTTTTTGCTTTGCAAAGTTATGCCCAGATATTTAAATGACTTGACTGTGTCAAACGTACACTAATAATACTTATCCAAACACTACGGGTTTATTCCTCCTCCTCATCTGCATTAACTTACGTTTTTCCACATTTTGGGCTAGCTGCAGTTCATCACACCAACTGGAAATTTTGTCCAAGTTGGTCTTGTATCTTCCTACAGTCATTCAACTTCGACACCTTACCATACACCACGGCATCATCAGCAAACAACCGCAGATTGCTACCCACCCTGTTCGCCAAATCATTTATGTATGTAGAGAACAACAGCCAGTCCTATCACACTTCCCTGGGGCACTCCTGACGATACTCTTGTCTCCTATGAACACGCGCTGTTGAGGGCAACATGCTGCGTTCTATTACTTAAGAAGACTTTGAGTCACTAACATATCTGTGAACTTACTCCATAGGCTTGTACCTTCATTAACAGCCTGCAAATGGGGCACCTTGTCAGATACTTTCTGGAAATCTAGAAATATGGAATCTGCCTGTAGCCCTTCATCCGTAGTTTGCAGGATATCATGTGAGGAAAGTGCAAGCTGAGTTTCACGTGAGCAATGCCTTCTAAAACCATGCTGATTTGAGGATCTAAGCTTCTCAGTCTTAAGAAATTTTATTATATTCAAATTGGCAATATGTTCAAGGATTCTGCAGCAAACAGAAGTCAGGGATATTTGTCTGTGATTCTATGGGTCCATTCTTTTACCCTTCTTATATACTGGAGTCACCTCCACCTTTTTCCCGTCGCTTGGGACTTTGTGCTGAGCGAGATATTTGCAGTAAATGCAAGCTAGGTAAGGGACCAACTGGGATCAATCAGTAATGGAAATAAAGGAGAAATTTGGTGAGGGAATTAAAATTTCAGGGAGAAGATATTAATAATAACAATAAGAGAGAGAGAGAGAGAGAGAGAGAGAGAGAGAGAGGAGGAGGGGCGGGGGGGGGGGGGGGGGGGGAGGGAGGCAGGCTTCATGATGGTATTATAACTGTGGAAAAGGCGCAAAGTACTTTTAATCTGTTGACTGGAGTTGATAGTGCCTTGAAAGGAGGTTGAAAGATGGACATTAACAAAAGTAAATGAATTTTCATTATTTGAACAGCAAAATGACAGCTGAAGGAATCTAAGAGAATATAAAATGCAGACTGATAACAGGAAGAGAAGAATTTCTAAAAAAAGAGAAGATAGTTTATATCAAATATATATTTAAATGTTAGGAAGTATTTTCCTAAGTGTAGCCTCTACGGATGTGAAATATGGACAAGAAGAAGAGAATAGATATTTCTGAAACGCATTAGTAAAGAGGAATGCTTAATTAATGACGAGGTACTGAAGTGATATCAGGACAAAAGTAATTTATGGCATGTGAAGGAAAGAAGGAATCTTTTGCTAGGACATCCTGTGGCATCAAGGAATTGTCAATTTGGCAATGGAGAGGGGGTAGGTAAATGTGTGTGTGTGTGTGTGTGTGTGTGTGTGTGTGTGTGTGTGTGTGTGTGTGTGTGTGTGCGCTTGCATGTGCATGTGCATGTGCATGTGCATGTGCGTGTGCGTGTGAGAACGTATGTTAGCAACAAAAAATATTGGTGTGGAAAGGGTGCAATAAGTTAGAATTTTTCAAAAAAATTAAGTATTGGAATGTAAGTTGCTAGAAGTTTATTTAGGTAAGAAGTGGATTCACATATATCACAGTGTGATTAAATAGTAGCAGACTAGTGTCTAAGAAGTATTGTCAAACATGTACTGCATGATATTGCTTCACTTATCTGAATACTGGGGCATACTTCAGTTTGCCTTGTTGCATGATGCATGGCATATGTACTGCTGATGTATATTGTTATCAACAGTGACACAAATAACATAGCAATCAGTGATGTGCTGCTGAATTTGTCATTCATTAAAACTCATTTCTTTTCTATGTATTACCTCACACAACAGATATTCTCTCTCTCTCTCTCTCTCCACACACCACACACACACACTTGCATGCTCATGTAGAATACAACTACTTTGTTAAGGAAATGTCCAATGTATAATATTTAATTGGTATCAACTGCCCAGAATCTTACCCGTATAAAAACAGAAAAAAATCATCAAAGAATTTGGAATTTTTTTTACCTTAACGCAATATATAAATGAGAAAAATATTTTTTAGAGTATTCAATAACAAAAAATATTTAATCTGGGATTTTGAAATTATATAGAAATATTACAAAATTGTATTCAATGAACCAGGTTTGTGGAAAAACACTAAACATAAAGCACTGAATTTCCTCCCGGTCAAGTCAAGTTCACAAGTGTTACAAATTACACTTGAAAAATCAAACATAATTAAGGTGTGCTACTATCAACAAGCAGCTCACACAAAACTGCAGCAATAACAGTGTAATTCCTGAGATATAACATTAGGTGACAATGTCAAAGTTCGTCACACAATGTCTTCATGTATCAAATACATGATGGTGATATAAGTAGTAGCAAATACACACAACTTTGTTATTTACAATATTGGCACCTTTACATACAACTTTTCTAGAATTTATACATCTGTCTCTTTATCGCATACATACTTATTTCATAATATCTTAAGAAACTTTTCACAACCTTGTAGCTATTATATAATGCTCATGAAAGCAATATACTGAAGTTGTCAAAGTGTACTATCTGAAGAAGCTCTCTTACTGAAGACAGAGAAGTCAAATTCTGGCATTTCTAAAGGTGCAAGAACAGGCAGCTCACGGGGTGAGGAATTCGCATCACCCTCCAGGTCTCCACAGGGAGAGAACACAAAAGGAGAACTTCCACCTGCAGATCCTGCAGTCACTGTGTGATGGCAGTCTGAGGTACCATTATTTTCACTGATTATACCTGTTCCAGGCGGAGCATTTTCACGAGCAGCTGCTTCAGCTTCCAATCTCTGCACCTGGAGTAAACAAGTAACAGAATTAAAGAGCAATGAAACATGTATTTCAAAATTTTGCTTTAACACTGGACAGGGCACCGTGTCTCATGCATCATACTGTGTGACTTTGAATAAGAAGCTGATAAGAACATCCTTGTGCCCCCCCTTTTTTTTTTACTAATACATAATGTTAATACAATCACGAAATACACATGAGAAATCACAATGGCACCTCCAAAATTTAAAAATACTCCTGGACTACTGACGAGCTGCTCTTTCACATACATATTTTTTGTTGTTGATGTGGTCTTCAGTCCTGAGACTGGTTTGATGCAGCTCACCATGCTACCTTACCCTGTGCAAGCTTCATCTCCCTGTACTTACTGCAACCTACATCCTTCTGAATCTGCTTAGTGTATTCATCTCTTTGTCTCCCTCTACGATTTTTACCCTCCACGCTGCCCTCCAATGCTAAATTTGTGATCCCTTGATGCCTCAGAACATGTCCTACCAACCAGTCCTTTCTCCTTGTCAAGTTGTGCCACAAACTCTTCTCCCCAATTCTATTCAATATCTCCTCATTAGTTATGTGATCTAACCATCCAATCTTCAACATTCTTCTGTAGCACCAAATTTCAAAAGCTTCTATTCTCTTCTTGTCTAAACTATTTATCGTCCATGTTTCACTTCCATACATGGCTACACTCCATACATATACTTTCAGAAACGACTTCCTGACACTAATTAATACTCGATGTTAACAAATTTCTCTTCTTCAGAAATGCTTTCCTTGCCATTGCGAGTCTACATTTTATATCCTCTCTACTTCGACCATCATCAGTTATTTTGCTCCCCAATTACCAAAACTCCTTTACTACTTTAAGTGTCTCATGTCCTAATCTAATTCCCTCAGCATCACCGACTTAATTCAACTACATTCCATTATCTTCGTCTTGCTTTTGTTGATGTTCATCTTATACCCCTTTCAAGACACTGTCCATTCCGTTCAACTGCTCTTCGAAGTCCTTTGCTGTCTCTGACAGAATTACAATGTCATCAGCGAACCTCAAAGTTTTTATTTCATCTCCATGGGTTTTAATACCTACTCCGAACTTTTCTTTTGTTTCCTTTACTGCTTGCTTAATATACAGATTGAATTGTATCGGGGAGAGGCTACAACCCTGTCTCACTCCCTTCCCAACCATTGCTTCCCTTTCATGTCCCTCGACTCTCATAACTGTCATCTGATTTCTGTACAAATTGTAAATAGCCATTCGCTCCCTGTATTTTACCCCTGCAGCCTTAGAATTTGAAAGAGAGTATTCCAGTCAACGTTGTCAAAAGCTTTCTCTAAGTCTACAAATGCTAGAAACGTAGGTTTACCTTTCCTTAATCTTTCTTCTAAAATAGGGCGTAGGGTCAGTATTGCCTCACATGTTGCAACATTTCTAGGGAATCCAAACTGATCTTCCCCGAGGTCGGCTTGTACCAGTTTTTCCATTCGTCTGTAAAGAATTCGCGTTAGTATTTTGCAGCTGTGACTTATTAAACTGATAGTTCAGTAATTTTCACATCTGTAATTACCTGCTTACTTTGGGATTGGAATTACTATATTCTTCTTGAAGTCTGAGGGAATTTCGCCTACCTCATACTTGCTCACCAGATGGTAGAGTTTTGTCAGGACTGGCTCTCCTAAGGCTGTCAGTAGTTCTAATGGAATGTTGTATACTCCTGGGGCCTTGTTTCGACTTAGGTCTTTCAGTGCTCTGTCAAACTCTTCGTGCAGTATCATATCTCCCATTTCATCTTCATCTACCTCCTCTTCCATTTCCATAATATTGTCCTCAAGAACATCGCTATGTATAGACCCTCTATATACTCCTTCCAACTTTCTGCTTTCCCTTCTTTGCCCAGAACTGGGTTTCCATCTGAGCTCTTGATATTCATTCAAGTGGTTCTCTTTTCTCCAAAGGTCTCTTTAATTTTCCTGTATGCAGTATCTATCTTACCCCTAGTGAGATAAGCCTCTACATCCTTACATTTGTTCTCTAGCCATCCCTGCTTAGCCATTTTGCACTTCCTGTCGATCTCATTTTTGAGACATTTGTATTCCTTTTTACCTGCTTCATTTACTGCATTTTTATATTTTCTCCTTTTGTCAATTAAATTCAATATTTCTTCTGTTACCCAAGGATTTCTACTAGCCCTCATCTTTTTACCTACTTGGTCCTCTGCTGCCTTCACTACTTCACCCTTAAAGAGCTACCCATTCTTCTTCTACTGCATTTCTTTCCTCCATTCCTGTCAATTGTTCCCTTATGCTCTCCCTGAAACTCTGTGCAACCTCTGGTTCTTTCAGTTTATCCAGGTCCTATCTCCTTGAATTGCCACCTTTTTGCAGTTTCTACAGTTCATAACCAATAGATTGTGTTCAGAGTCCACATCTGTCCCTGGAAATGTCTTACAATTTAAAACCTGGTTCCTAAAGCTCTGTCTTACCATTATATAATCTACCTGATACCTTTTAGTATCTCCAGGATTCTTCCATGTATACAACCTTCTTTTATGATTCTTGAACAAAGTGTTAGCTATGTTTAATTTGTGCTCTGTGCAAAATTCTACCAAATGGCTTTCTCTTTCATTTCTTACCCCCAACTCATATTCACCTACTATGTTTCCTTGTCTCCCTTTTCTTACTCTCAAATTCCAGTAACCCATGACTATTAAATTTTCGCCCCTCTTCACTACCTGAATAATTTCCTTTATCTCATCATACATTTCATCAATTTCTTCATACACATTATCATTGTAAAACTTACGTTTGCAGATTATGAGAAAAAATTATTTAACAAAGCTCATTTCTCTGCAAAGGAGTTTGGCTGTCGGAAAGTGTAAAATCAGAAACGAATATAATATTTTGTTTGTTTCAAAAGCTACGATGTTCAGCATAGCTTACAAAATGCATGAATAATTAAACCCAACTGACACTACTTCATTCATCAGTTCATCACTGTACCATTATGAACAACTTCTGTAAGATAGTAAATTCCATTATTAGTACTAGCACAAGTTTTCTTCATTTATTGTACATTAATAATGGAAGTGGCATAAAGATCACATATTGGATCTCTATGAGGCACTGGTTTCTGTCGAGTGTGTTGTCAACTTGTGGGTGATGCATCATTGAAAGGAAAACAACAGCATAAAAATTCACACATTCAATGCATTTTTACTCTCTGACTTTTCGTGAGACATACAACAAAGTTGTATCACTAAATTTGCTTCACACACTGGCGAAGAAAACACCAAAGAAGTCAATGCCCATAGCTTGGTAATTAATGAAGTTGGAAGAATGTATTGGTCCTTGTTTCATGGCATGCCAGTCATTACTTACCTAAATAACAAGAGATTACAAATATCTTTAATAAGTTAGCAGTAGTTAGGCACTTCACCCCATTTACTGGTAATTGATTCTTCTGCTACACACACTAAACTCAGCAGAGGAACAATATGCTCACCACAGATTGCAGGCGCTCTGTTTCACGCACACTGGCATCTAGTTGAGTGACGAGCTGCATTACAAGGGCCCTCAATTGATTGTTAAGTGTTCGAAGCTCCTCAATCACTGTTTGTTCATCCTTAGGTCGTTTGCTGCCCTCTATGACAGCAGCTAATGGCTGTGCACATGTTTCTTGTGAGTCATCAGCATCACTTCCTCCATCACCATGACGTACAAGCAACTGCAAGAGTGAGTCTGCTTCTTCCATTGTTCTGTAATGATAAAGCTTTAATATGCAGCGTTGAATACCCCAATAACTTACATATAAAACAATTAAATCTGTAGTCTTTTCAAATGTCTCAGCATGATTAGCTCCACAAATGTACTCTAAATAAACAGTAGTTTTTGTTTTGATTTCAAAAAGGCAGAGCATTACTAAACAGTTAAAAATTAATCCTGTATCATTCAGAATTATAATGAATTAACATTCACTATATGAAGATGATGATTCCTAATCTGACTGTAGCAGAGACAATCAAAACACCCAAATAAGTTACACACAAAATTCTTTGCCCGTCCAATACTGGAAGCAGAGATCAAAATGTATAATGAATTCCACTACGAACATAGTTTAGGCAAAACAGAACAACAACAACTACTCCATGCAGCTGAAATTAGATCAGTACAGTTTTACTTCTGGTTATAGTCAGTTCACTAGTCTGCAAAATGGTTCTATTATATAATCACAAACAACAAATCAATAATTTGCATCTACAGTTGTACTACTGGAAACCGAATAATATAAATGGACTTTAAATACGGCAGATTCCAGAGTGTGAAGATGGTACAAAAATAGATTGTACATCATATTCATTTACGAGTCTATAACACAGGCTTTACTCTTGAAAATAAATTAAGCCATTTAAACTGGAGAATAATTTTTGCAGTAGGAATGTAATCTGTCAACTTTTCATTTTAATGGGTGTTGTTTTTATGACACTATATTCAAGAATTTTGTAATAACATGTTAGAAAATGTACATAAACCAAAAATTTTAAATACACCAGATTCGCTGATAATAATCGGGACCTTCTGTGTATGTTAGTGCATAAATGTTTTCCAGCTACCTAAAATAATACAATTTTATTAAAACAAAATTTCTTAAGCATGCAGATTTCAACTTGTGCTCCCTTTACTCACTTGTAAATGGCTAATTGAAGATTATTCTTTCCCTCCTCTTGTTGCAGAGAAGAAAGATTTTCATCTTTCACAAACTTAAAGGACATCTTCTTCTTATTTTCAAGAGCTCTCTTAAATGTTTCAAACTGATCCTTCTTCAACCTGCATTAAAATGAATTGAGTCAAGCCTTCACAAAACCATAAGAGGTTAGGAATAAGAAAGGACTGCATATCACACTTTTAAATTCGGTATCAGCCAAATCTTGTGTTATTTTAATCTCCCATAAATCAAACCTTATTGCCCTGCATCAAATTCAACATTTTTTGTTTGTTTGTTTCATTTCCTTTAGTAAGATCCAGAATATTAACAAAGTAAAGCAAAACCGATATAGATTAGTGTTTTACTGTAATAAAGATGACTCTTCATTTGTTTTTATATATAACCAGTGCCATAAACAATAATATTGGGATTGGAATGACTCCTTACCCTCTCCCTTAAAACCCACATCCTTTCGTCTTTCCCTCTCCTTCCTGAAGAAGCAACCATCGGTTGCGAAAGCTAGTAATTCTGTGTGCGTGTTTGTGTGTTTTGTTCTTGTGCCTGTCTGCCGGCGTTTTCCCACTTGGTAAGTCTTGGAATCTTTGTTTTTAATATATTTTTCCCATGTGGAAGTTTCTTTGAAAGAAACTTCCACGTGGGAAAAATATATTAAAAACAAAGATTCCAAGACTTACCAAGCGGGAAAGTGCCGGTAGACAGGCACAATAAATATAACACACAAACACACACACAGAATTTCTAGCTTTCGCAACCGACGGTTGCTTCTTCAGGAAAGACGGAAGGAGATGGAAAGACAAAAAGATGTGGGCCCCAAGGGAGAGGGCAAGGAGTCACCCCAACCCCGGGAGCGGAAAGACCCACCCCAGGGAGGAAAAAAGGACAGGCGCGCGCGCGCGCACACACACACACACGCACGCGCGCGCGCACACACACACACACGCACACACACACACACACACACACACACACACACACACACACACACTTGCAAAGGCGAAGAGTTCGGGCAGAGATGTCAGTTGAGGCCACCCCTTGGGGTGGGTCTTTCCGCTCCTGGGGTTGTGATGACTCCTTGCCCTCTCCCTTGGGGCCCACATCTTTTCGTGTTTCCCTCTCCTTCCCTCTTTCCTGAAGAAGCAACCGTCGGTTGCGAAAGCTAGAAATTCTGTGTGTGTGTTTTATTTATTGTGCCTGTCTACCGGTGCTTTCCCACTTGGTAAGTCTTGGAATCTTTGTTTTTAATATATATATTAAAAACTGTGATACAAAAAGTATACCTTATTATTTCTTGCTGTCTCACATGATAATCATGCTGTAAATGTAGTGATTCTAGAGCTCTCGTTACACTAGTAAGCTTCATTGCTTCTTTCAACATTGATGCAGCATTTTGGTGGCACTGCACAGCTTCATCAAACCGTTTGTATCGGAGATGTGTGTCAGCTTTACGGTGCTGCTGATGGGCCTGGGGGAAAAATGGTATTATAATATATCAAAATATTTGTCATGTGTATAGCCTATGAAGTAAATAACAAACAAGTTAACCAGTAATTTCAAATACTTTTTTCATAAATGTGGTTTTGAGTCAGTTGAAGATCTGCACAAGATAAGGTAGTTATGTTGTAAAGGCATGGGTGCTGTATGCCTGTGATTGAGTGAAAATATTTTCATTACATTAATAGCTTTTCTTTCTTTCTTTCTTTTCCAAATATATGTCAACTGACAACATGATATTTAGAAAACTTAATGAAAATATCAGTTTTTCGAGTTAGGTGTTTTAGATAAATCATGTGATGAAGAAAAACATTTTTCTTCCCCATTGAAGATAAAAAGTGACTGAAAGGGTTAAGATTCAGAAGAAAGCTGTAAGAATCATGAAAGACATTCATATCTTATAGAGTACTTTTCAAGGAACTTTAAATTTTGACACGTCCAGCGATGTACATTTGTGAAAACGTCTGCTTCCTAGAGTCGCTTGGGAAATCAAAATACTGAAAACCCACACTCATAATTATGAAATGAAAAACAAGAACGATTTTCTTAGGAAGTTGCATAGCACAGGCTTGTATCAGAAAAATGTACAGCATCAATAATACCTTTTTTGCACTACAGGAATTAATAGACTTTGAAAAGGAAAGGTAGTTGGAGCTAGGCACATGGGACATTCCATTTTGGAAATTGTTAAGGAATTCAATACTCCCAAGATCCACAGTGTCTAAAGTGTGCCGATAATACTAAATTTAAGGCATCACCTATCACCACGGACAACGCAGTGCCTGACACCTTCATTTAACAACCGAGAGCATCAGCACTTGCATAGGGTTGTCAGTGCTATCAGGCAAGCAATGCTATATGAAATAACCCCAGATATCAATATGGGGTGTATGACGAACATATTTGTTATGACAGTGCAGTGAAATTTGGTGTTAATGGGCTATGGCAGCAGACGACCGATGTGATTGCCTTTGCTAACACATGATATTGCCTGCAGAGCCTCTCCGGGGCTTGTGGCTGTGTTTGTTGGATCTTACATGACTGGAAAACCATGGCCTGGTCAGATGAGTTCAAATTTCACTTCGTAAGAGCTGATGGTAGGGTTCGTGAGTGGTGCAGACCCAATGATGCTATGAACCCAAATTGTCAACAGGGCATTGTGCAAGCTGGATGTGGCTCCATAATGATGTGGGCTATGTGTAATGGAATGGATCAAGGTCCTCTGATCCAACTGAACCAATCATTGACTGGAAATGGTTATGTTCAGCTACTTGGAGACCATTTGCCATCATTTGTGGACTTCCATGTTCCCAAACAACAATGGAATTATTATGGATGACAGTGTACCATTTCATTGGGCCACAATTTGGCCGCACAGATCGCTCGGCATGAATCCCGTCAATCATTCATGAGACATAATTGAGAGGTTAGTTTGTGCACAAAACCCTGCAATGGCAAGAATTTCCCAGTTATGGATGACTATAGACTAAGCCTGGCTCCGTATTTCTGCAGGGGCTTCCATCAGCTCGTTGAGTCCATGCCACATTGAATTGGTCACTACACTGGGCAAAAGGAGGTCCAAAATGGTATTAGCATGTATGCCATGACCAATAAAAAGTTTAACTAGTAATGAAGTCCAATTTAAGAGACTTTATTGGTGGTCAAATTCCATCTACTCCCAAGAAAATTTTCTTAGTGGAACCAACTGATGTTGAATATGTGTTATAAATATCAGTGTTGCATAAACTATATCTGCACATCAATGTAGTAACGTAATAAATGTAAATTAATGTTGAAACTGGTCATGTATGGCTACAATAGCTTAAGAATTATCAAGTGTCCTTCACTTTACTGAATATTTACTCTCTCTGTGACATGTTCACTACTGCCCCATAAATGAAAATATGATTAACATTTGTTTTAACTTTTTCTACATCCATGAGGAGGATTTCACTTGGGATGTGGAGAAGGGGCATTAGCATAGCTCTTTTTTTTGACACTTTTTATTAGGTTGCTTTCTCGTCTGTATGTTCAAACAAATTTTGCAATTGATTTTAAACCAATCATGATGAGCTAAAGTCTTGAAATTTTAAACAAGACTCAGAACTGAATGACAATAAAGTAGGCATCTTCTCATCTGCCTGATCCACCTAGCACCTGTAGGGGGGGGGGGGGGGGGGGGTGTGAAAGGATTGGTGACACCTGGTATCATGGTAGCCGTGCAGTAGCAGTGTGTCACACAGCTAGCATTGGAATACATTCAAACTGGTGTGTGAGCAGATGGGCATCACTGACTGGGGGTGGGGTGGGGGGTGGAAGCAGGGATGGATAGTGAGAGGAGAGAGGCAAGATGGACTTAGGAGGAGGAGGAGGAGGAGGAGGAGGAGGAGGAGGAGGAGGGGGAGGGGGAGGAGGGGAGGGGGAAGAGGGGGGAGGGGGTGAGAGAGAGGGAAAAATGTGTGCAATGTATGTGATATACGTATACACGTGCAAAGGCACATGTAAAATCTAGTATGTATATAAATAATTGTTTAAGTAAAAAAATCAATACACCACATTTTTAAAACAGATTAAAATGTATAAAATAATTATTCAATAGCATAAATTTTTTGGACTAAAAAGTGTAATACAATTTCTCCTAGCCCTATACAGATTTCTAGCTCCGTAGAGATGTACTGAAAATTTGTGATTGTGAATTTTTAATAGCTATGAAAGTATTTGAAAGATTTATAACAAAAAACATGGGGCAGACACAATAAATAATTCATCATGACTAGTTAGCCTATTACATACTGCATGCACCCTACATTTTTTTGTTATAAATCTTACATGCATTTTCATAGCTTTCAAAATTTCAGAATCACAAATTTTCAGCACTATCTCTGTGAGGCTAGGAGAAATTATTTTATGCCTTTTAGCCTGGTTTAAAAATATGTTAAAATTTTATTTTTGTTTAAATAAGTTTTTATGTGCATGTTCTTGTCTTATGACATGTTCTACAGTCTTTCTATGGATCAAAAAGTATATCTAATCTAGTATGTCTTTACTAATTTTCCACTCAGAACATACATATTCACACACTTTCACTGAGTTCAACATCACATTACTCATAACACAATGGTGAGATGCTGACTCAATCCTAGCTACCATGAAAATATGATGCAAGCCTTAGACCAGATGCTGAAGTAGTCTCTCCAGCAACAGTTTATGTGAAAGTTACAAGTGTGATAAATACATGATGATAATGTCTCATGGCTTGTACAGTGGCACATAATTACTTACTAAATGCATTGTATTATTCCATAACTTTTTGTATATCTTAACTCTTTCATACCCTACGAATATTTTAAGGTTTTCTTTTTGTATGAACACACTGTTGATTTATGACAGTAAAATGTGACAGTATATTTTCCTTCTTTATTCTGCACATTAAATCTGGCAAATCTTATCAATTACATGTTTTTATGAATGCAAAATAAATAAATACAAAAGAAACTTGGTGTAACATTGACACTACCACTCTGCATACAACTTGAACATCAAATCCAAGCAACAGCATTATAGCTTTGCACTGTGTACTTGAAAGGGGCAAAATATATGGGAGATTGCATAGAGCCTGGTCAAATGCAAATAAGAGCCTGATGGTCCTAATGAGATTAGGATAAATAAATATCACCACCGCGATATAAAGACATACTCCCATTGTAAGTAAATTTTTATCTACAGCCTCAGTAATTAGCTTACCAAACACCAATGGCATTAACGACATTTCAATGATTATCTGTGAAGATAAATATTATACCCATCGGCTTCGCAACTACGCCATACAAATTAAGAAACAGCTGTTATCTAGAGATTGATGATAATCGCAACTTATGAACTCAAAACAAATGTCGTCACGCAGCACAAAGAAGGCGAACAGCATTGGATACAACTGAAACCTCGGGTATCATATTTATTAAAAAGATATTTCTGTCCATATTAAGTTTCATTCATATACTGACCACGTTTAACGCAGAAGATTCCATTGGGTCTTGTTTTACAATACGAAGAGGGAGCTCATGAAGGGTGTTTTCCCGTAACTTTAAATAAAAAGTTCAGCCTTCGGCTATCAGATGTCATTTTTCAAGGCACAATTAAAAAAAAAAGTATATCAGATGTAAACACAACACCTAGCAGATGTCAGATTTCGTTCTTCACTTGTTTCTCCGTGCAAGGATCACAGAGCTGCAGTGGAACCAATAGTTCCCTTGTCATCACAAAGGGTAATCAATTTTTGCAGAGTTGCAGACATTACATGTGGAATGCTCTTTACTTGCGCAGGAAAAAAAAAACAAAAAAAACTTGCTTAATGATCCGAACCAACAATATCTGTAATAAAAGATTGAGGTTTCGAACAGTTTTTCTGACTCGAGCAGACCTGTAAGTCACGAGATATTGGGTTAGTGTTCGCCATTACTTTCAGAAATTGAAGGATTGACGTGACTGCGCGTTTCACACTTATCACGATTTCTTAAATTTTGATATCAAGGGGGAAACTGTACTTGTCTTATTGTTAGACGTTTTCTTTCGGAAATCAGCAGTAGGAGAGACGTATAGTTATTCCATAGGCAATGAGTTTGATCCAGCCACATTCGCGGCTTGTAGAGTTTATTAATTTTTTTTCTGGATACAGTAAGATGTGATGTATTATCTACTGAATAGAAAGGAGGAAAAGAAATTACATTTCGCCGACACGAATGTTGCCTGAGACTGCACATTCTTCAATGGATAAAGACGTACAAGGCAAGCGTATGTAACCTTGCGGATTTATGAAGCAAAAAGTATATCTTGTCTAAACAGTCTTGATACTCGCTCGAAAAGATATAACGAAGCCACCGAAAACTTAAATCTAGATAAAAATTTGACCCAGTTGCCCCATTAATGATCAATGCCTTAACCATTGTGCCTCAAGAGGTGTAGTCAGGTGTTCCTGGTTTCCATTGGAATAGGCTAGTAGCCGTGGATTACTAGTTTCAGAAAGGTCGTGTTTGAAAAACAAATCACGAATCTTGGGAAAACAAACGCTGTAGAGAGAGTAATGTAGGATTAAAAGGAGAAGACATATAAATTTTGGCAACACATACCGGTATGTAGGAAGCAACTTGGGTGCAGTAGAAAGAATTTTGTAGTACTTTACAATGAGTGGTCCAGGAAAGATTGAGTAGCTGGTGCATAGGTGCAGAAGTGTGTTTGTAGTGCACTCTGTAGGCAAGAGTGCCAGGGACAGTCCCATTGCTTTTCAGTATGCCCCAAGCTCAGTATATATCATATTGAGTACATTAATGTCTGCTAACTAACAGGCACAAGGTGAAATCTTTGACACTTGAAACACATTATTTTCAAGCAAATTAGAAAGCTGCCTAAGAATTTGGGTTTCATATACCCCGTGTATATTCACTAAATATGTAAGGTTGGTTTTGTAAGTTCAAGACAATCTCATCTGAGGAATACACACTTGGTCCAGTGATCCTCCAGCTGTTTCATCCCATTGGAAAAATAGGTTCTATTGAACTCATCAAAATACTTGTTGACTGCAACTATCACTTCCGTATTTGACAAAAATTTCTTCCCAGCAAGCCAAAGTTTCAAGTTAGGGAACAAGAAGTAGTCCCTTGTGCTATGTCTGGTAAAAGGGTGGATGAGGAACAGATTGAAAGCCTTGTTCATGCACTTTCACCATAGTTATTGCTGATGCTAGGGATGGTGCATTATCCTTGTGAAAGAGCACTTCTTTTGCATGACAGCCGTAGTCTTTTTTTCAATCAACCCAAGTTTCAAACAGTCCAACAACAAAGCAGAATATGGTACAGTTATGGTTTTGCCTTTTTTTCAAATAATCTGTGAGGATTATTTCTTGGGAATCCCTAAAAAACTGTGACCATCACCTTACCATCCAAAAGAATGGTCTTTGCCTTCGTTGGTGCACTTTCACCAGCCTTTGTTCATTATTTTGACTCTGGCATCTAATAATGAATGGAGGTTTCATCAATAGTCACAAATGGGTGCAAAAAGTCTTGCGGATTGTGATTAAACATTGCCAGACAGTGTGTTCAAAAGTTATATGGGATGCACTTTTGGTTGACTGTGAACAAGCATGCCATCCACCTTATACACAGTTTCTTCATAGGCAATTCTCCATGCAGGATATTATGCACTCGCTCAGTTGAGGTGTCTACAGTTTTACCACTCTTACGAATTCTTATTCGGTTGTCTTTCCTTACCATATCATACATTTTGTCAGTGGTCACCATTGTAGTGACCTCAGTTGGACAGCTGGAGTGTGCTTCATCGTTGGTGCTTGACAAACCATGTTTAACTTCATTAATTAAAAAGTAAATGACTACAAATAACCAAATAGGTTGGGTAACTACAGTTAAAAAGCTTGTTATAATGTGAAGGACAATCAAACAATTTAAAATCAGAGATGGTAAAACAGTTTATATTAAAACCGAGTTATAGTCCAAATCTGCAATAGCTGTGTATTGTGTCTTGAAAGCAAAAGTAAACGGTGTGAAGTTCATCCAGTTCTATTTTGATTTGTGCGACAATCCAAACCTTCAAATGAAACTGTTTGGTAACAGCTCAAAGCTCAGTTTTTTCCATTTTCAGTTCCAGCTGACACACTGACCAATTTAGATTGCTGCCAACAATGAACTGTGCACTGTACATATACGATTCTTGGAATAATCAAACTTACCAACTGCAAAGGCACAACAAAAATGTTCCATTCTTTCATGGAAATTTACCAGAGTTATCAAACCACCCTTGTATATACCAGACAAGATACCTCTCAGTGGATAGAAATTTAACAAATAATTTCTGCGGGAAACTATTTGATGAAGATAAGAATTATTTTCAAAAAGGTCTTAGAGTTGCGCAAATAACTCATTTGAGAAGTGAGTGTGTTGTGGGAGATTAACTAACTCATTAAGTACCTTTTTCTTTCTTCAATTTGCATTTATTTTTGTGTTGCCTAATTGACATAGGTATGATATATATAAAAACAATAACCTTGAAATAAATAATTTATTTTAATTGATCCTCAAATGGTTATCATGGCACATGCCACTCTCTTTTGACATTTTCTTTTATTTTTTGTGCCAGACAACAAAACAATCAATGTGAAGTCCCACATTGCATACAATGTTTCCTCACATTTTTCTTGCACATTACAATTTTCATTGCTTCCCCAGTGTTGTATGTTAAATCCTATGTCTGTTTCCAGAAGTCTTGAGTTCAATTGGAACACATGAAAGGGATGATTTTGGGTATGATGGACGTCCTGCCCTTTTCGAAGCAGAAGCAGCTGATGACTGAACAAGATAGGCCCTTGCCACCATCCTCCAGAATTGAAGCAGTGGAATACTTTCATTTGAGAGGCAGAAGATAATGTGCGTGTTGACTAACGCTATATCTAATGCATTGGTGAACAATGGGAAGTTCCATTTCTTACTTCGAATTATCACATGATATTTCTCCACATTCCAGAACAGTTTGTCGACACCTCCCATATGATTGTTATATTCTGAAATCATTCTTGGCTGTGGAACTTGCACTTTTTTGTTCTCAGCTTTGCTCCATCTCTTTACTTGACTTACTGGATACACTATCTCATGGTTTGACAAGAGCTTTACACAGTTGTTATCCTTCCACATTACTGCCATGACCTCCATATTCTTGTCAAATCTATAGTCATATTCTCCTCTTCATTTCTTCATCATGTTATTCTCAGATCCTACTGGACAGTTATTTATTCACTTCATACAGGCAGTTCCAGTTGCCCATACTCTCATTTCTGAGAACCATTTTATCAAACGGAAGCTCATGCAAAAGTTATCAAAACATATTTTTTGAAGTTCAGGAGTCTGCAGAAAAGAAATCATATTCAGCACTACTGATCCATCAAGTCCCGGAACTGAAACATCACTTGTATCCTTCGATTTTCCTTCATAGACCGACTTGTGGTAACAGAAACTGCTTTGAGAACAGCACATGGTCCACTGTTTGAATCCAAATCTCACTTGTTTCCCACAAATAAACTGTTTTAGTTAATGGTGTCCATAATATCATACCATTTACTCATCAATGCTCAGGCTGTCAGAAAAAACTTGAAATGTCATGAAATTAATATTCAGTAAATCCATCAACGGATGACTCTTAAAAAGTTTATCCCTTTCACCAGGTGGGATTCTGTTCAGATATGTGTTATCATTGAAATGAAGGTGACACTTTATTTCCAGATACCTGTTGCATCTCATACACTGTCGTACACACCTTATATCAGAGTCCTCATCTTCATTCCAGTATAGCTTTTCCTGTGGAAGAGCGTGGTATCCAGTGAAGAGTAGTATGCCTATGAACTTATTTTAAGTATCCATAGGATAACTCATAGCTGTGATTATTATTCTGTGTAGCATATCGGAAACTTTCACTGACAATCAAGTTCACTACCTGTTCATCAAAAAATTCTTCGAAGCACTCAAGAGAAGATTTTCCTTTTAATGCTGCTACCAAATTGGATTTTCGCTGTCCAATTTCTGCTGTTTCAGGATAGGTTTTAAAGCAAGTAACATCTGTTATCCAGTTAGAAGTGATAATAGCTTTCACCATATTCTTTCATTGGCTTGCAAGTTCCTTTTCTTTTTTCCATTGGCATGAATTTCCAAGGAACGTGGCGTATCAGATGGACAGTATTTTCAAATATATTTTCATCAATATATTCGCAGTTTGACATCTCACCTACGCTATCTGGAGGGAGCTCGACAATGTTAATGGTCTCATTCACATCACCATCATCACTAAAAGAAGCCATGAAGTTCAGGTCATTTACAATTTCTTCAGTTTCACATCATAGACAGTGCTTCATAGTGACTCATTGTACTTGAGGAGCAAATAAAAGCTAAATAAAGTTTTACGTGAAAAGTGCCATAAGCCCCAAACGGAGATTGAAGGTTAGGCAGGTGTCATGCAGAAATGAAATAGGGCATTGAAATAAATGATTGATAAACATCTCAGATCATTACAGAACATGCTCGTACATAGATATTGGAAGTTATTTATATAATAATGTGACGTACATGGTTTTGAAAATGTGCAGCTCTTTTAATGCTGAAACACATAGCTTCTTCACAGAAATAAAAGTGTACAACTCACTCATTTAGCAACTGATGAAACTTCAATGCAGGCACTTGACAAAGGTCTGGATAACAATGGGAAATAGTAGCATCACTGCCAGCATTATTATAACTACAAAATTTCTACTACAAAAACAAATCCCCAAATGGGGATCATGGCACTTAATGGGTTAACTTCCAGTTATGTGTCTCTAAGGCTCAGTGTGTGATGTAATGATGTAAAATGCTATAATTTGTTATGTCAGACTATAAATATACAGGGTGTTACAAAAAAGTACGCCCAAACTTTCAGAAAACATTCCTCACACAAATATGAAGAAAAGATGTTATGTGGACATGTGTCCGGAAATGCTTAATTTCCATGTTAGAGCTCATTTTAGTTTCGTCAGTATGTATTGTACTTCCTCAATTCACCGCCATTTGGCCCAATTGAAGGAAGGTAATGTTGACTTTGGTGCTTGTGTTGACATGCGACTCATTGCTCTACAGTACTAGCATCAAGCACATTGGTACGTAGCATCAACAGGTTAGTGTGCATCACGAACATGGTTTTGCAGTCAGTGCAATGTTTACAAATGCAGAGTTGGCAGATGCCCATTTGATGTATGGATTAGCATGGGGCAATAGCCGTGGCGCGGTACATTTGTATCGAGACAGATTCCAAAATGAAGTTGTCCTGACAGGAAGACGTTCGAAGCAATTGATCGGCGTCTTAGGGAGCATGGAACATTCCAGCCTATGGCTCGCGACTGGGGAAGACCTAGAACGACGAGGACACCTGAAATGGACGAGGCAATTCTTCATTCAGTTGACAATAACCCTAATGTCAGTGTCAGAGAACTTGATGCTGTACAAGGTAATGTTGACCATGTCACTGTTTGTAGAGTGCTACGGGAGAACCAGTTGTTTACGTACCATGTACAGTGTGTGCAGGCACTATCAGCAGCTGATTGGCCTCCACGGGTACACTTCTTTGAATGGTTCATCCAACAATGTGTCAATCCTAATTTCAGTGCAAATGTTCTCTTTATGGATGAGGCTTCATTTCCAACATGATCAAATTGTAAATTTTCACAGTCAACATTTGTGGGCTGAAGAGAATCTGCACGCAATTGTGCAATCACATCATCAACACAGATTTTCTGTGAACGTTTGGGCAGGCATTGTTGGTGATGTCTTGACTGGGCCCCATGTTCTTCCACCTACTCTCAATAGAGCACGTTTTCATGATTTCATATGGGATACTCTACCTGTGCTGCTAGAACATGTGCCTTTACAAGTACGACACAACATGTGGTTCATGCACGATGGAGCTCCTGCACATTTCAGTCGAAGTGTTCGTATGCTTCTCAACAACAGATTCGGTGACCGATGGATTGGTAGAGGTGGACCAATTCCATGGCCTCCACGCTCTCCTGACCTCAGCCCTCTTGACTTTCATTTATGGGGGCATTTGAAAGCTCTTGTCTACGCAACGGCAGTACCAAATGTAGAGACGCTTCATGCTCATATTGTGGACGGCTGTGATACAATACACCATTCTCCAGGGCTGCATCAGCGCATCAGGGATTCCATGCGATGGAGGGTGGATGCATGTATCCTCACTAACAGAAGACATTTTGAACATTTCCTGTAACAAAGTGTTTGAAGTCATGTTGGTATGTTCTGTTGCTGTGTGTTTCCATTCCATGATTAATGTGATTTGAAGAGAAGTAATAAAATGAGCTCTAACATTTCAGACACATGTCCACATAACATATTTTCTTTCTCTGTGTGTGAGGAATGTTTCCTGAAAGTTTGGCCGTACCTTTTGTAACACCCTGTATAGTCAATATTCACATAAGTCACATCCAATTAAAATCTGTAACACAACCATCTGTGTGGCATGCTTATAATTATGTATTATTTATATTTTAGGGCAATTAATCTGCAAAAAATGCACCACATTTAATGGAAGCATGAAAACCATCTGAAGATGATTCGAAACCGATAACAGTACCCTTTGAGTAAAGGAACTGAAAATAAATTTGTGGCTGGTTACTGTACCAACACCGTCAACATTTGTCTTCAAATAACAGCCATGGTCTCCAACCATGTCATCATATTACAAAATTGCATTAATATTAAAAGCCGTTACAGTTGTAAAAAATATTTATTTTTAAAAAGGAAAAGCACAACCCAGTTCTGGAACATATGTCCCATATTGAGATGTATATTAAAATGTGAGTCCACAAAGCATGCATAACTGTGATTAAAATATGTTAAAATAATGCATCTGTAGTATATGGCATGCAACATAAGTTAAACATATTTTATCCTATTTTAACTTGAGTTATGGAACCTTTGTGGACTCTATTTTATAAGATGCACCTGAAGATAGCACATATGTCCTGAAACTAGTTTGTGCTTTCCCTTTTAGAAATAAATAATTTTTACAACTGTAGCAGATTTTAACTCTGATAACGAATAACAGTTGTGGGATGTCCTGTCAAGAGAAATGTGTGACAAATATGTAGGTATGGGACTCTTTTCTGTCACTTAGCACTTCTTTCACCGCTGGCAATGATTTGTTACAGTGGAAACTGTGAAACTGTACCTGAGTAGCTAAGACAGTACACAGGATAATGAGGGCATGGGCATGTGACTTATAGTAAAGCACTGCAGTGTTCTCCATCTACAGGGTGATTATAATTGAAGTTAAATGTTTCAAACTGCTGTACAAATAACACCTATGGTCAGAATGATGTCAAATTGCAACAGCATATTATTGGAGAAGGGGGAAAATGTATGGCAGAAGAAAAATAAATATTTACAAAATATAGGAATAGATGGTGCTGTAAGCATCACAATTTAACAGTGGTCAACTACAAATGACAAATGGATCATACAACAATGCCTAAAGTGAACGTTTGACATTAAACAAACTGTAATACTCAGTCTGCATAGGTATACAGGTAAGATACTGTTAGTTGCACAAGCCCATCTACCATGGCAAAGTCATATTACATTGGATGGGAAAAATCAGTTTTTAATTGTCCTGAGGCCAAAAACCACATAAAAAGTATCAACCACATCGAAACTTCCTGGCAGATTAAAACTGTGTGCCGGACTGAGACTCGAACTTGGGACCTTTGCCTTTCGCGGGCAAGTGCTCTACCAACTGAGCTACCCAAGCACGACTCACGCCCTGTCCTCACAGCTTTACTTCTGCCAGTACCTCGTCTCCTACCTTCCAAACTTTACAGAAGCTCTCCTGCGAACCTTGCAGAACTAGCACTCCTGAAAGAAAGGATATTGCGGATACATGGCTTAGCCACAGCCTGGGGGATGTTTCCAGAATGAGATGTTCACTCTGCAGTGAAGTGTGTGCTTATATGAAACTTCCTGGCAGATTAAAACTATGTGTCAGACCGAGACTCGAACTCGGGACCTTTGCCTTTCGCTGGCAAGTGCTCTACCAACTGAGCTACCCAAGCACGACTCACATCCCGTCCTCACAGCTCAGCTGGGTAGCTCAGTTGGTAGAGTTTGCCCACGAAAGGCAATGGTCCCAAGTTCAAGTCTTGGTCCGGCACACAGTTTTAATCTGCCAGGAAGTTTCATATCAGCGCACACTCCACTGCAGAGTGAAAATCTCAATCAATCACATCGGTTTTTAACTGTCCTCAGGCCAAAAACTGCATAACAAGCATCAATCAAAATCAAATCGGATATTAATTTTCATGTGACTGGTGCAAAACATGTTCAGTATGCTGTCCACAATTTTCTGCAACAAGTTGAAACTGGGAAACACCATGTTCCACATGCCACGCGGGGTGGTCGCACAGTTATGGGCGCCATGTCACTAATCGTGCGAACCCTCGTGCTGAAGATTCAAGTCCTCCTTTGGGCTCACAGCATTGTCCTTAGCATTAAGTTAGTTTAAGTAGTGTGTAAGTCCAGGGACTGATGACCTCAGCAGTTTGGTCCCTTAGGAATTCACACACAGTTGGATATTTTTTGAATATGTTCCACAACTGATTGAAATGTTTCGGGGGTCACGTTCAGAGGGTGTTGCACGATGTGTGCCTTCACTGCAGCTAAGTTTGCATTCGGAACACTGAACACAACATGTTTCAGTTAACCCCCCAGCCAGAAGTCATACAGATTAAGATCAGGTGATCGGCTTTTGGGAAATGGTGGCTGATAATTCTAGCATTTCTGAAATAGTGCTACAGCAGTTGCTTAACTGGATTTGCAATGTGCGGAGGTGCACCATCTTGCATAAAAATGATCCATCCACACTGTTGGAGAGCTGTAATGGTGTGGTAGTGCAAAAGACACTCATAGCTCTTACCAGTGATGGTACAGGTAACAGGACCAGAAGCACCTGTCTTTTAGATAAAATATGACCCTATGATAAATGATGCCGTAAACTCACACCACACAGAGATGTTTTCAGGATGAAGTGGTACTGGTTGATTTGTGTGTGGAATTTCTGTTGCCCATATTTGACAATTCTGTGTATTGATGTATCCTGTCAGATGGCAGTGGGCTTCTTCTGTCCACAAAATCGTCCATGGCCAATCATTGTCCACTTCCATGTGAGTAAGAAATTCTAAAGCAAAGGTCTCTCGTGCTGGCAGGTCAACAGGAACCAACTCATGCACATGGGTACTTTTGAATGGATAGCAAAGGATGATGATTCATAAGATTTTATGCACCATGCTCACAGGTATGTCCAATTTTCGGGCAATTCTCCATGCGCTACACGTTTGCACACCACCACTCGTCTCCTCCTGCATTGCCTGCCGCCTCTGCTTCCATTGATGTTCAATCAATTCATTTCCTCTCTTTGTCAGGTTGCACACCAAAAGAACCTGTCTTTTTGAATTTCCAAATAAATTTTCTCCAGACCCACGGCAGTTATCAGACCAAAACATTTTTCAAACCCTTCACTGTCCGGAATGCCTGCAGAGTGACATGTGCACAGTCATCATTCTTATAATACAGCTTTACAAGCAGAGCATGATCATGCATTAAGACAGTCATGGCGAACATCACAGACGTGAAAGGAGGAAAAGCCATGTACCCGGCATGTTTATACCAGCTTCAATGGGTCATGTGCTTGCCAGGCATTTTCATTTATGTATTATGACCCATAGAGCACCTTCTATTGATCAGTTGTCACACTATTTTTTTTCTTCTGCCATATGTTTTCCCCCTTCTCCCATAATACTCCGTTGCAATTTGATGTCATTCTGACCAGTGTTGTTATTTCCACCGTGTTTTGAAAGTTTAACTTTAATTATAATCACTATGTATATCTATATACATAATCTAAAACCCACTGTTAAAAACATGTCAAAGAGTACTTGGCATTGTTAACAAATATTAAGTTTTCTTCTGGTCCTGTTTTACTGGAAAGTGGAAGTAAAGATTGTTTAAATGCCTCTGCGCACTCTAGTGTTAGTCTAATCTTGTCTTTTCAGTCACTACAGGTGTTATCCATAGGGGGACTCAAGTGTATTTCTAGATTCTACACTTAATACTGGCTCTAGAAACTTTCTGAGTAATTTTTTTTCTTGGCATCCTGTAGATTTGTTATTTCCATTTTATGCACAATATTTCAATAACCAACCCAACCATCTTCTTTGGGTGCTGTAAGTTTCACACAGTGTGAGACCAACAATAGTTCATGGCCTACTTGAGTCCAGGCAGCAAGCAGACAGAGCAGCAAATGTTGCAGCACCTGAAGAAGTTGGCTGACTCGGTCATCAATATATAAACTGGAAACAATAACTCAACAGAAAACCCAGAATCTCACTATTAATCGAGTTACCAATCTTTGGATCACTTTGAAACCTTATCAAATCTGAATGAATATTAGTGCAGAGTGTTTCAGATAGAGCGTTTAAGATAGTATAAGATTATAGAAAACTGCATTTTCTGTAGAAAATCTGAAGTTACTGTTAATATTGCCTGCTGGATTATTAATATACGACATGAACAGCAAGAGTCTCTATACATCTCTCTGAGGGTATGCTTGTTGCTACTTCCTCATCTTTTGATGACTATACATCCAAGTTAACATACTCTTTCCTCCTTATCAAGGAATCCTCAATCCAGTCACAAAGTTTGTTTCATACTTCATATGATAATACTTCTGTTAATAATGTTCTTTTGATACACAGTCAAACGATTTTTGGAAATCTGTAAGTATTGCATTTTTATGATGGTGTTTTTTGGCTTTCAGGTTGACATGTGTGAAAATATCGAGTTGGGTCTTGCATGACTGAAGCTTTTGGAATACATACTCGGTGGCATATAGGAGCTCATTCTCATTGAGATACCTCATTGTGTTTTATCTAAGAATCAAACCAACCTTTGGGTGAAACCAACCTTTTGGTTAATGACAGTTTTACTTTTCTTTAACATGTATGCTGCGTAAAATTATGAAGTTAGCTTTCGTGCTGCAAAACTGCTGTGTATTTGCATGCTTCAATGTTACATATATACCACATCAATGGATGTCCAAACCAAATGAGGTTCATGGCCCTTTATGATCCACACTTTGATTTACAAGCAATCATTATTAAGATTTAATACTGTTTGCAAGATATGTTTGGTGATATATTTTTTTGAAAGATGAGAAAAACCTGTAACAAATTTTGGTGTCACAATGACATGCTAATAGTTCTACTTAAGTACATTCAGTGTGATTGATTTTCATTTGAAGCAAAGCCATATTAGTGTTGTGTACAGTTTGTTTTTTATCACTTTACCAGCCTACAGTCTGTGGACACACACTTTCTTCTCCAATCCCATAGAAATTTGGGGTTATTTATTGAGGCAAGATATTGAAAATTGTGAAACGGCAATGTAGCACACTGCGATTTTCAATGGGTATCATCCCTGTTTACAGTTTTTTGATTATTAAACTTTTAGATTGCTTGGCTTGTCCTTACCTTCAGCAGACAAAATAGTAAGTACTTTTGATAAGCACATATAAAACAACAGAAATTATCCCATCTCTTGGAACTAGGGGAACAGGATCGGTAATCGGGATATAGAAAACTTTTCCCATATATGTCGTAGCTCGTATATATACTTGACACTGAGTCCATACAGAATGAAGTATACGAACTATCGATGTCGCAGAACTATTAGTTCTGTCAGAAGTGGTTACCATTTTATCTCTTGAAGGCCAGCCATTTAGTCTCCATATAATCCTATGGTTTTCTCAAATGAATTCTCCATTTGATATAATTATGAAGTTGTCATTTTAACGCCATAGATTTGTGACATAGTAAGTTGAAACTATTCCATCTCTTACTACTTCAACTCCTGTTAATACCTATTGTTTTTCTTTATCCCTTTGCTTATTTCTCAAATCTTGTACATTTTCTAAGTAGCACACATATGGGAGTTATTTCAATATTTCAAAACATTAACTATACTATTTCCCATGTAGATTCATTATTCAGGGTAATAATTTTGATGTGCTGGTTCTACTGCTGCACATATTTTTACTGAGAAATAGTTTAACTAAAAGCTATGCTTAATTGAAAATCCTAGCTTATTATGTATTAATAAAAAAAATTGTGAGCTAATTAGTATATCTGGGCGTAGTTACACCACCAGTTATAAACACTGGCAGTTCAATTTTCAAATGATGTACTTCAGATTCTGTGAAACTAATTAATGAGATAATTAATATTCAGTTTCAGAAGTAGCTACAGTTTCTGTTATAGATTTTGCCTATATGATTTTTAAATTCCAACCTTTGCCATTATATTTTTGTAAACCTTAATTTTATGCACATGATTACATATTTCATTAATTGATTAAGTCATTAATTAATATTTCTGCACATTTTTCAATATGGCATTTGTACTCATAAGTTGGGTTTCCTTATATGGATGCATAAAATGATTCAGTAAGCTTTTTTAAATTCCTAAACCACCAAATTTTACAGAAATTTTTATCAATATGTATAGCCCACCCCAAATAACAAAATCTAATATAGTCATTTTTCAGATGATTGTGCAGTTTCTGACATAACAATTTGTTCATATGCTCATCTGTAACTAGTCAGATGTCATTCAAACTTGGCAGTCTGCACCAAGTCCCTGTTGAATTAACAACTTTGTTGAGTTCTGTCTCCAGTGTTTGCTCATACAATAGGTAAGCAGAATTTGTTCACAAGAATATTGTAGTGGAACATGACATTTTGTTATGAAATGCCATGGTGCGCTCTTCACATGAATGTAGAGAGAAAAACTATTCTTTTAATATAACTGAACTAGACTGGAGCGAAACACAGTCACCAGACTTCTGTTTATGCAGAGCCAAGAATATATGCAGGAGTTGCACCTCCCATGGGCATTAGTTATGAACAGAAGTCGTCAATTGCTGTGGTGGACCTGTTATTTCTTGCAGCTGCTGAGGGAAGGTGTTATGATAGACTGCCAAGGAATAACCAAAGAGCCTGCATTAGCAATGAACATTATGTAAAATGTAATTCACTTACTCTATTATATACAGACAGGGGGAGCCTGGTGCTCATTGTAAAGTACTTTGTATTAATGGTTAATTTGACAGTATGTAGTTGAAATGATGGAACTCTGGTTGTGAATGCTTTACATTATCTGAGGAGAGAAATGAGCTCTTTTTTCCTGCTAATTCCTGAAATCTGTGGGGAAGATGATCTGAGCATGGTGAAGAAGATTATTGGCTGGGACTGAGTAGCAAGACCAGCTGTACAAGATAAAGTTATAGACAACCATAGTATCCATAAGATATTACGAGGGCTATTTGGGAAGTTCTTGGAACAGAATAGAAAAAATTACTTACATCACGGAAACTTTTTTATTTTTCAATGTAGTCTCCTTGTAGATTAATGCACTTGGTCCAATGATGTTCCAGTACTTTGATCCCATCTCAAACATGAGTTTCCTCCAGGTCTGCAAAATAGTTGTCAACTCCAGCTCTCAATTCTTTGTTTGAAGTGAATCTTTGTCCACCAAGAAAAATTTTCAGTTTTTGGAAGAGATGGAAGTCTCACAGAGCCATATCAGGCGAATAAGTTGGGTGTGGCAACAATCCGTACCTTAATTCGTGTAATTTTGCCATGGCGACGGATGTGTGAGAACACGTGTCAAGAGTCGTGGCACCCATATTGCATATAATTTTTCATTTCTAATTCTTCAGTTAAAATGTGATATACCCTTTCAAATGACACCTGGCAAGCGTGTGCAATTTCATGCACTTTAAATTGGTGATCCTCCATAACCATTTTGTGCACTTTTGCAATGATTTCTGGGTTAGTGACACATCTTGGCCGACCATTCCACAGATCATCATCTAAGCTCTCCTTACCAAATTTAAATTCATCTGTCCACTTGGGAACAGTTGAATATGAAGGAGCAGAGTCCCCCAGTGTATTCTGGAAATTGGCATGAATGTCCTTTGCTTTCGTACCTTTCTTTACTAAGTACTTAATAACTGACATCTCGTTGAACTGCCGGTGGTCTGCATTTTTCTAACACAATATTTCGACATTGTACCTCGGCATCTTCATCAGGTGCTTTCTGTGAAGCACCTGATGAAGACAAGGAGGTATGACATCGAAATATTGTGTTAGAAAAATGCAGACCACCGGCAGTCCATATGATTCAAGGCGACGTCACAAAATCACCAGGAAAGTCTAAGAAATTACTTAATCACTGCTCGAATCTCGATTTCATCCATCTTCGCAAATCACTACGTGGGAACAACAACAGAGCCACGTCACCACCACAGCTCTCTTCCGAGAGCACAGACGTGGCATGTGTTTACGGGCAACAGCGAATAATTCGTTGCGCTGGTACTGATCTCTCGCGGATATTCCGAGAACTTTTCAAACAACTCTTGTAGCAATCAACTTGAATTTACAAAAGTCCTATGCTATTCCAGGAGGACATATGTAACTGGTAGGTTTGATGTCTCCCTGTGAACACTAGGCACACAACCATTAAAGCCAGGACTGAGTGAAGCCAAGAAAAAGAGACAAATATTGAAGAAGTATGTGTTGCCAGGGGAAACAACAGCAAATGGTTATGGAACAATAAGGCTTATAGAAGAACACTCGTTATTCAGTGCCACTGAAGAAATTGTTAAAATATGAAAAAGAAGATATCTGCCAAGGTTTGTGTAAGAAAAGGAAGAAAACTTACAAAAGCAAATGTTCCGCCGCTACAATGTTGTGCATGTGTGAGAAAATATAAGTACAAGGCACTTGCATTACAGAGGGGAAGCAAAAGCGAACAATACATAGTGTGGTTGACTACAATAACTGGGACCACTGCTACAATATTCTGCATGTGGGAGAAAATACAAATTTGAAGGGCGTGGAAGAATTTTGGCAATTTTGTAGGAGCCAATGCACATCACATTGCTGATCCACAACACACATTGTTTACAGTGCTGGACAGTCATGTGACATTGTGTAATCATTGGCAGCCCAGCAGCAGCATGGCGCAGTTGTTCAACACAACACAGCCCCAAAGCTATCACAGTTCATCCCAAGCATGCTGTTTCATCAGCGGGTGAGCTGATGTTATTACAATTTAAAGCATTATTTCTTTGTGATGTGGTAAAAGGACACTAGAATAACTAGCTAGTAAGTAAATTCCAGAAAAGGAGAGAGGCACACTTTTGTCAAATCACAAGGTCTGTCAATGGCAAGAATAAACGACATAACAGTAGGTCAAGAAATGATAAACCCAAGAAATTTGTTAACAAAGGAATAAACAGAAGAGGTGGGAAGTGGAGAACGTCCTGGAGAGGGGGCCGGGATTTGGAGTGTGTCAATGTAAGATCAAGCCCATATGTTGGCAAGCTCATAGCATTTACACATACACAACCTGTGAAGGAATGGTTATTAAAGGAAGAAGAGCAGAATGAGACTAATGAGAATAGTAAACCCATATTAATAGAAGACATAAATAATCATAAAATTCATCTACATCTACATGGATACTCAGCAAATCACATTTAAATGCCTGGCACGGGGTCCATTGAACAATCTTCACAATTCTCTATTATTCCACTCTTGTATAGAGTGCAGAAAGAACAAACGTCTGTGTCTTTTCGTGCAAGCTCTGATTTCCCTTATTTTATCATGATCATTTCTCCCTATGTAGGTTGACGCCAACAAAATATTTTTGCATTCAAAGGAGAAAGTTGGTGATTGGAATTTCGTGAGAACATTCCTCCACAATGAAAAATGCCTTTTTTAAAATGATGCCCATCCAAAATCCTGTATCATTCCAGTGACACTCTCTCCCTTATTTCGCAATAATACAAAAAGTGCTGTCCTTCTTTGAACTTTTTCAATTTACTCCATCAGTCCTATCTAGCAAGGATCCCACACTGCACAGCAGTATTCTACATGAGTACAGACAAAATAAAATGGCTGAACACACATAAAAGTAAGTAAAATTGAATATAGGTGCGAAATGTTGTGAAAAACTAAATTACATTCAGGTTAACACCTAACAAAATATTGCATCAACATTGTTTGGTTGCAGATGACAAGCAAACTGTAATAAGTAATAGACAAGTGGTCCTGAAAAACCATGCAAACCAAGTGTAAAGGTATTAACAGGAAGAAATGAATTATTTGTTTGAACTAAATATCCACATATTTTTGTAATCAAGTAGTAAAAATGTTCACATTACAGACTAAATAAAGCTGAAGCCTACTGATGATGGCACAGCTAAAACATGTGTGGAAAGTAGAAAAAACGGTGTTTTGCATATCAGCCAGACTTTACACCCAACTCTTCTAGGTAGTTTGTAATGTTCAAACACAATATTTGCTCCAGAGTCCTAATGCATATCAACGTTAATGATATGGGACTGTAATTTAGTGGATTACTTCTACTACCTTTCTTTAATGGTGTGACCTGTGCAACTTTTCAGTCTTTGGGTGTGGATCTTTCATTGAGCACGCAGTTGTATATGATTTTTAAGTATGGAGCTATTGCATCAGCATACTCTGAAAGGAACCTAATTGATATACAGTCTGGACTAGAAGAGAAGGTTTTATTAAGTTACTTCAGTACTCCAAAGCTATCTAGTTCTATGTTACTCATGTTTGTAGCTGTTCTTGATTCTGGAATATTTACTTCGTCATCTTTGGTGAAGGAATTTTGGAAGGCTGTGTTTAGTAACTTTGCTTTGGCAGCACTTTCTCTGATACTGTCTCCATTGCTATCACGCGAGGCGGCATTGATTGTGTCTTGCTGTTATACTTCACATACAACCAGAATCTCTTTAGATTTATTGCCAGTTTTTGAGACAAAGTTTCATTGTGGAAACTATTATCAGCATCTTGCATTGAAGTCTGCTCTAAATTTTAAGCTTCTGTAAAAAATTGCCAATCTTGGAGATTTTGTGACTTTAAATTTGGCATGTTTTTTTCTGTTGTTTCTGCAACAGTATTCTGACCAGTTTTGTTTACCATGGGGTGTTAAATTTATTTGGTATAAATCTCTCAATTGCTGTCAATACTATTTCTTTGAATTCAAGCCACATGTGGTCTACATTTACATTGTTAATTTGGGAGGAATGGAGATTGTCTCTCAGGAAGGTGTCAAGTGAATTTCTATCTGCTTTTTAAAATAGGTATATTTTTTGTTCATTTTTGGAGGATTTGGGGGTTACAATACTCAAACTTGCTATGACAACCCTGTGTTCACTAATCCCTGTACCCATTTTGATGCTCATTATTAACTCAGGATTATTTGTTGTTAAGAGGTCAAGTGAGTTTCCACAATTGTTTACTATTTGTGTGGGCTCATGAAGTAACTGCTCGTAATAATTTTCAGAGAATGTATTTATAACAATTTTGGATGATGTTTTATGCATACCTCTAGATTTAAACATGTATTTTTGTCAACATATTGAGCGTAAATTAAACTCCCACCAACTATAATTTTATGAGTTGGGTATGTGTTTGAAATGAAACTCAAGTTTTCTTTGAATCTTTCAGCAATTGTATCATTCGAATTGGGAGGTCAGTAAAAGGATCCAATTATTGTTTTATTCTGGTTGCCAAGAATGACTTCTGCTCGTACTAATTCACAGGAACTATGTACTTCAATTTCACGACAAGATAAACTACTTCTAAGAGCAACAAACACACCACCATCAACTGTGTTTAGCCTATCCTTTTGGAACACCTTTATGTTCTTCACAAAAAATTTGTCTGAACTTATCTCCAGCATTAGCCAGCTTTCAGTGCATATAATAATTTGAGCATCAGTGCTTTGTATTAGCACTTGGAGCTCTGGTACTTCCCCAACACATCTATGACAGTTTACGACTGTTATGCCGATCATTCCTCTATCTACATTATTCCTGAGTTTGGCCTGCACCCTCTGTGGCTGAAGCCCTGTTTGTGTTTTCCTATGACCCTCTAACCTCAAAAGCCACCCAGTCCAAGCCACACAGCCCCTGCTACCTGCTTTGCCACCTCCTGTGTGTCGTGGGCTCCTGACCTTTTCAGCGGAACCTGAAACCCAACCACCCTATAGCGTAAGTCAAGGAATCTGTAGCCTACATGATCGCAGAACTGTCTGAGCCTCTGATTCGGACCCTCCACTTGGCTCTGTACCAGAGGTCCACAATTGGTCTTGTCAACTATGCTGCTAATGGTCAGCTCTGCTTTCCTCTTGCAAGCACGACTGGCAGCCTTTACCTCTTCTGTTAGCTGCTTGAAACCACAGAGAATCTCTTCTAATCCAAAGTGACACATGTTATTGGTACCGATGTGAGTTACCACCTCCAGTTGGCTGCACTCTGTGCTCTTCATGACACCCGGAAGGACCCGTTCCATGTCTGGAATGACTCCACCTGGTATGCACATGGAGTGCACATTGGCTTTCTTCCCCTTCTTGGTGGCCATGTACCTAAGTGGCCCCATACGATACCTAACATTGGAGCTCCCAATTATCAATAATCCCACACTCTGTGATTGCCTGGACCTTACAGGTTGAGAGGTTTCCTCTGAAACAGGACAGGTGACTGCATCTGGTGTGACAGTGTTAGCCACAGTCAGAACCTGGAGCCTGTTTGATTAACTGGGGAGGCCTTATGTGCAGCCCTCTGGGAAGTCTTTCACCACCTTCCATGCCACCTCCCACTTAACCACAGGGAATGGGTGTGAGAAGTAACTGGGCTGGCCACCGGTGAGGACCGATCGGAGGACTCGGATTTGCTGGACGTCTGTTGGATCGCCACAGCTGGCCGACAACAGTGGTGCCCATCCACTGCAGCTTCAAGCTGTGTAACTAAAGCCATCAGAGCCTGGAACTGAGAGTTAAGTGTCACAAACTCGGCTCACAACCGCACACAACAATCGCAGTCCCTATCCATACTAAGGACCAATGTCTACATAGATTCAGGCAGCGAAATTTCACTTGTATCTGGATCTTTGCTAGAGATTTCAAAACAAAGAGCGATGTATTCCACACTAGCAGTGACTAGAATGTTGTTGTTGTTGGCATTACTGGAACAAAAGTTTACCTTCTGAGTCGTACCAAATTGTACATACAATTGCTACTTGATATTAACTGCTTCTAGCATATAGAGTAATACTAGACTTTCCCACAAAAGAGTTAAGATGTAAATATGATAATGGTAACTATATAATACCATTTAAGAACCAGAACTTGGTGGGCAGGAAGAATTATGATACGTTTAATCGCCACATTGAAAACAATAAATTCAGAGAATCAGACTAGTTCCCAAGATGTATTGCAGACATATTCAAATGGAAGCTTATGAATAGATTTGTTAACTAATTCTCAGAAAGAAGAGTTGTTTAAGATACTGATACAATATGAAAAAGTATTTTCAGATAAACCACGAATACTGAGAGATTACACAGTAGTTAAAAGATAAAGAACAAGGCATCCTTCTTTTGCAAAACATATCCAGTGCCCTTGAGTACACGACCAGCAGTACAAGAAGAGAGAGATAAAATGATTGAAAATAATATTTTGGAACATAGCCTTAGTGTTTAAAATAATCTATTGGTGGTGGTATGTAAAGCTACAGGAGGAGTTCATTCAGTGCTCAATACTCGAACACTAAAGAAACATACGAAACGGAAAGACACTGAATGGTTAGTACTGACGAAATTTTAACAAAATCGAAACAATAGAGATATTTTAGTTCAGTGGACCTGACTGTGGTGTACTTGCAGGTAAAACTTGATGAAGCTTCTATGCAGTTTATAGCCTTTTTGTATGAAGGTAAGTCCTATCAGTTTAAGGTTATGCCATTTGGTCTGAACATTCCAGTAACAGTATTCATTAGAACTTCAGACATGGTGGTAGGAGAGGAACTCTTACAGGCTCTAAACATATATGTGGAATAAATACGGTTGGTATCCAGAACTTGGGAGGAGCATTGCACTCTATTTACAACAATTTTGGACAGATTTTACACAAAAGGCATTACAATTAAGTTTTATAAATCACATTTCAGCAGAGGAGAGTTAAAATTTTTACATCTGGTAGGGGTAAATGGAATACAAGCTTATCCAGAGTGGATTCATGCAATCTAAGATTGTTCAGAACCCCAGAATGTAATACAATTAAAATCATTCCTTGGATTAGTAGGGTTTTTCCCACCATTATATTCGTGGGCAGTCTATGAATGACCCATGTTTGTTAAGGATTCTTAAGCAAAGGTAAAAATGGGTTTGAAGATATGCAGAGTCAGAAGCTTTTAGCAACATTAAATTAGCATTAGTGAATGCATCTGTTTTGAAACATCCATGTACCAATTAACCATTTAAGTTTAGTACCGATCCTTTGGAATATGGAGAGGCTTGTGAACTGTTTCAAGATGAATGGGATCATACTACAGGTGACAGTAGCATTTGCCAGTGGAGCTTTGACCAAACATGGGTTGAATTATACAGCAACAGAGAAAGTTATTAGCCATCACCTGAAGCACACAAAAGTTTCAGACTTTGATACGGGGTACCAAAGTAGTTGTGTATACTGATTATCAAGCTCTAGCATTTCTCATGATATGGTGGGTGTTATCCTTACAAGAGTACCAGATTGAAATTAATTACATAAATTGTTCACAAAATGTGGTTCCTGATGCCCTATCACATCTTCCATTGGGAATGAATGGTATGGTAAGGATGGAAGTTTCTGGAGTAACTTAAAGTACAGTTTTTTTTTTTTTTTTTTTTAAATTAAGTTACACTAAAGTGAAGTATGGAATTTAGCAATATGCATAAAGAAGAATGTAGCCGACACACCATATTTTAATGATAAGTGGTCTGTAGCTAAACAAGATTTAACCTCAGATGGTATAATGTCAGAGTTGATGATTCATAAAGATGTGTTATTATGGAAAATGAAGAGAGTAAAGTTCAAATGAAACTATGTATACCTGTCAAACTAGAATTAGACCTCATTATATTTATTCACAAAGCATATGGACACTTTGGAGAATGGAAGTGCATAAAGCATATGGTCAAATTGTATTGTTTTAAGAATTTAAGTAGAAAAGTATTACCAGTAATAAGAACCTGTGAAGTATGCCTAAAGGTGAAGTAAGACAATATCCTACAACGCCTAAAGGGACTTCATGACCTTCTGCAGTGGATTTTTTTCGGTCAACTTCCAGCAGAAGTGGATGGAGTAACATAAATATTTGTGCTAGTAGAGTGCTGGTCCAAATATCTTAAGCTCTGTTGTATCAAATGTGCAAGTGCTGAAACAGTAATTCGCTGTGTGAAGGAGTATTTCATAGATGTGGGAAAACCATGCAGATTGTTGAATGACAATAGTCCACAATTTATCAGTCAGGCATTTAAAGAATTTTCAGCCTGGCAACAAATAAAACATATAGCTGTTTCCAAATGTCACCTGCAAGTAATATCTGTGATTGAATAATGAAGGAGATTTTGCATCTTTGCGGGCATATTGTTCTAGTATACATTCATCTTGGGCACAATTAATTTCTGAATTTCATGTACTATACATACATCTTGGGCACAATTAATTTCTGAATTTCATGTACGGACAAATGAATTACTACACATGACAAGGATTATCACATGCAAAAGTAATGAATAAACCTTTCATAGGAGAACCATTGTTAAACATATTTAATTGGTCCAAAAGGGAAGAATTAACTGTAGATGAACTATAGAGACAAGTAGAAGATAACCTACAATATAATATGCAGCAACACATGCGGCAACAGAACAATACTGCCCAGGTACCAGAATTCAAAATTGGTGATTTGTTTTTAATATGTGATCATCATTTAAGTTCTAATGTGTAAAGAGAGACAAGTAAATTTCTTTCCTAAATACATGGAACCATATTGATTAAATGGTATACCACATCCTATATACCACATCCTAAAACATCATTCTAAAGCATATTTCTTACTACATCCAGAAAATGGTAAAGAAAAGGAATTATATAATGTAGAAATGGTGAAATGATTTCAGCCCAGAGTGTAACTACCTGATCTACATTAATATGGTATCATTATAACTAATGTTAAATGTTATCTGTTTAGAATAAGTACATATAAATCAATGAAAATAAAAATAATCACCAAGAAGTTTTCTTTGTGGTAAACAAAAGACAATAGATGACATGGCATAAAGGACCCTAAGATTAATGATCTCTCTCTCTCTCTCTCTCTCTCTCTCTCTCTCTCTCTCTCTCTCTCTCTCTCTCTCTCTCACACACACACACACACACACACACACACACACACACACACACACACACACACACACACATTGGTAACCAGGAGGATCAAAGGATATCAGGAAATATATTAGCCTGATATGTTTTTTGGATGGCGGGATGCAGTACCATAATATTCTTTTCTTATAAAGCAATAGATAACTAGCTAACACTGAAGAGGTACAGTGATTACAGGTAAAAAGGGGATGTGATAGAAACAGATAGAAGTATGCATAAAATACAAGGAGGATTTTCTGGTTTACGTTACTGCTGTTGGTGAATGACGCTTCGTTGCTAAATAGAAGATGTGCAAAAAATTGTCATCGTCCTGTATTTTCTCTTGTGCCCAGTAGCAGAACTGCATATGATGTTCAAAGTCATCACCATGCAATTCGTGGTGCATAGAAATATGGTACGGGTACAATCAATGTTGATATAGCAAACACCGACGTTTCTGAGATTCCGATTCTCACACAATTTGTCTGCTACTGATGTACGGATTGGTTGTGACAGCAGCTAAAACACCTACTATGGCATCATCATTTGTTGCAGGTCATGGTTGACATTTCACATGTGGCTGAACACTTCCTGTTTCCTTAAATAACCTAAATATCCAGTGAACGGTGCGGACCCTTGGATGATGCCATCCAGGATACCGTAGCAGCATACATAGGACACACCCACTGGGCATTTTGATAACAATAGCCACACATCAACACGATATTGACCTTTTCCGCAATTGCTAAACGGTCCATTTTAACACGGGTAATGTATCACGAAGCAAATACCATCTGCTCTGGCAGAATGTTACGTGATACCACGTACTTATACGTTTGTGACTATTGCAGCACCGTCTATCACAAAGTGAAAAAAGTGGTCCAACTAAAACATTCAAATTTCTTTACGTACTACATGAATAAGTAATAAAAAATGGGGGTTCCTGTTTAAAAAAATG
Source organism: Schistocerca gregaria (assembly GCF_023897955.1). NCBI lineage: Eukaryota > Metazoa > Arthropoda > Insecta > Orthoptera > Acrididae > Schistocerca > Schistocerca gregaria. The sequence goes on from NC_064920.1 coordinate 948,446,047, forward strand.
CAGTTGATATCTGTTTGACCTATGGCAATGCCATCTAGCGGGCCAACCATAGCGCCATCTGGTTTTCCCCTTCAAGCTAGACGAGTTTCGTTCTTTGTAGTTTTTTTGTTTGATGCTTATTTCATGAGATATTTATCAATAGACCACCCTGTATAATAAGATGAAAGCACTATGTATTTGTTAGAAATCTAGAGGTAAGAAATGATCAGAAACCATTAAATTTTATGTTGAAGAACCTGGTAAAGAGACTGGATTCTTGAGTAATAAAAATTTTAAATGGTAGAAGTAATTTTTTTGGAATTTTTTGTCTAAAACATTTGACTGTGTAGATCACAAAATTCTGCTTACAGAGGCTGAGGACTATGGCTTATATGGTAAAGTTGGGATGTGGCTCAGACCATATCTAGATGGTAGAAGGCAGGAGGTAGCATTGAATAATTGTGCAACGGCACCTACCTGCTCTGACTGGGGCACAGTGAAATATGGAGTACCACAGGGCTGCGTGGGATTAGCCGAGTGGTCTAGGCGCTGCAGTCATGGACTATGCGGCTGGTCCTGGCGGAGATTCAAGTCCTCACTTGGGCATGGATGTGTGAGTGTTTGTCCTTAGGATAATTTAGGTTACTTGGTGTGCAAACTTACGGACTGATGACCTTAGCAGTTAAGTCCCATAAGATTTCACACACATTTTAACATTTGAGTACCACGGGGGTCAGTGCTTAGTCCCTCATTTTTCCTAATCTTTGACAATGATCTGCCCTGGTGTATGGCACAAAAACCACACTTCACCTATTTGCAGATGACACAACCATTATGATCGAGAAATTATCAGACTGCAGTGTAGAGAACTCTGTAACCACTATATTTAAAGAAGCTCTAGATTGGTTCACTTCCAATAGTCTGCCCATCAATGTTGTTGTTGTCTTCAGTCCTGAGACTAGTTTGATGCAGCTCTCCATGCTCCTCTATCCCGTGCAAGCTTCTTCACCTCCCAGTACTTACTGCAACCTACATCCTTCTGAATCTGCTTAGTGTATTCATCTCTTGGTCTCCCTCTACTATTTTTACCCTCCACACTGCCCTCCAATGCTATATTTGTGATCCCTTGATGCCTCAGAACATGTCCTACCAAACCAGTCCCTTCTTCTTGTCAAGTTGTATCACAAACTCCTCTTCTCCCCAATTCTATTCAAAACCACCTCATTAGTTATATGATCTACCCATCTAATCTTCAGCATTCTTATGTAGCACCACATTTCAAAAGCTTCTATTCTCTTCTTGTCCAAACTATTTATCATCCATGTTTCACTTCCATTCATGGCTACACTCCATACAAATACTTTCAGAAACGATTTCCTGACACTTAAATCAATACTCGATGTTAACAAATTTCTCTTCTTCAGAAATGCTTCCCTTGCCATTGCCAGTCTACGTTTTATATCCTCTCTACTTCAACCATCATCAGTTATTTTGCTCTCCAAATAGCAAAACTCCTTTACTACTTTAAGTGTCTCATTTCCTAATCTAATTCCCTCAGCATCACCCGACTTAATTCGACTACATTCCATTATCCTCATTTTGCTTTTGTTGATGTTCATCTTATATCCTCCTTTCAAGACACTGTCCATTCCATTCAACTGCTCTTCCAAGTCCTTTGCTGTCTCTGACAGAATTACAATGTCATCGGCGAACCTCAACATTTTTATTTCTTCATCATGGATTTTAATACCTACTCCGAACTTTTCTTTTGTTTCCTTTACTGCTTGCTCAATATACAGATTGAATAACATCGAGGATAGGCTACAACCTTGTCTCACTTCCTTCCCAACCGCTGCTTCCCTTTAATGCCCCTCGACTCTTATAACTGTCATCTGGTTTCTGTACAAATTTAAAATAGCCTTTCACTCCCAGTATTTTAACCCTGCCATCTTTAGAATTTGAAAGAGAGTATTACAGTCAACATTTCCAAAAGCTTTCTCTATGTCTACAAATGCTAGAAATGTAGGTTTGCCTATTTTCTAAGATAAGTCGTAGGGTCAGTTTGCCTCACGTGTTCCAAAATTTCTGCGGAATCCAAACTGATCTTCCCCGAGGTCGGCTTCTAGCAGTTTTTCCATTTGTCTGTAAAGAATTCGCATTAGTATTTTTCAGCTGTGACTTATTAAACTGATGGTTCAGTAATTTTCACATCGGTCAACACCTGCTTTCTTTGGGATTGGAATTATTATATTCTTCTTGAAGTCTGAGGGTATTTCGCCTGTCTCATACATCTTGCTCACCAGATGGTAGAGTTTTGTCAGGACTGGCTCTCCCAAGGCCGTCAGTAGTTCTAATGGAATGTTGTCTACTCCCGGGGCCTTGTTTCAACTCAGGTCTTTCAGTGCTCTGTCAAACTCTTCACGCAGTATCATATCTCCCATTTCATCTTCATCTACATCCTCTTCCATTTCCATAATATTGTCCTCAAGTACATCGCCCTTGTGTAGACCCTCTATGTACTCCTTCCACCTTTCTGCTTTCCCTTCTTTTTTTAGAACTGGGTTTCCATCTGAGTTCTTGATATTCATACAAGTGGTTCTCTTTTCTCCAAAGGTCTCTTTAATTTTCTTGTAGGCAGTATCTATCTTACCCCTAGTGAGATAATCCTCTACATCCTTACATTTGTCCACTGGCCATCCCTGCTTAGCCATTTTAAGGTCTCTTTAATGTTCCTGTAGGCAGTATCTATCTTACCCCTAGTGAGATAAGCCTCTACATCCTTACATTTGTCCACTGGCCATCCCTGCTTAGCCATTTTGCACTTCCTATCGATCTCATTTTTGAGACGCTTGTATTCCTTGTTGTCTGCTTCATTTACTGCATTTTTATATTTTCTCCTTTCCTCAATTAAATTCAATGTTTCTTCTGTTACCCAAGGATTTCTACTAGCCCTTGTCTTTTTACCGACTTGATCTTCTGCTGCCTTCACTACTTCATCCCTCGGAGCTACCCATTCTTCTTCTACTGTATTTCTTTCCCCCATTCCTGTCAATTGTCTCCTTATGCTCTCCCTGAAACTCTGTACAACCACTGGTTCTTTCAGTTTATCCAGGTCCCATCTCCTTAAATTCCCACCTTTTTGCGGTTTCTTCAGTTTTGATCTACAGTTCATAACCAATAAATTGTGGTCAGAGTCCACATCTGCCCCTGGAAATGTCTTACAATTTAAAACCTGGGTCCTAAATCTCTGTCTTGCCATTATATAATCTATCTGATACCTTTTAGTATCTCCAGGATGCTTCCATGTATACAACGTTCTTTTATGATTCTTGAACCAAATGTTAGCTATGATTAAGTTATGCTCTGTGCAAAATTCTACCAGATGGTTTCGTCTTTCATTTCTCTCCTCGAATCCATGTTCACCCACTACATATCCTTCTCTCCCTTTTCCTACTCTCAAATTCCAGTAACCCATGACTATTAAATTTTCATCTCCCTTCACTACCTGAATAATTTCTTTTATCTCATCATACATTTCATCAATTTCTTCATCATCTGTAGAGCCAGCTGCCATATAAACTTGAACTACCATAGTAGGCATGGGCTTCGTGTCTATCTTGGCCACAATAAAGCGTTCACTATGCTGTTTGTAGTAGCTTACCTGCACTCCTATTTTTTTTTATTGATTATTAAACCTACTCCTGCATTACCCCTATTCGATTCTGTATTTATAACCTTGTATTCCACCTGACCAAAAGTCTTGTTCCTCCTGCTACCAAACTTCACTAATTCCCACTATATCTAACTTTAACCTATCCAGCTGGGGCTCTTCATCATGCCATGCCAATACATTGTTTCACTAATGTGCTTTCAGAACGATAATCATACAATGTACAGGGCCAACATTGTATATCATGATCATAATGCAAGAAAAAGGTCGATCTTCACAAAGATACTAAAAAAATCTCAGTGTGGTACAGAAAGGAGTACATTATGCAAGCACAAAAATATACAACTTCCTGTTTGTGTTAAATCAGTGACTGGAGATAAGACTAAATTCAAAAAATAGCTAAAACTTAATCTTTTGAATAGCTTCTTCTATTATTTACAGGAATTTTTTGACACTGTATAATAATCAGTGAAATGTGTGTAATTTTAATAATTCCTATAGGAAATGACTATGTAGTACTGTACATAAATTGTTGACAATGCTTTTTATATGCATTATATGGAAAGCCTTATAATATATTTGTGAAACCATCCTTACTACTACAATGTATTTTGTTATTTGAACACTTGAATATTGTGTATCAGTGCACTTATGATTTCGATTGTAAGTCTCATGACCATTTACATATGGTTATTACTTAATAGTCTGACAAGTTCTACATTCTAGTGATACACTCATATCAAAGATTCATGGAACTTGAAAATAAATAAATAAAAGAAACATAAAATACTGAACAGGGAATAATGGCAAAAATATAGAGTCCACATTACTATAATGGAAGGATAGTCTTGAACTAATAAAAAACAATGAAGTATATTTTAAATAACAGGAAATTTCTTTACGATAAATGTAGAAATCATGTAAGGTATTGTATGTGATATCTTTTATTCGAATCAAGGAATATGTAGTGTAACCTACGTTTTATTAGAAAATGCCATGGTTAACACTTAGGCTCTTCGAGAAATGGAAGATATTCACATGAATGTAGAAAGAAAAACTATTATTTTAAGTTAATTGAAGAAGAGTGGAGCAAAGCACAGTTGCTAGTCTTCTGTTTATGCAGAGCCAAGAATATATGCAGGAGGTGTGTACCTTCCATTGGCATTAGTGATGAATGGAAGTCTCCACTTGCTATGGTGGACATGTTATTCTGTGCAGCTGCTGTTGAAAGGTTTTATGGTGGACCACCATGTTAGCAATGGATGTTATGTAAAATGTAATGTAATTCATTTACTCTATTGTATACAGTGTAGACAGTAGAAGGAGCCTGGTGCTCATTGTAAAGTACATTGTATTAATGGTTAAGTTGATAATATATGGTTGAAATGATGGAACTGTGGTTATGCTTTACGTAATTTGAGGAGAGAAATGAGCTCTTTTTCCCAGCTAATTCACGAAATCTTTGGGGAAGAGGACCTGAGCATGATGAAGAAGATTGTTAGCTGGGACAGAATAGCAAGACCAGCTGTACAAGATAAAGTTATAGGTGACTGTAACATCCAGAGGATATTAGGAAACAAATTGACTCTACAAAATTTGTATCCTATTCCAGAAGGTCATACATAACTGGTAGGTTTGATGTCTCCCAGTGAGCACCAGACATGCAACAGTATGTGTATCAACATCCACAAAACCTCAGTAATGTTGATGTAAAAAAAAAAAACTTCCAAGTGATTTCTGTAACTTATGAGGTGAATATTTTGACTGAATCCTACTTTGGTTCATACAAAGGTTGGACTACCATTGTCATTAGAATAAGCAATTGTTGACAGTGGTGAATTTCGTTAAGGACTGAACTAAGTGAAGTATTGCAATGTAATTAATTTACTTTAGTGACTTGTTAGAGCTTCCACTGATTCTTGTACAGTTTTTTTGTTAACTTGTGCTTCAATGACTGTATAAACAAATGTAGTAATCGCCAGTATCCCACAATGCTGTGATCTTGTAAGATGGTCATGTGTTAATACGGAAATAAAAAGTGCCAACAATCAGTTTGCAAAAATCTGCAGACATTTTAAAAACTTGAAATGTGTTGATATAAGCAATATTGGATGTAGATTCCACACACAAGACAGACTTCACCTGAATGGCATGGGGAAAGAAATATCTGGTAAACCTGATAACCAAGGAAATTAAAAAATCGCCAAAATAAATTCAAACCCAAAATGATAACTGCATCAACATCGCCAGACTCCATAACAAAAGCACTTCAAAAAGAGGTAAAAGCATTAGAACCATCATCAGCACCAGCAAAGTATGTAAAAAAAGATGAAGTATTAACAGAAAGAACAGAGGACAGTGATTTGAACGACGAGACAACTACAGTTCCTCATTATCCAAATATTATTTTAGATGAAAACAAGAAAAACGAGAAGACTCCAAGTTCACAAGAAAGCACAGCAGTAGTAGCAGAACCAACATTTGAAGAGTCAGAAATAGCATCACCATCAGCAACACAGCAACAACAACAACAAAAATGGCAGTATCAAGTATGTTAGCAGCAGTACCAATTGCAGCAACAAGAAACTCAACACAGCCCAATGTACAGGTATGTCCCGAGAGGTGCAGGTAACATGTCCTTCTCAAGGATTTTTGGTATCTCACCAGGACACGGGAATGAATATGACAGTACAAAACGTAAATAAAATGGTAACCAGTTCTCATGATAGTCACCTACACATTTTAAGTCTAAACATTCAGTGCCTTCGAAATGAATCACTAGAACTTGAGGTAGCAATGAATGATGAAAACATTGATGGCGTGTGCATCATGGAGCATTAGTGCAGAACTTTTGAACTAATTATTTTTAATATTCAGCCATATACGTTGGTAAGTCAGTATTGTAGAAAAAATGCCCAAAACGGAGGTGTATGCATCTTTACTAAATCAAGTATCAGGTATAAAAGAAGGTGTGAAGCTGAATTTTTGAGTGTGGGAAAATCATTTTGAAGCAGCAGGGAAAAGTCATAGTCATAGCAATATACAAACCACCTACTGGGGACACAGACATATTCATTAATCAATTAGAAACACTGCTGAACATTCTTTTTACTGAAAGATCCACTGTAGTTGTCTGTGGAGATTTCAACAGAAATCTTGTGAATGAAAGTTGGCTAAAAATCAATTCTTAAATCTATTATGTAGTTTCAATCTGTTTCCACACATACATGAACCCACAAGGATAACATATAATACAAACAGTCGTATAGATAATACATTTTCAAATGTACAATCCACAGAAGTAGAAGTAGAAAATACTGATTGGGGATTATCAGACCATAATGCTCTTGTCCTCAAAATTCCTACAGTGCCACTGCAAGGAAAAAAGTGTACTTCATGTATAAAAGAAAATTTTCCACTGAAAACTGTGTAGAATTTACAAATATCCTAACTAGTGAGTCCTGGGCAGCAATGCTGTCCCTAAAAAATACGAATGATGCATATAACACTTTTTCTTCTATTTTCATGGGATATTTCGAAATATACTTTCCAATGGAGCTGTCACAGATCACATCACATCACAATACAAAGCCAAGTTCTTCAATCACAGTTAGCATCAAAATTTCCTGTGGAACTCTAAAGAGCCTAAATTCAAAATTGAAGACATCTACAGATCCACAGTTCATAGAATATGTTAAGTATTACAAGGGGATATATTGAAAAGTAAATGCCAAGGTAAAATTTTTGAGCAATGACAACTTAATAACAGTCTGATAACAAGTCAAACAAGAAAGAGATGTGAAGACCATGATATCATTCTCAAAAATACAGAAAATTTCAATATTAAAAAACAATATTTGGCAAATTCCATCAACAATTATTTCATAAATGCAACAACTTCATTTAGCTCGTAATTTAGAAACCAAGAAAAACCTGACTTTCCAAAAGCTGCTTGTAGCATGGGGATAGATCCAACAGATGAACATGAAGTGTTCAAAGTAATAAAAAGCTTGAAACCTAAAATGTGAGCAGGAGTAGATGATGTGCCTGTTTGTTTTATAACAATAGCTGCGCAAATCACAAGACCCTTGGCACACATAGCCAACTTATCATTTAGTGAAGGAGTGTTTCCAGAAAGGATGAAAATGTCAAAAGTGAAGCCATTATTCAAAAACAGTGACAACCATAAGGTAGAAAACTACCGGCCAATATCCCTCCTTCCAACATTTTCCAAAATAATAGAAAAATTAATGAAGCACGGAGTCAACAAATATCTAAATGGCCATAAGTTACTAAATAGAAATCAGCATGGCTTCCAGGCAGGTAAAAATACAGAAACAGCACTAATGTGCTGCACTGAACAAATAAAAATCTAGAAAAACACAACAGTGTCATAGGAATAAATTTAGATCTCCAAAGCATCTGACACCGTCAATCATGGCATTATTTTAGAAAAACTGGAAGCATTAGGTATTCATGGGACACGGAAAAAGTGGTTTGACTCATACCTACAAAACAGAGCACAGATTTTACAACTGATGTCACATTACTCTAACCACAAAATAAATTTAGTATCAGGTGCAAAAAAAAGTGGAAATAGGAGTGCCGCAAGGCAGTATTCCCTTATTGTTCCTTGCTTATGTAAATAACTTTCACACCTCAGATGGAGCAGCAAATGCCATACCATTCGCAGATGACGCTAGTGTCATAATAGGTGCACCAAAGCAAATGCTACTAACAACTACAGATCAAGTAATAAAGGATGTCCAAACTTGGTTCAGTGCAAACCAGTTGACATTTAATGCAAATAAAACAAATTATATGCAATTTGGGAAAATATGCCAAAATATAAATCTTGATCTGTTGTTGGGTGACAAGGCCATAGACAGAGTGGCATCAACAAAATTTCTGGGGATTCAAGTAGATGAAAATCTTAATTTTAATGATAGTGTAATGAAACTTGTGCAGAAACTTAACTCAGCCTGTTTTGCTTTTAGAATTATTGCTAATGTCTGTACTGGAGAGATTGCCAGGATGACATATTTTGGCTATTTTGAGTCTCTTGCAACATACGGAATAATATTTTGGGTTCCACCACTTGCTATCTGTTACAGAAGAGGGCTACCTGAATAATAACACACAGTCATCCACAGACTCAGTGCAAACTGTTATTCAACAAGTTTAAAGTTCTAACAATACCTTCCACAAATGTGCTTTATATCTTAGGGCCCACCTTGCAGATTTTCAGACAAATGCCAACTTGCATAACTACAGTACTTCAAATAGCACAGCATTCCATACTCAGTGAACAAAAAGAACACACACATGAAAGCATGTGAGCCATATTGATACAAAACTCTACAATATATAGCCAGCCAACATCAGAAAGTTAGAAGATGAAAACATGTTTAAAGTAGAATTTAAAGAATTTCTACTTGAACAATGTTTTTACGCGGTAAATGTTTACTTAGGCCAGTAAATTTTTCTGATAATGTTTATATTATGGCAAAACTGAAAACACTGTCTTTCATTCTCTAAAGTTTCTGTTAATTTTTTTAATCTGATGGACAGCTGTTGAGTGTGGTAAAATCTGTACTGAATTATTGTAGTGAATATAAGGGCTTTCTGTTTAAGGAAGGCAAAAGTAAAGCCTTAGGGCAAACAGACTATGCAGTTATAATACTGTTAGCATACATCTACAAAATGTTGTATTACTGTGTTTTGTATGACCAAGTATTATTCTTTGTACATTTTTGGTACAATTTTGTATGTATTATTCTTTGTACTATTTAATGTAAAATATTGTATGTTACTTTTGCACAAATTGTTTCCCATAAATTTACATATACTTTCGGACAACATCCATACAATAATTATTGTCTACAGATGGATAAATAAATGAATAAAATAAATAAATTTATTCAAAGAATTGTGCCACTGGCCTCTTGGTTGCTTGTGAGCACCAAACAAATTTTACTGAAAAGCAGGCCATATAATAGAACTCTGTGGTTAGTAAATGTGTGGAAAAGTGAAATAAAAATTGTGGTATTGTGTTGTGTACATTGTTGAGGAAGCACCATCTAGTACTCCAAGACAACAGACTGACATACTGCTGAAGAGGCGACAGAGGAGGGTCTGTGAAAATCATGGTGAACTTACAGTTTTGTGCACATGCAAGGAACTGAGTACAGTCAACACTGTATGCTTTGAAATGGGGACAGTGACAGTAAACAGCAAAACCATTTCATGTGACAAAAACTGTGCACAAACTGTGCACTGTGGTTTTAGGTTAATGTTGATAACAAAATTAATCACAACATTGCACACCTGAAAGTAGACAATGCTGTATGGAGAGGATTTCAGCCAGTCCACAATGAGGAGTTCAATGCCATTTTGGACCTAACAGCAGCATATGAGAAGATCTAGCTTAGAATCTAACAGTAAAAATTACAAACCACCATGGAAGTACAAATGAGCTGGTGCAGAACATATGAGCAGAAACCTAACTAGATAACGAATTTTGATGACAGCTGCAACTGGAGATAGGACAATTTAAAGGTAGAGTGTTTGTTATTATGTGTGCAACCAGCATTGACAAAAAGGGTGAACAAAAGTAAAGTGGACAGAAAAAGTATGGGTCAATGACATCAACTCAGTATTAAAGCTTTTTGCAGATGAGATAATAGTATAAACGGATGAAAAATATAGTGATCTTAAAAATTTGGAAGCGACTTTCAGAATATAAATAATAAACTAAGATACAATGCAATGTTGCATTTAAGAGGAAATAGATGAGTTTGCTGAAAGTGTGGGATCAAATTCAGACACTAGTGTAACAACTTGTGGGATAGTGGAGAAGAGTTAGAAAATTATATAATGAGGCAATGGAAGTTGAAGTTGTTAATTTTTGTCAGTCATTTTACTTGAATAGTGTAAAGCTGTTCTGAAATGATTTTCGATGCAAAGTAAATTGACACTATTGATATCGAAAAGGTTGGTTTAGCTTAAGTTGATGTTGCTGTTAATATTGATGTGTTTGATGATATTGAAACAAAATGTGTGCAAATAGTAAAAAGAAGTTTTTACAAAATGAGAAGGTTGAATGATTAGTAATTAAAAATAATAGTAATGTGATGCCAAATTAAATTGCAAATACAATCTAAAAACTGTACACTGTAATGTTCAGTTATTAACAAACAAAGTTGATGAAATAAATATACTCCTTAATAGTGAATGGGAAGATGTTTCAGTGTTATGTTTTTGCAAGCATTGGTTACAAAATGAATATTTTCAACACTTAAAAATATTGCATTTTAACCTTGCAAACTGCTTTTGTAGAATCGAATCAAAACATGAGGGAACATGTATGTATGTAAAAATAAAATGTAGATTATAAGAGTATAGCACCTGTTTGCAAACTTGGTTGTGAAAGAGACTGAAATCTCAGCTGTTGACTTAATGTCTGAAAAAACTATTATTTTATGTATGTATAGATCCCCTGTTAACAACATAAGTGTGGTTTTTTTTTTTTTTTTTTTTTTTTTTTCCCGAAACATTGGACCTTGCTTTAGGCAAACTTATGACAACTGGGAAAACAGTGATATTATGTGGTGATTTTAATACTGACTCTCTGAGCCATAGCCCTGACAGGGAACAGTTTTTAAATATTATAAAACCCTAGAATCTTTGTCTGACTGTTAGCTCCCCAACACATGTAACAAAAACTAGTGTCACTCTCCTTGATTAGGTATGTGTGAACATGGACAAGCGAGCACCACAAAACTTTGATCAGCTATAGTGACCACCTTTTGCAATTACTAACCATACCTGTGAATCAAATTTCAACCAGTATACAAAATATTATCCATAAAAGGATTTATAGTAGGAAAAATATTGAATACTTCCAGTATCTAATCAGCGAACAGTCTTGGAGGGAAGTATATGGTATGTCTATTACCAACGAAAAGATGGAAAATTTTTTGAACATTTTCAGTCATAACTTTCACATAGCTTTTCCACAAAGGAAAGTGATTTCTAAAAGCTCAGATAGATGAAACATGTCATAAAAGAGGCAAAAATTAAGGAAAATTACAAATATCTTATGAAGTCATCCAATAAAACTAAGTCTATGTGGAAAGCTGTGCAGGATATTACGGGGAAAAAGACTACTCACAAAAATATTGTGATATCACATGATCGCAAGAATGTCACTGACCCTAGGGCAGTTGCAAACAGTTTCAATTCTTATTATGCAACTGTTGCTGGAAAATTAGTGAAAGAAAAATTTGGAAATCCACCTAATACAACATGGAAAGAACTTTCATATGTTGAAATAAATAATATATCCATGTTCCTCAGTCCAATAAGCCCAACAGTGCTCCTAAATACCATTAATTCACTGAAGAGTAATTGTTTCAACTGATATTGATGATATTCCAGATTATATTATAAAAATAACAGCAAGACAAATACTTTTGCCTTTATTGGAAATATGCAATTCATTCTTATCATGTGGTGTCTTTCCCCAGCAACTGCAAATGGCAAATGTAATACCCCTGTATAAAAAAGGTGATCATCAGTGTATGGGTAACTATAGGCCTGTGTCTCTATTGTTAGGGTTTTCGAAAATTATTGAAAAAGTGTTCCTTTCAAAACTAACAAACATTCTTTGACAACAATAATATTATTTCTGTATGTCAACATGGCTTCAGATCACAGCGATCAATTGATACAGCCACTTTCAAGCTGATAAACCATGTCTTAAATGCAGTGGTAACCACATAAATATCTCAGGTTTATTCATGGACCTAACAAAAGCTTTTGATGTGATTGATCATTCTGTATTCCTGAGGAAGCTTGAATGGTATGGTGTAACAGGTGTGCCAAATCAATGGATTAAATCATATTTGGAATCTGAAATTAAGTACTTTGAAGGAAATGAACTCCAGGTACACCTTTCAGAACCATGTGGACTAAGTCATGGTGCTCCACAAGGCTCCTCCATTTTAGGCCCCCTTTTTTTTGGTGTACTTTTAATGATTTCCCATTACACGTTAGGAATTCTGAATCAGTACTGTTTGCAAATGACACCATCTATTGATTGAAGGGAATAAAGAAGAAAATCTTACTGCATATGCAAAAGATATTACAAAAGGAGTGTCTGAATAGTTTACCAGAAAGGAGCTGATAGATAATCCTCAAAAAACAGTACTCATGAAATTTTACACTGAAATAAAAATGCGGCACAACCCATAATGTGTATAGATAACCAAAACATTAGTGCTGTCAATGAAACTAAATTTATTGGGATTTATATCCAGGAATATCTTAACTGGAGTGCTCATATCTCATCCCTAAATTCAAAACTAGCAAAAATGAGCTGTGTAGTAATAATTCTTTGCAACAATACTAGTGCAGAAATGGTTAGGGCTGTATCCTTTCCCCGTGTACATTCAATACTGAAGTATGGTATCATTTTCTGGGGAAATGTACACCAGGCTATTACAGTTTTCAGGAAATAAAATGCAATTAAAAGAATAATGAAAAACCATTTTCCTCAAAACAAGTGTGTCTGTGATTCCAGTACCAGGTCAGACAGTGACACACATGTTAATCATTGTAACACCACATTATGCGAAAAATGTGTATAACATGCAGGAACAAAACTTTACAACAGATTACTAAGACATATAAAATCTCTTCCTGAACTGCAAAGCTTTAAAAAGTCTATGACAGCCTACCTTCTGAAAAACTGCTACTATTCAATCTCACAGTATCTTATGCAAGAAAAATGTAATTTATATCTTTAATTGTAGAAATAAGTCATAAATATACATTACATTTTTAAAAAATGTAATTATTAACTGTATAGATCCAATTTGTTATAAAAATTTAAATAATGTACGTTTGACGTTTGAAAAACAATAGCTAAAAAGGTTTTCTGTCGAATATCCTGTGTACAATATATGTACTGAAAGAGAGATTTATATGGACAAATAAATAAATAAATGATGAGTTGCAGTTAGTTAAGATTAATGTAAACAATGTTTCGGTGAAATGTGCATGTTTGGTGGGGCAAAGATTGCCAAAGTAGAGATGACTGTTGTGAATATAACAGCAACTGCTATGTACAAACAGTCAGTAGTTAATATTGAGGTAAACAGTGTGATGAATGTTGAAAGAAGATACAATTTTCAGAAAATGATTTTCAGTGTAAATATAAAAAAGTTGTGTTCATTGCATATATACAGACTGTAGTTTTTAATGCACTTGGAATGTTAAAGGCAATTTTAGTTATCAGATGTGGAAGATTTTTTGTTTTTTTGTTCTTTTGTTTCTTGTTTTACAATGAAATGGCAAATGTTTTGAGAAGTATTCGTGGACTTTCACTTAGTATTACAAAGCTAGATGGAAAGGCAGTGGTCAATGTAAATATGAATCCATCCACTAGATGGGGGTTTCACTACTCTTTAGTGAATACATTATGTGGCGAGTAATGGTTTCCCTAGCTTGATGTAACTATTCTTCTTGTTCTGGTACACTTGTATCGACATCTTTCCTGTCCCACTTAGCTATCCATTCTTCTACACTCAGGATTCTGTTTCAACTCCACCATTTTTGATCTCCTGTATCTTCATCATTTTATTAATTTAGTAAAAATAGCAATAATGATTATAACGTTGGGTAGGAGACAGGAGAACAGTGCGGCATTATTCAGAAAATTGGGTGTAATGATTGTTTATGGTCATTACATATTTTTGTGCCCCCTTCACATCAAGGAAAATCTAGATTCCTTCAGGCTCAGGCATGACCTACATGGCACACAATACCTGCAACCTGCAACAAGCAGAGTATAAATGTACCAACTTGTCAACTGTCCAAAACAAGAGACAGATTTCCAGACATTGCGCTGAGAATGTTCAGACCACTACCCACAAAAGTGCAGGTCCTGCTACTGGAGATTTTCAAGAAAGAAATTTCAATAGATTTAAAACTATGTGTCCTTTACTCCAGCCAGCAATTTTGTACTGGATGCAAGTGAATTGATTTACTGACCTTCCTCAAAAACTTGTGAATCTATCAGAGAACTCTAACGTCAGTGGTAGATTAAATGTGTTGTAATTCCAGTCCTAACAATGATATGGTGGAGGATGGAACTCACCAATTAGTGATTCATTATCAAACACTTCAATGAAACACAGAAGCACAATGCAATTGAACAATTCATAATGGCATCCAGACACAAAGATAAAGAGAGCAGAGTCAAAAATCATAGCATAAAAGATTAAAAATAGTATTCTAGTTGTTGGTGGTTGCCATAGAGACGCCCACTCTTCCCGCGAACAAGCATTGAGCATGAGAGAGGTGTGGAGCAGGTGATGCCATGGAAAACAAAATCTCACGTCCCCTCAAGTGCATGAAGTGGACATCCAATGCGAGGGCAGGGGAGGTAGTTGGCTGGAGGAAGTCCATAGTAGGTGGTTGGATAGGGAGGATGATGGAGAGTCACCCATCAGAGGAAATTTTTGCCAAAATAAGATCCTGGTTGGCATCGGGAGGGAGCTCAAAGGAAATCAGGAGCTGTATGTCCATGGTGGAGGTGTCTCCTCGAGCTTGAGCTCGAGACTGGGACAGCTATTCAAATAAATGCAGTAAGATTGTTTGGGACAGGTGTTTGCCATTGAAAACATTGTTATCCCAGAATCATCAATTAGATGAGTTCCACTTGTCAATCTAGATGTTCTATTAAACAGCAAATCTTTAAAAATAGCAAAAAGCTACTCACACTTGCAAAAGAAATCTACATGATGCTGCTGATCATCAGCATTGCAGGAGGTCGAGGATAATTTTGGATCACTGTCATGTGCAGCAACAGCCCATTTATAAGAGTATGTGTGTAGGAAAAGTTCAGTCTGTCCACAATGGGAAACTCATTGGCATCAACAACGACTGTCCATGTATTAACACAGGGGCTTGTCCACTGATTAGCTAGTGTTTGTGATAGGGTGCTCCCGACTTCAATGGATAAGTTGGAGATGTTGACATCTATGACGTCAACAGTGAATACAGCAGGAGTCGGATGTGCAGAGGTGGAGGTAGGGGTAACACAAAGTTCTTCACTGTTGTCACAGACATCACATAAAATACTGGGGGTCGAGATGGGACCCTTGAGTGGCAGTCACTTGCTGTCAGCACACAT
The DNA here is from genome assembly GCF_023897955.1 of Schistocerca gregaria. Lineage (NCBI taxonomy): Eukaryota > Metazoa > Arthropoda > Insecta > Orthoptera > Acrididae > Schistocerca > Schistocerca gregaria. Next base: position 948,461,895 of record NC_064920.1, read on the forward strand.
ATCATACATCACATCACTGAAAGACAAAGCTGCAGAAGGCAGTGTGTGTGTGTGTGTGTGTGTGTGTGTGTGTGTGTGTGTGTGTGTGTGGTATCACTGAAGATGACACTGTTCAGAAAAATGAAATTATCATGCGGTAATATTTTGTTTGCGTAGTTGTCATGTAAACCATAATCTGTAGGCTTTAGAGCTTGTAACAACTGCAAATTGTAAGGTTGTGTCTCCTTAAAAGTCTCCACACACATCTCACTGAAATTGCTAATTCATGAGTAGCCTTCGAACTGGTTTCTTGGGTCTGCATATGAAAGGTTCTTTCGCCCATTCAATATGTTATTCAGTTAGTCTTGCTCATCCCATATGCCTCTCTTTGCAAAGACAGCTGGTGTCTTCAAATTGATGATACCATCTATGGAGGATTAAAATGGAACTTCATAAGGCATCTACATCCCACTGTAACAACAGATTCAGTCCTTGCAAAAAGTAAAACACAAAAGCTTTCTTTTCACTAGTCACCAATTTTGCTACTAGCTCTTTCTAGCGGATGAAACAGGAAATGGTGCATATGTACAGGTATACAAACAAAACTGTTTGAGTTGCTCTTTCATTTGATGTACTAGTTATAGTTGTAAGTTGAATGCAATAAATGGTAAAGAGCCTTTTTTTTTGTACTAATGATAAGCCATTGAAGTTTTTGTAGAGGTTGTATTTAATCTTAATGTTACAGTTGTGCTCTTCACTGCCTCTTGAGATGAAGAAAATCTTGGTGCCAGCATTGACAAAGGGTGTTAACATGTGAATAACCAAATAGTGAATAAACGCCACCTTCCCAAGTAATGACATCACAGTGCTCCTCATGTCACCAGCGCTTTTCTAACGTGCTATCTTATATCTTTGGCAACTAATGAATTCTGATCGGAAAGTGGAGGCATGGACACAACCCTAGTGTGCTCTTCCTCTTGTGCTGTGAAATTACGCATGAAGACTAAAGAATTGTTAATGATGACAAGTGTGAAGATGTAGGAGGTGACAAACTACTGTGCTAAATGTCCACAGTTAAGAGATCTTCAAAATCCACAGCAAAGCCCTGCACCTTTATGACACTGGTCATATTTAACTGTGTGTGAAACAACATGCAAACATGCAGTGTACAAGACATACCTGGATGAAAGAAAGGAGGGAAGGAAGACTAGAATTTAACATCACTCTGACAAAGAGGTAATTACAGAAAAACAACAAGTTCATATTGGGAAATGAAACAAGATGTGCCTATGTTAGAAGGAGTCATCTCAGCATTTGCATTAAGAGATTCAAGGAAACCATAGAAAAACAAATCTTGAAGAGTGGATGGAGAATTGAACCATCATCCAGGGCCGTACAAACTAAGTGGGGAAATACCAAGGGCACTGAAGGGGCACAAAAACTGATCAGAAAAAAAGACGAAGATGTTTTAAGATTTTACCGAGAAAGATAAGTGAGTTCTCTTACCTCTCCTGTTGCTACCTTCCACCTGTGAAAAGAAGTCTTTCCCGAAATTTGTGACTATGAACACACACTATTTTCACAGCATTGAGCTTGATTCACATAGCTGGCACCTACGCAGCTCGCTTATGTTCAACTTCACTACAGTACTGTAGGATCTCAAATGTCTGCAAGCAGTTGCTGGAACTAGGTGGCGCAGTTGTTAGCATACTGGACTCGCATTCGGGAGGACGACGGTTCAATCATGTCTCCGGTCATCCTGATTTAGGTTTTCCGTGATTTCCCTAAATCACTTCAGGCAAATGCCAGGATGGTTCCTTTGAAGGTGCATGGCCGATTTCCTTCCCCATCCTTCCCTCACCGGAACTTGCGCTCCGTCTCTAATGACCTTGTCGACGGGACATTAAACACTAATCTCCTTCTCCTCCCTCCTCAAAACTAGGACAAATGGATGTATGGCGCAGACCTAAGTAGGTTTTGTTCCATTTACACTGTTTTTGGAAAGATTACAAAAACTGTGATTTATTTGCTACAAAGATACAATCCATTTGTTATGTGTAATATTTTTCAATGATGCTTCATTTCCATTAAACCTAGTTGTTAAATTATAAATTTTTAAAACATGCATGGAAAAAAAATATCTAGAAGGAGGTGGGCTGGAAGGAGGAGGGTGGGGGTGGGGGTTGGGGGGTGGGGGGGTGCAGCTTTGGCAGTTTGCCCAGGAGTGTGGAACACCTTGGTATGGGTCTGCTGCCATCCTCCCCATGCCATTGCCACTGCACTATCTCATTCAGTTATCCCTGTATGAGATTGCTTAATGTGGTTCCAGCAGTCTGTGTGGACAGAGATGCCAGGTATTGTGCTTCTCACTATGTGCTTTTTGTCCATATGGCACACAGTATTTGAGTCATAGGAAATCAGAATAGTGTGGCAAACCCTTTTGTATTATATTATGTGAATCTGGATCAGTGGCTAAAGAGTTTGCCTCTAGTATAGGAGTTAATTTTCTCTTCAAGGTGAAGGGAAACATTTAACAACTCTCTGGACAAAGTTGATCATGTTCTATAATCGAACATCATTACCACCCTTCAAGTTCCAGAAGATGTCTAACCAGCACAACACTAAATAATTAGCTGCAGTCCCTGGATTATATACACTTTGTATCATTGGTTATGAGAGACTGCTTTACCAGATGTACTCTTCTGACATAAAGGCACTAAGTAGCTTGGCAAATTTTGTGTCTTGCATCTGTTAACTGGACAAGTATTTGCAATATGGGGTCACCATGCTTCTACATAGCCAGCCTGATCACCAGAAATAAATACAAATGAACATGTGTGAAAACCCCCCATGAACCATGGACCTTGCCATTGGTGGGGAGGCTTGCGTGCCTCAGTGATACAGATAGCCGTACCGTAGGTACAACCACAACGGAGGGGTATCTGTTGAGAGGCCAGACAAACATGTGGTTCCTGAAGAGGGGCAGCAGCCTTTTCAGTAGTTGCAAGGGCAACAGTCTGTATGATTGACTGATCTGGCCTTGTAACAATAACCAAAACGGCCTTGCTGTGTTGGTACTGCGAACGGCTGAAAGTAAGGGTAAACTACGGCCGTAATGTTTCCTAAGGGCATGCAGCTTTACTGTATGATTAAATGATGATGGCGTCCTCGTGGTAAAATATTCCGGAGGTAAAATAGTCCCCCATTCGGATCTCCATGCCGGGACTACTCAAGGGGATGTCGTTATCAGGAGAAAGAAAAGTGACATTCTACGGATCGGAGCGTGGAATGTCAGATCCCTTAATTGGGCAGGTAGGTTAGAAAATTTAAAAAGGGAAATGGATAGGTTAAAGTTAGATATAGTGGGAATTAGTGAAGTTCGGTGGCAGGAGGAAAAAGACTCTTGGTCAGGTGAATACAGGGTTATAAACCCAAAACCAAATAGGGGTAATGCAGGAGTAGGTTTAATAATGAATAGGAAAATAGGAATGCAGGTAAGCTACTACAAACAGTATAGTGGACGCATTATTGTGGCCAAGATAGATACAAAGCCCACACCTACTACAGTAGTACAAGTTTATATGCCAACTAGCTCTGCAGATGACGAAGAAATTGAAGAAATGAATGATGAAATAAAAGAAATTATTCAGATAGTGAAGGAAGACGAAAATTTAATAGTCATGGGCGACTGGAATTCTAGTGTAGGAAAAGGGAGAGAAGGAAACGTAGTAGGTGAATATGTATTGGGGCTTAGAAATGAAAGAGGAAGCAGCCTCATAGAATTTTGCACAGAGCACAACTTATTCATAGCTAACACTTGGTTTAAGAACCATGAAAGAAGGTTGTATACATGGAAGAACCCTGGAGATACTAAAAGGTATCAGATAGATTATATAATGGTAAGACAGAGATTTAGGAACCAGGTTTTAAATTGTAAGACATTTTCAGGGGCAGATGTGGACTCTGACCACAATCTATTGGTTATGACCTGTAGATTAAAACTGAAGAAACCGCAAAAAGGTGGCAATTTAAGGAGATGGGACCTGGACAAACTGAAAGAACCAGTGGTTGTACAGAGTTTCAGGGAGAGCATAAGGGAACAATTTACAGGAATGGGGGAAAGAAATACAGTAGAAGAAGAATGGGTAGCTCTGAGGGATGAAGTAGTGAAGGCAGCAGAGAACCAAGTATGTAAAAAGACGAGGGCTAGTTGAAATCTTTGGGTAACAGAAGAAATATTGAATCTAATTGATGAAAGGAGAAAATATAACAACACAGCAAATGAAGCAGGCAAAAAGGAATACAAACGTCTCAAAAATGAGATTGACAGGAAATGCAAAATGGCTAAGCAGGGATGGCTAGAGGACAAATGTAAGGATGTAGAGGCTTATCTCACTATGGGTAAGATAGATACTGCCTACAGGAAAGTTAAAGAGACCTTTGGAGAAAAGAGAACCACTTGTATGAATATCAAGAGCTCAGATGGCAACCCAGTTCTGAGCAAAGAAGGGAAAGCAGAAAAGTGGAAGGAGTATATAGAGGGTCTATACAAGGGTGATGTACTTGAGGACAATATTATGGAAATGGAAGAGGATGTAGATGAAGATGAAATGGGAGATACAATATTGCGTGAAGAGATTGACAGAGCACTGAAAGACCTAAGTCGAAACAAGGCCCCGGGAGTAGACAACATTCCATTAGAACTACTGACAGCCTTGGGAGAGCCAGTCCTGACAAAACTCTACCATCTGGTGAGCAAGATGTATGAGACAGGCGAAATACCCTCAGACTTAAAGAAGAATATAATAATTCCAATCCCAAAGAAAGCAGGTGCTGACAGATGTGAAAATTACCAAACTATCAGTTTAATAAGTCACAGCTGCAAAATACTAACACAAATTCTTTACAGACGAATGGAAAAACTAGTAGTTTACAATTTGTACAGAATCTGGGTGGCAGTTATAAGAGTCGAGGGACATGAAAGAGAAGCAGTGGTTGGGAAGGGAATAAGACAGGGTTGTAGCCTCTCCCAGATGTTATTCAATCTGTATATTGACAAGCGGTAAAGGAAACAAAAGAAAAATTCGGAGTAGGTATTAAAATCCATGGGGAAGAAATAAAACTTTGAGGTTCCCCGATGACATTGTAATTCTGTCAGAGACAACAAAGGACTTGGAAGAGCAGTTGAATGGAATGGACAGTGTCTTGAAACGAGGATATAAGATGAACTTCAACAAACGCAAAACGAGGATAATGGAATGTAGTCGAATTAAGTCGGGTGATGCTGAGGGAATTACAATGTGAAATGAGACACTTAAAGTAGTAAAGGAGTTTTGCCATTTGGGGAGCAAAATAACTGATGATGGTCGAAGTAGAGAGGATATAAAATGTAGACTGGCAATGGCAAGGAAAGCATTTCTGAAGAAGAAAAATTTGTTAACATCGAGTATAGATTTAAGTGTCAGGAAGTCATTTCTGAAAGTATTTGTATGGAGTGTAGCCATGTATGGAAGTGAAACGTGGACGATAAATAGTTTGGACAAGAAGAGAATAGAAGCTTTTGAAATGTGGTGCTACAGAAGAATGCTGAAGATTAGATGCGTAGATCACATAACTAATGAGGAAGTGTTGAATAGGGTTGGGGAGAAGAGAAGTTTGTGGCACAACTTGACCAGAATAAGGGATTGGTTGGTAGGACATGTTCTGAGGCATCAAGGGATCACCAATTTAGTATTGGAGGGCAGTATGGAGGGTAAAAATAGTAGAGGGAGACAAAGAGATGAATACACTAAGCAGATTCAGAAGGATGTAGGTTGCAGTAGGTACTGGGGGATGAAGAAGCTTGCACAGGATAGAGTAGCATGGAGAGCTGCATCAAACCAGTCTCTGGACTGAAGACAACAACAACAACATGTGTGAAAAGTTATATTTTAAATGATTAAGACTCTAATACTGCCATGATGGACCATACCAATCTGCCAAGGGTACTTATCCCGCATTATCGCTAGCTGTGTCGGTCCATCTCTGGGTATAGTTAGTCGTCCTGCACTGCCATGCAGTAGAGTCTCACTCCATACTGATGTTTCGTATGTTACTGATGGAGGGTCACTGTTCATGCTAGGTGCCACTGAAAGCTGTGGACAGCTTTTAGACATATCTTGTAGCCATCTCAATAAATCATGTGTCACACATGATCATATTACCTTGATTTCATGTATGGATTTTGAGTATCTTTTATGAAAATGAGTGAATTTTAAATATTGCCATTTCCTTAGAAAATAAAATTTATAGGTAAACACAACTGATGTGCATGACCCAGCTGGGTATTGTCTCACGGAGAATGGAATGTTAAAAGTATAAAAGTTGTGGGAAAAAAAGAGATTGAACTACTATGGGGAAATTCATTCTATAGATATAGTAGAGGTTCTTGATAGAGACTGGAAAGAGTGAGATGACTGTGAGGTAAAAAACACCTCTTCAGCTAACAGGAGATATTACCATGATCTAATTGCATGCCATGTTTAGTAGCCGTTAGATTTGCTTGCTGAAGTGCTGAGGGATGATAGTTCTAACCCCATCATCACAAAATATTTGTTATTTAGTATTTACCATTTCTGGAAGGTTCTCAAAACTGATTATCTTTCTAACATTTACATATTCTGGAGTAACATATGAATAGCAGCACTCTCCATTCAGGAGATCAGTTCTGTTCAGGCTGTACACTGGTATCTGTAATAAATGTGCTTTCATTGATAAGTGTAGTGCTTCAGTCATGACCCTGCTTTTAGATTTGGACTTGATTATGGTTATAATATGACATTTTTTGATGGAGGCATTTGCTACCTCAAAAACTTCAAACGATCTATGTCACCATTGCACCATTTAAGGAATGTAGAAGACATTGCATATGTGGATAAGGATCAGAATATAAGCAGTACATAGTTGCAAAGGTTTGTAAATTCAGAACAATGGTTTTTAAAACAATGTAGGTCATCTGCACATCAGGCATTCGTAAGCTTTTTACAGACATGATGGTCAGGACCAGATGAAATGGCTGAAAGGATTTGACTGATTTACCAAGTAAAATTGGTGGGGGGGTGTACCTTTACTTGGATGGCACAGCCCAGCAGTGGTTTGAGAACAATGAAGACAAGCTTGATAGCTCGGAGGAATTCCAGGAGAAATTAAAGAAAACATTTGTTGACAATCTACAGCAAGTCCAAGTAGAAGAAGCACATTTGAAGAACAGGGCTCAGTCTCAAGGGGAGACACCATAGTCATACATGCAAAGTGTTTTGGTCGTATGCAATGCTATGAAACCAAATATGACAGAAGCTGACAAAATCTCACACTTGATGAAAGGATTCACAGAACCAATGTACCAATCTCTTTTCGTGAAAGATGGTACAATAATGGACAAATTCATCAAGTGCTCCCAGTGAATCGTTCCCAGAGTGGATCGGGCTCCTTTGGTTTGGAGCCGAGTTGAGGGTCTCTACTAGAGGCTTTGTTGACCCTGTGACGGTCTTGGCAGCAGATTTCTAGAGTTGCGCTATTAGTTGGGGAATTGTTGGATGCCCCTAGATAGGTCAGGGGTGCACTACACAAAGAACATGGCTACTTGGGTAGCAGAGTTCTTGTGGCATGCACATGGTTTTTTTTTAGGCTAGGTAGTAGTGTGAGGTATCCTAATGAACACTCACCAGTCAACGTGCAGGCAAGGAAATCAGGACGTGCTCAGTATAAAGACATTTCAGCTATCAAGATATTAACAGTAAATTTTCAGAGTGTTCAGAATAAAGTTCCTGAATTTACTGTCCTCCAAGAAGCATGTGGCATGCAAATTATTCTTGGGACTGAGATCTGACTGAACCCTGAGATAGGAAGTTCTGAAATATTTAGTGAGGGTTGGAACGTGTATCGAAAAGACAGATTAGACACCATAGGAGGTGGTGTCTTCATTGCAGTTGGCAAAAATATTGTGTCTACTGAGGTTGAAGTAGACTGTAATTGTGAAGTCATCTGGACAGGTTTAACAGGGCTAGGGGAAATAAAGTTAATTGTGGGGTGGTATTACCGGCCACCAGGTTCCAACGTGACAGTTCTAGAATTATTCAAAGGGAGTCTACATTCTGTATCGCAGAAGTACTCGGATCATGTTATATTAGTCGGAGGTGACTTCAACCTACCTTGTATAGACTGGGATGTCTATGGATTCATTACAGGTGGTACAGACAAGCTGTCCTGTGAATTAGTTTTGAACACATTATCCGAAAACTGTTTTGAGCAGCTAAATAGACAGCAACATGTAATGGAAATATTTTAGATCTGGTAGCCACGAACAGACCAGACCTCATCAACGGTGTCAGTGTTGAGACAGGGATTAGTGATCATGATGTCATTATGGTCGAAAGTTAAAAAGTCGGTCAAGAAGGCTAGGAGAATATTCTTACTAGAAAGAGGAGATAAGCAGTTGTTAGCATCCCACTTAGTAAATGAACTGACTTCACTTACTTCTGGTACAATGGATGTGGGAGAACTATGGGCAAATTTTAAACACATTGTAAATCACACATTGGACAAGTATGTGCTGAAAAAGTTGGCTATCGATGGAAAAGACCTACCGTGGTTTAACAGCGCAATTCAATTCAGAGAATGCTCAGGAAGCAAAGGCAGTTGCACTTATGGTACAAGAAAGATTGGGAGAATGAGGACAGGCAAAAGTTAGTAGAGATTCATGCTGCTGTAAAAAGAGTGATGTGAAAGCATTCAACCACTACTACTGTCATATCTTAGCAAAAGATCTTGCTGAAAACCCAAGGAAATACTGGTCTTACGTAAAATCGATAAGCGGGTCAAAGGCTTCCATCCAGTCACTCACTGATCAGTCTGGCCTGGCACCAGAAGACAGCAAAACGAAAGCTGAAATTTTAAATTTAGCATTTTTGAAATCTTTCACGCAGGAGTATCATACAAAAATACCACCGTTTGAGACTCGTACAGATTCCTGTATGGAGGACATAGTGATAGACACCCCTGGGGTTGTGAAGCAGCTGAATGGGTTGAAAATAAATAAATTGCCAGGTCCTGAGGGGATTCCAATTTGGTTTTACAGAGAGTACTCTACTGCATTGGCTCCTTACTTAGCTTACATTTATCACGAATCTCTTGCCCAACATAAAGTCCCGAGCAACTGGAAAAAAGTGCAGGTGACGCCTGTATATAAGAAGGGTAGAAGGATGGACCCTCAAAATTACAGACCAATATCCTTAACATTGGGTTGTTGCAGGATTCTCGAACATGTTCTCAGTTTGAATATAATGAATTTCCTTGAGACAGAGAAGTTGCTGTCCATGCATCAGCACAGCTTTAGAAAGCATCTCTCCTGTGAATCGCAACTCGCCCTTTTTTCACATGATATCTTGCGAACCATGGATGAAGGGTATCAGACGGATGCCATATTCCTCGACTCCCAGAAAGCGTTTGGCTTGGTGCCCCACTGCAGACTCCTAACTAAGGTACGAGTATATGGGATTGGTTCCCAAGTATGTGAGTGGCTCGAAGACTTCTTAAGTAATAGAACCCAGTACGTTGTCCTCAATGGTGAGTGTTCATCAGAGGTGAGGGTATCATCTGGAGTGCGCCAGGGAAGTGTGGTAGGTCCGCTGTGTTTTCTACCTACATAAATGATCTTTTGTGTAGGGTTGATAGCAATGTGCGGCTGTTTGCTGATGATGCTGTGGTGTACGGGAAGGTGTCGTCGTTGAGTGACTGTAGGAGGATACAAGATGACTTGGACAGGATTTGTGACTGGTGTAAAGAATGGCAGCTAACTCTAAATATAGATAAATGTAAATCAGTGCAGATGATAGGAAAAAGAACCCTGTAATGTTTGAACTCTATTAGTAGTGTAGCACTTGACACAGTCATGTCGATTTAATATTTGGGCGTAACATTGCAGAGCGATATGAAGTGAGACAAACATGTAATGACAGTTGTTGGGAAGGCAGATAGTCGTCTTCAGTTCATTGGTAGAATTTTGGGAAGATGTGGTTCATCTGTAAAGGAGACTGCTTATAAAACACTAATACGACCTATTCTTGAATACTGCTTGAGCATTTGGGATCCCTATCAGGTCGGATTGAGGGAGGACATAGAAGCAGTTCAAAGGCGGCCTGCTAGATTTGTTACTGGTAGGTTTGGTCACCACGCGCGTGTTACGGAAATGCTTCAGGAACTTGGGTGGGAGTCTCTAGAAGAAAGGAGGCGTTCTTTTCATGAATTGCTACTGAGGAAATTTAGAGAACCAGCATTTGAGGCTGACTGCAGTACAATTTTACTGCTGCCAACTTACATTTCGCAGAAAGACCACAAAGATAAGAAAAGAGAGGCGTATAGGCAGTCATTTTTCCCTCGTTCTGTTTGCGAGTGGAACAGGGAGAGAAGATGCTAGTTATGGTACGAGGTACCCTCCGCCATGCACTGTATGGTGGATTGCAGAGTATGTATGTAGATGTAGAATCGAGGAAATGAAACAGAGAACAGTCAGATAAAAGAGGTATCACTGTCTCCCAACTATGGTCCCTTTGACAGTTGTGGAAGAACACCATGACCTCACCTCACTCATAAGTTAGATTATACAAGAAGAAATACAGAAGTATATGGTAACCAATAAAGGTTACACCAAGTACAGAAGAAAGAGTGCCTATGAATTTCAAACCCATATGTTAGTAGGTAATAGAGAATGTTAAAGAAGAAGTGTATTGGTCTTTATCACCAATCTAAGCTACCCTGTTGAATGCACCATGAAGAATGGACTCAGACAACAAGGTGATAAAAAAATGTTCAAATGTCTGTGAATTCCTAATGGACCAATCTGCTGAGGTCGTCAATCCATAAACTTACACACCACTTAAACTAACTTACGCTAAGAGCAACACACATACATCCTAGCCCGAGGGAGGACTCGAACCTACGGCAGGAGGGGCCATGCAATCCATGACATGGCACCTCAAACTGCATGACCATTTCACGCAGCAAGGGGATTATCCCACAGCTGTCAAACAACAACCTAGCATGCAACCAATGCAGGTACAAACCAACTCCTCTGCCAAGTATAATGCCCCACAGAAGAACAGAGAACAGTACATCAGTCTGTTTTGACTGTGGATGCTCTGGATACATTATATACTACTGCATAGTAAGAAGATGATTTTTTGATGACTATTATGCCACAAGACCTCAGTCATCACAGCAGTCCCAATTGCACCAGTCAACTGCAAATGATTATCATTGACCCGTGAGATGATACCATACAGATGAAAATCCTCCATGGATGACAATTACAACAGAGGCATACTGAAAAGTAATGCCTCCAAATTCCTTTTTTATTCTGTTTTCAATACCAGTTGAGGTATTACATGTCATGCATATTACTCAGCTGACTTTCCCACATTGCTGAAGCAAGTTGTGATCCTCTGCCACAAGAGGATTGGGACTGTTGCATGTAACATGGCGGTTTGTAATGTAACTATGTCATTACATGAGAAACAGTAAGCTGTAATTGAGTGTCTAACCACAGAAAACGTCCATCCACAGATGGAGCACCCTCTCCTTCAGTGTGACAATTCCAGACCACGTGTAAGTACTACAACTCTGTAACAATGTGACACCTTGGATTGACTGTCTCCAATTATCCTCCATACAGACTGAGCTTAGCCCCCATCTGATTTTCATCAGTTTTCAAAACTTGAAAGAATATCTTTGAGGACTGCACTTTGAGAGGTGAGATTTTGGGTCTGAAAAAAAAAAAAAAAAAAAAAAAAAACCAGATGTCCTATAGTGATGCTGTCAGCAAACTGATTTCTTTTTGGGATAAATGTGTTCATTGCCAGGGGAGAGTGTTGAGAAGTAAATGTGTAGACATTAAGAATAAAGATGTAGAATGTTAATTAAGTTTGTACTATTTAAAAAGGTCTGAGAGTTTTCACATAAAAAATTTTGAGGCATTACTTTTCAGCATGTCATCATAAGCTATCAGGAAATCTCATTGATGGCCATTCTGTCGGGCACTGGCTGACTAAGAGACTTCTTTTTCCATGATGTTGAATATTTATTTTCATCAGCTAAAGAAGACTATGTTCCATGATACAAAAACAATTATGCTGAAGAATGCAAATGGGAAATATGTCCAAACAACAGGACCATGTATTGTAAGTAGAACTGTCAATGACAGAACACAACCCTTTCAATTTGTCATTTTAACAGACTTCTTGCAGGCATCACAAGAAGTCATGGACAGTGGAAGATCAGAGCTCGAGACTGGCACAGCTATTCAGATAAATGCAGTAAGATTGTTTGGGACATATGTTTGCCATTGAAAACATTGTTATCCCAGAGTCATCAATTAGATGAGTTTCACTTGTCAATCTAGATGCTCAATTAAACAGAAAAGCTTTTAAAAATTGCAAAAAGCTACTCACACTTACAAAAGAAATCCACATGGTGCTTATGATCATCAGCATTGCAGGAGGTCAAGGATAATTTTGGATCACTAACTGTCATGTGCAGCAACAGCCCATTCATAAGAGAATGGATGCACGAAAAGTTCAGTCTGTCCAGGATGGGAAACTCATTGCCATCAACAACGGCTGTCCATGTATTAACACCGGGAGCTCATCCACTGATTAGCCAGTGTTTGTGATAGCGTGCCACCAGGTGAATGACTCATAATTTGGGAGTTAATGGAGAAAATGTTACAAGATTATATAAACAAAACATCAGGGAGTCCTTAGTGCCCTCCTGTGGTCCTTGTGAAGAAGTCGAGGTGCACGAAAGGGAAGCAGTAGTTGGGAAGGGAGTTAGACAGGGTTGTAGCTTCTCCCCGATGTTATTCAATCTGTATATTGAGCAAGCAGTAAATACCTGTATATGATTTTTTTGCATGAGAACACTATATATCCAGAAGCAAGCTGAAGAAGAGAGCTCATTATATCAAAAATTTAATTACCTACTACAATACCAGGGGGCAGCTGCACCCAAGATAGATCACCAAAAGGTGAAGCTACAGTGTAGTTGTCCTGTGGGTAGTAAAGTAGCCTCAGTGCGGTGTTCTCGGATCATTAGTGGTGTGCTTCTTGTTAGTGTTTTTTTAAATAACAGGACATTTGAGTAGTTAGTCATCGTAGTATATAATAAGCGTGTTTCAACAAATGACCATTTCTTGTGTGATTATGTCAGTGAAACCTGAGTCTTAGGATATTTAGTTCAGATTTTGTTTCTTTTGTTGGCTATAGTTAGATTGCGTAGTCAGAAAAATATAAACATGGATAATGAACAACAGTTAGCAAGCAGAAAGTGGGGCACAAAGTAATATTAGTGGCGTAGTTCAGGAAGTGCAATGTGAGAATCTGGGGGTGGAAGGGCAAGAAATGTTGCCACTGCCAGCCAGTGATTCAGTTGAAAGTAGAAATACTGTGCCACCCACAAGCACTAGACACGGACCAGTGAGTGGTGAGGTGTCAGAAGTGCAATCATTAACAGTTACGTTCGAGCGCAATTTCCAAGCTACGTTTGTGCATGGACAAGTAGAGCGTGACCAGAGATTAGTAGCTGAATATGGACGTACGTAAGCAGAACGCGATAGAGAACGTGATGCTATGTATGCAGAACGTGATGCTAAACAAGCAGAGCGTGATCGATGCCAGCATGAGAGAGACTTGCAGTTAATGCAATCTTAGGAAGCTATGCAAAGTGAAATTGTGAGACAAAACTATGAAACCATACCCAAAGCGGTGCAAGAACTGAGCTAAATAGTAGATAATATCCAGGTGGCTAACACCAGTATCGTAGATGAAATCAGTGTACTGGCTAACAGAGCAGAATAGAGCAGAAAATGTCCGAACAGGCGAACAAAATTGAAAGGGAATTTACGAACTGGTTAAAGGCAAAAGACACCGACCTTAATCAAACAATAGACAAGAAGGTGCACGCCGCGATTGAGGCCAAAGACTTGGGGTCGAGTGCGGAAGTGCAGGACCTAAGAAGGGCGGTGCACACTGACATACCGCTGTGGCAGCGGAATGTCAACGGTCGTTTTGCGGAACTGGGAAACAGCTTGCTGCACGACGACGTACAGGCATGTGTGACGCCAGCCAGGTCCAGCCCAGCTTCAGCCTGACAGAGACAGATTGGTCTCTGTTGTTCGGTGGAGTCTAAGCTGGTTGGCTATTCCTCCAAACTGGCGGTGTGTGTGGGTTGTCCTTTCGTTGTGTGTATGTCCTTTTAGTCTGCTGGGACGGCGTTCCTGGCGTGCTTGCAACTTATTGGTCGCGAAGCAGGTGGGGCCATCTGGTGGCGTTGAGACGCTGCACACGGTGGCCTAGTGCTCGGAGGAGCGGATTTGTTGACTGCATGGTCTTCTCGTAGAAGAGTCGTGCAGCCTGGCGAAACCTCTCTCTAACAGTTGGAATGTTGGAGACTCGGTTAAGGTCGTCCGACGGGAAGTCCCGAGGGAGGTGCAACGCCAGCCGTAGGATCCGGTTTTGGAGTCGTTGTAGTCTTCCGACGTGGCTCGCTGCGGTGTTGCCGCAAACCACAGCGGCGTAGTCGATGAGTGGACAGATTAGAGTCAGATACATCGCAACACCCAGGTCAGGTGGGAGTGCAGTTGATGGATTGAGGAAGGGGTAGAGCTGTGTCATTCTACCCCTGACCTTTTTGACTATATCATCGATGTGTTGTCTCCAAGTGAGCCCTCTATCCAGCGTCACACCCAGGTACTTTGCTGTAGTGCCCCAAGGTACGGCGGTTCCCCTAATGGTGATCTGCGGTAGAGCAGCTGGAATATGTTTCTTCGTGATGAGGAGGGCTTGCGTCTTAGCCCCATTGAAGCTGAGGCGCCACCTCCTGGCCCACTGACTAAGTGTGTCAGCTGCTGCTTGCATGCGTCTTTGGAGTAGAGCTGCATTCATGCTCCTTGCGTACATCGCCGTATCATCTGCGTAGAGGGCAAGGTGGACCCTGTCCATCCGCAGCATGTCTGCAGTATACAGGATGTAGAGTATGGGGCCGAGGACGGAGCCTTGGGGAACTCCAGCCCTGACCAGACGGCGCGTCGACAAGTCCTCCGTGCGGACATGGAAGCTTCTGTCGGCGAGGTAAGATTGTAGGAGGCGGACATGCGGCAGGGGCACACCGAGGTCCAGAAGCTTGAAAAGGAGCCCCTCATGCCATACAGAATCGAACGCCCGTGAGACATCCAGGAAGATGGCCCCGAAAAACTGCCGTCGTTCGATGGCATCAAGGGCCTCTTCGACTAGTCGAAGCAGTTGGTGCGTTGTTGCATGACCAGGGCGAAAACCACATTGTTCGTCCGGCAGTAGACGTTCTTCCTGAATGTGACGTTGTAAGCGTCTGAGATAAAGTCTTTCAAAGACCTTGCTGACCGCTGGTAGTAAGCTGATGGGCCTGTAGCTACTTGGTAAACGAGGGTCCTTCCCAGGCTACTGGATGGGCACTACCTCCGCATGTTTCCATGCTTGAGGATAGTGTCCAGTGCGGAGAATGTTGTTGAAAAGTCGAGCCAGGTGTTCTGTGGCTGCTGGTGGCATCTGTCGCAGCATTTCATTTGTGAGCTGGTCAGGGCCTCCCGCCTTGCGCTTGTTGAGTCGCCGAAGTTCTACGGAGACTTCATCAGCATCCACCTCTTCGATGTGATCGTCGCCCACAGGTGCATTGAGGAATACCGGAAGACGTTGTGTAACCAGTCGAATGTGATCCGGATCCATGGGGTCCATGATGGGCTGGAAATTTCGTTCAAAAACATCAGCGATGGCGTTGGCTTTGTCCGCTGGGCTGCTGGCGATGTTTTGACCGACTTGTAGCGGCGGTGCCAGCCAGGTCCAACAATGATAGGCATATAAATACAGAAGCGAAAAATTGCGACTGCGAGACGGAACAGGCAACCAATGTTAGCGAAACAAACAAATGTCACTCCAAAATAGTGATTGAAGATAGCCTGATTAAAAACCGACAGTTTCACATCTTTACAACGGAGAAGAAATCTGTTCACCGTGTAGTATTTATCAAGGGATTTAGAAACATTTTGCCTAGTGTTTGGAGTCATACACAGAAAATACAGTTCGTTATGTCTTACATACAAGGAGATGCTGCATTATGGGCAACCGAAGCAGCTGACAGTTGCGACACATATGAGCAATTTGAAAAGGCATTCTTGGCCAAATATTGGTCAACATGTATCCAGGAGAGATTAGGGAAAGAGGTATATAATCCAGAGCCGTATTCTCCACGATTAGGCAATTTGCGAAAATATTTTGAGAAATACATTAATAAGACCCGTTACTGGGACGACCAGATTTCATCCCGGGATTTGATCAGACTTTTGAAGTCACACTTGCCGATACACGTAAAGGAAAAACTTATACACTTACCGGAGAACGACATGGAACATTTCTTGTCTGTTCTGGACCCAATTGACCTGATTCAGGAGGATGTTAAGGCCGCCTCTGAACAGGCTAGAAGTACCGGAAACGGTTACAGAAATGGTCGAAATAACACGCCTCCACCAAATAATGGAAACGGCGGAGGTAACAATAGGAGACAAGATGATGTACAAAACGGGAATAGAGGTAGAGACCGGAAGGGCAATAGTCCGCCGGTGAACAATGACCGGAAAAGGAGGTTCGATGACCGATATGAAACAGGCCCACCAAGCAATAGTAGATGGAAAAATACCAGGGGGCCGTGGAACACCAATACCTATAACGATGCAAACCGAACTTGGCCACAGAACCAGAGGCACAGTCCGGACCGGCAAAACAGTGAAAGATATGACAATAACCGACCGCCACCACAAAATGCGCCAATTGCGCAACCGTGGCGGCCGACGCAACACAACACATAGTGGAGGTCAGCGACACAGAGCAGCCACACCCATCCACCAGTAATAATCCAACAAACTAGATTCAGCCGAGATACGCTCTCCGTCGTCGGCTGAGGTTTGGAGTGAGAGCAGCCCGACACAGAATAAAACATCGGAAATCTGTATCCTCAGGTATAATGACGGGGTACAGATGGGACATGAATTAATAACTGAACCACCCACGTGCATAAAGTAGCACAAAGACAAAGTACAAGCGATAATAGAGATCAAAATTAACAATATTGATGTGCAAGCAATCGTAGATACAGGTGCCACTGTCAGTGTCATGAGTATGGACTTAATTCAGAGTACTGGGGAAAGAAAAGCGGATGCTGAGCTTCCCTGCGAACAATTGCAAAGTCACTGGAACCATCAGTGCACAGCGACAAATAATTAAACTCCAAGAGCGGGTAGAGATGTATATAGGAGGAGAAGCCATAGCGTGCTCGTTCCTGGTAGAAAGGGTTTAAAGGTAGCCTGCATTTTGGGGGTAGATTTTGTGAGAGAAAGGGAGGCAGTAATCGACCTTTCTCAGGGAAAATTAAGTTTGATGAAAACGGGTAGGAAGATAGAATTGTCCATGCTCAGATCTGAAGAGGTACCTCTGCCTAATTGTAATGCTATTAACATAAAATGTAGGAATCAGTGAATACTACATTTAGACAATCATTCTCTAGGATAAAATCTCTGTTATCCAGACGTACAAGGTGATCAATCAAAAGCAAATGTGGACGCACTTGTGAACAAAGCATCACAGTTCGAAAATTTGAACTCACTGCAACAGCAGGATTTGGTACAGTTATTAAGTGACTGTGCAGATGTATCATCAGAACGACCAGGAATTGTTAAGGGATATGAATACAATATCGAGGTGAAGCCTCACAAAACCTACTGTCGAGCCTCAGACTCCATTCCTTGGTCCAAGAAGGAAATAGTAGCTCTCTCCTAGCAGATCCCCAATCAGGGAGAGTACGGGGACTGTATCCGCGTAAGGATGTGAAAATATTCCTACAGTAAATGGCTAATAGTCCTATGTGTTATGTGTAAAAAGGTACACCATTCTTTTGGAAATGAATGAACATTAATGATGTGTGATCGAAGCAGTAAAAAAGAGCTAGCCTGATACAGTCCAGGTCAATTTTAGCCTACAGAGACTACACAGTAGTTACGTAGGACCTTGCAAGTAAAGTGAGACATAGTTTCAAAGGAGCTATTGAACAATATGCCTGAATCCGGCTGGAATGCACAAATAACTAAATACTTCTACACTAGTACATTATGTCTACAGATCACACTTTGTGCTACTTTATGCACGTGGTGGTTCAGTTATTAATTCATGTCCCATCTGTACCCCGTCATTATACCTGAGGATACAGATTTCCGATGTTTTGTTCTGTGTCGGGCTGCTCTGATCAAATCCCGGGATGAAATCTGCTCGTCCCAGTAACGGGTCTTATTAATGTATTTCTCAAAATATTTTCGCAAATTGCCTAATCGTGGAGAATACGGCTCTGGATTATATACCTCTTTCCCTAATCTCTCCTGGATACATGTTGACCAATATTTGGCCAAGAATGCCTTTTCAAATTGCTCATATGTGTCGCAACTGTCAGCTGCTTCGGTTGCCCATAATGCAGCATCTCCTTGTATGTAAGACATAACGAACTGTATTTTCTGTGTATGACTCCAAACACTAGGCAAAATGTTTCTAAATCCCTTGATAAATACTACACGGTGAACAGATTTCTTCTCCGTTGTAAAGATGTGAAACTGTCGGTTTTTAATCAGGCTATCTTCAATCACTATTTTGGAGTGACATTTGTTTGTTTCGCTAACATTGGTTGCCTGTTCTGTCTCGCAGTCGCAATTTTTCGCTGCTGTATTTATATGCCTATCATTGTTGGACCTGGCTGGTGTCACACATGCCTGTGCGTCGCCGTGCAGCAAGCTGCTTCCCAGCTCCACAAAACGACCGTTGACATTCCGCTGCCACAGCGGTATGTCAGTGTGCACCGCCCTTCTTAGGTCCTGCACTTCCGCACTCGACCCCAAGTCTTTGGCCTCAATCGCGGCGTGCACCTTCTTGTCTATTGTTTGATCAAGGTCGGTGTCTTTTGCCTCTAACCAGTTCGTAAATTCCCTTTCAATTTTGTTTGCCTGTTCGGACATTTTCTGCTCTATTACTTGACTTTCGTCAGTTTCTAATTTTTCCATCCTGTTAGCCAGTACACTGATTTCATCTACGATACTGGTGTTAGCCACCTGGATATTATCTACTATTTAGCTCAGTTCTTGCACCGCTTTGGGTATGGTTTCATAGTTTTGTCTCACAATCTCACTTTGCATAGCTTCCAAAGATTGCATTAACTGCAAGTCTCTCTCATGCTGGCATCGATCACGCTCTGCTTGTTTAGCATCACGTTCTGCATGCATAGCATCACGTTCTCTATCGCGTTCTGCTTACATACGTCCATATTCAGCTACTAATCTCTGGTTACGCTCTACTTGTCCATGCACAAACGTAGCTTGGAAATTGCGCTCGAACATAACTGTTAATGATTGCACTTCTGACACCTCACCACTCACTGGTCCGTGTCTAGTGCTTGTGGGTGGCACAGTATTTCTACTTTCAACTGAATCACTGGCTGGCAGTGGCAACATTTCTTGCCCTTCCGCCCTCAGATTCTCACATTGTACTTCCTGAACAACGCCACTAATATTACTTTGTGCCCCACTTTCTAACTCGGTATCACTGCTTGCTAACTGTTGTTCATTATCCATGTTTATATTTTTCTGACTACGCAATCTAACTATAGCCAACAAAAGAAACAAAATCTGAACTAAATATCCTAAGACTCAGGTTTCACTGACATAATCACACAAGAAATGGTCATTTGTTGAAACACGCTTATTTTATACTATGATGACTAACTACTCAAATGTCCTGTTATTTAAAAAAAAAAAAAAAAAAAAAAAAAAACACTAACAAGAAGCACACCACTAATGATCCGAGAACACCGCACTGAGGCTACTTTACTACCCACAGGACAACTACACTGTAGCTTTACCTTTTGGTGATCTATCTTGGGTGCAGCTGCCCCCTGGTATTGTAGTAGGTAATTAAATTTTTGATATAATGAGCTCTCTTCTTCAGCTTGCTTCTGGATATATAGTGTTCTCATGCAAAAAATTATATGCAGGTATTACCACACAATATTGGTTAGGCAATACATACAATACATTAAAAAAATTATTAATTGTTCTCCAACAAAGTTGGACTACAATAATCCCTTATTATCTCATGGGTATTTTGTGGCCCCTGCTTATTCGGGCCGTGCGTTAATAGGTGCCAGTTTAATGAGAAAAAAAAATTATTTATTATGTAAAATGAATTGATGAAAATGGGGAAGAAATAGTTTTAAATGTTTTTGTTATTTACTCTTTCAGTACGAACTTTGTTGTAGAACCCCTTTTTTTACGTGTGGTAATAAAAATTCATGTAGACAGAATTAAGCACATTTAAAATTACGTGAACTTTAGCAACCCTCTCATGCTGATAAATTCAAACTAACTGATTAATAACATTTATGACTTTGAAAAGTATTTAAATTAAGTTTTTTATGTATTTCGGCCTTGGCATACATTTTCTAGATGCAGTGGGTTTTCTTTCCCGGCGTTAGCTATGGAACTCAAGACTGTCTGTGTTAGCATAAAATTGTTAAATATTGCCAAGCCGACCTGAACGTTTAATTATCATTGACAAAACACACTGCACTATACGTTTAAGTTATTTGCTTTAGAAATTGAAAGAACCAACAGATTAACAAGTTCAACGTTAATTATCCGCCTATGAATGCACAAATGTAAAACCAGTAATAAATTCAGTCAGCCTCAGGATCGCTGTAAAAGAAAAATATTTCGTAATTCATTGCTAATTTTACCTGCTCCCAATTTACGGGTTTGGTTAATTTTATAGCGGAACAATTTTTTAAATGTGCCGCCGCTGCAAATCGTTCGGTCGTGGCACAGCCCAGCAACACCAACGATAATCGCTAAAAGTGCTGAAAATTCTTTAAAGAAATGTTGTAGATGACATGGGCAAGCTATTTTACATTAGTAATACACAATTTTGATATTTTGACCATAACAATAATTAAAATTACACACCTTTATAATTTCTCCTCTAATGGCGGCTAAAGATAGATACAGACAAAAGAAGTCTACTCATTCATATAATGCTACGTCACAGGTTCCTCTCTCTCTCAGCTCTCGAGGAAGACAACAAAGAATGCACATTATGTAGTGCTTTTTATAGTATTGCTGATAATGAATATCTCTTTGTAATCTTACAACATTATTTTCCTCTGTGGCCACATTTTACATTTTTTCATCGCAGATATTAACATTTTCGTAATTACATTATGAGTACAGAAATATTACAATCATAAATACATCGAGAATATTATTACAGAAAATATTACAATAATAACCAACGTCCTTTACACAAAACACGAATTGCTTTTTTGTTGGTATGAACTGTACGTAGTGTTCTCATTACCGTACACGTTCCTAACAGGCGTGCCACAGCTGTTGTTAAGCATTTGCAAATGTGCACACTCGAGTTCAGCAATTCTGTGTGTCATTTCATTTTATTAATAGTGTGTGTGCTGTCAGGGAACGTTAGAAGGAGTAAATCACAGTGATATACAAAGTTGGACAGAAACACAAGAATGCTGACTGCCTCTCAAGGACTCCTTTGGCAGAACACAGCAATGTGGACTAAGTCTTGATCTTTGCCTGCAGTGGTACTATTACACCAAATTGGAATCGTTCTCTTGGGGAGGTTCTTGAACTGAACAAGTGGGAACTTAAGAACTGAGTACTTCAACCAGTCTGTTAACAAAGCTGTAATGTCTGCTGAAGATTCCTTGTAGAAGACATCATTTTGAAGCACAGAACATGCTGTCTGATGGCCTCTGACTGTGGAAAACTTTTCCAGTTGAGACTGCTGTTAGAGATAATTTCACGTAGTGACATCAGGCACAAGATAACACCTCCTCATGACGCACAGAGCAATGGTCTCTCAGAACACTTTAATAAGATGTTGGCAGATATACTGCTAATGAATGTTGATGTTGAACAGAGAGACTGGGGTACAATAATGCCTGATGTGTCTTTTGCTTATAACAAAGCAAAGTGTGACTACATGTCCAAACTGATGTTTCTGCCCCACAGTCATGGGGTTGAAAGGACAATGGATACACTGTACCTGTTTTAACTGGCTGATACTCAGGATGATGACACGAAACATCTTGTAATCAGCACTGAAGAAACAAAACAGCTCGCTCACATATGAACCTTGGACCTATAGGAGAGAGGCAGAAAGAACTGTAACACCAAACACCAACCACTGAGATACAGCCCAGAGGACTTAGTATGGAGTTTTACACCTATGCAGTGGAAAAATTACTAAACTGCTACTTTGGGCCATATCATATCGTACATCCCTTGTCTGATATTACAAAGTTGAGGATTATGACCCTTCAACAAGAAGACAAAAACACAGAGACGTTGCCAATGTTCTCTGTAGGAAACTTTTCTACAATCTCAAGGTGCAGACCGGCAGCCTATATCTATGTAGATACTCTGTAAGCCATGGTATGGTGTGTGGAGGGGGGTACCCTGTACCACTACTAGTCATTCCCTTTCGTGTTCCAGTCACAAACAGAGCAAAAGGAAAACGACTGTGTATATGCCTCCACAAGAGCCCTAATTCCTCGTATTTTATCTCCATGGCCCTTATGCGCAATCTCTGTTGGTGGCAGTACAATCATTTGGCAGTCAGCTTTAGATGCCAGTTGTCTAAATTTTCTCAATAGCGTTTTTCGAAACGAATGTTGCCTTCCCCCTCCCCCCCCCCCCCCCCCCCCCCCCCCACCACGTGGATTTCCGTTTGAGTTCCTGAAGCATCTCCGTAACACTTAATGTTGTTTGGAACTATCGGTAACAAATCTAGCAGCCTGTCTCTGAACTGCTTCGATGTCTTTCTTCAATCTGACCTGATACGGATCCCAAACATTATAGCAGTATTCAACAACAGGTCTCACCAGCATCCTACATGTGATCTCCTTTACAGATGAACCACATTTTCTTAAAATCTCCCAATAAACTGAAGTCGACTATTCGCCTTTCCTACCACAGTCCTCACATGCTCGTTCCGATTCATATAGCTTTACACTGCTACACCCATATATTTAAATGACGTGACTGTGCCAAGCAGTACACTACTATTGCTGTATCCGAACATTACAGGTTTGTTTATTCCTTCTCATCTGCGTTAGCTCATTTTTTTATTATATTTAGGGCTAGTGGTCATTCATCACACCAATTAGAAATTCTGTCTAAGTCATCTTGTATCTTACTACAGTCATTCAACTTCGACGCTGTACCGTGCACCACAGCATCATCAGCAAACAACTGTAGACGGCTGCCTACTCTACCAGCCAAATCATTTATGTACCTAGAGAACAACAGCGGTCCTGTTACACTACTCTGGTGCACCCCTGGTGATATCCTTGTCTCTGATGAAAACTCGCCATCGAGGACAACACACACTGTTCTATTGCTTAAGAAATCCTCTAGCCACTCGTCTGTTTGTACCTTCATCAACAGCCTGCAATGGGGCACCATGTCAAATGCGTTCCGGAAATCTAGAAATATGGAATCTGTCTGTTGCCCCTCATCCATAGTTCGCAGTATATCACATGAGGAAAGGGCAAGCTGAGTTCCACACAAGCTGTGCTTTCTACAACTATGCTGATTCGTGGACATTAGCTTCTCAATTTATTATATTCGAACTGAGAATATGTTCAAGGATTCTGGCGTAAACAGAAGTTAGGGATATCGGTCTGTAACTTTGCGGGTCCGTTATTTTACTCTTCTTAAGTACAGTAATCACTGGCGCTTTTTTCCAGTCGCTTGGGATTTTGTGCTGGGCGAGAGATTCGTGTTAAATGCAAGCTAAGCAGGGGTCCAATGCTGTAAAGTACTCTTTGTAAAACCTAATTGGGATTCCATCCGGATCTGGTGACTTATTTGCTTTCAAATCTTTCAGTTGTTTCTCTACGCCAAGGATGCTTATTACTATGTGTCCATACGGGAGTTTGTTCAGTGGTCAAATGACGATATGTTTGTACGATTCTCTTACGTGAACGATTTCTTGAACGCGGAATTTAAGACTTCGACTTTCGTTTTGCTATCTTCAGCTGCCACATCAGACTAATCAACAAGGGACTGAATAGAAGCCTTAAAACAGCTTAGCTTTTTTGCATAGCACTAGACTTTTCTCGGGTTCTCTGCCAGATCCCTTACTGAGGCATGGCGGTGGTAGTTGCATAGATCTTTTCACAGACGCGTAAATCTATACTAACCTTCGCTTGTCGTCATTTATGCTTTCTCTTTTGAACCGAGAGTGCAACAACCTCTGCTTCCTCAGCATCTCCCGAACTTCGGTATTAAGAGGGAACGACAGGGTGACTGTTGAAAAAATCAAAATATTTTTTATTACGAAGTTCGAGTTTGTATACATTGAAGAATTATTCGCCAAAATACTGTGCACGAACTCAAAAATGTCACGATTCTGTGAGCGTCGAAAGCCGAGCTTTAGAGATCCGTTCTGCGCTCACGCTTCCTATTTATACCAATCTGAGTAAACCTGATTTGCTTGAGCGTTGTTTGGGTGGTTTTACTCAAAATGTAAACGCATGTTTCAATAGTCTCATTTGGAGATGCGCTCCAAAAATAATATCCAGCCGAAGCGAAATTGTCAACATTGTTTAAAATTTGGCTCTTTGTCTATTCAATGTAGATCATTCTCTATTAATGAACGTCGGAAATACCCTTCAAATCAAAATTGGCGATGAAGTGCGCCGATTCTGTGAGGACAGAGACGACAGCGGCGATGCGCTCAGCGACGGAAAGAGCTTTGAGCACGAAAATGAGGGCTTCTCAGGTCAAAGTAGCAGAAAGCGGCCGTTCACCAGCGGGGGCTATAGTTATTATGGACCAGGCAGTTTCAAGCTTTGTCCCTTTTATATGATAAATACTTGTCAAACTTCTAACGCGTTTTTCTCAAAACCGCGTTTTTCCGATTTGTTGTCTTCGCCCACGCTACAATTGTAATCCGATTTTAATGATTTTTGGTCTCCGTTTAACCAAACTGAACTCTCTTCAGTTCATCGTAGCCGATTTTTTTTATGTTAGTATCTAATACTTTGTCGGCCAAAAAAGAGGGTCCAGAAACGGCAATTTCTTTAGGTTTTCTATAGTTTCACCTAAACATTTTTGTAAATCCCTACGATGAACTAAAATTACATCTGTAAGGATCAGGGTTATAATTCAATGTCACGCTTCAGATAGCCACAAACGGAATTACAGCGACAACCGTCGATCTACGTGCTTTCACAGCTGCCTCGGGAAAATTCCAATTGCACAGGAAGGTATTAATATTTTTAAATAAAAATACCAACAAATACTTCACTCTATGCTTTATTCATTGCAGCAAAGCACATTTGTCTACTACATTCGAATACAGAGAAAAAAGAATCCTGAATTTGAGTAATATTTTCGTCCGTCACCCTGCCGTTCCCTTTAAACCATGGTGGATATTTTCCATCCGTTATCCACTTAAATAGGCACATAACTCTCTCGACCACGATTTACGGTCTGCTGGAACTCTGTCCATAACCCCTCTACGTTCATCTCACTGGAACTAAGTGATGTCAATTCACTCTCTAAGTGAGATGCAAACAATTGCTTACCTGCTCTATCTAGCAGAAACACTCTCGTAGCCTTCTTGTTTGATTTATTAACTTTCGTAACCATAGTTGCTATACTGACACGATCGCTAATTTCTATTTTCTTTACTGACATTGTCGATAAGAGACGCGTATTTATAGCTACAAGGTCTAAGGTATTTACATTGTGTGTAGGCTGCCGAGCTACCTGCTCAAGACAGACTTCAGAAAACGCGTTCAAAAGTATTTTACACGACCATCTGTCTGTACCCCCTGCAGTGAATCCATAGACATCCCAGTATATACTTGGTAAGTTAAAGCCGTCTCCAAGTAGTATTGTACGATCTGGATATTTACGCGGTACTGACCGTAGTCTTTCTTTGAATAACTCTAGAGCTGCCACAGCGGAATCGGATGGCCGTTAAAACATCTAACAATTAGTGAGGTTTCACCTACACCTCTTACGTGCGACCAGATAACTTCACTGTCGCACTCCACTTTGACCTCAAGAGAGACAATATTTTTGTCAACTGCAGAACACGCCCCTCCTATGGCCTCTAATGTACCTTTCCGGTATACGTTCCACAACGCGCTAAATATCTCATAGCTTTCCACTTCACGTTTCAGCCAGCTCTCGGTCCCAAGAATAATTTGAGCGCGAGAGTTTTCCTGGTGGGTAGTAAATTCGGCAACTTCGTTACGAATGCTT
Organism: Schistocerca gregaria; assembly: GCF_023897955.1. NCBI lineage: Eukaryota > Metazoa > Arthropoda > Insecta > Orthoptera > Acrididae > Schistocerca > Schistocerca gregaria. The sequence goes on from NC_064920.1 coordinate 948,488,320, forward strand.
CGACAGTTTACTTATAAAATTTGGGGCTGGCATGCCATTAAAGGAAACTGAGGACCCATTCGATAATCGCGAAGCCTGAACCTGAGGAGCTACCTAAGATGCTCATCGTAGTGAAGAGTATGTGAGAACGCCACCATAACGCTAGGATCCTCCAGTGCTACCATACAGAGGACACCTGAGCTCTAGGCCCAGGGTGCCGTAATCGGCTCCATTGAGAACTTTTTAAATTGTCCAGTAGAAGGAGCAGTACTTCGAGCTGTGCTGCATGCCATACACTGCGATTACCGTCGCTGTCTGAGATTCTGAGAGTCGCCAGTTCAAACCGATTCACCACCAAATATGTGTTTCTTAGTTTTTATCATATCTGGGGGTTCTCGAAATTTCTTTTTTTCGTAACGTTTGCATATTCTGGAATATTCGATGTGTATGTAAATAGCAGCACTCTCAATCTAGGAGGTCTTTCCTCTTCTGGCTGTAGTAGTAGCAGTAGTAGTAGTAGAGGGGTTTTGGGCGCACGACAGCATGGTCTTCAGCGCCCGTTCAGTAACATAGTGAGACGGGTGTCAAGAAAAATCGCAGAACAGGAATATAAAACGAAACGTAAAACATGGGTAACAATCGTTGAAAACGTGCTCACCCACACCAAAGCGTGGGATGAAGCAGAGAGTCAGCTGTAAAACATGGGGAACACAGGAAGAAAATGATAGAGGGAGCTAAAACAATGTAGCAGATGAAGTGGCTGGCTGACCGCAAGGAAAAAAGGGGAGGAGTCAGCCACTCTGCAATACACTAAAACCTCCAGCCTAAAAGTTTAGGCCAGAATCCAGACACATCACAAAACTTAAAAACCCTAGACACACACGTCTCATCATTAGCTAAACATGGCGGCCACTGAGTGACGCGCGTTTCTTCGGCTCGCGAGTTTTCCCGCTCATTGAAGGTGTTACAGAGAAGTGCGGCAGTCCACAACGTGTGCATCCGACTAAACAAGTGTTACTTGCCGTGGTGTCTTGTTCTCCTTCGATTACCACAAGTGATAAGTGATAAGTGAGTGAAAAATGGGAAGAGCACGAGTAAGCGGCAGCTGGCGAGGCTACAGGGGCGCAGGCAGCGCGGGCGCCCGGTCTCCGGTGGCAGGTGAGGCCCCGCTTCCCGACATCGGGGAGCTCGTCCGGTCCCAGGTGAGTGCGGCGCTGCACAGCAAAGACACGCTAGACGTAATCGTGCAATCCATCACGGACTCTGTGACGGCTGCAGTCATGGACAAACTGCAAGAGTCTGTCGGGCGCAACAGCACCGAAATCCAGTCTTTTAGAAAGTCCTTGGCCGCACAAGAGAAAAAAGCCGCCGAGCTAGAAGCTAAACTGTCTGCTGCCACCGATGAAATTGAGCAGTATCAGCGAAGGAACAGCTTGCGCTTGTTCGGGGTAGCTGAAAACGATCGCGAAAACACCGACGACCTGGCCATTAGCCTCGTACGTGAGAAACTTGGCGTGCAGATCGACGTGGCCGATATTGACAGAAGCCATCGTGTTGGGCGCAGGATACCAGGCGCCACGAAACCCAGGCCTATAATAATTAAATTTGTGTCTTACCGGAAAAGAGCTGAAGTGTTTGCTCAGAAAAGAAAACTCGCCAAGAGTGGGGTTACCCTGAGGGAAGATCTGACGCGCGAAAGACTAAAAGTTTTGAACGCTGCGATCACACAGTTCGGCCTTCAAAATGTATGGACCCAGGACGGCAGGATCGTAGTCAAGACGGAAGGAGGGAGGAAAACGGTGACGAACATGTTCGAACTGAAAGACTGAGCGAAATCTCGCGAGACACAAAGTCTCATATTGTAATCTGTCTAATATAAGTTAATTTTTATTCTTTCTTTTAATTTTTTTAGCTTAAATACTGCTCCGTTATTTCTATAAGTACCATAAGTACTCTATTTAAAATCAGTCAATTGTTTCACAAAAATATTGTTTCTTTATTTGTCTATCATAAGTGCTCATGTATATTCATATTGTCAGTCAAATGGGAATTAACATTCTCCATTAACAGGAATCTCCTTACAACCGCCTTTCTATATCTGTTATTTTCATCTTCGCCACTACCACTACTACTACTATTATCTTTTTCGTAACCACTACTGCCACTTTCCATCTTTCTTTTCGCTCCCTTCTCCTATACTTCCAGCGTGTTTTTCACCTTTAGTTCACAGACGCTTGAGTCAGTCACGACCTTGGACACCTGTAAACATGTCTTCCCCCGCGAAATCCAGCTTTTGTCCCTCTTCCGGCCATCAGGTGAACGGAGCGCGCTCGGTCCTACAGGCGGCCACAATGGGACGGACCGGATCAGGCGGCGGGCTCTTTGTGGCCCACGCGAACGCGCAGTCGCTAACGGCTCACTTCGACGAGTTCTGTGACCTGTTCTGCCAATCGCTGTTCCACATTATCATCGTCTCTGAAACTTGGTTGAAACCAAACATTTCTTCCGACTCTATCCGAATCGCTGGTTACTCTCTCCTAAGGGCAGATCGTGAAACACGACGCGGGGGTGGTGTGAGTGCCTATGTTCGCTCTGATCTGACACCTACTGTACTATCCACATCGGACGCAAAGGGCGAAGGAGAAGCAGAGTTCTTGTTTTTCGAAATAAATACATCAAATCAGAAACTGCTAATTGGAGTAATCTATAAACCTCCAAACGTCGGTGCCATGTCCTCCTTTCAGTCTGCCCTGTCCTCACTCGTGACACAGTATGAACACACAATCATTATGGGCGACACAAACATCGACTTACAGTTAAAATCTCCCTCTGCCGAAAAACTAAGGCGACTGTTCCACTCCAATGATATGAGTTTAACACCGCTGGACCCAACTCATCACACGCCACACAGCCACACAATCATAGATATAATAGCAACAAAGCGACCAGATAAAATAATCCGCGCCAATCAGACATCCGCTCCGGGACTCTCTGCTCATGACGTGATATTCTTAAATTACTCAGTGCATACTACCAAAGAAAAATCTCACCTAGTAACCTACAGAAACTTAAAAAATGTTAACCATGACGCTCTTCAAAAGGATTTCTCAGACATCCCTTGGCATGATATAAGCAATGAACCGACTTTAGACGGAAAAATTCGGCAATTATGTAGCAAAATTATTGCACTGTATGATAAACATGCTCCTCAACGCACTGTCAAGGTAAAGAGAGCTCCTGCTCCGTGGCTCACCACTGCATTACGCCAGTTAATGAATAAACGCGATGCTGCACACAGGGCCTTCAAGCGTAACCCAACTCCCGAGGCGTAGGAAGCTTATAGGAAACTCCGAAACAGAACGAAGCAAAGCGTGAGGAATGCCAAAATCAGACATGCCCGCTCTGTCGTATGCGGCATATCAAAACCTGCTGCACTGTGGAAAAAGCTGCGCAGTTTCGGTATAGGGAAGCGAAGATATGACGCTGTTTATCAAGCGTCTGCAGAAGAATTAAACGATTTCTTCTCAACAGCTGTAATCTGCCACGCAGCGACAAATTACCAGCCCCAAGATATCAATCTCTCGAGAGACAAGTTTTTCCTAAAACATGTCACTACCGGCACAGTACTCAAGGCAATTATGAGAATCTCTTCCGAGGCAGTAGGAAATGATGGAGTGAGCTTTGGCATGATTAAAAACGTCGTAGACACTATTATTCCAGTTATCACAGACATCTTCAACCTGTCTCTTGTCAGTAGTATATATCCTACTGAGTGGAAGCAAAGTTTAATCCAGCCTATACCCAAGACTGACAACCCTAAGTCGCCAGGTGACTACAGGCCGATCAGCATACTACCTGCAATATCTAAAGCCCTAGAATACATCGTCCATGAACAGCTGACGGATTACCTCAAAACTCATAACATCCATGACGAATATCAGTCAGCCTTTCGAAAGCACCATAGTACAGCAACTGCATTAATCAAAGTAACTGATGACATTAAACATGCTATGGACAGACGTGAAGCTACTATCCTAACACTGCTTGACTTTAGCAAGGCTTTTGACACAGTTGACTTCGATATATTACTAATTAAAATGAAACACCTGAATTTCTCAATCAGCGCAATACACTGGTTCGACAGCTACCTCAAAAACAGAAGTCAACAAGTCGTTTGTGGGTCGGAAAAGTCATCATGGAAAAGCGTGCACTCTGGAGTTCCCCAAGGCTCCGTCCTTGGTCCACTACTCTTCTCACTCTACATAATGATATCTTCAGTGATTCACTCCTGCAGCTACCATCTATATGCTGACGACATCCAACTGTACATAAGTGCAAGCCCCAAAAACATTGCTGGCGCAGTAGCGAGTATGAACGCAGATCTTTGCTCTGTTTCTCGATGGGCACAGAACCTAGATCTGAAACTAAACCCCAAGAAATCCCAGGTCACACTTATATCTAATCCAAAGTTAATCAGCCGGTACTTTCGCGAAACGGTCCCTAAAATACTCCTCAATGGTACCCAACTACCATACCAAAAAACAGTAAAAGACCTTGGAATAATCTTGGATGAACACCTAAACTGGGAAGAACAAACAGTCACAGCTTGCCGGAAATCGCTCTCCTCCCTACATGCAATTCAAAAATTTAGAAAAATATTTCTAACCCATGTTAAACAAAAATTAGTCCAAACACTAGTCTTGCCTAATCTTTACTACTGCGATGTAGTTCAACACGGCACAAATAGTGAAAATTCTAGATGCCTCGAGCTAGTGATGAATGCTTGCGTTAGATACGTGTGCAACATTCGGTTGTATGACCATATCAGTCCTTCATACTCCCAGCTAGGTTGGATACGCCCACATAAGGCACGCGATCTCCACACGATGTGCTTACTTCATCGATTTCTTAGCCACTGGTGCCCCCAGTACTTATCTTCTCACATTAAACACCTATCATCATTCCACAATCGCAATACCAGATCGGATACGTCTATCATCTTGGCTGTACCTTTACATAACACAAAATCTTTCTCCGTGTCATTCTCCATCTCAGCCATACGACTATGGAACGCACTCCCCTGTGATCTGCGCCTTATCCAGAACTACTCAACATTCAAGAGGAAACTCAAAACTTACATATTAGGGACGGTATAGCCACCATTGTTGTGCCCCTCCCATCTCTTTCTTTCTCCTCTCCATCACAGCTTCGAATTTTACCATTCTTTTTCTCTTCCTCTAACCTATCTACCTCTTATATATCTCTTTCACCCCATTCTATCGTCTTATGTCTCTGCTCGATGAGAATAACTCACAAGCTGCAAGAATATAACGAGAAAATTCCCAACTAACAATGGGACTGACATTCACAAAAGAAAAGTATGTTTACTTTCATATACATAGTCACTATCATCATCATTATTATTATTATTATTATTATTATTATTATTATTATTATTATTATTATTATTATTCTTGATTGTTATAATTATTTTTATTGTTATAATTATCATTGTACTACTGTTATAATCTCAATTTTTTGTTTAACATCAATACTGCATAATACGTTAAATGTCCTTAATGTTATTTAGAAACTGTAACTCGTTCAATCTGAGTATCCCTGGTTAGGTGTAAGAGAGGGCCTGAAGGCCCTAATCTTGCCAGGTAAAATAAATGCATAAATAAATAAATAAATAAATAAAACAGAAGGCAGATCCCCATCAACTTGTGCTTCTGCCGGTGCATCACGGTATAAAATGCAGTCTGTTAAAATGTGCCGGACAGAGATGTGCACACCACAAGCATCACAAAACGGAGGATCCTCCCGCCGAAATAAAAAGCTATGTGTGAGAGGACAGTGCCCCCTGGCTGTACGCTGGTGAATGTAATAAACGTGTTTTCAGTGCAAAGTGTTGTACGTCATTGACGATCCTGACGTCAGATTTGGCCTAGATTTTGTTTACGACATTATGGTTAAGAATAGTGAAGTGGACGTAGAGTGATTGTTAAGAGAAACAAAATGACAGAGTTATGCCCCTCAGAATAGAAATTACGTGAACACTTATAATTTTAGGGGTTTATATACGAGTGGGTGATGTCAAAACTAAGAAAAAGATAATTTTAGGGGCATAATTTTTAAGGGCGATGACAGAATTAAGTACACTAGGGAAGATCAAATGTTGTTGTAATCTTCAGTCTCAAGACTGGTTGGATGAAACTTTCGATGCTAGTCTGTCCTGTGCAAGATTCTACATTTGTATAGAGCAAATGCAACCTACATTCATCTGAAACTACTTGCTGTAGTCAAGCCTGGGTCTCCCTTTACAATTTTTATCTCACACTCCCCATCCCCGCGTTACCAAACTGATTTTTCCTTAGTATTTCAGGACGTGACCTGTCGAGCGATCACTTCTGTTAGTGAATTGTGCATAAATTTCTTTTCTGCCCAATTCGGTTCAGTACTTTATCATTAGTTATCCAATAAACTCAATCTTCAGTTGTCTTCTGTAGCATAATATTTCGAAATCGTCTATTATCTTCTTGTCTGGTCTGTTTATTGTCCACATTTCACCTTCGCGCAAGGCTACATTCAGAAAAAGTTCCTAAAATTAAAATTTATATTCGATCTTAACAACTTTTTCGGCAACGTTGTTGCCAGTTTGAATTTTGTATCCTCTGTACTTCGGCCAGCTGCAGTTATTTTGCTGCCTGAATACCAAACCTCATCTACTACTTTTAGTGTTTCATTGCCGAGGGCTGTGCCGAGATGGATACAACAGTTCCTATCGGATTACCCAAGTTAAGCAACGGAAAAACCTTTCCAATTAGGTGGCTGCGCCTACCCTACGGGGTTTCCGAGCCATTCATGCAATATGACTTTACTATTTTTAGTGCCCCATTTCATAATCTAATTCCATCAACATTCCTGATTTAATCCGATTACTTTTTATTACCCTAATTTTACTTTTGTTTTTATTTATGTTGTAACTTCTTTCGAGACACTATCCTTTCTGTTCAAATGATCTTCCAATTTCTTCGCCGTCTCAGATAGAATTACAATGACATAAGTAGACCTCAAAGTTTTTATTTGTTCTTCCAGAAATTTTAATTCCGTTTCTAAATTTATCCATGGTGTCCTATACTGCTTTGCTCAATGTACATGTTGAAAAACATCATCGATAGGCTAATACCACGACTCACTCCCTTTTCAACTACTGCTTCCCCTTCATGTCCTTCCACTCTCATCATTACAGCAGTCTGGAGTCTAGTTTTAGATAATCTTCCCCTACCTGTATTTTATATTGCTACCTTCAGATTTTCAAAGAGTATAGTTCTGTCAACATTGTCAAATCCTTTTTATAGCTCTAGAAATGTTGAAAACTTAGGCTAACCACCCTTCAGCCTATCTCCTTAGACAAGTCTTACGATCAACACCGATTCGTGTGTTCCTACATTTCTCTGGAACGCAAACCGATCTTCACAGAGGTCAGATTGGACCAGTTTTACCGTCCTTTTGAAAATAATTCTGGTCGTTATTTTGCCACCATGTCTTACTAAATTAATGGTTCGACAATACTCACACCTGTCTGCATTTGCCGTTTTCTACATCTACATGATCACTCTGCCATTCACAATCAAGTGCCTGGCAGAGGGTTCATCGAACCGCCTTCAAGCTATTTCTCTACCGTTTCACTTACGAATAGCGTGCGGGAAAAACGAACACATAAATCTTTCGATGCGAACTCTAATTTCCTTAGTTTAGTATTTATGATCATTTCTTCCCGAATAGGTGGGCGCCAACAGAATATTTTCGCAGTCAGTTGGTGATTGAAATTTCATGTGGAGATAACGTTGCAATGAAGAACGCCTTTGTTTTAATGCCGACCACCCAAATTCTCCAATCATCTCCGTGGCACTCTTTCCCTTTTTTGGTAATACAAAGTGAGCTGCCATTCTTTGAACGTTTTCGTTGTCCTCCCAACTGATACGGACCCCACACCGCACAGCAGTATTACATAAGAGGACGGCAAGCGTAGTATAAGTCGTCTTTTAAATAAATCCGTTGCATTATTTCGTAAGTAACCTGTCAATAAATCGTAGTCTTTGATTTATTTTCCCCAAACATTATCCATGTGATCGTTTCAATTTAAGTTATTAGTAAGTGTAATTCCTAAGTATTTAATTAAATTTACATACATTAGATTTGTGTGATTTAACGTGTAACCGGAATTTAGAGGATTCCCTTTTGTACTCGTGTGGGTGACTTCACATTTTTCGTTATTTAGAGTCAACTGTCACTTTTTGCAACGTACAGATCTCTTGTCTAAATCATTTTGCAATTCGTTTTGATCATTTCATGACTTTACAAGATAGTAAGTGACATCAGAGGGCGTATAACACTTCCTAGCGATATGAGCATATAAAGCGGCATTTCCTAAGGGAACGCCAGATATTTCTTCTGTTTTACTCGCTGACTTCCCTTCAGTTACGACGAACTGTGACCTTTCTGACAGGAAATCACGAATCCAGTCGTACAGTTAAGACGATACCCCAGAGGCACGCAGTTTGATTAAAAATAGCTTGTCAAGAAACTGGAAATTCGAAATTGGAATTATTATCTTCTTTTTTATAGTCTGAGGGTATTTCACCTGTGTCATACGTACTGCATAACAGATGAAATAGTTTTGCCATGGCTGCCTTCCAAAGGATCTCAATAATTCCGAGGGAATTATTGCCTGTTTCTACCTGAGTTGCAGCAACTGCGTAAAGTATGGTTGTCAGATTAGTGTAACTCTACCATTCCTCTGAAAGAGAGTAATCGAAATAAAGCAAAGAGAATCGGTTCGGTCCTACTAGCAGAGTTGGACAGCAGCATGATGCCCGTGGTTCGATTCCAGAACCACAAAATGAGTGAGGGTATCAACACACACACTACGAGGTGCATTCAAGTTCTAAGGCCTCCGATTTTTTTTCTATTTAACTACTCACCCGAAATCGATGAAACTGGCTTTACTTCTCGACGTAATCGCCCTGTAGACGCACACATTTTTCACAACGCTGACGCCATGATTCAATGGCAGCGGCGAAGGCTTCTTTAGGAGTCTGTTTTGACCACTGGAAAATTGCTGTGGCAATAGCAACACGGCAGGTGAATGTGTGGCCACGGAGAGTGTCTTTCATTGTTGGAAAAAGCCAAAAGTCACTAGGAGCCAGGTCAGGTGAGTTGGGAGCATGAGAAATCACTTCAAAGTTGTTATCCTGAAGAAACTGTTGCGTAACGTTAGCTCGATGTGCGGGTGCGTTCTCTTGCTGAAACAGCACACGCGCAGCCCTTCCCGGACGTTTTTGTTGCAGTGCAGGAAGGAATTTGTTCTTCAAAACATTTTCGTAGGATGCACCTGTTACCGTAGTGTCCTTTGGAACGCAATGGGTAAGGATTACGCCCTCGCTGTCCTAGAACATGGACACCATCATTTTTTCAGCACTGGCGGTTACCCCAAATTTTTTTGGTGGCGGTGAATCTGTGTGCTACCATTGAGCTAACTGGCGCTTTGTTTCTGGATTGAAAAATGGCATCCACATCTCATACATTGTCACAACCGACGAAACTAAAGTCCCATTCATGCTGTCGTTGCACGTCAACATTGCTTGGCAACATGCCACACGGGCAGCCATGTGGTCGTCTGTCAGCATTCGTGGCACCCACCTGGATGACACTTTTCGCATTTTCAGGTCGTCATGCAGGATTGTGCGCACAGAACCAACAGAAATGCCAATTCTGGAGGCGATCTGTTCAACAGTCATTCGGCGAGCCCCCAAAACAATTCTCTCCACTTTCTCGATCATGTCGTCAGACCGGCTTGTGCGAGCCCGAGGTTGTTTCGGTTTGTTGTCACACGATGTTCTGCCTTCATTTAACTGTCGCACCCACGAACGCATTTTCGACACATCCATAACTCCATCACCACATGTCTCCTTCAACCGTCGATGAATTTCAATTGGTTTCACACCACGCAAATTCAGAAAACGAATGATTGCACGCTGCTCAAGTAAGGAAGACGTCGCCATTTTAAGTATTTAAGATAGTTCTCATTCTCGCCGCTGGCGGTAAAATTCCATCTGCCGTACGGTGCTGCCATCTCTGGGACGTATTGACAATGAACGCGGCCTCATTTTAAAACAATGCGCATGTTTCTATCTCTTTCCAGACCTCGTATTATTTGGGCTGGTCATATAAAAGAATTTATGAATGCTAGAGTCCTGGTTAAAAATGGATGTAGTCTTAATGCATTTCACTTACAAGATGTAATGATAAAATCGCATAAAAATTCAGTGAGCGGTGAAGAAATCAGGGGAACAATTGCACCAGGGTTTTTCTAAGCACACAGTTACTTCCATTCTACAGCGTGCACCACTGTGGTGACTAGCCCTTGCGTGGAACAGAGAGGCCTTGCAGGACACGTCTACTCTCACAATGCCTCTCTATGGATGGGTTCTTGTTCCACCCCGAAATCCTCTGGCTTAAGAGCACCTTCTGCACTGGATCCTCCCACTGTTGGTGTCATTGGGAATGTTCTCCCACAAGAACGATTGAAGAATTTGTCCCTTTTGAGTTTCGTAGCAAGGTCGATTTTGTGCAACACCTGAGACTGACCGTATCTTTGTATTCTCTGCCAAGTTTGAACATACCGATCTTGCTCTGTCTTCCTGTATACGGAAGCGGCCACTTGTACGAAATTCCTCCCAATACGTGACAAGAACCGTGATGCTCTTCCTCTATTGACTTCCTCACGTATGTCATTCACTGTTTTAAAAAAAAGTGTCTAGAAATATCTAATATCGCCTCAATATCATATGTCCAACTGCGTAGTGACAAATCAAATTATTCGTACCAGTATAGAACGCAGTTTACTCCAGAGACTTCCTTCGAATTAGATATTTCAGTGTTTTGACAGATTCGTCTTCCGTGTCATCTTCATGTGCTTCCATTTCTCTTTCCATGAACTTGCCATTAGTTCATTTTCTTTGCACAGCATTTCCATACAGGGTGTCCCTCCTAACTGTCTGTGGTATTTCGGCAGATACTTGCAATTTAGTTTCTTCAATGTGTAACTGGAGTCACCCAAACAAATACAGCTCATCAGGTCTTTCATGCGACGGCCATTGTTGATGGAAAGCGCTGCTTTGTTTTCGGTTACGAACAAAATGATTTTTAAAGCGGACTTTTTCGTGCCCAATCGATAGAGCGGTGGCGGATTAGTCTAGTGCGGTATTTGGTTATCGATCTGTAATATCAGGGGTTCCAAAATAGGAGGACCTTGCCGTTGGTGGGGAGGCTTGCGTGCCTCAGCGACACAGATGGCCGTACCGTAGGTGCAACCACAACGGAGGGGTATCTGTTGAGAGGCCAGACAAACGTGTGGTTCCTGAAGAGGGGCAGCAGCCTTTTCAGTAGTTGCAGGGGCAACAGTCTGGATGATTGACTGATCTGGCCTTGCAACATTAACCAAAACGGCCTTGCTGTGCTGGTACTGCGAACGGCTGAAAGCAAGGGGAAACTACAGCCGTAATTTTTCCCGAGGACATGCAGCTTTACTGTATGATTAAATGATGATGGCATCCTCTTGGGTAAAATATTCCGGAGGTAAAATAGTCCCCCATTCGGATCTCCGGGCGGGGACTACTCAGGAGGATGTCGTTATCAGGAGAAAGAAAACTGGCGTTCTACGGATCGGAGCGTGGAATGTCAGAGCCCTTAATCGGGCAGGTAGGTTAGAAAATTTAAAAAGGGAAATGGATAGGTTAAAGTTAGATATAGTGAGAATTAGTGAAGTTCGGTGGCAGGAGGAACAAGACTTCTGGTCAGGTGACTACAGGGTTATAAACACAAAATCAAATAGGGGTAATGCAGGAGTAGGTTTAATAATGAATAGGAAAATAGGAATGCGGGTAAGCTACTACAAACAGCATAGTGAACGCATTATTGTGGCCAAGATAGATACGAAGCCCACACCTACTACAGTAGTACAAGTTTATATGCCAACTAGCTCTGCAGATGATGAAGAAATTGAAGAAATGTACGATGAAATAAAAGAAATTGTTCAGATAGTGAAGGGAGGTGAAGGGAGACGAAAATTTAATAGTAATGGGTGACTGGAATTCGGCAGTAGGAAAAGGGAGAGAAGGAAACATAGTAGGTGAATATGGATTGGGGTTAAGAAATGAAAGAGGAAGCCGCCTAGTAGAATTTTGCACAGAGCACAACTTAATCATAGCTAACACTTGGTTTAAGAATCATGAAAGAAGGTTGTATACGTGGAAGAACCCTGGAGATACTAAAAGGTATCAAATAGATTATATAATGGTAAGACAGAGATTTAGGAACCAGGTTTTAAGTTGTAAGACATTTCCAGGGGCAGATGTGGACTCGGACCACAATCTATTGGTTATGACCTGTAGATTAAAACTGAAGAAACTGCAAAAATGTGGGAAATTAAGGAGATGGGACCTGGATAAACTGAAAGAACCAGAGGTTGTACAGAGTTTCAGGGAGAGCATAAGGGGACAATTGACAGGAATAGGGGAAAGAAATACCGTAGAAGAAGAATGGGTAGCTCTGAGGGATGTAGTAGTGAAGGCAGCAGAGGATAAAGTAGGTACAAAGACGAGGGCTGCTAGAAATCCTTGGGTAACAGAAGAAATATTGAATTTAATTGATGAAAGGAGAAAATATAAAAATGCAGTAAATGAAGCAGGCAAAAAGGAATACAAACGTCTCAAAAATGAGATCGACAGGAAGTGCAAAATGGCTAAACAGGGATGGCTAGAGGACAAATGTAAGGATGTAGAAGCTTATCTCACTAGGGGTAAGATAGATACTGCCTACAGGAAAATTAAAGAGACCTTTGGAGAGAAGAGAACCACGTGTATGAATATCAAGAGCTCAGATGGCAACCCAGTTCTAAGCAAAGAAGGGAAGGCAGAAAGGTGGAAGGAGTATATAGAAGGTTTATACAAGGGTGATGTACTTGAGGACAATATTATGGAAATGGAAGAGGATGTAGATGAAGACGAAATGGGCGATACGATACTGCGTGAAGAGTTTGACAGAGCACTGAAAGACCTGAGTCGAAACAAGGCCCCCGGAGTAGACAACATTCCATTAGAACTACTGACGGCCTTGGGAGAGCCAGTCATGACAAAACTCTACCAGCTGGTGAGCAAGATGTATGAGACAGGCGAAATACCCTCAGACTTCAAGAAGAATATAATAATTCCAATCCCAAAGAAAGCAGGTGTTGACAGACGTGAAAATTACCGAACTATCAGTTTAATAACTCACAGCTGCAAAATACTAACGCGAATTCTTTACAGACGAATGGAAAAACTTGTAGATGCGGACCTCGGGGAGGATCAGTTTGGATTCCGTCGAAATGTTGGAACACGTGAGGCAATACTGACCTTACGACTTATCTTAGAAGAAAGATTAAGAAAAGGCAAACCTACGTTTCTAGCATTTGTAGACTTAGAGAAAGCTTTTGACAATGTTGACTGGAATACTCTTTTTCAAATTCTAAAGGTGGCAGGGGTAAAATACAGGGAGCGAAAGGCTATTTACAATTTGTACAGAAACCAGATGGCAGTCATAAAAGTCGAGGGGCATGAAAGGGAAGCAGTGGTTGGGAAAGGAGTGAGACAGGGTTGTAGCCTCTCCCCAATGTTATTCAATCTGTATATTGAGCAAGCAGTAAAGGAAACAAAAGAAAAATTTGGAGTAGGTATTAAAATTCATGGAGAAGAAGTAAAAACTTTGAGGTTCGCCGATGACATTGTAATTCTGTCAGAGACGGCAAAAGACTTGGAAGAGCAGTTGAACGGAATGGACAGTGTCTTGAAAGGAGGATATAAGATGAACATCAACAAAAGCAAAACGAGGATAATGGAATGTAGTCAAATTAAATCGGGTGATGCGGAGGGAATTAGATTAGGAAATGAGACACTTAAAGTAGTAAAGGAGTTTTGCTATTTAGGAAGTAAAATAACTGATGATGGTCGAAGTAGAGAGGATATAAAATGTAGACTGGCGATGGCAAGGAAAGCGTTTCTGAAGAAGAGAAATTTGTTAACATCGAATATAGATTTATGTATCAGGAAGTCGTTTCTGAAAGTATTTGTTTGGAGTGTAGCCATGTATGGAAGTGAAACATGGACAATAACTAGTTTGGACAAGAAGAGAATAGAAGCTTTCGAAATGTGGTGCTACAGAAGAATACTGAAGATAAGGTGGATAGATCACGTAACTAATGAGGAAGTATTGAATAGGATTGGGGAGAAGAGAAGTTTGTGGCACAACTTGACTAGAAGAAGGGATCGGTTGGTAGGACATGTTTTGAGGCATCAAGGGATCACAAATTTAGCGTTGGAGGGCAGCGTGGAGGGTAAAAATCGTAGAGGGAGACCGAGAGATAAGTACACTAAGCAGATTCAGAAGGATGTAGGTTGCAGTAGGTACTGGGAGATGAAGCAGCTTGCACAGGATAGAGTAGCATGGAGAGCTGCATCAAACCAGTCTCAGGACTGAAGACAACAACAACAACAACAACCCAGTAAGCTCCTCCAACTCACGTTTAAAGTCCCTGTTAATACATATCGATAAAACGAACACCACACTAGACTACTTTGGGACTTCGCTGTCGTATGGGCATGTAAAATTCCACTTTAAAAATAAATTTGTTTGTAATGGGAAACAAACCGATGCTTTCCAACAACACTATGCGTTGCCTGAAAGACGTTAAGAGCAGTATTTCTTTGGGTGATTGCAGCTATATATTGCAAAAATGAAACTGCAAATAATTATTTGCCAAAGCACCTGAGAAAATACGCCTGATGACTCTTAGAAGGGATACCTGGCACATTCCTAGCACCCTTTAGTCTCCCCTTTTTTGATTGGTACTGATTGCCATCTGAGCGCTTAATATTTATACATTAGTGTATATTTTCTCAAAAAGAGTTCTATATGCGGCACCTATCGTCTTCATCGCCATTCACATATCTACAGCTTTGCATTTGTCTTCTAGATATTCCTGATTCGCTGGTTGACACCTTCAGTCAATCTTTTTCTTTAGATATCGATATTTCCTATTGTGTGCCTCATTTGCTGCACTCTTATATTCTCTCTCCTCCTGGATTTCATTCAGTATCTGGTGAGCTATCCCAGGATTTTTTAATAGGTCTTGTCTTTTTGCCTATGTGAGGCTCGGCTGCCTTTCCTATTTCACCTCTCAAAGCTACTCACTCGTCTTCTATTCTTTTTCCGTCTTCGTCTGATGCTCCTATGGAACTCAGAAAGAACATTGGTTCCATTTATTTCCTTCAGTCCCATCTTGTTAATTTCCCACTTTTCTGCAATTCTTCAGTTTCCATTTGAAGTTCATAATCAATAAATTATGATCAGTATCCACATCTGACTTTGGAAAAGTTTTGCAGTTTGAAAGCTGGCATGCAATTATACAGCGTGTTTAAACTACACTGTTTCATCTATATTCCATAACCGAGAAAGATGTAATTCTGTATACAAGGCGATGAACTGTGAGAAAGCCCTCACTAAACTACTTACAGTCTTTTTTCATAGTTACAGCAATTACAGCGATATGGTTATCATATTCGCTTTTTCAAATGGAACTACAGGAATTTCTGAAGCTAGGATCGTTGTTCTAAAATAGAGAAATTGAGCGGCGTACCACTCTCCAAAATCCAGGTACTAGTTTAGGGGTAGTTACAATTTTTAGAACTTAATCCATATCTGCTTTGAACATGAAACCGATTGCTGTCTAATGGGGAAGTTCGTGATTTCACAACCAAACAAGAAAAAAAATAAAATGGATCAAATGGCTCTGAGCACTATGGGACTCAACTGCCGCGGTCATCAGTCCCCTAGAACTTAGAACTACTTAAACCTAACTAACCTAAGGACACC
Source organism: Schistocerca gregaria (assembly GCF_023897955.1). Lineage (NCBI taxonomy): Eukaryota > Metazoa > Arthropoda > Insecta > Orthoptera > Acrididae > Schistocerca > Schistocerca gregaria. Next base: position 948,504,274 of record NC_064920.1, read on the forward strand.
ACACACATCCATGGCTGAGGCAGGATTCGAACCTGCGACCGTAGCAGTCGCACGGTTCCGGACTGCGCGCCTAGAACCGCGAGATCACCGCGGCCGGCAAATAAGAAAATACGTCGCGTCAAGTAAGAAGGAAACAGAGCATTGCATCGCCGCTATACCGGTATAAAACGGAGTACAGAGGAAATATAGCTTTTATTCAGGAAGAGCAAATAAAATTTCGGACAAGTGACACGAACATATGTCCAGACTGCTCTTTTACACGAAAGAAAAGAGATGTTAGATAGAATACCTTTACGTGTGAGAAAAATTCTCTTGAAGCTTAATAAAAGAAGAGAATGATGTTCATGTGGAAGTACTGACGTATTTGAGCATCAGTAAGACTGTACGTACTAATGTAATAACTTCCGAATAACTGAAATCAATAGGGGACTGGAAGTTAAAATTCTATGAAAGTGACTGTATCAATAGGGGAGAGTGTTCTAGGAGGTTAGCGTTCCTATGAACACATGATGTTTCCTGGTCGATTTTTACTATTAAAAACAGTCTTGATCACGATTTATTTATTAAGGTGACCGGTTTCGACCACTACTGTGGTCATCTTCAGATCATTGAGTAGGAACCTCTTTCTGCTGGAGAATCAGTACTAGTAGTAGTGATTAATAATATAACACATAGGCTCTTCAACCTCTGGACAATTGTTGTGTAACTAGTATATTGCGGATCACAATAAACAAACATTTTTAAACTGTGAAAACAGTATTACATTTCAGCTTAACATTAAGAAACACACTTTATGCGATCCTTTGGACAAGTATACAGAACACGTGAGTAACAGATTATGTTCCATGACGATTACAGAAAATAATTGTGTTCCACAAATTCTGAATATTAATCACCTTTAGGATTTTACAAGATTTGCAGGTAATCAGTAAAACACATAGGATGTAAAATATAGGTCAGATATACAGACTGGTTAGAACAAGAAGCGTTTCAATCACTCTCTTCTCTCATAAAATTACTGTATATAAGGAAAGAAAATTAAAAGGTTATTCTGTATCAATTCACATTCATTTTGTGAGGCACACACCTTACAAACTCGCACAATGCACATTCTACATATGTCTCTTTTGCAGGTCTGCAGTACTGGTTGGTCTTCCCGCTCGATTTAGAAGGACAGATGAAAAATCTCTTCCTTGATGTTGATGGATCTTCCTGCGCGAGTCTTTCGAGAGGGACAGGAATTTGCAGTATCCTACCAATTGTAAGATACACATTCATATTCAAATGGAGATGATGTAGCCTCTTCATTACTTTATGAACTGCCTTCCTAGATTTCTTTTATAAATATTAGTTATACTAGTTTCTTGTCCGTATTCGCCGAGTACCAAAGAGCATAGGCATTTACTCTAACAATATTTACACTGATGTAGAAGACAGCCATTGGCTATGGACGAGGTCTCCTACCGTCAGAATACTTGGCACATTCTCGTCAAGACCGTCGACACCTCCTTTGTTATATTATAGAAGGCTGTAATTTCATATTTTTCTGAGTCAGGATCAATATCTTGTGAATGGTGTGTGCTCGAAACCAGAACAACTTTTCTTTGTTTTAGGAACATGAGATATCAAGATCAGTTGTTTGGTAGTTCAATACAGTGTTGAATTTCCTTCTCGTGATCCTCTGAGTAAGAAAATGAGCAGGTATTTCACGTTTATCCTTTCTCATGGTGTCGACGTATGTCAGACTTCTTTTCAGTAGATCTTCTGCCAGAGGAACTGAAGTGAACCAGTTGCCCGCTTTAATGTTCCTGTTTGACTTTTCGAGATGTTTTAGAAGCCTCATAAAGTTTGAGTTTCATCTATGCATAAAAAGCCTGTGCCCGGAGCACATGAAGCCTGGATACTTTCCACAAGTTTATGTGTGAAACAGCAGGGGGAGGGCCTTCTTTTCACCTCTCATCAGTCGTGCATATTGTCAAATTTAAGACAGGTGAACAGACAACACACTTGAGAGTCATAGAACATCGAAATATATCATAACCAGTTCCATCAGAGACAAGGAGAGAATTCAGATCTACGTTTTCTCATTTGAATGCACCAGAAAAACACAGCAGATCTAAAAAGGTTTTCGTTTCAATTACGTATATTTCATGACCTATATTGTTGTTGTCCTCTGTATATTTCGGTTTTACAAAATTAATTTTGCATTTGTATGTTTTGTTAGTTTATTCATCATACTAATAGAGAAGAGACAGGACAAAAATTCTATTTATTTTACATCAGTCGATATTCCTTGCTACACCCTTCAAGCCTGGAAATTTCCTAGCCAAATTAAGTGCTGGTGTTTTCACATGATGCGCTGGAGGCTGTGATGACCATCTGAAATTATTTCCTTTGCCGAAGAAATACGAAATGTTACCAGTATCTGACTCTCCATCTTCACTTGGGGACAATTCAGATCCTGAATCATATTCACTCCTTTCATGTGTTGCCTCGTCACCTTCACTTGTTCTTATCTGCTGTAACTGTTTCGTTCTGGCTCGAACTTTTTGTATAAATACAACCCGAATAAACTGTTTTGCCACTGCTAAACAGGTAATACAAGAAACGAATCAGCTTATGCATCAACAGTTCTTACGTAACTGGCAGACTGTGGGCCACGATGACCAATCGGGTTTGATCCCGCCTTTATTTCAACAATGGAATTGTACTTATTGCTATTTTATGAAACTGAAAATTATTCATCAAGGTATTGCTACAATCAATGAGATTTAAATAGTAAAGAATAAAAGTGTTTTTAAAGAAGAACAGCAGAAGCGGCGTTTTGACCTGCACTATGCCAGTTAAGGGTTAAATACAGTATTGCGGAGACAATAACACTTTTAAATTTTGATAGAAAATTTGTTCTTTGGTACATGAGCAGGTTGTCCCTTGGAGCAGTTTTTCACATTTGGAAAATGTTGCTTATACAAAGCATCTTCAGAACAAGGACTGTAGCACCCATAAGGTGAACACATTCATTTCAAAATGAAATGTGTTGTTGTTGTGTTGTGTGTTGTGGTCTTCAGTCCTGAGGCTGGTTTGCTGCAGCTCTCCATGCTACTCTATCCTGTGCAAGCTTCTTCATCTCCCAGTACCTACTGCAACCTACATCCTTCTGAATCTGCTTAGTGTATTCATCTCTTGGTCTCCCTCTACGATTTTTACCCTCCACACTGCCCTCCAATACTAAATTGATGATACCTTGATACCTCAGAACATGTCCTACCAACCGATCCCTTCTTCTGGTCAAGTTGTGCCACAAACTTCTCTTCTCCCCAATCCTATTCAATACTTCCTCGTTAGTTATGTGATCTACCCATCTAATCTTCAGCATTCTTCTGCAACACCACATTTCGAAAGCTTCTATTGTCTTCTTGTCCAAACTATTTATCGTCCATGTTTCACTTCCATATATGTCTACACTCCATACAAATACTTTCAGAAATGACTTCCTGACACTTAAATCTATACTCGATGTTAACAACTTTATCTTCTTCAGAAACACTTTCCTTGCCATTGCCAGTCTACATTTTATATCCTCTCTACTTCGACCATCATCAGTTATTTTGCTCCCCAAGTAGCAAAACTCCTTTACTACTTTAAGTGTCTCATTTCCTAATATAATTCCCTCAGCATCACCCGACTTAATTCGACTACATTCCATTATCCTCGTTTTGCTTTTGTTGATGTTCATCTTGTATCCTACTTTCAAGACACTGTCCATTCCATTCAACTGCTCTTCCAAGTCCTTTGCTGTCTCTGACAGAATTACAATGTCATCGGCGAACCTCAAAGTTTTTTTTTCTTCCCCATGGATTTTAATACCTACTCCGAATTTTTCTTTTGTTTCATTTACTGCTTGCTCAATATACAGATTGAATAACATCGGGGAGAGGCTACAACCCTGTCTTACTCCCTTCCCAACCACTGCTTCCCTTTCATGTCCCTCGACTCTTATAACTGCCATCTCGTTTCTGTACAAATTGTAAATAGCCTTTCGCTCCCTGTATTTTATCCCTGCCACCTTTAGAATTTGAAAGAGAGTATTCCAGTCAACATTGTCGAAAGCTTTCTCTAAGTCTACAAATGCTAGAAACGTAGGTTTGCCTTTCCTTAATCTTTCTTCTAAGATAAGTCGTAAGGTCAGTATTGCCTCACGTGTTCCAGTATTTCTACGGAATCCAAACTGATCTTCCCCGAGGTCGGCTTCTACTAGTTTTTCCATTCGTCTGTAAAGAATTCGTGTTAGTATTTTGCAGCTGTGACTTATTAAACTGAATGTTCGGTAATTTTCACATCCGTCAACACCTGCTTTCTTTGGGATTGGAATTATTATATTCTTCTTGATGTCTGAGAGTATTTCGCCTGTTTCATACATCTTGCTCACCAGATGGTAGAGTTTTGTCAGGACTGGCTCTCCCAAGGCCGTCAGTAGTTCCAATGGAATGTTGTCTACTCCCGGGGCCTTGTTTCAACTCAGGTCTTTCAGTGCTCTGCCAAACTCTTCACGCAGTATTATATCTCCCATTTCATTTTCAGCTACATCCTCTTCCATTTCCATAACATTGTCCTCAAGTACGTCGCCCTTGTGTAGACTCTCTATATACTCCTTCCACCTTTCTGCTTTCCCTTCTTTGCTTAGAACTGTGTTTCCTTCTGAGCTCTTGATGTTCATACAAGTGGTTCTCTTATCTCCAAAGGTCTCTTTAATTTTCCTGTAGGCAGTATCTATCTTACCCCTAGTGAGATAAGCCTCTACATCCTTACATTTATCCACTGGCCATCCCTGATTAGCCATTTTGCACTTCCTGTCAGTTTCATTTTTGAGACGTTTGTATTCATTTTTACCTGCTTCAATTACTGCATTTTTATATTTTCTCCTTTCATCAATTAAATTCAATATTTCTTCTGTTACCCAAGGATTTCTACCAACCCTCGTCTTTTTACCTACTTGATCGTCTGCTGCCTTCACTACTTCATCCCTCAGAGCTACCCATTCTTCTTCTATTGTATTTCTTTCCCCCAGTCCTGTCCATTGTTCCCTTATGCTCTCCCTGAAACTCTGTACAACCTCTGGTTTAGTCAGTTTATCCAGGTCCCATCTCCTTTAATTCTCACCTTTTTGCAGTTTCTTCAGTTTTAATCTACAGTTCATAACCAATAGATTGTGATCAGAGTCCACATCTGCCCCTGGAAATGTCTTACAATTTAAAACCTGGTTCCTAAATCTCTGTCCTACCATTATATAATCTATTTGTTACTTTTTAGTATCTCCAGGGTTCTTCCATCTATACAACCTTCTCTCATGATTCTTAAACCAAGTGTTAGCTATGATTAAGTTGTGCTCTGTGCAAGTGGTTTGCACACTGGACTCGCGTTCGGGAGGACGACGGTTCAATCCCGTCTCCGGCCATCCTGATTTAGGTTTTCCGTGATTTCCCTAAATCGCTTCAGGCAAATGCCGGGATGGTTCCTTTGAAAGCTCACGCCCGATTTCCTTCCCCATCCTTCCCTCACCCGAGCTTGCGCTCCGTCTCTAATGACCTTGTTGTCGACGGGACGTTAAACACTAAGATCCTCCTCCTCCTCCTCCTGCTCTGTGTAAAATTCTACCAGGCGGCTTCCTCTTTCATTTCTTAGCCCCAATCCATATTCACCTACTACGTTTCTTTCTCTCCCTTTTCCTACACTCGAATTCCAGTCAGCCATGACTATTAAATTTTCGTCTCCCTTCACTATCAGAATAATTTCTTTTATTTCATCATACATTTCTTCAATTTCTTCGTCACCTGCAGAGCTAGTTGGCATATAAACTTGTACTACTGTAGTAGGTGTGGGCTTTGTATCTATCTTGGCCACAATAATGCCTTCACTATGCTGTTTGTAGTAGATTACCCGCATTCCTATTTTCCTATTCATTATTAAACCTACTCCTGCATTACCCCTATTTGATTTTGTGTTTATAACCCTGTAGTCGCCTGACCAGAAGTCTTGTTCCTCCTGCCACCGAACTTCACTAATTCCCACTATATCTAACTTTAACCTATCCATTTCCCTTTTTAAATTTTCTAACCTACTTGCCCGATTAAGGGTTCTGACATTCCACCCTCCGATCCGTAGAATGCCAGTTTTCTTTCTCCTGATAACGACATCGTCTTGAGTAGTCCCCGCCCGGAGATCCGAATGGTGGACTATTTTACCTCCGGAATATTTTACCCAAGAGGATGCCATCATCATTTAATGATACAGTAAAGCTGCATGCCCTCGGGAAAAATTACGGCCGTAGTTTCCTCTTGCTTTCAGCCGTTCGCAGTACCAGCACAGCAAGGCCGTTTTGGTTATTGTTACAAGGCCAGATTAATCAATCATCCAAACTGTTGTCCTTGCAACTACTGAAAAGGCTGCTGCCCCTCTTCAGAAACAACACGTTTGTCTGGCCTCTCAACAGATACCCCTGGGGATGGTGAAGCCATTCTTCGTCGGTCGTGCACCATTTTGTACTATGAAGTGGAAGAATGTCTTCTACCATGGAACATGTTAGGCATAAGACTGAAAAGTGTTTAGAGGTGGATCACTCTCCCTTATAGATTTATACAAATATCTTCACTTCATGTTGATGAAATCAAGAGAATGCCAGTTGTAACAATTATAAGTGATGTGACTGCGTACACTTTCCTGGTGTAATAATTCTTGGTAGCTTGCTCGAGTTTTCTGCCAGGTCACAAAATCAACATGTTCAAAAAGATTTCGGGCTTGCAGCCGGTCGTCGTAAACTTCATTGCACGATATTTCGGCTGGACAACTGCCAGCCATCTTCAGGTGAGCCGAACGAGGACTGAAGAAGGCTTTCTCCGCTCCAGCTTATATAGCGCGCTGATAGTACTGCCGAGCATGCGTTGTAATTGCGAAGACAGAAGGGCCACGCCGCTCAGCGGCAGCGCCCTCGCAGGTGGAACTGCAAGACTCAGCTGCCGTCGGTATTGTCGCTGGCCGCACCTGTCAAAGTCCTCTGGCGTCTTCGTCTCGAGCAGATTTCGGAGATGACGGGATTCCATGCGTTATTCAATGGGTAACAACTGTTACGGTTCATTAGATTTCCCGCAATGCGTATTACAACTGATTCTTTGATAGGTTAGTCCCAAAAAGTTGTTGCAGTGGCCAAAATCGAAGTTTTGTCGTACTCCATTGAATGTTCGTTAGAAATACAATGTTCCGCATCTGCAGACTTACTGGGGTGCAGTAGGCGAGTGCAACGTTGACGTTCTGTACAACTTTCTTCCACTGTACGCGTTGTCTGTCCTATATAGGCCATACCACATTAACACTGTATTTTGTAAATTCCCGGCTTCCGCAGAAACAAATCACCCTTCACCGATCCCAACAAATCCGAAATCTTAGAAGGCGGACGAAAAACTACTTTCACATTAAAATGATTAAGAATCCTTGCTATCTTGAAGGAGATATTTCCGACAAAGGGAAGAAAAGCTAGGGTCTTGGCTGGCCCGTCCTCCTCTTTATCCACTCCCCGGTTCCTGGCTCTAGTTGAGAAGGCCCTGTTAATTTGCCGGGTCGAGTACCCATTGTCTCTGAACACCGTCCTCAAACGTGCCAGTTCCTTAAGCAAATTCTCTGCATCCGACACTGTGTGTGCCCTGTGTACAAGGATTTTAAGTACACTCAAGGTTTGGGATGGGTGTTGGCAACTTGAAGAATGCAAATACAAATCAGTGTGAGTGGGCTTGCGATAGACAGAATGTCCCACAGTGCCGTCACTCTTCCGTTTAACCAAAACGTCCAGGAATGGAAGGCAGCCATCTTTGTCTAGTTCCATAGTAAATCGAATATTCTCATGGATGGAGTTAAGATGATGAAAAAACTCCATTAACATTTCTTCTCCGTGGGACCACACTATCATCGACGTATCTCCAAAAAATAGTTGGTTTACAGACCGCTGATTCAAGTGCTCTCTCCCCAAAATCTTCCACAAAGAGGTTAGCCACCAGAGGAGACAGAGGGCTTCCTGTGGCGACACCGTCAGATTGTTCAAAACATTCCTGGTTAAACATAAAATAAGTTGAGGAAAGAGTATTTCGAAACAAAGCAATTCAATCTTTTGACCAATTAGAATCAAGGAATCCGCAAGAGGTACTTTTGTGAAAAGGGAAACTAGATCAAAACTCACTAGAAGATCCCAACTAAGTAACTGGAGAGCCCCCAGTCTGTTAATAAAATCAGCAGAGCTCCGTATATGGTGTGAACATCTGCCAACAAATGGTCTCAACAAAGAAGCTCGACGTTTGGCTAAATCATATGTGGGGGCGTCAATATTACACACTATAGGCCGTAAAGGCAGACCTTCTTTATGCACTTTAGGAAGACCATACAGTCTCGGTGGTACGCTGCCATGTGGTCTTAACCGCTTGATGGGCTCTGGAGCTAGCGAGGAAGAGTTCAAAAGTGCACACGTCTTCCGTGGATCAATTCTCTCATACATAATATCACTAAGTAGACTATACATCTTCTCCAAATACAACCCACGAGGTAACAAAACGGTAGAGTTACCTTTATCAGCCTTAAGCACCGCTATTTTCGGATCTTCTCGAAGGTTCCGTGGTGCAGCCCTTTCTTCAGTGGTTATATTACTGCGTTGAGGAGGAGCTTTCAGAAGAACCCGACCAGTTTCCCTTCTTATTTCTTCAGCAGCGTTCATAGGAAGCAATCAAATTTTGTTACTGCGGAAGGCGGGAATTTACAAAATACCGTGTCAATGTGGTATGGCCTATATAGGACAGACAACGCGTACAGTGGAAGAAAGTTGTACAGAACGTCAACGTTGCACTCGCCTACTGCAACCCAGTAAGTCTGCAGATGCGGAACATTGTATTTCTAACGACATTCAATGGAGTACGACAAAACTTCGATTTTGGCCACTGCAACAACTTTTTGAGACTAACCTATCAAAGAATCAGTTGTAATACGCATTGCGGGAAATCTAATGAACCGTGACAGTTGTTACCCATTGAATAACGCATGGAATCCCGTCATCTCCGAAATCTGCTCGAGACGAAGACGCCAGAGGACTTCGATAGCTGCGGCATCGACAATACCGACGGCAGCTGAGTCTTGCAGTTCCACCTGCGAGGGACGCTGCCGCTGGGCGGTGTGGCCCTCTGTCTTCGCAATTACAACGCATGCGCGGCAGTACTGTCAGCGCACTATACAAGATGGAGCGGAGAACGTCTTCGTCAGTCCTCGTTCGGCTCACCTGCGGATGGCTGACAGTTGTCCAGCCGAAATATCGCACAATGAAGCTTACGACGACCGGCTGCAAGCCCGAAATCTTTTTGAACAGTTGATTCGCCAGGAAAATTTCAAATTTTACAAAATCAACATGATTTGATATTTAAGCAATTCACCTGTCCGCCATCTTTATGAGGCGCTACTGCTACTGCTGAGCCCCACTGAAAACTGATGCCAAGGCCGGAAACAGTCGTCTTATATAAGCTCCCCAAACCGTAAACGGCGTATGCGCCTTCCATTACAGATCAGAGGCGCCGACTTGAAAATATTTTTTTTTGGGCGGGGGGGGGGGGGCGAGAATCATTTTATTAGGTACTACATTTGAGAGATAACTTTGCGTTTTCATCTACATGTTCGGCACTCCAAGCCAGTCCTATTTGCAGATGCAGTGTATTGATTGAAGGTGGAAATAGAAAGGCTCTTAGGCTGTAAGCTGAAGTCACGAATGAAAAGATTTCAGAGTGGTTTGTGAGGAACAAACTAGTGATTAACTCTTAAAAAGGAAGAAAAAACTGCCACTATACAATTCCACACACAGCAAAATTAAAACTCCATTAAAGCCAAATTGTTCTTTGGAAAACCAAAAAATTAAGTTTTACTGAAACAAAATTGCTTATTTACTTACAAGACAATCTGAAATGGTGTTTCCACATCACATTCTTAAATTCTAAGCTATCTAAAATGAACTATGCAATGAGAATTATATGGAACAACACAAGTGCTGAAGGAGAGAGGTGTATTATGCACGCATACTTTCCCTTTTGAGTTATGACATCATATTCTTGGGAAATTCCCCTCACAACAAAACAACTTCTAACAAACAAAAAAAGATTGTGAGGATAATGAAAAATGCAAACAGCTAAAAATCATGCAAACTACGATTGGCTAGAGACTATTCCCTACCCCTCGACTCCCTGAAACGTCAATCACAATGTCGTTTCAGTCGGAGTAGACGTCAGCAGTGGCAGAAAACAAATACATAAATAAAGTTGAAGAAACATACCTTAATTTTTGATGGCAAATGTACTCCTCCTCAGGTCATTCCTGCATATGAACTCGTCACATATGGCATCAAGGTCGAGTTTCATCGATCCATCTCTATGGGCGTTGAGAAGGGCGATGGCATTAAGACGATCCTGCCTCATTATAGAACGAAGATACGTTTTCACCAAGCGCAGACAAGAAAACGATTGCTCAGCGGTGTAGGACGTTACCGGAATCGTCAGCACTACACGTATGAGTTTCACTACTTCAAGCAGTTGGTCAAACAGGTGGTTTCCTGTTTTAGGTATTTCACTATGTTATCCAGCGAACTAATAGTCGCAGCATCACTACTTTGGATAATCTCATGAAACATGCTTCGGTGGAGAAGCAAGCGTTCTTTGTATATATCTGATTCGTAGAGAGATAAAATATCGAATGAATGTTTGTTATCACCAAGAAGAAATTGTTCGATTTGATTTACAAACATGAATGATTCAGTTTTGAACCGTGGTCCCAAGAAGCTGATGGACGTATCCATTGTTTCATAATACAGTCCTCTATATTTGTCACATATGAACCGTGAATTTAAATTTCAAGGAATATTCTTAAAATTTTATTTTATTTACTAGCGATTCATCAAGAAAGGGAACACATTTAATCACACTATGTGAGCGTGGAAATAGTAGCCAGGGAGTAACTGATGAAATCATAATCAAATTGCTTTTAACAAATGGGAATTTTATTCCTAAAAGCGTTTTTTTTTTCTTTTGAGAACAGATTTAAAATTATAATCAGACAGCACCCTCTAAATATCAAGTTACAATTTATTCAGAGCCAGAAAGAACAAATTTTGACTGTATGAACTAGACATACTTCAGTGAATGTTTCTACAGATGAATAGAGGGAGTCATCGTATTTCTTAGGGACTTTTCTTCTACGGGGTAATTTTGGGGAATCAACATCCATATCTTGACATTTTGAAATTACCTCACCCCAGGATGATTCAAAATTGTTTCTCACAAAATTTAATAGAAGTTACAAGAGTGGGAATCATCTTATTGGCCTCCTCTAAGTGTAGGGATTTCATCTGTAGTGCTATGTTTAGGGTATCAGTGTGACCAAACAGTTTTACCAAAAGTGATAACATTAAAAAGAAATCACATGTCTGCATATTAATCAAAAATCCCTGGGGCCGGTGCTGATGTGTGTGGTGTTGTACCTAGTGATTGTCAATAGAATTTACAAAAATGAATGAAGAGTCTTTAACGTTACCTAGCGATCGCCATCAAATTCGGTGTCACTATTGCTCGTTAGTTTCCTTTACAAGCTGCCAGCAGGCTGCTGTGGAAGGAAGTGGAGCTCGTCCTAGGAGCCAAAGCGCTGCGAGCTCATGGTGAGCTTTCGTTCCCCCCATACCTCCGTACAGCAAAAGTGAGCGAATAGTACAGATGCAGGGGACAAACCCTGTCACAACATTTCGTCATATGCAGTGGTTGGAGGAGTAGCAGAAAGGAATATCCAATTTAATTAGCGGGGGGGGGGGGGGGGGGGGCACAAAGTACCTTGCCCCCCCCCCCCCCCCCTAAGTCGGTGCCACTGCTACAGATGATACGTTTAGGTCTGGACGGTAGTAGAAAACCGGTTCCACCGATGTATCGCACTCAAAGACTATCCTCAAGCATTTGGGACGGCCACACCAAACAACGTTGTGTTTAGATACGAGGTAGTGCGGAGTTGCACGTTCTGCTAGGAGGAAATCCTTTGTTTCCCTTCATCATGTTGCCTCCTAATCTAATTTTAACAGCCTCGTTATAAATACTGCCCCAAGAACGGGACGTCTCGGCACCTAAAGGGGTCTCGTCGAATTTCATCCCGCGATTGGCGCCTCATACGCCGAGTATAGTACGGGGGCCTATACAGGGTGATTCCGTCAGGGATGGTGGAGAACGGTCAATGTATCCGGAAACGACTGAATTGAAAGTTATAATCGAAAGTCGTTCTGATACCTCTAACAGTGGAATACATGTACCGGTGCCGTTGTTACTAAGATCGTGGGATAGACAACTTTCAGAGGTGGTAGTATGGACAAAAAGGCTAGTGAACTTGGGCTCTAAATACATACCTTCATAGCTATGAGCACTTGTTCATCTTCGACACTGTGAAACATCTCTTCTACTGCAAGCTGCTTGGTTTCCATATTTTTTTGAGGAGGTAGTATGGACCAAAACAACGAAAAATGTCCAGTAAATATGAGCTCTAAAATACATACCTTAAGAGCTACGGACATTTGTTCAGTAGAAATGATGTGTTCCACAGTATCGAAGATGAACAAGCGCTCGTAGTTCTTAAGGTATACGTTTTCTAGTTCGTGTTTAACGGACTTTTTTCTCGTTTTGGTCCATACCTCCACCTCTGGAAGTTGCCTGCACTACAGCCTTAGCAACAACAGTACCAGTACGTAAATTCCATTGTAAGAGGTATCAGAACGATTTTCGCTTTTTAGTTTCGATTCGGTTGTTTCCGGACAAGGATTCCTCACCAAAAACTCACTTTCCGGACGGTGTGGCCGAGCTGTTCAAGGCGCTTCAGCCTGGGACCCCTCGACCGATACGGTCGCAGGTTCGAATCCTGCCTCGGGCAGGGAAGTATGTGATGTCCTTGGGTTAGTTAGGTTTAAGTAGTTCTAACTTCTAGGGGAGTGATGAGCTCAGATTTTAAGTCCCATAGTGCTCAGAGCCAGTTGAACAATTTGACTTTTTTTGTAATTCTCGTCGCTGTTTACGTATTTAAAAAAAAATATGGTTCAAATGGCCCGAAGCACTATGGGACTTCACATCTGAGGTCATCAGTTCCCTAGACTTAGAACTACTTAAACCTAACAAGCCTAAGGGCATCACACACATCCATGCCCGAGGCAGGATTCGAACCTGTGACCGTAGCAGGCGCGCGGTTCCGGACTGAAGCGCCTAGAAGCGCTCGTCCACAGCGGCCAGCTTACATATTTCATCTAGCGGTTCGGTAGATGAACAAAGTGCTAAATCTAGTAGATTTCTTCTTTAGTAGCACCTGACGCCTTTGGAAGCCAAAAAATACAGATATAAATTTAGACAGTTCGCTGCATTCCAAAAACTGAATCGAGGCAGTGCCACAAATCTCTGCTTCAGTTAGTAAAATAACCGTATCTAGTGACTTATCTAAAATACTGAAAATGCCTAAGTTTCTCTTTAAAGTAGCACCAAACATTCTGAAAACTGAAATTTTTCGTTTTGGCTAGTTAAACTTTTGTAAACGTTCAATATCTTGAAAGAAAACAGATAAAAGAGAAAGTCTGATAATTGATGAAACTAAGCCTGAGCGTTCTTTGGTTAATTTATGACAACTTATAAAGAAAACGGTCTCAGGGCTGAAGACCACAACAACAACAACATGAAGAAAACGAATGAAACGCAAAATAATCGCGGACCGGAGACGTACCTTATGAGTGTTTCGGTCTAGGTGTTGGCTGACTTAGAGAAGAAAGTGGTCCCGATTGTAGACTTACAATATCAGATTCCTGTGATGCTCTTGTAAAATCAGAAATCTTAAACTTTCGTTGGACGATAGAAAGATGAAATCGATTTATGCTTTTATTTTTAATGTCGTTCTCTAAGGGAATTTGCGTGTAGTTATATGGACAAGGTAGTTATCGATGAATATTTCACTTTTTGGAGGAAGATTTTGAAAACTTTTGTGCCACTCAGAACAACTTTTAGACTATCCTGGCTTTGCGACGTCGCTACAACTGCTACGTCTTTGTTTTGTGATTTGCCCTTAAAGCTAAACAATCAAGTCTGCATTAGGTTTTCAGAGAACGCAGCAGAGGAGATGTGTTTGACAATATTTTAGCCTTGTGGACGGGGTGCTACATACAGGAAGAAAGTCGGAGAACTTCTTAACATTCTTCAGAAGTAATATTGCCGAAGACAATTTCTTGCACAGAGCGGGGCAGCATCTGTCGATTTCTCCTTCAAAGGACAGATTAAACACGTATGGTAGTCTTCAAGCCGACATTGTTGGTCTCCTGTGTGAAGCTTATCCCGTGACGTATTACGTACCGTCTGTCGCTATTTGGTGCACGACTTCAATTTCCAGTTTGTATTTGTACGACGACTGCAATCTCCTCGCCCGCTGTCCTCGGCAGCATTGGTCTAGAAAAATAAAAATGCACGCCGGGATTGTGTACGCGATCGAAGAACGTGACTACATTGCTCAAACCCGTGAGCACTTGCCACACTAGGAAAGAAGCGACGTAATCGCTTCCTTTCTGGGACGTAGCATTGATTGTCGTTAATCAAAAGAAAACAAATAGTAGTTTCTCCCTATAGTACTACTTCAGGAACAAGTCAAGATAAGGGATTCTGGGGTATGGGGAAGTGGGGACACTCTGAAAAGCGAACAATCACAGAATCAGAAATTTTGCGCTTACTCACATCGGTAAGTCAGCTTCATAAGGCTCTCTATATGACATCAGGCTATGCATGCTAGCGTTTATAAGTGCAGAGATAGCGATTCAGCATCATAGATATTTTGTCACATGAATTGGAGGGGTGTTAGGGATTAAATGAAGTCGTGAGGGGCATGATTTTCTGGATTGTGTGAGTTCGGGAGTTCAAACAGAGATATTTCATAGTATTTACATATTTACATGTGTGTGAGTACATCTTAGCGTTGTTACTGTGCGAAAGACGTAGGGAGCATTAAACCCGATTCTTGCTCTGTCAGTCTTAAGGAATTGTCTGATGGGTGCAAGGAGTGTGTGAAATAATGGTCAGACATAGGCGTCTACATTGCACAGCATTTCTGTTGCATCTTAGATACCGAGGTCACTGATAAAACGATTCGAAGAGAGGCGACAAAACTGTGCTTTCTAGAGTGTATAGCTTCCGTGAACCCATTGATTTTTAGAAGAAATGGGCGACGTAGAGTGGTGAAATAAAGTCGTCGTAGATATGTGCTGTAGTGGGAGGAGTTTGTTTTTATGAATTAATGAGTCACAGTGCCTTGCGACACACTTAGGAGGGCAACAGAATTCACCGAAGTATTTTTTTGCCACGGTGGAAATCAAATACTCGAAGTTGACGTCTGAAATAGTTTTCCAGGCTTACCTTTTAATTTCAAAAAGCTTCATCTTGTACTTCTCGTTACTGTTTTTATTTAATTACTGCACGGAGATATAGCTGTCGGATCGTACGCATCTTCCATGCATAAGTCACAAAATTTTACTTTCTCTTGTTACAACGTAAACAGCACTGACTTATCGTTCCTCTGTTGTTTCTAAGAGTATCCTATTAAGATCATACGGGTTTCCTTTGGGGACGTTTTGTTTTCTAGTTCTATTTGTGATGGAAATGCCTATTCACTGCTGTATATAGGTGCCTGCCTACCATACTTGGTATTAGCCTTGCTCTTAGAGAAGTGTTGCAAAATTTTCTCCTAGCATCAGTTTTGAAGGAAGGCCAGTGCATTCGTTTAGTGTTACTGACCACAATGAATCGGTTGGTACAGGTTGGACAAAAACACGAAAACATCATAAACACGACTGATTACCGTGCCTAACAATAAAAAAACAGATTCCAGTCTCCTCGGAATTGATGAATACAGGTCCTGTATGGTATTCAAGAGACTCTTATACCATTCTTCTCCCAAAATAGTGACAAGTTCAGTTAACGATGATAAGGGGGATTGTGATTACGCACCCCTCTCTTCAAATTAAACCACAAAAGATCAATAACACTGAGATATGGCGACTGTGGTGGCCAGGGTAGATGCAACAATTCATCCCCGTGCTCGCAGAACCGGCCCTGGGCGATGCGAGGTGCGTGAAAAGGGGGCCTGTTGTCTTGGAATACCATTGTGGAACATATATTCTACATGAAATGGGCTTGATCAGCCAATGTGATCACATAATCACTGGTAGTAAGGCGACCTCACAGAGTAACAGTGGGGCCCACGGAATACCACGATATTGGTGCCCAAATCATCACCGAGCCCGCACCATGTTTCACAGCTGGGACGTAAACTCGGCCAGAAGTTGAAGACAGTGTGAAGCAAAACTCGTCCAACCAAATGACATTCTTCTACTGCTCCATAATCCAGGTTTTATAACTTCGCCGGCCAGAATGGCCGAGCGGTTCTCGGCGCTACAGCCTGGAACCTCGCGACCGCTACGGTCGCA
This sequence comes from Schistocerca gregaria, assembly GCF_023897955.1. NCBI lineage: Eukaryota > Metazoa > Arthropoda > Insecta > Orthoptera > Acrididae > Schistocerca > Schistocerca gregaria. The sequence continues at coordinate 948,520,814 of NC_064920.1, forward strand.
GGTTCGAATCCTGCCTCGGGCATCGATGTGTGTGATGTCCTTAGGTTAGTTACGTTTAAGTACACTACTGGCCATTACCAAGAAGTAATGCAGATGATAAACGGGTATTCATTGGACAAATACATTATACTAGAGCTGACATGTGATTACATTTTCACGCAGTTTGGGTGCATAGATCCTGAGAAATCAGTACCCAGAATAACCACCTCTGGCAGTAATAACGGCCTTGATACGCCTGGGCATTGAGTCAAACAGAGCTTGGATGGCGTGCACAGTTACAGCTGCCCATGCAGCTTCAACACGATACCACAGCTCATCAAGAGTAGTGACTGGCGTATTGTGACGAGCCAGTTGCTCGGCCACTATTGATCAGACGTCTTCAAATGGTGAGAGATCTGGAGAATGTGCTGGCCAGGACACCAGTCGAACAACTTCTGTATCCAGAAAGGCCCGTACAAGACCTGCAACATGCGGCCGTGCATTATCCTGCTGAAATGTAGGCTTTCGCAGTGATCGAATGACGGGTGGAGCCACGGGTCGTAACACATCTGAAATGTAACGTCCACAGTTTAAAGTGCCGTCAATGCGAACAAGAGGTGACCGAGGCGTGTAACCAATGGCACCCCATACCATAACGCCGGATGATACGCCAGTATGGCGATGAAGAATACACGCTTCCAACGTGCGTTCACCGCGATGTAGCCAAACACGGATGCGACCATCATGATGCTGTAAGCAGAACCTGGATTCATCCGAAAAAATGACATTTTGCCATTCGTGCAACCAGGTTCGTCGTTCGGTTACACCCAGGTTCGTCGTTCAGTACACCATCGCAGGCGCTCCTGTCTGTGATGGAGCGTCAAGGATAACCGCAGCCATGGTCTCCGAGCTGATAGTCCATCCTGCAGCAAACGTCGTCAAATTATTCGTGCAGATGGTTGTTGTCTTGCAAACGTCCCCACCTGTTAACTCAGGGATCGAGACGTGGCTGCACGAGCCGTTACAGCCATGCGGATAAGATGCCTGTCAACTCGGCTGGTAGTGATACGAGGCCGTTGGGATCCAGCACGGCGTTCCATATTACCCTCTTGAACCCTCTGCTAACAGTCATTGGATCTCGACCAACGGGAGCAGCAATGTCGCAATCGCAATAGGCCACAATCCGACCTTTATCAAAGTCGGAAACGTGATGGTACGCGTTTCTACTCCTTACACGAGGCATCACAACAACGTTTCACCAGGAACGCCGGTCAACTGCTGCTTGTGTATGAGAAATCGGTTGGAAACTTTCCTCATGTCAGCACGTTGTAGGTGTCGCCACCGGCGCCAACCTTTTGTGAAAGCTCTGAAAAGCTAATCATTTGCATATCACAGCATCTTCTTCCTGTCGGTTAAATTTCGCGGCTGTAGCACATCATCTTCGTGGTGTAGCAATTTTAATGGCCAGTAGTGTAGTTCTAAGTTCTAGGGGACTGATGACCTCAGAAGGTACGTCCCATAGCGCTGAGAGCCATTTTTTTTTGTCACTTCGGCACTACGTTTTCCTGCTACGGATATTTGCATAACGGATGAGTGGTTCTGGAATTCCAGCCGGACCAGCTCCCTTCGTCTTGTTCTGGTGCTGACAGGGTTCGTGAATGCGATATTCAGTTTCGCAGGGACTTTCGCAGTTGTCTTCTTATTTTTTGTCACAATCCTCTTCAATGACCGTCTGTCACTCAACACACACATTCGTCCGCATTGCGACCTAGGGGGATGATATTTTTCCGCTTTCCCTGTGTACAGCATAAATCTTCGATATTGTACCACTTGAAACACCAATCACTCCGGCTACCTTGGTTATGGATGCACCTACCGTACGAGCACCAACAATTTGCTCTCGTTTGAATTCACTCAGCTCCGACACAACGCACTCACGGCTACGTAGAATACAGTTCTGACCGCGACTGATACTTCCAACGTATTCAGGACGTTGCACGGTGTCGTTCGCGGTGAAATACAACAGAGCAGTCTGCAGTCTTGGCTAGTACCTGCATTTATATTCAGATATGCATTTGTAATGGTGTTTCCATATTTTTGCCCAACACTTGCACCATTTCCTAACTGAACTTAAACAGTAAAAAGCACCCATGCCGTTTGGCTGTTGACAGCCTCAGTGGTAACAATGAGCTAAGTGGTTTGGTTGGCTATCAAGGGTTCATCTACATCTATATTTTCGTGATTACTCCGTTTTTCACAATAAAGCGCCTGGCATAGGGTTCATTGAACCACCTTCATGCTGTCTCTCTACCGTTCCACTCTCGAACGGCACGCGAGAAAAACGAGCACTTAAATTTTTCCGTGCGAGCCCTCATTTCTCATATTTTATCGTGATGACCATTTCTCCCTATGTGTATGGATGCCAACAGAATGTTTTCGCAACCGGAGGAGAAAACTGTTGATTGAAATTTCATGAGAAGATCTCGTCGCAACGAAGAACGCCTTTGTTTTAATGATTGACACTCCAATTCACGTATCATGTCTGTGACACTGATGATGATGTCGTGCGGCTAGGGCCTCCCGTCGGGTAGATCGTTCGCCTGGTGCAAGTCTTTCGATTTGACTCCACTTCGGCGACTTGCCCGTCGATGGGGATGAAATGATGATGATCAGAACAACACAACACCCAGTCCCTGAGCGGAGAAAATCTCCGACCCAGCCGGGAATCGAACCCAGGCCCTTAGGATTGACAGTGCGTCGCGCTGACCACTCAGCTACCGGGGACGGACATCTGTGACACTATCTCCCCTATTTCGCGATAACACAAAACGAGCTGCCCTTCTTTGTAATTCTTCGATGTCATCTGTCAGTCCCACCTGATGCCGATCCCACACCACACAGCAGTACTCCAGAATAGGGCGGACAAGCGTAGTGTAAGCAGTCTCTTTGGTAGACCTGTAGCACCTTCTAAGTGTTCTGCCAATGAATCGCAGTCTTTGGTTTGCTCTACCCATAATATTATCTTTGTGGTCGTTCCAATTTAGGTTATTTGTAATAGTAATCCTCAAGTATTTAGTTGAATTTACAGCCCTCAGATTTATGTGACTTATCGTGTAATCGAAATTTAGCTGATTTCTTTTAGTACTCATGTGAATAACTTCGCACTTTTCTTTAATCAGGGTCAATTGCCACTTTTCGCACCATACAGATATCTTATCTAAATCATTTTGCAAGCCGTTTTGATCATCTGATGACTTTACAAGACGGTAAATGAGAGCATCATCTGCAAACAATCTAAGACGGCTACTGATATTGTCTCCTATTCGTTAATGTAGATCAGGAACAATAGAGGGCCTACAACACTTCCTTGGGAAATGCCGGATATTACTTCTGTTTTACTCGATGACTTTCCGTCTATTACTACGAACTGTGACCTTTCTGACAGGAAATCACGAATCCAGTCGCTCAACTGAAGCGATACTCCTTAGGCACGCAGTCTGATTAGAAGACGCTTGTGAGGAACGGTGTCGAAAGCCTTCCGGAAATCTAAAGATATAGAACCAATTTGACATCCCCTGTCGATAGCACTTATTACTTCATGAGTATAAAGAGCTAGTTGTGTTTCACAAGAACGATATTTTCTTATTCCCTGCTGCCTATATATCAATAAATCGTTTTCTTCGAGGTGCTTCATAATGTTCGAATACAGTATATGTTCTAAAACCCTACTGCCAATCGACGTTAGTGATATAGGCATGTAATTCAACGGATTACTCCTACTTCCCTTTTTGTGTATTGGTGTGACTTGAGCAGTTTTCGGGCGCTAAAGACTACACTGTTGAGCGCCCATAACACCATATCCATCCATCCATCTATCTTGAGCAGTTTTCCAGTCTTTAGGCACGGATCTTTCTGTGAGCAAGTGGTTGTAAATAATTGCTAAATATGGAGCTATTTTATCAGCATACTCTGAGAGGAACATGACTGGTATACAATCTGGACCGGGGGCCTTGCCTTTATTAAGTGATTTAAGGTGCTTTGCCACTCCAAGGATATCTACTTCTATGTTTCTCATCTTGGCAGTTGTTCTTGATTGGAATTCAGGAATGTTTACTTCGTCTTCTTTGGTGAAGGAGTATCGGAAAACCGTGTTTAATAACTCTGCTTTAGTGGCACTGTCATCAGTGACTTCACCGTTGTTATGGCACAGTGAAGGTATTGATTGTTTCGATTAGTTGCTTTACAACCTCTAGCTAGTACTCACTTCAGGTGACGTAGAGCTTCTCCAGGAATTTGCACTCCCTCACAGTTACTCAGTTACTTGTCCGAATGCACCTTACCTTCCTGCATTCAGCTGCAATTTGTGGTCACATTAGGGTCCATAGAGAATACACAGCCCTCCAGAGCACATTACTCTGTATGCTGCCAGTCTCTCTACGTGGTGACTGTTCCTTGCCACTTTAAAGGACAGACAGTTCACTGCTGCACGCCACTGCAGGTCAGATAGCATCACACATTATTCTATATGCACTAGTAAGACCAAAGCTGTCGGCAAATGTCTGAAGCTGTTGCCGCCATGGGGGAAGTTTATCAAAGTGTGGCTCAAAATGGCTCAAATGGCTCTGAGCACTATGGGACTTAACATCTGAGGTCATTAGTCCCCTAGAACGTAGAACTACTTATCCCTAACTAACCTAAGGACACTACACACATCCATGCCCTAGGCAGGATTCGAACCTGCGACCGCAGAGGTCGCGCGGTTCCAGACTGAAACGCCTAGAACCGCTCTATCAAAGCGCGGCTAAGACTCTATATGTCATACTGCTATGAGGTTGCTACCGCATATAGTTCATAGTACCATAACGTAACTACCATCTGAGGACGCTACGGAGAATCCCATCACCTGTTAGCAATGAAATTCCAGACGAACCTGTATATCTTCCGATATCAACTCATAACAGATTATTAGATACTGTTCAAAATATTTAACTTTGTATCTGCGTCCATACCGTCACCTACACTCACCAAATCTCTGAGAAGAGATTGGAAGAGGATGCTTTCCATTGTATCACGCATTAAACTTTCGTCCCGTACCGGTCGCTTTTGGAGGACGGGAAAATTATTGCTCAGATACCTCAATGTGTGTGGTAATTGCTCTAGTATTGTCTTCACGGTCACTGTGAGAGCGATGCGAATGAGCCTGTAATGTATTACTACACTTGTCTTTTAATATTGATTCTTGAAACTTTCGCAAAGCAGTCGGCGTTTATCTTCAAGTGTGCTACCCTTCGTTGTGTACTTTTTCTATTCCCTGTTAGTCCCAGTATTTTGTAAGCATCTCCTTTGTAGAGCGATTTCATTTCCATAGTAATCTATCAATGAACCGAAGTCTGCCCACTGCATTATTTGCGACAGGGCCTTTGTGAACGTTCCATTCCGTATCCCTACAAAGTATTATACGTAAGTATTTCTATGAGTCACTGATTTCAACTGTGTCTCATTGGTATAGCACTCTAGTATATTATGACTTTTCGTTTTGTGAAGTGCGAAGTTTTACGTTTCTGAACATTCAAAGTAAGTAGTCAATCTTTGCACCACTTTGAAATCTTATCAAGATGTGACTGAATACCTGTGTAGCTCTTTTCTGACATTACTTGATTCCAGATAATAGCATCGCTTGCGAGGAGTGTTTGCAAGCTCATTAATATGCAACATGAACAACGGCCTCAACGCATTTGCCTGAGGCGCATCCCAAGTTACTTTTACATCTGTCAATAACTCTGCACCCTGGATAACATTCTGCGTGTTCTCTACCAGCAAACCCCAATCCAATTACAAACTTCACATGATATCCCATACGATCGTACTTTCGATAATAAGCGTGTGCGTGGTACTGAGTGAAGTGCTTTACGTAAGCCATGAAAGTCCTCAATATCTTGGTCCATGGCTTTCAGACATCATTTGAGAAAAGCGCTAATTGGACATCACGTGTCTGATGTATTCAGAATGTTTATTGATTGGTATGGAGGTGGTTATTTCGTTTGACAGACCTCATTCTTATCGAGCTCTGAACCGAACGAACTTATGACAACTTTAGAGTTTTTTTAACATGTACTTCCACTGCAATTACAGTGTTAGCAAACTAATACTTACTTATATCCTCCAACATCACATATGTACTACAGTAATGGAAATCAGCACCAAATGAGCATCATCGCACTAGGTGGTAGTTTTGTGTATTTACAATGAACTGAACACCCTTAGCTGCTTACAGGCGTTGACGTACGTCAACGGGAATAGATGAAAATGTGTGCCCCCACCGGGACTCGAACCCGGGATTTCCTGCTTACATGGCAGACGCGCTATCCATCTAAGCCACCGAGGACACAGAGGATAGTGCGACTGCAGGGATTTATCTCTGGCACGCCTCCTGCGAAACCTGGGAAAACCCACATTCTCAACGTATTGTCCCGCACTACATTCGTAGTGCCCCCGCCCATTATACTCATTACTCGCGGCGAGTTGCCGATTCCCGTGAGAGTTCGAGCATTGTTTGTGCATTCGCACAGAAGAAGAAGATGGTCAAGTGGCCGGTGAGACTTTAAGGGAATCGGCAACGCGCCGCGAGTAATGAGTATAATGGGCAGGGGCACTGCGAATGTAGTGCGGGACAATAGGCTGTGAATGTGGGTTTTGCGGGAGGCGTGCTAGAGATAAATGTCCGCAGATGCGCTATCATCTGTGTCCTCGGTGGCTCAGATGGATAGAGCGTCTGCCATTTAAGCAGGAGATCCCGGGTTCGAGTCCCGGTTGGAGCACATATTTTCATCTGCTCCCGTTGACGTATGTGAACGCCTGTAAGCAGCTAAGGGTGTTCAGTTCATTGTAATTTCACTCTAACGAGCTGCATGGTCACCGATGATATCTGTTCTTTCGGACATGTCCGAAAGAACAGATACCATCTTAGTATATATATACACTCCTGGAAATTGAAATAAGAACACCGTGAATTCATTGTCCCAGGAAGGGGAAACTTTATTGACACATTCCTGGGGTCAGATTCATCACATGATCACACTTACAGAACCACAGGCACATAGACACAGGCAACAGAGCATGCACAATGTCGGCACTAGTACAGTGTATATCCACCTTTCGCAGCAATGCAGGCTGCTATTCTCCCAAGGAGACGATCGTAGAGATGCTGGATGTAGTCCTGTGGAACGGCTTGCCATGCCATTTCCACCTGGCGCCTCAGTTGGACCAGCGTTCGTGCTGGACGTGTAGACCGCGTGAGACGACGCTTCATCCAGTCCCAAACATGCTCAATGGGGGACAGATCCGGAGATCTTGCTGGCCAGGGTAGTTGACTTACACCTTCTAGAGCACGTTGGGTGGCACGGGATACATGCGGACGGGCATTGTCCTGTTGGAACAGCAAGTTCCCTTGCCGGTCTAGGAATGGTAGAACGTTGGGTTCGATGACGGTTTGGATGTACCGTGCACTATTCAGCGTCCCCTCGACGATCACCAGAGGTGTACGGCCAGTGTAGGAGATCGCTCCCCACACCATGATGCCGGGTGTTGGCCCTGTGTGCCTCGGTCGTATGCAGTCCTAATTGTGGCGCTTACCTGCACGGCGCCAAACACGCATACGACCATCATTGGCACCAAGGCAGAAGCGACTCTCATCGCTGAAGACGACACGTCTCCATTCGTCCCTCCATTCACGCCTGCGCGACACCACTGGAGGCGGGCTGCACGATGTTGGGGCGTGAGCGGAAGACGGCCTAACGGTGTGCGGGACCGTAGCCCAGCTTCATGGAGACGGTTGCGAATGGTCCTCGCCGATACCCTAGGAGCAACAGTGTCCCTAATTTGCTGGGAAGTGGCGGTGCGGTCCCCTACGGCACTGCGTAGGATCCTACGGTCTTGGCGTGCATCCGTGGGTCGCTGCGGTTCGCTCCCAGGTCGACGGGCACGTGCACCTTCCGCCGACCACTGGCGACAACATCGATGAACTGTGGAGACCTCACGCCCCACGTGTTGAGCAATTCGGCGGTACGTCCACCTGGCCTCCCGCATGCCCACTATACGCCATCGCTCAAAGTCCGTCAACTGCACATACGGTTCACGTCCACGCTGTCGCGGCATGCTACCAGTGTTAAAGACTGCGATGGAGCTCCGTATGCCACGGCAAACTGGCTGACACTGACGGCGGCGGTGCACAAATGCTGCGAAGCTAGCGCCATTCGACGGCCAACACCGCGGTTCCTGGTGTGTCCGCTGTGCCGTGCGTGTGATCATTGCTTGTACAGCCCTCTCGCAGTGTCCGGAGCAAGTATGGTGGGTCTGACACACCGTTGTCAATGTGTTCCTTTTTTCCATTTCCAGGAGTATATATATATATATATATATATATATATATATATATATATATATATATATATATATATATACCTGTTGTTTCTTCCAATTTCTGGACACATTTTGCGCTTAAAAGAGAAGCTAACTCAACCGCGAAAGCTGTGCAGAATATGACAGAGACTCTGTGGGGGCCCTGCAGCTTTGTTCGGTTTAGCGATTTCAACAGCTTCTCGTCGTCACTGACATTAATTCATACTTCTTTCATCATTGTAGTGGTGAGAGAATAAAATTGGGTCAGTATTCCTATATTTAACTTTGCATAGGATTATTCGAAAAAGGATTTTAGCATTTCTGTTTTTCTCCACTCCCTCCATTTGAATTCCCGTCTCTTCCATGAATGTGGGCACTAACTTCGGTAGCATTGTCAGCCTTTAGATAGGTCAAAATCTTGAGATGGAACAGAACTTAGGTTGTGTATTAGGAGTACTCTAATAAATCTTTCAGAAGAAAGTGATCGGAGAAAAAGAAAAACAATAACTCAACTTAGCACAAAAACAAAGGGATAAAAAACGCAAGTTGACTTACACACATAATATATCACATTAGTCCACTACAACTACTGAATAAAACAATGGTCGAGGTCAATATGTAAGAAACAAGTTCAAGCAGAGGATAAAACCATGCACCTGATAAACTGAGTAGATCTGTTTCCGGCAGGCTGGAGATGCAGAGAGTGTAACTGAAGTGTGTAAGTCTCGGATTACATTTTCGGTGCCAATTTTGCAGAAGAGCGTCCTAAAGTACATTGTTCTCACGTAGTGAGTAAAGAAATTAGCTGAGGAATATTTGGTGGTGGTGGTGGTTAGTGTTTAACGTCCCGTCGACAACGAGGTCATTAGAGACGGAGCGCAAGCTCGGGTTAGGGAAGGATTGGGAAGGAAATCGGCAGTGCCATTTCAAAGGAACCATCCCGGCATTTGCCTGAAACGACTTAGGGAAATCACGGAAAACCTAAATCAGGATGGCCGGAGACGGGATTGAACCGTCGTCCTCCCGAATGCGAGTCCAGTGTGCTAACCACTGCGCCACCTCGCTCGGTCCTGAAACAACAGATACAGTGCTGTCGTTCAGAGTATATGTAGGTGCGGACATGCCGCTAATACATGTTTGACATCATTTTAAGCAAAAATGGAGGCGGGCTTGAGGTTGCCGTGAACCCACCGCCATTAAGTCTTTTCTGCCCGCGGTATACTGGAGAAATGGGAACAACTGCAATGCGACGGATCGTGGAACAGAAAAGCAACTACATTTGCTAAGTATGGGAAAGGCATCATGAACGGATGAAATACCTGCGAGATTCTACAAATATCATGTGAATGAACTTGCTCCCCTTCTTGTAGCAGTTTATCGTAATTCGCTGGACCAAAGAAGAGTACCTAGTCACTGGAATAAAGTGCAGGTCATTCTTGTTTTCGAGAAGGATCGTAGGACAGATGTACATAATTGTAGGCCTACATCATTGACTTCAATCTGTTGTAGAATTATGGACCATGTTTTATACTAGAGACGGTTCTGAAGAAAGAAAATCAGCTTGGGTTCTGCAACAGAGATGAAAGACTGCTTGCTCTGTTCCTCCGCGAGGTCCACTGCGCTATAGACGACGGCGCTCATCTTGACGCCTTGCTTCTCGACTTCCGGAAAGCATCAGACGCAGTTAACTGCAAAACATGTGAGGTCACCGAGTGGCGGACAATATTTGCTACTGGATTCAAGATTTCCTTGCAGATGTAACTCAACACGTCGCTCATAAAGGAACAAAATCGACACTTGCGAAGGTTACTACCGGAGTACCCCAAGGAAGTGCGACGCGATCGTTACTCTTTACACTCTTTACAATGTACATAAAAGATCTAATGGAAAGCGTCGGAAGCTCTTTAAGACTGTCCGCAGATGACACAGTTATTTATAAGAAAGTAGCAACGCCAGAAGACAAAATCGACTTGCAAAATTACCTACAGAGGGTTGACGAATGGTGCAGGCTCTGTCAGTTGACCCTAAAAATAAATAAATGTGACTCACTGCGTATACATAGGAAAATAAATCCACTATTGTACAACTACACTGTTAATAACAAATTGCTGGAAATAGTCTGTACTGTAAAATATCTAGGAGTAACTGTTCAGAGCTACCTTAAGTGGAATGATCACAAAAAAACAAATGGTAGGAAAAGCAGACGCCAGACTGAGATTCATAGGAAGAATCTTACGGAAAACTAACTCATCCGCGAAACAAGTGGCTTACAAGGCGCTTATTCGACCGATTATTGAGTACTATTCACCAACCTGAGACCATTAGCAGGTAGGACTGACGGAGGAGGTAGAGAAGACCCAACGAAGAGCGGCGCGTTTCGTCACGGGATCGTTTAGTCGGCGCGAGACCGTTACAGAGCTGCTCAACAAACCCCAGTGGCATACGTTGCAAGCGGGGCGTTGTATACCACAGGGAGGTTTACTACTGAATTTTCGAGAGGGTATTTTCCGGGAAGATTCGGACAACATATCACTTCTTCCCATTTGGCGAAATGACTACAACGAAAAAATTCGAGAAATTAGAGCTAACAGAGGGGATTACCGACAATCATTCTTCCCACACGCCTATCGCGAGTGTGTCAGGGTAGGGCCTCAGTTAATAGCGCTAGAAGTACCCTCAGACACACAACGTCAGGTGGCTTGCGAAATATTGAAGTAGATGGTGAGGATCAAAAAGGCACTGGATGGCTCCTGTACAGTGGAGAGACATATTACGTACGTAACGGTGTCTTGCTGGACAAGATCTGTCGTCCTCCCGACGTCCATTGTGTTACCTACCTTCATCTACTCAAAACGAAACATTGGCTGTAGGGTTAGAAAGCTGAACAGACAGCAGTGGATTCGAAATTAGATGAATAAGACATTTTGATGGACGTGAGTGACCACCGATTCTTCTGGAACGTTCTGAGCCGTGTACCCATCACTCATTCATCGCGAAAAAAGATACGTTCGTAATGTGACACTCTGTCATGTTCGATTTTTGCACTCCTATAGTTATTCAGATGAGAGTACAAATTACTTATTTAACGCACCTTATTACATTTTACTATTACATGTGTGAAACTTACCTTAAAACGTTATCTGTAGACTTTTAGATTAACGATGATATTACAACGCTTACTGTTATATCCGGTATATTTCATTCCAAATACTAAACCAGAGGTTTAAAAATTTACTGACACATCACACTTATATTTATATGTACAAATCTTTGTCCTGAGATATGGTTATACATCCATTAGCAGTCTCAACGTACAAGATGAAGAAAAATTCCCGCACTCTGACTTCGCAGCGTGATTTCTCACTTACTAGCAATACAAAAATGTCTGTCATAAAATTTCGTCCTTCGCATATTTTCAGCAGTAAATTGACATTAAAGACAGGCAATTCGGCAACTCAGTAATCACATGTACCTCTGTCAGCTGGTGGAGTAGTGTTGTGCAGTTGGTGCAGTGGAAACGTTTTTTCGAGGGTACGATTCTGGGCCGAGGTGTATTTCTTTTTGTGACTTCTGAAATTTTCCCGGCGTATTTGTTCTTCTAATAATTTCCGGGTATGCAGCCGGATCCCGTCGACATTCTGCCAGACTGAATGTCGACGGGATCCGGCTGCATACCCGGAAATTATTAGAAGTATTGATTTTATCTGCCAGTTTCATTCTGTCGTATAATACTAAGTTTACACCGTTCCTTACGACACTTGTATTCCACATTTGCATAGTACATGTTTGGAAATTATTTGCAAGGCACTTTGCTAGCTCTGCTGGTGACGCAAGGCCCTAACGAAACGCAATGGACCTGAGCGTGGCAAGAATAACCGTTGGTACTAATCGATGGAATCATAGGGGAAGGCTACACAGGAAACATGTGTGGAATGTAGTAGATGCAGTGGTGTGAAACAGTTCGCGACCACGACGTGCAAAGGACTACTTTAAAAGCTGACCCCTCGAAACGATTGTAGTTCCAGTTCTGTATTTGATGTAAGTAAGTGAAAATGTTTTGTGGAAGACCCACTGTAATCACTGTATGACGATTAAGACACCAGATACCGTACCAGTAGGTAGTTACCATTTACTGCCAAAATTACGAGAAAGACGAAATTTTGTGAGAGAAAGTTCGATTACCTGCTGGGTCGGAAATTTTCTCCGCTCAGGTACTGGGTTTTGTTCATCATCATCTCATCCCCATAGACACGCAAGTCGCCGAAGTGGCGTCAACTAAAAAGACTTGCACCAGGCGATCGGTCTACCTGACGGAAGGCCCTAGCCCCACGACAATATTTCCACTTATATTTGTTATTAAGAAATGAATTGCTTAAGTGCAAAAGAATTACAGTCAGACATACCCCTCCCGGTATGTTAGCACGTTTTAGTCACAGGCGTTGATCGGTTTATAGGCGGCGTCGGACGACCCGCGGTCTTCGCTCTGTGTGTAGTAGGCAGGCAGTGGCTGTTACACACTCCTGGAAATGGAAAAAAGAATACATTGACACCGGTGTGTCAGACCCACCATACTTGCTCCGGACACTGCGAGAGGGCTGTACAAGCAATGATCACACGCACGGCACAGCGGACACACCAGGAACCGCGGTGTTGGCCGTCGAATGGCGCTAGCTGCGCAGCATTTGTGCACCGCCGCCGTCAGTGTCAGCCAGTTTGCCGTGGCATACAGAGCTCCATCGCAGTCTTTAACACTGGTAGCATGCCGCGACAGCGTGGACGTGAACCGTATGGGCAGTTGACGGACTTTGAGCGAGGGCGTATAGAGGGCATGCGGGAGGCCGGGTGGACGTACCGCCGAATTGCTAAACACGTGGGGCGTGAGGTCTCCACAGTACATCGATGTTGTCGCCAGTGGTGCGGAAGGTGCACGTGCCCGTCGACCTGGGACCGGACCGCAGCGACGCACGGATGCACGCCAAGACCGTAGGATCCTACGCAGTGCCCTAGGGGACCGCACCGCCACTTCCCAGCAAATTAGGGACACTGTTGCTCCTGGGGTATCGGCGAGGACCATTCGCAACCGTCTCCATGAAGCTGGGCTACGGTCCCGCACACCGTTAGGCTGTCTTCCGCTCACGCCCCAACATCGTGCAGCCCGCCTCCAGTGGTGTCGCGACAGGCGTGAATGGAGGGACGAATGGAGACGTGTCGTCTTCAGCGATGAGAGTCGCTTCTGCCTTGGTGCCAATGATGGTCGTATGCGTGTTTGGCGCCGTGCAGGTGAGCGCCACAATCAGGACTGCATACGACCGAGGCACACAGGGCCAACACCCGGCATCATGGTGTGGGGAACGATCTCCTACACTGGCCGTATACCTCTGGTGATCGTCGAGGGGGCACTGAATAGTGCACGGTACATCCAAACCGTCATCGAACCCATCGTTCTACCGTTCCTAGACCGGCAAGGGAACTTGCTGTTCCAACAGGACAATGGACGTCCGCATGTATCCCGTGCCACCCAACGTGCTCTAGAAGGTGTAAGTCAACTACCCTGGCCAGCAAGATCTCCGGATCTGACCCCCATTGAGCATGTTTGGGACTGGATGAAGCGTCGTCTCACGCGGTCTACACGTCCAGCACGAACGCTGGTCCAACTGAGGCGCCAGGTGGAAATGGCATGGCAAGCCGTTCCACAGGACTACATCCAGCATCTCTACGATCGTCTCCTTGGGAGAACAGCAGCCTGCATTGCTGCGAAAGGTGGATATACACTGTACTAGTGACGACATTGTGCATGCTCTGTTGCCTGTGTCTATGTGCCTGTGGTTCTGTCAGTGTGATCATGTGATGTATCTGACCCCAGGAATGTGTCAATAAAGTTTCCCCTTCCTGGGACAATGAATTAACGGTGTTCTTATTTCAATTTCCAGGAGTGTAGCTGCGGCCGCACTGACCTGAACGAGACATCTCTCAACAATGACTCTGAGAGCGGCTGCTTATTCTCATGACCAAAGTCTTCAGCAACCTTTCAGTGGGGTAAAGTATCTCCGTTCATGTATACCGACAAAGGGTCTCCAGTGGCAGCGATCGAAGTATTTTTTCTCCCTTAAGTTGAGGACGTAGGTTGCAAGTGCTACTCGGAGATGAAGAGACTGCGGGCGGGCAGCATCAAACCAGTCAGAAGACTGATGGCCCAAAAAGAAGGTTGCCGAAATAAGTCGCCCGTGTGTACTTGGACATGCTTCCCCCATTACCGCACCAGACAGCCAACTGAACTGGGAAAACCTCCTACTGGCTCGTAGTCAGAAAAGGTAAAAGCCATTTAACTTACCAGTCTCATGGACTTTCTTCCACCACCGTCCAGAAGATGCGACAACTGCCACTAGGGGAATCTTCTCTCATTCTGCACTGGTCTTCAATCGCTTGTTTCTGTAATGTTTAGCGTCATGACAACAAAATGTTCTTTGTTTTTAACTTGTAAGTGCCCTTTTATTGTTGAATTCTAAATACTTGTAAGAACGCGTACAGAAAATTGCTCTATTTAAAATGCCTTTTTATAAACACAGTCCAGTTACGTTAATGTGACCACCGCGTATGTTCGACGTCAACGTGCAATAACTACTCACAGACGGCAGGTGGCTTTACTAGTAGTGGAGGGTACATAAAGCGTGTCGAAAGAACACAGAGAACAGTGTAGTCATTGTCGTAATGCAGAAACGGAGCGATTTATTTGACGTCGTAAAGGGCATATCATTGGCTTTCAGGTCAATGGTGGAAGCATGTCTAAAACGATCAAGTTTATAAACTGACCGCGTGCCGCACTGGTTAAGAATATCGTGCGTCGCAAACTGGCGCTACCTAAAATCGGCGCAACATGTGCCGTGGAAGACATGGGTGAATGACAGCTGCGGAAATAAGTACGGGCGAATAGACGTGCACCTGTTGAGCAACTCAGCTCCTGGATGAGCCGAGTGGCCAACTCAGCTCCCGGATGAACCGAGTGGCTACCAATAACGTCTCCTCAATGACCATTCAGTGAACGTAGCTGCCTGTGGGCCTCTGCAGCAGGCACCTGTTTGATGCACCCATGATGACTGCCGTTCATCAGCGATGAAGTCTGGAATTTACACGTTAGTTGCTCAACTGGACGTCCACTGAATGGCGGCAGGTGGCCTTTTCAGATGAATCACGTTTTATGCTCCATCAGTCAGACGGCCCTTGGCGCGTACGGAGTGAAACGTCTGATAGCAAATACCCTGTAACAATCACCGGGAGGATTCAGGACGGTGGGCATTCCCTGGGTCATCTCTTCATTCTGGAAGGCAAAAGGCAGAAGTATGAATCTATCCTTAGGGACCATGTTCATGTTTACAAGCAGTTTTCTTTTTCCTCGGCATGATGGCGGCGTCTGTCAGCAGGACAATGCAACGTGTTATACAGCTCGCGTTCGTGAGTGGTTTTATGAGCATCAGGATGAGTTTATTGTACTTCCCTGGCCAACTTCCGGATTTAAAACCAGTCGAGGATCTGTGGAACCACCTCGATCGGGCTCTTCGCGTCGTGGGTCCTCAACCGAGAAACCCAGTGCAGCTGGCCGCGGCGCTGGAGTCGGTGTGGCTTCAGATCCCTGTCAGTACCTTCCACAACCTCATCGTCTCTTTTTCTGCATGTCTCGCAGCGGTCCACGCTCCAAAAGGTGGCTATTTAGGCTTCTGACAGACGGTCTCTTTAATGTGACTGGACATTGTAATCTGTAAATACCACTCATAAAAATTTACATTCAGAACCAGAAAAATTCAGGCACACATGTTAATAATAATCCTGTTGCTGAATAAATGAGTGCCGAGTCGACTTTGTTAGCAGTTCGTAATGAGCTTATGACATACTAGATAGAATAGTTAAATTTCGGCAATCAGTTTAGTAGTGGCAAGGAACGTAATAAATTCGGAGGAAGCGTGTTCAAATTATTGATTATTTCAACTCAAAACACGCTCATAATACATGGAAGAACACAGACGTTTGTGCATGAACCGCATGGTATTGTGAACCATTGCATAACAAAGAGATTACCCACGCTGCACTGTGTAAATTATTACATCGCTATAACTTACATCTCATTACAAAAGAACTCCCTACCTGGTACGTCTGCCACAGACGGCCCCTGTCAGGCAGACTATACTCAGGACACCCCTGTGTACCATATAACATACACAAGCACTTCCAGGCGCAACCAAGAGGATTTGTTTTTTAGTATCATTAGTTGCTCTCGAGAACGCCCTATTTCCCACGTGAAAAGCATACACTAGCAGAAAAATGTTGTCTATGAAAGAAATGCAGAGGAGCGATTCATTTGCGATATATTTTCAAAGCATTTGTATTCTCACACAGTTCTCGAAGCGCGAAGGATCGTAAAGTTTTATAGCTGCTGGACAACGCTCTTTATCTCTGTCGGTCCATTATGGCCAAGGTACATCGGCCACTACGTACTTTTCAGTACAATAAACTTTACCAACAGCCGTACACTTTAAGATGTTTTGCTTTATTTCGAACGCAGCCACTTTCGGCAATTCATTTTGTCGTCTTCACGCTTTCGTATGAGTCAGCTGCAAAACGATTGGGATTCACGGTATCCAGTTTTATGGCGCTATACGACAAGCTCGTTGATTCGAAAAAAGCTTATGGGGCCTGAAGATTGGAAAATGAATTGCCGAAACTGGTTGCTTTCGAAATAAAATAAAGTATTTTAAAGTGTACGACTGTTGTACTGAAAAGCTCTTTATCGTCCATTGCGCACTGTTGGCCACCTGCAGATCATCAAGTCTTAGATTCTTCCCACAACTACAACTGTGTTCTTAGAGGCGCCTGTGGAGTGACTGTCGGACGACGTGTGTCCTTTTCCTGTGGTCAGGGCCCACCCATAAGCAGACTCATTATGAGGTCTATCAACACTGTTCTTCAACGGCCATGCCTTTCGAGCACTCTGCGACGGCGCCATCTACGTAGTGGACCCCATTCTCTGAAACTTCCCCATACAGAAAAGCGAGCACCATACTCGACACTGGCAGAGAATCTCGTTTGGAGGCTCAGGCAAAATGAAACTAACGGCACGCTCAAAGCTGATGCCACGACGCTGAGGTATCACACGGGAGTGACTGCCTAGGCTTCACGGCACGGGAACCATTGCGAGTCACAACCACCTAGCCGCTTGCAGCTGCTAAATTCCATATACCTTTGGAGGCTGTTAATAACTCCGCTCTACTTTCTTCCCAAACTAATGCAAGGATCTCATCTGGTTTTCTGTTATTCATACAGACACGAAGGATGGCGAGACAGAGTTCTAAACTGAGGTGCTAAACTTTTTCAACTTTTTTACGTGTTTCTGGCATCAATTTAACTGTGGCCAATAAGTTTACACCTGTAATGATTAACCTGTTTAACGCGAGTTTGTCTTCAAACGACAGCATTATTTTCATCTAAAGCGCGAGATCCCATTACAATTCGCTTCTAGTGTCCCACTGGCTCGAAATCATCATGAAAGCTATCTGTCGCCTAATAAACCTATGGCGTGGGACAACAGTCGTAACGCAGCCCTCTTTCTTGAAAATGACGCTTCAAGCTATTTAAACTCTATTCAATCCCGCGTGTTAAGTTCATAAGATATTTAGCGCAAGGTGAACCAGAGCAATAAGGGGCCTTAAACAAAAATCCCCTTGCAAATTTAAATTACCAGTACAAAAAACATAACTGGGGAGCTAGGTGTAGCATCTGACTGCGTTCAAAAAGTTACACCGCTTCGGCCGCGTTCCATAAAACAACTGAACTCAAAGTGGTAAAACGAAAAGTAAAAGTTTGTTTCACTTTCACGTAGCGACAAAAAAGAAAAAATCTACGTACTTCGCAAAATTATTGAGAATAAAATGAGAATACTTTCGTATCATTTCACTGTGTTAAATAAACAATTGATCACTGAATTAAAATCACAGTATATTCTTCGAATGATATTGGAGACACTACATCTCGCAGAAATAACTCGCAAACAGTCCTTTAAAAAAAACCACAAATAACTGCAGTGAGTCTGATGCAATTCTATATGGGTCAGACCAACGAACACAGTGCAGTGACTAACTGTTACAGTTTCAGAACTGTCTTCGTTTTTTCCACTACAAAGGCGGGTTGTGGATGCAGCGCCGCCTACATCATCGTGTTCCACACTTCCAATGCAATCGCTTAAGTTTTCCTGGGGAGTACATTTCCCGGAACGCGAAAGTGGGTGGAGGCTCGGACGTTCTGAGCAGTGAACATGAAACAAATTTTGTCCAACATTATTAATAAATGAATTTTTTCACACTTGTTGCTCTCCTTCCATCACTCGGCAAAAGTTCTACACTCATTTTCCTAGGCTTATAACCGAAATTAATGTTTCATTGGAGATAAAAAAAAAAAACATATTCAACAGGGCCGCTGCGGTGGAAAAAGAGCAGTAACTACAGTATTACAATATATGACACAGACGATGTGAGCTGTAATCAGAGTTAGAGACCGGTAGATTTATTATAGGTGCTCACAGTGTACTTGACTGTAGCAAGTGATAATAGTGTTTCAGATGGTTTTCTAAAGATACGGAAATGCTATGCTTAAACCACACAATGTGTTCTTTACTGGTGTCAGTTGAGGCGAAAGCAGAGTTCTCAGCTGGTGCTAAATAAGAATATTGTTTCATTAATTTGTCATGATACTTTATTATATGTTACAAGACATTTCTCATATTTGCCGTTACATTAATTTTCACTCACGTGTTTCAAATGGTCTTTGATTTAAATCTAGCATTTAGCAGTAGTAGTGATATAAACAGAAGTACTAAAACTATAATACCAGAAAGAAACACAGTTTATTTTTGATTCTGAACCATATATATATATATATATATATATATATATATATATATATATATATATATATATATATAAGGAAAATGTTGAATTGCAGGCCATGGTAGCAACTATTGACAAGGAGGAAGAAATGGGAATAGGTAAAACAGAGAAACATTGGGAAATGGTCGAAAAACAGTAATAAAACAGATGGAAAATACAATGACCGAACAATGAACAGACAAATAAACTGAAAAAAATAAGCCATTACTTCAGTGTATGAGAGAAAGAGAGAGAGAGAGAGAGAGAGAGAGAGAGAGAGAGAGAGAATACAATCTGAAAAAAAGAGCGGTTGCCTCACTATATCATAGAGAGAAATGGACGTTTACATTATTTTGGAGAAAAGTTGTGAGGATGACAAATGAAAGTCCTTTAGCCTTTTCTTAAATGCAACAGAGTATTAAATTACACACAGAGCGCAGGTAGCTTATTACAGACGCAAACAGCAGCACAGACAGTTTCGGGATGTTTTTGTTGTATGGGTGAGTTACACCTAACATGTATCGTTACGGATGAACGAATTTCTTATGAATGAAATATAATAAAAATAGTAGTTCAAGCTTGGTATTCACTTCATCAAAAAGCAACAACTCTCCATTTAACCCCATCTGGATATGTAAACCTCCCTATTATACCAAAATGGGTAATATTTTATACAAAGTTACGCCAATGTAAAATTATGAGGCAATCTTATAACTGATATTAAAAATTCAGCTTTTAGTCCGACGCTGAGTTTGCAGGCCTCAACAACTGTTACATCAGTCTTGCCTCTCAGACCCAGATGTCAATCGAAAAGGTTAGTTGTTTTTACTGTGCGTTTTACGGATTGTCACTCACATCTGTAAAGGGATTCGTCGTCAGATAGCGGAACTAATGAAGTGGCAGTGCTGAAAAAGAAGCACAAGTTGGAATTAAAACCAGGTTCAACCTTAAGTATGTGTACCAGGTTCACTGTACAGCGTTGGTCTTGATGCCAGAAACCACGCGGGCACAGAACTTCCGTTCACCAGTTGGCCTTGAAAATGCAAACAATTCAAAGTTATAAATCAATAACAGAGGTTTAATTTTTGAGTCACAATTTGCATGTCTTAAGCCCAGCCTTAGAGATGATGGTTTCTCAAAAAATGGCATCGGCGAAAGTTTCGAAATGTCATGTTCGTAAAAAATGTTTGTTTAGTGAAAATTCTGGCAACGGCGAACATAAAATGCTGTGTACTCTATTGTAGGGGTGGGAAAAACCAACCAGTTAAAACCGATACTTGTATTTTAGTTCTGAATAACCGGTATTTTTCAGTAAACTGTTTAAAACGAGTGATGCTTATTCGTCAAATTTCCAATGCTTTGAAATATTGAATTATTACAGAAATTGGGAAAACCGACCACCATTATGTTTATACCGACGCCTACAGTTAAAAATTAGCAAAAAACACGTGATATAAGAATCAGTGCAGCATTGCAGAGAGAATAATGTATTAGTTGCCGTGCGACGCTTAGGATTGACAGGTCCAAAAACACAAAAGCCAGACTCGACGTTATATTTCTCTGTTCTCTAGACCGGACTACCTATTTTAAATATAATTAGAGTCAGCTGAATATTCTCAATATTTATTACTAATCAGTTAGTTAATTTTTTCAAGACTAACCTAAAACGTGTTTAAGCTAAAAATAATGAGTAAACATCCTTATAATTTGGCAATTATGTTGCAACCAAATTCTCAGTCTTCTAAATTGCTGCCTTCTTCCTAACAAAATCTTATACCAAAACTAAGGGTTCTGAGTAAGCAACATAAACAATTGTTCGTTCTTCTGGTACTGAAAGTGAAAATATATTCAGCAACCTTCATTTTAATTAGACTTATAAAAATACCAATAATATGGAATTAAATATTAATAGTTCTCTTCTGAACCCTTTTTTGCGAAGAATGCTATTTTTCTTGGAAATCATTCCGTGGGACTCAGGATAGGCTAAGTTTAAGTTACACAACAAGCTTTGAAAATTTGTTACGTTCCTTTATCCACTAGGCTTTTGTAAAACAGGGCACCCACTCGACGTTGCATTATGACCTGGAATTGAAAAGTAATACTCTGTCAGTTTCAGTATCCGGGTAAAACTCTTCATTATGCACTTGCTTGGCCGACCGGAGTGGCCGAGCAGCTCTAGGCGCTTCAGTCTGGAACCGCGCTACAGCTACGGTAGCAGGTTCGAATCCTGCCTCGGGCATTGATGTGTGTGATGTCCTTAGGTTAGTTGGGTTTAAGTAGTTCTAAGTTCTAGCAGACTGATGTTAAGTCCCATAGTGCTCAGAGCCATTTGAACCATTTTGCACTTGCTTGTGTCAGTATGGGTAGGAGCAACGCCAGAGCTCGCTGGGGCGGAGCTATAGGGCATCGGTTGCTCGGCATATTCTACTCTACCTCGCATCGGTTAATCGGCACATTCTACTACTCTGACTCGTTCGCTGTGCGCTCATCGTAGTTTGTGACGTTGTGTGTTAGATTCGTTCGGTGTACGAAGAAAGAATAGGGCACAAACAAACGTACAGCATTTGTTGATGTATCTTTATATCTTTATGGTACATCCCCTTATACCTCCTCACACTTCTCGTTCTTATGTCATCTGTTTGGAAAGATCCTTAGTTGTGCGTTCTCTACTCCATCGCTATAAAGCCTAATAAAGGACTAATATATTTGGTCGAACACGGCCATAAAAAGCCGGACACGTCCAGCTAATGCTGAACTGCAGGCAAACCTAGTGGCGTGGCCTATAGGTGGTACTTATGTACGTGCAGTGCGCAAGACTTTACTTCACCTGGTCCATACGGTAGTTCCATGCCGACGTCCTCGGACATCATTTACATTGCAAAATGGTACCATCCCTAGTTTGTGGAAGTATGAAAGCAATGAAGTGTGGCACCACTAAAGTACAATGATCCATTTGGTTTAAAAGATTAAAAATGGGAGCAGGTGCAGCAAACTTCTCACATCATATAACGAGAAAACATCCAGTATGTTCCTTAGAAGGGAAGGTAAATTTGATTGATACGCTTGTAATTTTATTGATATCATTCGGATAATAACTGAACCCTTAATTCTGTGATCGCTTCAGGATGAAAAATTCGTACCATCCGAAAGTGACATTGAAGGGAAGTCGTCAACTTGTGACTTTTCGCTCTTGCTGTCGCCGCATCAGTCGACTTCACTTTTGCAATCTTTGCTGGAGACAATGAGACCGATTTCTGCTGCAGTCTGGAACCGCGCGATCGCTACGGTCGCAGGTTCGAATCCTGCTTGGAGCATGGAGGTGTGTGCTGCCCTTAGGTCAGTTAGGTTTAAGTAGTTCTAATTTCTAGGGGGCTGATGACCTCAGAAGTTAAGTCCCATAGTGCTCAGAGCCATTTTCTGCTGCAGCCTCAAATGGGGCTCTTGATAAAATATAAATATAACGATATTTTTGAAAGTTATCGATATATATGGGCTACATCTTACTCCAGTTTATAGATACACCGATGTGGAAATGGCAATATCGAATGGAGATATATTTATTTTATATTACGTTATTTCGCAATTTTCGGTAAATATCTGAAACTGTTCTTTTGAAATTGCAGTAAAACCTAAATTTACCCTCAATGTGTGAAGGAGTCTTAATACGTTTTTGATCTTTCAACAGGTCCAGTCTTTCTCTTTGACTGTGTGAAGCAAATACAGGTGGCACAAAGAAGAAGTCCGATTGCCCAGGGGGTGGCGCTCTGAGTGGACTAACAAGATTTCCGATGTGAAAAAGCAGCACACCAGTTTCGTTAAAAATTATTTTTTAATGGAATTATTGTGCTTTTTCTTCAAATAAGCATTTTTCAAAAACTGTTGCTGAAAATAATGAACCAAAACCTAAACGACAATACTGGTCTCTGTGGTGCGTGGAGACATGAGGGGAAATGCTGACGTAATCGATGATCTGCGCTACTATCAGAAACTGAAACGTTTAACTTCACCACACAGTTTTAACACCACAACTGCTATGTCGCTGGCGTTTTTAGAAATTAGAAAACAGGGTAGTCGACATGAAGTGTT
The DNA here is from genome assembly GCF_023897955.1 of Schistocerca gregaria. Lineage (NCBI taxonomy): Eukaryota > Metazoa > Arthropoda > Insecta > Orthoptera > Acrididae > Schistocerca > Schistocerca gregaria. The sequence goes on from NC_064920.1 coordinate 948,544,186, forward strand.
TTGGGGCAAATCCGATACGTGACGAAACCGAACAATGGAGCCCTCGGACACCTTTTATTGTGCCACTTACATGCAGTTACCATTATTGGCAAAGTAATTATCGCCGAACGTGAACGTGCATTATTTTCCTTTCAATTCTTGCTCTAACCAGGATAAGCAGGCTGCTAGCTCGTTGATGTACAGAATATCTAATAATAAACCAATATCCAAATATACAGCTCTAAAACCGGCAGTGTGCAGCCGATATTTTTATATGCCCATCCGTCGACATCTTTCAAGTCGATATATCAATACATTGGTACCTTTTCGATATATGGACGGCCGTAAATGATATTTATTTAAATATCAATATATTAGACTGCCGATATTTTTAAAAATATCAACAGTCCTCGCCTCAATCCCATATCGGTCGTGACCTCATATTCCTTCATCTTCATTAGAATTTTTCAGCTTTTGTTCGAAGACTACATATGTTACTGGAAATAACAGCAATAAAAAAACCGAAAATCGGTTATTTCAGAGACCGTTATTTTTAGCGTTTTAACAGTCAGGTTAAACTGAGCACGAAAAGAACCGGTGTGACCCAAAACAGGTTCTCTTAGCTATAACCGGTATCTCTACTCTGTTGTCGATAGATTCTAAGTGATGCTAGGTGTCTTCATCCCACGTCAAAATAGAATTGCATAAAATACAACTGGTGTAAGTTTTCCTACTGATTAACCATTTTTAAAGAAATCATCAGTGTAGATGCATAAATTTCTGAAAATGACTCCGAAATTTTTCTGCTGCGCACTGGAAAAAATTATAAAAACTGAGTGCGGAGTCGCGTTCACTTTGCGAACTAAAATGTAAAGAAATGTCATGTTCCCTTTTTAGAGGAGTGACAAAGAAAAAAGTCTCGAGCTAAACAATCTGAACGTTTTGCTTAATATAGTCGCTATCAGTGCGTCTCATCTGACGGTTAGCGAAATTGGACACGGCCTTTGCGCCAAACGAGGTAGTTAATTGCGTCCATCAGCTGGCTCTGTCCGACGTCGTCGCAGGAGCTTAGAGGCGGTCCGGCCGGCGTGCATTAATTACGGGACCGGCCGGGGCTGGGGCTGCAGAGGGGCGCAAGAGAGCTGCGCGCGCTGCCACGCGGCGAGACGACCACTTTGCCGCGCTCGGTCGCCTTCACGCTTCGCCTGGTGACATCACAAGTGCCGGACTGGTCTTTCCAGATAATAATCACCGTTTTCTCTGCCGCCTTTCCTCTTGCAAATAAAAGAGCGTACTGATTCTCCGTACCCATTAAGTACTGCAGGAGAATATGAACTTGTGACTTTTCAGCAGCTACTGCCTGAAAACGTTACAGGCTAAAGGTACCAAATACAAAAATACTAAATCTGAAAGGGACATATATTGCCCAAGACAGCTTGATTTTTGCTCCTGTCTTTAAATTTTGTTTTCATTTAGAACATCGTCAGTAACTGTCACTTTTATTGAAACAGAAAATATCGACTGCTAAACGACAGTGAAATCATCATCATCAGCATTATCTGATTCTTCTTCATTTTCTCCTTCACCACTTCATGAATTAGGACTTACGCCTGCCCCTTTTCTACATACTGTCTGCTCATCCCCGCTTAGGTCTCCCCGCATCCCTTCAACCTTCTGATTTACAGGGTAATGCTAATTTTGTATAAGTCGTGTGTTTTTACGTGTAATACGTGCTCCTTCGCAGGCGTTAGGATATTTAATTATCCTACAGTTACTGGGTTGTATTTCTTGCCCATGAAATTGCGTTTATTTTTTATTTTTTTGTCCGATTCTGGGAAGCCGTAGATTCATCTCTAAATATTTATTTCTTCACTGATCCTAATGTTTCCATTGTAGACACAGCATGTGGAGACAGCTATATTTCTCTTGGTCAGTTATCTCCAGTAGCAAAATAACAAATGTATCATGCAAATGTTGTTTAACCACACATGGCTCCCTTGCCTGTATCGTTACAACACTTTGTCTAAAACATAAAAAAAACTTTCATTTTTTATTCGCTGTAGGTTTTCTCTCCTCACGAACTGCTAGAAAACGTATAACATATTCACATAAACACGATATTCATCTTGGTAAGAAATAAAAACGCGGATCTTTATTACCACTTTGTATTATTGTAATGCATTCAGCACACAAAATGGGGTAGACTGTCCGAATATGCTTAAAGTGGTCACCAAGCACAGTCATACACTGGTCCACAAGCTGGATAGAAAAATTCATCCTGTTTCCAGTGCTGTTACCAGGTATAACATACAAACAAGGACTGTACGTTTCAGAATGCTCCTTGGACTTGTTCGATTATCTTTTATACATTCCCAAAGAAATAATTCTAAAGATGTTGAGTCAGGGAGACGAGCTGGCCAATCCACTATTCCTCTACCACCATTCTGTCTGGCAGGATAGCTTCGGCTCAGAACACGACGTCCACAGAGGGCATTATGTGCTGCACATCCATAGTATCGGTACCACATAAGTAGAAACGATTAGCACCGTGTTTGCCAGCACGGTCAAGGTCAACATCGATATCACTGCGCAACATCATCTACCGGAAAAATGTGCCTGCAGCTCTCGTTGTCGCCATAAACCGAAGGTTACGGATCAGTGTGATTTGAGCAGACGTGCAGGATACCTCGCTGGCTTATGCGCGAACGGTACCGTCAGATCAGTGAATTTGAAAGAGGGCACGTTATTGACATGAAACAACGTGAGGCATCCATTCAGGAAATTGCTGCTAGTGTGGGACGAAGTGTTTCGGCAGTGCAAAGAGTTTGTGAAGAAAGGTTCACAGAAGGCCATAGAACACGATGCGATGGGTCAGGTCGCAGCAACCCAATCACCCCTCCCCCCTCCTCCCCCATCCCCCCGCGCCGAGAAGGTCTACACTTCAGTCGAGTAGCACACATGTGCGTCCTCCTCGGCTTTGGCGCGACTATGGATAGTGTTTTCGAACGTATCCAGGTTCTGTTTGTTTGAAAATGATGGCCGCATTTTGGTTCGCAGCGGGCCAGGGAGCGGTATCACAGTGTCTGCATTTGCACAAGACATACAGCCCCACTCCAGGCCTCATGATGTGGTGTTCTGTTGGGTACTGCCAAAAACCATAGTTGGTGTATCCAGGGCACTCTGACCAATGCGGCCTACGTTAATGACATGGTGCGACCCAGTAGCCATACCCTTCTAGACAACCCCCCAGACGCAATTTTTCAGCAAGACAGTGCATGACCACATGCTGCACGAACACGTGCTTTCTTCGTGTCATACCCACCCTATCACCAACCTTTCCAATCGAAAATGTGTGGAATATGATGAAACAACGGGTGCTACACTGTGACCCAATGCCAATTAAAGTTCATCTGTAACTTCGGCACCAGGTGAATGCAGCATGGATGGTTATACCACATGACGCTATTCGCGTCTGATGAGCGTCGATATCATAACGCATGGAACAAATTATCAAGGACCATGGCGGAACCTGTGAGTACTAGGCAACAGGACACATGCTGAACCAATGTGACTGAAATGCTAATAATTTCTGCGGATCATACAAATATACATCTCCTGTGAATACTAGAGTCCTATCTCCAGTCGTTCAAGGCGTTCTGTTTTTTTTCTGAACGTGAGTGTGTGTATGTTGAATCTTGCCTAGTCGTCAAATGTGGGGTGTCTGGGAAACCTGCCTTCTCGGATAGCTAGACAACATCCAAACACAGTATTGAGTTTTATTACAAAAGGAAAAAATACAACACTTCGTGTTAAACAGATGTGTCGCGAGCAAAGGGCGACAGACAAAATAAGAAATCTCTTCAGTATAACAATTCCAAGTTTGAGCTGCATAGAATGTACGTATAAAGTAAAGAGTGTTAACGCTTCTGTCCTAGTTGCTAGTCTTGACGCTTTTGTAGAACTGGGCCGCAACCAATCCTCTTCGCATAGAGGCCGCGGCTGTCGCGTTGTCATCCTGGAGAGGGGTCGGTCAGCGTGCAATTGGCTGACGTCTCCACTCTATCATTCCCGACTGGCCTGCCGGCGCTTGACTTAAGTCGCATATAGCATCTGTATTCAAGACACGACGAAAAAAATGTAATCCCTTTTCTTTGTACTTATCTGTCCACTATTTGAGAATAACCATTCAATGAAGAAAAAAAGTATCGGAGAATTAGTTGTGGTTGGCAAAGATTTGCTGCTGTGATCTCTGCCAGAACTGTACGTCACTGTCGAAATCATTCCCAAGCAAATTTCATGTAAATGTACATAATGAGGATGTAACTGGCGACATGTTAAAATTCGATATACGGCGGGTTTAGGAATGTCAGTCTCTTGTTCAAGCTGTCGTGTGCTCAAGTGCGTATTCGTCTGGCGTCTTCATCTGTGGGAATTCTACAATGATTGTCTTGCTGGGCTGGAACTTCCTGTTTCCTGAAGGGTCATACCAACAAGAGAAACTTCCGTTGTGAATATAATATTCGTATGGTATGTGTTATATCGGACATGTCAGACTGAATAGACACCAGTAGTTTTCGGTACAGTTATTTCAATTACGGCCCTCCCTTGAAACATTCCGTAGAGAAAGTGGGTTCCTAGCAGCACACCGCCTCTGTGGGGTTCCCCCTACCTGATGCTGTGCTGTGTTTATTTAATTATTTTAATTGCTGGTTGACCGCGTTTTGTAACCCACATAAAACTGATTTTCGTGCGTCAAGGAAACTCAATAATTTCATTACATATATTGATTGTACTTCTATCCGAACGCTCCTCTAAATTAATTCTAAAAATGTTGTTGCAGGTTCTTTTATCACCACGAGAGAGAAAAGCTGATGGGGAAAAAAGCACGGATGACGACAGTGATTAAATTATTCAATTTTATGTGCCGTCAAACAAATCAAATATCTGCCTCTGATCGGCACAGACTGGATACATGCACAAAAAGAATTACGAACTTCTCTGTATTAAAATCCTTTTTTCACTTGAAAAGCTGACCAGACCCTTCAATAAAATCAGTCTTCACATTCTGTTAAAATATAATGTAAATCTCACTCTAACTTCGCAGGAGGCGAAAATAAAAATTAATCACTCCAGTATTCTGTAAGTACATAAACATCTGTTGTTTATGATTAACACTTCTTTTATCCAGATAGAAATAAACCTGATTATAACTTACCAAGTCACAGTATTAATAACTTTCCAACTTCCTAACGCCGTCATTATAAAAAATGGTTCCGAGGACAATACCCGAGCAATGGCTTTTGGTGCATTCGGAGTTGGAGACAAGGTACTCAACACAGCGTCCTCTTCGGGGGCGTCACATTCCCCCGAATTATTTATTTATTTATCGTGTAACTTTAAGAGTGGCGGCACAAACACTGAGATACCCGAGCAATGGCTTTTGGTGCATTCGGAATTGGAGACAAGGTACTCAACACAGCGTCCTCTTTGGGGGCGTCACATTCCCCCGAATTATTTATTTATTTATCGTGTAACTTTGAAAGTGGCGGCACAAACACTGAGATGGTTAAAATTTATAAGATATAAAATATATACAATATGTTCGAATATGACACAGATACAGTGCAAATACTAACATAAATACAACAAACGCCAGTACATTTAAAATCCATATCAGAGGATAGCTGTAGTAGAAGGGGATTCACACTACACAACGAAGTTAAATCCAAACGAGATAGGCACTCAATAGCAGCCGGGCTACCCTCGATAATATCACTCCATTTTGCAGAGAATCTACACAACAGGCAGTCTTGTACTATAAGTAGTAATGTTTGATCAGCAGTTTGACAATTGTAAACAGCGTTGTCAGTGTACCTCACATGTGCATGATGGATTTAGTTTTTGTGTGTTTAGTTCTTACAACGTTTAACTGACGCCATATTTTGCGTGGAAGTCGAATACCTGGGAGTTGTTGGTTGGGGGGTCTTCTGGGTTGTGTCGGTTGAAGTCACTGTTATTCCACTTAGTTTTCCAGGATTTACGGCTGTCAAAGGAAATTCCTTAGGCAAGTATTCTGCCTTTTCATGTTGATGGTCTTGACTAAAGACGACCTTCACAGTGTTCAACTAGTACTTGGTGTATGATCTTATCATGTTGCCAAACTTCAAGATGAGACCATCCGTCCATACTGTGCCTGCTGTCTCCGGATTTCTGGTGGAACCATATTTGATATGGCATGAAGCCATGCTAGGTTGACTTCAACGTTCCTATTATTATTATTTTCACGGTTTCACAGAAATGTACGTAATTTTTTTTGCATAGGTACTCCTACTACAAACAGAAGTCCAGGAGCACAGTACCACCCTCAGAGTAGACTAGTGCTTGTACGCAGCGCGTAGTGTAGTTGCATTGACAACAACCCCCTCCCCCCCCCCCCTCCCAATTCCTGGATTATGTTATTCAGGTTTTCAATTTTTGGCTGGTTAGTTCAAGGTGATTTTTGAAGGTAAGTGGTTTATCAAGAGTTACGCCAAGATATTTGGGGTATTTGTTGTGTGTGAATCGCTTTCCACAAAATGTTATGTAAAGTTCTCTGTCTGCCAGTCAGTTATTGAAATCGAAGGCGCAAGTGTCTGTTTTATTTGCATTTTGGCGCAGTCTTCATTTTTATAGTAATGGTTTAGTACTTCTAGGTCAGCTGTTAAAGTTGTTCCTCGTTCTGTTCATTGTTCTTCTAGCCACTTGTTTTGATGGGCAAAACTTACGTGACGTAGTACTAGCATATCCCTGATGCTAACATTAAAAAGGAGTGGATGATACTGTTCCTTGAGGGAGTCAATTCTTTATTCTTTTGATTTGCTTCTTTGTTATTCAAGATTTACGTTGAAATATCGGACTCATGCCATTCTTTCCAACAGGTTTGTAAGGACCAAGTATGGAATCAGGCTGCCAAACTTCAGGATGATACCATCCATCCATACCGTATCCTAAGCTACGCCAAGGTCAACAACGCCTTCTGATGTTTTTAAACCTCTCTTAAATCCTCTTTCTACGTATGACCTGAAGGTTAATAATTGTTCACAGCAACTTCAGTTTGAGCTAAATCCGACTCATTCGTGTGGTAGGTGTTTGTCTACCGTTGAGTATATCCTGTTGTAGATCAGTCTTTCCAGCAACTTATAGCAAGTGCACAGCAAGGCTATTTGGCGGCAGTTTGCAGGGTCTTTGAAGGATTTCCTCGATTTATTGATGAACAACGCAAGAGACACTCCAAATTCCTTCGGGGTATCTCGTGTTTTTAATACATTCTTGAAGAAGTCTTGGTATTGGTCCCACATCTTTACGCAGCTGCTTTTCTTTATTTAAGAATTTTTATACCTTTTTTAACTAGCTGATAGTAAAAGGTTTTGAAAACAGATGTCCCTTCTGTTTTTGACAAGAGAGACAGCAGGATCTCATGCAGTATTTAAACAAAAATGCCCATGTCACAATTGTTTTTAACAAGCAGGATTACGTTAAAAAGATGCAGTGTTTACTGTATAATTCAGCGTACTGCAGAATCGTTGCTGACCCCACGAAAAGTGTGAAAGACTAACAGCCTGCTGAAGAAAGATTCCTTACTGCATGAGACTATCAAGAGCTTTACTTCTTTCTGTACCATTCCCCCCATGTTACATCACCTCCCTAAGGTCCACAAGGAAAGGGTCCCCTTCTTCCAGTTATGAGTAACATCGGTACACCGACATATCGTGTAGCAAAACACGTTCCTACTCTGTTCAGCTCTTTAGTATTTCGACCTTAGCAACATACATTAACAGCAGCTGTACAATATACAAAAGCTGACTATGTAACAATGCCAAAAGAAATAAGAAAAAACGTTAAATAGATCAAAGGATCACAGATGCATCACATGTCTTATGTGCTTTAACAAAAGTTACCACAGGAAACCATAATTGCCGAAATAATATAAAATCGAAAATTGTGATAAGTAAAAAATATGACAGCACATTGACACAAGGACAACAAGTGATTTACACCAATACAAGTCAAAGAACTTCAATTTCAGAGATGACAGGCTTGAATGAATTCAAAAAAGTTGCCACTAAACAATCATGTGTAATGACTCAATCTAACTAAAAATTTTATGATGAAACATGATATGCATCCAGACCGTTTGACACTGGTTAGAAAAATATGACTACACAATAATAAAACAAAATTAAAATTAATAAAAATATATGGAATGAATCAGATTACAAAATTAATAGTTCTACATTTGATTGAGATTACATAAAAACACAAAACTCTACCATCTGGTGAGCAGGATGTATGAGACAGGCGAAATACCCTCAGACTTCAAGAAGAATATAATAATTCCAATCCCAAAGAAAGCAGGTGTTGACAGGTGTGAAAATTACTGAACCATCAATTTAATAAGTCACAGCTGCAAAATACTAAAGCGAGTTCTTTACAGACGAATGGAAAAACTAGTGCAAGCCGACCTTGGGGAAGACCAGTTTGGATTGAAATGTTGGAACACGTGAGGCAATACTGACCCTACGACTTATCTTAGAAGCTAGATTAAGGAAGGGCATACCTACGTTTCTAGCGTTTGTAGACTTAGAGAAAGCTTTTGACAATGTTGACTGGAATACTCTCTTTCAAATTCTGAAGGTGGCAGGGGTAAAATACAGGGAGCGAAAGGCTATTTACAATTTGTACAGAAACCAGATGGCAGTTATAAGAGTCGAGGAACATGAAAGGAAGCAGTGGTTGGGAAGGGAGTGAGACAGGGCTCTAGTCTATCCCCGATGTTATTCAATCTGTATATTGAGCAAGCAGTGAAGGAAACAAAAGAAAAATTCGGAGTAGGTATTAAAGTCCATGGAGAAGAAATAAAAACTTTGAGGTTCGCCGATGACATCGTAATTCTGTCAGAGACAGCAAAGGACTTGGAAGAGCAGTTGAACGGAATGGATAGTGTCTTGAAAGGAGGATGTAAGATGACTATCAACAAAAGCAAAACGAGGATAATGGAATGTAGTCAAATTAAGTTGGGTGATGCTGAGGGAATTAGATTAGGAAGTGAGACACTTAAAGTACTAAAGGAGTTTTGCTATTTGGGGATCAAAATAACTGACAGGCGTGAATGGAGGGACGAATGGAGACGTGTCGTCTTCAGCGATGAGAGTCGCTTCTGCCTTGGTGCTAATGATGGTCGTATGCGTGTTTGGCGCCATGCAGGTGAGCGCCACAATCAGGACTGCATACGACCGAGGCACACAGGGCCAACACCCGGCATCATGGTGTGGGGAGCGATCTCCTACACTGGCCGTACACCTCTGGTGATCGTCGAGGGGACACTGAATAGTGCACGGTACATCCAAACCGTCATCGAACCCATCGTTCTACCATTCCTAGACCGGCAAGGGAACTTGCTATTCCAACAGGACAATGCACGTCCGCATGTATCCCATGCCGCCCAACGTGCTCTAGAAGGTGTAAGTCAACTACCCTGGCCAGCAAGATCTCCGGATCTGTCCCCCATTGAGCATGTTTGGGACTGGATGAAGCGTCGTCTCACGCGGTCTGCACGTCCAGCACGAACGCTGGTCCAACTGAGGCGCCAGGTGGAAATGGCATGGCAAGCCGTTCCACAGGACTACATCCAGCATCTCTACGATCGTCTCCATGGGAGAATAGCAGCCTGCATTGCTGCGAAAGGTGGATATACACTGTACTAGTGCCGACATTGTGCATGCTCTGTTGCCTGTGTCTATGTGCCTGTGGTTCTGTCAGTGTGATCATGTGATGTATCTGACCCGAGGAAAGTGTCAATAAAGTTGTCCTTATAATGTCATTTATTGTGTAGCTACCAGTTTTGGCACTTCAGTGCACAATCTTCAGGACTTAGTTGATGTTGAAGGTGTTATCATGATCCACATCTATCACTCTTCAGTGACCAATAACTGGTTTACACAAACTACCTGTTACTGTGATATTATCTCTCCAACCATCAACTGTCATCTGGCAGCTTGTCAGTTGACAGTTGTTGGTTGGAGAGACAACATCACAGTGCAGGTAGTTTGTGTAAACCAGTTGTTGGACACTGATGCATTGTATATATATATCTTGATAATCCCTTCAGCATAACTTAGGCTTGAATGTGGTGCACTGAGGCGCCAAAACCGGTAGCTGCGCAGTAAGTGACATTATAAGGATTGCTGCAGGTGTTTCACTTTCTTGCAATTGTGAACGGTCAGAGTCTTCCAGATGTCCCCATACAATGGATGGACATACAAAAACTTACTTATAAACTGATTCTTGATGCATACTGTGGTTTAATTTTTGCCCTAAATTATCTCCAGATTTAAATGAAATTATACCATTACTTTTTAAAATAAATGTTGGATTTTATGAGATACTTTACCGCAATATGGAATTGTAGAAAAATCACGAATTTCGCCTATCTTTCATCTTTTCCAAATTGATTTCATATCTAGATAACTTCTCTTTAGCTTTGATTTTTTGAAATTTAATTAGATATTTAGTTCTTTATTTATGCTTTGATCATAAAATATCAATCATACAACTCTGTCCAACACAGAGTTGAAAAAGGTGTGTTTGTATGTGATTGTGTGCCATGACTGGTCATTTATTATTGTGTCAGTGATTGTTGACTTTCTGTATAAGTTAAACTGATGTCTATCATTACATTAATCCAAAAAATTTGTCTTCAGTTTTCACAGTTAATTATGGATCCATATTATTAAAAACAGCTTTGAACAGCATAAGATCTCCTTTTATTAAGATGGAGGTGTCATCAACAAACCTTTTATAGTACATGATTTTATATGCCAGCTTGGAATTCTTTTTAAATAATTTATACATAGTATTATCAAGGTAGATACTAGTAAGAGTTCCAGCTAAACACCAACCCATTGCAAGCCCATTTTGGTGCTTGAAATATTCATCATTGAAGGAAATATAATTGTAGGATGAAACAAATATTAAAAGCTCAATAAATTCAATAATCTGAGGAAAAGCTAACATTGTAAAAAGTTTTGTGACTAACTCAATAGATTCTTCAGTTTGTACATAGTTATATAAGTTAATCAGTTCAAAAGAGCACAGTGAAGGATTTCAATACCATTCAAAAAGATCTCTTAACTTATTGGTATTCCTAATACTGCATTTTTTGAACATATCGTAATTGATGATGATATAGTTAAGTTCCTCAGTTTAAATATCCTGAGCTATTATTAAAATTAACAATGGGCCTTTACAAAATACCTTTCTTATGTATCTTGGGTTGACATCCAAGCTTTAGTGATTTAGGCATTATTACGGGAACTCTCTTTTTGTCTTTTTCTCAAAAAGAAATTGGGTATTATTTGTTTTACCTTTAAGGGTTTTTTGGAGAAAGTCTGTGGGATCATCATCTAATTATGTAATGTTTTATCTTCAAAGAATTCATATGTTATATGTATACAAGAGGAAAGAGAATTTCCTTTATCAGCTTTCACAACTTAAGTCATATTTTCTGTTAGCTTAGGCATTATCTTCTTTACCATACAGCATTCAAAATTATTAATTTTAGACCTCTTATTTTCAATTGTGTGATGTTCTATGATTGTAGCTACCTTAGCAGAAATAAAGTTTTTTTGAGCAGAGGATTTCCCAGTTTCATCTGTTGCCACCTTTGTACTAAATACAAGTCTCTTCAGATTCTTATCGCTAACAATAGGTCAGAAATTGTACTTAAGACCTTTTTACAGCATTTGGACCTTCTAACTGTGATACATATCTGTTAAAGTTACCAACCTACCACAAAATTTAAAACCAGGATCTATACTTCTAAAGTCAGAGCACTGTTTTAAAACAAGACTATCTGTTCTCTTGTTATGTCCCTCTATAACAGACTGATTCTCTAGATTAACAGATTCACCCACAATTTAAAGACGATGTCAGGGATGCAAAATTAAAACTTCCCATAAAAGCAAATGTGGCATGTAAGGATTTCTGCCCAAATTAGATTTCCACTTACATTTTGCTTTCAACTCGTCTTTCAACCACTTCCTCTCATAATGTTCTTTTAACTTTTAGTAACTTCATACCTAACCTTAATTTCAATTCGGACGAAAACAGAAGTAACATGTTATTTCCTGTGTAACCCTCCCCCTCATTCTCCTCTTCCCCCTTGCCCTTCCTCACTTTTATCTTTTTTTAGCCTATAAGGCTTTCTTATGTATATGTTTACTTTGACTTATTGTCATTCTGAAGGGCTATACCTTATGAATAATATTTGTAGTTTTTACCTTTATTGGTTTTACGATAGTTAGTAGGGTAAATAATGTGTGAATCAGTTTATACATTATTTACAGAGCCACTGTCATTTATTACATTTCTATGATTTTTTTCATCTCTGCAAAGGAAAAATGAATGTTGTTTAACCCACAGCATTTGATGTACATATATTGCATTTTCATTTTAACCCTTAGCCTCCCTTTCTCGCCACCCGCTTCCCTATCTGCCTCCCTTAACTTCATTTTCACTTTTTTTACACTTTACTTCTGTTCGCCCAATTTCTAAACTAATGTAAAGTTAGTATTGTTCTCTTTAATTTGACATTGCTTTACCATACCCACAACTTATGGTTAGTATCATGACTGATACTAAATATGGTCATCAATGGTTTTGGCTCTCTGGCCAGTAAACCTGATAAAATTCTATGAATTTACATTTGTGTTCTTTTTTTATTTATTTCTTAATAAGAAATATTGCTATGTTAGACTAGCTATATTTATTATGGTCTCTGTTTTTAACATTTCTGTAAGTCCTGAAGGTTCATAATGGCAATGTCTTTTCGTTTGGAGCTTTTATGTCTGTATTAATTTTGACATCAAGACGTAAGTATTATCATTCATTCCCCCCCTCCTATAAACATCCGCACCCCCCACTATTTTTTATTATTTTCGCAGTTATATTACTTTTATAATATGTTTGATGTCAGCATTGAAAGCCACATTGTTTTTTTTCCCATCATATCCCTGGTTTTGTCAATATATAAAAAAAATATTGTCTCTGTGATTTAATTTTATAATTCAGTGTTGTCTTGCCTTATTAATTTTTCTCTCCATGCTAAATGGTTTTTTATGATTTTGTCTTACGACTGTGTTGCAATGTTGATTATATATTTTTTGCGGTATTCTATTTCTATGTTCATGGACATAAAAACATAATACACTGTCTACACAAAGACTTCAGTACTGTACACAAAAGCACAAAGTTCACAATAGAAGAACAACAAGAAAACTAACTCAACTTTTTTAGACATAACCATTAGAAAAACGTTAGCATGCACACATTGGACATGTGCAGAAAACCCACAATAAGTGACACTCTCTTAAGTGCAACCTCAAACCAACTGCAGAATCAGAAACAGTCTGCAGTGAGATACATGTTAAACAGACTGAATAGAATCCACCTTAACACTTCTCATTACCAAAAAGTGATGGCCATTATAGAACAAACACCATTAAAAATTGACACAAATAAACAATGGTAGACGTACTAAACAGGAAATAAAGACACAAATAACGAAAAAACTGACCAAAGTACGCCAACTCGTACAACCTCCACTACCACAAAAAATACAATGCTCTATCACAGAAAATTCAGACATAAATTAACGCATTCAAAAAACAAGGAATCACATTGATTACAAAACAGACAACTCAATACAAAGACACATCATAAAACTGAACTCAAATGAGACAGATACCAACAATGCAGTAGCTATCAGAGATTGTGAAAAATGTACATTGGAATGACTGGCATGATATTTGACACAAGATATAAAGAACATGTCGAAGCACTTAAATACTCTCCAGATCATTCAACATTTGCAAACTGCCTAAAACAAGAATACCACAGACCAAGCAATATTGGAAAAAATATAAACACCATAAGAATGACTAAACAAAGACACCTCCTCCCTTTCCAAGAAAATTTCCACATACACAAAGCATTTCAAACACAAACTAAACAATTGCTCACTGACCAAATAAATATTGGAAACTATACACTACAGAAAATATTTGGAAAAATCATATGAAAAGAAAAGAGTCTTTTCCATCACTTCACTGTCTCCCAAACAACCCCCCCCCCCCTCCAAAAAAAATATCATTTCATTTCTCCCACCCACGTTTTCCTCAAGTTTACTCTCCATCGCACTAGTATGCACCTAATTGTTAACGAACTGTTTCTTGATCTTAAAAACACATCAAATTATAAACATTTTTAATTACAAACCATTGATGTCGCTTTACCTCAATAAAGCTAAATGTGTCTGGTAGAAACGCAGTTTCTGTAGCTGTAACGACGGATCAAAAACACTCTAAGGAATTGTAAAGTGGCTATGGAAAATGAAAATATAGAACATATGCTAGATATATTATTAATTTTTTTCTGGTCAAAAATTTATTTTGAGGTAATGAACGTAAATGGGATACCATATAGTCTTACAAATATGTTGTCCCGTCACATTAATGTAACCACATGTCAGCTGCCTGCCGGCGCGAGACGTGCTGGAGGAGAATCAGTGGGGTTGTGGAAGGTATCGACCGAATGTCGCAGCGGCGCTTTGGCAAATCTGTTGCTGTATCTTACTTTTATAGGATCTCTTTTCAGATTACTAGCCATTTACACAGTCATTGGCCACATTTACGATTGTCATAGCTCAAGAAAAGTTTGGAATACTATCTTAAAATGCAATCTATGTTACTAGAGGTCTCACTGACTTACGCACTTCATGCTTCACCCAGTCAGAGCCTACATACTGGCACGCTTTGTGACCGTTTCCTAGTCATGTAAATACATAGCTGCCGCAGAACCTACCGCGAACAGTCCAGTACCAACAACAGCTTCATTCAGTTTGTGTTCAGCGCTGCAGTAACATGCCGCATAGAGGCATGCAACACTGTCATAGTCAGGATAGTGGCTTTACTTTCTGCTGGTCATGCAGAGCAAGACGCTGGTGAGCAGTTTCATGTTACTCAATGTGGTGTGTCTAAGGTGTGGAGAAAGTACAGAGTGCAGTGTTCGTGCTCGTGTGACGACACCAATGCAGGATCGATTCCTCCAATTGTCGCCTTGCAAGGGTCCAATAACCACTTCCAGATGTATTGTAAATGACTTTTTCCCGGCACCAGGGATTCCTATCTGAGACCAAACAGTGTATAGAAGATTGCATGATGGTGCTCTTCATTCCAGATCACCAATGAGAAGTATTGCAATGTACCAATGGAACGGAAACAATCGAAGGGCCTGGGCTCTTGCACATAAGCATTGGATCATTGCAGGGTTGAGTCATGTCATGTTTGTTGACAAGACCGGGATTGGTTTGCCACCGAACACTAGACGTGTTAGGTTTTGGAGAAGCACTAGGGGACACCAGGAACGTCAATACGTCCAGGAAGTGCATGCGTTTGCGGGTGGAAGTACAATGTTCTGGGCGGCAATAATGATGGTATGGCGGACGCCTCTAATTACCATCTACGGCAGTCTGACTAGTCTCTGATACCTGCAACAGGTCCTATCGATTGTAAGGTCCTACAGGCGTGAAATCGGTGACTTCTTCATCCTAGTCGATGACGATGCAAGGCGGCACCGTACCCTTGCAGTGTCTTGGTATCTTCGAAGATATAACATCGACCGAATGCATTGGCTAGCACAGTGTCCAGACATGACTGCAACTGAGTATGCATGGGATCTGTTGTCCGAATCCACGTGACAATCTTCAGAACCTCATTGACTCTGCCATTGAGGAGTGCGACCCCATTTCCCAAGACAGACTTGATGGTCTCATCCACAGCGTGCCTTGCAGAGTGGAAGGACTCATCTGTGTGGAGGGAGGACATACTCACTACTAAAAACTGATAATCATCATTATGAGATAAACATTTTCACTATTTTTGTTTTCAAGACGTACGTTTAGGAGACAGCCTGCTTTGTTTTGTAATGATTTTTTGGAACTAACTAAAATCGTTCTTAATTGTAGAAGAAATTATGTTCCTTTCGTTAATAACTTACTGTACACAACTTAACGGATGTCCTATGTAGTTTTTTGAGGTGTGTAGTTTCATACTATGCTTTGCTTTGTCCACCCACCTGTGCGATTCGTAATTACAACCTTTTGTCAATTTATTAAAGGTTTATGAATGTAACTCAGAGGGTCTATGGCTTTGTTCAATGTCTTATGGCAGTAAACTAGTTTGTTACAGTGACCGTTAGTTTCCTTTTGTAGTTAGATGTGCCGCTTCATTAATATAAACGTGTGTAATGTAGTAGCCATATTTTCATGCTTAACTGGGCCACTCCTAGTAAAAATCATCAATAAGACGTTATCCACTGCGCGACATTGTTTCTTTTAAATTTACATGGTCTTACAGGACCGTCCCTTTGCTGAAGTCCACTGCGATCGGAAAAAAGCTCAGCTGATACCTCATACATTTATACTGTAATTTTAGAGTGCAAGTTGAAGAAATCAAAATACCTATAATACTGTCATTTGATATTTTGGTACCTGTCTCTACACATTCTGGCTACTTTTAGACAACTTAACTGCTGCAAATACTGTTCAGACTGGGTATTATTAGATACTCTAGTTCTACACCCCCATTTGTCAAAATATCCTCTGCTTCTACACTTACCTCTGCTTACTACAATCTTCGATAGTGAATAGTCTTCTCATGGCTCTAATTAAGTTGATGAAATGTCCAATGCTCCTTGAGGCTTAGGTTCATTTACATTGTCGAATGTGTTTGCAGAGCGAATTTTTGTTAAAATGATTCAAATGGCTCTGCGCACTGTGGGACTTAACTTCTGAGGTCTTCAGTCCCCTAGAACTTAGAACTACTGAAACCTAACTAACCTAAGGACATCATCCACATACATGCCCGAGGCAGGATTCGAACCTGCGACCATGGCGGTCGCGCGGTTCCAGACTGTAGCGCCTAGAACCGGTCGGCCACTCCTGCCGGCTGAGTCTTTGTCTTTTCGCTACTATTTACTGCTGTCTAATGATATTGCACATAGTTAATAACTTCTATTTTACTACAATTACTTCTTCATGAACTAGAGTTTCTGAAATTATTTTCAGCCTGTTACCTACAATTTAAACCTATGAATTATTTTAGCCTATGAGTTGATATTATTTATAGCTCCTTAAGTTTTTACAGCCATTGGTATTAAATTTCTGAAATAGGGGTTTGCTTCCGCCATTTTATATGAGCCAAGTATTTTTGTTTCTGTGCAGCAGTGAAAAAAATTAAGTACAAGCACAAAAAAGTTATTTTTCACCGAACAGTCTGTCGCAGCTGATGAAATGATACTCTCAAGAGGGCGTCCGGACACTTGCTCTTATAAGACTGCAGTCTCTTTAGTCTCCAGTGACCGTGCTGTCGTGAAGTCGTCGAAGTAAGATCATCGTTTCATCGCATTCACCCGTCTTAGGTTCTTTTCCGATAAACAACGGCTTCATGTGACTGTTTTCCATAATATCATTCTAATAAGTGGACTATACGTGAAATTTTGTGATATAATCAGAAACATAAAAATTCCACCAATGCTAACCACACAAAAAATGGAATATTGAGCACTAAGTATGCATCAACTAAAAGATCTCGTATATAATTAAATTCCTCATGGGTAGAACGGAGACGTCTTTAACTGTAATGCAGTTCAAATGGAAGAAGCTGGCAGCATGTGAATGAAGTCTGCTTCATTTAATGAGGATTCGTTTCTGTCTTCCATTTTTCCTAAGGTTATTCAAAGATATCGAAGTTTGTTGACTTGGTATCCCACAATAAATTCAAATGCTTCTTCAGTAAAAAAAGAATAAACTGCACTTATTTGAATCATAAAACATTAACTATGGAAGGAGGCATTTACGATGTACCGCTGTGCAATGCCGTTCATTCTGATTCTGTTCAGTTACTCCTCCAGAACTTTATAAACCGTTTTAACTGGACTTTTAAAGGAAAATACCAGACAAAGAAAAAGGAGTCAAATGAACAACTATTTCCAATTAGTCAAACATAAACATATTTCTAACATGAACCCTATAGTGACCTACTATTTCATTCAAAATTGCAACAATTAAAAAGTAATTAAAGATTTGTAGTCAATGTCTCCCAGCACTAGACGTGTTACCAACAGTAGCAACGACTAATCTGCACATTAGTTTGGTTTTACTGTACTTTTGTTTGTTTAGTAAACTGAAACGTTCTTGAGTTGGGGATTTTTTTTTATCTCGGCAACTGTAGTTAAAGAGCTTTGATAACTTTCGAGTAGCAAAATTCTTCTTTAACAAAAGTTCTTCGTCGATTCCACGAAATCACTGCGTTATACACGGCTCAGCGAATTATTATTATTACGTTCACAGTTGTACACTCCTGGAAGTTGAAATAATAACACCGTGAATTCATTGTCCCAGGAAGTGGAAACTTTATTGACACATTCCTTGGGTCAGATACATCACATGATCACACTGACAGAACCACAGGCACATAGAAACAGGCAACAGAGCATGCACAATGTCGGCACTATTACAGTGTATATCCACCTTTCGCAGCAATGCAGGCTGCTATTCTCCCATGAAGCAGATCGTAGAGATGCTGGATGTAGTCCTGTGGAACGGCTTGCCATGCCATTTCCACCTGGCGCCTCAGTTGGACCAGCGTTCGTGCTGGACGTGCAGACCGCGTGAGACGACGCTTCATCCAGTCCCAAACATGCTCAATGGGGGACAGATCCGGACATCTTGCTGGCCAGGGTAGTTGACTTACACCTTCTAGAGCACGTTGGGTGGCACGGGATACATGCGGGCGTGCATAGTCCTGTTGGAACAGCAAGTTCCCTTGCCGGTCTAGGAATGGTAGAACGTTGGGTTCGATGACGGTTTGGATGTACCGTGCACTATTCAGCGTCCCCTCGACGATCACCAGAGGTGTACGGCCAGTGTAGGAGATCGCTCCCCACACCATGATGCCGGGTGTTGGCCCTGTGTGCCTCGGTCGTATGCAGTCCTGATTGTGGCGCTTACCTGCACGGCACCAAACACGCATACGACCGTCATTGGCACCAAGGCAGAAGCGACTCTCATCGCTGAAGACGACACGTCTCCATTCGTCCCTCCATTCACGCCTGTCGCGACACCACTGGAGGCGGGCTGCACGATGTTGGGGCGAGAGCGGAAGACGGCCTAACGGTGTGCGGGACCGTAGCCCAGCTTCATGGAGACGGTTGCGAATGGTCCTCGCCGACACCCCAGGAGCAACAGTGCCCCTAATTTGCTGGGAAGTGGCGGTGCGATCCCCTACGGCACTGCATAGGATCCTACGGTCTTGGCGTGCATCCGTGCGTCGCTGCGGTCCGGTCCCAGGTCGACGGGCACGTGCACGTGCACCTTCCGCCGACCACTGGCGACAACATCGATGTACTGTGGAGACCTCACGCCCCACGTGTTGAGCAATTCGGCGGTACGTCCACCCGGCCTCCCGCATGCCCACTATACGCCCTCTCTCAAAGTGCGTCAACTGCACATACGGTTCACGTCCACGCTGTCGCGGCATGCTACCAGTGTTAAAGACTGCGATGGAGCTGCGTATGCCACGGCAAACTGGCTGACACTGACGGCGGCGGTGCACAAATGCTGCGCAGCTAGCGCCATTCGACGGCCAACACCGCGGTTCCTGGTGTGTCCGCTGTGTCGTGCGTGTGATCATTGCTTGTACAGCCCTCTCGCAGTGTCCGGAGAAAGTATGGTGGGTCTGACACACCGGTGTCAATGTGTTGTTTTTTCCATTTCCAGGAGTGTATATCTGACGAACACTTGGTGAACCGGTAACTTATAATCATCCTTATAATTGGAAGAAATCTCAGATAATTTCTGCATAAAGTAATCGGTTTTTCTTAGGAACGACGATTTATAGGGTTCGCTTACTACTTGTTAAGAAAAAACCATATTCTTCGGTGTTACATCATGTATTTCCTGCTGGTAAAAGTTCTTGTCCTGTAGGCGTGGTCATGTTTTCACTGAGTGACTGACTATCTCGTCACCTTCAAAGTGTGATCGCCGTAGAGAATCTTTAAGTGGCCCAAAGAGATGGAGGTCCGAGGGTACCAGGTCTGGACTGTAGGGTGGATGAGGCAATGATGTCCAACCCAATTTGGCGATGTGTTCCCGGGTTCTTAGACTTGTGTGTAGGCGTGCAGTATCGTGATGGAGCAAGATTTCTGCTGCATTCTTGACCGATCGAACACCTCGGATAACGTTATTGAGTTTATTCAAAGTCTTCACGTATGCCTCTGAATCGATGGTTGCCTTCACAATTCCAGAAGGCTGTCACAATGACTTTTCCTGCAGAGGAGGTTGTCCTGAATTTCTTCTTTTGTTATGAATAAGGATGATGCCTCTCCATGGACCGCCTTTTTGTTTCAGGCGCAAAGTGGTGGCCCGACCTTTCATCCCCTGTAACGATCCGTGCCAGAAAGGCCTTTCCGTTGGTCTCAAAAGGCTCCAACAATTCGGATCAAATGGTCTTCCTTTGAATCTTGTGGTCCGCTGTGATCATTCGTGGAACCCATCGTGAGCACCTCTATAATGTTCTAGATTCTTCATCATTTCAGACACACTTCCAATGCTGACCGAGCCAATTATTGAGTTTTGATGCGCCGGTCTGCACGAATAATGGCATCCGCACGATTCAGTATGTCTGGACCAGTGGCCGTGACAGGACGTCCCGAGCGTGGCTAATCATGACAGCCGGCCGGAGTGGCCGTGCGGTTGTAGGCGCTACAGTCTGGAGCCGAGCGACCGCTATGGTCGCAGATTCGAATCCTGCCTCGGGTATGGATGTGTGTGATGTCCTTAGGTGAGTTAGGTTTAATTAGTTCTAAGTTCTAGGCGACTGATGACCTCAGAAGATAAGTCGCATAGTGCTCAGAGCCATTTGATCATGGAACTCTCTTTCTGCATTCCCTGGGGCTGTAACTTTCTTTACCCAACACCCAACTGTTCTCCTATCAACTGCAGTATCGCCATGCACTGCACACAAACGTTTATGGATGTTCACCACCATTTCTTTTTCTGCACACAAGAATCCAATAACAGCACGCCCGCTTGCAATGTGAGCCGTATACAGACGCCATTTTGACGCTGTACTATGGCTCTGTCATCTGCCAGAACGGTTCGAGACTTCACCGGCACACAGAACAAACATGAAGCACCAACAAGGACGTTTGTCTGTATATATTAATGACTTTTTTAAAAAAATGTGGGTCGTTGCTTATTGAACAGCCCTCTTACTTCACGCGTTTTTATCCATTACTGTTAAAGTAGTTATACTTCGAGCAGTACTCATACAACAGTTCCACGGACTTTGTTAGTTAAAACACCATATTGTTAAACATATAACGTATCGACCGACAAAAATTGCATACAGTTTAATTAATCAGTTCTTGTCATGGATGTCCTAGCTGAGCGACGAACTACATCATGGTTTTCTAGACATTAAGCTTACAATAACGCTTCGAGTAATAGTAGATTATCATCTCGCTTATGTATACAATACATATGTTGTCGTCCGACCAATTAACGCTGTGTAATTATACCTTAGCAAAATAAACAGAATCACTGTTCATAAAATCAGTGACACTGCGTATAATTATACATTTAACACCTTTTTTTAAATCAAAGGGTTGAATAAAAAGCTGTTTCTCATAAGGCGATTAATAAAAATGACATCAAATTCAAGTAACTAAACTTTAAAAAAGATTCGGTCTTAGGATTACAGTGTTGGAAAAAGCAACAATTTCAGAATGATTTACATGAAGTCACGAACTTACAAAGGGTAACAAAAAAAAAAAACTAAAATTCTCGACGAAAGTTATAAGGACGCTGATGGGTTTAACTAATTACTCTTACATAATTAATTCACGACGATGTGTTATTGATAGCTCAACATCTCTCCATTTTTAATCTATCTGCATATTTATGCATCAATTTCCCGAAGCACCCTAACTCAGATTTTATTTATTCATGAAGGCAACACTAAAAAAAACTCGATTTTTTTTTGTATGTTATATGTTGAAAATGAAGAACATTGTTCTGTATAAGTTGTCATAAACTTTGAATATGTTTTGTTTCAACACATGAGATATGAACAGTCAATGTTAGACACAGAGAATAAAGTACTTTTGCTGATTACAGTACCATTATAATCACAGATAAAACACAAGAACTCCTTATAGAGAAAGTAAACGAAACCGTAAAGGACGTTTATAATTAGTCATCATGCAAACAGACTTGCACTAAACCTAAAGGAAACCAAAAGCATGAATCTCAACATAAAGAGTGAAAATAATTCTGTAAAATTAAATTTGGGCCAACATTTCTAGATATTTAATGGCGTAAACGCTTACAACTGAAAGTACACGATACTAGAAGCAAAAAAGTCTCAGTATACACAGGGTCCAAAATGCATACCTTAAGATCTACGAGCAATTTTTCGTTTTCCACACTGTGAAACGAATCTCTTCTATTACAAGCTCTTTGCTTTCCACTTTTTGAGAAGTGGTAGTATGGACCATAACAAGAAAAATAAGTCCAGTAAACATGTGCTGTAAAATGCATTCCTTAAGAGCTAGGAGCACTTATTCATCTTTGCTACTTTGAAACACAGGTCTTCTAATGATCAAGTGCTCGTAACTTTAAGGTATGCGCTTTAGAGGACATGTTTGCTGGACATTTTTTTCTGATTCTGGCCCATACTACCACTTCTCAAAATATGGAGAGCAAAGAACTTGCAGCAGAAGAGATTTGTTTCACAGTATCGAAGATGAAAAATTTCTTGTGGTTCTTAAGGTATGCATTTTCGACCGTATGTTTACTGAGACTCTTTGCTTATAGTATCGTGTACTTTCAACTGTATGCGCTTACGCCATTAATTATGATACACTCTGTATAGCAAACATTAAAAACGTAAATGTCGCGTGACTAGGGGCTCCCGTAGGGTAGACCGTTCGCCGGGTGCAAGTCTTTAGATTTTACGCCACATCGGCGACTTGCGCCTCGATGGGGATGTAATGATGATGATAATTAGGACAACACAAAATCCAGTCCCTGAGCGGAGAAAAATCTCCGACCTAGCCGGGAATCGAACTCGGGCCCTTATTGACCGTTGTGTTTGGTCGTTACGGACGTCGCAAGACATCCTGTTCAAGTTCGGTGGTTGATCCTTCGACTCAGTTTTTTATTACAGAGGCCAACCGGCTCTCTGCCCTAAGACGCTGAACTACCGTGCCGGCTATCACTCAGCTATCGGGGGCGTGCATAGCAAACATTAAATGATTAGGAATGAATGGTGCTTCATCTGATGTGGAATCAACACACAAATACACTACCAACGAAGACACCATCAGCATGCTACGCCCGTAGAGATCTATCATCAGTGCGTAACAGACATTGCCTTGTAATTACTAGATGCACTACACCCTTAGCTACGGACTCATGTTTCAGGAGCCCCATACAGAAACCATGAACATGGTTTTCAAGCTACAGAGCTAGTAGAATAATAACTGAAATTAGTAAGCGAGTTCCCTGTATATATTTGCTCAAAAAAGCGGGGATTCTAAATGCACCATGCGAGTATATCTATCAATTTATTATGCACGACGCAATGCGCAATCGATATTAGAAGATATCAGGGCCGCGTCTCTCTGTAACGCTGTCTCCGACACTCCGCTAGGTGGCGACGGGGTTGTGCGATAGTGCTTTAAAGTGCTGAACGCATGTGGGCTCTCTGTCTCGACACCTCCAGTCAATGCAAGAGCGACTGAGTCTTGGTGGAACAGGAAGAAAACTGTTCACACGTGGAGTTGATGCCGCGTGGTTGGCACAGTGCTACAAGGACTTGTCAACGAAGACTGAGACTGATTTTTTTCCTGTAGCTTCCGTGATAGTTTTCTATCTGACAGACAAATATTAGAAAAGAGCGGGTTTTAGTGTACAATTTCCGTAGGTGCCAGCATTTTGTATGAGCATGCTGGTAGCAATGTGCTATGCATTTTGCATACCAAACTATCGAGTTGAGGTGAGAGGAGAATGTAACAGTACCTAACAGTTACTGCTGAGCAGTTGTTCTTCTAAACAGCACCCCGCGTAAGAAGTCCAGTTATGTCTTTACCTGCGATTAGCCGTGCCTCAGGTATCTGGGCTATGCACGGCTCTGTTTAAGAAAGAATAGTTCGATGTAGACATAGTGTCGAGCCGTGCACGTCTGCTTTCATGCCACGCAGCTAATAGTGAGCTGTAGGTGTGATCCTGCGGTCAGTCTATGCACTGGCTGGAATTTCGAGTTAATAAACTACACTAAATTGTAAAATAAAAGATAAGCAAGTAATTTCATAACAAGGGCTCCGTTCTAACTTCAGTAATTGATATGGACGACAGAGATTTACGTTGAATAATGTTTATTCACAAAAGGACATCTCAGTTAAGTGGAAAGTGGCCTTACGGAGTTCAATTAAAATACGGACATAAAATACCCTAACTAAATGCAGTTAAGTTACTACATCAGGTACAGATGTTAGAACAGAATCCTTTTTTATTAAATTATTCATTCATATTTCATTTTATATTTTTGTGTATTTTATTAAGTCGCAATTCTAACCAGTGCACAGACTATTTCACTACAGGACCACAGCTGCAGATTACTATTTGCAGCGAGTTAGCTGTGGAACAAGAAAGCAGACCCGCGTGGCTCAACTCCATGACTACATCGAGCTATTCTTTTTTAAACAGAGCTGTTCGTAGGTCAAGCACCTGTGGTAAAAGTAACTCCAGGTAAAGACAAAACTGGATTGCTCGTATGGGGTGCTGTTTAGAATAGCAACTACACTGCAATAACCGATACGTACCGTCACAATTTGGGGCTCGTTAGGGAATGGTAGCAAACTCTTCAAAACAGTCATCAAAGACTCGCGAAAACTAAGTCCATTTCGTGATCACGATACTAAAAGGTTCTATGGCTCAAAATAGTTCAGAATTCAACATGAAGGTTCACAAACTGACACACACGATACAAAGAATAGTAACTGTTACGCTGTCTATCCTCAATCCGTAATAGAAGCGCAACAAGTCGAAGCCGTAGTCTGGAGCACATTCAGACATCTTGAAATATGAAATCCCTTCAAAAGTTAGAGATTGTTACGGCCATTCACCGCCAGCGGCCATATGAGTGAATCACGCACGTTACTCTAGACAGATCTGCCTTCTTCTGGAATTGGCCACAAAGTGTCCAGAATAGCTCCCTTGAGATCTTCGCCTGAGATATTCCAGTCTCCACTTGACTCCTGTAGTGTTTCCCTAGTGTCTGCTTTTTCATTGCCTGAAGGCCGTCCCCACCGAAAGTACGTCGTTCTTAATCCCTAAAGACATGCTTTGGCTCAAAATGACCATTTTTTCATACTAAACTAATATCTTAGAACAATATTTAAATAAAGAAATGTTGTAAATATCCAGTCACTCTCAAAATATTCACAACAAATATAAATAAAGATTAGTCCATAAATAAGCACGTCAGTATTCTTGGGAAAATGCGCTCACAATGAATGACTGCAGATTGTCGATAAATATGGTTTAATCAATTATTTATGCGTGCTTTCAGAAGCGTCTGTTGTTTCTCTTTTCAACTGTTATGTCCGCTAATACACGCGACTGACCGTTTTTAAATTAGCAGAGTTTTAATAGTAATTGCAGTCAACATATAAGTAAAGTTACTGGAAAAATAGTAAACTGTCCTTTAAATAAAAATATAAGTATGAGAAAATAAGAGGTATTGTTGCTGTGTTCTCTTGTCGTGTAAATGCGGTGAAAACGACGTTCTGACAAACTTTTTCATAATGAAAGAGATATAAAAGACGCCGTAAATCAAATAAAAATAAATGAAATAGATACAGATATGTCGCTTTCATTGATATAGCCACAGTGCATCGCAATCATCTGAGATGACGTTTGTTGAAAGCTGCATGAAGTGATTAAAAGTTCTTAATTCAGGGGGTCATTGCGAAAATGTTTATTCGCTGTGGGATATTAACTTCTGTAGTGTTAAAGCTATCGAGACATTGTAGTGTCACTGGATGCACCTCATATTTCTGAGATCGCAAATGTATTTAGATTTTCATTAATATTTATTGTGAGTTATGGCCGAATCTCAAAGAGCTGAAACTCAGCCATGTATAAGAGTGTCTGACATTCCGGCATTTCCTGAAGCATATTGCGCACAAAGGAAATGCGAGGATCAGCGGTCGAAATGCCATGATTCAATAGCCACTGCAAACGCTGCTTTAGGAGCCTAATCACAAAAATACACGCAATAGCAACACTGCTGCAAAATATGCGACTGTGGACTGTCTCTTCCAACTACGGAAAAAGCCAAAAATTACTAGGAGTCAGGTCATGAGAATAAGGGGCACGATGAACCACTTCAGAGTTGTTTTCAAGAAGAAATCCCCGCACAGTGTTCACCCAGTGCACTGGTACATTGCCTTGGTGAAGTCCTTTTCGGACTATTTTTCTTGCAATGCTGTTCTTCAAAACGTCTAGGTACCTGCACCTGTCACCATGGTGCCTTTGGAACACAATGAGTAAGCATTACGTTGTCTCTGTTTCAAAGCATGGGCACCAACGTTTTTTCAGTACTTGCCGTTAATCGAAATTCTTTTGGTACCCGTGAGTCTGAGCGATTCCACTGAGGTAAGTGACACTTCATTTCAGGAATGAGAAACGTTATCCATCTCTCATACATTCTCACAGTTGTTTAAAAGGAAGTCCCATTTGTACTATCATCGCCAACATCGCCTGGCAAACTGCCATCCGCGCAGCTTCGAGGTCCTTCTTCAGCATTCGTTACACTCACTTGGACAACATTTTCAGGTCGTCTTGCAGAAATGTGTGCACAGATCTCACGAAAATGGAACCAGCAGAGGCGGTGTCTTTCACATTCAGTCGGGGATCCTCTAGCACGCGTGTCTCCACCCGCTGCACTACGTTGTCAACACGGTCGCTGGCACACGACGGTCGACCCTCTTTGAACTGTCGCACATACGAACACACATTCATCGCGTCCATGACACCTATAGCATATGTCTCACTCTGCTGAAAATTTATTTAAATTGGTGTTGCAGCAAGTACGTGGAGAAAACGAATGATTACTCGATGTAATGAAAACGTTGTCATTAGCAGTATAAAAATCACTCCAAACTCTCGTCTCAGCTCCTAGAATTCTGTGTGACGTTCAGTGCTTCCGTCTGTGCCAGAGAGAACGTTCCAACTATTTTAACCAACATCGTATGTTCCTATCTGCTCCCGGTCCTAAGAAAGAAAATCGCATTCTTTAAAACTTGAACACACCTCGTATGCCCACTGCCTGACAAAAAGTGAATCATCCAGAAGGGAACGAAGAAACGAAACGAAGCTTCATGCGATGTTATTTCAGTGATCACAAAACAGAGTCAAATTTACAAAGAATTTGGCACTATGAGCCCACCTATCACTATGCCGTTCCTATCCTCTGGACATCCTCTCTGCAGTGATCTGGTTGCGAAGGGCGTCATAAAGCCGTTGTACCTTCTCCTGAGGTAAGCTGTCTCTCAGCTGTTGTAACTAGTCCTTGATATCCTGGATATTGGCACTGGGATGGAGTTGACGTCCGAACTGGTCCCACACATATTCGATCGAGGATAGCTGTAGCTAATTCGTGGCCACAGGAGTACCCCAACATCACACACATAGTTTAGAGACATGTGACATGTGTGAACGAGCAATGTCCAGTTGAAAAATGGTTGACGCACGAGAGGTAGCACACATGAGGACGTAGGACGTCCGTGGCATAACGTTGTGCCGTCGGAATTCCCTCAATCGCAACCGGCAGTAACCAATAGCTCCCCACAGTATGACGCCAGGAGTAACACCGCTATGACCCTCCAAAAAACCGGAAAAATCGGATCTCGCCCCAGGACGCCACCACATATGCCGACGATTGTCATCCGGGGTAGTGCAGAACCACGATTCATTATTGAACACATTACGATGGCGTTCATTAAAATTCATGCTTGCTAGTCCAAGTCACGGAACCATTCCAGATGCACCCGTATGTTCTGTGGTGTTAACGGCGGCCAACGCAAAGGATAACAGTTCTATAGTCCGGCTGCTGCTAGCCTACGACCAGTGGTATGGGATGATACAGAATGTTGAATTGAGTCCGTTACTTGTTCTCAGATGGCAGGAGCACACGTAATGGGGGTACGATATGCTTCTTGCACAATATGGCGATCCTCCTCTGCTCACAGCACTAAACACGAACAACACTAATGCTCTCTTGTGGTCGTTCTACCTGTCACAGAGAATTGCAGATCGAATCATCTACGTACACTCCTTTGATGTGTGCTTGTATGAAGTTACACTGACATCCAACCATGTCTTCTGGGTGCTTCACTTTTTGGCAGGCACAGTATTACAAACCCAGTCACAAAAATGTACTCTACAAATTAATTTAAAACGTACGATTTATACAGACTTTCATATGATATTTACATATATTTCATCTAAACCTTACAATGCGAATGTTTCTGAGCTGAATCTACTACAGAATATATTCTCCATCACTCCATTCTGAAAACAGGCAGGTTATTTACTAAGTAATTTAACGGATTTTCTCTTGAAGTTATGCTTAACTATCCCTAATACTGACTCGACGCTGTTTACTAACTGAAAACTAAAACTGAATGGGATAGAACTGATATTTGCTTGGTGTCGGGGTCCAGCAACCTGAATGTTTGGGTGTCTTACCACTTTTCCCTAATTGAAAGTAGCATGCCAATTGAATCTCTGAGTATGACAGATTCCGTGGGAGCCTTTAACACCGACGGCGCAGCATCTACCGTAATTGTTACATTGAAGGGCAGCCCTTTTGCTCCGTCCTTGCTTATACGTATTGTATTTACCCACGTAAGACTATAAAAAAAGAAGTGTCCGTGCAAGAAGTTGGAGAACGACTAGAATAATTTTGCCAGATTTATGAAGATCATATTTTTCGTTTACTTGCGAGGTACGTAACTATCTTATCAACTGTAATACAAATATGCAATGGTTTGGTGGATACAGTCATGTCTGACACTTGACTGTAAAAGCATAAAAATGACTTTGATCTCAGACACCTGCCTTCTAAGTCGCACCTTTAAGAGATGTCCTGCAATCAACCATGTACGAAATCGTGAGGATATTTCTTGCGAGGAAATAAATATTAACACATTGGACCCTAACGGGTCGGTAGTCCAGTTAATTCCCGGATCCTGATGAAATTTGCTGCAATTTACAATTTTTTAAAATAAATTTACTAATCTTCTTACCTCTTTAGCCAGTAATAGGCTTAACCTTCCACCCTTCCTCTTTATGAATATGTATACGTTTAGCACAAATAAATAATACAGGGATTTGGAGATAT
This sequence comes from Schistocerca gregaria, assembly GCF_023897955.1. Taxonomy (NCBI): domain Eukaryota; kingdom Metazoa; phylum Arthropoda; class Insecta; order Orthoptera; family Acrididae; genus Schistocerca; species Schistocerca gregaria. The sequence goes on from NC_064920.1 coordinate 948,573,732, forward strand.
TACTCTAAAGATATTGTTTTTGAGCATTTTTATTTTTCCTCGAGTGGACAAAATTTTCGTAAGCCGTAGGGAGTGGTAGGCTATTGATTTAAAATTGTTTGTCAGCAGGAAATACTTAATGCTTCATTTACAGGTAAAATGTTTTGTTGTGAAATGTTTTTTCTCCTTTTTACAAATTAGAGTACTTCGCTCCTATATGAAATCTTTCAGAACACACGGGAACACAAAGGCCTGTGTTAAATGGCCTACAGTAGTATCTGGTCTCTTTCCTCACTACCTTACCTGCATCTTTCCCTTGTTCCCAACAGACATTGAATCTTCTAGCTGAGTTTGTTTTCTTTTCTGTTGGTGGCAGTTTTTCAAAAAAATGACGTGCTGTGAGTCTGTTTGCGCTTTCAACTCCATAAGCTGAATGTGCGTCTTTATTTGGTTACGCTCCTCCTTTTTATACCAATTGTTTTGCTAATTTACAGATAAAATCTGCTAATGAACACTTTTTTGATATTTTGATATTTTGAATAATGTTGGCACTCACAACTTCCCTCATAAACATATGGAAGAAAATCTTTTTCAACCATTTTACAGTCTTTTGCTGGAAGGGATAGTAACTCATCAGCTGGTCTCCTCTTCCAACACCTGTTTAGACAAGTTGTAGTCTAGTACAATGTCTGGCTTTATTACCTCAATATAACCACTCCTGGATTTTACACTGACATGTGAAGCAGTCATCTTATGCTGTGTTGACAACATGAGTACATCACGTTTGTCTTTCCATTTCAAGCAGAAAAGTTGTCCTTTGCGACGAAATGTCATTTCTCATTTCTTTAGTTTTTGATTTGTTAGGTCTCTAGGCAAACCTATCCTTTCTTCATCGCAGTTCAAATGCCCAATGTATTTCTTTCCCATAGCTCTTCAAGGACTGCAGGACATGTACAAAATCTGTCCATGTATACCACATGTCCTTTTCTCAAGTAAGAGGAACATAGCGTCAGCAGCAGGGATTTGACAGAATTGTCAACATTTCCTTTACCTCCAGTATAAACTGCAGCATTGTATATGTAACCTGTTTGATCCTCACTTACAACATACAGTTTTATCCCATACTTCTCCGGTTTCTCTTTCATATAAACACGAAATGCAGTTCTTCCTCGAAAAGGACTTATTGCTTCATCCACAGCCAGACTTCGTGATGGATAAAAGACTTTTCAGCATCTTTCTGTAAAAAAAGTACCAAACATGTCTTATTTTATGCAGAGGGTCAAGGCCTGGTTCTTGTGGAGGTATCCATAGCGCACTATTGTTCACATGCAGCATCCTGAATATGGCAAAAAGTCTGCCTCGTGACATTAGCTGAGAAGCAAATGATGAAGCAATCACAGGGTCTTCAGACCAATAATCCCAGAGTTTAAGTTTCTTTACAACACACATATTCAAAACGATTGCAAAAAAAATATACACTTCATGTATCCTCACTGCTCTCCACTTCTTCCATAAAGATTTTGGTTTGATTCTGTTCTGACGGCAAAGTTCACAAATAGTATTAGTAGCATGTATATTTGTCCCTGTTGCAATTTTTTGATCATAGCATTTTTCTAAAAGTAAAGCCAAACAGTCTAGTTCTGTTGATACTGAATCGACAGGAACATGAATTCCACTCTTTTTTCTAACAGAGGTAATTCATGGAGTACATCAAAATGACACCACTCATTATGAAGGGCAGGCTGTTAAACTGAATGACAAACCTGACTAAAAGAAACTTATGCATTAGCTTCTTCATACTCACTACCATCGTTTCTATCAGCAGCACATGTGTCATTCTTCAGCTCACGTGAGTCATCGTCGTCTTTTGAAAAATCGCCGATGTCGTCCGAAAGATTGTCAAGTTCTGAGCAATTTTTCAAGAGTTCTTTAATCTCTAAGTTGACAAGCGATGTCTGTTAGCCATATTCACTATTTATATGTTTTTGCATATGGGAGGGATGCACACAATAGCACAACACGGCAGCCGACATAGACCCAGAAAATATTAGATACAGGCTCCTAGGTAGATGCTGTTTTCCTTGACTTCCGGAAGGCGTTCGATACAGTTCCGCACTGTCACCTGAAAAACGAAGTAAGAGCCTACGGAATATCAAACCAGCAGTGTGGCTGGATTGAAGAGTTTTTAGCAAACAGAACACAGCATGTTGTTATCAATGGAGAGACGTCTACAGACGTTAAAGTAACCTCTGGCGTGCCACAGGGGAGTGTTATGGGACCATTGCTTTTCACAATGTATATCAATGACCTAGTAGATACTGTCGGAAGTTCCATGTGGCTTTTCGCGGATGATGCTGTAGTATACAGAGAAGTTGCAGCATTAGAAAATTGTAGCGAAATGCAGGAAGATCTGCAGCGGATACGCACTTGGTGCACGGAGTGGCAACTGACCCTTAACATAGATAAATGTAATGTATTGCGAATACATAGAAAGAAGGATCCTTTATTGTATAATTATATGATAGCGGAACAAACACTGGTAGCAGTTACTTCTGTAAAATATCTGGGAGTATGCGTGCGGAACAATTTGAAGTGGAATGATCATATAAAATTAATTGTTGGTAAGGCGGATACCAGATTGAGATTCATTGGGAGAGTCCTTAGAAAATGTAGTCTATCAACATGGGAGGTGGCTTACAAAACACTCGTGCGACCTATACTAGAGTATTGCTCATCAGTGTAGGATCCGTACCAGATCGTGTTGACGGAGGAGATAGAGAAGATCCAAAGAAGAGCGGCGCGTTTCGTCACAGGGTTATTTGGCAACCGTGATAGCGTTACGGAGATGTTTAGCAAACTCAAGTGGCAGACTCTGCAAGAGGGGCGCTGTGCATCGCGGTGTAGCTTGCTCGCCAGGTTTCGAGAGGGTGTTTTTCTGGAAGAGGTATCGAATATATTGCTTCCCCCTACTTATACCTCCAGAGGAGATCACGAATGTAAAATTAGAGAGAGTCGAGCGCGCACGGAGGCTTTCAGACAGTAGTTCTTTCCGCGAACCATACGCGACTGGAACAGAAAAGGGAGGTAATGACAGCGGCACGTAAACTGCCCTCCGTCACACACCGTTGGGTGGCTTGCGCAGTATAAATGTAGATGTAGATGTGGAACAAAACTGCCTTCAACAATATTCCGAGCGCGCGTGCAGTTCACATAACACAGGTACCATTCACGAGAAACTGGCGCTCGCTAGCCTTACGACAAGCCAATTAGTCTCACCACTTATAAAGGTAAAACACGCGTTTAAATCACAAATAAATAAGTCGGAAGTGAACAACATATGACAAACGTCCGCCTGATTTTATGGTTAAAACAGTGAACGTATTTAGTACGTCTGTCGGCTCCAGTGTGTTAAACTTTAAGTAAAATATAGCTAAAATGCAAACCCATTAAGTGACTTAAACATCGAAACTTCCTGGCAGATTAAAACTGTGTGCCCGACCGAGACTCGAACTCGGGACCTTTGCCTTTCGCGGGCAAGTGCTCTACCATCTGAGCTACCGAAGCACGACTGACGCCCGGTACTCACAGCTTTACTTCTGCCAGTATCCGTCTCCTACCTTCCAAACTTTACAGAAGCTCTCCTGCGAAACTTGCAGAACTAGCACTCCTGAAAGAAAGGATACTGCGGAGGAGAGCTTCTGTAAAGTTTGGAAGGTAGGAGACGGATAGTGGCAGAAGTAAAGCTGTGAGTACCGGGCGTGAGTCGTGCTTCGGTAGCTCAGATGGTAGAGCATTTGCCCGCGAAAGGCAAAGGTCCCGAGTTCGAGTCTCGGTCGGGCACACAGTTTTAATCTGCCAGGAAGTTTCATATCAGCGCACACTCCACTGCAGAGTGAAAATCTCATTCTGGACTTAAACATCACTTGGAAACTGAAAGGTGGTAACTGCATGTGCTACGTTGCTGACATATTGGGACATCAACTACATCACACAAGTAACAATTTATCAGCGTATGCAAAAGCTAAGTAACATAGAAAAATAAGCAAATGATAATCAAAGTGCCAGAAACACTTGCCCATCTTGATGTAGCTGCGCCAGGAATAAAGAACGCGAACTACCATCGGTCTAAATAACTTCACAAGTAAAATAATACTCATTTACAGACAAAAGTCGCTGCCTTGTCCGCACGCAAAGACTGACGCGTTTAAACATGGATCCAAATCATTTTGCTAACCAAAACTAGTTCAGAACCTTAAAAGAAGTTAACAAGAGTTCGTAAGTAACACCAAAGCTAATAAATTATGGAAAATAATTCATAGGCTTGAATACTACGCAAACTGGCTATCGGGTTTCTATAGTCTGCGCGCCAGACGCATTAGCAAACATCCGTTCTTCTGTACGTACGCCTCCATGAGGTTTCATACACATGTCAACATCAGACTGATAAACTAACAACACGTTTTTGACTTAGTGCAGTTGACATACTGAAGTCGCTTTCTGCACTTCCGTATTTAGTTTTGAACGAGATACGGTACCCGGCATCACTCAGGAAGTTGATATGACATTGTATGGTAGTTGAAATAAAAGGACAAACTTTAAAATATAAGACTTAAAAAAATTATTGAGTACATATTCTAACTATTTACTATACTTGTTAAAGTATAAAGGTTAAAAATTTTATTGGAAACTTAGTCTAACTATGTACAACACTTTTCATTTTCTTCAGTTGTAAAACTTAACGCTAATATGAGTGGAAATTGCAGTCTTTTAGCTTGGAATGGCAATTCAGTAGGGATCAGTGGTATTCTGGGGATAAACAGTGCATGTCCTTTGTACCTTCCAGTCACAAGTTCGGCTTCGATGATATTATTCGATAGTTATTTGACGATCGTCCTCGTTCCATCACATAGTTTTGGTGAGATGAGATTTCGGAGTAGTAGGATCGGAGATCTAGTCTAAGTCGAAGGCAGTGTAATGGTATTCCTGGTACTTGCAAGGAGTTTAAAAAATGGTTCAAATGGGTCTGAGCACTATGGGGCTTAACTTCTGTGGTCATCAGTCCCCTAGAACTTAGAACTACTTATACCTAACTAACCTAAGGACAGTACACATATCCATGCCCGAGGCAGGATTCGAACCTGCGACCGTAGCGGCCACGCGGTTCCTGACTGAAGCGCCTAGAAGCGCTCGACCACATCGGCCGGCGCAAGGAGTTTAGAAAATCTGAAATTCTGTAGGCAAGTTCACACTGCCTTCAATGTTTACCATCGTGTCAATCGATTTATATATTCTCTCTTCACTGGAATTTTCTTTTGCACTTTAAAGTTAATATCGTCGACAATATCATTCTTACGATAAATATAAAAGCGTATCAGATCTATAGATATTATTTTTAATTGCCAAAATTACTTTTCAAATAGCTAGTCCAGATTGGTATAGTTTAGAACACTGTTTGGATGAATTTGGCCGATGAGTTCGATTTCAGTAAAGGCTATGCTGCAAAAAACACCGTTGAGTTTAATGAGGCCGGTTGACTGGTCAGTAGGATATGTGTCTTCACCTATCTGTAAAAGTTGTTGAGCAAAATGTGCTGTTGTTTCGTCTGTAGATAGTTAAGCTCATATCTTTTGTTAGTCGCAGTATTTGTATGTATGGCCAGAGATATGAATTTTTTAAGCATGCATTGATCTCATGTGTTAGTGTGGACTTGGGAGTAAATGGTAGTGTTTGTTGTAAATCTCCTGAGGGTTTGAGTAGAGCTCCTCCCGTCACTTCAGAGTTTCATCTCAAGTCTTGTAATGTTCTCTCCATGGCTTCGAGTGATGTTTTACGTGCCTTTGTGATCTCAGCAGATAAATTTACCCTGCTTTAGAAGTTTACCCCGTTCAGATGCTCTGAAGATTTTATATACCGGGAACTGTTCTTCTACTATATTCAACGGCAGTTGTAGGGCGGAATGGGCAGTCCATCCTCCTTCCGTAAGAGTGGCTGCAATGCCGGATGATGCCAGATAATTCGATGTGTTGTTTAACACGTATTTCCGCCAGCAATAGACTTAATAGAATTTTTTTCCCGGTGCCGCGTGGTGCGTCCAATTAAATAATTCCACCAGTGTTGTTGTCCATACGGTCAACGATAACGTTGTAAATTTCCTTCTGATTGTCACTGAGGAATGGTTTGTAGTGAGCAATATACTGAAGTAGTTGTTGATGGCGTAGCTTTTTTCCTTTGCAATTTCGAAGTTTAGCACACAGATAGCATTTTTTCGTGCTGCTTGCATCCCAAGTCGTACTAAAGTCTGTTAACAAATACGTTGTGAGCGTGGGGTTGATCTGAGATTCTGTTATTCTGCGCAATGGATTAATCTGAGATGTACCCTTTACCCTGTGGCTCCTGAAAGATGCAATTTCCACCCCCACACTACTACAGAAGTCAGACAGACGCTCCTACCGTTCTAAAGAGAAATGCCTGAAAAACTTTCAGCAATAAATATCTTCTGGAGTCGTCCGCTGTAAGGAAATGACAAAAAATTTACAAAATTTCTTATTTAACTAGTGGGATACTTGGGCACTGGAGTGGTGATAGTTAGTGTGAGAAAAACACGAAACTAACGAAAGTTATTATTTATTTTGCAAAAATTCTGAGAAATCACAATGGCACTTTTAGTTACGAGTTGAACAAGTTAATCCTGGTTCTTTTCGGAATGTGAAGTTACATCTCAAGGATAGGATTCGCTAATGAAATTTCTAAACAAAGTTTAAGATGGTTGTTGACTTGGCAGAATGGCTGAGAGGCGCGCCTACTCAACTTGAATAATTATCCTTTAGAATGTTGCTAGGTACGGTCGAGGCTGTCTCGTGTGAAATGCAGTGAAGTGTACTGTTGTGGAGGAAATATGGGGCTCGCAATAGCTGTAGCGCACAATACCGTAAGCTGCAATGACTGCTGGCTGTGCCGCTCGCTGCTGATAAATAAAATAACTCTCGTTCTATCTAGAGTGACCTTCGCCAATCAAATCTGCCTACGCCTTGATGAAGTCAAGGATTCCTATTCGCCCTAGTCTAACTATTGGCGTGGTACACTGGTCAGATAACCAGTCCACTGCGACGCCACTCAAAAATTCACTCGCAGGCGTTTAACTCTAACTCGGTCCGTTCACACCGCACGATAAGTGTGTCGGCCACACAGTGAACAACGCTTAATTGCAAGGACTCAATATAGAGTCGCCCTTCGATTCGCTCTCGACAGAGGTGCTCTCCCAGTGAGGTACTGGGGGAAACTTATTCCTCACTCCAAGAGCAACAACGGAACGGCGCCTCTCCACGCCAGACGTGAAGGGGTATATCTTTCAGTCTTTTCCATTACTCCTTCAGCTCAAGGCGTCAGATATATCGTCTGCCAATCAGCATTGCTCTTCTAAAACAGGAGAATGACATTTTCTTTAAGGCGACCACTCCGGAAATCCGTAGCATTGGCGTTTGGCGTTTGCTGTCTCCCTATGAAAATCTCTGAAATTGCATGCTATGTGTAAAGAATGCGTAGGCTGGCCGCTCCCACACAATGTAGTGGAATTTGCTTTTAAGCCGAACATGGGGTCGTTCTCCCTTTTCACTCAGGCCCACGCTGTCGCCAGTCGACATAGGCTGGGTCGTCCTCGGAAGGGACCGGTGTCCCGTTGTGTGGTTTCTCTCCCGAACTAAAAGCTCCTGTGACCATCGTGTCTGGACTGAATGTGTGTACGACACCCTCGAGTATTTCAACCATGGTGCGCCTACTTGTTATTTGCATATCGCTTACATGAATTCATACAACATTGACTTTATCTTATCGAGTTTGGGTTCGAATGAAGTGTCTTGATGTGTAGAATATGGCTGTGAGGGCTGAATATGTAAGCATTGAAGGTCAGGAAACCACGACGTCTTACAACGTCTGCGTGCCATCCTCACCAGCAAGTACAAAAATGTTTGTTTTGCAAATAAAGCCATGCTTTCTTTCTGCAACTTCATTTGTTTTACCCAGACGTTTCGCCTTTTACTTACTCTAAGGTATCTTCAGTGGGATATAGAACAATACAGTTTCATTATTTTTAGATTATAAACCAGTTCTTGTAGCGTTTTTTATGTAAATAAGTAGTTACTTACAGTTTGCTGGCATCTTTGTTTCCTCTCATCTGCTCTGGAGGTAGTACTGCCGCTTCATTTCCGAAACACAAGTGCAGTTTTATATTCTGAACTTATTCTTTCACACTCTTAACCATGTTTCTCCTTCTTCTTTCTGGTGCACTGTTATTCATTTGCCACTAGTTATAGATATTATGGCCACACAAGCAAACTTGTTATTCACGCCCTGCCAGGAACTTCCATGTGGTCTATACCAGAATTTCAGAAGACTTCACTTGATTGTCCATAAACCAATGCAACACATAAAATTTAACACCATATGCAAATGTAATGATCTTGTACTTATATATATCAATGTAAAAATTAAAAACAGTTTCCCAGCGCCCAAAAAGCAATGCACACTGCTCAGAAATTGTGGTTAAAAGATATATATATATATATATATATATATATATATATATATATATATATATATATATATATAAGACACATTTACAAATTGCAAACACCATTAATAATATCCTAGTTTTCTCCCATCTGGTCAACTAGGTCGAAAGGCACCCAAAACTTGCTGTACAATAACTTTACATGCAATAAAGAGAAACACACCCACAAATCCTATCTAAAATTAGTAAACCTTACAGCAACACAATTAAATAGTAAAGGAAGTCAACTGTTGAAGAAAGGATTAAAATACAATGTAGATTCAGAAATAGACTAAGATTACATATAAAATCTAATTATACAAGCAGAAAGTGTATTGACAAGGGAGGATAGGAATGAAAACAGCAATTTCAACATTGGACTAACTAGAGAACTAGTAAAAAAAGAAATCAGTAATATAATAGACAAACAACACAAAAACAACAAAAATACAGAATCTCCAACGCTCAGAAAACTTAGGAAAAAACCTCAAAATAAAGCTGTTATCCAAAACTGTTTAGGCTCTCGTAGCCACTTGTTGACAAACTGCCTATTGGCTTCTGTCTGAGATTCTTCGGCCGACGTTCATCTAATGATTTTACTGACGTTTCCCCAGCACGAGTGGCTGGCATTGTCAAATCTTCACCCTCCATTGCCGGTGGTGAACTGGAGCCGAGCTTGCGGCCGCATACTATATGAAGGGCTTATTTCAATAGTGGTACAAGTCCATTTTTCTTCATTCTGAGATACAAAGTCCTAAAGTTAAAAGAGCGCTGAAAAATCTGCAGTTGAGATACCAGAAATATTCAAGTATATATATTCCGGGTGATCAAACAGTTAGTATAAATTTGAAAACTGAATATATCACGGAATAATGTAGATAGAGAGGTACAAATCGACACACATGCTTGGAATGACATGGGGTTTTATTAGAACCAAAAAAATACAAAAGTTCAAAAAATGCCCGACAGATGGCGCTTTATCAGATCAGAATAGCAATAATTAGCATAACAAAATAAGACAAAGCAAAGATAATGTTTACACTATGAGATTTCCACTCTGCAGCGTAGTGTGCGCTGATATGAAACTTCCTGGCAGATTAAAACTGAGTGCCGCACCGCGACTCGAACTCGGGACCTTTGCCTTTCGCGGGCAAGTGCTCTACCAACTGAGCTACTCAAGCAGGACTGACGCCCCGTCCTCACAGCTTTACTTCTTCTAGTAATTTTACAGAAGCTCTCCTGCGAACCCTGCAGAACTAGCACTCCTGAAAGAAAGAATACTGCGGAGACCTGGCGTAGCCACAGCCTGGGGGATGTTTCCAGAATGAGATTTTCACTCTGCAGCGGAGTGTGCGTTGATATGAAATTTCCTGGCAGATTAAAACTGTGTAAAGCTGTAGTCGGGGAATAATGTTGTGAAGGGCTCTGTAAAAGCATGTCCGAAGTTATGGTGAGGCACTGGCGTGGGATGTTGTCTTTCAGCATCCCTAGAGATGTCGGTCGATCACTATACACTTGCGACTTCAGGTAACCCCAAAGCCAATAATGGCACGGACTGAGGTCTGGGAACCTGGGAGGCCAGGCATGACGAAAGTGGCGGCTGAACACACGATCATCACCAAACGACGCGCGCAAGGGATCTTTCACGCGTCTAGCAATACTTGGTACTTTTTTTTTTGTTCTAATAAAAACCCATGTCATTCCAAGCATGTGTGTCAATTTTTACCTCTCTATCTACATTATTCCGTGGTTTATTAAGTTTTCAAATTTATACTGACTTTTTGATCACCCGGTATATAACGCCTTCATATGTACCTTGCGCGCCAAAGTCCGAGGGCTTCTCCGGGGTCATTTCTGGTGCGGTTCTCCTCTTGCTACCTGCGACGGTCGTTCGCTGCAGTACGGGGAGCCAGGATCCGTTTACCTTAAGGCTTTCCTCTTTCTTGCTGAAACAGTTCGCGTGTTTTTGTATTTCTACAGCTTCTCTGAACAAGCGCGTGTGATAGTGCTTCTCAACACCCAGAAATCCCGTGTCGGCGAATTTTATTACGCGGTCGGTCTCACTCAATGCGTGCTCTGCACGGCCGATTTCTCCACCTGCCCAACCTGCAATGTCGCTTATATTCTTTGATTCTGGTGTTGTTTGATCGTCCAGTCTATCCGACATAAGCTTTTCCGCATGCGCATGGTATACGGTATATTCCCGACATTGCAAGTGGGTCCCTTTTCTCCTTTGCCGTTCTAAGACAGTCTATGATCTTCCTTGTCGGTTTGGAAATCGTCTTTATGCCATGTTTGAGCAATATACTGCCGTATATTGCCGATATTTAGTACAGTTATAAGTACGTTCCCTTTGTAATAATTTTTATCTCGATTAATGTGCAATATTCGCGAAAAATCTTCGCTTCTGTTAGCTCTTCAGTTCACAGTTCTTTATTTGTATCTTGTTTTACTTACAGTTGCTAGCGTAGAAAGGCATGAAATTACTCTGTTCTGCAAATTAAAGAGCGCAGGTCTAGATAGTTTAAAAATCTTCTATTATTATCCCATAATGCGAGTCAATGAAATGTTAATGACTCTGACGAAACAGTTTTCTCCCAAAGTGTTATTGTGCAACTCAGTTGTAGTGAATACAATGTCCTATAGCAAATCAATTTGATGTTTGTGTTATTGTAATAGCTAAATAATTTTAATATTCTTGATTGTAATGTTAGTTCCCTCTCATGCCCAGAACAAAGTCTAGTTATTACAAAGTCTAGTACGACGGTGTCGTGTGCGTGGGGAGATGGGGAAGGGGGGGGGGGCGGGAGGGGAGGGGTGGATTCATGTAAGGGGCAAGGGGATAAGTGACGAACACTCCAATTGGATCTACGGTACTTTAATTTTAATGACGACGACAAACACGTTTTTTTCGCGTTGTCTGTACTTGGCAGGAGCTTCTAATATAGCCCTCCTTCCATGGGACCAGATGGTGACACTGTTGGAACGTTGGTATGGCTCCCCAAAAGAGGTTTGAACGCGGGTATCTGAGTCTTAAAAGTATCGTGCGATGTGTGTACAAAGAGGATCGGAAAGCAATCTCAGTTTCCGTATGGCATGTGAAGTACAGGGCGATTTGGGGACGTAGCCGCTGCTAGTCTCATGTAGGTAGTAGATCAATATGTTTAGAGACGCAATAGGTGTAATATCCTCACTGCTTTTCGTTCACTGTTTGTAGTAGTTTGAAATGAGAGCGCAAATAAGAATTCCGACAAACAAGAAAGCCGTAGTTTAATATTTACAGAGGCAAAACCTCTCAGAGTTGTTGATATTCGTCACGAAAATTTGTACTCTACATAGATCGCATCTGATCGGTGAAGGCGGTATTTGTAATGCGAGAATGAGGTGGTTGTGATCTGTCTGATCGAGGAGGTTTTTGCAATGGGCCTGACCTTAATTCTGCGTAGGTGTATCGCATGGCACCGGTGAGAGGTTTACGTCTTGATTGTTGATGTTGTATGGCGGTGGGCATGTTTACGGTCTAAAAAGTATGTCCTCGTGGAAACTGATCGTCGAACTCTGGCGAGATTTCTCTATGTCCACTGTTGGAAATACGTCATCTTCTAGAACAATCGTCGAATACCTTTTCTGTAACTAGAACTTCGAATTTAGTAATACCAGGTAGAAGCTCTCTTCCGAGTGACCAATCACGACACCAGTTCCGCCGCCCACTGAGGCCAAATGCGGATGGCGAAGCGCGGTCAGCCTGCAAGCCGTATCCCAAGGGATTGTGGTGCCCGTGATGGATGGCTGCAGCTCTGCTCCCCCTGGTCCCTTATCTTAGTTGTATTGCTTCAGATAGCTGTAAGAGAAGTCAGATTACTGTAAGCAGCTGGAGCTAGAGACAGAATCAGGTAAAATCAATAATGATAAATAGGTGTTCTCAGAAACGAAAGTGTCCCTCAGGAAATTGAAAGGTATGTCTTGTTATACTCCATGATGATTTTACAAACTTTCAAGGGACGATGGAGGAGGGTAAATGTAACACTTTGCGGTAGGGAACCCTGGTCCACAAACGACCGAATCGAAAGTTAGAAGCGAAAATCAGACACCTCTGGCAGTCGAATACAAGTACTGTTACAGTTATTGCTAAGATTGTAGGGTAGGCAGCTTCCAGAGGTGGTAGCATGGACGAAAGAAGAAAAAGTTGTCTAGTAAACATGGGCTCTAAAATCCATACCTTAAGCGCTATGAGCACCTGTTCATCTTCGATATTGTGAAACAAATCTCATCTACTGCAAGCTCATTGGTTTCCACATTTTTGCAGGACGTGTTATGGACCAAAACAAGTAAAAATGTCCAGTAAATATGGGATCTACAGTGCATACCTTAAGATCTATCGGAATTCAGTACAGTACATGAGTTTCCAAGTAGCGAAGAAGAACAATTGCTCATAGCTCGAAAGGTAGGCATTTTGGAGCCTAAGTTTACAGCACAATTTTTTCTTGTTTGTCTGAAAGTTGCCGACCCTACTATCTTAGCAACATCAGTACCGTTACATATAATCCACTGTCAAAATTATCAAAAAGATTTTCGCTTCTGTCTTTCCACTTGTTCGTTCTGGACCAAGGTCCCTTACCTCAAATTCATGTATTCACCATTCTCCATCATCCTTGAAAGTTTGTAACATCATCACGGTCTCACCCTGTATACAGGGAGCCCAAGATAAGCGGAGGATGGACAGGATTACTCCCATTCCTCAGTATTGACTACACTAAGCTGTTACTAAATAAATAGTCGACAGAGTTACTTTATCAAGTCTGAATGAGAAAATAAACTGGTTATTAAAATTGCATCGATAGTCGAATTGGCTTTTTGTGTGTCATATGCTTGGATATACAAATTATTAGCATTCAACGCAATGTACAAAATAGATTAGATGAACGCTGTCTACATATTGTTATGTAAAGAAAAATTATGCAGAAATTATATTTAAATTTGTCGCATACCGTCGTTTACACATAGCTGTATTGTCAATTCATTCAACAGCCGAAAACGGAAGCATATGGCAAGACTCTACCCCTAGGTTTCACCACATAGCCTACTGTTTTATAATTGAATATAACTTGTTGATTTATGCCATGACGCTAGTTAATATTTGATTTGTCATGCATCTGATTAATGAAATGAACCGTTTCTGACTGAAACTGGTTGTTTAATAAAATGACGAAGCAGATGTGTGCAACCAACATTTTCCAAAATTACATCATCGCTTCCTCAAACTCATATTTTAATTTTTTTGATTCTTTGTTAGATCGTGTTACGCCTAGTGTAAGAAGAATAAGCGTCTACCAGCTCAGGCGTGAATTCGACGGCAGTAGGATTGTGGCGTATCGAAGCTGTGGTTTATCATTCGGCGATACTGCTTGCTTTTCGTGTTGGTCGGGATATGGAATATGGAATCGATGGGTTCAGGAAGTCCATAAACAAGGCATATTAGGATTTTGATTGATTAGCGCCAGACAGGACATATGTTTTGTTAATTAATGGAAATGGAACACCACAGACACAGACGTATTTTCAAAGTATTTTTTACTGATATGACTAGTTTCTAAGCTACATTTGCGTCACCTTCAAGTCCTACTATTAACCAAATAAGTACTTCCAGTCATTGTCTCATGTATCATAGGTTCCACGCAACAATTACATTCCATAGAATAATTGGATATGTAGTCTACACGTTCGGAATATACAGTCCTGGTGAACAGCGGTCCACGGCACCAAGTTATTGTGTGGGTCGTATGATACACGAGCTAATGATTGGAAGTACTTATTAGGTTAGCAGTAGGACCTGAATATGACGCAAATATAGCTTTGAATCTAGTCGCATGTGTAATAAACACTCTGAAAATAAGGCTGTGGTTTCAGTTTCCACTATTTACACTGAGTTGACGAAAGCCGTGGGATGGCTATATGTATAGACACAAATGGCGACACTATCGCGTACACGAGGTATAAAAGGGCAATGCATTGGCGGAGCTGTCATTTGTACTCAGGTGATTCACGTGAAAACGTTCCTGACATCATTATGAACACACTACGGGATGTAACAGACTTTGAGCGTGGTATGGTAGTTGGAGCAGTGTCAAGAGCGTGCCGATAATACCAATTGTTAGGCATTACCTCTCACCGCGGAGAACTCGGTGGCCGATGGCTTTCATTTAACAACCGACAGCAGTGGCATGGACCCTAGACGACTGGAAAACCGTGGACAGGTCAGACGAATCCAGATTGCATTTGGTAAGAGCTGATGGTAGGGTTCGAATGTGGCGTTGACGCCACGTAGCCATGAACTCAAGTTCTCAACAAGCCGATGTGCAGGATCTTGGTGGCTCTGTAAGCTGAGTTTATAGGGAATGGACTGAGTCCTCTGGATGGTCGGCTACTTGGAGACCATTTACAGCCATTCGTGGACTTCATGTTCGTAAATAAATATGGAATGTTATGTATGACAATGCGCCATATCACCGAGCCACAATTGTTCGCGACTCGTCTGAAGAACATTCTGGACAATTCAAGCGAATGGTTTGGCCACTCAGGTCACCCAACATGAAACCCATTAAACATTTATTGGACATAATCGAGAGTTCAGCTCGGCTCAAAATCCTGCACCGGCAACGATTTTCCAATTATGGACGGCTACAGAGGCAGCATGGCTCCATATTTCTGCAGGGGACTTGTTGAGTCCACGCCAGGTCGAGCTGCTGCACTACGCCAGGAAAAAGGTCCGACACGATATTAGCAGGTATCCCATGACTTCGTCACCTGAATGTATATCGTCAGACGCTGACCCGCGTCCACAAGAAGGATGTACTTTCACAAGATATTTTGTTTGTTCTGCAGTGCAGGACTGTATAGCCAATTCAAGACCCATGGATCACGAAATTGGCTTGTTTTGCAGGAAGAAAAAGGATCTACACGGACAGTTCAGTGATTCTTGGAGTACACAGGATGTCAGCACGGCGATCATTATTGTTTCCCTGTATGCGAAAGCGAGGTGGGGATCCTGACCTTGGTGCGGCCAGTGACAAAACTACACAGAAGAGTGATGCCACCTCTTTTCAGACGAGTCCCTGTTCTGTGTAGAGCATCGCGATGGGCGTATCATGTGTGGAGGAGCCGAGGAGAATCATCGTTAAACAATCATCTCGGACTCGCACAGCCGGTGTCTTGGAAGACATCTATCACATTTATGACGTGTTACGACCAGTGGCTGTGCCCTCTCTTTGAGATTATCCGTGTCGCCATCTTTCAGCAAATAACGCAGTATCAAATATTGACAAAGCTGTCAAAACCTACCTCAGTACAGAGGGTGTTCAACTGTAGCCGAGGCAAGCACTTTCTCCACATTTATCGTCCGTTTCAAATATCTGGTTATAGTCCACCTCGAGATTGGCATGCCGCTACAGATGATGAACTCTAGCAATGCGTTGAAGCAGCATGGGATGACATACATGTGTGTCATCCAAACTCATTCGATTGCATGACCAGTTAGGTAGCAGCTCTGTATACTGAATTCGCTCTCTGTATAGACAAAAATTCCCTACAAATTCAATCACGTATTCTTGCTTCTATACGGTGTACACACAATAACTAAAATAAATAAAACTGCTAACGTTCCAGCTGGTTTCGCCATTTTAACGGCCAGCAGCTAATGTCAACAAAATATAATAATGACAATTGGTTAATTTTAACTAGAAAGCTATTTTGCGAAGAAAAAAATTTCAGAGAATGAGACTGTTGTAGGGCAGGCCGTCAAATAAACATCACTTGCACAATAACAATTTCATTAAATGAACCAGTAATCTGCTCCTCACAAAATACAAAAGGTTGCCCAAGACGTACAATAAAATTATAAATGCCACCAGGAGTCCAGTTAACTTCCTCTTACAATCAACTGAAAGTGAGAAGAACTCAAACCCGGCACCAGGCCACAGTAATGGATGCGCCGTTTTAAAAGAGGCCGGCCAAAAAGCGCTCTCACTGGTACTTCTAAACAAGTAAAGGAATACATATAACAAACGCACAATAACTAGTTCAGAAAAGCGGGCAGCTCCCCAAAGTTCCGTAAATTACATAATGCATTGCACACGGCAAGAAACATATGTAAAATAATTTTTCACGACACTAATACATAATTGAAATTCCACGATTAAGAATAAGAAAAAGTAAAAACAACAGTGCTTGAACCTATGACAATGGCTATTAACTTTTGAGTAACAAACCAACAAGTCCTTTTATACCTAGTACAAGGTGGGGCAAACAAAAGTGGGCCGGAGAGCAGAGTTCCAGAGTACAGAGAAACACAGCATAGGAAAAGAAATGTCCTGACTATAACAGACGTTGAAAGTGACCACCATTCATCTTTTGAAACTTTTGGGCCCTGGGCAGCAAGTTTCTGAAGGCGCATCGAAGCTGGACTGCTCGAGTTGCTCCAGTCCAACCAGAAATGTTCTGCTGCATTTCTTGAAGGCTATGAGGGTTGCTGCGATACACCTTAGACTTGAGAGCTCTCTACAGAAAGTAATCGGAACCGACAAATCAGATGACCTGAGTGGCCAGCTAGGGTCGAGACCAGACTGACCTCTGAAAACAACTCTGTCAGGTGTGAAGACTGTAAACGTGCTCCGAGGTTCGGCTGGCTGTATTGGGAATTGCTCGATCCCGTTGGAAGTAACTGTTGGTCTTTGCCTCCTTCTCCTCCATTGTTGCTGTCACAAATGGTTTCAAAATGTTGGTAATGTAACGCGCCGAAGTCAGTGTCTGATGTAAGAATGTAGGAGCAATAATGTGGTGTGCAGACACTGCACGCCAAACCGCAGCCTTCTGATCATGCAATGGCTTTTCGTGGAATTTATGCGGATTCTTCGCTGCCTAGAACCTATGATTCTGTGAGTTCACTTAACCACTTAGGTGAAAACAGACTTCATCAGACATAAAGAACAGATCCACGTCCAAGCCATTCATCGCCCGCATCTCTTGGTCGTGCGGTAGCGTTCTCGCTTCCCACGCCCGGGTTCCCGGATTCGATTCCCGGCGGGGTCAGGGATTTTCTCTGCCTCGTGATGGCTGGGTGTTGTGTGATGTCCTTAGGTTAGTTAGGTTTAAGTAGTTCTAAGTTCTAGGGGACTGATGACCATAGATGTTGAGTCCCATAGTGCTCAGGGCCATTTGAATCAAGCCATTCATTATTATCTCAGTGAACAGCCACTCCCAAAATTGGAGGCGCTGGGGAGCATCTGCTGGTTTTAGTACATGAACAACCGACTCTCGGTAGTGATTCATGAGCAGGTCTGGGTGCAGTATTCGTCCACATGATCGACGTGAGATGCTGGTCTCTTGCGACAGGTGTCGAGTTGATTTGGTAGGACTCTGAAGCATTTTCTACAGAACTGCAGCCACATTTTCTGGTGTGCGAGCAAGTTTCGGAGTGTTTCTTGACTTCTTCAAGCCAGATCCTTTCTCTATTTTCGGACTAAGCATTGGATGACACTCTTTGCTGGCACTTTGACACCATTAAACTTCTCAGGAAACAACTGACCACACCGTTTCCATGACTTTGTTGCCACTTAACGTTCCACGGGAAGATTTCAGTTAGATAGAGATTCTGAAATCAGGTACTGGATTGTGAGGCGTACCCAGAGCAGACACAGACTCAGATCACAATTTAGCAGCGATGATGAGTAGGCTGAAGTTTAAGATATTTGTCAGGAAGAATCAACACGCAAAGAAGTGGAATACGAAAGCACTAAGGAATGACGAGATGCGCTTGAGTAGAGTACACTGAAGGCCACTGTGAGGGGGAAGATTGGTCTGATGTGATAGAAGAAGACACAGTAGTCAATTTAGCAGGGATAGGGGATCCAGTATTAGAATCAGAATTTAAGAGAGCTTTGGAGATTGATCTGATGTCATAGAAGAAGACACAGGAGTCGTTTTAGCAGGGATAGGGGATTCAGTATTAGAATCAGAATTTAAGATATCATCCACACAATTCTGAAAACCGTAAGAGCCGACAAGTGCGAGAAATATCACGACAAGCAGCCTAACAGCTCATGCATCTAAGTTTATTACAAGAATAATATACAGAAGAATGGAAAAAAATTTAGGATGTGTTAGATGATGATCAGTTTGGCTTTAGGAAACGTAAAGGCACTATGTAGTTAATTCTGACGTGTCGGTTGATAATGGAAGCAGGACTACAGAAAAATCGAGACACGTGCATAGGGTTTGTCGATCTGTAAAAAGCGTTCGACAATGTAAAATGGTGCAATATGTTCGACATTCTGAGAACAATAGGAGTAAGCTATAGGGAGAGACAGGTAATATACGATATGTACAAGAGCCAGGAGGGAATAATAGGAGTACTGACCAATAACGAAGCGCTCGGATTAAAAAGGATGTAAGACAGGGATGTAGTCATCATCTACTGTCCAATCTGTAGATCGAAGAAGCATTGATGGAAATAGAATAAAAGTTCAGTAATGGAATTAAAGTTCAAGATGAAATGAGATCATTGATACTATTCGATGACGACACTGCTACTATGAGTGAAAGTGAAGAAGAGTTACATGGTCTCAAGAATGAAATGAACAGTCTAAGCAGTACAGAATATGGATTAAGAGTAAATCGATGAAAGATGAAAGTAACTAGAAGTAGCAGAAATGAGAAAAGCGAGAAACTAAACATCAGGATTGATGGTCACGAAGTAGATGAAGTTAAGGAATTCTGCTACCTAGGCAGCAAAGTAACCAGTGACGGACAGGACAAGGAGAACATCAAAAGCAGATTAGAATTGGCCAAAACCGCATTCCTAGCCAAGCGAAGTCTAGTAGTATCAAAAATAGGCCTTAATTTGAGGAATACATTTCTGGGAATGTATGTTTGGAGTGCAGCATTGCATGGTAGTGAAACATGGACTGTTGGGAAACCAGAACAGAAGAGAATCGAAGCGTTTGAGATGTGATGCAATAGACGAATGTTGAAAATTTGATGGACTGATAAGGTGTGGAATGAGGAGGTTCTACACAGAATCGAAGAGGATAGGAATATGTGGAAAACATTGACAAGGAGGAGGGACACGATGACAGAACATCTGTTAAGACCTCAGGGAATGACTTCCATGGAGCTAGAGGGAGCTACAGTAGGCAAAAACTGTAGAGGAAGGCAGATATTGAAATACATCTAGCAATTAATAGAGGAAGTTAGCCAGCTGCCAGTGCTACTGTGGGATTAAAAGGTTGGCACAGGAGAGGCATTCGTGGTGGGCCGCATCAGACTCGAGTGTGAGTACCATCATCACCCTCGCACTGCTTCAGTCACATTGACACAGCCCGCGCTAAGCTTTGAATTGGTGTGTATCACTTAGCGGACGTACATGTGGTAAGTGCATCTCGGGGTGTGGTAATAAGCGTACATTCACGTCCAATCGTATCCACTTGTCCGGGCCACTCTGTACAAGCGTAATACAGCTACGTCGCAACTTGTCAGAAACAGTGCTAGTGACGGAAGCCTAAACAAATAGAACTAAGAAAAGGTAGATAATAGACAAGGACGAGTTACAATACTCGGATAATAGAAATCTTAAGATCCGACGCACTCACTGAGCAAGACGAGACCAACTGTAACATTCAGGTCTGTCCTCCTCACACATCCTGTTCTCAAACTAATAAATGACGAATTTAAACCTAGAGCAAACCCTTGATAACAAGAACAAATTAACGGGTGGAGGCGATTTAGCACCAAACAGTGAACAATCAACTCTTTTCAGATGTATTGGAACCAGTAACAAATACCAAGGAAGAAACCAACTGTAGCCCAACGGACACTAAAGTTTCGGCAAATAGCTCTAAACAGATTGGACTTTGTGTTAAAATCGGTTCTGAGACGCAATCGCGCAGCAACAGGCAATGTTCTGAAATGTGCTCATGGAGTTCAGTTCTTTCTGGCTGAACTTCAGCTATCCCAATTGAACTGGCACATCAGTCTTCCTTTGGTCCCACTGCCTGTCTGAAGGCACCCACTCACACTCGTTACCAGCTGGAACCTTCCTTCTTGATCTTCCATGCGAGTGAGCCTGGTACGACTGGGGCCCACGAGAAATATGGGCCTTGCAAAGAAATTTTGACTAGTCGGCTTGTCCTGCCATACTTCGCGAATGCTCAGCTCCGTACGGGCCCACGGGACATCAATGTGTCAATGAACAGGTACCCACTAAGTATGCATTTAAATGCGCAGTTAAGAATTATTAAACTCGTCAGAAACAGCTGTTCGCTCGCAGCCGGAGGCGGCTGTTGGCACTCGTAAGACCTGCAATGTCAGGTGACGTACTTGCCGCTCGCGGCCTGTCTTTTTCGTGGACCTCGAGTATGCCCGTAACAGGCTCGTAAGTCAGCAAACACGTCCTCACGCGCGCGACTCGTGAAGCAGTTGCTGGGTAACAGACAAAGTACACAGCCACGCGCAATATCGATAAGAGCCGACATCGTTCATAAGTGAAGTCGACTCTGTCTAGTGACAAATCAGTATATTTAAAATTATCCTTCATTCGTTTAGTAATTAAGATATAGAGATTGTGCTTTCATATAACATTCATGAATGAATTTTTCAGTAGTGGATGTCTCACAGCACCCTCAAAGAACCGAAATATACTGAAAATGTGCTTTACATACTGAAAATACTATTGCTGTCTCAAAGCCGTCTGATTGACTTCATTCGGCTTCTACGTCGTTTCTTCGATGTGTGAGCAGTGCTCGGGTAACTAACCGCAAGAATAGAGATTCATCTGGTGTAAATACACTCCAGCGTGTGTGAGATGTATAATCTATTATTTTTTTATTTTCTTCTCTTTTGTGACTCTTGAGTTTCTCCCGGCGTATTTGATAATCAAAATATCCACGGTGTACTGCCGGTCTATAGTGTCCAACGGGCACTATAGACCGGCAGTACACCCGTGGATATTTTGTTCTTCTCTTTTGATTAACTTACATTCCTTTGCAGTAGTTTCTCCTCTTCCAAACACTGAAATTAGTTTCAGGCCGTAAGAAATGTACCAAAATTTGTACTAATCATTGGAACTTACCAGGACTAGGACAAAAGTTCAAGAAATCTCATAGCAAAGGAATATTTTCTCAACGAAGGAACTAATAAAAACAAATGACTAACGCAGTTTGTTCCAGATGAATTAATACAAATCTTATACTGTAGTACTCATTAATTATAGCTCACATTTTCGTATATATGTATCGGGATATGGCGATCCCGTGAAGAATGAATAACAATAAGTAGCAACCACAGAAGCATAGACTTCAGATAGTACTGTCAGTTTCATTGAAATGAAAAGTTTTTCGTTGGGTCACATTGGAGTCGTGTTCATTTGTAAATGCATAATGCGCTCAAATTTTCGCAGTAGGTGTGCTGAAATATAGCTTTAGTTTTCGATCCCATTCGAACTATTGACACAGTATACCCCGAAAATGGATGCTATCACAAGGCAATGACACATATTTGAATGGCTGCAGAAGATGATTCTGCAGACTATATTAATTTCGAGGAGAAGAGTTTTAAAACATTATTTCACTTTATTTTTCGCAACAACTCGTTTAGAAGTTATGTCTGTTACTAAGTGGCAGAAATTTGTCACTAAGATTTCATACACTGACGTAACAATTATATATGGTCGCACCTTCTTTTGTGCGGCGTAGTATGACATGGTATGGAGTCCACAAATCGGTGGAAGTCACCTGTAGAAATATTGAGCCATGCTGCCTCTATAGGCGTCCATAATTGCCCAAATGTTGCCGCTGCTGGATTCTGTTCGCGAACTGTCCTCCCGATTATGTCTCATGTCGGATGATCTAGGTGGCGAAATTCGAATTGTTTAGAAAGGTCTTAAAAATCAGCTTAGAACAGTTTGGTACCCGGTGACATGGTGCTTCGTCACCCTTAAAAATTACATCGTTGTGTGGCAACATGAAGTCCATGAATCGTTGGAAATGGTCTCCAAGTAGCCGAACATAACCATTTCTAGTCAATGATTGGTTCATTTGAACCGGATAACCCAGTCCATTCAGTGTGAACACAGCCCGCACCATAACGAAGCCTCCAACATCCTGTACAGTGCCTTGTTGAGAACTTGGATCCATCGCTATATGTGGTCTGCGCCACACTCGAACCCTACCGTCAGGACGGCCGGTGTGGCCGAGTGGTTCTAGACGCTACAGTCTGGAACCGCGCGACCGCTACGGTCGCAGGTTCGAATCCTGCCTCGGGCATGGATGTGTGTGATGTCCTTAGGTTAGTTAGGTAGTAGTTCTAAGTTCTAGGAGAATTCTGACCTCAGATGTTAAGTCACTTAGTGCTCAGAGCCATTTGAACCTCCCGTCAGCTAGTAGCAAATGAAATCTGGACTCATCTGACTACGCCACGGTTTCCCAGTCCTCTCGGATCCAACCGATATGGTTGCTAGCCCAGGAGAAGCGCTATAGGCGATATCGTGCGGTGAGCAAAGGCACTTTCGGCGGACGTCTGCTGCCATTGCCCATTAACACCAAATTTCGCCGCACATTCCTAAAGATACGTTCGTCGTACGTCTCACATTGATTTCTGCGGTTATTTCACCAGTGCTGCTCGTCTGTTAGGACTGGGAACTCAACGCGAACGCCGCTCGTCTCGGTCATTAAGTGAATGCCATCGGCCACTGCGTTGTCCTTGGTGAGAGGTGATGCCTGAAATTTTGTATTCTCGACATGAATTGACACTATGGATCTCGGAATACTGAATGGAATGTCCCATGCGTCTCGCTCCAACCACCCTTCCACGTTCAAAGTTTGCATACCCCCGTCGCGCGGCCATAATGACGCCGAAACTTTCCCATGTGAATCAGTGAATGACAGCTCCGCCAATGCACTGCCCTCCCGTACCTTGTGTACGCGATGCTACTGCCATCTGTATGTGTGCATATCGCTGTCCCATGACTTGTCGTCTCAGTGAATAGATAATTTGCTAGCGCGACATGATTAAACTAAACGATAAGAAACAAATACGTAAGGTTAAGAAACATGCGTATTATATGTAAAGAGACTTGTTTCTGACTTGTATTTAACTGTCAAGTTCAGCTTTATTCTGATCACTGGAAAAATGGGCTAGTAAAAGTAAATATTATAATATTACGTAGAACAATTGCAACATAACTAACTAGGTATACAGCAATTCTGACTTAATCCAAATATTACGCTAATTGAAAGCCTTTCTTGCATACACGGATCTCGTTCAACAATATGAATAATCATATCACACGAGTACGACAAGCGTTTAACATAGCTAGTCCTCAGTCCTGAAAGGTATCACGATAGCAAACTCAAACCTTGATCATTTAAGAACAACGTATTATCAGCACAAACACGAATCTGCGCTAAACGCTTCCCAGAGTCAGTCATAGCTAGCCCGAAAAAGGTAGGCAAGGTAACTGTGCCAACAATACTGCATGTGCAGTCGTCTGTAGTAGATAGTGAGCAATCAGCCGCATATTTTCGAAATGCAACAAGAACACAACTAAACCAATCCATCATGTTAAGCCTCAACATCAAAGACTGCCAAATGCACACTTCAGTGCTTGGAAGCTTTCTTAAGCAATCCTGTATAAAGGACAAACAGCACTAACCACAGCCACGTCCGTGCGCTGTAGACACAGTCTTCCGGGAACCAACGAAACACTGTCCGACCCGCTGTTGCTGATTTTAGCGCTGCCATCTGCCACTCAGCTGCGCAGGCTTACGTTTCCAGAATATGTATTTATTTATTTGACCTGATCTCATTGGGGCCATCAGGTGCTCTGTTACGTCGGACCAGGGTTTCGCACATACAGTACCCTTTTCACGTCACACTTTCCTAAGAAATAACATTTTTAATATCACAAATAGTATTAAAATGATTTGAGTGTCTGAAGTGGAAATATGGGTAAACAATACTAACTATGAACTAATAAAATTAATGCAGGCAGTCCGAGTACTACTGCAGCTGCTGCCACTAATACTGAAAACAGTAACTATAGTAATAATGACCACAATGGTAGTAACAGATATAAAAAGAATTTGCAGGTGTACACTGCACATATTTTCTGATGAAGAAAGTTCTGTGGAAAGGAAGTTTAAAGAGACAGCATCAGCTAAGAAAATGGCAAAAGAGGAAGATCTTGTTGGGAAGAAGTATGCACGTAACGAGTGCGTGTAGTGACAATGGTAATCCTTATTGTTGTTTTGGTAGATATGTCATTAACCGCCTTCTGAAGCTGGAGATGTTATTCAATTCTCTAATATAACTGGGACATTATTTGAGATTCGGGTTCCCGCTACTGAGAAGGACTTCGAGAAAATGGGCGAACGATAGAGGGGGACACAAAGGATTTTAGTTTGGAGGAAATGGGTGTTTCTGCTATGTTGTTCAGACAAGAACGTTAACGTCGAGATGAGATATTGGGGACAGTGTACGTTAATAAGACAATAGAGAAACCACAGGGTACGAAATATTTGGCCTTGTCTGGACACAGCCAGGATAACTGTGCCTCTGATCGTGAAATATGATTAGTGAGTCGAACATCACAGATATAACGAAAACAATTATTAACAGCTTTCCTGAGAAATGCTTCGTAGGACAATATTGCTGTTATCATTAATTGGAAATGTTTGTACAAGTTACTTTTCACTTCAAAAAATGGTTCAAATGGCTCTGAGCACTATGCGACTTAACTTCTGAGGTCATCAGTTGCCTAGAACTTACAACTAATTAAACCTAACTATCCTAAGGACATCACACACATCCATGCCCAGGGCACGATTCGAACCTGAGACCGTAGCGATCGCTCGGCTCCAGACTGTAGCGCCTAGAACCGCACGATTTCAGTTCAAGAGGGAATAGTTTTTATATATTTTTGTAGGGCATGAAGAGATTCTAATGCCTTCTTGCACATTGCAGTTACGTGCTCAGTTCAAATGAAATTTTCATCTATTACTACTCCCAGGCTCTATGCTGTAGGAAAAAAGTTTATATTTGTCCCATTTAAGGTTAGAGGTTGTAGGAACTCCTGATATTTCGGGCTAATGAGTCTGGAAGTCCAACCAGTGCCACTTGGGTTTTGGATGGATTGAGCTTTAACCCTATATCCTGCATGCCATTTTGGCAATATACACTCCTGGAAATGGAAAAAAGAACACATTGACACCGGTGTGTCAGACCCACCATAATTGCTCCGGACACTGCGAGAGGGCTGTACAAGCAATGATCACACGCACGGCACAGCGGACACACCAGGAACCGCGGTGTTGGCCGTCGAATGGCGCTAGCTGCGCAGCATTTGTGCACCGCCGCCGTCAGTGTCAGCCAGTCTGCCGTGGCATACGGAGCTCCATCGCAGTCTTGAACACTGGTAGCATGCCGCGACAGCGTGGACGTGAACCGTATGTGCAGTTGACGGACTTTGAGCGAGGGCGTATAGTGGGCATACGGGAGGCCGGGTGGACGTACCGCCGAATTGCTCAACACGTGGGGCGTGAGGTCTCCATAGTACATCGATGCAGCGACGCACGGATGCACGCCAAGACCATAGGATCCTACGCAGTGCCGTAGGGGACCGCACGGCCACTTCCCAGCAAATTAGTGACACTGTTGCTCCTGGGGTATCGGCGAGGACCATTCGCAACCTTCTCTATGAAGCTGGGCTACGATCCCGCACACCGTTAGGCCGTCTTCCGCTCACGCCCCAACATCGTGCAGCCCGCCTCCAGTGGTGTCGCGACAGGCGTGAATGGAGGGACAAATGAAGACGTGTCGTCTTCAGCGATGAGAGTCGCTTCTGCCTTGGTGCCAATGATGGTCGTATGCGTGTTTGGCGTCGTGCAGGTGAGCGTCACAATCAGGACTGCATACGACCGAAGCACACAGGGCCAACACCCGGCATCATGGTGTGGGGAGCGATCTCCTACACTGGCCGTACACCTCTGGTGATCGTCGAGGGGACACTGAATAGTGCACGGTACATCCAAACCGTCATCGAACCCATCGTTCTACCATTCCTAGACCGGCAAGGGAACTTGCTGTTCCAACAGGACAATGCACGTCCGCATGTATCCCGTGCCACCCAACGTGCTCTAGAAGGTGTAAGTCAACTAGCCTGGTCAGCAAGATCTCCGGATCTGTCCCACATTGAGCATGTTTGGGACTGGATGAAGCATCGTCTCACGTGGTCTGCACGTCCAGCACGAACGCTGGTCCAACTGAGGCGCCAGGTGGAAATGGCATGGCAAGCCGTTCCACAGGACTACGTCCAGCATCTCTACGATCGTCTCCATGGGAGAATAGCAGCCTGGATTGCTGCGAAAGGTGGATATACACCGGACTAGTGCCGACATTGTGCATGCTCTGTTGCCTGTGTCTATGTGCCTGTGGTTCTATCAGTGTGATCATGTGATGTATCTGACCCCAGGAATGTGTCAATAAAGTTTCCCCTTCCTGGGACAATGAATTCACGGTGTTCTTATTTCAATTTCCAGGAGTGTACATTGGTCGGTATTGGGATTCTCGATAGCTGTCTTCGAGTTTGTTTGTTTTGCTTTTGTATAGAAATGGAAGTCATCAGCGTTTGTTTCGCTCTTATATAGAACTGGAGGTCATTAATGTACATGTGGTATTTGCAGTAAGACAAAACTGATGACACATAATTTACCTACAACGAAAAGAGTATAGGCCCTAGAACCCCGGAGGACGCCTGATACAAGCTGCCTCCATTATGACTTTGGTTGCTTCTGCTCTCTAACAGACTCTTCCAGACGCCGCGATTTTTTTGCCAGTAGGCAACCTCCACTCGTGTCCCAGGTGCACACTCCAAGATCACGCGGGTTTTTCCGGTTAGCAAAGCAACACCGGCTGAAGCATTTTCCTTGCATAGGGGGCCGCTCACTTGTAGGAGTGGGCAATAAATGGAGTACTTTTACATATCCCAGTGGCTTGTAATAGCAGCAACTTTACAGCATCTGGCTGCGACTTCTGTCACAACTAGAAGTTGCAAGTAGCAAATATACATAGCATTTAACGTTCTTCCGTATTCAATCTGTTTAATGGCGTTCAACCTTAGTTCCATGCACTTCGTGTCCGAAGCTATGTACGTATAACGTAACTATGTTCGTATAAATTACCCAAGAAACTTATTTCCTCTGAGAAAATTTTTACATTCAGTCTTTTACTTGGCATTTGCCCTGATATGGTTAGCTAGACTATATATTGGAAACCCCCGAATGTAAAGCAGTAGTGCATTCACAAAATGGAAGTATTCTCAATACTACAATAGACAGGTAAACATTTGTGTGTATCTTGAAGTCCTGCATTTAAACTCTTCCCGACGACAACTTTTAGCTTAAAGATCTGCATTTACTACTCTTTTCACTTGTGTATCATCAGTCTTAAAACACAGAACCAAGTTTTTATCAGTAAATACGTGGCAGAAAATTGTCTGGTATGAGATGACTTTAACAAGGGGAGAGTAGAATTTTCATAATTCACTCAGCGTATTTCACATTTATTTATCAAACCTTTTCTAATCGGATAACGGCTTCAACGGCACACGGTTGAAATACTCAGTTTTCACACTTTACAGGTGGAAACGTATGACTTATGTTGCACTGACACAGTTCATCTGGCCAGAAATAGCAGTCAGCTCATTTACTTGACATTGCCTGTTAGTTGCCACTTGTGCTCGCGAGTAATAACAGTGGAGCATCTACAGTGATAAATCGCTGAATTCAGAAATTGCATTTTAAAACTTGGTGGAGCGTAGAAGGGTACACGTTTTGAATTCGTGATTTTTTTATTTTAAACTGTGACAAATCGCAACTAAATCGCAGATACCTTAAAGTAGCATTCACAGATACCACTGATATCGAAAAGTCGCAATTTAGGCCATTCCTACCCAATAGTGTGATCAGCTTCCAACCGTGGCTTGTCTCCCGAGGCGCCGCTGCAAAACTAGGCGATTCCTCCGCTCGCCGACCCACTCAGGAATTAACCTCATCGCAACAGACACGCCGCCCTCCACGACAGCCCTGCACACGACGTGTTGACAGTCCGCTGCTGCTGACGATCTCGACGCAGGCTTTCAATTCCGGCTGGTCCGCTCCCACGTACGAGATTCCTTCCCGCTCTCGTGCTCGGCCTCTCAGCGACCCACTGTGGCTCTACGCTCGGCCACTTTGATGCCCTGTGCGGCCTCTGCCTTGCAGGGAAGAAACCATCTGTCTCAGTGCCAACTGCCGAGCCGTGCAAGCCTTTAACTTCACTGCGCAATCACAACACTATAAACAGTTTTCCCGCACACCAAAGGCAGTATGCCACAATGCCTGCAGTCATACTATCAACGGTACACTTCCGACTGCATGGATCATAACAGCTGCATATAGTGTCAGCAATTATAAAAAAGTAAGTGCTAGCACACTAGTCAATAACAGCCGTGCTAAAGGAGGCAAAGATCGGTGTCTACCACCAAAAAACAAAATTAAAGTAACTGCATCCATAATGAGCAAGTTAAGCTTAACTATCACTTCACAGTCCATTACTAGTGACATACGTCAAGCAGCAGGCTTAAATCGGAGGTACGCCGTGAAGAAACATGTGCCTAGGTAAGCTCTATCGACATTATGCAGAGCATATGTGGGTGCCACCATAAATCAGGAAATTGTCAAATGAGATTTGGAACAATGCTATTAATTAAACAACTAATTAAATCAATAAATAACTATAAGGTCGGCACGTATGCCGAAGACAGTCTGATGGAACAATCACAATGAAACTGAAACATCTCGTGGCAGACTTATCAACACGCTGGGAACTGTAACAATGTTATCACTATACGTACAGTCTTCAGCTGCGCTCTACCAAAACTACGGTTCGGTAACTTTGGTACACAACGTAACGGACGTAATAAATGGTAGGATTACCTGTAGTATTGGTAGGGAAAGAAACATAAACGAATGTGTAAGAGAGAAACTTGGACCCGATGTCTTCTTTTTGTTTGGTTGGTTGTTTGTTCTGCACTAGACACACACATAATTCAGTGTTAGTCAATTGTTTATTTTATATCCTTACAGAATATGAGTTACGCTTTATAAGTAATAAAATAAGCTGATCGCTTAACTTCTGTGATTTTATGTAGCCAAAACAATTACTTTTTATGCAAGTATAGTTTACATGCACAAACATGAAAAATTTATGTGTAATAATCGATGTTATTTTGTACACACTAGAACGTTCTTCATCATGATCAAAGGCAACAGTTTCCTGTTATTATTGATAAGTGTGAAAATTGTTTAGGAATAACAGAAACATATTTTATATAAGTTCGATGGAGTATTGAAGCGATGTTTGATATATTTTTGATTTGCAGGACCGCTTGGTGTTTTACCTTTTTTATTGAGAAATTTGCATTTTATAGAGCTATATGATAAATATCAATTGTTTCCTTAATTTTTACTACAACATCCCTCTGTTTCACATTACAAATCGACAATTTTCGAATAAAACCTAAATTAAACATTGAAAATTTTATTTTTGCTGTAAATATTGCTTACTTTTAAGTAACACACAGGAGGTAGAACAAAAATGTTCTGTAGGTTACCTGGCCCTTTATACACTCCTGGAAATGGAAAAAAGAACACATTGACACCGGTGTGTCAGACCCACCATAATTGCTCCGGACACTGCGAGAGGGCTGTACAAGCAATGATCCCACGCACGGCACAGCGGACACACCAGAAACCGCGGTGTTGGCCGTCGAATGGCGCTAGCTGCGCAGCATTTGTGCACCGCCGCCGTCAGTGTCAGCCAGTTTGCCATGGCATACGGAGCTCCATCGCAGTCTTGAACACTGGTAGCATGCCGCGACAGCGTGGACGTGAACCGTATGTGCAGTTGACGGACTTTGAGCGAGGGCGTATAGTGGGCATGCGGGAGGCCAGGTGGACGTACCGCCGAATTGCTCAACACGTGGGGCGTGAGGTCTCCACAGTACATCGATGTTGTCGCCAGTGGTCGGCGGAAGGTGCTCGTGCCCGTCGATCTGGGACCGGACCGCAGCGACGCACGGATGCACGCCAAGGCAGTAGGATCTTACGCAGTGCCGTAGGGGACCGCCACTTCCCAGCAAATTAGGGACACTGTTGCTCCTGGGGTATCGGCGAGGACCATTCGCAACCGTCTCCATGAAGCTGGGCTACGGTCCCGCACACCGTTAGGCCGTCTTCCGCTCACGCCCCAACATCGTGCAGCCCGCCTCCAGTGGTGTCGCGACAGGCGTGAATGGAGGGACGAATGGAGACGTGTCGTCTTCAGCGATGAGAGTCGCTTCTGCCTTGGTGCCAATGATGGTCGTATGCGTGTTTGGCGCCGTGCTGGTGAGCGCCACAATCAGGACTGCATACGATCGAGGCACACAGGGCCAACACCCGGCATCATGGTGTGGGGAGCGATCTCCTACACTGGCCGTACACCTCTGGTGATCATCGAGGGGACACTGAATAGTGCACGGTACATCCAAACCGTCATCGAACCCATCGATCTACCATTCCTAGATCGGCAAGGGAACTTGCTGTTCCAACAGGACAATGCACGTCCGCATGTATCCCGTGCCACCCAACGTGCTCTAGAAGGTGTGAGTCAACTACCCTGGCTAGCAAGATCTCCGGATCTGTCCCCCATTGAGCATGTTTGGGACTGGATGAAGCGTCGTCTCACGCGGTCTGCACGTCCAGCACGAACGCTGGTCCAACTGAGGCACCAGGTGGAAATGGCATGGCAAGCCGTTCCACAGGACTACGTCCAGCATCTCTACGATCTGCTCCATGGGAGAATAGCAGCCTGGATTGCTGCGAAAGGTGGATATACACCGTACAAATGCCGACATTTTGCATGCTCTGTTGCCTGTGTCTATGTGCTTGTGGTTCTGTCAGTGTGATCATGTGATGTATCTGACCCCAGGAATGTGACAATAAAGTTTCCCGTTCCTGGGACAATGAATTCACGGTGTTCTTATTTCAATTTCCAGGAGTGTACATTGTCATGGTCATCATGTGGAATATTGCTTCCTAGATAGCGGAATTGGTTTTGCTACTTATGCCTAACATTCTTCAGTTCTGATGTTGAGTAGATCATTCATCTCCCGTCTACTACACTAAAACACTTTCGTTTTAATTTTTTTACCCCTGGGGCTAATTCTATGCTAAGCAGATTGCCCGTGCTATTCAACAGCTCATCCTTGCTTTTAAGCACAGTACTGTATCATCTGTGATGATCAGGAGTACCTCTTTGCTTTACACTTCTATTTCTATTTTGAAATAATCATTCACTAGGCACTTTTAAACCATAATAATCGCTCTGAGAGAGACATTTATTCAGGGTAACATAGATTTTACAATATTTTTTGATGCTTCAATAAAATGTAATGCAAAATAATCTCTTGGTTCTACGAATCGTCCTATTTCTATGGTTCACACAGTTGAACGTATCGAGAAATTCGTTTTATAATCGTCTCAGAGAAACCATTCAGCGTACTTTTGTGTGAAACGAGGGAACCTTAGATTGTAGACGGATCTCGTTCAGTTTCAGAATTTATTTTTCAAGTTTCGTTTCTTCTTGTTAGATAGGTTTCTTTCTATCCTCAAACAACAACATAGCTTAACAGAGTTTCCGCAGCGTAAATACATTTTCAGTTGGTCGTTGATATTCATGAACAGGGACTCAGTAAAAATCACCGGAAGAATTCTGCGTTCTGTAGAAATTGTAAAATGAACAAGTTTTCTAGATTCTGAAACAGGTATAGCAGACCTCTGGATTCGCAAAGTATTTAAATATCAAAGCAAACCTAGAGCATGCATTTCCGTCTGAACGCTATAGAGACCTTCGAATGATCTCATTTATTCAAAATTACATCACCATATTTATGAGCAAACTATGGAAAATTTCCGGTTTCCGCATATCACAGGGACGAGCATTCTCTCTTGAGGACTTGCTTATATGTATATAGGCGAACATTTTGAAATCTGTCCTGTGTCATTTCGACGACTGTTCCAGTCCAGTCCAGCATTTCTTTTCACTTCTACTTAAAGTCCATTCACACAAAAAAACAGAGACTAGTAAGCGTACAGACTCATCCAGATTGACATGTTTGTTGACATTGTCAACGCTGGAGACGAGCGATATGTCGTAACTGTTAATATATTACGAAATAAAAATCCTCGAAGTGAAGATCGCAAATAAATTTTATTGTGATTACTAGTTTCAGTTCCACGCGATGCAGCATCAGATCATAAAAATAGTCTTCATTAGTGTAATTGTAACAAAGAATGAACACACAGTCATAAAATTTTGAGTGACAACTTTCTTACGGAATGTATAGTTGGCATAATTTGATATATTGTTTATATACCATCAGTTCGAACGAAGGTCATTAAATGAAGGTGTTATATCGTTATAATCTAGTAACCAGCACACATACAGTATTTGTGTAATGGCACAGCAAAGACCATCCAGAGTATAATGTTACAATGTGGAATATTCAGTTCTAGTTTCATATACCATTTTGTAATAACGTACTCATGATAATCTCTGTCATGAGACAACACAAATACTGATTAAATGTGTCAGATATTAGACTTTAACGGTGTAATTCCTTTGTTTAATGATCTTCATTCTCATTGATTGTTGATAAACATTATGTTAAACTATTTCACCTAACCCGTTTTTTTTTGTGATCTAAAGCAGGCTCATGTGTAGCTGAAAGTAGCATCACAATAAAATCTGATTGTGATCTTCACTACGAGGATTTTTAATCATTAAAACTTATGAACGGGTAGACACACCATGTTCACGTTGTGTCAAATGCTAAGCTATACGGTCTCTTGTCATTGTAAAAACATGAACCCTCTAAGTCAATGCTACAAAAAAAAAAAATAAAAAATAAGGCCCTTTATGTCACATATTTTGAAACTCGCAAACTCAGTCATGAAAATCTACAGAGTTCCTCCCGTTGAACTAGAATCATGAAATTTGTCAAGCAGCACGTTTGACACTACAAACATAGGAAAAGAATCTGGAAGTGCTAATTTGTAATTATATCACAGGAAAAAAAAATTGTAATTTATCAGACTGACTGTCTGTCTGTTCGTCCGTATGTTAAGACCCATTTTTATCAGGAACGGGCAGTAGACGTAACAAGCTGAAATTAATGTCAAATACTGTGGCCCACGACCCCCTGGCGGTATAATAAACATTAGCTTCTAGGTCAAACGAATCAAAATATACGGCCATTTATGTAACATAACTCGATTCTCCCAAATTCACCCATCAAAATCTACAGGACACTTCCCGACAGTCTGGCACCATGAAATTTGGCAAAATGCAAGGTTTCACTAACAAGAAAAGAAAAAAATTCGAAAATTGTAAATTTGTAATTATAACACACGAATAATTTTTTTGTCGTTTCTTGTCAGACTGACCGTCTGTCCGTCTGTCTTCTATGACCCTGTTTTCTCAGGAACGGGTATGCACATCAAGTTGAAATTTATAGCACATGCTAAGGTCTATGGTCAGAAGGAGACATAGTAAACTTTAGCTTCTAAGTCAGTGCATATTTCGATACTCGCCAACTCACACATGACAACCAATAGTACTTCCCATTGGTCTATAATCATGAAATTTAGCAAGAAGCAAGGTTTCACAGTAGAAGCAAAGGAAAACATCCGAAAATTGTTTGCTTATAATCAAATCACACGAAAAAAAGTTTCTGTAATTTCTTACCATACTGTATGTCTATCCGTCCGTCTGTTGAGAGTCCTATCTCTCATCAACGGGTAGACGTATCAAGTTGAAATTTTTGTCGGAGACTGAGGTCTATAGTTCTTTAGTGGTGTAAAAATGTTAAGTTTATGCTCCGTGCAGGGCACTTCCCCTCGACGTAGGATTATGAAATTTTGCAAGAAGAAAGGTTTCACAGTACAACCAATGGAAAAGAATCAAAACAATGTGAATTTGTCATTGTATCACACGAAAAAATATCTCTTTTTTGTCATTTGTTATTCAGCTTCAGACCTGAAATTAAAACGTTCTCAGAAGCCTTGGAATCCTGGGAACGTTATCTTGGCAGTATCAATGTCGATATCAGGTAAAGATCGCCGAGATCCCGGATGGATGAAATGTCTATATGTGTAATTAAGTGTGTAAGGAAACCTCAGTGCCCGAGTCCTTTTCGCACCTGTCCCTATTTTTTATTTGGCTTATGTATGATTTTTTCTTTCCACCGAAATGAAAAAGAGAGGTACATTTACTCATGGCAGACTTGGTTTCACTGCTATAAATCTTATACCTTCGGAATACTTTAATAATGGAAACAGTACCACGGTTACTGCCATAATGATTTTATATGGGTTGCCTAAACTGTCGAGAAGCAGTTTGGTTTTCTGAAGGGTTCTGATATCGAGAAGGCTATTTACACCTACAGTGAAAATGTACTTAATTCATTAAATAACAAATTACAAGCAGCAGGTATTCTCTGTGGTTTGTCAAAGGCATTCGATTGTGTGAACCACAACATTCTTTTAAATAAATTAGAATTCTACGGCGTCACGGGCAGCGCTGCATAATGGTTCAAGTCATACCTCGCTAACAGGAAACAAAGAGTTTCAGTGCAAGGGACTAGTGAATTAAGTCATCAAGACTCACTATATGCAATTCAGAACATGTAAGATGTTTCCACCCAGCATATGCATAAAGTATGAACAAGAGCAGATATAAGAGGTTGACAGTCTTAAATTCCTGGGATTACAACTTGATAATAAATTCAGTTGGGAGGAGCACACCACAGAACTGCAGAAACGCCTTAACACGTCTATATGTACAATTCATCTACATCTACATCTACGTCCATACTCCGCAAGCCACCTGACGTTGTGTGGCGGAGGGTACTTTGAGTACCTCTATCGGTTCCCCCTTCTGTTCCAGTTTCGTATTCTTCGTGGAAAGAAGGATTGTCGGTATGCCTCTGTGTGAGCTCTAATCTCTCTGATTTTATCCTCATGGTCTCTTCGGGAGATATATGTAGGAGGGAGCAGTATACTGCTTCACTCCTCGGTGTAGGTATGTTCTCGAAACTTTAACAAAATCCCGTACCGAGCTACTGAGCGTCTCTCCTGCAGAGTCTTCCACTGGAGTTTATCATCTCCGTAACGCTTTCGCAATTACTAAATGATCCTGTAACG
Organism: Schistocerca gregaria; assembly: GCF_023897955.1. Classification (NCBI taxonomy): domain Eukaryota; kingdom Metazoa; phylum Arthropoda; class Insecta; order Orthoptera; family Acrididae; genus Schistocerca; species Schistocerca gregaria. The sequence continues at coordinate 948,609,585 of NC_064920.1, forward strand.
AAGCGCGCTGCTCTCCGTTGGATCTTCTCTATCTCTTCTATCAACCATATCTGGTTCGGATCCCACACTGCTGAGCGGTATTCAAGCAGTGGGAGAACAAGCGTACTGTAACCTACTTCCTTTGTTTTCGGATTGCATTTCCTTAGGATTCTTCCAATGAATCTCAGTCTGGTATCTGCTTTACCGACGATCAATTTTATATGATCATTCCATTTTAAATCACTCCTAATGCGTACTCCCAGATAATTGATGGAATTAACTGCTTCCAGTTGCTGACCTGCTATATTGTAGCTAAATGATAAGGTATCTTTCTTTCTATGTATTCGCAGCACATTACACTTGTCTACATTGAGATTCAATTGTCATTCCCTGCACAATGAGTCAATTCGCTGCAGATCCTCCTGCATTTCAGTACAATTTTTCATTGTTACGACCTCTCGATATACCACAGCATCATCCGCAAAAAGATTCAGTGAACTTCCGATGTCATCAACAAGGTCATATATGTATATTGTGAACAGCAACGGTCCTACGACACTCCCCTGTGGCACACCTGAAATCACTGTTACTTCGGAAGACTTCTCTCCATTGAGAATGACATGCTGCGTTCTGTTATTTAGGAACTCTTCAATCCAATCACACAATTGGTCTGATAGTCCATATGCTCTTGCTTTGTTCATTGAACAACTGTGGGGAACTGTATCGAACGCCTTGCGGAAGTCAAGAAACACGGTATCTACCTGTGAACCCGTGTCTATAGCCCTCTGAGTCTCGTGGATGAATAGCGCGAGCTGGGTTTCACACGATCGTCTTTTCCGGAACCCAATTCGAGTGTTAACTGACATAGACGACATAAAAATGAAAAAGCTTCCGTACTTTGCCAACTTTCGTTCCATAATGTAATTTGGGATAACTTTTCAAGACAAACAAATAGTTTTCAGAGTCCAAAAGCGTGTAATACGTATTATTTCTGGAGTTAATTCACGGACATCCTATAGAAACCTCTCCAAAGAACTGGGTATACTGACTACTACCTCTCAGTATACCTACTCTTTAATGAAATTTGTCCTAAATAACATATCTCATTTTCCAACAAACAGCTCAGTTCATACATACAATACCAGGAACAAAAATGATGTGCACAAGGACTTAAAAGCACTTACTTTACTTGAAAATGGCGTCCATTACTCAGGAACTCTCATCTTCAATAATTTCCAGCAAACACAAAAAAATTAGTTACAAATAAATACCACTTTAAAAGCAGCCTTAAAGGCTTATTAGTGGCCAACTCCTTCTACTCCACTGACGAATTTTTTAATAGAAACAAATGATGTATTGTATATATTCATACAATTAGTATTGTTATTTCAGCTTAAACAAAATCGACATGTTCACGAGGATCTCCTCAGTACGGATCTATGAAACGAAAAACTAATCTAAAAGCCTGTTGTAGGCAATCCTTGCTCTCCGCATCACGGCGGAAACCGTGTCGTCGTTGCCGTCCTTCACCTCACATCAACACGGCGGCCGACAAGCCGGTATTCTTGCTGGACCACCCAAGACCCACGCCTCTCAGACTCGACTGACATCCGCACGGCATGCCGTGCCGCGCCATACTTCCGTCTGCAGTTGCCTTCAGAGTACAAACGGAGCATGACCAGTTATTAGCGTGGCTTGTCTTCTACAGACGTTTGAAAAAAAGAAGAAGGTTGCACTGGGTGCATCCTCCCAATATGATAAGAAACGAAGTGCGTGCATTCTTCATTCTTTTTGAAGAATCAAGGGGAGATGAGGAAAAGGTTTTCCAATTATTGTCGGCTGATTATAAACGCAAGCTTCCGCAGCCATTGTCACAATCAATAAAAATTTACTGGGTTTGTGACCGCATTGTCAATATGCGCTGTTGCAAGTGATCTTCTTCAGGGTGTTTTGTTTACTGTGAACAGAGTAGTAAACAAAACACCCTGTATAAGGTCACTTGCAACAGTGACCGAAACGTAGGTAGTTTTGCATATTGACAATGCGGCCACAAACCCAGAAAAATTTTACTATTTTCGGATGAGTTTACGAACATTTGATGAACTACATGAAGAGTTCCATTCAGCGGCGCAACACATCCTTCCGAGAATGTATCCAGCCTACACAAATGTTGGCAATTACAATCCGGTGAGAGGAAAAAAAGATAGTTAATTTTTAAAATTTATTATTCTAAAGTATGTACTTTTTTGTAATCATCTTAAAAAATTAAAATATAGGTTAAAATCGGACAAAGTGCAGCGTCAAGCGACCATAGGTCACGAAATCAGTCTATTCGCTTCGCCTACAACATATGAAAAAGCACCACAAATCACAACCATAAGTTACACACAAAAAGAGTGATAAATACTCATTTCCGTTTGTCAATTCATAACAAACAGAAAAATAGAAACTACGTTTTGCTGTTTGCAGATGAGAAGTTGTAGATTGTGTAGCAGAATATCTACCAAAACAAAAGCCCAGTAGCATCCTGTAAGGTATGTAAACTAATACATACATCCACTCTGTTTGCCAATTAAGCTATAAACAGAACTTTGACAAAATGTTATAAAGAGCACACAGTGCATCAGGTCGTTAATACATATCTCATCTGTGAACTATGAATAAACGATGCATAATACGTTACAACAATTATTCATTCACGATTGTAAATATTATGTACCAAAAGTTTCGCTAAATGTCAATATGAAACAATTTTTCAGTTAGAAAATAAAAAGTAATCCACTAAAGATAGCACAAAAAGTGCTGAAACATGTATGGGTGAAGAAAACAGAAAGAAAGGTATGTTTCATAAGGCGGAATTCCTCGTCCTATTTTCGGAGCAAGAACGGACATAACAACAACTTCAACACCACATAATGATAATAGATTAAAAGTTGAACGACGCAATATATGAATTTTTAGAGATTTTGGAAGGCGCGAAAGATATGGAACATCTCTCCACTGCAAATTTCTCCACTGCTTGATCGTAACACTGTGTGTCGGTAGTGGGTGACTGATTATTTACTTCTGTATTTGTAAGTTGTTGTTTGTGATAAAGAGATAAACATGAGGCGTATGCACGTGATGTACCAGAGTAAGCGGCAGTATTAATTTTATCCCAATACATATTACGTTTCTTAATTTCAGAAACAATTTGCATAACCCTTAAGTGAAACTCCACGTACTCATCATCGTCAAATGTTTCCAGAGTGGGAACTATCCCGCTGAAAAAAGACATATGCCTATTGGTTTCTCTGTGCAGTCCATTAATCAGCTCTGGCTCTACAGTATCAAACTTTCTTTTCTTATTCTCTGTGAACGTCTCATTACAACCATTTTCTGGATCCTGAGCATCGTCAGTGACCGAAAAAGTGGTCTTTTCGTAGCCTCAACATTTCCAATGAAGGAGAAATTGTCGGCAATCGGGCGTGCTTCTGTGAGTTTCTTCAAATATAGAAGTTGTTGGCTGTATACGTACATTCGGGATGGCTGCCTCTCACTCCCATATTTTATGAATGACTTATACATCCTCTCACTTATTTAGAATGAATCGCGAATATGCGCCCACTTCTTCATAACAAATTTGCCTGAAAAGAATACTATCCGAAGTTGTAGATCACAGTGCTATCCTTACAAAAAGAAGTTTTATGATTTTGAACTTGTCTGAAGTAAGAGCGCCATGAAAGGCGGAAAAATTAAAGAGTCTTGCGTCTAGATATTAACATTTTTAGGAAACCAATTTTGCTCACAACATTAAAAAGTATCGGAAAGCAGTAGAAGAATGACATTTTGCATTGTAAAACCGTATGTTGATAAGTTATTACATACAAAGTTTCAGGTTTATTGCGCAATTTCTTCCCGAGATATGAAAAACCAAACTTAACACTTTTTTTAAGCGGCTATTTTTTGGCCACTGTTAGCTTCAAATCATCTATATGAAACCTGGTAAAGCATTTTTTCCTTATTTTTATTTCGCGTAAGAAAGCACAAAAAGTTGTATAATATGTCGTAGATTTGTTTCCTTCAGAAATATATTGCCAGAGATACGTCTCAACGTTATCAGAAAGTGATGGGGGGAGGGGGGCGCACTGTTGGAAGGTGGACTATAGGGTCAAACAGGTGACTACGTTTCTACAAGTATTTAATCGGTGAAAGTAAAACATTGCCATTGTTCATTGAGCATATGTGTGAATATTCACACAAACATTCATTCCAATCCGTCAGGGTCATGCGGGAATTCTTTCCGATTTTAGATCACTGGGCACGGATTTGACTTAATGTACGATCGTTCGTTTTATTCCTTCGATTACTGTTTACGTTATGGTACATGTAATACCCAATTTACTTTTCCACAAAGCTGCACAAAAATACTACTATTACTGAAACTTATTTGTTCAGATATCTGCCCAGTGTCTGAACGTTCATAGATTTACACTATAGCTACAGACTTAGTATTTCCAACATTAGTAAAATAGTCAGAAGTATGTGTCAAGCAATTTGGTCTCTACGTTGTGAATGTATGCCTCTACCAACCAAAGACTACTTCGAAAGCATTGCTGCAAAATTTGAGGAAAAAGCAAATTTTCCTCACTGCATTGGAGCTGTACTTGGAAAGCACATTCGTTCCATCCATCCAGCTAACTCAATTTACTACAATCAGCAAGGGGAATCATCAACAGTGCTAATGGTTTTGGCAAACTCAGATTATAATTTTGTCTACGTATATTTCGGCAGTTTTGGTAAAAAGGGTGATTCTACTATATTTAAAGGATGTTCTTTGTACAAATCACTGATGGAAAAAAACTGGTAATTCCTGAAGACAGGTGCGTTCCTACTACAGTAAGTCCAAAGGTACCTCATGTTTTTTGTTGGAGAAGCGTTTGGGCTGCATCAACATCTCCTACGACTGTTCTCTGCTCACCAAGTAAGACTTGCTAGAAGAGTGTTCCATTTTCGCCAGTCCAGAGGTACGTAGGGTGTTCATTTGGATACGACTAATAAATGGAGAAATTCCCACAGAGTTATAAACTTAAAACACGAGTTTGCTCTTGACATTGTTAAGGGATGTGTTAATTTACACAATTTTGTTTTTAAAAACGGAGGCTACAACATCGAGGATACTACGTGTCCGTAACTGGACTTCAAAGTATAACAAGAAGTGAACGTGTACTTGGGGGAATTTCTGACAATAATGTACGAAAAATGATGGCGGACTATTTTATGACCCCTGATTGGTTTGTGCAATGACAGTTAGGTGAAATTTAATATGCCACTGAATGTTAAAAAAGTTGTGGAATTAACGTAAAAAAATAAACATAGTGTTTGCCATAGTTGTCTCTATGCTTGTCACACATCCATACAAAACCTTTGTTCATTTCTTTTCAGACTTTGATGCACGCATTCCTGGTTTGTATTCCGTCCTTACAACTACTTAAAGACTTGTCTCATAAAACTGGTCGATCTCGGACTAATGTTATAAGAACGTTGACATCAATTTCCGCCATGGCGCAACAGTAACCTTCAGAACAGACTGAACCACCAAAACCAAGCAGAACACAAGAGAATGGCAGATGACAGTTCCCAGGTAGATGTGAAGCCCTCTGTTGTCTTGCATGCCCCACTACATGTGCTGGGCGTTCCCTCCCCCCAGGACAGCCGACACCGGAACGACACAGTGAGGGCGGCTGTCATCCCACGGCATCGGCCCGGCTGTCAGTTGTCGTTCAGTCGACCATGTCATCCCTCGGACGGGTGTGTAACGTCCCGTATGCTCCTCACCCTCTCACCAGGGTAGCCGGTGTCGGCCGCCGGATGCCAGGTAGATGTGAAATAAGTCAGTCTCATTGTCTACTGTGGTGGCATTAATTCTGGACATCTTGTTGAAATGTTCATTCATACCAACATCACAAGATGTAAGTAATTTTTGGTACACTAAACTAATACATTATTCTTTTATTTTTTGTTTATAATATGTCCTACTGAACATTTACCATTTTTAGAGATGTGATGTTATATTGTTTTATTAAAAATGAATGAATAGACTTAACTGACAAAAAGTAAAAAACTTCACTGTTTTTCTTACTTGCGCAGCTGTTTGGAATTTGTTCTGTTCCGACAAATAAATTACTGGAAGCGTGTTTATTGTTGCTTTACGCAGTGAGAAAAAGCTTTCTGATCATTGTTACAACCTCCAGTAGTAGCTATACAGTGTTGTTTTTGAAGTGTAAGGTTTCTTTAGTGTGAACTGAGTTGAGATGAGCTAAGTTGAGACAGATGACGGACGAATTGAAAGCTATGTCTCCATCCTGAAACGTGCTAATTGGTCACCAAGCAAATGGAGTAAACCAGTAACACTCCGTGATGAAGGTCACAAGTATGCAGAAATAGCAAAATGATTGAGTGGATGCGCTACAAAGTCGGATGTGAGGGAAGTTTGCAACTGGTATGAAGGAACTGGGTCAATCAAGACTGCTCAAGAATCGGCAGAAAACCAATATTGATCAATCAAGACTGTCGTAAAATCTGCCTTCTCTATCTGCAATATCGTCAGCATACTGTAAAAGACATAAACACCATCTTGAAGACTTTCAGAGGTTAAAGGTTCTCATCGAACCGTGAGACAGAAACTTCCAGAGAATGGTTTGCGAGCGAGGACTCCAAGGAAGAATCCTTATCTGAACAAAACGCAGTGACAGAAATGTGCGCATTGTGTCGTGTCGGCTGCTGTTGGAGTCACCGCCGACACAAACAGAGAAGGAGAGAAGTTGCGATGGCCAGTAGCAGGAATCCAAACGCATCTGTACAAATCACTTTCTAAGTCACAGAAACTTCATTTCTAAAAAGAAAATAAACATAATTTTAGTTGATTTCTATGCTTCCTGTGCCTCCCACATACAATTACTTTACTCTTACTACTCGCAGAACGCATGCTAAGTAACGACTTCCTATAACACGGTACTGATGCTCTCGAAGTCTGCGAACGAATTGGGCACGACCAGTGAAGTCTGTCTTCCTCGAGATGTAGCGCTGCCCGCTCTTTCCACTGGCGCACGGGTTGCGGCCTTCTTGATGCTGTTTCGCGGCGCTACATTGACCGGTGTGCAGTCGATACTTTAGCATTAGCAGACAGGGAATGGACGCAGGCAGACTGGGTACTGGAATGACTGGAGTCACAAGACTAAGCTCAGCATCTTTGCAAGTGACGGAGTCAAGTTCGTTCGTCGTTAACCAGCCGAAGACTTATTGCCTCAGTGCACCACTGTCATTATGAAGAATCCCATCAGTGTCATATTCATGGCACTGAATGTCTGGCATTATTACAGGGCAACACCACCGCAAAAAAGTACCAAGACGAAGTCTTAGTTTTGAAGTTGGCGCCCTCTATCCATGATTTGTTTGAAGGTAACAGCAATCAGTGCATCTTTCAGCAAGACAGTGCGTCATGTCATACTGCGAAAATCAATGAGAAATGGTTCAATGAACATCAAGTTAGTGTGCTGCCTTGGCCTGGAAACGGTCCCTGCCTCAACCGAACTGATAAGTTGTGGTCAAAGCATGAAATGATAGTTTCAGGACGGTACCTCAGTATCGAGAGGGAGCTCCTAGAGGCCATCGTCAATTCGCGGTTCAGAGTGATAAAACGTGAAGATCTTTGACATTTTGTGGACTCAATGATACGCAGAATCGAGGTACTGATTAAATCAAAAGGACATCCAACAAAATAATAAGAAATATACCAACAACTTTTGTGCCAAGCATTGGTTGTTATTGTTGTTTTGGTCTTCAGTCCTGAGACTGGTTTGATGCAGCTCTCCATGCTACTCTATCCTGTGCAAGCTTCTTCATCTCCCAGTACCTACTGCAACCTACATCCTTCTGAATCTGCTCAGTGTATTCATCTCTTGGTCTCCCTCTTCGATTTTTACCCTCCACGCTGCCCTCCAATGCTAAATTGGTGATCCCTCGATGTCTCAGAACATGTCCTACCAACCGACCCCTTCTTCTAGTCAAGTTGTGCCACAAGCTCCTCTTCTCCCCAATTGTATTCAATACCCCTCCATTAGTTATGTGATCTACCCATCTAATCTTCAGCATTCTTCTGTAGCATTACATTTCAAAAGCTTCTATTCTCTTCTTGTCTAAAATATTTACCGTTCACGTTTCACTTCCATATATGGCTACACGCCATACAAATACTTTCAGAAACGACTCCTGACATCTAAATCTATACTCGATGTTAAAAAATTTTTCTATTTCAGAAACGCTTTCCTTGCCATTGCCAGTCTACATTTTATATCCTCTCTACTTCGACCATCATCAGTTATTTTGCTCCCCAAATAGCAAGTCACCTTTACTACTTTAAGTGTCTCATTTCCTAATCTAATTCCCTCAGCATCACCACACTTAAATCGACTACATTCCATTATCCTCGTTTTGCTTTTGTTGATGTTCATCTTATACCCTCCTTTCGAGACACTGTCCATTCCGTTCAACTGCTCTTCCAAGTCCTTTGCTGTCTCTGACAGAATTAGAATGTCATCGGTGAACCTCAAAGTTTTTATTTCTTCTCCATAGATTTTAATACATACTCCGAAATTTTCTTTCGTTTCCTTTACTGCTTGCTCATTATACAGATTGAATAACATCAGGAAGTGGCTACAACCCTGTCTCACTCCCTTTCTAACCACTGCTTCCCTTTCGTGTCCCTCGACTCTTATAACTGCCATCTGGTTTCTGTACAAATTGCAAATAGCCTTTCGCTCCCTGTATTTTGCCCCTGCCACCTTCAGAATTTGAAAGAGAGTATTCCAGTCAACATTGTCAAAAGCTTTCCCTAAGTCTACAAATGCTAGAAACGTAGGTTTGCCTTTCCTTAATCTAGCTTCTAAGATAAGTCATAGGGTCAACATTGCCTTCCGTGTTCCAACATTTCTGCGGAATCCAAACTGATCTTCCCCGAGGTCGGCTTCTATCAGTTTTTCCATTCGACTGTAAAGAATTCGTTTTGGTATTTTGCAGCTGTGACTTATTAAATTGATAGTTCGATAATTTTCACATCTGTCAACACGTGCTTTCTTTGGGATTGGAATCATTATATTCTTCTTGATGTCTGAGGGTATTTCACCTGTTTCATACATCTTGCTCAGCAGATGGTAGAGTTTTGTCAGGACTGGCTCTCCCAAGGCCGTCAGTAGTTCCAATGGAATGTTGTCTACTCCGGGGGCCTTGTTTCGACTCAGGTCTTTCAGTGCTCTGTCAAACTCTTCACGCAGTATTGTATCTCCCATGTTTATATTTGAACTTTAATTTTCAAACTGTGGACATTAAGATACATTTTGTGAAGATTTATAGTGAATTATATTGTATATTTCGACAAAAATAAACTCCTGAATACAATATTCAGTGAATCTTTACAAAGTGTCTAGAATTAACACCACTACTGTACGTATGTCAGAAGGCGTGAGGTTTAGAACAGTTAAAAAAATCTGCCGTCACTAACCATACCTCTAGTTTTCATTCCCGTAAAAAACATCCATGTAGCATTTAAAAAAAACGTAACTTTGTGTTGAAAGCGATGACTGTTAAAATTCATCGGTTGTGCATTTCTGTCCATTGTATGAGCCTCTGACATACCAGGTGTAGCGGTATGAAATGAGCAGTTTTTTTGGTGAAAATGAAACACTAATTTTGAATTGAAAAGTAAAAACATTTTATACAAAGCACTGATCATTGCTTTATATACATTTTGCACCTTTCTGGCAGTTTGTGGACACGAAGCCAATAGAAATGTTCGTCTTTTCAAGCAAACCATTCAGACACCCAATTTTCGTCTTCTTAGTAGGAATCGAACTGTTCCTCAGCCAATATGTGTTCCATTGATGAAAACAAATGGTAATCGGAAGCAGTCAAGTCTGGTGAATACGGCGGGTGGGGTAGTAGCTCACAGCAAAGTGTTTTGACTGTATCGTGAACCAGTTTTGCTTTGTGTGCAGGTGCATTGTCATGTAAAAAAATTACTTTGCCATGTCTTCTGGCCCATTCTGGTCTTTTTTCGATCAATGCATAGTTCAAATTAATTATTTGTTGTCTGTAGCGATTAGTATACAGAGTTTCACCGGGTTTTAGAAGCTCATGATACACCGTACCTTTCTGATCATACCAAACACAGAACATTGTCTTATTGCCGAATCGATCTGATTTTGCATTCGATATTGATGGTTGTCCTTGATTAACCCATGATTTTTCCCGTTTAGGATTCTCAAAATAAATCCATTTTTCATCGCCAGTAACAATTCGATGCAAAATTGATTTTCTTTCATGTCTTTGAAGCAAAATTTGACAAATGGTTTTTCGGTTTTCCGTCTTTCTTTCATTCAATTCATGTGGTACCCATTTTCCACACTTTTGGATCTTTCCCATAGCTTCCAAACGGTCAGAAATTGTTTGTTGTGCAACATTTAGCATTTCTGCTATTTGCTTCTGACTCAAAGTATCATCTTCATCCAATATAGCTTGCAATTCGGAGTCTTCTAACTTTTTTGGTGGTCTTCCACGTTCTTCATTTCTTACATAAAATCATTATTTCTGAACCGTTGAAACCATCTTTTGCATGTTGCTTCTTATAGAACATGATCACCATATGCCTTAACAAGCATTCGATGCGACTCTGCAGCACTTTTTTTCAAATGAAAACAAAAATTTAATGCTTTTCGCAAATCATCACTTTCTGGTACAAAATTCGACATTGTTAACAGAATGAAAACATATGATGTTGTTTGATCCATGACTTGATGTATACTAAATATCTTTGACAGATGTCATACCAACCAACATTAAAAAAATTAAGGCTCGTTCATAACAAATGTTCCCTATCGACACATTTGTATGTTAACGATCATTTCATAGCGGTACACCTGGTAGATACACCCCTGGCCAATAGCATTTTTCACATTTTTCACATTTTATTTCGTTTCGGAAATATATGAGGTGGCGCAGTTCGGTGGGACATACCGTATATTAAAAAAATAAAAAAAATAACAAATAAAAAAAAACATTCAAACTGAAATTGTATTCCGCTGGTACTTCCAGTCTACTTAACAACGCTTCAGAAACTCTCCAGCATGCCTTGTTGGGAAGATGCCTGTGTTGGAAATGTCTCTTATCTACTGTCTAGGAATTGTTTCCAGAATGAATATTTAAGTCTACAGACGATTTTTATTCTGTGTTAACAAATTAAAACAACGTGTCTGGCCTGTTATACAGAGAACGATACAGAAAACACAACGTTTCTAGGTATCGTATGTCAAACTGTTTAATCTTCTAGTTACGGACGCTTTCATGATAACACCCAGACTCGTTCGCTGATCCTTGCTAAGTCCCTACGACTAGTGTACCGTGTGCCAAGCACACACGAAACACGCAGTGAGAAACACTGCAGCCAATATCTCTACCAATTTGATTATTGTATACGTACTAGGCGGCCTTATACTCTCTTCCCAAATATGTCAAGTGTGTGCATTCTTTAGCGGTACCGCTTAGTCCACACAGTATCACCATAATACTTTTTTTTCTCGTGGATCTCCAAACCCCACAACCATTTTCCCAATAGTCAACAGCTTTCGAGAAATTAAGAACACGGCTGCAGTTGAATTGTAACCTGGAAATACATTAGATTACCAACAATATTGCTAATGGACGCCATCACGTGCTACATACACAAAGGATTATTACAAGTACAAACGATAGCCGTAATTTGATTTTCGCTTTTAACGGTTAATTATGTGAAGTAACTCAATTTTCAAGTCGAATGTAGCTATGTTGGTTTGAAGCAGAATGTGGAGATGTCAACGAAATTCTTGAAAACGTTCATCATGTTACTGAATTCACAGTATTACAGAATCCACAGATTGCAGTTGGGCCGAACAAAAAGGAAGCCTCATTTTTTATGCGGGTTACGTAACCTGAGAACATTGCAGGTGCTGGACACAAAGCTCGACTTTTTCTCCTCAACGTGCTGTTCCAGAGCAACCATTAAAATGGAAATTAAAATGCAAAGTTTTCGCAAGCCTCAATTCGCTCGCGAATAGCGGAGTTGTCACTGAGTGGCCACACGCGTAACGCAGAATTACTCGCTCGTTCTGTCTCTCTCCCTCTCTCTCTCTGCTGCAGAAAGTTTGTGTTTCACGGAACTCCTCTCGCCAGCAGACGAGTTTCTCGACATGAAAATAACAAGTGTTCGGCACGTGCTCTTCAACTAAGTACTCTGTTATCTCGCATCTAAAGCTGAACATTTATATTAAATAGCAGTTAAAATGAAAATATAATGACGCTAAAATAATTTCGTAAGTGTACGGCTTTTATTGTTGAAGTAAAACGCCTCACTCAGTTTAGCTTTTAGTCGTTATTGTGATTATTCTCATTGAGTACATAGCGGTACAAACTCACCGCTAAACTTTAAGATGTTATGTAGAAATCGGTGAAGTACATTCAACAACGCAATCTTAGCAGTCCGGATCATGCGTACTCAGCGAGGGTCTATACATTACCTGACAGACAGCGCTTTGGCCTTTCCCAACATCGTCTCTTACAATTCTGATTTTAAATGTTGGATAGTCGGATGTAAAATATCACCTTACTGTTTTTATTTAGTTATAGTTGCTCTATTTGTTTTTAGTACTTGCGAAAATTCTATATCTGAGCAACTTGAATCCCTACTACCCAATTGTAAAAGTGTTATGATTTTTTTAAATTCTCTTCGTGAAGCCACATAATCACTGTTCTGTAGTGTTTTAAAATTAAAATGTTTTGAAGCTAGTAAATTCTCCAGTCAGGCTTTTCAGTCTGTCAAGAAATGGCAAGACCTGTGATAAAATCGAAAATATGAAATTCGATTTTTGCTTGTATTGTACGTTATAACAAAGTTTTTTCACTGTTTGCCATCTTCTTCTCAATTCTAGAGCTGTAGCAAATACCACGGCACTAAAAAGTACTTGCGATAATAGTGTTCGTAGCGTAAGGATCGTTGTCGGCGCTGTACCTGACAGAAACGTTACATGTCCTAGATTTGTATTTTCCTCTTCTTTGTTTCGGGTTTATTATTAGTTCAACACCACTATTTCGTGAAAACTGTGGAATAACCCAAATCTGACAATTTTTGACATTAATTCATATCTCCAAACGTTTCTTGTATCCAGTGGGATCAGTAATACTAGGGATAGTCTTGAAGTTTTAATTGTCACCTAGAAAAAAAAAACACATCTACATCTACACGGGTACTCTGCAAATCACACTTGTGTGCCTGGCAGAGTTTTCATCGAACCACCTTCACTCTAATTCCCTGTTATTCCACTCTCGACCAGCACGTGGAGAAAACGGAAACCTATGTCTTGCCGTGGAGCACTGATCTTCCTTGTTTTATTATGATCACTGTTTTTCCTACGTAGGTCGGCGTCAACATTTCGCGCTCGGAGGAGAAAGTTGATGATTGAAAGTGTGGTGAGAAGATACCGCCCTAAGGAAAAAACGCCGCTGTTTTAATGATTTCCACCTCACATACTGTGACATGCCCGTGACACTTTCTCCCCAATTTTTCGACAGTACAAAACATTGTGCCCTTCTTTAACTTTATCAATGTACTCTGTTTATACTACCTGGTAAGGATCCCACACCGCTCAGTAGTACTCCAAAAGAGGACGAACAAGAGTCTCTTCAGTAGATCTGTTGCAACTTCCAAGTGTCCTGCCAATAAAATGCAGCCGTTTGTTTGCCTTCCCCACAACTTTTTCTACGTGTTCTTTCCTATTTAAGTCCTTCCTAATCGTAATTCATGGCTATTTAGTCGAATTCATGGCCTTTAGAATTGACTGATTGATAGTGTAACCAAAGTTCAACGGATTCCTTTTAGCACTCATGTGGATGACCTCAAACTTTTTTATTATTTAGCGTCAACTGCCAATTTTCACAACACACAGGTCTCATATCTACATCGTTTTCAATTGGTTTTGATCTTCTGGTGACTTTACTAGACGATAACCGACAGCATCATCAGCAAACGACCTAAGATGTTTGCTCAGCTTGTCCCTTGTAGATAGCACTCAACGCTTCGGTGCGTAAAATGCTAGTTTTGTTCCCACAAGAACGATGTTTTCCAAATCCGTATTGACTGTGTGTCAAAAGGCCGTTCTCATCTAGGTAATTCACAATGCTTAAAAACAACGTATGTTCCAGAATTCTGCTGCATATCAACGTCAATGATATGGGCCTGTAATTTAGTGGATTATTCCTATTGCATTTCCTGAGTATTGATGTGACCTGTGCAACTTTCCGTCTTTGCGTACGATCTTTCACCGAGTGAACGGTGGCATATGATTGTTAAGGCTGGAGCTGGTGCATCAGCATACTATGAAAGGAATCTAACTGGCACACAATCTGGACTGGAAGTCTTGCTTTTATTGATTTACGTTGATTCGCTACTCCGAGAGTATCTACTTCCAAGTCACACATGTTGGCCGCTGTTCTTGGTTCGAATAATGGAATGTTTACATCGTGTTCTTCGGTGAAGAAATTTCGGAAGACTGTATTTAGTAACTCTGCTTTAGCAGAACTGTCATCGATAATATTTATATTGCTACTGCACAGAGAAAGCATTGATTGTGTACTGCAGCTATCAGATTTTACACACAACCAGAGTCTCTTTGAATTTTCTGCCAGCTTTCGGAACAAAGTCTGGTTGGAAAACTGTTATATGCACCTGCCATTGAAGTCCATGCTAAATTTCGAGCTTGTATAACTCTTGGGGATTTTTCGTTTCAACTGCTGTCGATACTGTTTCTTTGAATTCAAGGCACATTTGCTCCAAACTTATATTGTAAATTTGGAAGGAGTGGACGTTAATTGCTTTATTAATTTTTGTTTGTTTCCAGGTACACGTCTCTAATCCTGGTTGACACTGAAATCTCGATGTAGCACACCCTTAGAGGAGCCAAAACAAAATATTACAGCCAATTAATAAGGTGGATTATTTAGCGGTAATTAGTTTTATATTTCTTCTCTAACGATCTCAATGTCGACGTGCCATTAAACTCTGTTCTTCTTTACTTTGGTTTCAGCCTTTTAAGAAAAAAACGCTGATTTGGTGGAAAGGTACGGCAGCAAAGCATAATATAACGCAGTTAGTAAGTGTCAGCGATGATTCCATTGTGGTCGCGCAATTCTGCATGACGAAGAACGAAGTGTTTGAACATCTCTCTGTGAAGAACTGGGAATGGCAAGAAGAGGAGGCCCTAGTGCTGAAGAGCGGCGTACCAAAATAGATAACAGTAGAAAAAGTGAAAACCAGCCGTGTATCAGTTTTTAACATCTACATCTTTATATACGTGATTACTGTGCATTTCACATTTAAATTCCTGGTAGCGGAGGAAAAACCAAATCTTTCCGAGCGAGCTCTGATTTCTCTTATTTTATAACAGTGATCATCTCTCCCTATATAGGTAGGTATCAGCAAAATATTTTCGCATTCACAAGAGAAATATTGTGTTGAAATTTCGCGTAAAGATCTCATCGCAACAAAAAAAGCCGTTGTTTTAAAGACTGGCAACCAAACTGGCGTATCATATCCCTGAAACTATCTCCATACTTAGCGACAGTACAAAACGAGCTGCCCTCCATCAATCCTATCTGGTAAGTATCGAACCCCACCACGCAGTAATACTCCAGAAGACAATGGACAAGCGTAGTGTAGACCATCTCTGTAGTAGATCTATCTTCTAAAGTGCTATGCAATAAAACACAGTCTTTGATTCGCTTTCTTCACTAAATTTTCTATACAGACGAAATATAGTTCGGAGACTGTGAATACGATTAGATGTCAGCTGTACAGTTTATTAGTGACACTTGAGAATTTGTGCCGGACCGGGTCTCGACCCGAATTTCAAACTGAAGAGTGATCGCCTTAACATCTTCGGCTATCCGTGCATACCCCCGAGACCAATCCAAGCCTCCGTATGTCACCACAGTTTCCACATCCCTTATTGCCCGCGCACATTAGTTATTCCCCAACATGGAGAGTCAATCTTATGATCGTCGTTTTAACCTGTCTTCGCATGTAATACAAATTTCGCAATGAAACTTCCTGACAGATTAAATCTGTGTGCCGGACCGAGACTCGAACTCGGGAAGTCCCGAGTTCGAGTCTCGGTCCGGCACACAGTTTTATTCTGTCAGGAAGTTTCATATCAGCGCACACTCCGCTGCAGAGTGAAAATCTCATTGTAAATTTCGCAACGTCTGTGTTTTACAGTACCTGTATAGTACAATGTAATATCCTTCAGACATGCAGGAACAGACACTCCAACGATCAACAGCCCTACTCAACAGGCGAAATGTATTCCAAATGAGAGCACGATTAGTCGTTATCAGCACAATTTATCAGTGAAATATGAAAATTTGACCCACTGACATTTCGTCTGTTTAATATGGTTGTAGATCTTCTGTACGTGGACATTGGGACATATGTAGCTGTGGATCAGCCCGTGAAGCATGCACGGATCCTGATTCGAGTTCCAGTCAGGAACAAATTTTCGTGTATCATCAAAATAAATTGTACAGCTGATGTCAATCGTATTCCCAGTTTGTGAATACATTCTGTCTATTCACACTGAAGCGCCAAAGAAACTGGTATAGGCATGCGCCTTCAAATACAGAGATATGTAAACAAGCAGAATACGGCGATGCAGTCGGCAACGCCTATATAAGACAACAAGCGTCCGACGCAGATCGGCTATTGCTGCAATGGCAGGTTATCAAGATTTAAGTGGGTTTGAATGTGCTGTTATAGTCGGCGCACGAGCGATAGGAGACAGCATTTCCGAGGTAACGATGAAGTGGGGATTTTCCCGTACCATTTCACGAGTGTTCCGTGATTATCAGGATTTCGGTAAACCATCAAATCACCGACATCGCTGCGACCGGAAAAAGATTCTGCAAGAATGGGTCCAACAACGACTGAAAATCGTTGAACATCACAGAAGTGCAACTCGTCCGCAAATTGCTGCAGATTTCAGTGCTGGGCCATCAACAACTGTCAGCGTGCGAACCACTCAACGAAACATCATCGATATGTGCTTTCGGAGTCGAAAGCCCACTCATGTACCCTTGATGATTGCACGACACAGAGCTTTACGCCTTGCCTGCGACCATCAACACCGACAGTGGCCTGTTGATGCCTGGAAACATGTTGCCTTGTCGGACGAGTCTCGTTTCAAATTGTATTGAGCTGATTGACGTGTACGGGTATGGAGACGACCTCGTGAATCCACGGACCCTGCATGTCAGCAGGAAACTGTTCAAGCTGGTGGCGGGTATGTAATGGTCTGAGGAGTGTGCAGTTGGAGTTTTATGAGACCCCGGTTAAGTTTATTTACGACTCTGGCAGGTAAACTGTTCAAGCTGGTTGCAAGTTTATTTACGACTCTGACAGGTGAACTGTTAAAGCTGGTGGCGGGTATGTAATGGTCTGGGGCGTGTGCAGTTGGAGTGTTATGAGACCCCGGTTAAGTTTATTTACGACTCTGACAGGTGAACTGTTAAAGCTGGTGGCGGGTATGTAATGGTCTAGGGCGTGTGCAGTTGGAGTGTTATGAGACCCCGGTTAAGTTTATTTACGACTCTGACAGGTGACACGTACGTAAGCATCCTGCCTGATCGCCTTCATCCATCCATGTCCACTGCGCATTCCGAAGGACGTGGGTAACTCCAGAAGGACAATGCGACACCTCACACGTCCAGAATTGCTACCGAGCGGCTCCAGGAACGCTCTTCTGTGTTTAAACACTTCCGCAGGCCACCAAACTCCACAAACATGAACATTGTTGAGCGATCTGGGATGCCTAGCAAAGTTCTCTTCAGAAAACATCTCATCCCTTCGTACTCTTACGGATTTATGGACAGCCCTGCAGGATTCATTGTGACAGTTACAACAAGGTTGTACACGTTGTCTCCCAAATAATTTATATACATCCTGAACAGCACAAGGCCATTTGGGAACACCAGGTATCACTTCTGTTTTACTCGAAGAATATCCATCAACTACTACGAACTGAAACTTTTTTGACGTAAAATCACAAATTCAGTCGCTAAACAGTGACGATACTCCACATGGATACAGTTTCATTTGAAACCTCTCGTGAGGAATGGTGTCAAAAGTGTTCTGGAAATCTAGAAATTTGGAATCAATTTCAAATCCCCCGTCAATAGCATTCATTACATCGTGAGAACAGACTACTACTTGTGTTTCATAAGAGCAATATTTTCTAAATCCTTGCTGTGCGAAAATAGTTCTTTTTTTTTAGGTAATTCATAATGTTCGACACTGTATATATTCCAAAATTCTACTTCATATCGACGTGAGTGATATGCGTCTATAATTCAGAGGATTACTTCTATTTCCTTTCTTGATTACTGATGGGAATTGTGCAGCTTTTCAGTCTTCAGGTACGGATCTTTCGTCTAGCGCGGGGGCTGTATGTGATTGCTAAGAATGTAGCTATTACATCAGCACACACTGAAAGGAATCCAGTTGGTATACAGTCTGGACCGAAAGACTTGCCTTTATTAATTGATTTAAGTTGATTAGCTAACCGAGGATATCGACTTTAAGTTTCTCATATTTGCAGCTATTCTTGATTCTTATTCGGAATATTTACTTTGTCTCCTTTGGTAAAGGAATTTAGGAAAACCGTTTTTACTAACTCCCCTTTAGAGGCACTGTCAACGATAACTATATCGTTGTTGTCTAGCACTGAAGGTAATGATTGTGTCATGCCTCTAGTGTACTTTAGATACGCCCAGAATATCTTTGGATCTTGTGCTACATTCCGAGAGAGTTACGTTGTGGAAACTGTTAAAACCACTAGCACTGAAGTCAGCGCTCAATTTAGGGATTTTGAAAAACATCGCCTATCTTGGAGACATTGCGTTTAACTTGACCATTGTTTTTTCGTTGCTTCGGCAACAGTGCATTGACTGGATCTGTGTACCATTGGGTGGCAGGGGTCAGTCCCCTCTGTTATGAATTTATTTAGCGGCAATCTGTCAACCGCTTCCTTTACGATTTCTTTCAGTTATGCCACATCTCATCTACCCTTACACAGCTGATTTTGAAGGAATGGAGCCAGTCTCTTAGGAAAGCATCAAGCAAATTTTTTCTGCTTTTTTAAGTACACATATATTTCGTCTATCTTTTGAGGATATGGATGCTACAGAACTCAGTCTCGCTACAACGATCTTGTAGTTACTAATCCAGTACCCGTCATAAAACTCCCTAAACGCTTAGGATTATTTGTTCGTAAGACGAGGGGTCCTGAACTAACAGCTCAAAATAATTTTTAGACAAAGCAAGAACAGGCTACGTGGTGACCTCCCCCATTGAGTCTACGGTGGGGAGTACGTAAGTAGTTGTAGTTGTTAATGAACAATGTCCTAACCCCTTCCTTGGCTTCTCTTGATGTAGTGTATTCCCCACCTTGAGCCCTGTATCTTTGACTAAGATAGTTCTTGTTCTGTGTCTCAATTCTTACCTCTCAATTGTCAAAGGAGTTTGCTCCTTCAATTCTGTAACGTCATTTATTGCTTCATTAAATCCGTAACATTACTTACGTCTTTACTCCCTAAGAGCCTTGCCTCGTTGTTTCCGGAACTTCACCCACACCTTTGTTGTCTCAGGACCTTCCCTCATTAATTCTGTCACATTACTTATTTCACAGGCCTGTCGTTTGCTCGCGCCTATGGCCCCACGGCGTGGCACTCTGTGGCTTCTTCTGCCACGTACACCTCTGTCTTTACTTTAGTTAAATATCGTTTCCACGAGTTTGCTTTTCGTCGTAGACACGACATATTTACAGAAAGCAATGGAAACGGAGCGTCGCAGGAAGCAGTTAAAAGGAATGTCTTTGTCCCACGACAACGCCCCACATTCTGCAAAGAACACAGTCAAACATGAAGCTTCTGAGGGCTATCAAATTGTTGTAAGGTGCACACGGATTTAAGGCATCCTCACCAGTGTATTCGGAGGATAGTCTTCCACCTGGAAGAAGGAATTATTCGAGTCAGTTCCGATGTGGAAACAACAACAACTTCATGATATCTGCATGACATGTTACAGTACCCTCAATTAAGATGTACAATACATACAACTTTACAACAGTATTCAAACATGGCATTTCTCCTGCTCACCTTAAAAGCTGAAAATGCAGGACACCAGTTTTTGCAACTGAAAAAGAATTGGGAGCTTCGAATGACGCGTAAGTTTTTGTGATCGATTAAATGATTTAAAGGAAAATTCCTTGTTAACCTAAAAAAATGGAACCTATCCTTTCCTCGCCGATATCAAGGACATTCCAGCAGACTTCATATTCAAGAGATACAGAGGTCTTCCCGTATTCTTATTAGTAAACGATGTATTAATCTGAAGAAAAGTCAATACTTACACTTCTTTATTTCAGAAAAAAATTTTGTGCAAGGAATAAGAAAGCATGAGGCGATTGGTGAATGAACTGATGACGTCGTCGAACCTAGAAAAGGTACATGTCTACATTACATAGTCCAGTGCACGATCTTCTGTGCGGTTCTTCCATTTATTGATCCATCGTTCTTGTGGCGAAAAGTGAAAGACAGTTCATCAGACGATAGTACTTACATCCACTTCAAGTTACTTTTAATTCTCATCTCCTTATACAATAACTATTGTATCCTTCCGAGTTACCATTCTTGTGGCACACCCAAGTAACATGGGTGACTAATATGAAATTTGGGTCAAAGATATTCCTGGTTTTGTTGACAGACACACCTCAGCATTTTTCAGGAAACGCAAAATATTTTAATGTTATTATGGTGATTAGGATCGAGTACCTAGTCTTTGAGTTCGGACAACCTCCCTTGAGGCACGACATGACAATCATGTTTGTTACATCTGGACACCTCAGGTATCGATATTTATTTTTGTGAGTCTTAGACGAATACTAATATTAGAAAGCTTCGTTAAATTCTTTGAGCTTACAGAATGCAGTTCTGCATTAATTTTTTGCCATATTTCTTAAAATGTATAAGACTGGCATCAAAGCTTTGTCTCAACACTGCCAGCGTGCTTTATATATTCGTTGCGTTCTCGTTAAAAGTTACTCTTCTTGCTCCTGCCAACATTGGAGATGTTTCGAATTACTCATCAAACTCATTGCACATAGAGCTTATGGAAAAGTTGGTAAACGTCCACAAAGTTCTCTCTTAAAGAAACAGCACTGCAGCTAAAAGCTGAAACTGTTGGAACACGTCAGTAAAATGCCTCGTTCTTTAGTACTTGGAACTTTTTTTCTCTCGCGCACCGTTCTAAGACTTTATACCTCTCTAGAAGAATTTACGTCGGCAGGTCACTTAGCAACATACACCTTACAGCAACAAGAGGCACCAAAGTAACAGAATTTCCGTAAGGAGTCTTTCTTCCAGGCACCTTCTTTGTCCACTTATCTAAACAGAGATGCTGACAGGAACAGTCTTTCATTATGATACAAAACTATAATAAAAATTTATCTCAAACTGAAAAAACAAATTTAATATAAAAGAGAACCGAAATTTGTTGTACGGGACTGTCTAACGAATCCATTGTAATGCATTTCAAAGGCCCAAACATGAATTTCAGTTGCATGTGCAAGGCACTAATACAATTTATGAGGCATGTAACACTACGAGAATCTACGGAATGTGTGAGAAGTTAAATAAAATTGACTGTCAAACAGGATTCTCTCTCTCTCTCTCCCTCTCTCTCTCTCTCTCTCTCTCTCTCTCTCTCTCCGTCTGCCTTCGTAGTTGAGCGGTTAGTCTATCGGAGTGGCTTGGGGGGATGTACTGCTCAAACCGGGTTACAAGGGGTTGGAAGGGCTATAGACGTACAAAGGCAAAAATCAATATAAAAATCCCGTAAAAGTCAAACAGAATGGTATCATAAAATGCGTCAACGGATTCCTTTTCCGACTTATTACAAGACTACAGAAACGTACTTCTATTTCGTCGAGGTGAAGTATTAGCTAAGTAACTGATATGTCTTTATCGATGTTTTAATCAATTAGGAGTTGTCAGAAGCAGTATATTTGGTCCTCCTGCTTCGATTGAAATACACCAGTTGCTTCAAAAGACTTTGTAGATTAGTTAATGGAAGTTGTCTCCCACGAAACGTGGTTCAAATTGTTCAAATGGATCTGGGCACTATGGGACTTAATATCTGAGGTCATCAGGCCCCTAGAACTTAGAACTACTTAAACCTAAGTAACGTAAGAACATCACACACATGTACGCCCGAGGCAGGCTTCGAACCTGCGACAGTAGCGGTCGAGCGGTACCGGACTGAAGCGCCTAGAACCGCTTGGCCACTCTGGCCGGCCACAAAACTTGTTACGTTACTACGAGTAAGAAGTGGTTGACTCCAGTACATGTTAGTAAAGATAGGGATAATTTCTAAAAGACAAACCAACGTGGAAACTTGAAACACAGGAAGAAACCTGATAAAGCAAGTGAAAGTAAAAAGATCGACATTTAAAGGGACGGATCATTTAAAGCAGTTTATCGTAGTGACCAGCAGTGTGTGTTATGTTACATGACACACAAATTTTATTGCATAGAGTTTAGTTTATGATGAACAAAGGAGTACATAGTTTCTGATGAACAAAACAGTTTGCCGGTCGCGGTAGCCGAGCGGTTCTAGGCGCTTCAGTCCGGAACCGCGCGACTGCTACGGTCGCAGTTTCGAATCCTGCCTCGGGCATGGATGTATGTGATGTATTTAGGTTAGTTAGGTTTAAGTAGTTCTAAGTTCTAGGGGACTCATGACCTCAGATGTTAAGTCCCACAGTGCTCAGAGCCAACAAAACAGTTTGCATCTGAAGCAAACGATCTGTAACAGTTCTATTGGTGTCAGTCGATTTCGGATTTATGAAAGACTCCCATACGAGTTAATGACTAAAATCCACACTTGGGCTGGTTGGCATTATCGAACGAAACGCTCTGGGTATTACCTGAGGTAGCGTTAAGTCACCGTTATTTTGGACATTTTATTTTCTAAATTATACATTTTATTTGGTGAATGCAGTTAGAAGTAATTAGCTCCTTTAAGCGGCACTGTAGAACACAACAGCAGTGATTTAGAAGCTGTTTCCGAAGAGGCACCCGTAACAGACGGACCATGTGGTGCATGATTAAGTCACTGGATTGAGGAGTTATAAGCTAGCCTTGAGAAAGAATCTTGCTTGGCGATCTGAAAACGGGAAACCACATACGTGTAGGTGGAAAACTGAGAATTTTCTTTAATAAATATTAATAATTAGAGACCACCTTTGACGTAGTAGATGCTAAGGGGAGGCCACCGGTCATAGAAGCTTTAATACTACAATATCATTATGCAGTAAATCTGAAAACAAACGAAAATTATTTAGTTGCTGATCTCTCTCTCTTTCTTTCTTTCTCTCTCTCTCTCTCTCTCTCTCTCTCTCTCTCTCTCTCTCTCTCACACACACACACACACACACACACACACACAAGTAGTGACAAAGTTCTGCGAAGTGTGTGCAAGGTTTCCGCTGCGCGCCAAGTCAGTGATAGGGCGTAATCCCAGTACGAGTAGTCTTAACCATGATCTCAGTTGTTGGTAAGTTTGTGCTGAATTGTTTCATCTATTAATTGTGAACTATTTTACAGTGTTCGCCAATAAATACACGATAAAGGCATATTGTAACTTATTTTAAGTAGATTATCTTCCGGTATTTCCAGTTTATACAGACAAGTTGCCTGCTTGCATCTTCAGACAGATCCATTGCGCTACAAGAAAGGCTTCAAGAGGCAACATCAAGAAGAGATATACGGAGAACAGATAGGAGGGTATCCTATGTGCTTATTCATTAAGTTAAACCAAGAAAAGGTAGGATTAACTTTGGCTGTCTTCAATGGGAAGGGATGACCAGCTGTACCGTAAGCCACCTATTCCTCTTTCTACGGACTTGTGGCTAAACTGAACAACTCTTAGTGAAGTTTGGTAGCAAAGAGGTATCTTGCAATGGCTTTCACCTCTCCAACTCGATGGCCTGACACGATGGCTGCAGTTTTCGCCTTTTGAACTGACGCTACACCTGGCATGAAAGACCCTATTAACTAATACATAATGCACTAGCACACTTGCTAACGTACCTTAACAGTACTTATTCGTTATGGGATAGACAAAGGGATCCTCAATTATCGTGCTGTTATGACTCACTAGAGACTACAGAAACCCACCATTTTTGGACCAGTCATGTGACGAATTTTGAGGAAGGTGACAACTGATTGTTAGGGTTGGTCAATGGTGGTTTTCTCGAAAGAGAATATTACATTCTGATTATTGTTTATGCTAATTAGAACACTTATAGTAGACACAGCATCTAAAATATTAATTTATGTGTGAGACAAAAATATAAGCTAGCTGTGATGTATTTGATGACAGTTTTCTTCATAGATAAATTATGAACACAACAGTCTACTGGCTGTAGTGGATCCTTGCAGAAACAGTAGTTCTAATGGAACCAAAATAAAATTAAGCCTTTAAATTGCAGGTTACAGTGACAATTAGTTTTATTAATAGTACACCTAGAGCAAGGTTGGCCAAGATTTCAGCTCACGGGCCATGCCGGAACCTGAGTGCCGAAGCGTTCAGTTTCGCTGTACATTTGCTCCACCACCACGCCGTGCTGTCTGCGGTTGAAGAAGGGGAAAAGGGGAAAAGAGGAAATGTGCGCAATTAAATGGCAGTACAGTCATACCGCATATGACTTAGTTTTATATTTCACGTTTCTCAACAACAAGCCGGCCGGAGTGGCCGTGCGGTTCTAGGCGCAACAGTCTGAAGCCGGGCGACCGCTACCGTCGCAGGTTCGAATCCTGCCTCGGGTATGGATGTGTGTGATGTCCTTAGGTTATTAAGTAACAGACAACAGAATAAGTATGTAGAGCAAAATCGTCTCAGAAGTTAAGCGGCCCTTTCTTTTTTTTGGTCATCAGTCTACTAACTGGTTTGATACGGCCCGCCACGAATTCTTTTCCTGTGCTAACCTCTTCATCTAAGAGTAGCACTTGCAACCTACGTCCTCAATTATTTGCTTGACGTATTCCAATCTCTGTCTTCCTCTACAGTTTTTGCCCTCTACAGCTCCCTCTAGTACCATGGAAGTCATTCCGTCATGTCTTAGCAGATGTCCTATCATCCTGTCCCTTCTCCTTATCAGTGTTTTCCACATATTCCTTTCTTCTCCGATTCTGCGTAGAACCTCCTCATTGCTTACCTTATCAGTCCACCTAATTTTCAACATTCGTCTATAGCACCACATCTCAAATGCTTCGATTCTCTTCTGTTCCGGTTTTCCCACAGTCTATGTTTCACTACCATACAATGCTGTACTCCAGACGTACATCCTCAGAAATTTCTTCCTCAAATTAAGGCCGGTATTTGATATTAGTAGACTTCACTTGGCCAGAAATGCCTTTTTTGCCATAGCGAGTCTGCTTTTGACGTCCTCCTTGCTCCGTCCGTCATTGGTTATTTTACTGCCTAGGTAGCAGAATTCCTTAACTTCATTGACTTCGTGACCATCAATCCTGATGTTAAGTTTCTCGCTGTTCTCATTTCTACTACTTCTCATTACCTTCGTCTTTCTCCGATTTACTCTCAGTCCATACTGTGTACTCATTAGACTGTTCATTCCGTTCAGCAGATCATTTAATTCTTCTTCACTTTCACTCAGGATAGCAATGTCATCAGCGAATCGTATCATTGATATCCTTTCACCTTGTATTTAAATTCTACTCCTGAACCTTTCTTTTATTTCCATCATTTCTTCCTCGATGTACAGATTGAAGAGTAGAGGCGAAAGGCTACGGCCTTGTCTTACACCCTTCTTAATACGAGCACTTCGTTCTTGATCGTCCACTCTTATTATTCCCTCTTGGTTGTTGTACGTATTGTATATGACCCGTCTCTCCCTACAGCTTACCCCTACTTTTTTCAGAATCTTGAACAGCTTGCACCATTTTATATTGTCGAACGCTTTTTCCAGGTCGTCAAATCCTATGAACGTGTCTTGATTTTTCTTTAGCCTTGCTTCCATTATTAGCCGTAACGTCAGATTGCCTCTCTCGTGCCTTTAATTTTCCTAAAGCCAAACTGATCGTCACCTAGCGCATTCTCAATTTTCTTTTCCATTCTTCTGTATATTATTCTTGTAAGCAGCTTTGATGCATGAGCTGTTAAGCTGGTTGTGCGATAATTCTCGCACTTGTCAGCTCTTGCCGTCTTCGGAATTGTGTGGATGACGCTTTTCCGAAAGTCAGATGGTATGTCGCCAGACTCATATATTCTACACACCAACGTGAATAGTCGTTTTGTTGCCACTTCCCCTAATGATTTTAGAAATTCTGATGGAATGTTATCTATCCCTTCTGCCTTATTTGACCGTAAGTCCTCCAAAGCTCATTTAAATTCCGATTCTAATACTGGATCCCCAATCTCTTCTAAATCGACTCCTGGTTCTTCTATACATCAGACAAATCTTCACCCTCATAGAGGCTTTCAATGTATTCTTTCCACCTATCTGCTCTCTCCTCTGCATTTAACAGTGGAATTACCGTTGCACTCTTAATGTTACCACCGTTGCTTTTAATGTTTTGACTTTCCTGTATGCTGAGTCTGTCCTTCCGACAATCATATCTTTTTCGATGTCTTAGGTTAGTTAGGTTTAATTAGTTCTACTTTCTAGGCGACTGATGACCTCAGAAGTTAAGTCGCATAGTGTTCAGAGCCATTTGAACCATTTTGAGCCATCTCAACAACAAAGATCACAAACAAAACAAGTTTTCAGTATTAATCAATTATTTTTGGCATATAATTTTTATCTACTACAAACAATAGGCATTCGGAGAGATTCAGGCAATTTCACAGACATTCGCACTCGAGCTGCCACATAATCGTGACATATTTGGTTTCATAATCGAAAGAATGGCTTTCACATGAATACATCGATCAAAATACAGTAGCACTTTTGCAATCTCGTTGAGGAGACTTGGAAAATCTATCTGAGAAGAGCAATGGAAAGTTTTAATCTAAAAAAAATTGTAGTTGAAACTGGAAGTACCTTCTAGGACTTTTGCAATCTCGTTGAGGAGACTTGGAAAATCTATCTGAGAAAAGCAATGGAAAGTTTTAATCTAAAAAAAAATTGTAGTTGAAACTGGAAGTACCTTCTAGGTCAATCAGTTACATCTGCATATCCTGCATACAGCCAGAGCACTTTCAACTGAAAAGGCAAACAGCCACGAAAACAGCTCGAGAATAGATGTAAGACTGATATTGTCCTCAAAACCATTATAAAACAATCGTTGCGATTCTTGCAAAGCCACAATGAATTCTTCAGACCTCGCGCTTTCTTTAACGCCAGTGTGCTCAGGGAACTGGATCATCTACAAGGCGATTTTCTTTTTAAATCCATCCCCGTCAATTCAGACGTAAGCTACCCTACAGGGTCTTACTGTGGGCAATGTGCAGTCAAGACCACTTAAAATGCAAAGTCTGCAAACCATTTCGGATGTTCTAATTTTCGCTCCTCTCCTCTTTTTTCCTTTATAAATTCGTCAATAACGAGATTTAAATCGAAAAACAATTTCAAGCATGCCCCTTCACTCAGGCAATGTACTTTGCAGTGATATACACTCCTGGAAATGGAAAAAAGAACACATTGACACCGGTGTGTCAGACCCACCATACTTGCTCCGGACACTGTTAGAGGGCTGTACAAGCAATGATCACACGCACGGCACAGTGGACACACCAGGAACCGCGGTGTTGGCCGTCGAATGGCGCTAGCTGCGCAGCATTTGTGCACCGCCGCCGTCAGTGTCAGCCAGTTTGCCGTGGCATACGGAGCTCCATCGCAGTCTTTAATACTGGTAGCATGCCGCGACAGCGTGGACGTAAACCGTATGTGCAGTTGACGGACTTTGAGCGAGGGCGTATAGTGGGCATGCGGGAGGCCGGTTGGACGTACCACCGAATTGCTCAACACGTGGGGCGTGAGGTCTCCACAGTACATCGATGTTGTCGCCAGTGGTCGGCGGAAGGTGCACGTGCCCGTCGACCTGGGACCGGACCGCAGCGACGCACGGATGCACGCCTACGCAGTGCCGTAGCGGACCGCACCGCCACTTCCTAGCAAATTAGGGACACTGTTGCTCCTGGGGTATCGGCGAGGACCATTCGCAACCGTCTCCATAAGGCTGGGCTACGGTCCCGCCCACCGTTAGGCCGTCTTCCGCTCACGCCCCAACATCGTGCAGGCCGCCTCCAGTGGTGTCGCGACAGGCGTGAATGGAGTGACGAATGGAGACGTGTTGTCTTCAGCGATGAGAGTCGCTTCTGCCTTGGTGCCAATGATGGTCGAATGCGTGTTTGGCGCCGTGCAGGTGAGCGCCATAATCAGGACTGCATACGACCGAGGCACACAGGGCCAACACCCGGCATCATGGTGTGGGGAGCGATCTCCTACACTGGCCGTACACCTCTGGTGATCGTCGAGGGGACACTGAATAGTGCACAGTACATCCAAACCGTCATCGAACCCATCGTTCTACCATTCCTAGACCGGCAAGGAAACTTGCTGTTCCAACAGGACAATGCACGTCCGCATGTATCCCGTGCCACCCAACGTGCTCTAGAAGGTGTAAGTCAACTACCCTGGCCAGCAAGATCTCCGGATCTGTCCCCCATTGAGCATGTTTGAGACTGGATGAAGCGTCGTCTCACGCGGTCTGCACGTCCAGCACGAACGCTGGTCCAACTGAGGCGCCAGGTGGAAATGGCATGGCAAGCCGTTCCACAGGACTACATCCAGCATCTCTACGATCGTCTCCATGGGAGAATAGCAGCCTGCATTGCTGCGAAAGGTGGATATACACTGTACTAGTGCCGACATTGTGCATGCTCTGTTGCCTGTGTGTATGTGCCTGTGGTTCTGTCAGTGTGATCATGTGATGTATCTGACCCCAGGAATGTGTCAATAAAGTTTCCCCGTCCTGGGACAATGAATTCACGGTGTTCTTATTTCAATTTCCAGGAGTGTATTAAGTCTCCACGCTCTTCGTCAAGTTGCAAGTACAAATTGAATAATGGGAACGACTTCAAAATTTTGCGATTCGTACCATCAATTTCTTCAAGTGCTCCACGCCTGCAAATTCGGCACTAAGTGCTTCTTGACGTACAGAACAATGAATCCTGTCGGTCGATCATTGTAATGCTGTGCCCATTCACTGTCATTTAAAAGATTATATTCTTTCTGCCTGGTACTATAATGTCGTTTCGTAGAAAATAAGCAGTACCCGTCGCTTATGCGAATTGAGACTTCCAATCCCTCTCTTCTGTCATCTCCACTCATTTTAAAAATTTGTGACGGTAGATTGTTAGACTGTTTTTGTGCAAACAGCCACTGGATCTGTGAACGTCCTTCACACCACGAACAGCCCTGACGCCACGATTCTGCCGAACTTAGGGAGTTGTACCAACCGCAAAATGGCGAACCGAAATGCTAAATGAAATGCCGCGCTGTTCCGAGAACTTCCGAGAGTGACCGAGCAAAGCCGAGTAACAGGCCGAGCCTTGACCAGCACACGTCCGGGACACGCTGCACGCTTGAGGTCTGCCACAAATGATACAGAGCCTGCACGTAATAGAGATACGAATTTTCTTATTTCTGAAATGTGAGTGGAAAACTTCAGTTCTAAAAATGATTACAATCGATTGTAAAACCTTACGCCGCAGCTAATTGACCCAAAATTGGCATTTTATTAAAATAATTAACGATTATCACACGATAACATGTGGGCCACAAGCTGTGCGGCATTCAGTGTAGCGTTGCGGTCAGTCATTGGCTGGTCTGCTGCGGGTTGCCATTTCGAATCAGACCGCCAACATTTATTTCTGTGTTAGTCTTAATCATTTCTGGAAGGTTCTCGAAATTTCTTATGTTTGTAGTGTTATATTGTTCTGGAATATTCGATGTTTGCGTAAAAAGCAGCACTCTCCGTCCATCAGTTCAATTCTGCCTGTACGTTGGTGTTGGTAATAAGCTTGCTTTCTGTGCTAAGCTTGTATTATTTTGACGACATTCTTTCGAATTTGGCCACGATTGTGGTTATGATGTGACATTGTTCGATTGAAGCGAAGGATGCTTCAAAACATCTACATCACTGTGGCTCCAATTAAGCAACGTAATAACTGTTAATACATTGGCAGGAACAGGAACTATACATCTGTCCAAAGGTCCTTATATTCAAGAGACCAAAACAGGAATAAGTCAACTCCACATCAGGCATCCATCAGCGTTTTTTCGGAAACTTTGGACGGGAGCTACGGAAATGGCTGAAAGGACTTGACCAACTCACCAAATGCAATAGGTGAGACGACATGATATGTTTGTATGGTACAATCCTGAAGTGGTTCTAGAACAATGAAAAGAAGCTCGAACGCTAGAACACAGTCCAGACTAATCGAGAAAAGAAAGGAAAATGGTGACTATCAGTAGCAAGTCTGCTTAGTGGAAGAAGAACTGAAGAACACAGACCAACTTCGTCGGGGAACGACACTTAGAAACAGAATGTTTAGCATACTGTGAGCCCTAATATCAGAGAAACTTAACAAAATATCACTTGATGAGAAGGATCACAGAAGATATGTGCCAAGCTCCTCTGGTAAAATATGTTCCAAAACCCGATGAATTCATCAAGCGGTTCTAACACATCAAGGAAACGAAACCAAAAAGAGTAGAAAGCAATAGGTATGGCCGACTCCCAAATGTGGTCTCATAGGGCAGTTGTGGAAGACCATCTCGAACTCGACTCTCTTACGCCAGGTAGTGAGAGAAGCGATACAGCATTTTATGGCAAACACTAACTGTTTAACTGTAACCTCCGAGGAATGGAATGAAGTGTGGTATAATAGCCACCGTTCGGGGTCTCCCAGATACGTGTCTATCGTCAGGGCGTGCCACAAACGTCAAAGCAGACCAGTACCCAAATTAAAGATCACGTTACTAAATACCATCAAACACGGACCAGATGTCAGCCTCCCTTGATCTCACAGCCACGAGCCGGCCGGAGTGGCCGTGTGGTTGTAGGCGCTACAGTCTGGAACTGCACGACTGCTACGGTCGCAGGTTCGAATCCAGCCTCGGGCATGGATGTGTGTGATGTCCGTATGTTAGTTAGGTTTAAGTAGTTCTAAGTTCTAGGGGACTGATAACCTGAGAAATTAAGTCCCATAGTGCTCAGAGCCATTTGAACCATTTTTTCACAGCTCCGAAACAAAGCATGAAGTAGAGGCATCGTGCTGGCTTGAATTCCAGACACACTTCCCTTCACTGTTTCCCCTAAGGGGCTACTCCCTGTTTGTCTGTGTGAACCAACGTTTCCAAACATGCAGATGGAAGTTTTCATCTTTCCTCAGAATATTGTGTTCCTATTGACTAATGCTGGAGACAAAGAGAGAACTGACGCAATTTCAATATCAAAAAATAGAGTGAAAAAATCCATTGCAGTACCCTATCAAATTAATTGTTTAACAATTTATAGGAATCAAAAAGATCACTTAAACACTCACCTCCACTTTAGAATGATCCTTCTTTGTAATAAAACATATTTTCAGAGTCTGCGTATCACATTAGCAAATCAAGTAACGAAATTTCTGCCACAAACAGGTCATAGTGCTAAATATATCTAAGGTCTTGCATGCACTGACATTTGACAACACAAACGCGCTACTCCACTAAAATGTTTCCACTAAAAGTAAATGGTGAAAAAAATCCTACAGATTACAAAAAACTCACAGTCGTGAAGAGCACGCTGTCCGCCGCCTGCAGGGTAGCCCCATGCGCACCGACAAGGGGAGACTCGCGTGCGCGGCGGCCATGCCAGCAGCTGCACGCCCATCCCTCGGCATCCACACGTCCGGCGTACCGAACGCTCAGAGGTGGGAGCCATTGTCACCGAGCAGTCAACCGATCAATTTACATGGAGGGATTAATCGTGCAGTGCAAACACACGGCATATTGCACCTTCTCAAACAACACACACGCCTGCTTCTGTCGCTGCACACTGGTCACTTCGCTGCCGTGGACAAGATCAGACAGGTGTACCTAGCCGCCCGTCACGTGCTGAGCTAATCCGCACCTTCCAGTCGCCGGAGCCTAGTCACCACTCCTGCTGCCAGACACGGTGCACTGCAAAACAAACAGCTGCACACTGTAATGGTACTTGAATTACGTAACCATTATGGCACCTCACCAGAACCTCTCGAAACCAACAATATTTTACTGTGTTTCTGTAAAGTAGTTGACACATTTCTGAGACAACATTCAGATTTGATTTCATTAATGTAAAGGTACTTTGACGCATTGATATGTTTATGTTGCAATGATATTATTCTTGTGCGTATTCTTTCTTTTGTCACTATGATCTTTGACGTAATTGTAACACTAATTTTTGGGCGTGTAACCGAGTAGTAGCTGTTACAGTCGGACCTTGAAAAACTCAAGTGTTGGACGTCATGTTGGAAAGACGCATATTGTAGCCAGTTCATAAAATGTGTACTTTAACAGTGAGGAAGATGTTTTCAAGTATGTTTTGTATTGTGAAGTGATGTTTTGTGTGTTACGTGCCATTACAACAAAAGCAATAAAAAAGAAGTGTAACTTAAATTCGGAGTGCCGATTATTTTTTTTACATCACTATTGTGCTAACTTTGAAAGGTTTAAACTTCAAGAATGGTTTGTGAAGCGCAAAACTTTTGAATATAGCAGAATAAAACCTAGGCCTCTTTGCATCCGAGCTTGGAATCATCACCACCTAGATCATCGACGATTGAGCCATGATTTTACAACGAGACCAGCGTTGGAAACACGAAAAGATGAGTGCCTAGTTTATTCATTATTACATGAAATGACTTTATTAGCTTTATTCATTATTACATGAAATGACTTTATTACTGTCATATCGCTGGTTTAGTTGTGGAGTATCTTTGCGGGCAGCCGCGTCTAGAGAGTCGAGCGCGGGACACGGAACTGTTATGTTGTGTAGTGTGTGGCTCTGCCTGTGAGAGGCATTGTTAGTATGGAAAAGAAGTGTTGCTACAAGTGCTATTACAGTAAAGTGATAAAATCAGTAAATTATTTTGAGGAAAGTGTGTCAAGAAGTAATTTAAAAATGTGCAGTGCTTCTGATAACGTATTTGTGTGTCCTCTCGCTGTGTGTCGTACTGCACTGTATCAATCATCCACGCCGTGTTCGGTCTCCCAGAATGAACTGATGTGAATCAGTAAAAAATTAGTTACCATAAAAGAGTGCAGTCAAGTGCCAGTGATTTGTAGCGAGCGTGAGGACCTGCGTTCGGTTATCGTTTCCGCATCATCAACAATCAGCCGCGCCGCGACGATTACATGCACGCTCGTACAACTGAAGAACTGTCAACTGTAAATTTAACCTTGTGAACAGTGATAAAATATATTACTAGTGTCAAGGAGGACTGGTACCAAATATCTGTGTATGCGTGACGAGCGTAAGAACTTTCGCGCCACCATTCGGCTTCCGCATCATCAAGAATCATCCGCGCCGTGTGCGGTAAGCGTACGCTCGTCCAAGTGGACAGATAATCATCAAGACTGTCAGTTGGGGTAAACATTTACGACTTATAGTGTAAACAGTGCAACTTGTGAAAAAAAAGTTCAAATTTGTGTGAAATCTTATGGGACGTAACTGCTACGGTCATCAGTCCCTAAGCTTGTACATTACTTAACCTAAATTGTCCTAAGGACATACACACACACCCATGCCCGAAGGAGGACTCGAACCTCCGCCAGGACCAGTCGCACAGTCCATGACTGCAGCGCCGTAGACCGCTCGGCTAATTCGGCGCGGTGGCCGTGCGGTTCTAGGCGCTGCAGTCTGGAACCGAGCGACCGCTACGGTCGCAGGTTCGAATCCTGCCTCGGGCATGGATGTGTGTGATGTCCTTAGGTTATTTAGGTTTAATTAGTTCTAAGTTCTAGGAAACTGATGGCCTCAGAAGTTAAGTCGCATAGTGCTCAGAGCCATTTTTGCCAATCCCGCGCGGCGCAGCCTGTGATTTCCATATCGTCTCAGAATATAGATGTTCATACCAGACGTAGAACAGTGTTGTGCTTAACGTTGAGTGGCTCCCCTTATTCGCTTGCATATTTCGATAAATAATTTCAGGCAAGCCAGCAGCAGTGTGGAGCAGAACAGTACGACCGCCAGAGATTATCAGGTACGTGTTATGGACAGGGCGCACGGTCACGAAACCACAAGCAGTTTAAAGGTAACCCACCCCTTTTGTACTCTCGGGCGTGTTACAAGGTCGCTCTGCTCCTCCACGAGACATGGAACGTAGTGGGTTGTAGTACCGTCTTACTTCTGGTCAGCTGGAAAGTAAATCGGTGACAGCGTCAAAGACAATATGGAGACATCTTTCAATCTCCACTTTATCCTAAGAAAGCGAGATTACTTAGTGATCCCATTCACATAAGGAAAGATGGCCAATCGTATATTCTGCACTGTGATCGAACTGCTAGAAATATGTAGATAACCTAACTGCATCGGTATAGGACGGTGTCCGGTATACTTTCGTATATATGTCCGAGCATTTTTTAGTGGCTCCAGCCCACCAGGACGTTATATACATACTAATGTTGGCCCATAGGTTTTCTCTGCAGAGGCAAAAAATAATAATATAGGCAAACTGCACTCTAAGGCATTTGGAAAACTGTTCCAGACATCCATTCCGGAAGGTATGGGTAAATTACTAAACATTTCCAGTTCATGTAGAAACGGGCTTAAAAAAGAGAAAAGAATGTAGCTGTTACTAATAACATTGTGAAATCACTAATAATGGCACATAAAGACACTGATGTATGCATTACCAACTATTTGCGATTTGCACAAGGTATCATATGAGGTGTACATCAGAAAGTAACAATGGAGGAACTGTTAACAGAAATACAGTCACCTACTAAAGTTGTAAGTGCAAGAAGGATGAGCAAATTAGTGCTTTAGAATAATGAAAGGACTATGAACAATCTTCGAACTTGCGTTCTGATCACTGATAGCAAGCATTGGGAAAGACAGCTGCAGCAAATGTAATTCGCCAGTAAAAAACGCAAGAACTTGATACGCGAAAAAGATTATCTTTTAAAGAAGCAGAGACGAATCTAAGTAATGAATGATATGTCCAGGTAGCTTATCACAATGATCGAGGAATATACGTTTTAATAGTTCAGATTCAGCCATTTCTCTTAACATTAGGAGCAACACACATCCCCCCCCCCCCCCCGTTAAATACTCAAAATTCCGAATTTAGACACATCGATTACGCGTATTCCAAACAGCACACCAAATACAACGCAAACATACGCATCTCAGCACTGCACTTCGGCAGTACAACCTTTAGCACAGCTTATAAAAAGCACTCATCTATCAATCCCTTGTATGGCACAGCCACAAAGAATTCGAACTAATAAACCAGAGAATATGGAAGAAAGCTTACTCTGTTATACGTCAGCAGAAGTTCTACTCACTTCGCTCAGAAGGGAAAACAATAAGAATCAATTTACATCATCCTTTAACATTAATACAAATCCAAACAAACCCCAAAAGTTGCGAAAATACTAGAATCATCTAGCAACTCGAAAATAAAATCGTAACAATTATGGAACAAACAAAAGAGGGCATTCATACTGACTTATCTAGTTTAAGGTACGTGATGGGAAATATAATGAACCTCTGGCTATTAGTTATTCAGTGGATTGCTTGGACGAATCTTTCCAATAAAGTGAGCTCGGAAAGAGAGCTGATGCAGAGCAAACCATCAATAGTAGAATTAATCGAAACTAAGCTGAAACCTTACTTAAGTGCTTGCTTTCGAGGATATGAGCTTCTAGGACGGTGGAAGGTGAAAGAGGAGGGGTCGCTTTATGACAGATTCACGTCTTATTCCACGAAGTATTCCTACAGTTCCCGGCGACCGAGTTGCAAGTAGTTACTGCGGCAACAAAAACGGAACTGGGAGAATTTTGCATTGCGTCGACACACAGACCTCCTCGTATAAGAATAAGCACATCTTTTATGAATGATCTCTTCAGGCAGTTGCCACTTCCATTATTACCATGTGTAGATTTCAGCGTACAGCATCATGCATGAGGGTGTTCAACTAATAATGTACATGGAACAGAAGTTTTATGAGCTACAGACGACAACAATACAATAACACCGAGTAATGGATCAGCAATAACAGCTGATTCACTACTTAGTTCAGCAGGACTCAGATCATTTTCCGACTGAAATTAAATTGTGTTCTTACACTGACGTGATGGCTGGGTGTTGTGTGTTGTCCTTATGTTAGTTAGGTTTAAGTAGTTCTAAGTTCTAGGGGACTGATGACCATAGATGTTAAGTCCCATAGTGCTTAGAGCCATTCGAACCATTTTTCTTACACGGAAAATTCAGTAGTACACCAATACAGAAACAAATGGAAAATCAAAGAAGCGTTTTGGTCTGAATATACCTCAATTACAAAAAACATTATTACACCGGCTGGATGAAAATCGTACAGTTTCTGTATTATTCCTTCCTGGACGTAATAAACGCTGATGCAACATAATCCACTCCACGGAATACACAGAAAATAAAAACTAAACACCTACCAAGACATTGGTGGGATCAGGAATGTTCAAATGTTCAAGAGCAGTACCTCGACGGCGTCTAGCTTTAGCGGAGTGTAGAAACATCAAACGATAGATGATTACATGATATAAAAACACATTAACGGCGAAGTTAAGATGGTTAAAAAAAGGAACAAAAGGAAGACTCTTGAAAAGCTTACTGTTCTTCAGTTAGTAACAGGTTCAGTATGGTGGACGTATGGAAGGAAGTCAAAGCCTTTCGCTGTAAACAACTAAGTTCAGCTACAAAAACAGTTAATATTTCGTGATTTGAAACTTCTTTAGATAAAATAGCGCCACCAACTGTACCACAATACAGACAACGATCATTTTATCCTCTCAACTTTCACAGAACAAGAAATGCACAGAACAATTCATTTAAATTCCAAAGCATGGTCTGGTGTTGCTATCATACACTTTCTATGATCAACCATTTACAAGAGAAACCCTTAGCGCTTTACTGGAAATGTTTAATCATATATGGTGCGACGATGATGCCAGATAAAGCCCAAACAGCTTTCAGTTTCCGAATCCTATGGACCAGTAGCACTGTCATCCTGTATAGGGAAAACCCTGGAAAGTTTAATAAAGCAAAGGCTAGTATGGCGGTTGAGGCCAAAGAACGCTCTTGCCAACTTCTCAGTTTGGTTTCAGAAAAGGTAAAACTACAACAGATAATTTTAACACTGTTGTCTACTGATACATTTATAGCTTTTAAACATAAGGAAACATTGATTACTTAATTTCTGGGTATTTATAAAGCATATGACAAAGTGCAAATAAATATTTTACCTCAATAATTGGAAAGGTTTGGCTTACCAACAAATTTCATACGATGAATCGGCAGTTTCGTAAGAGAAACAAGAATATTAGCCAGATTCAAATAGAAAATCATTGTTCTGATATTATTAAATACTAGTGAACCCTTGATTCTTTAGGCGCGTAGTCCGGAACCGTGGGACTGCTACGGTCGCAGGTTCGAATCCTGCTTCGGGCATGGATGTGTGTGATGTCCTTAGGTTAGTTAGGTTTAAGTAGTTCTAAGTTCTAGGGGACTAATGACCACAGCAGTTGAGTCCCATAGTGCTCAGAGCCATTTTTTGAACCTTGATTCTTTAAAGAATTTAACCACTATGTATGAAACAGCTTCAGACTTCTGGTAACTTTACAAATGAGTTTTAATGTGTTACACATTTTATATTAAGCATGTAGTGAGAACAAGTTTTGAAAATATTTGATGTTATGTCTCAAAGTGTTCTCATTATGAAACGCTGGGTGAATAGAGCCTGGATACTCCGTTTCAAGCAAAAACTCGTTTTTCGTGCATCTCAATGTTTATAACGTAATATCTCCTGATCTATGCGTGGTGCAATTATATCATTTTGCTGGTACTTTCAGTGCTATTATAGGTACTGTCGGCAAAATTTGTTTCGTGTGGAGCTACTTTTACTGAACTAACATCGAAAATGTATTAAGCTATAAACTACTTTCCTTTAATTTTGTGTGTGTGTGTGTGTGTGTGTGTGTGTGTGTGTGTGTGTGTGTGTTGGAGAGGGGACAATTCGCGAGTGGAACAGGAAAAGTGCTAAGTGACACGATATACAAAATACCCTCAGTCACAAACCTTGGGGTGGCTTTGTGAGTATAGATATAGATGCAGGTCGACGTAGAGGTTGATGTAAAGGTCTGAAATTATGTGTAAAGTTTGTTGGAAGTTGCTTGGTGCTCTCATTCTTAAGTACTGTATGAGTATAATCTGGGTAATTTGCGCGACGCTAGTTACACTTCTTCACGACATATACGCAGTTTCTAATATTAATAATTATTGTGTTAAACTTTTAAAATAAGACTGTAGCTCTTAATGAGTAGCTTATAATAGCATTTTAAATTTTCAAGTTCGGTTTACGACTGTATAAAATGCTGAAAATCATATTTTTGTTGCCCCTGAAAGCCGTTAGACAGATAACCTGTAAATGTGACCGCGTGACCATTCCTGGTGTTAGGGTTTAGTATTATAGGCTGGTCTGCTACAAGGAGCACTTCATAGTAGTTTACTGTATATCATTAATATACTACACTGTATATCATTAATATACATCTCGAAATAGTTTTTCCTCCACTCACGAAACTACTACAGCATGTAGATGACATTCGTATATACCCCTGCAGGAAGAACACGCGGTAGAGGACGTTGATAAGGCACAAATGGATGGTTCCCTCACAATGGATCAAAAATATCAACCGAAAAATCAACAGTAGTAATCTTCACAAGGCAGCACAACGGTTAGGGAGCAGTCTTATGATATTAAATTCACAACTTTTCGTAGTGAAGTCACCTACTAAAGTTCTTGTAGTGATGTTTTGACTCCCGTTTAACATGGGCTCCTCAAGTAGACAATTTAACGCGTCGCCATCAGAAAGCTGTGAATATAATTAGATCTATACGCCGTGTGTATAGAGAACCCATAAGAACCTAAATGTGTTACTGCTCTTTTATATATCACAGTGCAACGAAGGCCAATTCAAACAATTTGGATAAATTGTTCTACATATATGTCAAGATATTGTTAGGAACAAATAACCCATTTTATCTAGAAACACAGCTAGCGCAGATAAATGCTATTTAAACAGATTGTCTATCGAATGATGGTCATCCAGTAATCAGAAGTATACACCCTTCCTCCATTGTGGCCAAAGTGACTGTGTAACAACAATCACCACAGCCTTATACCTTGTCCCAAGTTACGGAACTACTTAAAAACGAAAACTGTTGCCACGAAGAAGGCTCCAATCTATGATTGTGATTATTCCACTCTGATGTACAACTAACCTACAAGTCCAACTCCTAGAGCTCCTGATAATAATTTACTTAAACATGAACTGGGTGATTCTCAATAAACGGCTAGATTGTATTTTCATTTACAATGAGGCTCCAATCCAACCTTAAACGACGCTGTAGGGTGCGCCTTTTACTGCCCGCAGTCTGGAGAATATAGAAAATATGAATTACGAGAAAACACTGTACTTTTTACTGGGCAATCAGTCGCCATTCTTGAAGCGCTAAAATACGCTAGCGTATAGTTACTGTAATGATTCGAGCTATGTTCCGCAGAGCCAGATTTCATATCCTCGTTGCTAATGATAAGTTGGTGGAAAGGTGACCAAAGGATCTGTCGCCGTAGGAACCTGTACAGCCAAGTAAAAGGTTAATTCATACAAGTGTACTTTAAATAAATGTAATTTTCTCATCTTGTGCTAAAGAACTGCTACACAGTTAACAGTGTATGGCAGAAGCAGCTAGCAATAAGCAGAGGCCCGACAACGACGTGCGTCTAACCACACTGAATGCTTGCCGGTGTACCAACAACTCAGTGTAACTTTCAGCACTACCTAGCAACTAGAAGTAACCTTGAACTAAAAGACTGGTGCCTTCTTATAGCACCGTCCTGGCGTTCTTCATTGCTCGGTGGACAAGAGGTTCTTTATTGGTGACGATGTTCAAAGCGCGGTTTGCGGGGCCCGCAGAAGTTTTCTAAGCACTGGCTCAGACGTTATCGATAAGCTCCGAGACTAAAGTTACAAACAAAAACTTTTATAGCCACTGATTATGTTCCTGTCTTAATTTCGATGACAGCAAGAAACTGGAGCGCATCTTTAATAATTATACTATCAGTATAATAGAACGGTATATTCAATCCGACTGAAAAGGGAAACTCATAAAGATGACTTGGGTGGAAGCACACAGTGGGGTCAGATGCAAGAGAAAGTGAATAAACTTGCAAAGGAAGCAGTAACAGCAGGGACACATTTACACGTAAAATTACCACATCCAAAAATTTCTAACATACTCAAATCCATCATTTCCTTTGCCCAGAAGACT
Organism: Schistocerca gregaria; assembly: GCF_023897955.1. NCBI lineage: Eukaryota > Metazoa > Arthropoda > Insecta > Orthoptera > Acrididae > Schistocerca > Schistocerca gregaria. Next base: position 948,650,319 of record NC_064920.1, read on the forward strand.
GGAAATCACCATGTCATTTACAGGGCAGCCACTTACAGCAGTTAAAGACAAGATACCATTGAAACGTTGGCTCCAAAAAACAGATTACAGCAGAAGAAGCATGTCCAGTTTAATAAGGAATGAGGCTGGCCCATGGGAATTTTACCAGCCTTTTTACTGCCTTCGTCTTAGTGGAATACCCTACTGTGAGTACGGAAATGTCTACATCTGGATCTACATCTATGCAATTACTCTGCAATTCACAGTCAAGTACCTGGCAGAGATCCATCGAACCACTTTCAACCTATTTCTCTACCGTTACACTCTTGAACAACTCTGATTTCTCTTATTTTATTATTATGATCATTTCTCCCTTTGCAGTTGAGTGTCAACAAAATATTTTTACATTATGAGAAGAAAGTGGGGGATTTAAATTTCACGAGAAGATCCTGCTGCAACAAAAACCAACTTTGTTTTAATGATTGCCACTCCTATTTACATATCATATCCGTGACAATCTCTCCCCTATTTCACGATAACATAAATCGAGCTGCTCTTCTTTTATTTTTTCAGCCCTCCGTCAACCTATCCCATACTTGTCCTAAACCGCACAGCAATACCCCAGAAAACGACGGACAAGCGTAGAATAAGCATTCTCTTTAATACACCTGTTGCATTTTCTAAGTATTCTCCCAATAAAGTGCAGTCATTTGTCCCCTGTCAAAGATTCAGCGTGTGTCCAGCAGCACGCTCTTGGGGCCCGTTTTAGTTGCCATCTGTGACATAGTAATACAATTCACAAACAAAAGTAATTTATAGATGTATAGTGCATGTCAACAATAGAAAAAGTACCTACACACATTCATAGAAGAAATGTTACATCTACAAATGAAAAATTATGACTGCAACGTTTATGAAATGTTGGCAATAATTATTGTATTACTCTCGTAAAACTTGAATTTCCACACTTATTGTTGTTGTATCAACTGTTCAGCACCTTAATAAATCTTGTTATTCTTAGTGTGCATTTTACGTAAATGCATGTACTTTCCACTTGAAAATACCGGGACGCCTGAGAAGCTGTCATAAACTAATCAACAGTTACTTAAATACTGTAACATGTGTGGGCCTCAGTATGTAAAACCCGACTCTTGGAGAAATTACGGGGAAGTATCAAGTCAGTCCTCCATTACTGTAATTAACGTGAAAGCTCTGTGGTCTTCAGTCCCTGAGCTTCGATTTAATGACATTCGTTCAACAAAATGTGTTGATACTGGGACTGTTTTACGTTTTTAAACAGATGTTTACACGAAAAGAACGTACGCAGAATGTGTAATAATGTGTGAAATACACTTCACAACAGTTTAATAATTTTATTTATTTATTTACTCAGTTACTTTTTTGTGAAAAAAGAAGACGGGACCAACTTTCGTTTGTCTCATTTATTGTTCTGCAGCCTGCACGATTTCAAAGTTCCCAGTCTGTGCAATCGAATAGAACGTGGCATTGCGAATTTTATATTAAACTTTTCAACTAAGCTTTTTTTTCTTAGAGGAAAGGTTATATTTATTTTATGTTGGAACAAAAGACGCGTTTGCGTGTGGACATAACAGCAGGGTTTACACAAATAACAACACACCACGTCAACTGCCAACAAGGCTACTTACACTTTGTAGTCTGTCTCTGCCCACAGAAACCGCTAAAATGTTATAAGTGCGATAAGAGTCAATCCAGCACACCTCACTGCAAGAAACTGCATAAATTATTTGCTTTGTAAATTAGAAAGATAGTGTCAAGAATATTCAGAACATATTTGCGTCCGAGCTAAAATTCTGGCGACGCGGAAAACAGAAGACAGAAAAGGGACTGTCCCGTTTTCGTTATGAGACGAATTCCAGCCGGCAGGTGCGCTTCTACTCTTCACTGAAAACAGAGAAACAGGCGTAAATGAAATTTAATTATTCTGCATTGTCGTCCTTTCATAGCACAGTTACGTCGAGTAATCCGCGTTGGGCAGTTCTTCGCTCCGTGTTTAAAGTAAAAGACTTTGTGCTCATGTGCTGTGTAGTACGATTGGAAATGGATACAGTCTTTCTCTCTTTCCTTTTACAATTTTTTTCTTTTGTTTTGACTCTTGGTTGACAATTTTGTAAGTGCCTTAACATGAATAACAGTGAAAAAAGCAAAAGTGCAAAATTAACCGGGGCGGCCTTTCAGAAATTATCGAAGGAAAGGCGAGAACGAGAAGCCAATGTTCTAAAAACGCTTGGCAGAGTAGATCAATTTATCGCAAAAAATGTTGCTTATTCGACCTCAAGCTCAAGTAGTACTGATGATATTTCTGGCACTGCAGCTGTTAAAGAAGTAAATACAGACGTAACAGAAGTTAAAAATGAACAAAATCAAACTGTTCCTGATTTCGAGTTTCACGAAAAACTAAGTGTCGAATCAGACATTACCAAAAGAAATAACCTCGTTCGTGATGATCCTGCAGAATGGTGTGTCAATGAATCAACAATCGACATTCTCTTACGACGTGGCATTAATCAAAGTTGTAACGGTGATTTTTCTACTTCAAGAAGATCAGTACGAAATAAAACCAGATATTTGAACAAAAATGTATTTTACCGTAAACTTTTAAATGGTGCATCAACTTTACGTGATTTTGTAGTATACTCCTATATCACCGGTGCTGTTCTTTGTGCACCATGTAAATAGTTCGGAGGTAAGGCGCCGATTGCTACTAATAGTATTGCAGATTAGAAAAATATTTCTAATATTTTATCTCATCATGAGAATTCACTTGAACTCAAAAATTCTGAGTTATCACTCTTAAGAAGAAAAAAGTCACTTAGAACAATAGATAACCACTTCGAGTCATATGTTGTGACAGAAAAAACGTACTGGCACAGTGTGTTGAAAAGGGTGTTTGCAGCTGTCGTGGACTTCCCCTACGTGGACACGTTGACAGATTCCATTCATTACATAATGATCAATTTATGATGTCTCTTGAAATTATAGCCGTGTTTGATCCTTTTCTCACAGAGCACATTGAACAATATGGAAATCCAGGGCAGGGGCGTACAAGTTACCTTTCTTCAACAACCTGTGATGAAATAATAGAGCTTTTTTCTGAACCAATAAAAAGAATTATCATAAGTGAAATATAACAGGCCAAATATTTCTCTTTAATAGTAGATTCTACTGCGGACATTTCACATATCGACCAATTATCTTTCACATCAAGATATGTGTACGAGAATGGTGAACCTGTTGAACGTTTCCTCCTGTTTTTGCTAAACCCGGAACACAAGTCCGAATACTTAGCTGAGGCCGCACTAAAAGTCCTGTCTACAGATTCCATTGACATTACTGACTGTAGAGGCCAGTCATATGACAAGGCAAGCAATATGTCAGGAACCTACACTGGTTTGCAGGCACTCATTAAAGAACGAAATCCACGTGCAGCACATTCTTTGAATTTAGTCTGCACTAGAGCTAGAAGTTGTTGTCAGGAAGCATGTTAATTTTTCAATGTAGTGCAAAACCTTTTTAATTTTCTCTCTGCTTCTATACAGCGCTGGGATAAACTTCTTCCTTTCATGAAACCACGAAGCAAAACGGCAAAAACTTTATCAAACACACGTTGGTCAGCAAGAGAGGAGGCGTGTGTAAGTCCATATGAAAACTGGGAGGGCGTTATCAATGCTCTCACAAATATTGTCAATAATATGTTTGAAAAACCACTTGTGCAAAATTAGCTTCAGCTTTATTGAATCAACTCAGTATACTAGAAACAGTATTCATTACAGTTTGGAAGGACATACTCCAGAGATTTAATAGTGTAAATCTGAAGTTGCAAAGTGTAAATATTGATACTAAAATAGTGCATGAATTATATTAATTATATTAATTATATGAATATGCATCCATCCGTGGCATTTTCGACTAATATGAAAATAAATCCTTGGCGATTGTGACTGATATAGACTACGAATGCACCTATAAAAGATCACGGATACGCAAACTTCATATTAGTCGAAGAAGTTTTCATGACTGGAAAGGAAAGATTTAGAGTCGAACCATTTGTCCCAGTACTCGCCAACTTGTACGCCGAATTAGTGAAAAGGAAGGAAAGCTATAGAACACTGTTGGAATCCTTCACAGTTTTCACTAACCTTAAGAACTGTTCACCTGACTATATTGCTGAACGTGCAGCAAAACTCCAAGCGTCATATGACACAGATTTAGAGCCTTCCTTCCCTAGTGAGTGTGTACATTTCGTGGAACTTTTGAAATCTTCTGAGATTTGTGATATACGAGTCAAAATGAGTAAATTTTTACGAAAAGAGAGGTTACAGTCCGTGTTTCCGAACGTTGAGATTGCTCTTAGAATATTTCCTATGTATGGCACATTACAAATTGTTCAGCAGAACGCTCGTTTTTCGGCTCCTAAAAGACTGAGATCTTACCTATGTTCTACATTGTCTGAGAAGGGATTGAGCGCCTTGTCCATTCTTCACACCGAAGCCGACCTCCTAATTGATAACTGTCTGAACTATGACACTACGATCAACGAGTTTTCAGCCGTCAAAGCCAAACGCAAACTTGGTTGAAAAATGAGTTTGTTTGTTTATTCATATAAGTTTTAAAAATTTCAGATTATATTGTGATTTTTATTATAACTTAGAGCACATTCATTGGATTTACAAACTGCATATTACAGATGAGTTTGTTTGTTTATTCATAATCGTTTTAAAAATTTCAGCTTATATTGTGATTTTTATTATAGCTTAGAGCACATTCACTGGATTTACAAAGTACGTATTACCTGTTTATTTTACAATTCCGATGGCAGAACGCGGAACTAAACCTCGTTTACGTGCAGACATGACCGAAGGCAACCGACGATATTAAAAAATACCCGAATGACCCAGGCTGCTCGGCGCTGTACAGCCAAGGCATACTAATACTGTAGTATATTACAACTGATGCATATTCTTGGCGTCTTCCGAAATGTATAGTTGTCGCGGGAATATACGTTATCGGAGAGTACGCTCAGATGAAAAAGTGTTAACAAATAACGTAGTTCAGTTCTGTCTATAAATATGTAAAAACTTTTCTGATACTGTTAGAAAGAGCTATGGTGAGAGCAGTAGCTGCAGTATAAATCTGTTCAGCCATTACATGGATTAAAGGTATTGTGCAGCATCTAGCTACACAGACCCTAATGCTTTACACGTTAACAATTAGATTATAAAACAAACATCATTTTTCCACACTAGTCTCTAAAATTATGTAATAGCAACCCAGTTCTGTGTTTGCTCGTCTGTATTTCATTTTCATTTCTTCTACATCTACATGGATACTCTGCTAATCACATTTAAGTTGCTGGCAGAGGGTTCATCGAACCACCTTCACAATTCGCTATTATTCCAATCTCGTATAGCGGGCGGAAAGAATGAACACCTATATCTTTCCGTACGAGCTCTGATTTCCCTTATTTTATAATGGTGATCGTTCCGCCCTATCTAGGTCGGTCTCAACAAAATACTTTCGCATTCGGAGGAGAAAGTTGGTGATTGGAATTTCGTGAGAAGATTCCGTCGCAACGAAAAACGCCTTTCTTCTAATGATTTACAGCTCAAATCCCGTATCATTTCTGTGACACTCTCTCCCATATTTCGCGATAATACACAACGTGCTGCCTTTCTTTGAACTTTTTCGATGTATTCCGTCAGTCCTACCTGCTAAGGATCCCACACCGCGCAGCAGTATTCTAAAAGAGGACGGACAAGTGTAGTGTAGGCACTCTCCTTAATAGGTCTGTTACATTTTCTAAGTGTCCTACCAATAAAACGCAGCCTTTGGTTAGCCTTCCCCACAACATTTTCTGTGTGCTCTTTCCAATTTAAGTTGTTCGTAATTGTAATACCTAGGTATTTAGTTGAATTTACGGCTTTTAGATTAGACTGATTTATCGTGTAACCCAAGTTTAACGAGTTCCTTCATGTGGATGACCTCACACTTTTCGTTATTTAGGGTCTACTGCCACTTTTCGCACCATTTAGATATCTTTTTTAAATCGTTTTGCAGTTTGTTTTGGTCTTCTGATGACTTTATTAGTCGATAAGCGACAGCGTCATCTACAAACAACCGAAGACGGCTGCTCAGATTGTCTCCCAAATCGTTTATATAGATAAGTAACAGCAAAGGGCCTATAACACTACCTTGAGGAACGCCTGAAGTCACTTCTGTTTTACTCGATGACTTTCCGTCAATTACTACGAACTGTGACCTCTCTGACAACATGATATCGCAAATCCAGTCACACAACTGAGACGATATTCCATAAGCACTCAATTTGACTGCGAGCCGCTTGTGTGGTACAGTCTCAAAAGCCTTCCAGAAATCCTGGAATACGGAATCGATCTGAAATACCTTGTCAATATCACTCAGCACTTCATGTGAATAAAGAGCTAGTTGTGTTTCACAGGAACGATGTTTTCTAAACCCATGTTGACTGTGTGTCAAAAAAAATGATTCAAATGGCTCTGAGCACTATGGGACTAAATTGCTGTGGTCATTAGTCCCCTAGAACTTATAACTGCTTAAACCTAAATAACCTAAGGACATCACACACATCCATGCCCGAGGCACAGTTCCGGACTGCGCGCCTAGAACCGCGAGAACACCGCGGCCGGCGACTGTGTGTCAATAGACCGTTTCCTTCGAGGTAAATCATAATGTTCGAACACAACATATGTTCTAAAACCCAGCTGCATATCGAAGTTAGCGATATGGGCCTGTAATGAAGTGGATTACTCTTACTACCTTTCTTGAATATTGGTGTGACCTGTGAAACTTTCAAGTCTTTAGGTATGGATCTTTCGTCGAGCGAACGGTTGTATATGATTGTTAAGTATGGAGCTAATGCATCAGCATACCTCGAAAGGAACCTAATTGGTATACAGTCTGGACCAGAAGACTTGCTTTTATTAAGTGATTTGAGTTGCTTCGCTACTCCTAGGATATTTACTTCTACGTTACTGGTGTTGGCAGCTGTGCTCGTTTCGAATTCTGGAATATTTACTTCGTCTTCTTTTGTGAAGGCATTTCGGAAGGCTGTGTTTAGTAAATCTGCTTTGGCAGCACTGTCTTCGATAGTATCTCCATTGCTATCGCGCAGAGAGGGCATTTATTGTTTCTTACCGCTAACATACTTCACACACGACCAGAACCTCTTTGGATTTTCAGCCAGGTTTCGAGACTAAGTTTCGTTGTGGAAACTGTTTTAGACTTCTCGCATTGACCTCCACGCTAAATTTCGACCTTCAGTAAAGGATCACCAATCTTGGGTATTTTACGTCTGTTTAAATTTGGCATGTTTGTTTCGCTGTTTCTGCAACAGTTTTCTAACCTGTTTTGTGTACCAAGGAGGATCAGCTCCGTCGTTTGTTAGTTTATTTGGTATAAACCTCTCAATTGCTGCCGATAATATTTCTTTGAATTCAAGCCACATCTGATCTACACTTATATTATTAATTTGAAATAAGTGGAGACTGTCTCTCAGGAAGGGGTCAAGTGAATTTTCATCTGCTTTTTTGAATAGGTATATTTTTCGCTTATTTTTCGAGGGTTTACAATATTCAGTATCGCTACGACAACTCTGTGTTCACTAATGCCTATATCGGTTTTGATGCTGTTTATTAACTCAGGATTATTTGTTACTAAGAAGTTAAGTGTGTTTTCACAAGCGTTTACTATTCACGTAGGCTCATGAACTCACTGCTCGAAATAATTTTCAGAGAATGCGTTTAGCACAATTTCGATTGATATTTTATGCGTACCTCCGGAATTAAACATGTATTTTCGCCAACATATCGAGGGTAAATTAAAGTCACCACCAACTATAATCGTATGAGTCGGGTACGTGTTTGAAATGAAACTCAAGTTTTCTTTGAACCACACTAACTCACAGGAAGTATCTACTTCAATTTGGCGACAAGTTAAACTACTTCTAACAGCAACAAACACGCCACCGCCAATCGTGTTCAGCCTATCTCTACGGAACACCGTTAGGTTCTTCGCACAAGTTAAACTACGTCTAACAGCAACAAACACGCCACTGCCAATCGTGTTTAGCCTATCTCTACGGAACACCGTTAGGTTCTTCGCACAAGTTAAACTACTTCTAACAGCAACAAACACGCCACCGCCAATCGTGTTTAGCCTATCTCTACGGAACACCGTTAGGTTCTTCGCACAAGTTAAACTACTTCTAACAGCAACAAACACGCCACCGCCAATCGTGTTTAGCCTATCTCTACGGAACACCGTTAGGTTCTTCGCAAAAATTTCGGCTGAGCTTATATCCGGCTTTAGCCAGCTTTCAGTGCCTATAACGATTTGAGCATCGGTGATTTCTATTAGCGCTTGGAGCTCTGGTACTTTCCCAACACAGCTACGACAAATTACAACTGTTACACCAATGGTTCCTGTATCTGTGCTCTTCCTGTGTTCAGCCTGCGCCCTTCGTGACTGAAGCCCATCTTGTGTTTTCCGAGACCCTCTAACCCAAAAAACCGCCCAGTCCACGCCACACAGCCCCTGCTACCTGAGTAGCCGCACCCTGCGTATCCTGATCACCTGACCTATTCAGTGGAACCCTCAACTCAACCACCCTTTGGCCCAAGTCGAGGAATATGCAGCCTACATGGTCGCAGAACCGTCTGAGCCTCTGATTCAGACCCTCCAGTCAGAGGTCCGCGATCGGTCCTGTCTACTATGCTGCAAATAGTCAGCTCTGCTTTCATCTTGCAAGCAAGACTGGCAGCCTTTACCATTTCTGTTAGCCGCTCGAAACCAGAGAGAATCTCTTCTGATCCAAAGCGACACACATCAATGGTACCGACGTGAGCAACCACCTTCAGTTGGCTGCACCCCATGCTCTTCATGGCATCCGGGAGGACCCTTTCCACATCTGGAATGACTCCACCCGGTATGCACACGGAGTGCACATTGGTTTTCTTACCCTCCTTGTCAGCCAAGTCCCTAAGCGGCCCCATAACGCGCCTAACGGCGGAGCTCCCAACTACCAATAGTCCCACCCTCTGCGATTGTCCGGATCTTGCAGGCTAAGTGGTTTCCTCTGAAACAGGACAGGCGACAGCATCCGGCTCAGCGACAGTGTCAGCCACAGACAACACCTGGAAACTGTTTGTCTGACAAATCGGGGAGGCCTCATGTGCGGCCGCCTGGGAAGTCTTTCACCACCTGCTTGGCCCCGGGGCGACCTCCCACTCTACCACAGGTGAGGGGTCAGCCTCAGTGCGAGCAGTAATTGGTTTGGCCACCGGTGAGGACCGTTCGGAGGACTCTGACGCGCTGGACGTCCGTTGGATCCCCGCGGCCGGCCCACAACACTGGTGCCCATCCACTGCAGCCTCAAGCTGTGTAACCGAAGCCATCACAGCCTGAAGCTGGGAGCGAAGTGTCACAAACTCGGCTCGCATCCACACTCAACAATCGCAGTCCCTCTCCATACCAAAGACCGTGGAAAACTAAACTATGCAGATAAACGAACTACCGAAACGTGCTACGCAACTCTAATGTAGACCCTGACGAAAACCCACGAACTCTGTCTAGTAATATGCAGATATTCAAGAACCTCACTACCTAAGCACTCAGGTGAAACTAAATAATTTGTCCCTGATAAGGAACTTGTAATATGTCACAAGCTCGGTTTACTTTCTGCCGCAAACGAAAATGCGAGAACTGTGACTATCAGATTTTAAATTTACACGCAGAAACTCAAGAAACTAAACTATTAAAGCACACAGATGACATAATAAAATTCGCTCCTCTTTAGGAACTCGTAAATGTCACAAAAGCGGTTTACTTATCTGTTGCTGCGGCTGTCGCGGTAGTCTACTGCTGCCTGACTGACTGACTGACGCTTTCCTATAGATTCACATATTAATACCGAACGTGTTTGTTTTATCTTCAACACATTCAAGTTATTAGATCGTAAAATGACAGTTTAATTTTAATATTGAACACATCTGTCTAAAAGTACGTATTAATTCTATTGTATGACACGTTCGCTTCAACGTTTAGATCGCAAAACAACTTTTTATTTTCATTTTCAACGGTTTCGTGTAAAAGAACATACTAAAAGTGAATGTATAACAAAATTTCAGTGTCTCCTACAAGCTCTGATGCCTTTTTAGGCCATAGAAGAAAAGTTATTTTCCCTGTGTTCGTTCCTTTTGTCTTTCGACAGAAGAATGTGTTAACACAAAGCAGTTTTAAGTTTGTTTTATAATATGAAGGGACAACGAAAAGATTGAGGTAGGTCAGTTTCATAAATTTTATAGAACATTAATATTCCTATTTAAATCTTTTCTTGGTCTTACAATGTTGTAACATTTACAATAATTTTGCAAAATTACACACCTTAAGTACTGTTCTGTAAATATAATACTGATGCATATTTATTTAGATTTATGATACTGCTTGTTAAAAAGTTGAGTACGGGTGTCTTGTCTTAGTGGAAGAAGAAGCTGAGCTCATGAATTCGGAGTACGTAAACATTACACTTTACTCAATAGGAAGATTGTTGTAATATTCTTGTGCTACTCATACACAAAAATTTTTCAGAATATGGAGATCCTGGTATTTCTCACGAGAGATAAGTAGTAGATCTGAAGATATAAAGCAGAAAAGCTTAGAGTTTGCAACTATATCACAGTAAGAAATAAACAAGATTTGGGGATTATCAATCTTACTAGTATAAGAAAACGCAGGTAGATCAAACTCTAATCCATTGGACTCTTCAGTTGGATGGGCCGATTTCAAAGCAGGAGTCTTGGTTTGCCATTGTAAGTTATCCTGAATTTGACAAGCCTTGGCTGTTTTTTGTCTACGACTAGTTCTCTACTTGGAGATGTAGGAAAGAGACACTTGTTAACAAGTTTCAGATGTAGCTTCCAAAAAATTAAATGATGAAGGCTTCAACCCAGCTGATATGAACATCTCCATCCAATCTTTGGTGTCTTATTTGGAGTTCTGGTTTATAAGCCCCATGTTTTTATCACACTCCTAATGAGAATGTCCTCTTACAGCACATCTACTGTAACCAAACAGAGCAAAAATCGAATATGAATTTAGTTCTTATTTCGACCTGAACTTTCTGCATTTGATACTTCGTGGATGTAGAAAGCACACATAAATAATTGCCGTTTGTTGTATACAGCATTACCCGTAATGTTAGACGTAGCAGATTCTTGCCAAAATCCATACAAATGGGTTTCTTTTCCACGCTCTTTTGACTTTCCTTCTTGCCTTTTTCTGCCTCTCATAGATCATGTTGGCTCGCAGTTTGTCAAGATCGCTTAAAGATTCAAATTCTTCAATTGAATCTCAAAATCTTCTGTTTCTACTATTTCAGTGCATCTTTGTTTTTTCTTTATTTCCAGCCATATCACTCTGCATATTCGTTCCTGGTATCACATGTGTCTCTACAAGATTACGCAAAGGAAATATTGAAGTTTCATTACGATGCCTTACTTGTTAGGTATGCCTCTTTGAATACGAACGTTGCACTTGTGTCCAGTTCCTCAGAGAGTATACTTTAGTCATATCTTCTAACTCATAATAACTATGTCTACCCGGAAAGGAGGCAATATGCTCCTTAATATAATTAATTGCTTCATCAGTTAATTTCCAGAGACTGCTCCCATATTTCCCTCTCTTATCAACTGGGCATTCTCGCTAGTTCGAAGACTAGACATTAATTACTGAATCTTACTTTTTGATATGCCGTGCACTACCATAAATGCCTTAAGACAAAGTACAACGTCTTTCACTCAATCCCATATTTGTCCTCGATCTCTGTACTTGTAGTTTACATTGTAAAAACTTGCTTCACATTCATCTTTCCTAGGCTCCTAAGCAGTACAGGAAGCACAGAAATGAGAAAGAGACCATAAGAATAAGCGTTCTGCAAATCTACACATCCATTACGTTCAGCACTTTATAGACAAATCCTTTTGTTTCCCTGTTTCATATGGACTCTGTTCTTTTTTTTCCTGTTCAACTTCTTTTCAAAGCTCATTTAGAGTCCTTTTTTTTTCATTATACTACGGTAGGCAATATTGGGTCTGCTCCATGCTTTCATTTAGCGGTGAGAACTCAGAAAACGAAAAAAATAATTTAGCTCTTTCTTTTTTCTGAACCCCTTCCCCTTCTCCGATTTCTATGCTGTAAAAACACTTGAAGTTGTACACGACTACGCCACGTCGTATTATGAACTTATTTTTTCATCAAAAGCTTTACTTTCTATGCGAAAAAGAAAACTTCTCATTTTCATCTCGTGTGTTTCTCAATCGATTTCTACATCTATATCTATATCTACATGGCAACTACTCTAATCACATTTAATATTCTGGCAGATGTTCCTGGAACCACCTTCACACTAACACACTAACAGCGCGCTGAGAAAACGAATACCTATATCTTTCCGTGCGAGCTCTGATTTCCCTTATTTTTTATGATGATCGTTTCTCCCTAAGCAGGTCGGCGTCCACAAATTATTTTGTTATTCGGAGGAGAAAGTTGGTGACTGAAATTTAAATTTTGTGGGAAGATTCCGCTGCAACGATAAACGTCTTTGTTTTAATCGTGTCCGTTCCAAATCCTGCATCATGTCGGAGGCACTCTTACCTCTATTTCGAGATAATACAAAACGTGCTGCTCTTCGTTGAACTTTCTCGATGTACTTCGTTAATCCTATCTGTTAAGGATCTCCACCACGCCACAGTACTCCAAAAGAGGACGAACAAGCGTAGTGTAGGCAGTCTAGGCAGTCCCTTTAGTAGATCTGTTGCATGTTATAAGTGTTGTACCAATAAAACGCAGTCCTTAGTCCGCCTTCACCCACAATTTTCTATGTTTTCTTTCCAATTTATGTTATTCGTAATTGAAATTCATGAGTATTTAGTTGAATTACGGCTTTCAGATTTAACTGATTTATCATGTAACCAAAGTTTAAAGTATTACTTTTACCACTTGTATGAATGACCTCACACATTTCATTATTTAGAGTCAGTTGCCAATTTTCGCACCATACAGATACCGTACCTAAATCGTTTTGCAATTGGTTTTGATCTTCTGATGACTTTACTAGACTATAACCGAGAGCATTATCTGCAAAGATTGATTCGAAAGACGCCTGCTCAGATTATTTCCTAAGTCCTTTGTATAGATAAAGAACAGCAGAGAGCCTATAACACTGTCTTGGGAAACGCCAGAAATCACTTCTGTTTTACTACAAACTGTTACGAATCCAGTGGCGTAACTGAGACGATATTTCATAACCACGCGATTTTATTACAAGCCGTTTGTGAGATACGCTGTCAAAAGCCCTCTGGAAGTGTAGAAATACGGAATCCATTTGAAATACCTCGACGACAGGACTCAGCACTTCGTGTGAGTAAAGAGCTAGTTGTGTTTCACAAGAAAGATGTTTTCTAAATCCGTGTCAACTATGTGTCAATAGACAGTTCTCTTCGAGGTAGTACATAATGTTCGAACACAATATACGTTCCAAAATCCTGCTGCATATCGACGTTAATAATATGGAACTGTAATTTAGTTGATTACTCCGCTTGCCATTCTTGAATACTGGTGTGACCTGTGGAAATTTCCAGTTCTTGGTTATGGATCTATCGACGAGTGAGCTGTTCCATATGATTGTTAAATATGGAGCTATTGCATCAGCATCCTCTGAAAGGAATCTAACTGTTATACAGTCTGGACCAGAAGACTTGCTTTTATTAAGTGATTTAAGTAGCTTCACTACTTCAAGGATATCTATTTCTACGTTACTCATGTCGGCAGCTGTTCTTGATTCGAGTTCTGAAATATTTACTTAGTCTTCCTCGGTGAAGTAATTTTGAAAGGCTTATTTAGTAACTTTGCTTTAGCAGCGCTGTCATCGATAGTGTTTCCACTGCTGTCGCGCAGAGAAGTCATTGTGTCTCGCCGCTATCATACTTTACATACGAACAGAATCTCTTTGGGTTTTCTGCCAGGTTTCGAGACAACGATTCGTTGTGGAAACTGTTATAGGCATCTCGCATTGGAGTCCGCGCTAAATTTCGAGCTTCTGTAAAAGACCGCCAATTTTGGGGATTTTGCGTTAGTTTAAATTTGGCATAGTTTTTCCATTGTTTCTGCAGCAGCGCTCTGACCTGATTTTTGTACCATGGGGGATCAGCTCCGTTGTTTTTTACTTTATCTGGTATAAATCTCTCCATTGTTTTCCATAGTACTTCTTTGAATTCGAACCTCATGGGTCTACAGTTATATTGTTAATTTGGAAGAAGTGGATCTCGTCAGTAAGGCGTCAAGCGAATTTTTATCTGCTTTTATGAACTGATATATTTTTCGTTTATTTTTGATGGATTTAGGAGTTACGACGTGCAGTCTCGCTTCGACAACTCTATGTTCATTAATCTCTGTATCCGATATGATGCTTGTTATCAGCTCAGAATTATTTGTTATTAAGAGGTCAAGTGTGTTTATACAACCGTTGACTAATCGAGTGGACTCATGAGCTAATTGCTCGAAATAATTTTCGAAGAATGCATTTATCACAATTTCAGATGATGTTTTATGCGTACCTCGGGACTTAAACATGTATTCGAAGAAACATAATAGTGTGCAATCTTAGTTTCTTAATAAATTACTTACGTTTCCATAATTTGTATCAGTCTTTATAAAACGACGTTATTCCTCTAGATAGCGTGTAGTTTACCGATCACTATGTTCCTTCAGACCGTACATTATTGCGAGTAAAATATAACTAAAAGTACAAAAGAGCTACTGAAACGGTAGTGACAGTGATTTCTGTCGTCTTCCGCAAGTAAATGAGAGTTATCGAGTGGTGTCAATGCCGTTATCGCAGGCTGACAGATTTTTCGTCGGTTTAGCTTGGTATCAAAGAGAAAAACGACTTACTGGCGATAAGTGCAGACCTAGTATCGGACCGTCGTGTCATTTTAATCGTCCATGTTCAGAAAACTGCAAATATATATGAAATTTTTCCTTCCGCGACGACTGACTACACCAGAGAATTATCTGCTGTCACTTTAGATTAGCCCACATGTTTTATTGTGACAGCAATTATTTCCCGTCAGTTTTTTATGAAACATCCACCCAAGCTCTTCCTGCCTCTCTCATCTTAAAAGCTAAGTGGTAAGGCGTTCGATGAGGGTCACCACAGGTGAAGCCGAAAAATTTCTCTTCTATATAAAGCAGATAAGACACTAATTCCTTTTCCAGTTCAGCAGTCAATACAAGTTTCCTTCCAATTTTACATGAGATTAATTTTGAAAGAGAAACTTCAGCCTTGCTAAATGCGTATAACGTCGATCGTGGCACGTGAAATGTATTAGCAGTTTCCAGTGTCGTTATAGTTTTATTTTTGAGTGCACGAATGGCCTTTACGATATTTCAGTGACTGTGTTACTCTGAATTAGGACCCAAAGTTCCTTTGGGCATACATGCATGAAATTCAGAATAATACAGGCACTGCGATATCGTATTTATCCACCGATACCGGGCAACCTATATTCAAGTACGGGAATACACATAGTGGACGTACGAGTGGAGGTTGTAGAGGCGTGGTTGGCGGCATATGGAAGTTTGAATGTGACACCGACACGTGCGCGGATAGCCAAATGGAACAGTCTGCGTTCGGCAGGGCAGCAGTGCGCACCGCGCTCGGCCTTCCACGCCGCTGCGACCGCGGAGTGTTTTGCTTACATCGTCGTCACAGCGATTCTCAGTCGACCACGCTCTAATGGCCAACTCTTACAGGAAGAACACTCTTAAGTTCACCTTCTCAAATGAATACGCACGACCCAAAGCACTGGCCGTCGAACGCTTCCTACGCGAAGACGTGAAGATCCCCCGTGACGAACTCATCGGCATACACCTATCGATCATTAGCAGCGTCGTTTATGTTAAGATGACTTCTGACGCTGCCTGCAATGAGATTATTCAAAGGACCCGACATGGACTAAAATTTCGGCACTCCGACGGAAACGTCGGGCCTGTGGATGTCGACCATGCAGGACTTGGCCTTCGGACGATCCGTGTATTCGAACTGCCTTTCGAGGTAAATGAAGATGAAGTCATCGCGGCGCTAAGCCCGTTCGGAAAAGTCCAGAGCCACGTAGCCGAGACATGGGCACAGTTTACGACATAAACCGGTGCTTAATGGTGTGAGGCAAGTCCGAATCGATCTCAAACGGCACGTTCCATCGTACATTTCTATCGGCGGCTGACGCGCGGTGGTCATTTACGACGGACAACCTCGAACATGTTCCGGTTGTGGCAAAGAAGGCCACGTCCGTAATGAATGCCTGCAACGCCGCATCACACAACTAAGGCCCGACGATATAAACACCGACAGAACCACGACCACCCTTCCAGTCACCTATGCGGCGACACTGCACGTCCAGCCCACACAAGACGCCGTTCATGAGCGTCTCTCTGGTCCGATACACTCGGAGGCGTCCCAGCACCTTGACACCGACGATGCCACCTGTGAACATTTCCAACAGCCGGACACACCCAAGCTAGAAGATCACAAGGATGCCAGTGAGAGTGTTCTGGGGAATGACGACCGCATCATAGCACCCGCGGCTTTTGTACCCGAACGACGTGAATCTCTTCCTTCCTCAGACACCGAAACTCATTGCCGAAAGCAGAAGTCGCCCAAACGACGAAAAAAACGCCGCAAGACATCAGAATCAACCATTGAGCCCCCTCCGCAGGACGAAGAGATGGCACATCACTCTGACGGAGAACACGATAACACTTTCTCCTCTGCCACGGAGACGCGTCATCCAAAAGACGTGAACCGTCCAACAGAGAGCGTGCGCAAGCCCCACGCCCTGAAGCCATGGAACATAGCACGCCTGTTGTCACCGACGCAACTGAGCCGACTCGGCCGGCGCTGCCACCTCTCGCCGATGTCAAACCTGTCGGACATTTTTCATGGGCGGATGACACGGATTTCCCACCTCCATCTGATGCGGAAATGAGATCTGTTCCTCCGTTAGACCAACACTAAAATGGGGGAAGTTTCTACGGCGACTACTGCGACTTCTATGGACTTCCAGCATCCACCACAACAATCTTCACCAGCTACGACCCTATCGGCAGCACGAATCTCCCATCAGGCGTACTGAATAGCTACTATCAATACTAATAATATCGGCTCCCACGCTAAACTTCAACTGCTCCGTGACACGCTAAGAGCAGCGGACATCGACATCGCCCTGTTACAAGAACTGAGGACAGCAACTTGGGCTGGGTGTTATGGATATGAGACGTACGCCGCCCCTGCAGCTATGGAACACACAGGCGCAGCCATCCTCCTCGAGAAGGGATTGCAGTTTCCGATGTCGCATACCTCCCAACAGCGCGAGGGGTGGCCATCACAGTTGATGGACTCAAAATCATTAATCTGTACGCCCCATCGGGCACTGATAAACGGAGGGATCGCTCCCAGTTCTACGCAGAAGATATCACACCTTTATTCCTCGGCCGATACGATCATCTCATCGTAGGTGGAGATTTCAACTGCGTTCTCGCGCGCACAGACCAATACCCCCATTTCACCACATGTCCGGAACTTCGCTTCCTCGTCCGCCGCCTTCGTCTCCTCGACACTTGGCGAGTGGTACACGGCGACCGCCCGGGGTATACACACATTATGAGGCACTCCGCCAGCCGACTTGGCAGAATATACATCTCTAACGCTCTAAAATCAGTTCTTCTCGACGCGGAACGTTGGCCGTCTGCCTTCTCGGATCATGACATCTACATCTTTACCATGAACCTACGTCGACAATCTATATGGCGCAGTGCAGGACCTTGGAAACTCAATGTAGCACTACAGCAGGACCCTGAATGTCAACAGGTCACCGACACGTGGCACACCTGTGTTCAACGAATTACGCGTTACGAGACCACACTGCAGTGGTGGTTGCTGTGCGCCAAACCGGCCATCCGAAGCACATTGACACACTATGGCAGAGCCAAAGCCAGGTTTAATCACCATACAACTGATTTCTACTATAGCGCTCTACGTGAACTCATGGATCAACCTCCATCCCCGGATCGTCTAAAAGAAGCTCAACGCATTAAGGCGAAGATTTTAACCTTGACCAGATGTCGTCTAGAGGGAGCTATTGTACGAGCACGCAGCCAAGATAGGATTAACGGTGAAGAACCTTCTATGCATCATATTATTCAAAATGTTCGTCGACGCCGACAGGCTTTAATGACAACTTTAGACTTACCTGATGGACGCCGGCTGACTTCGCAAGCTACCATTGCGGATGCATTCACAACGCACTATAGACTTTTATATCAAGAGGTACCTGCCGGTGCAGAAGCCATTGCTGAGGTTACCCAGGAGACACTTGGTACTCTAAACGTAGCAGCTGCAACCCTCCTGACTTCTGAAGTGACCAACGACGACGTCCAAGGCGCTGTGGCTAAAGGGTCTCTGAATCGATCTCCCGGCCCGGATAGTTTACCTCTCGAATTTTACAGAACCTTCCAAGATTTGATGATGTCACGATGGAGGGACATGTACTGGGAACTTTTGTCCGGCGCGACGAACCCGCCACCAATGTTCATGGAAGGCTTACTTGTTCCAGTCCCGAAACCCGCAGGAGGAACACGACTCGACAGTTATCGCCCGATCACGTTACTCAATTCCGACTTCAAGATTTTCGCACGCCTTCTAGCAGTGCGACTCAAACATGTCTTACGAGACATTGTTTCCCACGAACAAACATATTTAGGCGGCGATCATAATATACAGACAGCCCTCAGTGAATATCGAGATGTGATCTCTGTGGCAACACACTCGATGCTGCCAGGCGCTTTAATCTCCATCGACTTCAAACAAGCGTTTGACCGCGTCAATCATGCATTTCTGAACGCAGTGATAAACCGAATGGCAATTCCCCCGACGTTCACGCAAGTGGTTGTGCGGCTCCTTCGTGGAGCAACGTCCAGACTTCTCGTCAACGGCAGACTTACAGAACCTATACGGATTGAACGCTCAGTACGGCAGGGTTGCCCCTTGTCGACGGTGCTTTATGCCATTGCGATGGAACCACTCATTTGCGGATTACGGCGACGTTTGACAGGTATTCCACTCCGGGATCATATGTTCCGCTGCCGAGCTTACGCGGACGACTTGGCCTTCGTCGTACGTTCAGCGGCCGACGTACAAGCTGCGATGCAGTGGATTACCCGTTACAGTGAAGGGGCAGGGAGCGCTATGAACGTGGCAAAATCATGCGCCATGAAGACCGGCTGCGGCCTTCCCGCAGACAGCGTCGTCCCATTTCAATTGGTGGACACTCTTCGCTGTCTCGGGTTGGTGTACACGCGAGACATTCGCCGCACCTTTGCGATCAATTATCGGGCGCTGCTGCAACGCATCCGGGGCAACATACAAAATCACATTCTACGCCCGCTGAATATGTGCCAGAGAGTCACCTTCGTCAATAACCATCTGGCAACCCGGATACCCCATATAGCGCAGATTCTGCCCATCACTGCGACAATGGCGGCCAGATTACAGGCGGCTTTCGGCTATTTCATTTGTTCTGGACACATATTCAAAGTCCAGTATGAAGCCCTCACCTTACCGAAGCGGGATGGTGGCCTCGACCTGGTTAATGTGAGAGCCAGGACTACGGCACTTTACACCAATACTGTGCTCCGGTTATGGAAAAGCCAAAATGCTAGTTTTACTGGAATGTTGACCACCGAGCTCGCACCTGTTTCGAGACGCCCACCGACGTTTTGGCGCACATCCCACCTCCGATGTCACATATCGGCCGTTTCTTTTTGGAGTACAGCTACATATGCACCGAGCTCCCCAGGACCAGGAAGACGACCACCCGCGACATCTACCGCCTTCTCCGAAAGTCTCCACCACGCAGCCCCGCCGAAACACGTCAACCTCAGGTTTCATGGCCTACAGTTTGGAAAACGATCCACCAACCATATCACACCACTGACACCACCTCTATGTGGTACCTTCTCGTCAACGGCAAGTATACTACAAGACAGAAACTGCATCGTATCGCACTGGTGGACTCACCCCTGTGCCTCAAATGCAATGTCGAAGACACAGATTTACATCGTTTTGAGTGTGGGCCAGCAGCAGCTGTCTGGACCCTCGTACAGAAGATTGTGGCTTTCTACCTCCGAGTACCACCTCATCATGTTTCTCCTACTATGATGATATATCCTGACACGACCTACTTTCCACCGGCTAAGTGGCACGCCATCACATGGATCAGTGGCATGGCTGTCAACTACCTCTTCCGGGACGACATCGTCGATCCGGCGGACTTCTGGACATGCCTCCAAGTACGTCACCACACCCTTCGCCGACATCGACACTATCGGGCCACTTTCGGGAACTATTTACAGAGTATTTTCACCAACCCGCCTCAAAGCTGGAATCTCAACGAACATTGCCAGCCAAGACTGGACGATCCCACTTTCCCTTTCAATGGGCAATGATAGAATGCATTTTGTTCTGATGGCGCGCCAAAGTGGAGCATGGCGCGGAAAGTATTCCTATTTTATTTCACTTCTCTTTTCTCCTCCTCTTCTAAGTTTTTTTTCTCCTTATACATGTTTATCCCTTTCACTCATAGCTCTCTATCTGCAGCCTATTTGTTTTTCTTTCTCCTGTGCTACCCCCCCCCCCCCCCCCCCCCAAAAAAAAAGTTTGCTGCTGATGGTGAGACTGTATATCCTTTACGTTAACAAAAAAAAAAAAATGGGAAAGGCGACCACTCGTGATAAGGAGAAAGTTCGGGGTTCGAGTCCCGGTCTAGCCAAAATTTTCATTGTCGTCATTCCATTCTACAGCTTATGATTATCCATATTTTTTTCGCAGTTGCGAATGTATTCACTGTTGATCATATTTGCTTCGTTCTGTTTCTTCCATTTTCTCTGTGAAATATATTTTGGCTTTGTCCTCGGCATTCTAGAACGAAAACGGCAAATGTTCCTCATATTGACAAAGATGATCCAGGATTTGGCTATAGGCCAAATTTAGGCCACACGTAACACCCTGAATTTAGACCGTTACTGCTGTATAGTTTTTAGGTTAATTACAGATCGAGAAATAGTAGCTACTAAAGTTGCAGATATTTCAAAGACGAAGATTATCTTTAACACACTGTAGTAGACAGAAGACTACTTGTGAATGTATACCTATAACAGTTTTAATGTGGTTGATATTGAGTTTATGTTGACTACAATCGCATGCTCCATTGAAATGGTCGGGATTTTACGGAATAATTGACGTGTTCTTCGACTCTTTTTAATGGTTTCCAAATTTTCTTTGTCGTCTAAAGCAGTAGACACTAAGGTGGGGGGTTTACATGTACAGTGTAACTGAATTGACATGAGTGTAGGTCCGTCAGCTGGTGGGAACATATCAAGAGCAACACCAGCCTGCCACGACATCAAAGCGGGAACGCGCTAGGCCGGGCAGAATCTGCTCTCTCCGCCCCACAGTGCCTCGTTCCAGCACAGCCTGCCCGCTTCGAGCGTTCACACTCGAACAAGCCACACGCGATCGTAGCACACTCGAGCCTCGAGCGAGCAGGAGCGAACAAAGTTTTCATCTGCAGACCTCAGGTCGGCGTGGCTGCTGCTGTGACGACAGGTTGTCGCACAAGGCTGCTGAGATGGCGAGACGGCTCCGGGCATTAGCTAAGCTACCAGAGGCAGCAAACGGCACCGTGTACATTGCATGGAGTTCTGATGGGTTACCCTGCAAGCGGTCAGTAGCATTGGAGTCTGTGCACAGGAGCTGGAGGAGATTAGCGGAGACTGAACGCCCCCCTCTCGCGATGATAGAGAGCAAGCTGCATGTCTTGACCCGTCAGATAGATCACCAAGCAGCGCGCTGCTCAGAAGCACCTCAGTCCTTGGGGTGGATGATGGTGCCGCAGCTGACAGCATCAAAGTCCCCTCGGTGGGACTTGCTGTTACATAGAAGCGTGTAGACGACTAGGAGAGCAGATGGTAAACCGACATGGGTCTCTATCCCAGGCTGGTTGCCTCCAGACTAACAGATCTCTACTAAAAAATCAACAATATTTATACGAGACTGTCCTCTGCTTGTTATGCTGCCGTACTGGTTTCTTCGCCCCAACATTGCTGTGGTCTGCATATGGGGAAATCACGCCATCTGGATCGACGATTTGGCGCCTCGACTGCCCAGCTTGGCTATGGAGTGACGTAACTAGCCCGTAGTACTGCAATATCAGTGGATTCCCCTTGTTGAAACTATACTCGGATATTATGGTTTGATTCTTCCGTCACTGCGAAAGGTGTCTTAATTAGCCGGCCGGAGTGGCCGCTACGGTCGCAGATTCGAATCCTGCCTCGGGCATGGATGTGTGTGATGTCCTTATGTTAGTTAGGTTTAGTAGTTCTAAGTTCTAGGGGACTTATGACCTCAGATGTTAAGTCCCATAGTGCTCAGAGCCATTTAAACCATTTTTGTGTTAATTAACAGAAATGAAAATCAGTCCAAGTTGTAGATATTTTATTTTTAATTTGATTGGTCTCGGCTCGAAACTAGTCATAGAATGAAAAATAAACTATTTGCAACTTGAACTGGTTTTTCGTTCGATCGATTAACAGAAGACGCTGACCCAAGTTACTCCAGCACGTTGGAAGTTCGTAAAGGTGTCTTAATTTTTTTACTTTCCTGCACCAAATATGTTATTTTGCAGGTTGATATTCCTCTCTCTTCCAAAAAGAATCTGCATCGGAGATCGTTCGGGGTGTCTCTGGAAAAGTCTTGACATAAACTGATCAGGCACAACATTATGGCCACTGACCTACTCTCGATATAAACCCGTCCAGGCGACAGCAACGTCACCTGGCGAGGAATGACTGGTAGTCAGACACACGGACGGTACAAGTAGTATCTGTGAGCGTGCTGTCCGTATGTTGAATGGGGAAGGCAGATTGTGATGGCCCAGGGACTCGAAACGAACATCCCAGTAACAGTACGACTTGTCGGGTGTTCGAGGAGTGCTGTGGTGAATGTCTTCAACACGTGGCGAACCAAGGTGAAATCACGTCCAGATGTCGTCGGGTTGTGCGGCCACCCTCATTATAGAAGTCGGACATCGTAGGCTGATCACAGAAGTAAAACAGAACAGGCGGCGAACTGTGGTGGAACTAACGTCAGACTTTAATGTTGGGCACAGTAAAAGTATGTCTGAACACACAGTTCACCGAACACTCCTAACGATGGACCTTCGCAGCCGACGTCCAATGCATGTGCCAGTGTTAACACCACGGCATTGTCAACTAAGACTGAAATGGAAACGTCACCATTGGCACTGGACGTTGGCCCAGTGGCAGAGCGCTACATGGTCTGATGAATTCCGATACCTTCTTCATTGCGCCAATGGTAGGGCGCGAATCTGTCTTCTTTCAGAGGAATAGCTCCTTGACACATGTACTGCGGGATGGAGACAAGCTGGCGGCGTCTCCATTATGCTCTGGGAAACATTTCCTGTGGGCATCCGTGGGTCCTGTGAAGTTCGTGCAAGACACCATTAAGGCCAAGGAGATCGTACATGGTTGCAGACCACATACGCCCCCTTATGACGATCATGTTTCCCGTCAGCAGTGCCTTTTTTCAGCAGGATAGTGCGCCATGTCATAAGGCCAGGAGTGTGATGGAGTGGTTTCAGGAACACAGTGGCTAGTTCCAACTGATATGCCGGCACCCCAGCTCGGCAATTCTGAAACGAATCGAACACATCTGGAATGTGACTGAACGTGGCGTCAGAGCTGATCGCCCCCGCCCCGGAATTTACGGGAATTACATGACTTGTGTGTGCACACGTGGTACCAACTCCCTCCAGCGAACTACCAAGGCCCCATTGCTTCCATGCTACGACGCGTCGCCGCTGTTATTTGTGCCAAAGGTGGACAACAGGCCATTAGGTAGGTGGTCACAATATTCTGTCTGATCTATGTACATACGCAACTCAACAATTAGCTTGCAGTGCTCTTGGTTTCCTCCTTACTCTATTCTAGCTTGACACACTTGCTTCATTTCTTATTCTCTTAATCCTAAAACATCATTTTCTCCATTAATTCCACTAAACTCATATTACCACGATAAAATTTTTCATCTGACTCATTACTTGTACACTACCACAATCATTTTTCCACAGCACAGCTCCGAAATACCCTACAATTCACAATTAAACTCATTCCTCCTAATTTATCATGTAATACCAATCCTCACTTGTTACTGGTTATCCACTCAGCTTTTCTCGTTTCCACACATAGACATTACCGTATTAAATCATCACGTAAATAACAAGCGTAATAAGACTACAAAGCTCTTCCTCCTCAGCAAAATAACTCCACAGCAAATGGCTCCACTAGTTATATACCACGTTCAGCTTCTTCCTTTGTCTACCAGGTGGCTTCTTACCAGGATGTCTCAGTACATCATCTGGGTCTTTGTATTTGAAAGAAAAGTTTCCCTTGCGTTTCCTTAAAACACTCTTCCTTACAACCATACCTAAACAACAACTATTTATGGTACGACTACACTCAACATAGTAGTCGATAATTCCAATTACTTCCTTCGCTTTACTGCTAATTATAGGTTTCCTACGTCCTACTCTGCCATGCATTCTTAAACCTTTCCTTTCTACAACCAACTTCAATGTGCTCTTCGGAACTTTACCGTGTGCGTTGAATCTTAATGATGTCGTACGGAGTTCAGGTAGTTCTTAAATCATTAAATTCACAGGCGTTTACATAACATGCCCACCGTAGCCTTATAATAGTAATAACAATTAGTCAGGACAACAAATGATGCACAACTATAACAGACATTGGTGAACCTAGTGACGATGTATCACTTTCAGATGTCTTCTTCCGTGAAACAACATCTCCCTGAGCATAGCACATTGATAGGGAGCAGGCAGACATTTTTAAGTGGTAATGTGCCGGGCCGTGAATAAGCGCAGTTCTGAACCAGGACACTTATACGAACAGCTTTTTTAGCTGGGCCTTCTGCAAAAATGAAAAAATTTCTCAACATATAATTTCTCGTTTACAGATCTCAGTATTTAATAAGAGAACGGTCCTTACTAAGTTTGTTATGTAATATTTGTGAAAATAATAAGCAATGGAGGCCTTTGAATAACTGGTTTTCCTTCAGTACAATTAAAGAGGTAGGCTCCTAAATAATTAAGTTCACAGGTGTTGACACAGCAAGCCCACTGGAGCCTTGGAATAGCAACAACAATTAGTCAGGATAACAAACGATGAAGAGAGAGAAATACAGTTATAAGAAGCATTTACATCGTAAAAGCACCAGTTTAAAAACCTAGGAAGATTTGCATATAAAAAAAACCTCAGGAGACGCCATTTATGCTTGAATAAACAACCGAAGGCATAATATGCCACATATGCGCAGAAAACATTGAATAGATTAAAGCAGAATGTAAATAAAAGGTATTTGTGACTAAGAACTGCTAAAACTCTGTTCTACTTTGGCACTCGCTCAATTATCACAACAACTTAAGAAAAAGCAATAGTTATAAAAGGACCCCAGCTGAGGTAATGAACTAAAAAACATTAAACACGATACTCAACAGTAAGCAACCTACCCAGAGGCAGAGCAAGTGGGTATCGCAAACATCGAAAACTACTATCGTTCGCACATGTTCAAATGATATTCATACAGGGTGTTTCAAAAATGACCGGTATATTTGAAACGGCAATACAAACTAAACGAGCAGCGATAGAAATACACCGTTTGTTGCAATATGCTTGGGACAACAGTACGTTTTCAGGCAGACAAACTTTCGAAATTACAGTAGTTACAATTGTCAACAACAGATGGCGCTGCGGTCTGGGAAACTCTATAGTACGATATTTTCCACATATCCACCATGCGTAGCAATAATATGGCGTAGTCTCTGAATGAAATTACCCGAAACCTTTGGCAACGTGTCTGGTGGAATGGCTTCACACGCAGATGAGATGTACTGCTTCAGCTGTTCAATTGTTTCTGGATTCTGGCGGTACACCTGGTCTTTCAAGTGTCCCCACAGGAAGAAGTCACAGGGATTCATGTCTGGCGAATAGGGAGGCCAATCCACGCCGCCTCCTGTATGTTTCGGATAGCCCAAAGCAATCACACGATCATCGAAATATTCATTCAGGAAATTAAAGACGTCGGCCATGCGATGTGGCCGGGCACCATCTTGCATAAACCACGAGGTGTTCGCAGTGTCGTCTAAGGCAATTTGTACCGCCACAAATTCACGAAGAATGTCCAGATGGCGTGATGCAGTAATCGTTTCGGATCTGAAAAATGGGCCAATGATTCCTTTGGAAGAAATGGCGGCCCAGACCAGTACTTTTTGAGGATGCAGGGACGATGGGACTGCAACATGGGGCTTTTCGGTTCCCCATATGCGCCAGTTCTGTTTATTGACGAAGCCGTCCAGGTAAAAATAAGCTTCGTCAGTAAACCAAATGCTGCCCACATGCATATCACCGTCATCAATCCTGTGCACTATATTGTTAGCGAATGTCTCTCGTGCAGCAATGGTAGCGGCGCTGAGGGGTTGCCGCGTTTGAATTTTGTATGGATAGAGGTGTAAACTCTGGCGCATGAGACGATACGTGGACGTTGGCGTCATTTGGACCGCAGCTGCAACATGGCGAACGGAAACCCGAGGCCGCTGTTGGATCACCTGCTGCACTAGCTGCGCGTTGCCCTCTGTGGTTGCCGTACGCGGTCGCCCTACCTTTCCAGCACGTTAATCCGTCACGTTCCCAGTTCGTTGAAATTTTTCAAACAGATCCTTTATTGCATCGTTTTTCGGTCCTTTGGTTACATTAAACCTCCGTTGAAAACTTCGTCTTGTTGCAACAACACTGTGTTCTAGGCGGTGGAATTCCAACACCAGAAAAATCCTCTGTTCTAAGGAATAAACCACGTTGTCCACAGCACACTTGCACGTTGTAAACAGCACACGATTACAGCAGAAAGACGACGTACAGAATGGCGCACCCACAGACTGCGTTGTCTTCTATATCTTGCACATCACTTGCAGCGCCATCTGTTGTTGAAAATTGTAACTACTGTAATTTCGAAAGTTTGTCCGCCTGAAAATGTACTGTTGTCCCAAGCATATTGCAACAAACGGTGCATTTCTATCGCTGCTCGTTTAGTTTTTATTGCCGTTTCAAATCTACCGGTCATTTTTGAAACACCCTGTAAATACACAAGTACAATATTAACCATGGCAAGCAGATAACATAAATGTTCAGTGACAATTTTCGGTTCAAAATGGCTCTGAGCACTATGGGACTTAACATCTGTGGTCATCAGCCCCCTAGAACTTAGCACTACTTAACCCTAACTAACCTAAGGACGTCACACACATCCATGCCGAAGGCAGGATTCGAACCTGCGACCGTAGCGGTCGCGCGGTTCCGGACTGAGCGCCTAGAACCGCTAGACCACCGCGGCCGGAAACAATTTTCGGGTGAGAACGGAGTTGACGGCAGCATCGCTGGTAATTCTCTACGCATGTACGCCTCACAGATCTAATCGAAGCTATAGCTTGTCACCAATTGAAAAATACTAGGATAGACCATTCGGTCTACTGCAGCCCACAAACAGTTCGAGTTCAGTATAGTGCACTGTATTAACTACTCACTACTTTCGACGCAGCGTGTACCCCCCCCCCCCCCCCCCCTAAAGAGAAAAAAAATTGATGAGCGGGAAATCTATGTTGAAAATTTTGATGAAATGTAGCACCTCTTTTTCTTCGTAATAACTGGGCATTGTCGTAAGTACTCTTGGTCACATACAGCAGCATGGAAATGGAACGCCACAGTCAATAAAATTTCGAACAAATGTAATTTGCACTGAACGATTCACACAGTTGTCTTTCTGCTGCTAATAATGACGCGTTTGTGCTACCAGGCGGTGAATGACTGATATATAATTGAACACAGAAAGATATTTCATTCCCCAGTTTCGTATTGTCTACGTGTATTCATTCCTAATTCATCTCTTCCACTTGAAAAGTTCTGCAGACTACAAGGAATGTCTAATTCTGCCACCCTCTCATTAAATTTTCACTCTTTCTGTAAAAGAAATGCCGTGGAAAAATTTTCTAACTGAAGAGAAATTAAAATACTTTTAATTCATGCATGAGCTTACTTTTAACTCAATCCGTCTTCAAAGAACTTGTGATTTTCCATTACGGCTGTTGCAGAAAGAATTAGAAAAGTTGGACAGTGTTAACCTTAAACGATTCCGCGGTTAAAGAGTATGGAGCTTTTAGTAATACAAGTAATTACATCTGCGAATTCATCACTTAAGGAAAATTAATGAACGCGACTAAACAACTAGTATTTTTCCACATTTCCTGCTAACATTTCTTGCATTTTCAGCCTTCTGATATGCTTTCCTTGTCGCTGGTTTCATTTCTCGCAAGTATTTACAAAGCTGTGTTTCAGACTGACGAAAAATTGAAAATAGACACGAAAAGTTTTGCTTCTTACCATACGAAAAAAAGTTTTCTCGTAGAAAGTCGTATACCTGCTTCAAAATACTCTTTTGTTATCTAGAAACTAAATGTCTTTCTACTTGTATTTAGTGATTTATATCAAAATTCAGCGTTGCGCCAGTGTCCAATATCTTCCTCAAAGACGATATGAGGAATGATCACTGAAAAAGCAATTAAACGTCCAAAAAGGTATAAAAATTATACGAAAAATTCAAATTATTATCTCCAACTTCCTGGAAGTAGGCAAAGTTCGTACATATTCGCCTCGCACGTTGGGGCCTTACAGAGTCGCAATAGTCTTACAATAATGTACAAATAAAGTAATATGTGGCAAGCAATTTCGTTCTGATGGTTGATATTGCCTGTATATACTTGCAACAATGACGAAGAAAGCGCATAACGCCTGTACGGCTTTGGAGGTGGATTACCCCAGACATCTCGCTCCGATGTTCTGGCACTAATTAAACTCTCTGACGTCGTCTGTCTTGCCCATACTTTGTGTATTTTTCACTCTGAAGCTGAGAACAACCTCTCACGTCATCATGATACCGGTTTCGCACTCGTCTCCAAAGAAGTGCTGTCTGTCCAACACTGACTCCAATCACTTTTTCACAGGTGTGTTTATTTTCATATGGATCATATCAAACACTGCTAACCTAGTGGATCATCACCTACGATGGTAAGGTGCAAATTTTCGTCCTGGTACGGATATGGTGTTAACAGAGAGCAAATTTTGTTTCTCATCTTAATACAAGTTGCACAGTAACATAAGTCAACTGTCAACCAGATCAATAACGTACTTTCGTTCACACGGGCTTTTAAAGTAGTCGAATTCTCTTTGTTCGTCCAGTGTTTACGTTTTGAACAGTTTATCGCAATAGAAACATTACCTACATTTCACGCAGATTTATTAACAGATTGTTCTTTCGTTTCCAGCACTTAAAGTATGGACAGTTGATGAAAATGTATAAAATCGCACTAGAAGACCGGCTACCGTGGATTATAAAATATATGACGACTAAGACATATCACAAGTAATGTCTCAGTACATTTTAGATGAAGAATTAACTAATAGAAAGCTATGTTTAAGGTGATCGCAAACTTTTGTTGAATACTGCCCTACAGAAAATGCGACAACGAATTTCTTAGCAACTTTTAGAGATTTTTACGAAGATCCAACAAATATAGCACAAAAATATTTTATTGCAAATGATTTTTGTAGTCAGCATTTCGCGCTAGAAACAAAATATCGATCAGAACAGTGAGTGAACGCTGGTAGCTTTGTTCCTGAAATGGTGAATTCTATTTTATCTCCCACAAATATTTTGGACAGTAGCTATCGGTTAGGACGTGAGTTCGCGGTTGGTAGTGATTGAGGGAACTCTGATGCCACAATGATATGTCATAGAAATCCTGTGACCTCTTGCGTTACCTCTCATGCGACAGTATTGCGCCACTTTTCAAAAGGATAATGCTCGTCCACGTGTGTCTCTATGATCTGCCTGTGTAATGTTGAGGTACTTCCATGGCGAGCATGATCATCAGACCCGCTCCTGATAGATCATGTATGGGACGGGTGAGGCAGTATCCGGACCAGCTTGCCTGTGGAGAGAATACAACGGCTTTACCACGCCCTTCCCAAACGAATCAGTGCGTGAATCGAGGCCAGAGGGGTTGCAATGTCATACTAATAAGTGGACTCATATTGCCAAGTACATCGTAAATTTAACTCTATTTTGTAATCAATGAAATAACACCAAACCCCCTCTCAAATCGTGATGTTTCTTTCCGACTTCAGATGTGCGTTTCACTTTTTTTGGTCAGTCAGTGAATTTCTTCATGACACTATAAGTGATCAGAGAGGCGCTTTGCTAGTGGGGAAAGAAAAACATTTCAAATACGAACGTCTACCCTTGTAACGTCCCCTTAGAAAAATTATAAATGACTGTGCGGATAAACCTCTTACGTTATTTGATTCTCAAACAGCTGAGCAAAACCGAATGTACTCAGATATTTCTCTCGTTACTTATTCTGATTATCACTAAACTGACACACAAAATATATATATATATATATATATATTAGCGCAACGCAACCTGACTTTCAATAATCCCTACAAAAGAATGGCCCTGACTAACAGTAACCTAGACCTTTCATGAATCACTTACCTCACAAAAAGCTTCATTACTCGAACTACCGCAATACAACGAGCGCCAATACTGCCTACTAAATCAAAGATTCTAACTACTGAAGGCACTAACTACTGATAGGCATAGTTAGGAAATGAAAGATTTTGATAGAGAACAAACAATGTATTTACCTTAATTGGGCAAAAAATGGTTCAAATGGCTCTGAGCACTATGGGACTTAACTGCTGAGGTCATCAGTCTCCTAGAACTTAGAACTACCTAAACCTAACTAACCTAAGGACATCACACACATCCATGCCCGAGGCAGGATTCGAAACTGCGGCTGTAGCGCCCAGAACCGCTCGGCCACTCCGACCGGCCCTTAATAGTGTTCAAAAGTCATCATATATATCCGTTCATGACATCCAGTCTGACAAATTTCCTTTTTCTGACGGACACACGTTCAGATCGTCCGCTCTCAAAACTCTGCCATCTCTCTCCCCACACGTGTGTGTGCAGGAGGAGTACATTCATATTTACTGGAGGCAAAAGGTAAGACAACTGATTCTTCTTCTAAATCGACTCCTGTTTCCTCTTCCATCACATCGTACAAATCTTACCCCTCATAGAGGCTTTCAATGTATTCTTTCCACGTATGTGTTCTCTCCTTTGCATTTAGCAGTGGAATTCCCGTTGAACTCTTAATGTTACCACCCTTGCTTTTAATGTCACCGACGGTTGGTTTGACTTTCCTGTATGCTGTGTCTGTCCTTTTGACAGTCATTTCTCTTTCGATTTCTCTACGTTTTTCATGGAGCCATTTCGTCCTAGCTTCCTTGTATTTTCTATTTATTTCATTCCTCAGCGACTTGTATTTCTGTATTGTTGAGCTTCCCGAAACACTTTTGTTCCTCATCCTTTCATCGATCAAATGAAGTATTTCTTCTGTTACCTATTGTTTCTTCGCAATTCCCTTCTTCGTACGTATGTTTTTCTTTCCAATTTCTGTGATGACCCTTTCTAGAGATGTCCATTCCTCTTCAACTGTACTGCCTACTGAGGTATTCCTTATTGCTTCATCTGTAGCCATAGAGAATTTCAAGCGTATCTCGTCATTCCTTAGTACTTCGGTATCCCACTTATTTGTGTATTGATTCTTCCTGACTAATGTCTTAAACTTCAGTCTACTCATCATCACTACTTCGTTCTGACCTGAGTCTATATCTGCTCCTAAGTATGTTTATCAATCCAGTATCTGATATCGGAATCTCTGTCTGACCATGATGTAAACTAACTGAAATCTTCCCGTCTCACCTGGCCTTTCCCAAGTATACCTCCTCCTCTTGTGACTCTTGAACAGAGTATTCGCTATTATTAGTTGGATTTTATTACAGAACTCAATTAGTGTTTCTCCTCTCTCATTCCTTGTCTCAGCCCATATTTTCCTGTAACCTTTTCTTCTACTCCTTCCCCTACAACTGCATTCCAGCCCCCCATTACTATTAGATTTTCGTCTTTCTTTAGGTACTGTATTCCCCTTTCAATATCCTCATATACTTACTCTATCTCTTCATCTTCAGCCTGCGACGTTAGCATGTATACCTGAACTACCGTTGTTGGTATTGGTTTGTTGTCAATTCTGATACGATTAACCCTATCACTGAACTTTTCGCAGTAACACACTCTCTGCCTATCTTCCTATTCATAACGAATCCTACTCCTGTTATACCATTTTCTGCTGCTATTGATATTACCCTACACTCATCTGACCAGAAATCCTTGTCTTATTTCCATTTCACTTCACTGTCCCCTACTATATCCACATTGAGCCTTTGCATTTCCCCTTTCGGATATTCTAGTTTCCCTACCACGGTCAAGCATTGTAGAACGTTATCCTTCCGTTGATTATTCAATCTTTTTCTCATGGTCACCACCCCCTTGGCAGTCCCCTCCCGGATGTCTGAATGAGGGACTATTTCGGAATCTTTTGCCAATAGAGAGATCGTCATGACACTTTTCAATTGCGGGCACTTTTCAATTGCATACACGTTACGTGTCTTTAATGCAGTGGTTTCCATTGCCTTCTGCGTCATCACTGCTGATTCTTCCGCCTTTAGGTGTAGTTTCCCACCCATAGGAAAAGAGAGTGCCCTGAACCCCTGTCCGGTCCTCCACCGTCTTTGACAAGGCCATTGAAAGAACGAGGGAACTTCTTATGCCGAAAGATTTCGGCCGCCAATGGTTTTAATTAATTAAAATTTAAGGAGTGGCGGGATTCGAGCCCCGGACTGATTACTAATCAAAGACGCTACCTCTAGACCACGGATGCGTTGCATAAGCTGCAAACCATAACATCAAACACGGGTCCAGAGAATGAAAAGGGAAGTTACAAGCAATCATAGAGCTAGCCATTGTTGACGACAATATTTACAAATTTCAGCCAATTCTCCGACACGTGTGTGTGCAGGAGGAGTACATTCATATTTACTGGAGGCAAAAGGTAAGACAACTGTTCTTACCACAGAAATGATTGAACTGCAGTGTCAATAATCATGTTTTCCTGTTGTTTTTGTTCATTTTATCAGTGACTGCCAATATGGCATCGCATAATTTTCTACCAGCATTTACACATATCATAGTTTTCATTAAGTTTCTCGTTTGAACAATACCATAGGTCGATGCGGAAACTGAATTTTGGTGCAGATAATCAAAGTCTGCACTTTTGAGTGCATATGAGATGCAGAAAATACGCGTTGTGAAAGATTAGCGAAAAGAAAAACACTTATGCGAACTTACATCGGCAAGGAGAGGAATTCGTTCAGAACATTGAAAATACAGAATAGCCGTATTTACCCCCACTGACAAACTGGTTCCGTGTGAGGAATGCTTAAATAAACAACATAAACATCTTAAAATTAGTCACATAAGCATCATTATTTACATTGCATTTGTAACAGTTCTTCAATAACAGTTGTCTTGCCACTGTCAATGTCCAACATAATACTGTTTCATGTAGTTTTCTGCAGCTGTTGCCGCTGCCTACAAAAGGGAAATGCCGCTCGGACGATAGCAACGCTCGTCGCGGTACACGACGATAACGACGAAAACACGGCGTTCGACCAGCACAAAAATTCCACTCTATTTCAAACAGCGCATATGCATAAGAACCAGCCTGCAAACTGCCAGGAATCATCACGGACTACGAGGAACACACTGTTCGAACGGACTCACAGTCTGACTCTGGGGTTCCCAGACTGTGGTACGCGTACAATTTGTAGTGCGGCGAGGACATTTCGGATGGTACGCGAAGAAGTAAACAAAATTCGTACTGACATAAGTAAAATTATTCACTTACGTTACTTTATTTTTAAAAGCAAAATGATAGAAAACTGATTGATAAAAGTAGGATCTTATAATGTTAAAGAAAATTAATTTACATGTTTATTTCGAACTGTTCGCAGGATAGGTCGGATTGTTCCCTCCGCACCTCTCCGTTCATTAGTCGTCGCTGCCTTGGCCGGAAATGATTTATCTTGTTTTGACGCTAGAGATACTTTGATCGGATCTTGTCGATGGTTATTCGAAAGTTTTCCGGCTCCTTTGCAACTGATACCACCTTATGCGCTGTACCAATGTACTACAAAGATCATTACGCAGTGAAAGTTTGATTGTTGTTGTTGCCGCTCTGTTAGGAGTTACTTTCAATGGCAATCTGATACGAAGAAATCTTGCGTCTGAAATCGAGTGTGCGTATTTCATCCAGCTGATTCTTGGCTAACTATAATAGTGATGTGAAATTTAACTTGACTGTGTGACTTACACGTGATTGTGTTTTAAGTTAATCATGAAAATTTTTTAGGCCAGCAATCACCTACCTCCAAGTATGCAGTTGAAAAACCTAAACCAACACCTAATCGCAAGTATGATGAAAGCTACTTATAATTTGGTCTTTCAGTATATGCCGATATAAAAACCATTGATAGTCCACAGCTCGTGGTCGTGCGGTAGCGTTCTCACTTCCCGCTCCCGGGTTCCCGGGTTCGATTCCCGGCGGGGTCAGGGATTTTTTGTGCCTCGTGATGACTGGGTGTTGTGTGATGTCCTTACGTTAGTTAGGTTTAAGTAGTTCTAAGTTCTAGGGGAGTGATGACCATAGATGTTAAGTCGCATAGTGCTCAGACCCATTTTGAAAAACCAGTGATAGCCCAGTTCCCCAAGACGTAGTACGCTAAGAAACGCTTTCAAATCAAAACACGAAGCATTCTTTATTAAAACATCATCGAAGTATTAAACACTGAGTTGGTTGGAAAACCTATTGCCCTTTTTTAAAGTAAATCTTCGTTTTATAAAAAAGAATCCAAATGCGTGGCAAAGTTTATTAACATTGTTACTAACTTGATAAAATCCCCATATCTGGCTGGTTTTAGAATTGCCAAGGAAGGAAAACATCACAAAAACCAAGGCTAAAGACATGTTCCAACCAGTTTTGGAGGAAAAAATGACCAAAGAAATACAAAAAAAATCCATTACTTAACAACACATTAAAAAGGAGAATTGAAGAAAAGTTGTTATTACAGCTGCAAGAATGTACTTAATTCTTCTCTTCAAATAGACGAGAGCACAGATGTCACAAACATAGTGCAGTTACTCGTTTTTATATGTTTTGACTAACATGAAGATATAAGAGTTTTTATTTTTCGAAGCGCTTGTATGAAATGGTACATCAGAAAACATTTTCAATATGATTGACCTTTACTTGTTAAAAGTAGGCATTCCTTGGCAAAAATATTTCGTATTTGAAAAGAGGGCCCAAGGCAATGTATGGTCAGGCAACAGGACTGGTGGAAAGAGTGAAGAAAATTACACGTGATTGTCAAAGGAAATACTGTACGATACATAGAGAAGCTTTGGCTTCTAAGAAGAAGTCCGAAACCCTTCATGTTGTTTTCACAGGTGCTATAAAGGTTACAAACTCGATCAAAGAAAGGGCTCTAAATTCATGACTGTTCACACTAATATATAAAGATATGAGAGGCAAATTTAAAAGTTTGCTTCTACATACTCAAGTAAGAGGGGCCCCTCGCGGCAAGATTTTAACGCGAATGTTGGTCCAAGGACCGACGTTTTTATGTTTCTCACTGATAAGAAAAATAATACGAAGATTTTTTTCGCTGGTGATCAGTGGTGAAAAAGATTAGCCAATTTATCTGATAACTTTGACAGGCTTCACATTTTGAAAAAATAGCCTAGAAGGACGAGACTGAACAGCTTTCTTAGCGGTTAATAAAATATCATCTTTCAAAACACAATTGACTCCGTGTTGTTCTGAAGTACTGAAAAATAACTTTTTCGCATCCTTTACACTTATCATTTTTGGAAGGCAATGAACCAGCTCCCATGGGAGATTTAGTTTGAGACATTACTACACGTTCAGAGATCCTTCAAACTAGTTTTGAAAAGCACTTTCCCCAAGATTACCGTACACAAAATATGACTGGAAGTAATCATGGATGAAACTTTTATCGACACCCCTAGCGACAGTTCAATAGAAGATGCTTTCAAAAACAAAATTCTGCTTTCTTTTTGGATGGGAACAAAAAGTATCTTTCTCGTTTCAAACAACCAGTCTGATTTTTGGCGCCATCTGTTACTCTTTACCTGTGTGAATGTAGGTTTTCTCTGTTGTGTACTAAAAATCTACAGAAACACACTTACAGTTGAAGAAGATTTGAGAGTTATGTTGAGGTCTATCGAATCAGACTTTGTAGCGCTGAACTACATCTAAAACATGTAGGCATTCATCAGAATCTAAATTTGAAAACCGATTAATTACTGATTTTGAAGTCAAAGTTTGATCTGATTCAGAATGTTCTTCTTTTTTCAGACTCTAATTTCGTATACCTGTGCTCCATGTTCAGTTTGTTACTCTCTTGCAAAATGGTTTTTATTGTTTGTGAAGCAAAATTTTAATAAATATTTTAAATGTCAATCGTCTCTCACTCATTCATTACATGTATCTTAATGGCTTAATTTAATTTCACATTATTTGCTACAAAGAAGTAGCACCTGTGAAAATGAACGACTTTATAAAAAAGTATTTCCACGAAATCTTATCACTTGTGTTTGTCACATTTTTGCTATAGTTACTAGTTGATCGGCACGATGCAAAAGCCGTTTGTATGTTGCCAGTAATGAGCAAGATGGTGAAAATTATGTTCCTCGCATCATTCCTCATTCCTGTGGCATTCGCCGCTTGACTCTCCTCTACCCCCACCCCCCCGCCCCCACCCCCCGCCTTCCTACCTCCCCCATCTGACGGCTCGTTAAAAAGTGTACAAGCTTTAGTGGTACGCCCAAATTTTTAAAAACGTCAAGTGGCACGCAGTGACGAAAAATCTGGGAACCCTTGCTCTAACTTGTTATACAGTTGTGATATTCCCGCAAATTATTGCTATGCGCTATGACAGCTGTACTCCAAGCAGCCGATGAGACACAGCACTGAATACGACACCTGACGGATGTGAGGAATATCGTTTATACTGATTTGTAGAATAGTTTTTCCAAAAGGGAGCGTATATAGCGCATTAATTGAAATTACAGCAACAACGAAAAGAAAACATCACAATTGTTATTCTTTAGATTCCTGAGAACCGTGAGAGGTATGAAACATCGCATTGCGGGAGTGTTTGATCACAACTCTCCTGTAACGTATTACATTTAATGCAGGTTAATATTTATTTTTAGGAGTAAGAAAAGATTACTAATTAGTAGAAGACGACATTTCACGACGTATTTCAACACCAAAAACCAAAAATTGGTGTGGAATGCATTACCTATTGTCGATATGGGACAATTAATCCCTGACAGCTCGCAGAACTGTTGCCACCTGTCAACTGCGAAGCGCTAACTACTACAAGAGAAAACATTAGCCGTCTACAGACCTGTAACAACGAGGCGGGGTCAATTCTAGTGTCCGCTTCCACCCGTTGGCTTTGACCAATGGCGTAATGTGTGATGTTTGTTTTGTTTGTGCCGCAGATTGTAGTTATGAACGTTATATGATTTCTCTGCATTTCCTTGTTACACGCGTATATTACAAATTCGATGTACATTGTTTTGTTTTCATAACGTAATTTGTTTTCGGCATTTTTTGTTGATGAAAGTAGTAATGATTTATAAAATCTTGACTTCTCACGCAACTGCTTTTCATTATGGATGAGTCAGTTGTACAGCGAAAATTCTCCTTGAGGAAATGACAGACCGTAAATCAACTATAAGATTTTTGTATTCATTGGGCGTTATTGCATTATTCTGCAAGTGCAATGTTTGTGGAAATTATATGGTTTCTGACAAAAGTTCCATCATCACGAACTTCCGAGGAATACATGTGGATATTACTTCTAGTTACCGGTTACAACTATTCGATGGTTCATTACTTAGATCGTTTTTGCAGTACGTGTGGAAAATACAATAAAATATCTGCACTCGTTATTGCTCTCTGAAGTTTTGCGAAAAAGTTATTAACATTGGAATGGGTAACTAGAGCTGACCTATATATGAGGTCAATTCTAGTTACCGATTCCAATCATTCGAAAGTTCATTAATTTTTTCTTTATTTTTCCAGCAGTTATCTCAAACGTAATAACATTTTTCCGTTCATAATTGCTCTCTGAATTACCTCGAAACAGCTACAAACATTGGAGTCGGTAACTAGAATTGACCTCTTATATGGGACAATTCCAGTATACCAACTATTCGATAGTCCATTCATTAGGTCCTTTTTTCTATTCGATGATTCACTAATTGGATCTTTTTTTTTTTTTTTCTAGCAGGTATCTCGAAGGTAATAAGATTTGTCCGCTCGTAATTGTTTTCTGATTCACGGCGAAATGGCTACAAACATTGGAATCGATAACTAGGATTGATACGTTGTTCCCATTATACACGTCCTCACACTGTTTATTCATTTATACAGTTTATTTGAATTTCTTCTCGTATAATATTGTTTTGTGTTTCATCCTTAACTTTCCGTAAAAATGAAATTCAGTCGACTGTATTATTCTTTTGTGCAGCTTAGTTAATTTCCAAGATTCAACAAATATAATACCATTTCTGCACTAGTAGTTGCTGTGTGAACTTGTACATTAAAGTTAGTAATATTGGAATCGGTAACTAGAATTGACCTATAGCTCAATTCTAGTTACCGATTCCAATATTTGTTAATTTTTAATGCATTTCCGTTACTTGAATTCATGCCTTGTTTAGAATTTACGGTGTTCGTTTCTCCATATTTTATGTTACTAATTCGTATTTGTTATAATTCGCTTTATTTTTCCGCTCTTCTGTTCTAATTTAATTTCTCCCCACTCAAAAGCCCAACTTTCCTGCGCTTCTCCTGTTTGAATGAATAATCAATAATAGAATTAACATAATTTTGCAATAGGACGATTTCACCATGCGCTATACCATAATACAGTTTATGGTTCTCTGTGCCCCTCCACTTGCATGAATTATGATAGTAATTCTAATAAGACACAATTTTTTTACATTCCTGTTATTTATTTCCGTCTTCTTCAACTCGTTTAATTGTAATTCGTGCTTAAATAATAATCATGTTAAATGTGAATATTATTTTATCGCACGCTATATTAGTTTGTTTATGATTATGATCCGTTCCCTTCATAGACTGCCGATAAGGAGCATCTTTGCCTTAAATATGACGTCATTGGTCAAAACTGCCGAGTGGAATCGGACACTACAATTTATTCCCGATGCGTTGCCATAGAGATGCTTACTACACTACTGGCCATTAAAATTGCTACACCTAGAAGAAATGCAGACAAAGCATACCAGAACTGACATGTGATTACATTTTCACGCCATTTAGGTACACAGATCCTGAGAAATCAGTACCCAGAAAAACCACCTCTGGCCGTAATAACGGCCTTGATACGCCTGGGCATTGAGTCAAACGGAGCTTGGATGGCGTGTACAGGTACATCTGCCCATGCAGCTTCAATACGATACCACAATTCATCAAGAGTAGTGACTGGCGTATTGTGTCGAGCTAGTTGCTCAGCTACCATTAACCAGACGTTTTCAAATGGTGAGATATATGGAGAATGTGCTGGCTAGGGCAGCAGTCGAACATTTTCTGTATCCAGAAAGTCCCGTACAGTAACTGTAACATGCGGTCGTTCATTATCCTGCTGAAATGTAGGGTTTCGCATAGATCGAATGAACGAAGAGCCACGGGTCGTAACACATCTGAAATGTAACGTCCATTGTTCAAAGTGCTGTCAAGGCGAACAAGAGGTGACCGAGACGTGTAACCAATGGCACCCCATACCAT
Source organism: Schistocerca gregaria (assembly GCF_023897955.1). Classification (NCBI taxonomy): domain Eukaryota; kingdom Metazoa; phylum Arthropoda; class Insecta; order Orthoptera; family Acrididae; genus Schistocerca; species Schistocerca gregaria. Next base: position 948,690,494 of record NC_064920.1, read on the forward strand.
CACGACGGGTGATACGCCAGTATGGCGATGAGGAATACAGGCTTCCAATGTGTGTTCACCGAGATGTCGCCAAACACGGATGCGAACATCATGATGTTGTAAACATAACCTGGATTCATCCGAAAAAATGACTTTTTGCCATTCGTGCACCCTGGTACTTCGAGAGTACACCATCGCAGGCGCTCCTGTCTGTGATCAGCGTCATGGGTAACCGCTGCCATGGTTCCGAGCTGATAGTCCATGCTGGTGCAAACGCTGTCGAACTGTTGTCTTGCAAACGTTCCCATCTGTTGACTCAGGGATCGACACGTGGCTGCACGATCCGCTACAGCCATGCGGATAACATGCCTGTCATCTCGACTGCTAGTGATGCGAGGCCGTTGGGATCTAGCACGGCGTTCGGTATTACCCTCCTGAACCCAACGATTCCATATTCTGCTAACAGTCATTGGATCTCGAACAACGCGAGCAACAATGTTACGATACGATAAACCGCAATCGCGATAGGCTACAATCCTACCTTTATCAAAGTCGGAAACGTGATGATACGCAATTCTTCTCCTTACACGCGGCATCACAACAACGTTTCACCAAGCAACGCCGGTGAACTGCTGTTCGTGTGTGAGAAATCGGTTGGAAACTTTCCTCATGTCAGCATGTTTTAGGTGTCGCCACCTGCGCCAACCTTGTCTGAATGCTCTGAAAAGCTAATCATTTGCATATCACAGCATCTTCTTCCTGTCGGTTAAATTTCGCGTCTGTAGCACGTCATCTTCGTGGGGTAGCAATTTTAATGGCCACTAGTGGATTTATTTATTTATTTGTTTCATTAACAGTACAGAGTAGTTGAGGTAGGCCCGCGAAGCTGGCGCGTCCAGCCCGCTGCAGCTGTCAGGGATCAACTTACGCCGACTCAACTATACATTTCTTTGGTCAACTGAAGAATGGGATACAACCCGTCGGTTTTGACCAATGACGTCATAGTTTACTCATAGATGTTAATGTTTTATTTTCGAGCCATAGATAATAAATTGGCTATCTTCGGAGACGAGGTGTCTTCATTGTAAATGGAAATAAATGTGTTTTTAAAAGACAGGGTAGACATTGTGGTACGATATTTGTAGCTTGTATTAATGTAATTTAAATCATTTGTTCGTTCCAATCAAGTCGGTACTTATTTTCATACTCAGTGAGATACACATATTTTGAAACAATTGTTTCTCATTCTGGAAAATTTTTACTATTTGATTTTCGTTTGTAGGTGTGGATTTAGCTATTCCTATGAATATGAAAGACTTGAAGCAGGGTTCGTCAATTGCAGTAGGTAATAAAAATTTATCAATTTTCGCTATTTTTCGCCTTTCTCTAGCACTAGTATCCTATTCTTCAGTTGACCTATACAGGTCAACTGAAGTACGGGATACGAATTTTATGTATGTTGCTTTGTTTCGCCTTCGCGTATTTCAGCTGAGGTTTAGGGTGCCAATGTTAGGTATGTAGATTTCTTCATCTTCGAAAGCGTCATAGACCAGTTGATCTGTATAGGCCAGCTGAAGAATAGAATACTAGGACTCCAAGAAGCGATATACTTAACAGTATGTTCGAAATATGAATGTACGCCATATATGTCTAAGATCTGTTTTCTCTGTCGTGCATTCCTCTGTTTCTCAACATTCGTCTTTGCTGTTAAATCTGTGGAATAGACCATCTGTGTTAACTTCTGACGTCAATGATCAAAGTCGACGGGTCGTATCCCATTTTTCAGTAATCCCCATTACTTAATGTACCAAATAAGCCACCGCAAGTGTCGCTGAAGAGAATCCAGTCACAACTGTGATAACAAAATATTCAAAGCGACAAAACTGTTTCCTGGTACGGTCGAAAACTGTTGCTAAATAGGAGCAACAACATCAGAATCACCGAGACAGATGTATTTTGAGTATGGAAAAATTAGATCAAGTAAAATTATTCATGTGTTGGGAAACCGAGTGAAATTTATGAAAATAAAAAAACGAAGCACCACGAAGGTATTATCCGAACTGGATATAAATCGGTAGAAGTATCCGAGCGACCTGAACTCTGTTCGCCTGATTTACATGCAGCCTACATAACGTTGCTGTCGTGCAAGTCATCTGATCGCTTTGCAGTACAGTCGTTCGCTTATACAAAATCGATACCACAGGAGATCACTAGAAGATACTGTTTTCTACGGCAATAAATCAAAATGTAAATCAAAGTCACGACGTTGCAAATACTCGGAAATGCCTCATTAGAGATAAGACGGTACTTAACGCTTGTAAACAAAATTTTTTTACAGTAACTGACATTTCAAGATCGAATACACACTCATTGGAATTTATATTAACTCACTGTATCACATACATCATTCCAGCAACCTGTAGGCCAAAATGAATATCTTTATGAACCAGATATTTTGAGACTGTATCTGGACTCCTAAAGCTCTCTGATTATTCGAAGTATTTTTGTACTTTAAAATGTTTTCCCACATCTGTGAAACGCCATATATGATATAAGTAGTTTGTCATAAACTGTTTGTTGAACTAACCAGCCCAAAATAACTCAATTAACAGCAGCGAGCGCTCTATGGATACCTCAAAATTAACATTGTATCACCAGTAATTTCTCTGAGCTAATGATTTAACAATTATTTGTCCACATGTCTGAAGTTTAAACGATATGACGAAATTTTGTTCTGAATCTGGACTGAAACAAATTATTGGATTTTGGGGTACCCACATAGTCCCTTATTCGCTGAAATGTTTATGGATAATTTTGAACAAACATTTTTGGATAAGAGCCCCTAAGTTTGTAACGCCGGAAATGCATATCCTCCTATTTCCATCTATTGTACTATAAATTTTTTCCTTATTTTGTTACCTGAAGATATGACATTTCTGTGTCTTTATATATTGTAATTGTTTTGCTATTTGTATATATATATTTATGTCGATGTATAATTGGTTTGTTTTGTAAATATTATTTGTATTTTCACGCTGGGTCTTGCCTAGGGAAAACTATGCTATCGAACGACTACATCGATAGGTCGTGTGGAGAACCAAAGTGCTTAGGATCTTTGGGAGTGTTAACGCTGCCGCATGGAGCGCGGGCAGAGGGAGTCTTGCTGGAGTAGGGCGGTGGAGCAGGTGTGTTGAGTGACGCTCCCGCGAGTTGCCGCGCTTTCGGGATTTGGCAGCATGTAATTGCGTTCGACTTGCTATGATAGTTTCTGACACGGTGTCGCGGACGGAAAGCATTAGCTGGTGCACATCAAGAGCCCGTTTCGCCTGGTGACAGTGTCGAGAAGAAGGCGCGCCAACATCCAGCTTCTGCAACAGCGACGGCCGACAATGAGTAACTGTCGCCACCTCCTCGATCGACGACTTCAAACCTTCAATTAACCAGCAAGGAAGACTGAAGCTCGTAAAGTTTTGGAACTGTATGGGAGACCTCAGCCTTACAAACTGTTCAATTTGCCTCACAAAATTACAGCAACATAGCATGAACCTTTGTTGCTCATTGTCCCAATTGCATTACCAAGCAGGGTCCTTCCTTTTCCGGAATGAACCCGAGTGTCATTGAAATTCAAACACCAGCATTAAGGTAATATCATTCCATTTCACTGCTTTAATTTCAAAGTTCAGTTAAAATATTCAGAGCTGGCTACAATATTTAGATTACACAAGCACTCATTAAGAGTGCGAGTTTTGTTACCATATTTTAGGTTACCTGTGACAATAGCTCAGCATGGTACGTACTAAATTTTTCTATTGTTAATTGTCACAATCATTTAATTCAAATTCAATTTTAAATCTCTTATTTCTAAATTGCAGAGATTTAAGTAGCTTTTGAAATGATTGTTGAGGTAGCCCAAGACTAACCTTATTTTATTGAATTTCGTAGTGCTTCAGAAACAAAGTTCACTTTTAATTTCAATCACTAAATTTAACTTTCAATTTTACAGTTTTATTAATTCTTTTGCTAAATTAAGTCAGAGTGTAGCGAAATTTATTACTTCTGAGAAACATTCAGTTTTCACTCAACAGGTGTCAACCTTCAGTTGCCACGCTTTTAGTGCTAATTGCATATGCATTAATCTTTCATTTTCAGTTATTATAGTAGTTGTCCATAGGACTGGCGACCGTAATTTTCCACAAATCTCAAATATCTAACTAACACCAATTAATTGTTAATGTAACAACTGCACATTTACTTTCTTTATTAATTTTACCCTTTTCTCAAAATTAATTTCCACCAATTTCATTTGCATTTTTCCTTTCATTTAGATGTAACCCTTTCCTCCCTCTTTACTGACAAATTAAGTTCGGTGACGATTGCTTTTCCCAAATTTCCATTAGGTGCACGCAGTTTAATTTTTCACTGTCATTAAGGTCGATAATTGAGGGGGAGGTTAAAAGTTCTAAAAGACAATATTGAACTAGACATGTGGATGATGTTCTGTGCTTGGGGAAAGATACCACCAGAAAATGAAATAAATTTCTTCAACATTTGAATTCACACAACAGTTCCATCAAGATTGCAATGGAATTGGGGGTGGGGGAGACTATCAGCTTTTTAGACCTCACCATTGACATTAATCAGCAACAGCATTTATTTATGATATACAGGAAAGTAACCTCAGCAGTCCCAATAATACCGGCCAGTTCCCAGCATACCATAGCACTTAAATAGGCATCCTTCCTCTCTACGGCGCACGCCTACTATCTGTACCCCAAACCAAACCAAATTTTTAAAATGAATTGAAAATAAATGAAAATACAGCTTACAGAAATGGTTATAGACCCACACCGATTGACAACATACTCAGCAAAAAGAAGAGACTGGGGACAATAGCTCTCCTTCATCAACCTCAGACAACATAAAACCACATTGATAACAAATCGGCCCCATGCAATATTTGGGTACGACTTCACAGGTTCTTGCCAGGAAACTAAAATTCAGGCACTATATTCCAGTTTTTTACACTAGGAATACTGCTGCACGCTTTCTGTTCAAAGTGAAGATAAGATTCCATCTACAGAACAGAGTGGAATTTATAGAATTTTCTGCAGTCAATGTGCCAAATTACATGTAGGTCGGTCTAGTAGGGCTATAACTACTACACTGACTGAGCATGAAAGGAGTTCAAGGCAGAAAAAGTAAGGTTCCACCCTTGCTGGACATGCTATGAACGACTGTCATTCATATGATGTGAAATGTGATGTTCTCTATAAAGGAACTAAAGGGATAAAACTAACCTTACTTGAAATTCCGGCCCTTAATAAATACCAGTCAAAGAATCCTGACCTGTTACTTAACGACCGAACACAGTTCCATTACTCACCATTATTAAAGTAGCAGCCAGTTATTATTTATTTCACCTTTACCTAGTAAGCTTGTTATAACTGTTCCACACCCACATTACATAGACTTCTGTCTTCCCCTCCCTTTATTCCATCTGTTTGTCACATTCACCAGTTTGTCCATTAGACGCAGTACCCTGTGCCATTACTCGCTTTTAAAGCATTTCTGTTTTATACATTCACATAGTTTTAATATTTGAATATACTGTAATGTAAGATTTATTTGTTTAGTGCCTCTTTAGGTGTTACACCATATTTGTGTTTTGTATCGATATAGTCATATAATGTCACATGCTGTAGTGGTTGGAGAGAGAGAGAGAGAGAGAGAGATAATGTGAATTATTCAGAGCTGAAGTGATTACCGTTTAGCCGCACCAGAAATTGTATTCCTAGTGCAAAAAGCTGGAATATATTTCCTGAATTTTAGTTTCCTGGCAAAATGTTTCAAATGGCTCTGAGTACTATGCGACTTAACATCTGTGGTCATCAGAACTTAGAACTAATTAAACCTAACTAACCTAAGGACATCACACACATCCATGCCCGAGGCATGATTCGAACCTGTGACCGTAGCAGTCGCACGATTCCGGACTGCGCGCCTAGAACCGCGAGACCACCGCGGCCGGCTCTTGGCAAGAACCTGTGAAGTCCTACGCTCATATAGCACGGGGCCGAGGTGTGGAGGCATGCGGGTTAGAAACGTTGTGGCAATTCTGAGACATTACTTGAAGATTAATTTCTTTTAGATGTGGTGTACGCCTTGATATTTACGTTTTCTCTCCACCCACGTACAACAAAAATGTCGGCGTGGCTGCGTCGCCTATTCTCTCTTCGTGTGGATGTCCATTTAAAAATGCAAGTCCTCGTCGAAGCGGGAAGTGGCTGTTAGGACGTAGGTCGATAAAAGAATGAAAACTTGCAACTTCCGCATATTATAACTTTTAATTAAAACAGTACTGGGAGAGCGCAGTTACATACGTCTTTAGCGCACCAGCTCAAAAGACCGACAGACAACGAGAAAAAACGAATGAGGTATATAAAATAATTGATGGTTTGGTCTTCAATTCTGTTAACGGCGCGATTTTTTTTCTTCACATGTATAGGCTATTTAAAGTACCTACAAAATACCTTTGTACAGCGTTCTTTGTGCAGCTATTAATTCTCGCTGAAGTTGTGTGGACTACCTGTTTACCATTAAGTTATCTGACGATGGCCTAAGAAGCCGAAAGGGATTACATAATAAATATTGCTGTGGAACATGTCCACGTGCGTAGCTCGGTGATGGCGTGCTCGCCTCCCACGCAAGCGGGCTTGGGTTCGATTCCCGGCCGGGTTGGATATTTTCTCTGCTCGGGGACTTGGTTGTGTGTTGTTCTCATCACCGTTTCACCCTAATCAACGGCGCGCAAGTCGCCCAATGTGGCTTCGAATGAAATAAAACTTGCGCTTGGCGGCCCAACTTCCCTGAATAGGAGCCCCCCCAGCCAACGATGCTATACGCTCATTTGCATTTTTATTGTGGAACATTAATACTTTGGAAACAAGTTGTTAATACGTCTCCGTTCCTACACGAACCGACGGAATAACCCAAAAATATGTTACTCACTCATATAGTTTGCAATATCACTAATGGAGATGTTCTAAAAATGTAAAACACATCTGGCTATGAGCTTTTCAGTTTCAGTACCATTAGGGAAAAAAAACACAAATAACTGAAACTGTTAATGATTTTTGTTTCTTTTTGGCAGTCTACTCATCCGCGTATTGTAAGTGATGACGCGTTAGTTCCTAAACGAAGTTACAAAAACGCAAATAAGACTCAGTGAGATATACTTTAGGTATTTTGGCGCTCGGCCGCCACGTCTTTGAGATACGAACTGTAGTCACTTTCTAGGCCACTCAAGGTTGTGAGGTAACGTGGTCGCTTGTACAGTGGGAGCTGTTTTGGCCCCCGATTCCAGCCGGTACATTTTTAGTTATCTCGTGACAGAACAACAATCAGTCAGATATAAAATCAATAAGGAAAATTTATTTTATTTATGAAATGCCTCATTTCCGTAATATTCATTGTGACACAGGACAACGAGTAAACACATACCATTTCGAAGTCCAGAATGAATAAAATCTTACTAATTCGGGCCGATATAGCCACGCTTCTGATACAGTTACTTGATGTTTCATTACAATAGACTTTCATCATAAGGATATTGTGGTAATTTGAATTTAATGTAAATTGGGACACTGTATATTTTAATATCGTTGGCGATTCTTTTATTGAACTCAACACTAAATATCAGAGAGAAATTATCAACAGTATATTCTCTCGCATTATTTAAAACTATCTGACAACACTCAGATAGTCTGCCGATTCCACGCCTGTAGAAACCTACTGGATCTGAGTTAAAGATGTCGTCAGACGAGGACTGAAGTGCATTTTCGTCCAGAGAGGAATTTTCTTGACTGTTTTTCAATAAGTAGTTTCAAAGGTAAACGTTTGAGGGCATAAGATCAGAAGAATAAGTGCGTGAGGGATGACCTTTTAAACTCCTGGATAGTTTTGTTAGTGAGATCCGCAAAGTGAATTATCGTGTAGTATCAACACTAGATGTTTTGTAGGTATTTTTTCTTACACTGTGACCGATACTTGTCTTAGTTCTTCGAAAAAACGATACTATATGAGGTATACTCTCCCCTAGGACAGTTTTCGCAAAGCACATCTTTTTGAGCCTCCACGTGCAGGGGGATAGACACAACAAGCTGCCGGATGAAGCTGTTATTCTGACAACTCTGTCTATGTCTCATGAACTGCTTCGGACAGCACTGGCTTGGTTGTCGGTACTGGTGCTCTACACCTAATAATTCTCTCCATCTCTGCCCGTGTGTGCTCCATGAGGCTGCGGTCAGCGCCTCTGGGAGACCAGTCCAACAACTCAGTCTCCGGCCATTGGAAACAAGTGTTTTACACAGTACGCTGCTTGGACAAGATAACGATCATGTTGGAAGATTCTTCTGCCTCCCAAGAATCTCAGACGAACAGAAGGAAGCATTACCCTCTCAAGTATTTCGCAGTAGTTATGACTCAAAACGGACGTTCCAGTTGCCACAGAACGTCACAACCACTTGCTGATATCCCTCTCTCACAGCAGTTTGACCATACCTTTGTCTGTAATAGACATATTTTCTGTCGAATCTCTCCATTTGGTCTGTGTACATGGACTTAAGTATTTGGTACAGTAGAAAAAACGCTCTCGACCAGTGAGAAAGCGGTTTTCTTCATTACGCCAGTGGAAAGTTTAATGTGGCGGCCTTATATTGTCCCTGCAACATTTCCTTAACCGCTGATTTTCGTCCATACCTTCCTTTCTCGTTGAGACGACAACGAATGGTCACGTGCTCACACTTATCTGGAGGGTGCTCCTAATTTCTGTAATAGTCCAGAAAGGGTCTTTCATCACTGCAATGGAATATACTATTGTCCTGATTCTCCGAGTAGTCCGTGGACATCCAGAGCGACGACGCCACTCTCTTCACTTAGAGAGGTATAATAGATTTTCTGTAACCTAGGGCACAGAAAATGGCGCTAAAATTTCGTTGTAAACAAAGAATTGATAGTTTAGGACGACAACGTCAATTGTAACGTTCAAAGTTCTCGTAGTATTGTAAAAATATATGGCCTCTAATGGTCATTGGAGGAAGGCAAGGACAAACGATCCCCTGGTTTCCCTCTTATGAACTCAGTCTTCGGATGGTAATCGTCTGTATTTTTAGCAATACCATACCCTTAGATATTAAACTCGATTTCAGCTAATGATACAACTACAGGAAGACATGTGTGATACCTCTTAGGCAAACTATAATGCAGTGCTATCAGACGAAAGATTGACCTGTCTCAGGCTGTGAAGGCCCAGTTATTATTCCTTTTCCTACCTGGACAATAAGCTTTCCTGAAACGGTAAATTTGTGACCCATGCTGCTTAAGATGTTTTAAGATTAAACTCTGCGCTAAGTATCGGTTTGTGAAGCGATTACTGGCCGCATTTTGCCGCAGTTCGTTGGGTAGAAAGGATAAAGCTTGCTGACCAGAAACTAATTTTCCAGAAGGAAAGGAGGAACGAAATGAAACCTCTCACGCCGGGAGCTCATGTGACTTCTATTTCAGTGATAACAAAATCAGATGAAACTAACAATAAAGTTGGCAGTATGACGTTGCAGTACCTCGGCCTGAAATCAAGCAGCGCCGGTTTTAGGTCAGGAACATACAGAATTGGAAGTCAAGGCACTGTTAAATTCTGTTATTCGTATGCACTGCTTGAACGCGAAATTACTGTTATCGGTATACTTATAGAGCCCAATGAGTCGGTTGTGTATTTTCCGGTTAGAAAGAGCAATGGCAAACAGTCTTCGCTACATCCATCAACTGAAACTCGTGATCCGCAGAGACAGAATGTCTGGTTGGCTACTAAGTGTAAGGCCTCTGATTCGGATTTTAGTTTTGCAACATTGAAATATTTTTCTACATTGTTGAAGTAAATACTACAGATAAGAGTATCTCTGCGACAATGTGGACTTGGACCACGTAAAATGAGTTTCTTGCAACAGAAACAGCTGATCTTCTGCAGTATCTTCTTCGTTGTTCTACTTGAAATAGGTGAACTAGATCAAGACATCTGTAGAGAATGGTCGTGACATTTAACGGAATACACTAACATCTTCTGGCTTTGAAAGTGGTGTTCGCAGCCAGTTTTATCATTTTACAAGCGTCGTTGCTAAGCACAAGTAAATGAAATAGTGCAACGCAATTTTTGTTATGAAGTAACCAGTTAATGCAGAACTAAAGTTTTTTCACCTTGTCTAATTTGTAAGCTCAGTGCATCATACGTCACGATAAAATCAGTGGTCTCTTGGATTGACCCTAGTTTCTTAGATACGAGATATGGGTTCGATTCGCACTTCCGTCCTGTGTTTTAACCACACACGAACAGTTCTCCTTCACGTCTACTATTGCCGCGTGAAGAACGTCAGGTTGCACCGTAGTTCAGAATCCGCATTATAAACATCATGTCCGCTCTCTACCATCTGTGGCAGAGCCGGTTTAGGCTGTGCCATAGCAGAGGCGGAAGTTGCTGCAAAAGGAAACTGTGTTGCCAGCGAGCTTCCTTACACTAGAAATTTTATTTTATTCAATGAGCCAGTGGTCATTTAAGGTCACACGACTCTTGGTTTAGTTGAACTTGAGAGGAAAAATTTGATGCTGGCTTGGGATTCGAATTCGGATCTGCTCTTTCATCGTACCTGATCCACACAGAATGATATGGTTCTATCAGTTCGTCGTTTTCCACAAGATTGCAAATTTCTCCAGGTCTCCACGAAATGCACGTATGTTGATTCGTATCCTGGTCCAGTACCAAAATATCAAAAAAGGTTCGTGGTTTCATTTCAGTTCCTAGCATATGCACACTGAATTACTAGTGATACATTATTTTCACTTCTAATGTCTCTTCATAAGTTGTCTACAATAAAGATAGGTGCCGTTACTTTTAGTCAAACATGCACACATCTCACTACTGGAGTATAAACAATTGGTGTATATCAAACGATGGCGAGTGCGGGATCGACTGCCGATCAGGCAAAAAAAGAAAAAAAAAAACTCGCTGCTGGTGAAAAAATTCGATATCTAACGCTTTATTTTACTTAGTTAGCAATCTGGTTACGTTCTAGGTTCGAGTTCCTCTCACAAAACCTTACATCATGGCACCTCGTTTTAAACACGTGCAGATTTTGTTACTTGAAATTATATTAAATGTTTTCCGTTGTTAGTAAACAGGGAGATAACAGCCTTGACGGGATTTCAGGGACAGCACAAAAATTTTCACGTTCAGATTTGCTTACTGATACCTGTGATAACTTCGATGTTTCACGATTCTTCATTCTTTGTCACCAGAGACGTACGTTGTTGTGACGGAGTCTCGGTCAGGCACGAAAGCTTTGCTCATTTACAATGGCTATGGGTGCTTGGCTTTAATCCAGATCCAGAACAAAAAAGTTCGTCATGTTGTTTAAACTTCAGATATGTGAACAAATAATTCCTAAACCATGAGTACAGAGAATTTACTGGCGATACTATGGAAATTTTGAGATTTCCATACAGCGCTTGCTGCTGTTGATTGCTTTGCTTTTAACTGTTTAATTCAAGAAGCAGTTTATGACAAACCACTCGTATTATAAACGACGTTTCATACATCTACATCTACGTGATTACTCCGCTATGCGCAATAAAGTGCCTAGCAGAGAGTTCAATGAATCACCTTCAAAATGTGTCTCTACCGTTCCACTTTCGAATGGCGCCCGGGAAAAACGAGCACTTGTGCGAGCCCTGATTTCTCTTATTTTATCATGATGATCATTTCTCACCATGTAGGTAGGTGCCAGCAGAATGTTTTTGCAATCGGAGAAAAAAGCGTGTGATTGAAATTTCATGAGAAGATCCTGTCGCAACGAAAAACGCCTTTGTTTCAATCATTGCCACTCCAATTCCAGTATCATGTCTGTGGCACTATCTCCCCCATTTCTCCATAATACAAAACTAGCCGCCCTTCTTAGTACTTTTTCGATGTCATTCGTCAGTCCAACCTGATGCGGATCCCACACCGCACAGCAATACTCCAGAATAGGGCGGACAAGCGTAGAGTAAGCAGTCTCTTTAGTAGACCAGTTGCAGTGTGCTGGCAGTGGATTGCTCTACCCACAGCATTATCTATGTGATCGCTCCAATTTAGGTTATTTGTAATTGTAATCCCTAAATATTTAGTTGAATTTACAGCTTTAGGATTTGTGTGACATATCGTGTAATCGAAATTTAGTGGATTTCTTTTAGTACTCATGTGAACAACTTCACACTTTTCTTTATTCACGGTCAATTACCACTTTTCGCACCATGCAGATATCTTATCTAAATCATTTTGCAATTTGTTTTGGTCATCTGATGACTTTACCAGACGATAATTGACAGCATCATCTTTAAACAATCTAAGACGGCTACTAAGATGGCCTCCTATATCGTTAATATAGATCAGGAACAATAAAGGGCCTGTAACACTTCCTTGGGGAACGCCGAATATGACTTCTGTTTTACTCATTACTTTCCGTCTATTACTAAGAGCTGTGACCTTCCTGACAGGAAATCACGAATTCAGTAGCATAACTAAGGCGATACTCAGTAGGCACACAGTTTGGTTAGAATACGCCTGTGAGGATCGCTGCCGAAAGCCTTCTGTAAATCTAAAAATATGGAATCAATTTGAAATCCCCTGTCGATTGCACTTATTACTTCAGCAACATAAAGAGCTAGTTGTGTTTAGCAAGAGCGATAATTTCTGAATCCGTGCTGACTGTGTGACAATAAATCGTTTTCTTCGAGGTACTTCATAATGTTCGAATACAGTATACAGGATGGTCCGTTGATAGTGAGCAGGCCAAATATCTCACGAAATAAGCGTCAAACGAAAAAACTACAAAGCACGAAACTCGTCTAGGTGTCGCTGTAATAGGTCAAACGGATATCAACTGCTTTTTTTTAAAAAAAAATAGCAATCCCCATTTATATTACGTATTCATGTAGTACTAAAGAAATATGAATGTTTTAGTCGGACCACTTTTTTCGCTTTGCGATAGATGGCGCTGTAGTAGTCACAAACGTATAAGTACGTGGTATCAGGTAACATTCCGCCAGTGCCGACTGTATTTGCTTCGTGATACATTACCGTGTTATAATGGACCGTTTACCAATTGCGGAAAGGTCGACATCGTGTTGATGTATGGCTATTGTAATCAAAATGCCCAACGGGCGTGTGCTATGTATGTTGCTCGGTATCCTGGACGACATCATCCAAGCGTCCGCACCGTTCGCCGGATAGGTAGTTATTTAAGGAAACAGGAAGTGTTCTGCCACATATGAAATGTCAACCACGACCTGCAACAAATGGTGATGCTCTAGTAGGCGTTTTAGCTGCTGTCAGCTAATCCGCACATCAGTAGCATACAAATTGGGCGAGAATCAGGAATCTCAAAAACGTCGATGTTTGCTACATCAACATCGATTGCACCCGTACCATATTTCTATGCACCAGGAATTTCATGGCGACGACTTTGAGTGTCGTGTACAGTTCTGCCACCGCAGTTCTGCCACCAGGCACTAGAGAAATTACGGAACGATGACAGATGTTTTGCACACGTTCTATTCAGCGACGAAGCATCATTCACCCACAGCGGGAACGTAACGCGACATAATATGCACTATTGGGCAACGGAAAATCCACGATGGCTGCAGCAAGTGGAACATCAGCGATCTTGGCGGGTTAATGTATGGTGCGGCATTGTGGAAGTAAGGATAACTGGCTCCCATTTTATGGATGGCAATCCAAATGATGCAATGCATGCTGATTTCCTACGTAATGTTCTACCGATGTCACTACAAGATGTTTCACTGCATGACAGAATGGCGATGTACTTCCAACATGATGGATGTCCGGCACATAGCTCGCGTGCGGTTGAAGCAGTATTGAATGGCATACTTCATGGCAGGTGGATTGGTCGTCGAAGCACCATACTATGGCCCGCACGTCACCGGATCTGACTTCCCCAGATTTCATTCTGTTGGGAAAGTTGAAGGATATTTGCTATCGTGACCCACCCACAACGTCTGACAACATGCGTCAGCGCATTGTCAATGCATGTGCGATCATTACGGAAGGCGAACTACTCTCTGTTGAGAGGAATGTCGTTACAGGTATTGCCAAATGCATTGAGGCTGACGGACATTATTTTGGGCATTTATTGCATTAATGTGGTATTTACAGGTAATTACGCTGTAACAGCATGCGTTCTCAGAAATGATAAGTTCACAATGGTACATGTATCACATTGGAGCAACCGAAATAAAATGTTCAAACGTACCCACATTCTGTATTTTAATTTAAAAAACCTAGCTGTTATCAACTGTTCGTCTAAAATTGTGAGCCATGTGTTTGGGACTATTACAGCGCCATCTATCACAAAGCGAAAATGTGGTCCAACTAAAACATTCATATATCTTTACGTACTACACGAATATGTAATAAAAATGGGGGTTCCAATTTTTAAAAAACGCAGCTGATATCCGTTTGACCTATGGCACCGCCATCTAGCGGGGCAACCATAGCGCCATCTGGTTTCCCCTTTCAAGCTAGACAAGTTTCGTTCTGTGTAGTTTTTTCGTTTGACGCTTATTTCGTGAGATATTTGGCCCGGTCACGATCAATGGACCACCCTGTATACAGCTGCCTGCCTACGCGTGACCGAAGCGGCATAAGACACTCAGGTTTAAGCCTCTGGCTCAGGGCATACACGATGGTGGAATTAAGCTAAAAGTATCTGACATGTTATTAAAATGGGTCATAAATATGGCCATTAAAATTAGGTTCAACGTTATTGGCCATAAATTAGACTTGTGTAAACATAACTAAGAACACAAATGAGCAGTTTGTTTGCATTAAAGTCATAAACTACACTGATTTGTTTCATAAGGACACTAGGCCAGTGGCCACTTTGTTAACCTAAGGAGAAAATGGGCCCATTCTCCCGAATGGCCCCTTGCTGTACTACTATTACTATGTAAGTTAATGTCTTTTATCTGGTAATTTTTAAGTACTCTTCCTATTTTATTTCCGTAACTATTTCAGCTTTCAGTGAGTAGGTGGTTCCACACGCATTTTCCTTGTTCGGTTTTCGTTTTCCATTCCTGTGAAATTTTCCATTGATTCTGTGGAAACAAGCTTAACACGCAAGAGATACAACCAACTTTTCGACGTTTCCGTTACAACAACAGATCTCGAGAACTTTAACCGCTACAAAAACGAGATGAGTATCTAGCAACTTTTTTCCCCCGTTCACTTCATTCACATAGCGTGTTTTCGTTTTCCAGTAGGCTCCACCTTCTTCGCGCAGGGGTGGTTTCCCTTTTTTTCTGTGTCAGGACATAATTAAAACGATATAAAGATAACAACAATGTTTTTGAAGCGGAAAGGCAACAGAAGCATTGAGGATCGATCACGTTCACTTTCATCGTGTTCCGAAAGAAGGCTCAGCAAGGAAAATTTCTCTGGAATCTCATTATATGGAAGATACACAAACAGCGCAAAAGGCTCATCTTCTGAATAACACCAATTCACTCGCCTTAAGCACGTAAGAAACTCATGTCAAGCTACTTCCCTGCAACCGCATGCTTCCTTGCTTGTAGTAATGTCCAGAAATCAAGCGGACAATGTAATTCAGTAGCATACGCAGGTGTTTACAGTAGGGCTACAATATCAAAAAAGAAACAGCTATGGAAGAGTGTTGCACTTTTAAACATTTTTCAGACTGTTACCTCTGGCCAGTCCAGTAATAGAAGTTCAGTATATTTATTTGTTCCATTTTGAAACCACAGCATTCACTTTACATTGAGGTGATAAAACTCATGTGCTACCTCCTAATACGGTGTAACACCCCCTTTCGCCCGGCGTAGTGCACCAACCCGACATGGGTTGGGCTCAATAAGTCGTTGGAACTCCCCTGCATGCTGCCTCTACACCCGCCCATAATTGCGAAAGTGTTACCGTTGCAGGATTTTGTGCACGAACAGTTTCCTAAATGTTCGATGGAATTCATGTCCGGCGATCTGGGTGGCCTAATCATTCACTCGAACTGTGTACAATGTTCTTGAAACCAATCTTTAACAACAGTGGCCAGTGACACGCTACATTGTAATCCATAAAAGTTCCATCGTTATTTGGTAACACGGAGACCATGAGTGGTTGCAATGGTCTACATGTAGCCTTACATAATCATTTCCAATCAATTTCGTTTGGACCAGAGGACCCAATCCATTCCATGTGAACAAAGCCCATACCATTATGGAGCCAACACCAGCTTGCACAGTGCACTGTTGTCAACTTGAGTCCATGGCCTCACGGAGTCTGCACCACACTAGAACCCTACTATCAGCTTTTACCAACTGAAGTCAGGACTCATCTGAGCAGGCCACGATTTTCCAGTCGTCTAAGCTCAACCTATATGGCCGGGAGCCAAAGAGTCGGCGATGTCGTGCTGTTAGCAGAGGCACTCACGTCCATCCTACCGGACACGTTACTCGTACGTCCCAAACTGATTTCTGCGGTTATTTCTACGCAGAGGTGGTTGCCTGTTAGCACTGACAACACTACGCAAACGTCGCTGCTCTCGCTCGTTACATGAATGCCGTCGGCCACTACGTTGTGCATGGTAAAAGGTAATGCCTGAAATTTGGTATTCTCGGCATACTCTTCACACTGTCCGAAATGGAATGTCCCATGCATCTAGCTCCAACTACCGTTTCTCGTTCAAAGTCTGTTAATTCCCGTCGTACGACCGTAATCACTTTGGAAACCTTTTCTCATGAATCACCTGAGTACAAATGACAGCTCCACCCAGGTACTGCCAATTTCTACTCCGAGTACGCGATTCTACCGCTATTTGCATATGTGCATATCACTATCCCATGATTTTTGTCACCTTAGTGTAAGTGTGCTGCAGAATTTCCCTGAAATTATGAAAGTTACTTCAGAGGTACATATTTACTATACACCAGTGATCATCAGTAAGTGAAACCAAATTAAGGAATAGACCTACTATCAAGAAACAGTTAGAAGTTAATACATTTTGAATAAAAAATGGTTCAAATGGTTCTGAGCACTATGGGACTCAACATCTTAGGACATAAGTCCCCTAGAACTTAGAACTACTTAAACCTAACTAACCTAAGGACATCACACACACCCATGCCCGAGGCAGGATACGAACCTGCGACCGTAGCAGCCCCGCGGTTCCGGACTGCAGCGCCAGAACCGCACGGCCACCGCGGCAGGCCATTTTGAATAGAAGCTATTGTTTGCTAACACAAATTTCCATTTTCGAGACAGGGAAAATTTTTAAGAAATTAAAGAAACTGACAATGATTTCATTTGCAAATATCACATTCTCAATGGTCTAACGACCTTCCGGTTCTAGGTACAAGATGGTGCGCAACTGACAAAAATTTTTTACGAACATGACATTTCGAAACTTTCGCAGATGCGATTTTTTGAGAAACCATCATCTCTAAGGCTGGGCTTAGGACATGCAGGTTGTGACTCAAAAATTAAACCTCTGTTATTGATTTATAATTTTGAACCATTTGCGTTTTCGGGGCCAACTGGTGAACGGAAGTTCTATGCACTATAGTGCCCGCGTGATTTCTGGCATCAAGACCAACGCTTTACAGTGAACCTGGTACACATATTTAAGGTTGAACCTGGTTTTTAATTCCATCTTTTGCTTCTTTTTCAGCACTGCCGCTTCATTAGTTCCGCTATCTGACGACGAATCCATTTACAGATGTGAATGACAATCCGTAAAACGCACAGTAAAAACAACTAACCTTTTCGATTGTCATCTGGGTCTGAGAGACAAGTCTGATGTAACAGTTGTTGAGGCCTGCAAACTCAGCGTCGGACTAAAAGCTGAATTTTTAATATTAGTTATAAGACTGCCTCATAATTTTACATTGGCGTTAGTTTGTGTAAAATATTACCCATTTTGGTATAATAGGGACGATTACATATCCAGATGGGGTTAAATGGAGAGTTGTTGTTTTTTGATGAAGTGAATACCAAGCATGGACTACTTATCGAGCAATTACAACTTTCTTCTCTTATAAAATCCATGGTAAGGCAACCTGTCCCGGTACCACCATCGCGTCATCGTTTTTCCCGCAGGTATTCTGCCTAAACTAGTATTGTTCAGGTTAACCGCGGAGTCCTTGCCTCGGGCATTTGCACAACATGTTCCTTCCATTTGATTCAAATGGTTCAAATGGTTCTGAGCACTATGGGACTTAACATCTGATGTCATCAGTCTCCTAGAACTTAGAACTACTTAAACCTAACTAAGGAAATCACACAAATCCATGCCCGAGGCAGGATTCGAACCCGCGACCGTAGCGGTCGCGCGGTTCCAGCTTGAAGCGCCTAGAACCGCTCGGCCACACCTGCTGGCTTCCATTTAATTTTGTGCTATATTGTTTGGTATTTTATGAGAAGTACACTCAGTCATCTGTCACAGTATTTTATTATTTTTCTGAAATATGTTACCTAGCTACTGAGGTTCATTTAATTAATCTTAATTTGGTGTCTTTTGTATCCTGGTTCTAGCACTGAAAAAAATGACGAATACACGTTGTTGTTGTGGTCTTTCGTCGGAAGACTGGTTCGATGCAGCTCTCGATGCTACCCTGTCCTGTGCAAGCCTCTTCATCTCCGAATAACTGCTGGAACTTGCATCCTTTTCATTCTGCTTGCATACTGATCTCTTGGTCTCCGTCTAGAATGCCCCCACCCTCCCCCATTTCCTCCAATATTAAACTGTTGATCCTTTGATGTCTCAGAATGTGCCCTTCGAACCGATTCCTTCTTCCAGTCAGGTTGTGCCATAAATTTCTTTTCTCCTCGATTCTATTCAGTTCTTCCTCATTATTCACGTTACTTACCCACCTAATTTTCAGAGTTCTCCTGTAGCACTACATTTCAAAAGTTTCTATTCTCATCTTGTCTAAACTGTTTTTCATTCATATTTCACTTCCATACACGGCTACCCTCCATACAAATATTTTCAGAAGAGACTTACTAACACTAAAATCTGTATTCGATGTTAACAAAGTTCCCTTCTTCAGAAACGTCTTTCTTGCCATTGCCAGACTATATTTTATATCCTCTCTGCCTCGGCCATCATGAATTATTCTGTTGTCCAAATAACAAATCTCATCTACTATTTGAGTTGTCTCTTTTCCTAATCTAATTCCATCAGCACACCTGATTTAATTTGAATACGGTACATGGTCCACTTAATCTGCATTTCTCCCGAATTCAAACTGATCTTCCTCGAGACCGGCTTTGACCAGTTTTTTCCATCCGTCTTTAAAGAATTCGTGTTAGTATTTTGCAACCATGACTTATTAAACTCATTATTCGGTAATATCCACACCAGCTCATATCCTCCTTTCAAGACTGTCCATTCCGTTCAACTGCTCCTCCAAGTCATTTTCTGTCTCTGATAGAACTACAGTGTCATCGGGTTTTTTGTTCTTCCTGAACTTTAATTCCTACTCCAAATTTTTCTTTGGTTTTCTTTATTGCTTCCTCAACGTAGAGACTGAGTAACATCGGAGACAGACAACAAACCTGCCTCACCCCCTTCTCATCCACTGCTTCCCGTTCATGTCCCTCGACTCTTATAACTGATGTCTGGTTACTGCATAAATTGTAAACAGCCTTTAGCTCCCTGTATTTTACCTCTGCTACCTTCAGAATTTCAAAGAGAGTATTCTAGTCAACACTGTCAAACGCTTCCTCTAAGTCTACAAATCCTATAAAAGTATCTGTGCCTTTCCTTACCCTATGTTCTAAGATAACTCATAAGGTCAGTATTGCCTTGCGTGTTCCTTCATTTCTCCCGAATCCAAACTAATCTTCCTCGAGATCGGCTTCGACCAGTTTTTCCATCCGTCTTTAAAGAATTAGTATTTTGCAACCATGACTTATTAAATTCATTATTCGGTAATATCCACACCTGTCAGGACCTGCTTAGTGTGGGACTGGAATGATTACATTTTTCTTGAAGTCTGAGGTAATTCGTCCGTTTCATGGCTGACTCTTCCAAGGCTGTCCGTAGTTCTGACGGAATGTCGTCTATTCCCGGAGTCTTGTTTCGACTTAGGTCTTTCAGAGTTCTATCAAACTCTTCTCTCAGTATCATATCTTGCTCTTGATATTCATACAGCTTCGTTATTTTTCTCGAAAGCCTTCCCTGTTGACTTTATCTATTTCCCCCCTAGTGATATATGCTTCTAAATCATTACATTTGTCCTCTAACCAATAATGCCTAGCCATTTTTGACTTCCTATCAGTCTCAATTTTTAGATGTTTGTATTCTATTTCTCCTGCTTCAGTTGCCACATTTTTATATTTTCTCCCTTTATTAATTACATTCAATATCTCCTGCGATACTCAAGGATTTCTATTAGGCCTTGTCATTTCACTTGTTTGATACTTCACTGCCTTCACTATTTCCTCTCTCAAGGCTTCCCATTAGTCTTCTACTGTATTCCTTTTCCCTGTTCCAGTCAATCTTCGTCTAATGCTGTCTCTGAAACTCTCAAAAACCTCTGGTTCTTTCGGCCTACCCAGATTCCATCTTCTTAATTTCCTACCTTTTTGGAATATTTTTAATTTTAAACAGCATTTCATTACCAATAGATTGTGGTCAGAGTCTACATCTGCCCCTGAAAATATGCCGTTGTCTCCAGGTAACTTCCATGTAAACAACATTCTTTCTTGAGTCTTTACGAAGTGTTAGTTATGATTAAAGTATACTCTGTGCAGAATTCCACCAGGTGGCTTCACCTTTCATTCCTTTCCCCCGGCCCATATTACCTACAGTTTTACCTTCTCTTCCTTTTGCAGCTATTGAATTCCAGTCCCTTATCACAATTAAATTTTCGTCTCCCTTAACTATATGAAGAAGCCTGGAGGTACTGGAAGGCTTCAGATAAATTATAAAATGGTAATACAGAGATTTAGGAACCTGGTTTTAAATTGTAAGGCATTTACAGGGTCAGATGAGGCCTCTGACCACAACCTATTGGTTATGAACTGTATATTAAAACTGAAGAAACTGCAAAAAGGTGGGAATTTAAGGAGATGGGACCTGGATAAACTGACACAACCAGAGGATGTAGAGAGTTTCAGGGAGAGCATTAGGGAAAAATTGACAAGAATGGGGGAAAGAAATACAGGAGAATAAGTAGAATGGGTAGCTTTGAGGAAAGGCAGTAGCTAAAAAAGACGAGGTCTAGTAGAAATCCTTGGGTAACAGAACAGATATTGAATTTAATTGATGAAAGAAGAAAATACAAAAATGTAATGAAAGAAGCAGGCAAAAAGGAATACAAACGTCTCAAAAATGAGATCTACAAGAAGTGCAAAATGGCTAAGCAGGGATGGCTAGAGGACAAATGTTAGGATGTAGAGACGTATATCACTAGGGGTAAGACAGATACTGCCTACAGGAAAAATAAAGAGACCTTTGGAGAAAAGAGAACATTTTGCATGAATATCAAGAGCTCAGATGGAAACCCAGTTCTAAGCAAAGAAGGGAAAGCAGAAAGTTGGAAGGAGTTATAGAAGGCTTATACAAGGGCGATGTACTTGAGGACAATATTATGGAAATGGAAGAGGATGTAGATGAAGATGAAATGGGAGATACAATACTGCGTAAAGAGTTTGACAGAGCACTGAAAGACCTGAGTCGAAACAAGGCCCCCGGAGTAGACAACATTCCATTAGAACTACTGACGGCCTTGGGAGAGCCAGTCATGACAAAACTCTACCAGCTGGTGAGCAAGATGTATGAGACAGGCGAAATACCCTCAGACTTCAAGAAGAATATAATAATTCCAATCCCAAAGAAAGCAGGTGCCGACAGATGTGAAAATTACCGAACTATCAGTTTAATAAGCCACGGCTGCAAAATACTAACGCGAATTCTTTACAGACGAATGGAAAAACTGGTAGATGCAGACCTCGGGGAGGATCAGTTTGGATTCCGTAGAAATGTTGGAACACGGGAGGAAATATTGTCCCTACGACTTATCTTAGAAAATAGATTAAGAAAAGGCAAACCTACGTTTCTAGCATTTGTAGACTTAGAGAAAGCTTTTGACAATGTTGAATGGAATACGCTCTTTCAAATTCAAATTCTGAAGCTGGCAGGGGTAAAATACAGGGAGCGAAAGGCTGTTTATAATTTGTACAGAAACCAGATGGCAGTTATAAGAGTCGAGGGACATGAAAGGGAAGCAGTGGTTGGGAAGGGAGTGAGACAGGGTTGTAGCCTCTCCCCGATGTTATTCAATCTGTATATCGAGCAAGCAGTAAAGGAAACAAAAGAAAAATTCGGAGTACGAATTAAAATCCATGGAGAAGAAATAAAAACTTTGAGGTTCACTGATGAAATTGTGATTCTTTCAGAGACAGCAAACGATCTAGAAGAGCAGCTGAACTGAATGGACAGTGTCTTGAAAGGAGGATATAAGATGAACATCAACAAAAGCAAAACGAGGATAATGGATTCTAGTCGAATTAAATCGGGCGATGCTGCGGGAACTAGATTAGGGAATGAGACGCTTAAAGTATTAAATCACTTTTGCTATTTGGGGAGCAAAATAACTGATTATGGTCGAAGTAGAGAGGATATAAAATGGAGACTGGTAATCGCAAGGAAAGCTTTTCTGAAGAAGAGAAATTTGTTAACATCGAGTATAGATTTAAGTGTCAGGAAGTCTTTTCTGACAGTATTTGAATGGAGTGTAGCCATGCACGGAAGAGAAACGTGGACGATAAATAGTTTGGATAAGAAGAGAATAGTAGCTTTCGAAATGTGGTGCTACAGAAGAATGCCGAAGATTAGATGGGTATATCACATAACTACTGAGGTGGTATTGAACAGAATTGGGGAGAAAAGGAATTTGTGGCACAACTTGACCAGAAGAAGGGATCTGTTGGTCGGACATATTCTGAGGCATCAAGGGATCACCAGTTTAATATTGGAGGGCAGCGTGGAGGGTAAAAATCGTAGAGGGAGAGATGAGAGATGAATACACCAAGCAGATTCAGAAGGATGTTGGTTGCAGTAGGTATTGGGAAATGAAGAAGCGTGCACAGGATAGAGTAGCATGGAGAGCTGCATCAAACCAGTCTCTGTACTGAAGACCGCAACAACAACAACAACAAACTATATGAATAATTATTTTCTTTTGTGTCATATATTTCTTCAATCTCTTCATTATCTGCGGAGCTAGTAGGAATATAAACTTGTACTACTGTGGTCGGTGTTGGCTTTGTTTCTTTCCTGGCTATAATAATGTGTTCACTATGCCATTCGTAGTACCTTACCAGCAATCCTATTTTCTTATTCATTATTTAAGGTACTCAGCTATTACCCCTAATTGATTTTGCATTTATAATCAAGTATTCACCTAACCAGAAGTCCTGTTCTTCCTGACCTGAACTTGACAAATTGCTACTATATCTGTATGTAACCTATCCGTATCCCCTTATAAATTTTCTAACCTAGGTGCAGAATTAAGTGATCTAACATTCCACGCTCCGATCCGTAGAAGGCCAGTTTTGTTTTTCCTGATGACGACGTCCTCCTGGGTAATCAGTGCTGGGAGGTCCGAATGGGGCATTATTTTACTCAGGAATATTTTATCCAACATGATCCATCATCATTTAACAATACAGTAGAGATGCATGCCTTCGGGAAAAATTACGGTTGTTAACGATCCGTAGAAGGGCAGTTTTGTTTTTCCTGATGACGACGTCCGCCTGGGTAATCAGTGCTGGGAGGTCCGAATGGGGCATTATTTTACTCAGGAATATTTTATCTAACATGATCCATCATCATTTAACAATACAGTAGAGATGCATGCCTTCGGAAAAAATTACGGTTGTTAACGATCCGTAGAAGGCCAGTTTTGTTTTTCCTGATGACGACGTCCTCCTGGGTAATCAGTGCTGGGATGTCCGAATGGGGCATTATTTTACTCAGGAATATTTTATCTAACATGATCCATCATCATTTAACAATACAGTAGAGATGCATGCCTTCGGGAAAAATTACGGTTGTTCGAGTAGTTTCAATTGGTTTCAGCCGTTCGGAGTACCAGTACAGTAAGGTCGTTTTGGAATATATTTCGAGGCCACGTAAATCAGTCATCCAGACTGTTGTTCTTCTACTACTGAAAAGGCTGCTGCCCCTCTTCAGCAACTACGAGTTTGTCTGGCCTCTCAACAGATACCCCTCCTTTATGGTTGCACCTGCGATACGCCTACCTGTGTCACTGAGGCACGCAAGACACTCCATAAACGGCAACGACCGTGATTCATGGAAGATGGATGACGAATGTAATATCATATAATTTTCTGTAGGTCTCTTTTTTTTCGTTTTCAGATCTGAGAGTTCCTGTAATCGATATCTTACCCTTATTCCCACCAAGTTACAGGCGTGTTTATCCTCGTTTTGAATTAATTATTCGTTACATATTGTATAAAGCACCCTCCTACAGTAATGTGATATTAAACTTCCTTCTGTAGAAAGCTTAATTATAAATATCTACATATAATTTAACACTTTTTCCTTTTTTTTACATGCTTGATCTATTGTGTTCACCGAGAATACGACCACTCGAGTTCTCAGGAAATAAAGATTGCGACTCTAAAGGGTGTGAGTTTTGTCACATCCAAGATATTAGAAATGGGTCAGGATCTAACGTATTAGCTTCGAAGTGAGACGTTGAGCTATAAAATGCTGATGTGCACCGTGATGGGAATATACTTTAGTGTTTGCTTCGCTCCACAATAACTGAATGTTTTTTTTAATATACGTATGTAGTAAGATTTTTTTGTTTTGTTATATTTCACTTAAAAATCCTCAGAAAGAACGAGGCTCGGCAGGTGAGTGAGAGCGAGACTTTTATAACGCAACTCACAAAGCCATTGATAAAACCGACTTAACACAAATGTAGGCGTATGCAATAGGAAGACACTTCTACTGTCGTAGTTGTAAAACTAAAGCGAACAGATAACTACCCAGCAATCAACAACTGGTCTAACATAGGCAGTTACTGCTTATTTAGTTAGCTATAATGAAGGTGAAAACCAGCGATCGCGTGCGCTGACTTACGCACGAAAGCATGCATGCGCGCGCGCGCGCGCGCGCGCGTGCGCACACACACACACACACACACACACACACACACACACACACACACAACATTCACTCACACATGTTCCACAATCAAACATAAAAAGCCGAAGAATAGTAGCTGCTTCGTTCAAACACGAGTAAATTCAAATCCAACACAGAGAACGATACGTGTGCGCTCTCAAACGTTGAAAGCAGTAGCAAAACGTAGTACAAGAACTTTCTGACATGGGTCAACTGCGATGTTTCACAAACAGCAGCAACAAGTATTTACTGAATTTTTATGCAAATTAAAGTGCTATCAGTAGAAGAGGAACAACCACAACACGACATGAGATCTGGGATAGTATGCAGTGATGTATTGCATGTGCAAGGGCCATCGAATAAACTATTTAAAATTTACACGAGTGGATGTTATCAACTGTATGCACCTCTTCCGAGTTACATTAAAATTTCCCATAATGCAAAAATCGAATATGCCCGAGGGAACTCAAATATTCCATTTCTCTTGCTTTGAGAACAAGACGTTGCTCACGCAACCTTTTTTTTTTTTATTTCGCTCATGAATCTATATTTATTATAGTTGGGAATCATTTCTTTCCGATGTTCGCGAACTTTTATGCAGGTGTTTTTCGCAACCTATGAACTTACAGAATCTTAGTTCAAATGATGAACTTTTTTTTGCACTAGAGCTAAACAACTACTGTAGTGAAAAATGATTTACATTGATACGGTGAGGAATGGAAGTTACCATGAAGGGTACTGATTAGTAGAAGGTATAATCGAATATAAGTTACCATGAAGGGTACTGATTAGTAGAAGATACGAGGGTCGGTCAAAAAGTAATGCCTCCCATTTTTTTTCTACTTAAAAAAATTAAGTTAAGTGAAAAATTTGAATTTGGCGCCGTTCCTCAAACCTTCTTCTGCAATCCACTGCAGTAGTAACTTTCTGTGTCAACAGGTGGCAGCACAGCAGAAGTTTGTAAGATGGCCGACATCGATGTTCGTTTGAGACAGCGTTGTGTGATTGAATTCTTGAATGCAAAAGGTGAAACGCCCATACGCATTCATGAAAGACTGAAGAAGGTGTATGGTGTTGTGACAGTGGATGTCAGCACTGTTAGACGATGGGTTCGTCGTTGTAAGGAAGCTGAAGGGCAAACACCGTTGACTGACGAAAAGCGGAGCGGCAGGCCGGTGAGTGCAGTGACTCCACACAACATTCAGCAAGTTGATGACATCATTCGTGGTGACCGTCGGGTGACTGCAGATGAAGTGTGTCGCATTATTTCTCTTAGTAAAGGCAGTGTGATCACGATTATTAAACAATTGGGGTACTCAAAAGTTTGTGCACGGTGGGTTCCAAGAATGTTAACCGACCAGAATAAAGAGGCAAGGAAAACAATAGCCTCCCAACACTTGCAGCGCTTCCGTTTGGAGGGAGATGAGTTTCTGAAAAAAATTGTGACCGGGGACGAAACATGGGTGCATTTTTTTGAACCCGAATCAAAGAGGCAGTCAATGGAGTGGCGTCACACAAGCTCACCGAGGAAGAAAAAATTCAAAACTGTGCGATCGGCAGGGAAAGTTATGGCAACAGTTTTCTGGGATACAGAGGGTGTGATTCTGGTTGATTTTTTGGAGCAGGGATGCACAATAAATTCTGTTCAATACGTCACAACCGTCAAAAAACTTAAAGCATGTCTTCAGCGAGTTCGCCCAACAAAATCAATGGCAGATGTTCTTCTTTGGCATGACAATGCAAGACCACACACCAGTCGTCACACCTCTGACGAGATTGTCAAAATTGGATGGGAAGTTTTGCCTCATCCCCCATACAGCCCTGACCTGGCACCATCAGACTTCCATCTGTTCGGGCCACTAAAAGAAGCTCTTCGTGGGATTCATTTTGAAGATGAGGAGGCCGTCAAAACATCCGTGCGTCAATGGCTTAGGAAGCAGAGCTGTGATTTTTACCGTGCTGGGATACATGCCCTTGTTCAAAGATGGACCAAAACTGTAGAGATGGGCGGAGATTACATTGAAAAATGACAAAATGATCCTCAATGTTGTGGTTTTCAACCTATGTAATTGCATTTAAATTTCCTGACAATTAAACGTAGAAAAAAATAGGAGGCATTACTTTTTGACTGACCCTCGTATAATCGAATATAAGGAGTGGTGCATGTTTGAGTAACTGCTTTCGTATTACAGAGAGTGAAGCTGAAGTCTTGACGACTGTTTTATCTTCTTTACCTTTTCTCTGACCCAAATAGTAGAGCGAGATGTTATTTTCAGCCTAACGCAAGGTAGATGGTAGAGGGTCAGGGGGATTCCAATTGGGAATATTTAGGAGGGGATTTCGAGTTCCAGCATTTTCATTATAGCCAAGGAAATTACCCCGAAACCCTTCGTAGGGAAGGGGAGACAATATGTTAAAAGTATAAATGACGAAATTGTACGCCATAGACATCTTTCACAGACGTATCAGTACGCTTATCGGTAAGCTGTTGTATGTGTCAGGGAACATATAACATGCTTTCGTTTGTAGAGTAGCCTTATCTTTGATTGAGGACCGCAGATCCATGTCTTAAGCGAGTCATTTAAGCTCTGAGATTAGTCAGCCAATACTATTGCTTGGCAAGAAGAATCAGTTAGCGAGATCGCATCTGCTACAAATGCTGCCGTCTACTTGCTGAACGATTTAGTATAAACATTTATCTTGTATTGTTGAAATGGGCGCATTGAAGAGGAATCATCCAGCGTTATGGCGAAATGTTTACTTGCTTGTGTGACGTTTACGTGGTTGTACACTATTTCTTTTCTTAGAATTTTTCATGTCAGATGCTTTGCAATTGTGTTGCATGTGATGAGTGTTGATTTCTCTTTAATTTTCAGAAACTGGCTGAAACAAGTGCGAATTAATATCCATACGCTGTTCATTCATATGGATCTGCAAGTGTCTGTCCCTTTGCTTTTGCACTCATTCAATAATATCGTGGACGTTAATAAGGATATAGGATTATTTTGCCTGCTTTTCTCAAATGTATGGTGCTGTAAGGTCACGGGGTCCGTATTGGCATAATATTTTTTGCAAAATATGTAAGTACGTATTCAGTATTCATACTATGTGCAACTACAACAAAGTCATTTTCCACTCCTCCGAACTTTGTTTAAATCCTCATTGTGCTTAATTAAGAACCTTGTGCACGAAATAACTACATCCAGTTTCATTATATTCCAAGAGGAAAGAGAATGATCTTTCTTCAGCAGAGAGAATACTTCATTTGTAAATGAAATTTTCAGCTAACTAGGTAAGTACGTGTTGTACTGGAACTTCAAGTTACGTTTTTACAGTGACGATGTCGATATTTCGCTACCATTCGAGCTCATTTCAGTTTTTAGGCGTTGTACGACAAAGTGTGAAAGTCCATTTACGATGCACGAATTACTCCTACAAGGAGATATGGATTAAACTAGATACAGAATAGCTATTCGGGATTGTTGCAAAATTTAATGTCTCTTGTTACTTTGGTTTAGCTTATGTGAAATCTCCCTTTCTTTATTCCTTTGTGCTATGAGAAAGTTCCCAGTCACTACGGCATATGAAGCAAAAGTTAATCAGATCACGCTGTTTTCACTTAAGTATCAGATTTCATTTAAAGGCAAATGTCCAGAGTATTAAAACCGGAGTCTAAGTATCTTATGAACTCACCGGTTAAAGGTCGATACAATGACCGGTTTTTAAGGTCTAGTGGATTCTCAGCTACTGGAGTAATTTAATAAAGTCGATTAACTTGTTCAACGTGCGCCGTGTACCTACCTGCAGATTGAGATTTTTGTTCTTCTTTTCTTCTCTTTTTCGCTTTTCATTCTCCACCCCAAAGAGTAGAGCGAGTGGATTGAGAGCTGCCCATTACAGAGTTGCATGTATTTACAGCCAGCTAACAGGTCAGTTGACAATGGGCAAAAGGATTCCTAATTGACAATCACTGGGAAGCGATTACTAGTTCCGGAATTTGCATTACACCCAAGTGAAATGTTCACTGAACTGAGGAACTGGAATTATTTTTAATTATTTGTGGGACAATGGAGTCCATCGTTTCAGACGAATATAAAAAGTGTGCTTCAATGTAGAATAGATTATCTTTACAATGAAAATCTATACCACTCTGCCAATATTAACTTCATATGTTAAAACATATTTTGTTAGGTTCAGAGTTATATATGTACCATAGATTACCATAAGCAATAGTAGACAACTGTAGTTTTCCCAGCAGACTTAGTTAGTTGAGATCCTACCTGCGCTAATTGTATGTTACATGTGTTGCATTCCTATTGACCGTCACCTCATTTCGATCGCTCTGCTTACGTATGCGATCAGTGTTTTATTATATTTCCCTAGAAACCGGAAGCGCTGAACCGCCTAGAAACTTAATGAGGATATATAAAGGGCTGCTTAACTTCTGAGACGATGTTGCTCTACATACTTATTCTGTTGTCTGTTACGTAATAGTAAGCAGTATAACAAAATTGAAATGTCAGTTTTTTTGGGAATGAAAATTTATTTTTTAATATCTATGCGACTGGCCAATTTCGAACTTTGGTCATTTTCAAGCAAGTATCTTAAGCTTTCAGCTTTATTTTAGATTATAATATATCGCTTGAAAATGACCGAAGATCGAAATTGGTCAGTCATACAGATAATAAAAAAATAACAGAGTCTACCTGGAGCATGTTTTCATTCTCAAAACACGTTGAGGCTGTGGACAACTACAAAAATAAAATTATTTTGAAGTGTCAACATTTTTTTTGGTTAAATTCGAAAATTGATTTGTAACGTTAACCAGAGGGATGTAGTACAAGAAATAAAAAAAAGGAATGTGGATTTAACATGTAGCCATAGAAAACTCAATTTCCTCCCCCCCCCCCAAAAAAAAAATTAAAAAAGAAGACCGCAAAACAAAATTATATCGAACATCGGTTCACTGCTTGGTGGAGTTTATATAAAATATATATTTGTGAACAATTTTCGCACTTATCAATAATAACAGGAAACTCTTGGCTTTGACCATGATGAATAACGTTCCACTGAGTACAAAATAACAACAACAAGTATATAGATTTTTTATGTTTGTGCATGTAAACTTTACGCGCAGCAAAAGTAATTGCTTTAGTTGCATAAGAGCGCAGAAGTTACACGATAAAGTAGATTTTCTTACTTACAAAATGCAGTTTACATTTTGATAGGATATAATGCACACAATGGACAAACGCTGATCGATTTGCGGTTCGAATTATATGAAAACAAACAAACAAACAAAAAGAAAAGGCGTCGTTGGCTCACACGTATCTCTCATACTTCATTTGTGTTTCTTTCCGTATCAATGCTACCAGTACTACTGGTAATCATGCAATTTACTACTCTACTTGTGAACTATATTAAAACTACCGATCCGTGGTTTTGGTAGAGCGCAACTTCAGTTGGGTGTCATTTACCCGACGATCACTTCGTCTTTCGGCACAGCGGCCGTGGCCAGCGGGTAATCTGCTCCATTGCCGTGGGCGCTCTTCCAGTCGTCCAACAAACATTGCTGGTACAACGCATGATTAGATAACATTGCTGCAGACAAACCGTAATGCCTCTGGTGGCAAGCCGACCACTAACAAGAGTCACCGGGGGCCACATCCTCGCTTTCGAGCAGTGTGCCCATCAACGACAGCGGTGCTGCCGTCGCAGGACTACGTTGTATCCGCCGCCACGTGCTTGGCGAGCGCCACGTGATATCCTTCCGCCCGCAACCTAAAAAGGCGCCTCGCTGCCGCAGCCAGGCAGCGGTTCACCACTTTACGCTCTGGGATTAGCGCTGGCCTCACGGTACATTGTTCGTAGCTCACACCAACCACTCAACGCCGATCCCGTAGTCGTCGCTTTTTGGAGCCCTCGCCTGTCCTACACTGGCCTTTCGCAAACTCGCTACCTCAGCGGCCATGGCAGTTATCGTCACTACGCTTAACATAATGGACTATAGTAACGATCTACATCATGAGATCGTTACGACTCAGGTCACGACAGATCTAAGCTAAGGCCCATTACCAGATTAAGAGGATCCCTTTTAGTTCTGCATTCAGAAATTACATAATTTTAAACCTTTGTTCTTTTTGTGCCGTCTTTTAACAAAGTGTCACTTATACGCAACTTAAGAACTCATCATTTATTGCGTGAACCCTCCACTCAGGACATTAAACTGGGAAATGTGCTTCACTTTAGCAAATACAATATCTGAGCAATGTCGAAGTATCGACTTGAGAGATCGGTGTCGAGCTGTAGTTTTTCGGAGACATAACCTAAAAAGCTGCTCTATAGGTCTATAGTCTACAGGGTGGTCTATTGATCGTGAGCGGGCCAAATATCTCACGAAATAAGCGTCAAACGAAAAAAACTACAAAGAACAAAACTTGTCTAGTTTGAAGGGGGAACCAGATGGCGCTATGTTTGGCCCGCTAGATGGCGCTGCCATAGGTCAAACTCATATCAACTGCGTTTTTTTAAAAATAGGAACCTTCATTTTTTATTTCATATTCGTGTAGTACGTAAAGAAATATGAATGTTTTAGTTGGAGCACTTTTTTCGCTTTGTGCTAGATGTCGTTGTAATAGTCACAAACATATGGCTCACAGTTGGTAACAGGTTTGTGTTTTAAATTAAAATACAGAACGTAGGTACGTTTGAACGTTTTATTTCTCTTGTTCCTATGTGATACATGTACCTTTGTGAACTTATCATTTCTGAGAACGCATACTGTTACGTGATTACCTGTAAATACCACATTAATGCAATAAATACTCCAAATTATGTCCGTCAACCTCAATGTTTCTGGAAAAACGTGTAACTACATTCCTCTCAATAGATAGTAATTCACCTTCCGTAATGATCAGTTTGGAACCGCGTGACCGCTACGGTCGCAGGTTCGAATCCTGCCTCGGGCATGGATGTGTGTGATGTCCTTAGTTTAGTTAGGTTTAAGTAGTTCTAAGTTCTAGGGGACTGATGACCCCAGATGTTAAGTCTCATAGTACTGAGAGCCAAATATAATATTCAATACCGCTTCAACCGCACGCGAGCTATGCGCCGGACATCTATCACGTTGGAAGTACATCGCCATTCTGTCATGCAGTGAAACATCTTGTAGTAACATCACTAGAACATTACGTAGGAAATCAGCATACATTGCACCATTTAGATTGCCAGCGATAATATGGGGACCAATTATCCTTCCTCCCATAATGCCGCACCATGCATTAACCGGCCGAGGTCGCTGATGTTCCACTTGTCACAGACATCGTGGGTTTTCCTTTGCCCAATGGTGCATATTATGCCGGTTTACGTTACCGCTGTTGTCGCTAAATAGAACGCGAGCAAAAAATCTGTCATCGATCCGTAATTTCTCTTGTGCCCAGTGGCAGAACTGTGCACGACGTTCAAAGTCGTCACCATGCAATTCCTGGTGCATAGAAATATGGTACGGGTGCAGTCGATGTTGATGTAGCATTCTCAACACCGACGTTTTTGAGATTCCCGATTCTCGCGCAGTTTGTCTGCTACTGATGTGCGGATTAGCCGCGAAAGCAGCTAAAACTACTTGGGCATCATCATTTGTTGCAGGTCATGGTTGACGTTTCACATGTGGATGAACACTTATTGTTTCCTTAAATAACTTAACTATCCGGCGAACGGTCCGGACACTTTGATGATGTCGTCCGTAATTGGTAAACGGTCCATTTTAACACACGTAATGTATCACGATACAAATATCGTCCGCACTGGCGGTATGTTACCTGATACCACGGACTTATACGTTTATGACTATTACAGCGCCATCTATCATACAGCGAAAAAAGTGGTCCAACTAAAACATTCGTATTTCCTTACCTACTATACGAAATGTACTAAAAATGGGGGTTCCAGTTTTAACAAACGCAGTTGATATATGTTTGATCTATGGCAGCTGGTGCAGAGGTGGGCAGTGCGGGGACGGAAGTTTTATCAGTGCGGACAGAGGAACGTGCAGCTGAAGTTCGACTAAGTGCTCTGATAGACCGTGCGTTAATCTGGAGAATCGACAGATTTAATAATCAGTGGAACGACTATTTTGGCAGGTGACTGCGCTCTCGAACGGAATTAAAGTGCATTACAGTCCTATTCAATTCAGATAGAATCTGTGAAAGAAATAGGACTGTTGCCCTACTGTAGCTGACGTTTGGTAAATTGATCAGTTATGTTTAGTTTTGTTGTCTTGTTCATGTGAATTCACAGAGAAAGCGTACAGTTGTCCGAAGATTTGAAAAACAGATCGGTCAAAAAAGTGAGTAGTGCTTGAGAAGTAAATTGCATTTAAGTATCAGGTTTAAGTTAAATGTATGTCCATATATTTTTATATGGTTTTTAAATTGATATGTACGGTTGCCAATGGCAAGAAAAACTTTATAAATTTTCTGCCTCATAATGGAACTATTGTGTTTAGAACGTAGTTGTTGAAAGATCAGTGTGGTTTAATAAGACAATTAACAGTACACGAAAATTTTGTTTTATGAAGCCGTAATTTTTATAAACTGGTGTTCTACATAAAATTGTGTGAACAATATTTCGAGAATTAATCTTTCTGCTAAGAATTGAGTAATACCATAGAACACGGTACAACTGTGCAGCAATTTTTTTTGGCCTACTGTCTTCAAATAAATGTTTTTTTTATAAATTTCTCTTGACATTCAGTATACATCCAGTATGTCCCAATTTCCTAAATGTGTATCCTGTCTGTGTTCAATTTTTGTACTTGGTAGGAATTAATTTTCCAATGAAATTTCTTCAGTAATTGAGAATTAATTCCTCTAAGCGTAAGCTTAATGCTATTTGCTTTCACTGTTGTTGTTGTTGTTGTTGTTGTTGTTGTGGTCTTCAGTCCTGAGACTGGTTTGATGCAGCTCTCCATGCTACTGAATCTTGTGCAAGCTTCTTCATCTCCCAGTACCTACTGCAACCTACATCCTTCTGAATCTGCTTAGTGTAGTCATCTCTTGGTCTCCCTCTACGATTTTTACCCTCCACGCTGCCCTCTAATACTAAATTGGTGATCCCTTGATGCCTCAGAACATGTCCTACCAACCGATCCCTTCTTCTGGTCAAGTTGTGCCACAAACTTCTCTTCTCTCCAATCCTATTCAATACTTCCTCATTAGTTATGTCATCTACCCATCTAATCTTCAGCATTCTTCTGTAGCACCACATTTAGAAAGCTTCTATTCTCTTCTTGTCCAAACTAGTTATCGTCCATGTTTCACTTCCATACATGGCTACACTCCATACAAATACTTTCAGAAATGACTTCCTGACACTTAAATCTATACTCGATGTTAACAAATTTCTCTTCTTCAGAAACGCTTTCTTGCCATTGCCAGTCTACATTTTATATCCTCTCTACTTCTACCATCATCAATTATTTTGCTCCCCAAATAGCAAAACTCCTTTACTACTTTAATTGTCTCATTTCCTAATCTAATTCCCTCAGCATCACCCGAATTTATTCGTCTACATTCCATTATCCTCGTTTTGCTTTTGTTGATGTTCATCTTATATCCTCCTTTCAAGACACTATCCATTCCGTTCAACTGCTCTTCCAAGTCCTTTGCTGTCTCTGAAAGAATCACAATTTCATCGGTGAACCTCAAAGTTTTTATTTCTTCTACATGGATTTTAATTCGTACTCTGAATTTTTCTTTTGTTTCCTTTACTGCTTTCTCGATATACAGATTCAATAACATCGGGGAGAGACTACAACCCTGTCTCACTCCATTCCCAACCACTTCTTCCCTTTCATGTCCCTCGACTCTTATAACTGCCATCTGGTTTCTGTACAAATTGTAAATAGAGTTTCGCTCCCTGTATTTTACCCCTGCTACCTTCAGATTTTGAAAGAGAGTATTCCAATCAACATTGTCAAAAGCTTTCTCTAAGTCTACAAATGCTAGAAACGGAGGCTTGCCTTCCTTAATCTAGCTTCTAAGATAAGTCGTAGGGACAACATTGTCTTCCGTGTTCCAAAATTTCTGCGGAATCCAAACTGATCTTCCCCAAGGTCAGCTTCTAGCAGTTTTTCCATTTGTCTGTAAAGAATTCGCATTAGTATTTTTCAGCTGTGACTTATTAAACTGATGGTTCAGTAATTTTCACATCGGTCAACACCTGCTTTCTTTGGGATTGGAATTATTATATTCTTCTTGATGTCTGAGGGTATTTCGCCTGTTTCATACATCTTGCTCACCAGATGGTAGAGTTTTCTCAGGACTGGCTCTCCCAAGGCCGTCAGTAGTTCCAATGGAATGTTGTCTACTTCGGGGGCCTTGTTTCGACTCAGGTCTTTCAGTGCTCTTTCAAACTCTTCATGCAGTATCGTATCTCCCATTTAATCTTCATCTACATCGTCTTCCATTTCCATAATATTGTCCTCAAGTACATCGCCCTTGTATAGACCCTCTATATACTCCTTCCAGCTTTCTGCTTTCCCTTCTTTGCTTAGAACTGGGTTTCCATCTGAGCTCTGGATGTTCATACAAGTGGTTCTCTTACCTCCAAAGGACTCTTTAATTTTCCTTTAGGCAGTATATATCTTACCCCTAGTGATATACGCCTATACATTTTTACATTTGTCCTCTAGCCATGCCTGCCTAGCCATTTTGCACTTCCTGTCGATCTCATTTTTGAGACGTCTGTATTCCTTTTTGTCTGCTTCATTTACTGCATTTTTATATTTTCTCCTTTCATCAATTAAATTCAATATTTCTTCTGAAGGATATCTAATAGCCCTCGTCATTTTACCTTCTTGATCCTCTGCTGCCTTCACTACTTCATCCCTCAAAGCTACCCATTCTTCTTCTACTGTATTTCTTTCCTCCATTCGTGTCAATTGCTCCCTTACGCTCTCCTTGAAATTCTGTACAACCTCCAGTTCTTTTAGTTTATCTAGGTCCCATCTCCTTAAATTCCCACATTTTTGCAGTTTCTTTAGTTTTAATCTACAGGTCATAACCAATAGATTGTGGTCAGAGTCCACACATGCCCCTGGAAATGTCTTAAAATTTAAAACCTGGTTCCTAAATCTCTGTCTTACCATTATATAATCTATCTGAAACCTGTCAGTATATCCAGGCTTCTTCCATGTATACAGCCTTCTTTTATGGTTCTTGAACCAAGTGTTAGCTATGATTAAGTTGTGCTCTGTGCAAAATTCTACCAGGCGGCTTCCTCTTTCATTTCTTTGCCCCAGTCCATATTCACCTACCACGTTTCCTTCTCTCTCTTTTCCTACTACCGAATTCCAGTCACCCATGACTATTAAATTTTCGTCTCCCTTCGCTATCTGAATAATTTCTTTTATTTGATAATACATTTCTTCAATTTCTTCGTCATCTGCAGAGCCAGTTGGCATATAAACTTGTACTACTGTAGTAGGTGTGGGCTTCGTATCTATCTTGGCCACAATAATGCCTTCACTATGCTGTTTGTAGTAGCTTACCCGCATTCCTATTTTCCTATTCATTATTAAACCCACTCCTGCATTACCCCTATTTGATTTTGTGTGTATAACCCTGTAGTCACCTAACCAAAATTCTTGTTCCTCCTGCCACCGAACTTCACTAATTCCCACTATATCTAACTTTAACCTATCCATTTCCCTTTTTAAATTTTCTAACCTACCTGCCCGATTAAGGGATCTGACATTCCACGCTCCGATCCGTAGAACGCCAGTTTTCTTTCTCCTGATAACGGCATCCTCTTGAGTAGTTCCCGCCCGGAGATCCGAATGGGGGACTATTATACCTCCGGAATATTTTACCCAAGAGGACGCCATCATTATTTAATCATACAGTAAAGCTGCATGCCCTAGGGAAAGATTACGGCCGTAGTTTCTCCTTGCTTTCAGCCGTTCGCAGTACCAGCACAGCAAGGCCGTTTTGGTTATTGTTACAAGGCCAGATCAGTCAATCATCCAGACTGTTGCCCCTGCAACTACTGAAAAGGCTGCTGCCCCTCTTCAGGAACCACACGTTTGTCTGGCCTCTCAACAAATACCCCTCCGTTGTGGTTGCACCTACGGTACGGCTATCTGTATCGCTGAGGCACGCAAGCCTCCCCACCAACGGAAAGGTCCATGGTTTCACTAATAAACAAATTAGAAAAATTAATCTGTAACATTAGTTTTCAACGACAATAAGGATGGAACGTCGAAGAAGTAATTATTCAAACCACGTTTCGATGCAGAGAGTAATTCTGATCATTGCCTGTAATGAGGAAGGCAGTACTGATGCACCAAAAGAAACGCAGATATTGCTTTGTCCTTGTGGCATGTAAAAGGAGTTAGTGAATCCTGGAGGACGGTAATAGGTGCTCTGACGGCAGCAAAGTGCGTAGTTCTATCTGCAGTTCCAAGTTACGTAAACGAACTTTGTTATTTTATTGCTGACTTGGGTATTTTATGAAGGTAACTTTGCTTGGCGTAATATCCGATCGGCAGTCACGACTGTTAGTTTAGTACCGATGATTATTCCAAAGATACGTTACTATTCCGCAACAACGTAGACCTAGATCAATGAGTGAATAACCGGAAAGAGTGCTGGTCGATAGCACAAGGTCAATTAATGTGCCGAATGAAGTTTATTATTTTTCTGTGAAACAAAAAGGTTTGTTGTGTTCAAATGGGCTTCATAACCTTTAACATTCATCTTGAGACTTCTTATTTTCTGAAATGTCCGCAGACATAGCTAAGAGCCACCTGAAACTTAACAATGGGGTTAATGGCGTTGTATGTTTCCTGTCCAGCGGTCGAATCCTGGAATTTCTGAGCAGGAACTTTTTCCCCAATTCTAAATCAACACCATGCCTGATATGAACAGAAAGATTCTGTTGACGCCACATCCCGCTCTAGCGGGCGATGTGGTGTTTTTGTTGAGATATTAGAACCTCGTTCAGGAGAAGTGAGCTTCAAACACTGCCCAGCTACGGATATTTAGATTGCCGGAATTTCCATAAATAGTAAATGTGGGGACGGGTTTTCTTAAAAGAGGTGATTTTCTCTCTTAGGCTGTTGTTTTATTTTTTAATTAAATTTTTACTTCACAATTTAGCAACTAGCTACTTTCACCCCGTTGAGCATTATCAATCTATACCACAGTAAAAATAGTTACGTAAATATATAGCACGATGTATTCCACATATCTGTATGGCAGCGTAAACATGTCAAGACGTCTCTAATAACAGTTTTACACAACTAAGTAGGTAGGGGCACAACTATCCCAGAGATAAAGGGCAGATGTAACGTGGAACAAGCACAATTCTTAGGTGCGTTTTGTCACTTTGGCGATACAGTTGTGCCTTTTAGTTATTGAGAGCCATCCCGTTTCTTTTAAGACGCGGACACGCAGTCTGTAGTTTCAATTTATTAATTACATTAATATATTTTAATGTGTTAGATGGCGCCATGGTGATGACACACAGGGGTTGCACTTTTTCTGTTTACATATGAATTTCACGTCTGCGATAGTTGTCCATACCTGCTATGGTTATGCGAAACTCTTACTAGGGACACCTTCACATGTTGCTGCCCTCACACGAATATGTGGAATATACACTCTACTGCTCGTGTTCGTGCTTGCCAAATGCTAGCTTGAGCAGCAAGGTCGTCGCATCTCTCCCAAACTGAGTACGTCTGGAGCATTATCGGCAGGGCCCTCCAACCAACACGGGATATTGACTATCGGACGCCCCAGGTGGGAGGAATTTGGCACGATGACCGTCAGGAGGACATCCGACAACTAAATCAATCGATACCAAACGGGATAACTGCTTGCATAAGGGTCAGAGCCGTACCAACGCCTTACTGACTTGCTCCATTTGTGAAGCTCTGTCTCTTAAATTTTTCTGAAATAGTAATAATTCGTTTTTCTGTGCGTGTATATCACACAGATTTCTGTCCAATTCGGATAATTCCTTCGTGGTGTGTCATTTTTCTTGTTTTTGTCTTAGAGTGTATCATGCTATATGTTTACATAATAATTTTTACGGTGTAGTTCGTTAACGCCCAAGAAGGCTAAATTAGCAAGGCAGGCGAAACTCCACATTCTGGACCAGATGGGATGATCGCGATCGACGTACAGGTTTGTCATTCCCTGCCAATGGTGTCATTCGAATGCAGTATGGACGGGAATGTGGTCAGGGCACCGCTCTCCTGGACGTTGTCGGCTTCCTTACCCTTGCAGCAGCTACTTATCACTCACGTACCTTCTTACTTGGCATCACGAGGCTGAGTACACTCCGTTGCACTCCTCTCACCAAGGAAAATTCCCTTATTTTACCGGAAATAAAACCCGTACCCTCCGTATAGCAGACAGATTCGTTAACCACTGAGGTGGGTAGGTGAAATTTGCTTACTGCTATGAAGATGTTATTTTCGAAACACAGCATTCAGCTTGTTCTTTCTTCTTGTAGACTAATTAAACCCACCCAAGAAAAGTGCTTCGTTCATGAAATTCACAGAGGCTGCGGACCACATACATACTGTGTGATTATAATTAAAGTACAACTACTCATGGAGGTCCGATGTGGGCTGCAATTGTCGTGTGGTTGCAGAAAATTAGTAGATATGCTAATACGTTAATGCGGAACCAAGTTACGCCAGAAAAAAATAGTCCCTATTTTGGCCATCAGGTGCACATCTGTCGCTGTATAGCATCTCGTCGACGTCTGTGCCGTGGCGGTGGTATTCCCGATCGATTCTCGATCGTTGGGCCTCCGAGTGGTGTTTTTTTACCGCTGCTAAGGTCATCAGCCCTAAGCTTACACACTACTCGACCTAAATTATCCTAAGAACAAACACACACACACCCATGCCCGCGGGAGGACTCGAACTTCCGCCGGGGTTGTTATGATTGTGTCGGAAACGTGGGCAAACCCCAGTGTTCGTGTTTCTCGGCATTCGTGTGGGGTGATGTACCTTACGCAGTGTGATTTTCTTAGCGTTCTATTGTGCCATTGCAGAACTTTGTTTAACCTTTTCCCTCCTTACTCTTCTGCAGAGTGCCTTTGGAACCTGTGGCCTGTAATTTCGCTTTTGCAAAGTTCCGGGGTTTTGGGGGATAATTGATTAAATTATGTTTTGGAATTTATGGGATTCTGTGGGGTTCTCTGGGGTTTTTTGCTGGCGTGTGCCCGCGCGATTTCCCGTTTCCTCGCCCGGGCGTCGTCCGTAAAGTTTAAGGTGAGTGAATTTTGGTAGTTCCCGTTCAGTGGTTTGATGGGCCATGTGAATTTTTTTTTTTTTTTTTTTTTTTTTGCCTGTCCTATCTCCCTGGCTTAAGGTTGGCTCCTCTGTGCCCGAGCGCGAGTGTGCATGTGGGCGTCGGTGATCGTTTCCTGACTTGTCTACCGTTTCTTGCCGACTTCTCTGCATAGACTGCTGAACCTGTAATTTTGTCTATGCCATTTTATAGTTGCTTCAAGTTGGTTCGCACACTCCCCTTGGTAATGACATCTGCGCACGTATGAGATTGAATAATGTTTTGAACTATTGTAAGTTGGTGGTTGTCGCCGTGTGTGTTAAATTTTAACTTGTATTTGAGTTTTGGTGTAATTGTATTTTTGTTAACAGAGCTAATTTTATCTTGCCTACTGTTGCGATGTCAGAAAAAATTTAACGATCATAAATTTAATCTTACCTGTGAAGCCATATTTGTGGAGACTTGTTATTTAAATTTCATTGTCTTTCCAGCTTGCCCTTTGCTACTGTATTAAAAGTGTTTGTTGTTTTGACTAATCGCAGCTGCTTTCCTTAAAGAACTAAAGCTGATTTGAAAGACTGAGAATTAGTGTAATTGTTCACTCCAATAAAGCCACCCTCTAAGAAGAAATATTTTGGTGCTACCATTTGTTTCCCCCTTGTTCCCCTACCACGGCGCAACGTCTTTGGTGCTCATATTGAAAAAAATGTGTAAATGGCGATTAATAATAAAATCCACATCAGGCTTTTCTCACATGTTTGACATTTTCGGCCCACATTCCGTTTCTAATCCATCACATACAGAAACGTTTTCATACGTTTTTCTTGCAGTCACAGCGCCAAACGCCATATTTGCACCTGGTGGCGAAATTCTAATTTTTTTCAGTGTAAGTTGGTTCTGCATAACTCATTAGAACATATACCAAGTGCTACAGATCGCACTGGATCTCTGTGAGTAGCTGTGCTTTAATTATAGCTACCCAGTACAGTGTCGTTTGGTGGTGCACGTCCGATTTTCTTTCCAATTTTTGTCCAGCCTTCTGAATATGTACACTGTCTCTAATAACCAATTTGTCGACGGACCGGTAACCCTAATGTTTCCAGTCTTATCCAGTACTGAAGTTCAGCGGATGTACAGAGTGTATCAACAAATACGCTTGCTACGTTATGTGGGACAAAAACTAACTAAATGGTCAATATAATGCTTGCATATGGCAAAAGTTAGCGGCAGACGGCTGAACAGCTGGACTATAATATGCGAAAAGGTTTTTCCATTAACGTACTCTACGTCGGTCGACGTTCGCAATAATTGAGAAAGAACTGTTATAAATCGGAAAGTTACAAATAAGTAGCATATTTTCCGTCTGGAGTTTTTTTTTCAGAAATACAGTGTATATGTACAGGAATTTCCATGCTTGTTACAGTTCCTGCACAAACTCTATTACTACGTAGAACTGTGAAATTTATTATACGTTTGGTGGGTCTTGTGAAAACTGCATCAGTTATTCTGCATTTCTGTTCTGTATTAGATACCCAGGAAAGATGGTGATCGTCCATACTCTGTTCAAACTGTTGCCTTTAAAGATGATGTATGGGAACACTTCTAAGGGGAACGTGCCGTCAGTTCTCGCCATGTAGCCCAAACACTGGGCACGTCTCAAGCTACGTGGAACGTTGCCTGCGAGAGAGAGTTGTGCTCCGCACCTCCTGCTGGAAGTCCTAGCAGTAGTAATGGAGAACTACCGTTCTCCGCTGGTAGCTGAAGTGTTGTTCATTAAGAGTGATACTATCCGAAATTTGAAAAAAAAATAGTCCACGCAGCGTATAAAAGTAAACTGTGCCTTATTTAGAAACTTAGGCATTGCAGTTATTTTCTGAACAAAATATCGCTCAAATGTCCACCAATGCTCTGAACCCACACATGCACAAGATGGCTTCAATTGTTAATCACGTTAGCTGTCTGCGATAGCTTGATGAATGTTCGCCTCCAAATGTTCCAGACTTTGTTCCTTGTCAGTGTAGACCTGGGCATTGATGTAGCCCCAAATAAAACAATCCAGGGGTCATAAATCACACCACCTGGCGGCTAATTCACAGATGTATATCTTGAGATCATCCATATTAACGACGTAGGAGAACATCTCAGTAGCCGTCTTAGATTGTTTGCAGATGATGCTGTCATTTACCGTCTTGTAAAGTCATCAGATGACCAAAACGAAATGCAAAATGATTTAGATAAGACATCTGTATGGTTCGAAAAGTGGCAGTTGACGCTGAATAAAGAAAAGTGTGAAATTATTCACATGAGTACTAA
The DNA here is from genome assembly GCF_023897955.1 of Schistocerca gregaria. NCBI lineage: Eukaryota > Metazoa > Arthropoda > Insecta > Orthoptera > Acrididae > Schistocerca > Schistocerca gregaria. Next base: position 948,733,368 of record NC_064920.1, read on the forward strand.
AATAAATCCGGTAAAATTTCTATTACGCGATAAGTCACATAAATATGAAGGCTGTCAATTCAACTAAACACAATTACAAATACCCTAAATTGGAACGATCACATAGATAATGTTGTGGGTAGAGCAAACGAAAGACAGCGATTCATTGGCAGAACACTTAGAAGATGCAACAGGTCTGCTAAAGAGACTGCTTGCACCACACTTGTCCGCCCTACTCTGGAGTATTGCTGTGCGGTGTGGGATCCGCATCAGATGGTACTGGCGGATGACATCGAAAAAGTACAAAATGGGCAGTTCGTTTTGTATTATCGCTAAGTAGCGGAGATAGTGCCTCAGACATGACACGCGAATTGGAGTGGCGGTCATTAAAACAAAGGCGTTTTTCGCTGCGACAGGGTCTTCTCATGAAATTTCAGTCACCAGTTTTCTCCTCCGATTGCGAAAACATTCTGTTGGCACCCACCTACATAGGGAGAAATGGTCATCACGCGTACCCTGGTGCGCCTGCCTAGCCCCGAGCCAAGTAGGGCGGGCTGCATCACCGCGCTCAGCGGGCAGTGCGGCACTATGTCTTCCAATTTTTTCAAACTGTTTCATCCTTGAGCATCCTGTTCGCGAATACGTCTATCGGTTACAGGGGTCAAGGATCACACATTATTAATAATTGGCTGCAGAGTTAATTTCACTCTGGACGTCGCTACTGGAAATTCTGGTAGTGGTTGGTTTACCCTAGCCATTGTTCGTTGTGAAAACGCCTCTCTTCCCCTGTACTGGAATCCTTCGCCGATCGAGATGTCATAGCCTATAAGACCTGGCATTGTGGAATAGATCCTAAGATACAAAGTAGACCTAGTTATGTGTATAGTAATATGCCTTTTACATTGTATACCCGCTCCTGTAGGAAAGTTAGTAATGATGAAAAAATATATGTATGGGAGAAAGAATTTGGGATACTCGCTGAAAATGTAACTGTAACTGCAGATATTACTTTGTACTACAATTATTAATAATGTGTGATCCTTGACCCCTGTAACCGCTAGACGCATTCACGAAACGGGTGCTCAAGGATGCAAGTTTGAAAAAAATCGAAAACGTAGTGCCGCCCAGAAATATTTAAGTGCTCGTTTTTACCGCGCGCCTTTCGAGGGTGTAATGGTAGAGAGACAACTTGTAGGTGGTTTGTTGAACCCTCTGTCAGGCATTTTATTGTGAATAGCAGAGTAATCACATATATGTAGATAGAGATGTACACTCCTGGAAATGGAAAAAAAAAACACATTGACACCGGTGTGTCAGACCCACCATACTTGCTCCGGACACTGCGAGAGGGCTGTACAAGCAATGATCACACGCACGGCACAGCGGACACACCAGCAACCGCGGTGTTGGCCGTCGATTGGCGCTAGCTGCGCAGCATTTGTGCACCGCCGCCGTCAGTGTCAGCCAGTTTGCCGTGGCATACGGAGCTCCATCGCAGTCTTTAACACTGGTAGCATGCCGCGACAGCGTGGACGTGAACCGTATGTGCAGTTGACGGACTTTGAGCGAGGGCGTATAGTGGGCATGTGGGAGGCCGGGTGGACGTACCGCCGAATTGCTCAACACGTGGGGCGTGAGGTCTCCACAATACATCGATGTTGTCGCCAGTGGTCGGCGGAAGGTGCACGTGCCCGTCGACCTGGGACCGGACCGCAGCGACGCACGGATGCACGCCAAGACCGTAAGATCCTACGCAGCGCCGTAGGGGACCGCGCCGCCACTTCCCAGCAAATTAGGGACACTGTTGCTCCTGGGGTATCGGCGAGGACCATTCGCAACCGTCTCCATGAAGCTGGGCTACGGTCCCGCACACCATTAGGCCGTCTTCCGCTCACGCCCCAACATCGTGCAGGCCGCCTCCAGTGGTGTCGCGACAGGCGTGAATGGAGGGACGAATGGAGACGTGTCGTCTTCAGCGATGAGAGTCGCTTCTGCCTTGGTGCCAATAATGGTCGTATGCGTGTTTGGCGCCGTGCAGGTGAGCGCCACAATCAGGACTGCATACGACCGAGGCACACAGGGCCAACACCCGGCATCATGGTGTGGGGAGCGATCTCCTACACTGGCCGTACACCTCTGGTGATCGTCTGGGGGACACTGAATAGTGCACAGTACATCCAAACCGTCATCGAACCCATCGTTCTACAATTCCTAGACCAGCAAGGGAACTTGCTGTTCCAACAGGACAATGCACGTCCGCATGTATCCCGTGCCACCCAACGTGCTCTAGAAGGTGTAAGTCAACTACCCTGACCAGCAAGATCTCCGGATCTGTCCCCCATTGAGCATGTTTGGGACTGGATGAAGCGTCGTCTCACGCGGTATGCACGTCCAGCACGAACGCTGGTCCAACTGAGGCGCCAGGAGGAAATGGCATGGCAAGCCGTTCCACAGGACTACATCCAGCATCTCTACGATCGTCTCCATGGGAGAATTGCAGCCTGCATTGGTGCGAAAGGTGGATATACGCTGTACTAGTGCCGACATTGTGCATGCTCTGTTGCCTGTGTCTATGTGCCTGTGGTTCTGTCAGTGTGATCATGTGATGTATCTGACCCCAGGAATGTGTCAATAAAGTTTCCCCTTCCTGGGACAATGAATTCACGGTGTTCTTATTTCAATTTCCAGGAGTGTAGATGAAAGCTGCTTTACAACGATTTATATACCGTCTAGAATGTACCGACGAATGCATGGAAGTTCGCAAGGCATTACTAAATTCCACATCACTCTTAGATGGACAAACGAAAATCCGGTGAAAAAGTGGTCAGAATTAGCCACCAAAGGTTCAGTAAGATCGTACGGGCAGCGATAATTCGAGATTTATACAAATTCCAGAAATGTAAGTACTCATGGCGGGCCGCTTCTCCTGAACGCGGTTCCAGTGCCCCTTAACGTTATAATCTCACTCACTAGAGTGGAATATGGCAGCGTATCATATTTGGGTCTTCAACTGAGGAAGGTTAGTTAATTTGGTGGAAGGGACCAACCAGCGAGGTTATCGGTCCCAACGGATTAGGGATGGATGTTGAAGGAAGTCGGCCGTTCCCTTTAGGGAACCATTTCCCTGCATAGATTTAGGGGAATCATGGAAAACCTAAATCAGGATGGCCGGACGCATCTTTGAACCGTCGTCCTTCCAAATGCGAGTCCAGCGTGCTAACCACTGCTCCAACTCGCTCAGTAGAGGAAGAGGTTCCAAAATTACGTATGCTTCACGAAAATAAAACGGTTACAATGAACAAAACAGAAGCCAACATCACAGTTTCCCGTAATTCCTTCACGAAAGAAGACAAAGTAAATGCTCCAGAATTCGAAACCAGAACAGCTGTTAGCATTAGTGACAAAAAACTAGCTATCTTAGGTGTTGCGAAGGAACTCATATCACTTTAGAAAGGCAAGTCTTCCGGTCGAGATGGTATACCAATCACGTTTCTTTCAGAGTATGCAGACACAATAGTACCTTTCTTAGCAATCATATACTACCGCTCACTTGACGAAAGGTCTGTTCCTAAACACTGGAAAGTAGCACCGGTCATACCAATATTCAAGAAAGGAAACAAGAGTAACTTATTGATTTACAGACCCATTATCACTGACCTCAGTTTGCAGTAGGATTTTAGAGCATATACTGTACTCGAACATTATGAATCACCTTGAAGAAAATGACTTATTGATACATAACCAACACAGATTCAGAAAATATCGTTCTTGTGCAACACAGCTAGCTCTTTATTCCCATGGAGCAATGAGTGCTGTCGACAAGGGATCTCAGATCGATTCCACATTCCTAGACTTATGATACCGTTCCTTACAATCGACTATTGATCAAATTAAATGCATGTGGAGTATCGTCTCAGTTCTGTGACTGGATTCATGATTTGCTCTCAGAGAGGTCAAAGTTCGTAGTGATTGACGGTAAATCATCCCGTAGAATAGACGTGATATCTGGCGTTCCACAAGGTAGTGTCATAGGCCCTCTGCTGTACCTGATTCACATAAATGATCTAGGTGATAATCTGAGCAGCCTGCCTCGAATGTTTACAGATGACTCTTTAATTTACCGTGTAGTAAAATTATCAGACGACCAATTCCAATTACAAACGGCTCTAAACACTATGGGACTTAACATCTGAGGTCATCAGTCCCCTAGACTTGGAACTACTTAAACCTAACTAACCTACGGATATCACACACACCGCAACAGCAGCCTGGTTCCCGACTAAAGCGCCTAGAACCGCTCGGTCACAGAGGCCGGCAGTTCCAATTACAAAATGATCTAGAGAGAATTTCTGTACGGTGCGAAAATTGGCAATTGGCACTAAACGAAGAAAAGTGTGAGGTCATCCACATGGGAACTAAATGACATCCGATACATTTTGGGTGTAGGATAAATCGCACAAATTTAATAGCTGTCAGTTCGACTAAATACCTAGGAATTACATTTACGAGGAACTTAAATTGGAAAGACCACATAGATAATATTGTGGGGAAGGCGAAACAGAGACTGCGCTCTGTTGGCAGAACACTTAGAATATGCGACAAACCCACCAAAGAGACAGCCTACATTACATTTGTGCGTCCTCTGCTGGAATATTGCTGATCGGTGTGGGATCCTTACCAGATAGGATTGACGGAGGACTTCGAAAAAGTTCAAAGAAGGCAGCTGGTTTCGTGTTATCGCGAAATAGGGGTGAGAGTGTCACTGATGTGATACGCGAGTTGAGGTGGCAGTCACAGAAACAAATGCGGTTTTCTTTGCGGAGAGATCTATTTACGAAATTTCAGTCACCAACTTTCTCTTCCGAATGCGAAAATATTTTGTTGACGCTCACCTACGTAGGGAGAAATGATCATCATAATAAAATAAGAGAAATCAGAGCGCGAGCGGAAATATTTAGGTGTTCCTTTTTCCCCACGCGCCATTCAAGAGTGGAATAGTAGTGAAGTAGTATGAAAATGGTTCAATGAATCCTCTGCCAGGCACTTCAGTGTGAATTGCAAAGTAAACATGTCGATGTAGATATGAACTAGAGGAATATCAGAAAAGAATAACTGCGGAGAACCTTCCTTCAAAAGAATGTACATGACATGGGCACACGTTGATAAAGTATGTGCTGAATGCATTTAGGAAAAATTTATTCGCTTACTAGAGGGAATTATATGGGAAGTAACTTGTAGAAAGATAAATTTTTGGAATACGCAAATTATAAAAATGGATGTATGCGTGCATGTATGTCATATATCTCCGCCTAAACCACGGGACAGACTTCATTCAGATTTGGTACACATTTCATTTACTATCTAGAAAGAATCATTTCACACCTTTAAGAAACGTCTTCTCGCTGACAAATCCCATCAAATGACGAAAGGAAAAAGAAGTGTTACTTAGTACATGCAGAAAAATTGCCACATGAAGCGTGGCGTTTTAATTTATACTTATTTACTGCTGACACAATTTGCAGACAGTATTCACATGTACCATAACTGAATGTACCAGAAAAATTACTTCATAGTACACACTTAGCTCAGGAAATATGACAACATAAACAGTGAGATATGTGAAAAACTACTATAACATGAAAGATCGTTAAATTTTTTACTTAGTTGCTACCAACTCCATGCGCAACATTTTCGCGAACATTGCACACATCTGCCGCTGAATGTAGCACAAAAATATATCACTGTTACACACATAGTTCGGGAGATAGGACGTCCTTCTACTGAAATGCGTGAAAGAGTGCGGCATTTTCCATGACGTTTTAATTTATTGCTGCTTTGCTGCTAACTCTATTCACAACGAGTTTCACAGACAGTATCCACATAAGCCTCTAAATGTACCTAGAAAATTATTTCATATTACGACATGTAGCGGTAGTAGCTTTGATTAGTGATCAAAACGTCCTCGGTCCTGGATTCGGACCCCGCCACCACTTAAAAGCACATATGTGTATCCACAGGGCATGCGGCCTGTAACTGAAGAATTGTCATGATGATCTCTCAATTGAGTAAAGATTGCGAAAGAGTCCCCCATTCGGATCTCCGGGAGGGGACTGCCGAGGGGCAGGTGACCGTGAGAAAAAGATTGAATAACCAACGAAAGGATAAAGTTCTACGAGTCCGGGGTGGAATCTCAGAAGCTTGAACGTGATAGGGAATGCAAAGGCTCGATCTAGATATAGTGGGTATCAGTGAAGCGAAATGTAAAGAGGTCAAGGATTTCTGTTCAGAACAGTATAGGGTAATATCATCAGCAGCAGAAAGTGGTATAAGGGGAGTAGGATTCCTTACAAATAGGAAGGTAGGGTAGAGAATGTTGCTGTGAACAGTTCAGTGATCGGATTGTTCTCATCAGAATCGATAGCAAACAAACACCGAAAACGATAGGCCAGATATACAGGCCGATGTCGCAAGCTGAAGGTGAAGAGGATATTGAACAGATAATCCCGTATGTAAGTGAAGATAAAAATCTAATAGTCGTGGGAGATTGAAATGCAGTTGTAGGGGAAGGAGTAGGAAAAAGGATTAAGGTCAAATTTGTCTTGGTACTAGGATTAAGAGAGGAGAAAGACTAACCGAGATCTGGAATAAATTACAGCTAACGATAGCCAATGACTGTTCAATAACCGTAAGAGGAAGAGGCATACTTGGAAAAGGGCGGAAGATACGGGAAAATTTCAGTTAGATGATCTCATGGTCAGGCAGAGATTCCGAAATCAGATAATGGATTTTAAGGCATACCGAGGAGCAGATATCGACTCATAAACAATTTAGTAGTGATGAAGAGTAGGCTGAAGTTTAAGAGACTAGTCAGGAAGAATCAGTACGCAAGGAAGTGGGATACGGAAGTACTAAAGAATGAAGAGATGCGCTTGACGATCTCTAAAACTACAGATACAGCAATAAGGACTGGCTCAGTGATCAGTACAGTCGAAGAGGAATGGACATCTGAAAAACGGGCATTCACGGAAGTTGGAAAGGAAAAATATAGGTACTAAGAAGGTAACTGCGAAGAAACCATGGGTAACAAAAGAAATACTTCATTTGATCGACGAAAGAAGGAAGTAGAAAAATATTAAGGGAAAGCGAGGAGTACAGAAATAAAAGACGCTGAAAAATGAAATAATTAGAAAGTGCAGGGAAGCGAAGTCGAAACGGCTTCATGAAAAATGTGAACAAATAGAAAAAGAAATGAAGGTTGGAAAGATTGACGCAGCATATAGGCCAAACCAACCTTCAGTGAAATTAAAAGAAGGGGGGGGGGGGGGGTAATCCACTGTTAAATGCAGAGGAGAGAGCGGACAGGTAGAAAGAGCACACTGAATGCCTCTATGAAGGGGAAGGCTTGTCTGATGATGTGATGAAAGAAGAAACAGGAATCGCTTTAGAAGAGAGAGAGGATCCGGTATTGGAAACAGAATCTGAAAGTGATTTGGAGGACTTAAGATCAAATTAGGCGGAAGGGGTAGATGACATTCCATCAGAATGTCAAAAATAGTTGGTGGAAGCGGCGACAAAACGACTATTCACTTTGCTGTATATAATGTATGATACTGGTGATACACTATCTGTCTTTCGGAAAAATACCATCCACACAATTTTTAAGGCTGCAAGAGCCGACAGTTACGAGAATATCGCACAATAAACTTAACAGCTCATGCATCCAAGTTGCTAAGAAGAATAATATACAGAATAATGGACAAGAAAATTAAGGGTGTGTTGGACGACGATCAGTTTGGCTTTAGAATAGGTAAAGACATCAGAGAGTCAGTTCTAACGTTGTAGTTGATAATGGAAGAAAGACTAAAGAAAAATAAAGACACGTTCATAGGATTTGTCGACCTGGAAAAAGCGATCGACAATGTCAAATGGTGAAAGATGTTCGAAATTCTGAGTGAAATAGGGGTAAGCTATTGGGAGAGACGAATAATATACGACATGTACAAAAGCAAGAAGGAATAATAAGAGTGGAAGAACAAGAACGAAGTGCACAGGTGTATTCTTTCGCCCCTATTGTTCAATCTACATATCGAAAAAGCAGTGATGGAGATAAAGGAGAGGTTAAGGAGTGGACTTAAATCAATGGTGAAAGGATATGAATGATAAGATTTGCTGGTGACTTTCCTGTTGCCAGTGAAAGTGAAGAAAAATTACAGGATCTGCTGAATGGAATGAACAGTCTAATGAGAACCGATTATGGATCGAGAGTAAATCCAAGAAGGACGAAAGTAATGAGATGTAGGAGAAATGTGAATAGCGAGAAACTTAACATCAGGACAGAAGATCACGAAGTAGATGAAGTTAAGAAATTCTGCGACCTAGGCAGGAAAATAACCAACGGCAGACGGAGCAAGGAGGACATCAAAAGCAGACTAGCACTGACAAAAAGGGCATTCCTGGTCAAGAGAAGTCTACTAGTGTCAAACATAGGCTTTAATTTGACGAAAAAAGTTTTTGATAATGGACTTTTGGAGCATAGCATTGTATAGTAGTGAAACATGGACTGTGGGAAAACCGAAACTGAATCGAAACATTTGAGATATGGAGTTACAGACGAATATAGGAAATTAAGTGGGCTGGACAGTTTAGGAATGAGGCAGTTCTGCACAGAATCGGAGAGGAGACGAATATATGAAAAACACTGACGAGAAAAAGGGACAGGATGATAGGACGTCTGTTAAGACATCAGCCAGGTAAAATAAATGCATAAATAAATAAATAAATAGATCAGCAAATAACTTCTACGACACTAACAGGAGCTGTAGAGGGTAAAAGCTGTTGAGGATGACAGATATCGGAATACACCAGCAAAATAATTAAGGACGTAGATTGCAAGTGCTATTCTAAGATGAAGAGGCACATAGTTCAGGCGACACATAATTCAGGCGATATGAAGTCATGAACACTGAGATATAATAGAAACTTCCGCATCTTTCATGACGTTTTAAGATAAAAAGTTAATCCTGAACCCCTGGAACAATTTCATTGAAATTTGATATACATGTTAATTACCATCTGAAAGGAATGCTGTAGGGGTAGAACCACGAACCTCCTACTGGAATGAGTGTGATAACCTGTAGAGAGAAGAGTGAATGAGGAGACAAACAGACAGTAAGAGGGAAGGAGGAGATAGGCACAGATAGAAGGAGAAGGAAGACAAGACAGAGAGAAGGGAGAGGAGGAGATGGACAGAGAAAGAAAAGAGGACAAAGGGACTGAGATAGGTGGAGGAAAAGGCAGGCAGAGAGATTGGAGGAGAAGCTGAGCAGACAGAGGGGTGGATTAAGTGGACAGAGAAAGGGGTGAGGAGGAGATGGACAGAGAGAGGCAAAGGAGGAGAAGACGCAGAAGGCATAAGGAAGGAGATGATCTGGTAGAGGAGAAGAGGATGAGATGGCTGGATAAAGAAGGAGATTGACAAGGAGAGGGGAATACGAGGTATAGTGAGAGGAGGAGATGGACAGAGGGGGAAGGAGCAGATGGACAGAGGTTGGAGAACCTAATTGACTGAGAGAGAGGGCAGGAGTAGATGGACAGAGAGAGGGACAGAAGGTAGATGGCGGGGAGGAGATGACAGACGGGGTGGTGGAGGGGAGAGGAGGCGCTGGACTGAGGGGAAGGAGCAGATGGACAGAGAGCTGAAAGTGCAGATTGAGAGAGGGGGAGGAGGAAATGGACAGAGAGGGGCTGGTGGAGTTGGACAGAGAGAGGGGGTGTTGGAGACGGACATAGAGAGTGGAAGGACGAGATGGATAAATGGAAGATTGGAAAAAGTTGCAAGCTAGCCTATGGTCGCGACAGTTCAACGTCTGCCAAACGACTAAAATGTCGTAACCACCACACCCAAGAGGTCCCATGTTTGTCAACAGCGCAACATTCCTCAAATAGTGGCCTCTGTATGGATCATCTAATAAGCTGACTAAATAAATGACGTTCTAGGGAAAGAGAATGGGTGTCGTTGAAAAATTAATAACAAGGACCTACAGTATGACAAAGAGATTTATTAACTGATATCAAGGTCAAGAGAGAACAAACATATAAACGGAAACTTCAACTGAATAACATTTCATTAACACGAGCTCAGGTTGGTTGGCCATAGACTTAGGGAACCTAAATCGAATTTACAAGTAGATGAGACTGGTTACTGTGAGTGGAAGAATACCAGTCTAGGCAAGCACACTCTGCTGTATCGTTTCACTGATTGGTCTCTCGCGTCAAAATATAATTAAGCATGCAATGGAAACTGGGAGTGACTACTGCAAGTACAAGGGGCTGCTACAAAAAAAAGATAGCATTGAAAACGATTGATAGGCTTCTGAACTTGCCGAAGCTGCACAACGTCACCGCTATAGCTGGTGAAAGACGAGATGCTGTCGTCTGCGCGTGGTTGCTGCCAAAGCTGCCTGGATTGGTGGTGCGTCGCACTCTGGGAGATGGCCCTACGTCCGCCAGTGACTGTCTCACTTCCGCAAAAATATATAGCTTCGCTCAGTGTCCGGACGTGTTTACAACTAACTGCTCTCTCCATAGAAACTGGAGAGATCTAGTGGCTGTACTCTGCGACAGTCGAGAAGCAAGTCATTGCATCTCACGTTGCTCAAAAAATTCGAAAAACAACCGTTCTCCCAAATATTCTTGAATAAACCTATCATGACACAGCAGTGGTTACCCTGCCAATGATGTTTTCTAGCAAGGAGACCCGATCTTTCTCAACCAATCACTGCAGTGGAGTACACATTCTCTTCTCCAAAAGCCGCACGGGGTAGTCGTGCGGTCTTGGGCGCCTTGCCACGGTTCGAGAGGCTACCCCCGTCGGAGAGTTCGAGCCCTCCCGCGGGCATGGGTGTGTGTGTTGTCCTTAGTGTAAGTTAGTAGTGTGTAAGCCTAGGGACCGATGACCTTAGCTGTTTGGTCCCAAGGGACTTACCACAAATTTCCAATTCATTGTAAAAAAAAAAAAAAAACCACACAATACTTGGAGGTCCTGCAGCCAAACCCCCAACGCATTTCGCAAGATGAGGGAAGCTCCCTAGTGAAAACAAGCTCCGTCTCGTTCATAAAACGATGTAGTGGGCGCCGTTTCGGCGAGGCACGGCGCATCTAAGAAACGCGACATCCGGAGAAATTCGTCGTCTCATCTCACAACGTACGCTGTTCTTGTGATAAACACATTAGCCAGGAACCACCCCGACGCTGCTTTACCTGGATCCGTTTGCAGGATAAGAGCAGTGGGGCCAGCGCCAGGTTGACCGGCGCCGCCAGTTTCTAAGGAAGTGTCATTCCGCATTCAGCCATGGTGTTCACACCCTCTTGTTTCGGCTGCTAGCGGAACAAGACCAACCGCCAGAATGATGGCCCATAAACCATTGCCGTGCAGGGCCCACGGCCAGTTTCGGTGACTGGAAAGGAAGGTTGACAATGAGAAGGTTCTGTGAACTCGCTTGCTAATCGGCGAAAGTTCTAAGGCTGCCCATAATGCAATGGTCACGTCCAGCCTCCAAAAAAATCTGTTTCTATGGCTGAGTTTACTGTTACTACTGCTACTTAAGTCATTCAAGTACCGTGAGATCAATCAGTGGTTTACGCTAACCCTAATAGTCCATCAGATTAATATCAATGAGGGAAAATTTAGATACACCAAAGGCGAACGAAATTGTATGATAATCACCGAAACAAAATGAAAGGGAAAGTGCCTGATGGGTATTACCACAGCAGTGGCTTTCCCAAAAGGCACCGTCATCTTTCATTACCCCCCCACTCACAACAGATCATTTTTCGCCGTTTGTTGGTCACTTAAGGCAAGGGATAGTGTGATACAACACAAGGAAAATGTCTCAAATAAAACATCATAACAGCCACTAGTCGTGGTGAAGCAAGAAAGGGCAGAGATCATAGAGGTGAATATTGTAAATATTGCCAGTCTCACAGCCAATTTTACTTTCATACCTCAAGTGACTCTCATTCATTCACAGGGATATCCAGGTGACACACACATCCCCTCTTCCAGTTGCAAGAAAGCTGAGCAGTTCTGGGTGTTGCCTTTATCAGTTCCATGGACCACATCGTCTAGCAAACATCCAGACTTAATTCGTTAACAGTGCACAGTTTAAGTGTACCCAGTGCAAACATACACATTCAATAGGAGGAGGAGAGGGGAAATCCTTACAAAGGATATTCCTCCCTATGAAATAAGTGACCACATACATTCAGATTCCCTGAGCAAAGAAATGAGTCCGCCATAGTGACGTGACCGAAAGTCCTTTCGCACTGATTCATTCATGAGACATGACTGTGATCCAACTTACATCCTCTTTTCTTTATTACATGGAGGCCACACTTGTGTAGTCGGATTTCCAAAACGTGTGTCAAAATTTGTACATGAAAAGTATGTTATATTACAAGACTGGCGAGGATACAAACGAAAAACTTATCCAGGGTACACAAAAGGAAAAAAAAACAAATGAAATTTGATACTGATATTACATGAAAACACAAAAATAGGAATGTTTATAGCAGGGATTGGCCGACAGCGGCCAGCTGTGGTTTAGTGGTTACCATAACAAAACTGAGACCTACTTAAATCTATGGCGAGGAAGCAAACAGACAGTTATTGTGTGTAATGTTCATCAATGGAATAGACGATAAGAAACTGTCACTGAATATTTGTACATACAACAACAATGAAACACATTTTTTTTTTGGTTTATGAAATAAGTTGTAGATGGTAGCGTCCTTGATCTTGGCCTGCCTCGTGTAGGTGTCGACAGAATTGTTTTACACAAGACACTACATAACACAGGCTGACGGCAGAGTAGTCTTGGTGCGAGTTTCGGGTGGTCTTACAGGTCAGGCCCATGGGTGAGTCGGTAGGTGTGGACATTGATGGCCATGACGCAAGATGATAGATGCATGTTTTGCCCTGGCAATGCCACTGCCCGCTGTGGGATGCTGGCAGTCACACAGATCAACTGCACACAAGACAGCCACCATTTGTCGCAATGCGTTACTCCTGACATTTCTCTCCCAGTGGTGCACTGATGAGAGGGCCAGGTGACATGTCTCATAGAGCTGTGAGGTGCCGGTGGCTGGAACAGACTGTGGGCGGTCACGTGGACCACACCCACGTCCGGACTAACTGTCGGCATTTATGAGGTGCTCCAGGACGTCCTGCGACTGATGGAGATGCTCTTCCATGGGCTGGGCACTGTTCGCAGGTAGCCACATTGAGACTGATGCCCCAGGACCCCCTCCTTCCAGCTGATGCAGCTTGTTGGATTGGACCACCAGCTGGCGTTGGCTCATCCAAGAGAGAGTGAAGGTGCGTGCCGGCATACAGCAATCTGTGCTTGGGGATCCCCCAAGATCACGTCTCTCAAGTCAGCTGTCAGTGAAAGCGAATGTGGCACATGGCGGACATTGTTAGCTTCTCCTGGCAGGGGTAGCCCTGGTTGTCTGCACGTCTACTGTGTGTCTGCTGTGCCGGCTGCCTGGTGGGTTACACCATCTTCTTCTCTTAAAAGGCCTTACTCTAATCCCATGGCAGCCAGTTTCTTGTCTGACCTCCTTATACCTCCATGAACTGTGGCTGGACAGACCTCACTGAAACCCAGCTGGTACACTATCCACAAATTAAAAAAAAAAAATCTTGTACATAGTTATAGTAGCACGTCAGATTCGGACTCAGAAAAAAGAATATTTACGATCTAGAGGTTACTAAAAACACAAAAAGAGATTAAAATATTTACTCACGGATTACTACCATATATAAAAATAAAACAAAATACAAAAATTTGGCACTTAGCAATAGAAATGAAAAATCAAAGGATTACTCCAATATCCAACAGTAGAGGGGGTACTCCTTACTAATTACCTTATATGTAAATTCGCATGTCTTAGACTAATTCTACCTAAAAAGCACCCTCCAGAAACATTTATATCGTAAACATTCAGGCATTCGCAGTGTTAAACACAAAGAGACAGCAAATGTTACATGCAAAACTAAATGATTAAGCCCAACATGCAACAGTCTTGTTTAAAATAGTATCAAGCGGATGCACATGTATGGGTATGGAGACAACCTCATGCATGTCAACAGCGGACTGTTCAAGTTGGTAGAGGCTGTGAAACGTTCTGGGTCGTGTGCAATTGGAGTGATGCAGGATCCCTGACATGTCTAGATACGACTCTGACAGGTGACACGTGCATAAGCGTCCTGTTTTATCACCTGCATCCGTTCATCTCAATTGTGCATTTCTGTGGATTTGGGCAATTCCAGCAGTGTGCTCCCTGCCGCCGTTGGATAAGCAGCTGCAGCAGCAAGTCGTATACTCCTAGCTCACTCATTTGTTACACAGTTTAATTCTTAATTTCTTTGCGTGTTTTTGGTACTTGCATTGTTTAATTGATAAATTTGAGAGTTGTAGCATCGCGTAAAATCGCGTAGTCTCCTTCCGCCGCCGAGCAGTGTGTCAGCAGTGCGCAAGTATCAGCATTACTGCATTTACTAGGCAATCTTGTACTTTAATAACAGTTTAAATTTTGTGTCGATTTGTTTGCGCTCTCTGTAGATCAGTTCAGACGTTCTTTACACAGCAGTTTTTAGCATGGATAGGAACTGAAACTGCTGTGTTCAGATGCAGACTAAGTTGGCATCCCTTCGCTCCCAGCTTCAGGCAGTGTTGGCTTCAGTCACACAGCTTGAGGCTGTTGCCAATGGGCATCACTGTGGGGGTCCGTATAGGGGTTTGTCGGGGACGGCCAGCTCGTCCCACGCATCCACCGATCGGGCTACGACTGTGGCTACCCGGGGTACTGCCCGCATTGAGGCTGATCCCTCACCTGTGGTAGAGTGGGAGGTAGTCTCAAGGAGTGGCAGGGGGCGAAAGACATTCCGGAGGGCTTAACAGAAGGCCTCTCCAGTTTGTCTGACTAACCGGTTTCACGCTCTGTCTCAGGCTGATACTGATCTTCGGCCTGACATGGCTGCTTGTCCTGTTCCAGAGGTTGCCCCTCAGTCTGCAAGATCCGGGCAGTCGCAGAGGGTGGGCTTACTGGTAGTTGGGAGCTCCAATGTGAGGAGCGTAATGGGGCCCCTTAGGGATATGGCAGCAAGAGAGGGGAAGAAAACCAATGTGCACTCTGTGTGCATACCGGGTGTAGTCATTCCAGATGTGGAAAAGGTACAGACGGTGTTTAGAAAGGATAGATTGCATGCAACCGGTGTTGGAGTGTTCGTCGCTGTTGGTAGTAGTTTATCCTGTAGTGAAGTAGAAGTGGATAGTTCCTGTGAATTATTATGGGTGGAGGTTACACTCAACAACCGAGCTAGGTTAATAATTGGCTCCTTTTACCGACCTCCCGACTCAGCAGCATTAGTGGCAGAACAACTGAGAGAAAATGTGGAATACATTTCACATAAATTTTCTCAGCATGTTATAGTCTTAGGTGGAGATTTCAATTTACTAGTTATAGACTGGGACACTCAGATGTTTAGGACGGGTGGTAGGGACAGAGCATCGAGTGACATTATACTGAGTGCACTATCCGAAAATTACCTCGAGCAATTAAACAGAGAACCGACTCATGGCGATAACATCTTGGACCTACTGATAACAAACAGACCCGAACTTTTCGAGTTTGTAAGTGCAGAAGAGGGAATCAGTGATCATAAGGCCGTTGCAGTATCCCTGAATATGGAAGTTAATAGGAATATTAAAAAAAGGGAGGAAGGTTTATCTGTTTAGCAAGAGTAATAGAAGGCAGATTTCAGACTACCTAACAGTTCAAAACGAAAATTTCTGTTCCGACACTGACAATGTTGAGTGTTTGAGGAAAACGTTCAAGGCAATCGTAAAATGCGTTTTAGAGGTACGTTCCGAGTAAAACTGTGAGAGACGGGAAAAACCTACCGTGGTACAACATCTACATCTAGATCTGCATCCATACTCCCCAAGCCACCTGACGGTGTGTGGCGGAAGGTACCCTGAGTACCTCTATCGGTTCTCCCTTCTATTCCAGTCTCGTATTGTACGTGGAAAGAAGGATTGTCGGTATGCTTCTGTGTGGGCTCTAATCTCTCTGATTTTATCCTCATGGTCTCTTCTCGAGATATACGTAGGAGGAAGCAATATACTGCTTGACTCTTCGGTGAAGGTATGTTCTCGAAACTTTAACAAAAGCCCGTACCGGGCTACTGAGCGTCTCTCCTCCAGACTCTTCCACTGGAGTTTATCTATCATCTCAGTAACGCTTTCGCGATTTCTAAATGATCCTGTAACGAAGCGCGCTGCTCTCCGTGGGATCTTCTCTATCTCTTCTAACAACCCTATCTGGTGCGGATCCCACACTGCTGAGCAGTATTCAAGCAGTGGGCGAACAAGCGTACTGTAACCTACTTCCTTGTTGTCGGATTGCATTTTCTTAGGATTCTTCCAATGAATCTCAGTCTGGCATCAGCTTTACCGACGACCAACTTTATATGATCATTCCATTTTAAATCACTCCTAATGCGTACTCCCAGATAATTTATGGAATTAACTGCTTCCAGCTGCTGACCTGCTATTTTGTAGCTAAATGATAAGGGACCTATCTTTCTATGTATTCGCAGCACATTACACTTGTCTACATTGAGATTCAACTGCCATTCCGGGCACCATGCGTCAATTCGTTGCAGATCCTCCTGCATTTCAGTACAATTTTCCATTGTTGCAACCTCTCGGTACACCACAGCATCATCTGCAAAAAGCCTCAGTGAACTTCCGATGTCATCCACCAGGTCATTTATGTATATTGTGAATAGCAACGGTCCTATGACACTCCCCTGCGGCACACCTGAAATCACTCTTACTTCGGAAGACTTCTCTCCATTGAGAATGACATGCTGCGTTCTGTTATCTAGGAACTCCTCAATCCTATCACACAATTGATCTGATAGTCCGTATGCTCTTACTTTGTTCATTAAACGACTATGGGGAACTGTGTCAAACGCCTTGCGGAAGTCAAGAAACACGGCATCCAACTGTGAACCCGTGTCTAAGGCCCTCTGAGTCTCGTAGACGAATAGCGCGAGCTGGATTTCACACGACCGTCTTTTTCGAAACCCATGCTGATTCCTACAGAGTTGATTTCTAGTCTCCAGAAAAGACATTATACTCGAACATAATACGTGTTCCAAAATTCTACAACTGATCGACGTTAGAGATATAGGTCTATAGTTCTGCACATCTGTTCGACGTCCCTTCTTGAAAACGGGGATGACCTGTGCCCTTTTCCAATCCTTAAGAACGCGTCGCTCTTCTAGAGGCCTACGGTACACCGCTGCAAGAAGGGGGGCAAGTTCCTTCGCGTACTCTGTGTAAAATCGAACTGGTATCCCATCAGGACCAGCGGCCTTTCCTCTTGAGCGATTTTAATTGTTTCTCTATCCCTCTGTCGTCTATTTCGATATCTACCATTTTGTCAACTGTCCGACAATCTAGAGAAGGAAGCACAGTGTAGTCTTCCTCTGTGAAACAGCTTTGGAAGAAGACATTTAGTATTTCGACCTTTAGTTTGTCATCCTCTGTTTCAGTACCATTTTGGTCAGAGTGTCTGGACATTTTGTTTTGATCCACCTACCGCTTTGAATAGGACTAAAATTTCTTACGATTTTCTGCCAAGTCAGTACACAGAACTTTACTTTCAAATTCATTGAAAGCCTCTCGCGTAGCCCTCCTCACACTACATTTCGCTTCGCGTAATTTTTATTTGTCTGCAAGGCTTTGCCTCATGTTTATGTATGCTGTGAAATTCCCTTTGCTTCCGCAGCAGTTTTCTAACTCGGTTGTTGTACCACGGTGGTTCTTTCCCATCTCTTACGATCTTGCTTGGCACATAGTCATCTAACGCATATTGTACGATGGTTCTGAACTTTGTCCACTGATCCTCAACACTATCTGTACTTGAGACAAAACTTTTGTGTTGAGCAATCAGGTACTCTGAAATCTGCTTTTTGTCACTTTTGCTAAACAGACAAATCTTCCTATCTTTTTTAATATTTCTATTTACGGCTGAAATCATCGATGCAGTAACCGCTTTATGATCGCTGATTCCCTGTTCTGCATTAACTGATTCAAATAGTTCGGGAATGTTTGTCACCAGAAGGTCTAATATGTTATCGCCACGAGTCGGTTCTCTGTTTAACTGCTCAAGGTAGTTTTCAGATAAAGCACTTAAAAATATTTCACTGGATTCTTTGTCCATGCCACCCGTTATGAACGTTTGAGTCTCCCAGTCTATATCCGGCAAATTAAAATCTCCACCCAGAACTACACTCCTGGAAATTGAAATAAGAACACCGTGAATTCATTGTCCCAGGAAGGGGAAACTTTATTGACACATTCCTGGGGTCAGATACATCACATGATCACACTGACAGAACCACAGGCACATAGACACAGGCAACAGAGCATGCACAATGTCGGCACTAGTACAGTGTATGTCCATCTTTCGCAGCAATGCAGACTGCTATTCTCCCATAGAGACGATCGTAGAGATGCTGGATGTAGTCCTGTGGAACGGCTTGCCATGCCATTTCCACCTGGCGCCTCAGTTGGACCAGCGTTCGTGCTGGACGTGCAGACCGCGTGAGACGACGCTTCATCCAGTCCCAAACATGCTCAATGGGGGACAGATCCGGAGATCTTGCTGGCCAGGGTAGTTGACTTACACCTTCTAGAGCACGTTGGGTGGCACGGGATACATGCGGACGTGCATTGTCCTGTTGGAACAGCAAGTTCTCTTGCCGGTCTAGGAATGGTAGAACGATGGGTTCGATGACGGTTTGGATGTACCGTGCACTATTCAGTGTCCCCTCGACGATCACCAGAGGTGTACGGCCAGTGTAGGGGATCACTCCCCACACCATGATGCCGGGTGTTGGCCCTGTGTGCCTCGGTCGTATGCAGTCCTGATTGTGGCGCTCACCTGCACGGTGCCAAACACGCATACGACCATCATTGGCACCAAGGCAGAAGCGACTCTCATCGCTGAAGACGACACGTCTCCATTCGTCCCTCCATTCACGCCTGTCGCGACACCACTGGAGGCGGCCTGCACGATGTTGGGGCGTGAGCGGAAGACGGCCTAACGGTGTGCGGGACCGTAGCCCAGCTTCATGGAGACGGTTGCGAATGGTCCTCGCCGATACCCCAGGAGCAACAGTGTCCCTAATTTGCTGGGAAGTGGCGGTGCGGTCCCCTACGGCACTGCGTAGGATCCTACGGTCTTCGCGTGCATCCGTGCGTCGCTGTGGTCCGGTCCCAGGTCGACGGGCACGTGCGCCTTCCGCCGACCACTGGCGACAACATCGATGTACTGTGGAGACCTCACGCCCCACGTGTTGAGCAATTCGGCGGTACGTCCACCCGGCCTCCCGCATGCCCACTATACGCCCTCGCTCAAAGTCCGTCAACTGCACATACGGTTCACGTCCACGCTGTCGCGGCATGCTACTAGTGTTAAAGACTGCGATGGAGCTCCGTATGCCACGGCAAACTGGCGTGCGTGTGATCATTGCTTGTACAGCCCTCTCGCAGTGTCCGGAGCAAGTATGGTGGGTCTGACACACAGGTGTCAATGTGTTCTTTTTTCCATTTCCAGGAGTGCATAACATGGTGGGGAAATCTTCTCGAAATATTTTCCAAATTATTGTTCACGTGCTGAGCCACAACAGCTGCTGAGCCCGGGGGCCTATAGAGACATCCAATTACCATGTCTGAGCCTGCTTTAACAGCGACCTTCACCCAAAACATTTCACAATTCGAATCTCCGTCAATTTCCTTCGATACTATTGCACTTCTTATCGCTATAAACACGCCTTCCCCTTCACTATCCAGCCTGTCTCTGAGGTATACATTCCAATCTGAGTTTAGGATTTCATTACTGGTTCCATGTGGTTTCAGCCAACTTTCTGTCCCTAGTACTATATGGGTGTTGTGATCGTTTATTAATGAGAGCAGTTCCGGGGCCTTTCTATAGACGCTCCTGCAGTTTACTATTAGCACATTAATATTGTTATTCCCTGTTGCATTTTGCCTACTCCTGCCTTGCCGCGTCTCAGGAGGCGTCTTGTCGGGCCTAGGGAGCGAATTCTCTAACCTAAAAAAACCCCATGTGCACTCCACACGTACTCCGCTACCCTCGTAGCCGCTTCCGGCGTGTAGTGCACGCCTGACCTATTCAGGGGGACCCTACATTTCTCCACCCGATAGCGGAGGTCGAGAAATTTGCACCCCAGCTCTCCGCAGAATCGTCTGAGCCTCTGGTTTAAGCCTTCCACTCGGCTCCAAACCAGAGGACCGCGATCGGTTCTGGGAACTATACTACAAATAGTTAGCTCTGATTCCACCCCGAGAGCGAGGCTTTCCGCCTTCACCAATTCCGCCAACCGCCTGTACGAACTGAGGATGACCTCTGAACCCAGACGGCAGGAGTCATTGGTGCCGACATGGGCAACAGTTTGCAGTCGGGTGCACCCAGTGCTCTCTATCGCCGCCGGTAGGGCCTCCTCCACATCTCGGATGAGACCCCCCGGCAAGCAGACAGAGTGAACACTGGCCTTCTTCCTCGACCTTTCCGCTATTTCCCTAAGGGGCTCCATAACCCGCCTAACGTTGGAGCTCCCAATAACTAATAAACCCCCTCGGACCTTGCTGAAGGAGCAGCCACATGTCCACTCACAGGCAGAGCGGGCGATGCCACACGGCCAGCCTCCACATTAACCCTCCGCCTCGTGCGCTGCGAACGCCGCTGAACCTTCCACTCCCCTTGGGGAGAGGGTGGCCCAACCGCGCCCGGTACCCGCGAAGATGTCTCTACAGCAGGGACACCTGGGGTGTACCCTGCGACGCACCAGACTCCCCACTGCCGCTACACTGCGAGGCAGCAGCCTGAAGACGGCTGACCGTGGCCATCAACACGCTCAGATGTTCGCGAAGAGTGGCCAGCTCCTCCTGCGTCCGTACACAGCAGTCACACATCCTATCCATTCTAAGGAATCAATTTGCTGAAGAGACTCAATCAACTTTTAACTAGACAGCTAATTGACTAAAGGCGGCTGATTATTGACTAAACTGTGATTGCTAAACCCTTCTTGTAGAAAACAATGAAAATATCACTACCTGTCTCTGGACTGTATTGAAAACAAACACTAGCACTACTAGCGCTATGGCTGACTAAAGGGACTCTCTGACTGTATTCAAAACAAACACGAAATCTATGGAACACTATTACTAGCACTCGACAATTAAAGCTTCCTAAAAACAAAAACACACCGAAGAAGAAGTGACAAGTAAGAAAAATATAGTTACTACTTAAATTAAGGTAGCTCGCTGCACAGCAGACGTGAAGCAGACGACGGTTAGGGCGCCATTGACAACAAAGTTAGGAAACTACTGCGAAAGCAAAGAGAGCTTCACTCCAAGTTTAAACGCAGCCAAAACCCCTCAGACAAACAGAAACTAAACGATGTCAAAGTTAGCGTAAGGAGGGCTATGCGTGAATCGTTCAGTGAATTCGAAAGTAAAATTCTATTTATCGACTTGACAAAAAATTCTAGGAAGTTCTGTTCTTACGTTAAATCAGTAAGTGGCTCGAAACAGCATATCCAGACACTCCGGGATGATGATGGCATTGAAACAGAGGATGACACGCGTAAGGCTGAAATACTAAGCACCTTTTTACATGCAGTTCCTTCTCTAAATCCTCGCACAAACGAAAAAATGGCTGACATCGAAATAAGTGTCCAAGGAATAGAAAAGCAACTGGTACCACTTAACAGAGTAAAGTCCACTGGGCCTGACGGGATACCAATTCGATTCTACACAGAGTACGCGAAAGAACTTGTCCCTCTTCTAACAGTCGTGTACCGCAAGTCTTTAGAGGAACGGAAGGTTCCAAATGATTGGAAAAGAGCACAGGTAGTGCCAGTCTTCAAGAAGGGTCGTCGAGCAGATGCTCAAAACTATAGACCTATATCTCTGACGTCGATCTGTTGTAGAACTTTAGAACATGTTTTTTGCTCGAGTATCATGTAGTTTTTGGAAACCCAGAATCTGCTCTGTAGGAATCAACATGGATTCGGGAAACAGCGATCGCGTGAGACCCAACTCGCTTTGTTTCTTCATGAGACCCAGAAATTATTAGATACAGGCTCCCACGTAGATGCTATTTTCCTAGACTTCCGGAAGGCGTTCGATACAGTTCCGCACTGTCGCCTGATAAACAAAGTTAGAGCCTACGGAATATCAGACCAGCTGTGTGGCTGGATTGAAGAGTTTTCAGCAAACAGAACACAGCATGTTGTTATCAATGGAGAGACGTCTACAGACGTTAAAGTAACATCTGGCGTGCCACAGGGGAGTGTTATGGGACCATTGCTTTTCACAATATATATAAATGACCTAGTAGATAGTGTCGGAAGTTCCATGCGGCTTTTCGCGGATGATGCTGTAGTATACAGAGAAGTTGCAGCAATAGAAAATTGTAGCGAAATGCAGGAAGATCTGCAGCGGATAGGCACTTGGTGCAGGGAGTGGCAACTGACCCTTAACAGAGACAAATGTAATGTATTGCGAATACATAGAAAGAAGGATCCTTTATTGTATGATTATATGATAGCGGAACAAACACTGGTAGCAGTTACTTCTGTTAAATATCTGGGAGTATGCGTGAGGAACGATTTGAAGTGGAATGATCATATAAAATTAATTGTTGGTAAGGCGGGTACGAGATTGAGATTCATTGGGAGAGTCCTTAGAAAATGTAGTCCATCAACAAAGGAGGTGGCTTACAAAACACTCGTTCGACCTATTCTTGAGTATTGCTCATCAGTGTGGGATCCATACCAGATCAGGTTGACGTCTGTAGACGTCTCTCCATTGATAACAACATGCTGTGTTCTGTTTGCTAAAAACTCTTCAATCCAGCCACACAGCTGGTCTGATATTCCGTAGGCTCTAACTTTGTTTATCAGGCGACAGTGCGGAACTGTATCGAACGCCTTCCGGAAGTCTAGGAAACTAGCATCTACGTGGGAGCCTGTATCTAATAATTTCTGGGTCTCATGAACAAACAAAGTGAGTTGGGTCTCACACGATCGCTGTTTCTCGAATCCATGTCGATTCCTACAGAGTAGATTCTGGGTTTCCAAAAACGACATGATACTCGAGCAAAAAACATGTTCTAAAGTTCTACAACAGATCGACGTCAGAGATATAGATCTATAGTTTTGCGCATCTGCTCGACGACCCTTCTTGAAGACTGGCACTACCTGTGCTCTTTTCCAATCATTTGGAACCTTCCGTTCCTCTAAAGACTTGCGGTACACGACTGTTAGAAGAGGGACAAGTTCTTTCGCGTACTCTGTGTAGAATCGAATTGGTATTCCGTCAGGTCCTGTGGACTTTCCTCTGTTGAGTGATTTCAGTTGCTTTGCTATTCCTTGGACACTTATGTCGATGTCAGCCATTTTTTCGTTTGTGCGAGGATTTAGAGAGGGAACTGCAGTGAAACAGCTTTGGAAAAAGGTGTTTAGTATTTCAGCCTTACGCGTGTCATCCTCTGTTTCAATGCCATCATCATCCCGGAGTGTCTGGATATGCTGTTTCGACCCACTTACTGATTTAACGTAAGACCATAACTTCCAAGGATTTTCTGTCAAGTCGGTACATAAAATTTTACTTTCGAAATCACTGAACGCTTCACGCATAGCCCTCCTTACGCTAACTTTGACATCGTTTGTCTGAGAGGTTTTGGCTGTGTTTAAACTTGGAGTGAAGCTCTCTTTGCTTCCGCAGTAGTTTCCTAACTTTGTTGTTGAACCACGGTGGGTTTTTCCCGTCCCACACAGTTTTACTCGGCACGTACCTGTCTGAAACACATTTTACAATTGCCTTGAACTTTTTCCGTAAACACTCAACATTGTCAGTGCCGGAACAGAAATTTTCGTTTTGATCTGCTAGGTAATCTGAAATCTGCCTTCTATTACTCTTGCTAAACAGATAAACCTTCCTCCCTTATTTTTATATTCCTATTAACTTCTATATTCAGGGATGCTGCAACGGCCTTATGATCACTGATTCCCTCTTCTGCACTTACAGAGTCGAAAAGTTCTGGTCTGTTTGTTATCACTAGGTCCAAGATGTTATCTCCATGAGTCGGTTCTCTGTTTAATTGCTCGAGGTAATTTTCGGATAGTACACTCAGTATAATGTCACTCGATGCTCTGTCCCTACCAGCCGTCCTAAACATCTGAGTATCCGAGTCTATATCTGGTAAATTTAAATCTCCACCTAACATTATAATATGCTGAGAAAATTTATGTGAAATGTTTTCCAAATTTTCTCGCAGCTGTTCTGCCACTAATGCTGCTGAGTCGGGAGGTCGGTAAAAGGAGCCAATTATTAACCTAGCTCGGTTGTTGAGTGTAACCTCCACCCATAATATTTCACAGGAACTACCCACTTCTACTTCACTACAGGATAATCTACTACTAACAGCGACAAACACGCCACCACCGGTTGCATGCAATCTATCCTTTCCAATCACCATCTGTGCCTTTGTAAAAATTTCGGCTGAATTTATCTCTGGCTTCAGCCAGCTTTCTGTACCTATAACGATTTCAGCTTCGGTGCTTTCTATCAGCGCTTGAAGTTCCGGTACTTTACCAACGCAGCTTCGACAGTTTACAATTACAATACCAATTGCTGCTTGGTCCTCGCATGTCCTGACTTTGCCCCGCACCCTTTGAGACTGTTGCCCTTTCTGCACTTGCCCGAGGCCATCTAACCTAAAAAAAAAAAAAAAACCGCCCAGTCTACGCCACACAGCCCCTGCTATCCGTGTAGCCGCTTGCTGCGTATAGTGGACTCCTGACCTATCCAGCGGAACCCGAAACCCCACCACCCTATGGAGCAAGTCGAGGAATCTGCAGCCCACACGTTCGCAGACCCGTCTCAGCCTCTGATTCAGACCCTCCACTCGGCTCTGTACCAAAGGTCCGCAGTCAGTCCTGTCGACGATGCTGCAGATGGTGATCTCTGCTTTCATGCCGCTGGCGAGACTGGCAGTCTTCACCAAATCAGATAGCCGCCGGAAGCCAGAGAGTATTTCCTCCGATCCATAGCGACACACATCATTGGTGCCGACATGAGCGACCACCTGCAGATGGGTGCACCCTGTACCCTTCATGGCAACCGTAAGGACCCTTTCCACATCTGGAATGACTCCCCCCGGTATGCACACGGAATGCTCATTGGTTTTCTTCCCCTCTCTTGCTCCCATATCTCTAAGGGGCCCCATTACGCGCCTGACATTGGAGCTCCCAACTACCAGTAAGCCCACCCTCTGCGACTGCCCGGATCTTGCAGACTGAGGGGCAACCTCTGGAACAGGACAAGCAGCCATGTCAGGCCGAAGATCAGTATCAGCCTGAGACAGAGCGTGAAACCGGTTCGTCAGACAAACTGGAGAGGCCTTCCGTTCAGCCCTCCGGAATGTCTTTCGCCCCTGCCACACCTCGAGACGACCTCCCACTCTACCACAGGTGAGGGATCAGCCTCAATGTGGGCAATATCCCCGGGTAGCCACAGTCGTAGTCCGACCGGGGAATGCATGGGACGAGCTGGCCGTCCCCGACAAACTCCCATCTGGACCCCCACAGTGATGCCCATTGGCAACAGCCTCAAGCTGTGTGACCGAAGCCAACACTGCCTGAAGCTGGGAACGAAGGGATGCCAACTCAGCCTGCATCCGAACACAGCAGTTGCCGTCCCTATCCATACTAAAAACTGTTGTGTAAAGAACGTCAGAATTAATCTACAGAGAGCACAAACAATTCGACACAAAATTTAAACGGTTATTAAAATACAAGAGTGCCTAGTAAATGCAGCAATGCTGCTACTTACGCACTGCTGACACACTGCTTGGCGGCGGAAGGAGACTACGCGATTTTACGCTATTCAGGTACTAAAAACGCGGTGCTTCAACTCTCAAGTACTATAATACGCCCGAAATTTATGAATTAAACAATGCAATTACCAAAAACACGCAAAGAAATTAAGAATTAAACTATGTAATAAATGAATGAGCTGCCTATCCAACGGCGGCAGGGAGCACACTGACTGACCAACCGACACACCATAGTTAAATATTGAAGCCACTGAAAGTATTACTTACAGTCAGTCGTCTGGTAATCTCTATACTCCTTCCACATGCGAATCCGAGAAATTCATTTCAGTTCTGCAAGTGTCACCTGCTACTTTGCTAAGGAGCCTAAAAATAACAGAGATTCACGAAGCCAACCAGGCTTAGCATTTTCTCTTCTTCTTTTATGACTATCTGTTCTTTGTCCCGGCAGCGTTCGGCAATGACGTGACGGATGTTGGTGCGTCGTGGAAATACCTTCAGTAAAGCTGGCTACAGATTAATTGGGACGACGAGCATTCATTTCTGTCCCACTTGATTTTAGTTCCTCGTATACAGTTTTCGTTTGTCGATTGAAATTCTCCTTTTTTTGTATCCTCCTTCCTCAAAGTTTCTATGGTTTTCAGCAGTGTTGCATCTTCCCTCTTCTCAGAAAAATTGCCGTTTAATGCAGCTATGATCGAGATTTCATCCACGCTGCTATGTTCTGCTAAAGGTTTATCTGAAAGGCAGCTGGGATCCTAGGGTATGCACCCGCTTTTGTATACTACTATAACATCGTCCTCCTGAAGCCTCAGTGCACATTTCGCTAGTCAATCTGTTGGCTCCTTCAGGGTGGTCATCCAGCATAGAAAACAGTGGTTCATAAAATCGTTGAAAGGTTTGCCAAAATAAATATATGTGGAGTTTGTTTATGACACAACATCAGAAAGGCACTTTTATTCAGTTGCACATTACGTAGTTTCGCAGTTGGTAGCAAACTGAAAGCGTAAGCTATCATCTTTCAAACACCTTCCTGAATATGCTTAGGAGCTGCACCTAATTTATAATTGCTAACGTAGGTATCAATTTATGTCTCTGAATTCTCGTCATACAATGCTAGAACATGAGGAGACGATATTTTTCTTGCATCTCGTTCAAGGAAAATTTGGCGTCTCCCTGCAGTATTCCTTGCTAGTGACGTGCTTTGAACCAGCAGTCCTTTATGAATCGTCGGTAGTACAAGCTCATTCCAATAAAATTTCTCTTGTTTCAAATATGCTACTGAGTCGCAAATAGGTGACTTCTCTTATTTTCTCTGTTTCGGGACAGACTCTATTGCCACTATCTAAGTGCTCAAAGACTTTTAATACTTAGGTTGAAAACAGACACTTTTTAGGATTCAGTCGAGGTTGCGGTCTGAGCGCACTTCAATGCGGTTGTTAGGCGGCTTAAATGTTCTTTAATGTCTGGTGTTGTAGGACTCTCTGAAGCTTTAAGTATACGATCTTGCAGCATCTTCTCCCCCTGCTTCCAAAATGTGGTTTGTGCATCCGGCGTCACTCTATACGAGCGCTGGCTATTTTGTGGACACTGTTGATGTGGTGTTGCAACATGGGCTGCTTGGCCCGAAAATTGGGGCAGAACGGCTAACACTTACCGCCATTGCTGGTCGCTCAGGTCAGATGCTATTGAAAGTTCGTTGCGTTGTCTGTGCTGGTATCAGGGCATGATTCTTATTCGATGGCACTGAATTGCCTTCCCGCGACTGTGTCAGCTGTTCCTATGCACATACCTTCAGGGATGAGATGTGGCTGCTCGTGACAGTTAGTAGATCAGAGTTCTTCTTGACCATCTGCAATATTTGGTACATTTCTTTTTCCAGCCTGAGTAGCTTCTTCTAATGGAAAAAAGCTTCACAGTTTAACATCTCTGACGACTGGAAATTGTCTCGTTAAGGATGGTGGAATAACTACGTCTTCAACAGCAACTACCACCCAGAGAATTATCGCTGAAGACGACACGTCTCCATTCGTCCCTCCATTCACGCCTGTCGCGACAGCACTAGAAGCGGGCTGCACGGTGTTGGGGCGTGAGCGGAAGACGGCCTAACGGTGTGCGGGACCGTAGCCCAGCTTCATGGAGACGGTTGCGAATGGTCCTCGCCGATACCCCAGGAGCAACAGTGTCCCTAATTTGCTAGGAAGTGGCGGTGCGGTCCCCTACGGCACTGCGTAGGATCCTACGGTCTTGGCGTGCATCCGTGCGTCGCTGCGGTCCGGTCCCAGGTTGACGGGCACGTGCACTTTCCGCCGACCACTGGCGACAACATCGATGTTCTGTGGAGATCTCACGCCCCACGTGTTGAGCAATTCGGCGGTACGTCCACCCGGCCTCCCGCATGCCCACTATACGCCCTCGCTCAAAGTCCGTCAACTGCACATATGGTTCACGTCCACTCTGTCGCGGCATGCTACCAGTGTTAAAGACTGCGATGGAGCTCCGTATGCCACGGCAAACTGGCTGACATTGACGGCGGCGGTGCACAAATGCTGCGCAGCTAGCGCCATTCGACGGCCAACACCGCGGTTCCTGGTGTGTCCGCTGTGGCGTGCGTGTGATCATTGCTTGTACAGCCCTCTCGCAGTGTCCGGAGCAAGTATGGTGGGTCTGACACACCGGTGTCAATGTGTTCTTTTTTCCATTTCCAGGAGTGTATTTAAAAAAGTTCAAATGTGTGTTAATTCCTAAGGGACCAAACGCCTGAGGTCATCGGTCCCTAGAGGTAACACACTACTTTAACTTATGCTAAGAAGAACACACACATCCTTGCCAGAGGGAGGGCTCGAACCTCCGGCAGGAGGATCCCCGAAATCCGTGAAATGGCGCCTCAACCTGCGTGGCCTTGCCACACGCCGCAAATTATGAACTAAGAGCCAAAGAGACTGGTACACCTACCTACCGCAGAAGTATCGCAACACGACGTGGAAAAGACTCCAGTAATATCTGACGTAGCGCTGGAGCACATAGCTCAGTACTGTTCATGGCTGGGATGTTTGATGGCCAGCGGAAATGTTTAAACTCAGAAGAGTGTTTCTGCAGGCACTATTTAGCAGTTCTGGAGGTGAAATCTGCAGCAATTTGCGGAAGGGTTGCACTTCTGTCACATTGAACGATTCTCTTCAATCGTCGTTGGTCAGCTTCTTGTAGGATCTTTTTCCTTCTGCAGCCTTGTCGGAGATCTGATGTTTTACCGGATTCTTGATATTCACGGTACACTCGTGAAATGGTCGTACGGGAAAATCCCCACTTCATCCGTCCTCGGAGATGCTGTGTGCCATCGCTCGTGTGCCGACTATAACACCACGTTCAAACTCACTTAAATCTTTATAACCTGCCGTTGTAGCAGCAGCAACCTATCCAACAACTGAGCCAGACACTTGTTGTCTTATATAGGCATTGCCGACCGCAGGGCCGTATTCTGACTATTTACTTGTCTTTGTATTTGAATACGCATGCTTATACCAATTTCTTTGGCGCTTCAATGTAGCTTCAGTATAGCTGACTACGCACAAGATAAGAAGGTTCTCACAAGCTCGGTCATAAACTCGAGTTCCACTCTGTGGAATTCCGACTCAGAAGATGACAGAGGACGCATAATAAACAACGACATACAGGAAACAAGACTGCACATAGTTAACTTAGAAGGGAACAACCGACACTCAGTAGACATGACGAATCGAAAAGTAATATAGACAGCACACTCGTAAACAACGCTGCCAGAGAACGCATAACAGAGTAGAAAGTACAAGAGCAAATTGCCGTCAGTGACCGCAACTCCATCACTTTCAGGCTAACAAGACAAAACAACACAACAGACTAGAGACTCTCACGGGGGTAATCCACAAACTCACCACAAGACTATACAGAAACTCCAGACATTCGCAGAACCCGTTTATTCTGAATCTGGGGAACTATGACCACAACCATAGATGGAAACATAAAAGACCAAAAGACATACTTGTAAGGACCTAACATCTATGGCCAAGCAAACGCAAACACAACGGTACAGGTGAGCCCTTGTTAGACGCCATTACTGGATATCCAGCTGGAATACACTGCCGAATAACTGGTACCATGCAGGGAATCCATACCGTACACTGCAGGCAGACAAGCTCCACACATCCCCCACACAGTGAGATTATCTATGGCCGATCTGCCACTACTGTATAACGATCTTGATTGTTCCAGGAATGTAGCGGCTGCAGAAACTGGGATACATCGCCATCGCTTGCCACGGTAATGATGCATGATACCCATACTAACAAATCCAACCTCGCATGAACTATCGCAGCTAGTAAGCCACTATTGCTCTTACTACCCATCCCACTGTCGCAGAGGATTTTTTACCACGGCGCCAGCCTTGGCACTTTTTTCCCTCTGCTCTTCAAATCGCTACCCTCACTCGCGTTTCGTCCACTATCTATCACCTGATGGACCGTGTTAATGCATAGTCTTACCCAGACGCACGGATAACATCACAGCCCAGCATCCTATGATCCACTTACTAGATAACTAACATGTTGACGGAGATGACAGTAGAACTTTTGGTTTGGTCACCACGTTGGTGCCGGCGTGGAGGGGCCCCCTCTAAAATACTTACACAGTACACTTACTATTCCATAAAGCTGACTGGGAGATACTAAAATGAGTAGTAAAAGACGGAAACCTTAAAACCGACGGAAGCATTTACTTGAAGCCACACATGCTTGTCGATCTCATCACAAAAGCACAAAATTATCCTTACCAAAGACACAGAACCTAAAGCGCAAGAAAATACCATGCACAAATAAACTGAGTAGTCTAAAACAATAAACCTGAAGAGCGAGACGAGTATACGAACGGTCAATAGCAGACAGAGATAGACAAAGAAGACTGGAAGCATGTACGCTCGCAAAAGATCGATGCAAAAACGAATTGTTCAGAACACGTAAACAACGATGGGATAGACATGTGCCATCGAAAATACAGACAAACTTGTGGCGGGAACCATACAAAATAACTACTGATAAAATAAAGAGCCCACTAGTTCTGGGAAAGCTAAGACAGGATTGCAGCGCGGTGACAGAGGGATGGAGACAAACAGCACAATTCCTGCTGCACAATCTCCTACCTGATGACATCGTCAGCACTGGCACTCTCCAACAAGCAACACAGCGAGCGGTACTGAACGCACCATACACCACTGCCACAGTCCCCCGTCCTTTTGCGCAAGAAGTGGTGACAGCGATATCAGTGGTCGAAAACAATGAAGCACCTGGACCAGACGGAATTCATTCAGGAGTATTAAACGAGATAATACCACGCATCACCTCATTCCACAAAACTCTGCTAAACGACGCTCTACGACTGGATCGCCTGCCAACAGTTTGGAGAGTCTCTAAAATAGTCGTAATAAAGAAGGCAGCTGACAGAGATTCACCAGATCCGAAGTCAGAGGCCTATATGTCTTATACATACACTTGTCAAGGTCCAGGAAAAGCTCCTGTGCAGGCGTTCACAGGAATGCAGAGCTCTAGATGGCCTATGCTACTACCAATTCGGCTTCAGCGATGCCATCAACCAAGCGTTACAATTTGCCAAAAACACCAGCGCTGTGTAGGCAATGCAATTATGATCGACATTGTGGGTGCCTTTGCTAATCTTTGGTAGCCCGCAATGTTCAAGAGACTCAGACAACTGGAGGTGCACTATACGACAGACTACTAGAATACTATAAGAGAAGAGTTCTCGAATGGCAGATAGACGGCCTAAAAGTAATCAAATGAATTACAAAAGAGCTGCCCCCAAGGGTTAATCTGTGGCTCCCTCTTCTGGGCATTACTACTGATCCCTCCTGCCACTACTGGAGGGAACAATAACGATAGATGGAATTGTCGCTTACGCAAACGAGCTTTTGGTCGTAGTATCTGCTAACAATAGGTCCCACCCAGAAGAAAGAGCAAATGGAACATTCAAAACAATAACACAATGGCGTCACCGTATAACACATAGCTCTATTACTACACTGATGTAGTTTGCTAGTGTTTTATTTAATATTACATCGTTAAGCGTCTGTAAATGTGTTTGATTGAATCGATAACACAACATTGTATACTCCTTTCTTTGTACAATCTTTGATGTCATGATTTGGTTCTATGCAAAGTAGTGTATCTGTCATTTAAATTCTTTGTCCCATTTGGAGGGAACAAATCTTACTGTATATAATGGTAATTTCTGTGTGAATATTTTTTTTGTAGAAATGTCAATATGTGCAAATATTCTGTTTTATTGAATCAATTTGGTTGCTGTTATGTAAACTGCTAATCCTCACTTAGGGTTCGTAGTTAGTTTGTATGTAAAAGCTGTTGTGGTTCCCCTCGGGAACGGAACTATGTAGCGCGCGCAAATTGTGGTTGGCCCATGTAGAAAAGGTGGAACAAGACCAGTCGTGGACGAGCTACCAGTCAGGGACGAGCTACCAAATCGTGCACTGCCATGTAAATGTTGCATATTGTGCTGGTTCCGAGAGAGGTTTTTTTCTGCTACTTTCCAATGCCTCGGATGGATGGATAAATAGCTAGAACTATTCTGGAATTTGCATCTATCATCGCTACCAAGAAATGACTGAGTCCAGCAATTCTACCTGTAATTCCACCTACCGACATGCAATCGCCACCACATTGCGCAATCACTGTAATGGAGCACTATAGCAATGTACAGTGAAGGATCAGCTAAATGGATGTGTTAGTGTGCTCAAATATAAGGTAATTTATAACTGAGTTTATGTACCTATCTTGATTTTTCTACTTATCATAACACCTCTCAGGTTCCTCTCCGTTTGAACTAAAGTGATTTCCGAGTGTCCCTACTGAACGAACATTAAAGACCAGTGTTTTTGCTAATTAATGCCTCTTGAACATAATAAAAAAAGAGAAAGTTAATGAAAGTAATTTTCTTAATAAAACTGCTTATTAATGTGTTGTTGTCAACTTCAAATTAAAAGTTGTGAAGACTGAGGCTTACAAAGTTTTTCTTCGTAAATGATCTCATTACTGTCTGTTGTAAATCACAGAAGGTGAGTCAGTATCTTACATATACGTTAATTTTGTGTCTGAGTGTAGTAAAAGTGGAAAACTGCAGTGTGGAACGTTATATACTCAAGTTTGCTAAGTGTTTGTCTCTCCTGTGTATTAGAAGTGCTTATTAAAAATATAACAGGATCCACAGTTTGTCTATTGGGTTAATACTCGGTAACAAGTAACGGAAAGACCATTAATTATGAAAACCATAATTTCTTTAGGCAAATGATAGTGAGGAGCAACCTTTAAGTGGATTCAAATTAACTTTCATTTTAAATAGTAACGTACTTAACTGAGAGAGACTTAACCTATATCCAATTAATAATTCTGCAGTTAATAGTAATAACGTTATAAAGACCATTCAGTTTGTGTAAGCCCTGAAAGTAATAGTGTGTTTCAGTATCTGTTATAATTTTGCAAATAGTTTGTGCTGCTTTAACTGTTACTTTCAATCTTACCGTACACATATGTATGTGTCAAGAGTTCACTGCACTCGCGTGTGACAAAGTATAGGTTGTGTTTATCCATTCAAGTTACTAATAACTATTTTCTTGAACGAGAATGTTAATCATTCTCTTGCCTAGTTAGGATGGCGACCGTTTTCTTTGCCTGTTAAACAGTGCAGATAGGCAAAATTTTGTTTGTTTCTGTTCAAATATTTCCGTAATTCTGACTTTCATTTCCGATAAGCCACCTCCGTTAGGTACAACACGGTCAACACAACAAAATTCCTCCCAGAGGGTAACACTGCTCTGTTGCGTTCTACCATAATTGGTTTAATAATATTGTTTTATTTCACAACCTGCTTTAAGGGTATGGTTCAGCAGTAGCAGACGGTAGTGTTATAACCAAAACAAACTCAAGATTCCCGATAACAAAACGACATACTCTTTACTGAAAAGGTTTCTCTCAGAGAAACCCTAGTGTTAAAATACAGGACGCAAATATTAACTAAACAGTCACCACACGCTATCTTGGGGTACGCATATACGAATAGCAGAATTTCCATGAACACTTGTGGAATGTCACAAACGAAGCGGAAAAAATATAACACAAACTGGCAAGACTAAATTCAGAACATTTTAAACTCTCCTTGTCAGTTACAAGGACATACCATTGGGCTCTCTTCGAATTGGCACGGCAGTTATCTTCGCCGCCAGCTCAGAGGTGAAGCCTACGAACAAATCGGATCCTCGTGAGACGAGGACAAAGTAGCCTACATAGACTATCGGAAGCTTTCGACATTGCCTAGTGGAATCACTCTTGTGGTACTCGCAATCTACCCAAGAGATATTACGACGAGATATAGATCGTCTATACACTGGCTTAAGGTCTAAGGCACGACCAGACTCTAGACATCACTGGAGTACCCATTGACACAAAACGCCATTTAAGAAGTTGGAGGATGGATACCTAGCAATGGGACACAAGTTCTTTCCCGATTTAAGAGAGAGACTAGAGCTCAAACATATCGGCCCTTATACTTCGCATTTGAACCGTGGGAGTCTGAAGGCAGTTCCCAACATGCGCTTGTGGAGAAGAAGGCTCTCCAGAACACATCGTCTTTTTCTGCTGACGATACGCCAACATTAGACACACAATACATCTAAAGCTCAACAATATTCAAGACACCATACACGCAATTGTCAGAGACGAAAAAACAATGGTCCATGTTAAACACAGTCACTGACAATGTACCCAAAGTGACGTAGAGAGCCAGTCAACGAGCCTACTTGCATAACAGGAAGGAATCCACAGCGTGAAAAACAGTACTGATTCCGACATGGAATTAGCTGATGGCACTGATCCCGACAAGATCGTAAATCACAATGAAGAAATACCCTAAATAAACAACAACCTAAAAAATAGAGGTTAAGATTTATTTATTAGGAAATCTGGAGAAGATTTAGACGAAGCGCTTTGGCGATCCGTAGCTAGATGGACAATTCCAAAGACACTCACCGTCTTATACACTTTGTGAAGGGGCATTTTTCCACTAACATCTTTCTCATCTTCCTTTTTTATTCTTCCTTAAAATATGGTGATGGTTTATAATTCGAGTTTCAAATTTTTTAAAATCTTATGAAGGTTTATTATCTTTTATCCATCCATCTTAAATGCAAGAATATTGTTTATTTTTTGGAAACTTTTTGTCGCTTATACGTCTTAAAGTTATAATATGTCGCAGTCTCTTCTCTGTCTTCATAAATTATTGTCTTCCATCATAAATCGGTAATTTTAAGATTTTCATTCCTTAATTACTTTTGAGTTTGTAAGTATTTAAAACTGCAGTATTATCAACCATTATTAAACAGAAGAAATAACAAATAAGTACCACATTCTGTACACACACAATTTCATATTATTAAAGTACGGCCTGTATTAGCAACAAGGTGACAGGTCATTTGCAAACGACAGCAAATAAAAATAAAAATAATATTATCAGCGACCCCTGCCAGGGTACGACGATAGGCTTCATCCCACAGGTATATTATAATCATCTGCTGTTGAATGGCGTGAATGAGGCGATTGTGACGATTGATGTCTTGTGATGTAATAGTCGTCCAATACTTGTCTTAAACGCAGTAGCGTACAACGCGTCGTGGGCATCCACTAAACAAAACATGTCGACTGAGTCCAATCTTCATGGCACATTCGACTAATGGGGGAGGTTGGTCTTAAAAGGTCGATATACCTCTTCCTAAACGTTACATATTACCTCCTAGCACATGACGTCGACACTTGTGGCTGTTACCTCCTAT
Organism: Schistocerca gregaria; assembly: GCF_023897955.1. Lineage (NCBI taxonomy): Eukaryota > Metazoa > Arthropoda > Insecta > Orthoptera > Acrididae > Schistocerca > Schistocerca gregaria. Next base: position 948,769,228 of record NC_064920.1, read on the forward strand.
ATACTCGGTCCTACATTTCTGCCTTCCATAAACTGCTGTATGTTTTCTCTGCAATCTGGTGTATGAGGGAGGCGAAGTTATGGCAGTCTTCGACAACTGCCATAGGAGCTACGTTGGGAGTCGGTCATACCTCTTTTATCCAACTCGTATCCGCCCCATTTCCTCGATGCGGTGGCACCACTCGGAGAATTCCTCTGCTGTCGTGATATTATTTACCAGAAGAGCTTCGTGCATGTTATCTGCGACTCCATTCATCAAATTCGAAATTTTGTCGGCTTCCGTTATATTCGGATTCACAATGCCGCAAGAGACAAAACATTTTGCTTGTAAGACTGTGTCATTTTCCAAGGGCGTTGGGTGCTGTTCAGTTGTTCCTGTGCTAAGAAGACTTGTTGCTGAAAGTCAGCAAACCTGTTCAAAAATATTTCGGGCTTGCAACCGGTCGTCGTAAACTTCATTGCACGATATTTCGGCTGGACAACTGCCAGCAATCTTCAGGTGAGCCTCGTTCGGCTCATCTGAAGATGGCTGGCAGTTGTCCAGCCTTAATATCGTGCAATGAAGTTTACTACGACCGGCTGCAATCCCGAAATCTTTTTGAACAGTTGATTCGCCGGAAAAATTTCAAATTATAAGTCAGCAACCTTTTGTTCAGTTCGGCCTGGGATTTGGTGGCGGTTTTCCGTATTATCAACATAGACAAATGCAATGAATATGGTATTCTGCGGTTTGAATTCATTCTGTTATTTAGCAGTTGCATTGATTTGATTTTGTAAATGATACTGACAATATTATACACATGTATAATGCATTATTCATACTACAACTTCTCCCGGATACTTATTTTGTTCAAATTGCACAAGAATTCCACCTGACGTAGTGTAATAATGTGGACTGTAAGTTGTGTTCACATCAGTAAAATTACAGATCGTACATCCGAGCTTTTATAATTTTTGTCTTCGATGGATTTAATTATTCTTGGCAAATTGATCATGAAAAGGAACCGCAGAATACCACCTGCACACAACACTGATGTATGCTACCAGACATATTTTTCTCCGTGATTTGTGCGTAGTTTAATTTTGGCCTCATACATCAGCAATGAAATCTTGTTCCACAATAAATACCATCAGCACTGTTCTTAGAAAATGCAGTCTGATTCGATTAATTCTTTCTTTTATAAACAGAGTTCAGTACCACCGGTGCACATTTATTTCTTACACATCGGAATATTGTTCGCAGTTTCAAGTAATTTAAATTTGCCGCTGTGATAAAAGTTAAGATGGCGGCCAACAAAAGATAGAGGATTTCTTTTTTGATTAAGATTTTCCTTTGCTCAATAGATAATTAATCATTTAAATTGATGCTGCCAAAAATTTTTTTATACTGTTTTGCAAATTAGTTTAACCCAAACCCTTGATATTTCGACCAGAAGTACAGACGAAGTTGCTATATAATCGCAACTAACAATGGCTGCGCTTTCTTGCAGCTATGATAAAACAATTTATACAAAATTATAATTAAAAGAGGAAGTGATTTTTCAATAATTAACCATAAATAGTTTTAACGCATTTGGCTCTATTTGTTTTTTACCAGCAAGTGAACATAAAAGTACAATAATTTTATTTTAAATGTTTTTCATTCAACAGACCTCAAATCGATTCACGTCTTGCGTCGGCGACGTACGTCAGAAGAAGACGACAACAGGGTGCAAAACAAAAAGAAGAATGACATAGATTAACAAAGAATGTGAGACAAATATTGTCTCTGTTTTACACAATCATCATCTTTTTAAGAAATAATTACACAATTGAATGAATATTATTGAGTTACGTAATTTTCCATACGTTCATATTCCACTCGTAATAAAAATATGTATATCGTGGGTGTTATAATTTGTCGCAGCTGCATAGGTTTTTTCCGATGCTCTCGTGCCACTGTTGCGCTGTACCGTCCGAGTAAAAGTGCACATCTGCTAAACACATCATTTCCTCCTACCCGTTGTATTTGACGACTCAGTGGAAATCCTTCAGCCATTTCTTGGGGAGGGGGTGGGGGTTACACCGCTAAATGCTTTGAATGAAACTGACGTAATGCTGTTTTGGAATCTATTGGTCTCTTGGGTATACGGACCCCACGGGGCGATGAACTGCTTGTATTCTTGTTCCAGTCCGTGTAGGCAACGGCTTGTTTAACTGGAGCCATGATGATGCAAATGTTTTGAGGAATCCGGCACCTCCACCACACAATGTCACGTCGTTATCACAATGATGCCCAACTCCAAGTGCAGCGTTGTCACTGAAGTGCAAAATTTAGCATTGGAAGCACGCCGGCCCCGGTGGACGAGCGGTTCTAGGTGCTTCAGTTTGGAACTGCGCGATAGCTGCGGTCGCAGGTTCGAATCCTGCCTCGGTCATAGATGTGTGTGACGTCCTTAGGTTAGTTATGTTTAAGTGGTTCTAAGTTCTAGTGGAGTAATGACCTCAGATGTTAAGTCCCATAGTGCTCAAAGCCATTTTGTCTCCTGGACTGAGAGTGCTGCTATTTATTCAAACGTCTAAAAATTCTACAAATACAAGAGATTTCGAGAACCTTCCAGAAATGAAAAATGCTAAACAACGAATGCTTTTGTTGCGATTGGATTAGAACCAGCGATCCTTAGTACACTCATCAGCGAGCTGGCCGCTACTCCAGAGTTCATGCAGAACGTCTTGTGGCAGTACTACTGACTTGACCATATTATTCACTATATTGTATAGACTATATAATATAGAAGCAGTATGAATTCATTCAGTTTGCTGGAAGTAGTTTCATATAATTGATGGAATGGCCCGACAAGGGAATGGGGGTCATAAAGCAATCTTACAAGATTCATCACTTTACCACTTGGCTGTATGTTTCACCATCAAACAGTAACAGCAAGTACTGCAACATAAAACTTTAAGTTGGCCAATATGTCGGATTGTTTGAAGGGAACTGTTAAATTTTGTTAAAGCCGTGAGGGTACGAATAGATAATCGCTTTCTGCAACGACGTCGATACTTTACATAATACCTAATGCGGCGATTATTAGGTACCAGATGACCACAGGCACAATCCGATTAAGTCATCGATTACTAACCGACCTCGTTACCTAAGTAGCATTGTTACATGTGACAACACGTATCTACCGATCCCACGAGAGAAATACCACAGTCGCCAACCGTATTGTGAAATCTAATATTTAAAGAAAAATTTAACCTCTGATGCAAAGTGACGCTAATAAGGAACCTCCGTTTGAAACTTTTCGTTTAGCCGTCTACTTACAAGGGAACCTCCCCATCGCAACCCCCTCAGATTTAGTTATAAGTTGGCACAGTGGATAGGCCTTGAAAAACTGAACACAGATCAATCGAAAAAACAGGAAGAAGTTGTGTGGAACCGTGAAAAAATTAGTAAAATATACAAACTGAGTAGTCCACGCGCAAGATAAGCAACATCAAGGAGAACGTGAGCTCAGGAGCGCCGTGGTCCCGTCGAGACGTCCTTGGTTCAAGTCTTCCCTCGAGTGAAACGTTTACTTTCTTTATTTTCGCAAAGTTATGATCTGTCCGTTCGTTCAATGACGTCTCCGTTCACTATAATAAGTTTAGCGTCTGTGTTTTGCGACCGCACCGCAAAGCCGTGTGATTAGCACACGAAAGGAGTGCCTCCCCAATGGGAACAGAAAACATTTGATCGCAAGGTCATAGGTCAACCGATTCCTCCGCGGGAAAACACTTCTGATATATTCTGTACGACACTGGTGACGGCATGTGCGTGACAGGAATATGTTGTCGACCCACCTGACTTGTACACATAGCGAATGGGTAAAAACATTCTTCTACCTTGCCCGATTTAGGTTTTCTTGTGGATGTGATAATCACTCCCAAAAAAAGTGATGAAAACATTAGAGTTTGTCACATAAACTGAAAATAAAAAATTAAACTTTTCACTCGAGGGAAGACTGGAACCTAAGACCTCTCGTTTCGTAGCTGCTCTCGCTAACCACGGGAGGACCACGGCGCTGTTTGACTCCCAGTGTCCTTGATATTGCCTACCTTCGCATGGACTACTCAGTTTGTATATTTTATTAATTTTTTTTCATAGTTCCACACAACTTCTTCCTGTTTTCTCGTGTTCAGATTTTCAAGGCCTATCCACTGTGCCAACTTATAATTGAATCTGAGGGGGGGGGGGGGGGTGCGATGGGGAGGTTCCCTTGTTAGAAATCAGTTGAATACGTATTAAATATTTTTAAGCTAGAATTTTCTTATTGATATTCCAACACGGACTCCTACATAATCTGTTCTGTTGTTCGAACACTTCATTATAAAATGACAATACAAAACAACAATCGCAGACGAGATTAATACTGCTACATTGCAACTAGGAAATTGTATTTTGTGTCGGCGCCCCTATCCTTACATTATAGTACCAGATCAAAGAATATAACACTGTTTCTGAGATATAACATGCCACATTGTTTCGTTTCGAGCATGTAGTTGATTTATGTGGTTTTCATATTGATTCTGAATACTGATGTGGACTGAAAAGTTCTCGTATGAAGTTAGTGGCGGTCCACATGGTGTAACTCAAATGCGCAGTGCAGCAAGGTTGGAAAGACTTTGGAATTTTGTACATTGCACCGAGGATATTTCATATTGAAACCATGGACCAGAATCTACAAACGCAGCAAATGATGCTCTACTCGCATAAAGGAAAAAGATAAGTGTTAATTCAATTGACTCCGTGTAACTATCCCTAACAATAATACACTGCTGCAACAAATAACATCGTTTAAAGGTTATCGTCGTAGTTCAACGCCATCGATGAGCTCTCTATTTATATGCTGAAGGAGAGATTGTGGATAAGGGAAATAGTTTCGTTATAGACAATCGGAAGCAATTTGCTCACGTTGATTGCTCTATCGAGTCACATAATTCCTTGATAACAAATGGTAAAATTTTGCTATCACAACAATTCACCATGGAGATTGAATGCAATGTATTGCACAAAACACATCGTTTTACTATTAAGAGCACTTCGTACCCACATTTAATTTTTCTATTGCACTCATGTGCAAGATAAATGTTTAACTTCTGTGATCAGTCTGGTCATCTTGAACTTCAGTGTTGTTTATTAGCGTCGCTTTGAAATGAATGTCTGATTGGGGTTGTCATTAGAAGACTCTAGAAATCTCGAAGTTTCATTTAATAAACACTTGAACAATTACGGTCACGTGTATTACTGTGTTTATGTTTTATATATAGTGCACGACATACAGTTGTAGGTTCTTTACACAGGGTAAGTCACTTAACATTACCATTGCAAACACCTCCCAGACCACAAACAAACACTGAATTTTCGGGAGGATCCGGGAAGTTACATTATTACTGGTAGTAGCATAACGCTGGGTGCTGGTTCTATGGCAGAAAGATGGGTCACACTTTAATATATCGCCATGATTATAGCTTATCTGTCGGTATGGATGTATGTTTTTAAAAAAATGTAAACCTGTTATTTTTAGCGCAACTGAAAATAGGAACAAATACTTAATGAATGCCGTCTGTTACCTTGTAAAATGTTAGTACATCCGGAGTAATTTGTAATGTAAAGCTGACGCTTGAAACTTCAGACGTTCAGTCACGTGTTGTAACAAACAAGATCTGAAGGGGTACGTTTACAAAGACTACGATGTTTACGAGTTAGGCTATCTCAGTGTCTGCGTGTAGTGCTTGTGAATTAGTCCTAGTACTCAGAATAAGTCCAGTACACTGTGTTACCGGATATCTGTGATGGTGTTGTGTACACAAGTAAGAACAGCAGTACGCACAGTAGGAAGGTGAGAAAGTCGCAAGTACAACAGTGCGTACCGTGTCTTAAGAACTGTGAAAGTGGTTTATTCTAACTCTGAAAAGGCAGAGATGGTACTCATCTATGGTGAGTGTAGACAAAATGCAGCTGCAGTCTGCAGGTTGTATGCAGAAAGGTACCCGGACAGAGATCATTAACGCGCCGCACACTTGAAAACATCTACAAACAATTGTATGCAACAGGTATGGTCGTAAAACGCAAACGGGTCAGTAACAAACCCATCACAGGAGAAGCAGATGCTGTTGGTGTGTTAGCTGTTTGTTGCCGTGAACCCCCACATGAGTTCACGTGACACTGCTAGAGGCAATGCAGTGAGTCAAAGTAGTGTAATGCGCATACTTCATCGTTACAAATTTCACCCGTATCATGTGCCGCTGCATCAGCAATTACATGGAGACGACTTTAATAATCAAGTGCATTTCTGTCAATGGGCATTAACAGAGAATGCATTGCAGTTCTGCCTGTTTACCGATGAAGCAGGTTTCACAAACCACGGTGCAGTGAATTTACGAAACATGCGTTACTGGTCCGTGGACTTCGTCGCAGGCTACGACAGGTAGACCGGCAGCGACCGTGGAATGTAAACGTATGGTGCGGAGTAATTGGCGACCATGTCATTGGTCTTCAATTCATGGAAGGCATCGAAAAAGCTGCAAAATACATCGAGTTTCTACGAAATGATCTGTCAATATTGCTAGAAAATGTCCCGCTGGAGACGCGTAGACCTATGTGGTATCAACATGATGGTTCTCCTGCACATTCTACAATAAATACTAGGCTGATATTTGACAGAATGTTCGATGGGCGTTTCATAGGACGTGGCGAGCGCATAAATTGGCCAGCCCGTTCTCCTGATCTTACACCTTTGGACGTCTTTCGGAGGGGTACCTTAAAGGAAAACGTGTACCGTGATGTGCCTACAACCCCAGAGGGTATGAAACATCGTACTGAGGCAGCCTGTTGCAACATTGCACCAGATGTACTGCTTCGTGTAAGACATTTATTATGCGGTAGATTGCAAACGTGTGCAGCAAATGATGGGCACTACTTTGAACAGTTATTGGCCTGAAATGTCAGGACACACTCTTTTACATTCTGTAATCCAAAACAAAAAACAATTTTGTAAGTTTAACTACATTCTCATGTTAATGTACATTTTCTTCTAACAGATCAGTCCCGTACAGTATTCTTCGGCGAAAACGTAACGTGCTGTTCGTGTCTCTTCTGTACCTACGTTACATCACTGTTCTTTTTGTATCCCTAATTGATTCGGTTTTCTCCGATACACACGATTGAACTGCTGAGGAGTTACTCAAGGGTCAACTTTACGTTACAAATTACTCCGGATGTACTTAACATGTTACAAGGTAACAAACGGCATTGATTAAGTATTTGTTTGTATTTTCAGTTGTCCTAAAAATACGAACGGGTTTCCATTTAAAAAACATAAGTATGTGTTGAAAATCATACTTTCTTGCATTTCTCAGTGGTTTGTATTAACCAATTACAACAGCTCTCTCCTCACTTTCGGTCTGCGGAATTGGTTATTCAGTGTTTGTTACGATTTGGGAGGTGTTTCCAGTGGTAATGTTAGGTGACTCACCCTGTATACGGCAGAGTGTGCCACAAGGAACACTGAAGTCCTCGCCAGTAATAATTTAAAATTACTGCCAGTTAACTTCAGCTGCTTAACCATACACTTGTAAGTTTACGTGTGTTGAGACAACAGAGGAATAAATCCACCTTTCTCGCACAGATATGCCCATACGTTAAACGAGATCTGTTCACTGAAAGTGAAAGATCAGTTACGGTTTTTCCATATTCTGACAGGCATTTGAACTGGATTACATCTATCAAGAAATATTGTATGGTTTTGTTGTTAATATTCACGGAATAAATTAGTGTATCGTAACGAGCATGAAGAATAAGGGAGCAACAGCTGTTTTAATTGGTCATCACTGTCCGGACTTCGGAGCACCGACGGTCGAACAGGATTAAGATTAGTACAGTAATAAGAGTTCTTCTGAGGTGTCCCATTCGCGAACTGAACGCAGCTCTGCGTAAGTGTTAATGTGCTCACTGCATACTGCCCTCCTCGGTATACAGTATATCAAGGTGTTGCCTACACACCAGCCACACGAGACGCGCGGTCTTAGGCGTCTTGTCACGGTCCGCGCGACTCCCCTCGTTAGAGGTTCGAGTACTCCGTCGGGCATGGACGTGTGTGTGTAAGTTACTTTACGTTAGATTAAGTAGTGTGTAAGCTTAGGGACCGATGACATAAGCAGTTTGGTCCCATAAGATCTGACCACCACCTACAAGAAGCGTCCTCTGCTTAGACGCAGTGCCTGCAGCAAGTGGAAATAGTCACCGTCCTGCTCCACCCATAGCATAACAGCAAACATTACTCATTAGCGGACATCGTAATGATTAGCTGTCCTTGGCTGAACCTTATGAATGTCGACCCTCAGATTAAAAAATGTTGACACAGTCTGTGAGCTTCAGAAGGAAGTGAATATTTATTTCTGAGACCGACTTTGTTCAAAATGTTCAAATGTGTGTGAAATCTTATGGGACTCAACTGCTAAGGTCATCAGTCCCTAAGCTTACACACTTCTTAACCTAAATTATCCTAAGGACAAACACACACATCCATGCCCGAGGGAGGACTAGAACCTCCGCCGGGATGACTGACTTTCCTCAGTCTTCCAATACACTCAGTATTATGATTTCCTCTGCACGCTGTGTGGTTCTGTAGTGGATACAGGAGAGAGGAACAGATGCCGTTTATGAACAGAAAATTCAGATATTTATTCTACACCTAATATCTACCGAAGTTGCAGTGTCAGTTGCTAACAGCAGATTTGAACGTAGAAATACGTACAGACACAAAAATTTATAAATCTGTCACTTTTCAGTACAATGTCTTTTCAGAAGATGTCGAGCCGTGGCCACTATCAGAGTCTGTAAGTGTTATTCAACTGGAAAACGCACAAAATAGGTACAGTGCATGAATGTTCTAACTGAAGCACACACGCCGCTGGAGCTGCGAATAGGGGATGCTTGCATATCATTGGCAACGGCATAATCGTTCGTTGCAATCCGCTCGTGCCACTGCAGCGGCTGTAGCAAATGCGGCAGCGCAACTGGCTGTGCGCGTACGAGTATTTGGAAAGTGCGACCGACCGGACAGCGCCCCATACCACAGCTAGACTAGTTAATGATGTATGGACTCCGTTTTTACTGGAGATTGACATTTTATATCCGATGACGAGGTCATAAGGGACGGGGGAAAGGCTCGCAACTAACATGTCTAGTAAACGAAATAAGCCATATAGATTGCAAAGGAACCATCCAGGATAATATCTTAGGATGTTTTAGGAAACATCGAAAAGCCTAAATCCCGGAGTCCGGATGGAAAAATGAACATAGGTCCTTCTTATAATGTATCAAGTGTCTTGCCATTGCATCATATTGCTAGCTGGTGCCGTTCGGTCAGGTGACATATCCTAGCCTCCTTCTCCTTAATCTCACATCTATTTTTCGCTAATATATGCGAACCAGTGTAGATACGTCTAATCCTATGATGTTATAATGTCGGTGTCTTGTTTATTATACCACAAAAATGGAAAGTCAGGTACTTTTAGCAGTAAACAACAATGCACAGATGACTTTGGGCACAGAAATTTAGAGGGCAATAACTTGAAAAGACGTCAAACCATCGTGCGGTTGGACGCTACATCTTCGTTATTTCAGCTCCTTATTTCTTCATAAAATACAGATTACATTACAGGTATTGGATCATGTTGGTCTGATACTTTATAAGACTAAAACTATTGTTAGCGACACTTATAAATGCTCTGTGTCTTACTTAATCGTACTCGAATCTATCTCTGCCGTCTTTTAAAGAAATTAGGAAGAAATTAAATGGGACGAAATCATAAAATATATCAAGAGCCCTAATGTGCCCATTGATGGACGTGTACAAATGAAAATGGAGATTTAGAATTAGCGTAAAAAGGGGGCTCAAAGCTTGCACCTATCAGAACGACAAGATAAAAAAAAGATGTGTTTATCTTCTCGAAACCAGATATTCACTGATGCAATTTTGAGCCATTACTTTTGATGTGCAGCGCGTTGTTGTCCATTACATTATTTATTAGGGACAATTAACACAATCTTTACATTCGCAATTGTCGTACACAAAGAAACTAGCTCTACCAACAGTTTAAAGAAAGTGGAATTATGTACAGTCGAAAGCATGTAACTTACAGTATGATTGAACGAAGTGTTACAAAGGAGTTTCGAGATCCACATTAATGTCACTTTCTGAAGCTTGCTAAATGAAGAAAATAGCTTTATATAGTCGATATTCTCTTATTAGGGTTTCCATTTGCCAACTTCACTCCAAGCAAATTTCGTCAACAGCAATTAGACAAAATTCTGTAACCGGTAATAATCTCCAATAGTGTGCCACTGTTGTAAACGTAAATTACTGATATGTGTGATCACCCAAGCATTTTCATAGCAAGACATCTGTGCGAATTTACAACCATACCAATGCAGATATTAGCTAGGTCACATCACAGGCTTGAAAAAGAAACAGAAATTGTATTAGGTTGGTAATTAGTTTCCCTTTTCATGGGAAATTCAAAACAAAAATCTAACTCTGAAGATGTCTAGATCTGTTCCACGATGTTCTTTAAACCACGATCTCAATAACATTGAGAACTTGTTGTTAGGATGGTGTTCTGTCGAATGATCCAAAACTGAGACTCCATATTGAGATCATTTCTTATACCAAGAGAATTAGCTAGGTTTGGCATTAGATTGTTCCATATTCACATCCCCAGTCATACGAGAATGAAAACACGATAAAATACGAAATAACTTAGAAGATTAAAACTGCCTGTTAGACCGGAATTCTAAGGAAGGGGTTTGCAAGTTATAGCGTTATCTCTGCAAGAAAAAAATCAATTAAACTATTTTGTTTTTTTCGCTGGAATCGTCTCTTAAACCAGCTCTTGCCATTTCCTTTTATATATCCTTCTCAAAGTGACACAGTGCTCCATCGATTTCGACGAGATGAGTGACGTTCCTTATACGAGTCCCAGTTTTTAATATCTGACGAACTTCCGTTTCTAAGAACAATGCGTTTAATAGTGAAGGTTTCAGCGAGCAACATCAAAACAGCAGCAGTCACGAACTTCCAGCATGCTGAAGTAATTGCAGGGCAGCAACTTGTGTTAATCAGTACAACGGAAAAACAGCCAAAGCTGCATATATCATTTTTATTTACTTGATGATTAGTTCGGGATAGGGATCCATTTTCAGGTCAGCCTGCACGACAGATGACGAAAAGTACAATACAGCTGTTACCAAATTATCAAGCGCACGTCAAAAATACAAAATGTAACGTTTCAAGAGAAACGTACCAGACAATCAGAACGATATTTCACAAAACATAAGAACCGTGTCAAAATAACAAACATATATGTACAAAAATGTGCAAATGAACAATTACAGAGCATACTGATACCTGGCAGTTTACTCCTTCCTTTGGCTCAAAGAAAGTCTCTAGACGGGTGTGCCCTATAAGAATGTAGAAAATATATGTTTTATTTATTAAAGTGTTTTTCAATCATCAAAAATACAACAATTAATACAAGGCCAGTACAAGTCAACAATAAAATTAATACTTTTAAAATTTTTACTAAAAACAATAAAATACTTAACACCACCGAACAGTAAAAAACAGCAGTACCATAGACGGTGCTTATGACAACGTTTATGCCATGAAGGTACATAAAAACATCGTTAAATGTGAACCACAACATTAGTGATAAAAAACAAATAATAGGACATTAAAAAAGTCTTCATCACATCCAACCTTTTACTAGCGAAAAAAATTTACCTTTTTTTTTTTTTACATTTTCCAGATAAAATCCAACATTTCAGTTCAAAGCTGTCCCTCACAAACTCGAAAAATTTGGGCTCCTAAAGGGCAGTAAAATTTCATGTTCAAAATGGTTCAAATGGCTTTGAGCACTATGGGACTCAACTACTGTGGTCATCAGTCCCCTAGAACTTAGAACTACTCAAACCTAACTAACCTAAGGACATCACACACATCCATGACCGAGGCAGGATTCGAACCTGCGACCGTAGCAGTCCCACGGTTCCGAAAATTTCATGTATCCGGTCAATCAAACTACAAGAAAAGGGTACCATGTACGCCATGTATATGTCCGATGGTATCGGCCATCGTGGGGAAGGCTTAGCATAACCACACACGCGGGCGTATGGGTGTGGCGTCGGGAGAGTTGGATGGGAGAGAGATTGAGGAGGGGGGGGGGGGGAGACGAATCGAGGGCTGGGAAAGGTTGGGGGCGTGAAGATCAAGGAGCCCACAAAGGGGATCAAATGGGAAAACATGGAAATAATGTAAATCATTTATAGTCAATAGCAGTAAAACAAACTTATTAAAACTGGACCAAAGACTACCATTTACCATTTTTATAATAAAATAAACAAGAACTACCGAAGGCTAACAGAATCAACAGAGAAACCATACATCTAGCTTACTCAAAAGTAGTTATGGTTTTTTGTCCTGTACCTTGATTTAAAAATGAGTCCCGACCCAAAACTCATCATCAAGTAAACAATTAACGTTTGCATGATGCAACTTTGACTGTTTTGCCTTTGTAATAACTCTTTGCTACATCATTTCGCGAACGGTTACTTCTTCCCGTCCACCACTTCGGATACAAATCCGTCCATTTTACAGTTAATGAGTGATAAATTATTGTGGCTGGTACCTTAGACCAATATTCGCTCTCCATACACAAACGGTGGAGGACAGTTAACATACTACTGTTATAAATAGGTTGTCATCTCTACGAAAATTAAAAGAAACGTAGTCAGTAGTGTTGAGAGAGGAGAACATAAGAACTCTGCAGAAAGATTCAAATTTAGCGTTGTTTTTACGAGACTCGACTTGAATAGTCGTATTTCATGGCTCTCGTAGACAGCGTGATTGATGGCATAGCTTTACTCGGCCGGCTTACATTCCGCGGTGCGGCGGATTCATTTCGAATGTGGATGCTGGCCAAATGCTGAAATGAATAGGCTGTGTTTTTTATTCAGGCGACATGATTAATTGCGGCATGGCCACGATTACCTCGCAAGAATGTGTAAGTGTCTACCGAAACGCGTTCTGCCGCGTTGCTGTTCTTCGACGTTACTGTGCAACATGATGTCATAACCTGGATTAGAAGCTGAGAACTGGAACCACACGCAATAGCATCAAAATTTTCCGCTGCCGCGTACCGAACCTAAAATATTGTTTCTCTCTTATATGCCATTTGAAGCACTTCCCGTCGTACATACGTACAACAGAGAATTTTCCCTCGACTATAAATTCTTATGAATATGGAACTGTTTAATAGGATTGCGCGGAACACAATTTGCAGCGCGCGAGAAACTTTTATGAAGGTACGATTTTTTTATGAATCTACGATTTTGCATGCTAGAAATATGTGCCAGCGGTGCGCAGTATCCCTGACATCACGGGGATGTATTGCTACTGCAGTATCGCAACGTGCTGTGCTGCGGCGGGTGATTCGCCACACATACAACTCAGAGTAACGGGCTGAAGATTTCCGTATGGTACGCTGAGTACGGTCGTCCCTCTTCTTTTAAGTACGATGTAGTGCGTTGCACTGATTTGCACGCAAAATATTCCGATAAATACAGATTTTCTGTGCCTGCTGATGACTGGGCGTTGTGTGCTGTCCGTAGGTTAGTTAGGTTTCAGTAGTTCTAAGTTCTAGGGGACTGATGAGCACAGATGTTAAGTCCCGTAGTGCTCAGAGCCATTTTTTCTTTTTGTGGACACCGGTAAGCACTAAAGGGTCAGAAATCACTCTATGGTGCTGTTTTTTCCTAAAGACAAACTGGTAGTAATGTAACAGACGGCCAGTTTTATTTTCCATTCTTCTATATATTATTCCGGGCAGTAACCTGGATCCAATCTGACTGCACGATAACTGTCTTGTTCATCTGCCTTTTCTATCTTCGATAGAGTTTGGATACTATTTTTCTAAGGTGTCTACAGTTTCTTCTAAGCATTAACTTGAATAATCGCTTTGTTACCACGTCTTACAAATGATTTTAGAAATTTTGCAGAAAGTTTATCCTTTCTACCTTCTTTGATAGCAAGTCTTACAAACTCCTATCAAATTCGGAGGCTGTGGATTCCCTGCGTCCACAAAAACTACATCCAAATCTTTATCTATCACGTTGTCAGAAAGTTCCTCCCCTTCACAGAGCCACTAAATGCTCTTTTCGCTATCTCCTCTCTTTCCACCTGTACGTTATGTCCTGTGCTTTCAATCACAGAATTCCACTTGCATTCTTAATGTTGATGACTCTAAAGAATTCCCTGTACTTTATTTTGATTTTTCTGTATGTTGAATCTGTCTTTTAGACGAAAATCCCGTTTCCAATTTCTTCACATTTTTCCTGTAACAGTTTCGCTATAGCTTCGTTGCACTTTTTGTTGTATTCATTCCTAAGTTACTTATTTTCCTGTATTCCTCTCATTTCCTGAACACTTTTGTATTTCCTTCATTTGACGATCATCTGAAATATTCCTTCTGTCACCTCAAATTTGTTTGCCGTTATCATTCTTATGCTAATATTTGTCTGCCCAGCCCCTGTGATTATTTTTTTCAGGAATGTACATTACTCTTCAGCTGAAGTACTTGTAATAGCACCAAGTATTGCAGTATCTACAGCCTCAAAGAACGTCGAACACACATCATCCCTCAGTACTTCATATCCCAATTCTTTCTACGTTGATTCATGTTGAAAATTCTGCTAAAGCCGCTCCTAGATACGTCTTGCAATCTAATACACGATTTCGGAATATCCGTCTGATCATGATGCAATCCAGCTGGAATCTTCGCATGTCTCGAATCCGCTTCCAAGTCTACCTCCTCCTCTTCTGATATATTCATTATTAACGGCTGAAATGTATTGCACAACTGGAATAGTTGTCCTTTCTCTTCCCTGTGCCCGTATTCTCAGTAATCTATTCCTCCTGGTTTTATGACGGTCCTTTTCTCCATGGTTATTAGATATTCGTCTTCCGATACATCTCGGAAATCTTTGAGGGGGAGCAATCCTATATATTTTGCCAAAGGAAAGATCACCATGGTAGTGTTTTAGTTACAGACCATATTTTCTCTGGATATAGTATGTCGGGTATTGCGTCAACGTACCACGATTCGAACGCCATTTTGGATAATTTCCTGCCAGTCTCTGTCTGCTCTTCCGTCCTCTTTTGGCAATGTCGTTGACAGAATGAGGGCGAATTTTTACAATATAGTGGCCGAAAGTCTTCGGCCGCCACCGACGATTGTTTCTTAAAATAAAATCAGTGGCTAGAATCGAATCGATGAACTTGGATTTTGGTCCTGATAGTCAAGGACGCTACTCCTGTTCAATGGTGAGCAGATTGATAGCAGCAAACCACTTGTCTTGCTTATTTGTTACTTAGTTGCACAACTAAAAGTGTAAAATGTCTCCCGTATGAATATTAAATTCTATGCTAATAAGAGCCACCGAAGAAATAAAAGGAAAAGAGCGAACTACAAAATTTCCATATTAGGAGCAAATACGTTTAAATTGAGAAACTTTATCAGGTTGACCTACTGACATTTTCAGCCACAGGTCTCAAACGGTAGAACAAACAGATGGTTTTGGACACGCAAATTCTCTTCGTTTTAAGGCATAAATATATTTTTCCCGCTTCAAGATCATTTACTTAGGGGCGTAATCAATGATAATGAACTACAACAGAACATAAGTCAGGTATGTCACCAGTCAGCGCAAAGATTTAATGTTGGGGAAAAAAGAAATAGACTAGTTTACTGTGCTCGATACCAAAAGTTAGTCACCAATCAAAAAGGGTCAGGTTCCTGTCGCATTCGTGATTAGCTTATATTTTTACTTTGTGCGGATGACATCGTAAATTATTTCTCACCGACAAAGAAGCTTCTCGTTAATCTCTTAACCGAAAGTCTTCCGATCACGGTTCACAACGTAAAGAAGTGCTTGTTCAGGAATAGTAGGCGTCTCACAATGTAATAATGCTGATTTTGTGTCAAAACAGCACTTTTATCTTAGACGTAGCTTGTATTTTCGCTTGTAGATTTGTGGGCAGTGGGGTTTCCACGAACACACCTTATTAATCTTCTTCGAGTCGTTAATATCCTTCCGCTCTAACGAGAAATTTGAGAGTGATAAATGAGAGTGTCTATCCCCTGGGCTACCGTTGTTTATTACTCGCTCGATATTACTTTCTTAAAATTTCTTTGAAATAGTTCGAAGATGAGAACTATGATATATGGGCATATTTTGCCAGTAAACATTTTTAAAGACATACACTGTCTTTTCCGAAAGAAAACCGCCTTGAAGAGCTGGTTGTGACCAGAGAACGCAGTAATATAACGTCAAATCGGCAGAAAATATCAGCGGTTACAAACATATTGACGTCTGGATGTCAAATGTACTGCACTCGCAACTGTATAGTTCGTGGTGAATGGGAAAACGCGTTTCTGCATAACTGTCGCACACGTGTTCGGAATGGGGGAAGTTCTGTGCGTCTCTAAATGGACGACTGAATGCTTTAAATGGCAGTGCGCGGAATATCAATGGTGCAGAGACCGATAACGCTGTCGTCTGTATTCTGCAGCCGCTGTTAAGCCGATGTTAAAATCCTGGCAAGATATGCTGCATAACTCAATAACATACGAGGAGAGACTCCACAGAAACTTAACCTGAAAAACCGGATCGTAGCCTGTAAACACGAAGTGTATGGCAATTTATTATTAGTTCATTAGAAAAACACACCACAATATCGTCTCACAGGGAAATTCTCGTATACTTTTGTCTGACCTCTGTAAAAAACAGAATGGGTTGCAAACTGTCTTCGACATTTATGTAAAGTTAGTTTATAAACTCTGTTAAAAATTACGTATCTATCATCTACAGCAGCGGACAATTCATCAGTATCATTTAAGTGTTGAATGTGCAATACTAATGTGTTTGAATAAAATAAATCTATGATTGTCTGCATACTGATTCATGAAAGGGACCTTAATTTACTTTTAATTATTTATATCTTATTGTTTTTCTGTTATCATAACCAATTAAACCAATTAAACTACCGTTATTATAAATTTTTATCTCTGTCATAGCAGTCGCTACATCGTTGCAAACCTCTTATTACGTTCAACTTACCGTATTCGTGTCGTAATATTTTGTAAATTTGTGGTAAGATCTTATGGGAAATCTTGAAGAACTAGCACCGCTGCAAGAAAGGATTTTTCAGAGCACATTGCCTCATTATGTTATCCCTCTTTATCCGTCATTGCATTAACTTCAAAGGTCTCTTTTTATTGAGGGAAATCATCTACAGCGACGGAAAAAAATCGCAATACCAATAAATAGTTAATGTAGAGTAATAAAATTTCGGGAATATGTAAGTTACTAATATTGCAATTGTAGTGTCTAGGAATCCTGCATACTCGGTTCTCTAGACAAACAGTCAAACAACTCATATTAATGAGTTTTATTATAACAAGACAAGTACAATACTTAACTTTGATAGATGTGTCGCAGGCAAAGGGTAACATACAAAAATATGTCTTCTTCAGATTAGACAAACACAAGTCTGTGCTACTTGGAGATTGCTAATGATAGAGGCTACGATGCGTCGGCTAGGGAAGTGGCTAACGTTGAACCTGCTACCAAAGTGGGCCACCACCAGTTGGGCACAGCGCTGATGTCCTCTCAGGGGCCGCTGCCGTCGCGTTGTCATCCTGGAGGGATGCCCTCTCAGGGGACGCTGTTGTCACGTTGTCGTCTTGGAGGGAGGTCAGTAAGTGTGAGATTGGCTGATCTCTTTTCTCAGCTGTCTCTTCTCTGTCGTTCGCGACTAGTGTGCCGGCGCTGACTATAGGACATAAGATTCCTCCCCCACAAAGCGACGGACCGTCGTCGTATAGGGAGGATGTAGCACAGAGGAAGGGGAGGAGGGGGGGGGGGGGAGAAGGAGGCAGGAGCGTGGACGCTCTGTTAGACTGAAACTTTGTCTGCAGGGGACGTCTCAGGCTTTCGGTCGAACCCCACATCCGGCCTTTACTGTGATGGTAACGTCCCCAGGAAAACGCCCAGAACAGTACGTGTCCACCTCCTGAGGCCCATACCAAAATGTAGAAGGCGTCGGCCGCTGCGGCATGAGCGGTTCCAACTCCATCGGTAGGACGAGAGGAGGTAGATAAGGAGGTGGGGGAGGCGAAGGCATCGTCTCCATGGGGTCGTCCAGCTGTGTCGTGTTGACTCCACCTGGCGGCTGCTGTGACTGCGCTGTCCTTGGGATCCGTGAATGTGAGGGAAGAGACAGAAGGATCACTGTGGACTTGAAATGGCGAATTTGATTGTGATGTCGGTGCTGCAATCTGTCTGGGGGTGAAATGAAATACATGAATGCTTCAAGTCTACGAAGGATATCGTCTCGTGCCCACTCTGCTGTCGCTAAGAACCCTTAAAAACGCGATATCATGCGGCGCGAAGCGATACCTGCGCTCCTCCTTCGCGCTGAGGAGGGTGGAGCAGCATCCGATGGCGGCGGCCGTGAAGCAGTTCCGCCGGCGATGGTCCATCTCGTGGGCGCGAACTATAGGAGGCATGAAACAGTTGCAATGCTTTATCCCTGGTATGGACGGTGCAAAGAGTGGCCATCTGCTGCTTGAAGGTTCTCACAAAACGTTCCGCTTCGCCGTTTGACTGTGGATGGATCGGTGCACTAATTAGATGCTGTATGCCACTGCATTCATAGAATGTTTCAAATTCATGTGACGTGAACTGAGGGCCGTTGTCCGATATTATGACTTCATGCAAACCTTCGAGGCAAAAAATAGAGGACAACGCCTGAATTGTGCTAAGTGACGTCCTCGAGTTCACTGGCACAGCAAAAGGAAACTTGCTATAAGAGTGTACCACAATACACCAACGAATGTTCCAAAAACGACTCTCAAAGTCTATGCGCACACGTTGCTATGGTGATTGTGACTTAGGCCATGCATAGAATTTTTGTAGTGGAGCGGACTGATTTTCCTCGCATGCGCGACACAGTGATGTCATCTGTTCTATTTGGGTGTCCATACCCTGCCAAGTACAGTGTCGAAAAACTAACTGTTTCGTACGAACAATCCCCCAGTGTCCTTGGTGAAGTAACTCCAACACTTAATTTTTGCAAAGCTTTAGGGATCAACACACGTGACTCATCAGTAAACACTTCCGGGCTAAATTGCCGTGGTCGATCTGTAGAACTTCTTCTCCCTGACGTTTCGTTCTCAACTACGGAGAGCATCTTTCGAGGTGAGTCGACGACTGGCTGCTAAGAGCTGGGGCCGCCGCTTATATGGAGATCGTAGAAGGCGCCACAGCACGTCACGTGGCGTCGATGTGTAGCTATCTCTGGCTATTTACTTTTACTGATGAAGACGCCGGCCATGAAAGCCTACATGGGATGAACACACGTGACTGTCCACTTCATTTTGAACTAGAATCACACCTTGCTGTATAGCGAGGCTATGCCGACGTGCAAAGAATGGGCACACTACAGATTTCTGTATGCTATGCTGTGCTGTGCTGGATCCCAACGGCCTCGCATCACTAGCAGTCGAGGTGACAGGCATCTTATCCGTATGGCTGTAACGGATCGTGCACTCACGTCTCGATCCCCGAGTCAACAGATGGGGAAGTTTGCAAGACAACAACCATTTGCACGAACAGTTCGACGACGTTTGCAGCAGCATGGACTATCAGCCCGGAGACCATGGCTGCGGTTACCCTTGACGCTGCCTCACAGACGGGAGCGCCTGCGATGGTGTACTCAACGACGAACCTGGGTGCACGAATGGCGAAACGTCATTTTTTCGGATGAATCCAGGTTCTGTTTTTTGATGGCAGCATCCGTGTTTGGCGACGTCGCGGTGAACGCACATTGGAAGCGTATTTTCGTCATCGCCATACTGGCGCCCGGCGTGATGGTATGGGGTGCCATTGGTTACACGTCTCGTTCACCTCTTGTTCGCATTGACGGCACTTTGAACAGTGGACGTTACATTTCAGATTGTTA
Source organism: Schistocerca gregaria (assembly GCF_023897955.1). Lineage (NCBI taxonomy): Eukaryota > Metazoa > Arthropoda > Insecta > Orthoptera > Acrididae > Schistocerca > Schistocerca gregaria. The sequence goes on from NC_064920.1 coordinate 948,789,335, forward strand.
CTGTCCGTGGCTCTACCCTTCATTCGATCCCTGCGAAACCCTACATTTCAGCAGGATAATGCACGACCGCTTGTTGCAAGTCCTGTACGGGCATATCTGGATACAGAAATTGTTCGACTGCAGCCTTGGCCAGTATATTTTCCAGATCTCTCACCAACTGAAAACGTCTGGTCAATGGTGGCCGAGCAACTGGCTCGTCACAGTACGCCAGAACTGTGGTATCGTGCTGAAGCTGCATGGGTAGCTGTACCTGTACACGCCATCCAAGCTCTGTTTGACTCAATGCTCAGGCGTATCAAGGTCGTATTATGGACAGAGGTGGTTGTTCTGGGTACTGATTTCTCAGGATCTATGCACCCAAATTGCGTGAAAATGTAATCAATTGTCAGTTGTAGAATAATATATTTGTCCAATGAATACCCGTTTATCGCCTGCATTTCATCTTGGTGTAGCAATTTTAATGGCCAGTAGTGTAGTTAATTTTCCCTGCAATTCTGTGACATTGCGTGGAAACTGGCAGGTCACATATGACTAACAATTGTGAATGAAGTCGATGTACTCCTTGACTGTTTATGACATGACCGCTGCTGCAACTCAGGTTTAAAAAAATCTCACTTGTCCAGACTACACTTTAGTCCTGCACCAGATAACACACGAAACAAAGCACGCAAATTTCCAATGTGTTCTTCAGGTGTACTACTTGCTACACACAATATTGTCGAAATTGTTTGAACAACATGGTACTTAGGCAGTCAGCCGTTAAAAATTCCGTTGGAAAATGGTGCAGAAGCACTGTCAAAAGCAAACGCAAATATGTAAATAACCCCAAATGTGTCTTCACAACAAACACCGTTAGATATTCTTCACCTAGTGGTATTTGAAAATATGCATCGCACAAATGGATTTTTGAAAAAGTAGCAACCAGCGCCTAATCTGTCCATGAGATCCTCTGGGCGTGACAGTGGGTAAGTATCAATCACAGTTTGTGGATTGACTGTAGACAAAGTCAACACAGAGGCGAATCCGACTTGAAGGTTTGGGGAGCAAAACTGCCCATTGAATGGCTTGATATCTTGCAATTCTTTACGTTCAACAGCCATATTCACCCGTAATGCAATGTGAGCAATTGTGGCTGTGCAAAATTTCGGCTGAGCATTGTCTTTCATAGTAATATGTGTAACAAAATTGTTAGTCTTGACTAAACCTTCAGAAAAGTGTTAAGGGAATTCTTTCAGCGAGCGAGCTACTCTGTCGTTGGCATTGAATGCACTCACTGACAATGCTTTGTCCTTAATTTGAAAACCAAACAAATCAAACGAATCTAGGCAAAATATGTTCTCACAATCACGTGACTGTAGCAAAGGAAAAGTAGCAGTTCGCGTATGCGAGCGATACATGGCAGGCAAACTGCATTTTTTGAGAACGGGAATGTGTTGTCCATTATAAGCCATCAGGTGCGTACTAGTTTTAGACAGGCGGAGGGATCCTAACAGTTCATATGTGCTACGATTCAGCAATGTAATAGAGGCATCGGTGTCCAACTGAAATTTCACAGGTGTTTCACTAAAATGCAAATGAACAAAAAGTTTGTTGGACTGGCATAGCAATGATGAAACTGTTTGCTTTCTAGTTTTGGTAATGCCTACTGCAGTCTTCGAATACACTGCAGTGATTACATTGGCCTTGTGACTAGATTTAAATGAGTTTTGTGAGTTACAGATTTACGCTGTAACAGAAACATCACATTTAATCAAAGCGCGAGATAAGTCATTGCAAATCTGAAATGCTGGTTCATCAATAAGCAGTGTAACCGCCAGAATTTTGAATCGAGGCATGGAGACGTACATAAATTATGTTGTACAGGTGCCGGATGTCAGTTTGCTGCACGTGGGCGGTCAATACAGATACGGTTAATACTGTTTATGGATGACACTGGAGTTTTTCGTTCGAAGATGCTCGACTGGGGGCAGGTCTGCTGATCTAGTAGGCCAATGCAATATGTCCACACACTGTGGAGCACGTTGGGTTACAACAGCGGTATGTGGGCGAGCGTTATTCTGTTCGAAACACACCCTGCAGTCAGGGTACGTGGGAAAACCACGCGAGTGCTCCTGCTGTCATATGAAATTGTCCCCCCGACCATAACTCCAGGTGCAGGTCCAGTGTGTGTAGGCCGCAGATAGATTGGTTGAAGGTCCTGAATTGTCCTCCGAGGTCCTGAATTGTCCTCCTCCTAACCGGCACACGGCCATCACTAGCACTGAGGCAGAACCACTTTAAACAGAAAACACAGCAGACTTCCAACGTGCCCTCCAGTCCGCCCCCGGTAGCTGAGTGGTCAGCGCGACAGAATGTCAATCCTAAGGGCCTGGGTTCGATTCCCGGCTGGGTTGGAGATTTTCTCCACTCACGACTGGGTGGTGTGTTGTCCTAATCATCATCATTTCATCCCCATCGACGCGCAAGTCGCCAAAGTGGCGTCAAATCGAAAGACTTGCACCTGGCGAACGGTCTACCGGACGGGAGGCCCTAGTCACACGACATTTACATTTTACCTGCCCTCAAATGAGTTCCCGCCTGACGCCACTGAAATCTAAAATGGCGGTGGTTTGTGGTCAGTGGAATGCACGCTGCGGGCCGTCTGGTTTGCAGCTGTTCTTAAAGTAATCGATTTGTAACGGTTCATTTCGTCACTGTGGTGCCAACTGTTGCCCATATTGATGCTGCAAATGCTGTACGACGCTCCTGAACTATTCACCGAACTCGATGGTCTTCCCTCTCGGTAGTGCCACATGACTATCCGGAGCTTGGTCTTCTTGCAACCGTACATTCTCGGGAACACCGCTGCCAGCAATCATCTATAATGGCTCCATTCCTGACATTACATCTTTCAAACTCAGTGAGGTATTGATGTTGGCGTCTTTGCTGTCTTAAAGGCGTTCGTGATTAATATCAACTCATTACGTCCAGTCTGAAAAGTAACTATCGCTTACGACTGTTACAGTGTACATTTGAAGGAAATCTGATTTGCATCCTAATAGCGCCGCTCCTAAAGCAACTCTTATGCAACTGACGCTAAATCTAGATACGCATCATCTTTCAGATGTAGAAACACGCCTGACAACTTTCATTTATGTTGCACAACTCCTTCTTGATGTTGCAATTTTTTTTCGTTAATGTACTTAGACAGACATTAGTCTAAATGTATTCACATAATAAATATTAACTTCGTATTTCAATCTGCGGCTTTAGAAGTATTCGGCTTGCGTTGCCGAATATGGAGGAGGGGTTTAACTTCCAGTGCGGTGGTAGAGCAGGGATGGCCTAGGTATGCAGAGTGACCGGAGAATCTGGGATTTACCTCGGTGGGTCTGCGCAGTAAAAGCTGAGGAGGTGAAAGAATACACCGTGGCGACTACAATCAACGAAATACTTTGAAGAGCCGAAGAAACTCCTGCACCTGCCTAATATCGTGTAGGACCTCCGCGAGCACGCAGTAGTGCCGCAACACGACGTGGCATGGACTCGGCCGATATCTGAAGTAATGCTGAAGGGAATTGATACCATGAATCCTGTAGGCCTATGCACAAACCCGTAAGAGCAAAAGGGGGTGGAGGTCTCTTCTAAACAGCACGTTGCAAGGCATCCCAGATATGCTCAATAATGTTCATGTCTAGGTAGTTTGGTGGCGAGCACAAGTGCTTTTACTCAGAAGACTGTTTCTGGAACCACTGGGCAGCAGTTCTGGACGTGTGGAATGTCGCACAGTCCAGGTGGAATTGCCCAAGTCCGCCGGAATGCACAATGGACATGAATGGATGCTGGTGATCAGACAAGATGCTTATATACTTATCACCTATAGGAGTATATCTAGACGTATCAGGGGTCCCATATCACTCCAGTTGCACACGCCCCACACCATTACAGAGCCTCCACCAGCTTAACAGTCCCCTGCTGCAATGTATTGTCCATGGATTCATGAGGTTGTATCCGTACCCATACATATCAATCCAATTGATACAATTTGAAACGAGACTCGTCCGACCAGGCAACATGATTCCAATCATTAACAGTACAACGTCGGTGTTGATGGGTGCAGGCGAGGCGTAAAGCTTTGTGTCGTAAAGTCATCACGGGTACACGAGTGGGCCTTCGAAAGCCAATATAAATGTCTGATAACAGACAATAAAAAACAACGGTCTGTGTTTCGATCGTCGGAATAATTTTTATTTTTGATAGAGATATCTCGATTTCGCCTGTTTCCACTACTGGGGCGCTATATGTTCACTTGTGTTAGAGGGCAGTTACGGCAGCTTCCCGCGCAGGCGTTGTGGGCCTTCTGCGGCCTTTATAGGGGCAACACCGACTAAGAGGAAGGCCTCGGTGCTTTTTAATGACGTCACGTCAGCTAGGTACCGCAAACTCCAGGTCTGTTGCAGGCATACTCATAATGGTGGTGTCTCCATCTTTGACACAGGAAAATGTGAAACTATTGGATGTAGTTGACCAACACACATTGTTCTGAGAGATTTCTGCAATCAGTTAATTGCGCAATTCATTACACTTTTTAACAAATAGCGTACTCCTGAGCTTAAATTTCCACCTGTTTTGAGGATTGACATACAAAAACAACTTCATGGTCCAGCAGCAACAGAATTCGTGCTTATTTACCTTATTTGTAATTCTGAGGAAGTTACGTTTGTACTGGTTTGCTTTTACAAGAAACTGTGAACATATTGGTGCTCTTCTTTACGTATCTTGGTTGATTATGGGGTGAGGAGCACTGAATGTTAATGAAATATCTTGCAATTGTACACGTTGGGGGAGGGGGTGGGGCGGCAGAAGAACAGGCAAAAGAGAGATACTTGTTTTATCAAATAAATTTTTTTTATCTTATAAAGTTTCTCTTTTCAGTTGCAAGAGAGGAATATTTATCTTTTCTAATGTGAACGTTTAAAAAATCTTAAGCTCAGCAGTATTTTCGATCTATGAAGCTATTTTGTTTCCTGTTTAGAATTCCTTTCATTGAAAACGACTGTAATCTAATGACTGGCAACAGCTGAACATTTACACATACAAATTAGTTCACATTTCCAGTGACGATGTCAAACGAAAATAAATAAATAAATAAATAAAAGAAACGAGTTAATTGTAAGGGGGTTGTGGTAAGTTCCAATACAAAATGGATCAAGTAAATATAGTTACTTGAATGTAAAATTTCCGAAGCTTGCAATGGGGCAAAGCATCTTCTCATATTGATCTACGTTTGTTTCGACAGGATTCAGTAATACAGAACTATTATCTTCATTTGTAGTTTTACTATAGTGAGAAAATCTTTCTTCTAAATAAAACTGCAGAATCCAAAACAATACCAAACATTTTGTCCAAAAATAAGAAGTTTATAGTGATAAGCACGTCCAGGCGTTTCTGCCTGCAACAGACCTGGCGTTCGCCGTGCCTAGCTGACGTGACGTCACCAACAAGCGCCGAGGCCTTCCTTTGAGTCGGTGTGGATAGGGGCCGGCACTTGCGCTGAGAAGTCAGTTCCGGCGAGATCGTGTACCAGCACTCTCACCTGAAGACGGCGGCCAGGTGGACTGCTGAAATACTGTGTCAAGATGACGTTATTACCCGGCTGCACACACGAGAAGAATATTATCAGGACTTTATATATTTTGCACACACTTCTAACACCACGAGCTGTGTGAAATTGCCACGGGACTCAGGCAGTGGACAAAGTACGAAATCGACTGCGACAATGTCTTTGATTCCATCAGGAATTATGGGATGCACAAGTCCCTGATGGCTAACAGTAGTTGTCTTAGCCTTCTGGCACACATCACAGGTCCGTAATGTCTTCCTAATCTTTTTGCTTATCCCAAAGAAAATACATTCCTTCCTTAGTTTTACTAGACATTTGTTTGCGCGAAAGTGGGCATTACTGAACTGCGTGTACCACACTAGCTTCTCAATAGCGTGTTCCGGAATGCACAACTCCCAGTCCTGCGACGATTCATCCACACGACGGTATAAGATGTTATGATGAATTAAATAATATTTTCTCAATTTATCTTTTCCAGCATATCCGTATCTCACCTTCACACTCTTCAATGCAAGATCTTCATTTAGCTCTCGTCGGATATTCTTAAGTAATTTGGCATCAAATTAATGGTCAATTCCTGCCCTTGTGGTCTATTATTTATATCATCAACGCCAGGTGGCATCCTCGAAAGTGCATCAGGTATGATGTTTTGGTTCCCGGGTCGGTAGACAACACTAAATTGATATTCATGTAAGGCAAGCGCCCATCTGGTGAGACGTCTATGGCATAATTTGCCCTCAAGTAGGAAGGTCAATGCCTTATGGTCTGTGACTACCTTGGTGGTTCTACCAGCGAGGTAATGACTAAATTTTGTGAAACCCCATAGGACAACAAGTCTCTCTCTGTCTGTAACCGTATATTACAATTCCCATTTAGTCAGAGCCCTGCTTGCAAATGCGATTGTATTAACATTATCCGAGTCCATATCATACAGCTGGTATAAGCGCACTCCTAATCCATAATCTGAGCTGTCACAAGCGAAGTAAAATTCCTTGCTCAAGTTTGGGTGTGAAAGCAGCTTAGGATCGCACAGCTGTTGCTTTATTCCCTCGAAAGCACCTTGGCTTCCATCTGTCCAATCTCATAGAACTTTGTTCTTCAGCAGATTCAACAAATGTGGGTTACTAAGTGACTGTCCACTTATAAACTTCCTATACCATCCACACAAACCAAGGAAACCTCTTAACTGCTTCTTACAGCGTGTCGCAGGAATATCTTTGAGTGCTTGTAGTTTGTCCTCATCTGGTTTGATCCCTTGTGCATTGACGAAGTGGCCAAGAAACTTAACCTCACTCCCTCCAAAATCCCATTTCTCGAAATTCGCTGTTACTCCTGCCTTCTCAAAGGCCATGAGTATCTCTTCAAGCATTTTATCATGCTCTGATATCGTCAATGTACACAGTGACCTTCTTACCCAACTACTCACCCAGTACCTTATCCAACGCTCTAACAAAGGCAGAGGTGGAAATATTAAGGCCAAATGGTAGTACACTGTACTGGCAGCTTCTTCCTCCATGCAGGAATGCAGTGAAGGGTCTTGAATCCTTATGTAGGGGGACTGCTGGTACCCTGATCCGAGAACAATACTACTGAATACTCTTGCGCCATGGGACTTTTGGATTAACTCTTCCAAATTTTCACGTGTCTCTTTTTGGAATAATAATTTTATTCACTTGCATTCAATAGTACTCTGACATCCTTTTTTCCACAACGTACAACGGTTTGTTATATTGGCTGGTTGACCTTTCTATTATTCATCCGCAACATTTTCTGAAGCTCTTCTTCGACTGCTTCACGTTTCGATTGAGGTATCGCATAAGGCCATACATAAAATGGTTCATCCTCATTCACTTGTAATTTGTACTCAAGCTGTCTTGATTATACGAGGTTCAGTTGAAAAAACCTGCCTGTACCTTTACAGGACCCTTATCAACCCTTCTTTGATCTCACGGTCTTGATCTTCTAATAACTGGAGTTTCAGTTTGACAACAAGTTCAGTGTCTTCTGTGCTGGTCTTGCCTTCCTTCCCATCTCCACTGATTCGTGCTCGAGTTCTCGAGTCTCCTTTCACAGCACTTCGTGGTGTTAGTCGCAGATCGATAACACAGCATATCTTAGTCGTTCCAACTACTTCTTTGACATTGATCCTCTCTTTAAAGGCAATAACAACTTCCGTTCCTCCTTTCTGCACTTCCACACATCCTTTTCCAAAGTTTAATTGGGCCTTTTGTTCACTTAAGCAGTCGACCCCTAAGATTATGAGCAACGCCAACCCGGGCACGACTAGCGCCGACACGTCATAATCATCATCGCCAAGCTTCATTGTGCCTAAGATCTGTTCCTGAATAACCTTGATCCTTGCACCCATAGCACCTGTGATACATATTCCATGTACAGGAAAATTGGGTATCCGTTTTCCTTGTCCTAACCGCTTTGTATAGAGTTTCTGGCATACTGTATTGACCTGGCTACCAGAATCCACTAAAACATCGATAGGAGTATCAAGGATGTCTGCTTCAGTGATGGGCTGTATGGCTTCCTCACGACCTTCACCAACGTCTTGCAATAGGTCTTCCAAAATCTCTGTCACATTATCCATCTTGCATATAGACATAATTATATCGCGACCAATATTGTTGCAAAAATTCCTTTTCAAATTCAGCACAGGTTATACACTTACGTCCTATCCTCATACCCCAGGTACCAGCTTCACCTTCCAATCTTGCTGCAACAAAGCGTATCTTTCTCTGCTAGTCCCATAATTCAGGTAACAGGTCCTCAAATTGACCAAGGAAATCTGTGGGATGCGATCTTTCATTTGGATCGAAGTTCTTAACATTCCCTATACCAAGGAAGACATTATTTTGTATACCAATTAAGCCACCTCCGGCAATGCGTCCATCACGTAATAGTGATTTCACTTCGCTCTTCACCTGCTGATCGACCTGTTCCTTAGTCTTCCCTACCTCACTGTACATCTCTTCTACTCGCCGTGCATAAGCATCCTGGTTTAGTGCACAGCTGTTATCCTGTGTTTACGGTGCTTCATTTCCACATCCAGTTGTTCTAAATGCCCATCATAAACCTCAACCTTTCTACTAAGTTCTTCATTTACTTTGACATCAGATTCTACCTTTTCAAAACGTTTAGTGTTGACTGAAACGTTCCCCTGAAACCGAACGGTAAGTTCATCTGTGCTTTGATGACTTGACTCAGCCAACTTAGTTAGAGCCTCATTAGTCTCGTCGATCTTTTTACTGAGTCGTTTGTTTATATGTTCTACCGATCGCTTAACTTCTTCCCTTAATTGTTTGTTTTCATGCTGTATAGATCTTTAATTGTTTATTGTCATGCAATATTGTGTTTAGAACATGTCAGCGACAGACAGGTCAGACCTAAGTTTACTCGCATCTCGTTTGGGCGTCTCCATGATTGGTGACGACACTGCATTTGGACTACTCATCTCTGCTGATAAACTACTGTCCCCTACCCTGGAGTCCTTGGAAATTTCACTATTACTTACTTCTATTTTCTTCTCCACCTGATTACTTTCACGTAAAGGGTCTGCTTTCACCTCCCTGTCTACTGCAGTTGTACAGACCTCATTATTTGCCTAATTGAACTACAAATAAGTCACTCAAGCAAGAAATAAACAAATCACCTTAACGCTCATAGCACAGAATGGGAGGCAATAACTACAACCGCCGGCCGGAGTGGCCATGCTGTTCTAGGCGCTACAGTCTGCAACCGAGCCACCGCTACGAGCGCAGGTTCGAATCCTGCCTGGGGAATGGATGTGTGTGATGTCCTTAGTTAGGTTTAATTAGTTCTAAGTTCTAGGCGACTGATGACCCTCAGAATTAAGTCGCATAGTGCTCAGAGCCAATAACCACAACCGAACTACAACGCCGTTTGCATTTGACGCTGTAATTCGTGCTCAGAAGCACACATAACATACAAGATCAGGCAATAGAAGAAAACAGAATAAAGTATAAGCTAGGGTAAATACAGTTGTGCAGTTGTTGTTAAAATTTTAGACCACTAAGTAAGCAGGGTCTGGCGGTGACATTTACTTTACTGTATGATCGGCAAAGTAAGTAATGTCACGTAATTTAGTGAAACAAAAGTATTTTAACTTTCACTGTTTGTAATTACTTAACTATAGAACGCAGTCTGCACTGCCAGTTAATTACTCTCGCTGCTTCAGTTGCATGAGGTGACGTTGTGATGGCGCGATTTACTTTGCGTTGTGTTCTCGCCATGTAGTCGCAGCTGTTTCGCAGCACCGACTTGGCGCCGTGCCGCAATCAACACTCCACCCTGTCTGCAAAGCGTGATTATGTTTGCAGCGTCGTTCGTAGACGCCGCTCACTTCGCATACGGTGATGACTGTTTTCACTTTTACCCATAGTTGCCACTAGCGTCGTCTACCATAATGGCTGCCAAACAAGTGTCCACGTTTACACATAGGTGCCTCTAGCGTCATCATAAGCGCACCACTATGGAGAATGTTTACTTCATAGCACCAGTTCTTTGCACTATCATGAATCGGATAAGTATATTCACTGTGTCACAAGTTCTTAGGCATACACATCCTACAGCTCACGTGATGTCACTCAACAATCAAAATTAACAGTTGCTGCTTACACAGATACTTCACTCTACTAATTAATTACACGGATCTTCTCATCCGAAAATTGCAGGTCCTAAAATCATATCGACAAGTAACAAGCCTGGGGGTACAATGGTGGGGGTCCCTTAAACTGGTTGCCACTTCTTGACCATGCGTCCTGTCCACACCACGTACCTGATACTCCAGCAGCGGTTGTATTGTTCTGCTCCACAATGCTGCTGGCTTGCCTGAAATGGCAGTATGTATCTACATATGCAAGCAGGTTTAGGGGAGACACTCAACATTAAACATAGCACCGCCCTATGTCTGGTATGAACAACTACACTCATGCCCGTAAATTAAGGATAATTCCAGAATGTGGTGCCACAAAATGTGGTACTACACAAAGCTGGCGCTAATAGCATAGGCACATGGTGAACAAACACAACACAGATCTGTAAGTCCACGCTATTGGCGGTAAGTTGAGAAAACTGTACCGAAACCCACGTGCTACAGTTTCCTGCGCATGTTCCCCTACATCAACGTGGGATATGATAACCATGTACACATACACAGGCTGCACAACGGGTTGGCATACTCTGGATCAGGTGGTCGAGCAGCTGCTGGAGTATAGCCTCCCATTCTTGCACCAGTGTCTGTCAGAGCTCCTGAAGTGTCATCGAAGTTTGAATACATGCAGCGATACGTCGACCGAGAGCATTCCAGATGTGCTCGATGGGGTTTAGGTCTGGAAAAGAGGAAGGCCACTCCAATCACCTGATATCTTCTGTTTCAAGGTACTGCTCTACGATACCAGCTCAGGTGGCCCAAGTGTTATCATCTACCAGCAGGAAGGTGGGACACACTACACCCCTGAAAAGGCGAACGTACTGGTGCAAAACGACATCGCGATACATCTGACCTGTTACAGTTCCTCTGTCAAGGACATTCAGGGGTGTACGTGCACCAATCATAATCCCACCCCACTCCATCAAACTACGACCTCCATACAGTCCCTTTCAAGGAATTAAGGGGTTCGTATCTGGTTCCTGGTTCATGCCAGATGAAAACCCGGCGAGAATCACTGTTCAGACTATACCTGGACTCATCCATGAACATAACCGGGACCACTGTTCCAAGGAACATGTACTGTGTTTTTTACACCAGGCTTTACGGGCTCTCCTGTTACCAGGGGTCAGTGGAATGCACCTTGCAGGTCTCCAGGTGAATAAACCATGCCTGTTCAGTCGTCTGTCTGGAGACAACTGTTCCAGTGGCTGCAGTTAGGTCCCAAGCAAGGCTACCTGCAGTACTCCGTGGTCGCCAGCGGGCACTGATGGTGAGATATCGGTCTTCTTGTGGTGTTGTACATTGTGTACGTCCCGTACTGTAGCACCTGGACACGTTTCCTGTCTGCTGGAATCGTTGCAATAATCTTGAGATCACACTTCGTGCACACGGAGGGCCCGTACTACGATCTGCTGCATTTGACCAGCCGCCATTCTCCCTAATATTCCACCCCTCATAACGTCAATATTCGTTCTTTGAGCCATTTTCAACACAGTCACCATTAGCACGTCTGGAAACGTCTGCACACTTACTCGCTGCACTGTACTCTGACATGCACGAACACGCCTCTGCATATGTGGACTGCTGCCAGCGCCACTGAGCGACAACCGCAGGTCAAATGCACCTCATGGTCATACTCCGAGGTGATTTAAGCCCGCAAACCGCTCACCAGAGCATTGTTTCACCATGTATCAGCATTATCCTTAATTTATGAGCATGAGAGTATATTCTGATACATAAGAAAACCGCAGGTTGCACTGTTTACGTTCTGAATCTTAAGTGTTTATGCCAATTAACATTCTTGATGGTTATCTGTCCACAATATCACTTGGACGAGCGTACACGTAACCGACACGACGTGGGTAATTGTTGATGATGCAGAAGCCGAATGATCGAACGAAGGTTCTTATGCTCGTCACTTATACACAGATATCTGGTACTAGTCCTCACTGGCACTTGTAATAATATAACACTGTTCATAAAGTTAAATTACCGTTCACAGTTCTCACCTGTACGAGTGTGCACATAACAGTCGCGGCGCGGCTGATTGTTGATGATGCGGAAGTTTGATGACTGAATGCATGTTCCATGCTCGCTACAAGACACTGACACTTGAATGCTCTCTTTTGTGGTAAACGATGTTGCGGATTGACATTCGTTCATTCTGGGAGGATGAACACGGCACGGATGATTGATATATGGTACAACATGGAAATGGGCGGATATTCAAAAACTTTATCGACGGCACTGCTCATATTAAATTTCTTCTTTACGTGCTTTTCACTTGCTTGCCGCCACACTTGAACTCTCATAATAATGTCATTCCCATGCAGAGCTACCCACATACAACATAACAGCTCCACGTCCCGTGCTCGACTCTCCAAATGCAGCCATTCGCAAAGATATTCTTCATCCAAAACCAGTCATATGACAATACGCTTACATGCTGACAAATTAGAGGCTCATCAAGATCCTGCCTCAAGTCAGCAAATATCTGAGGAGATTGATGGGCATCGTGGATGAGAGTTGCATCTTGCCACCCGAACAATTCGGATTCTGTAGCAGACATTCCACTACGACTACTACGCGACGAGTTGTGGAATACATACTCAGGTCTATGACAACTGGGAGTACCATGGTGCAATATTCTTCTACATCACAAAGGCGTTCGACAGTATATTGCACAAGGGATTGTTGTGGAAGCTCACTGCCCAGGGATTCAGACTGCCCTACACGAAGCTCCAAGATTTGTACCTCGCAGACAGAAGCTTTGTCATCAGAGTTGAGGACGTCTCTCTCAGTTCGACCAGTTCGCAGCAGAGGCATTCAAGGCTCCATTCTCGGTCCGACGCTGTATTCTCTTTTTATGTCAGACCTGCCGCAATCGCCCAGAATGTAGAGGGAATATATGCTAACGTCACCGTTATTTACAGCAAGAGTCCCTGTCATGAACCTCTTCATCGGCGGCTACAAGATGCGTTCACTGATCTAGAAGCCTGGTCACGAAAATGGCACATCAGGTTCAATGCACAGAAGAGACAAGCCAGAAGAGGACCAACCCAGCACTGCAACTCATGCTCTTCGGCGCAGCTCTTCCATGGCAACCCTCGATCACATAACTGGGCGTATAATGTCAGTGCACCTGACCAGACAATGGTAGATCTATATCATCCGGCATAATGTCAGCCAGAGGCTCTGTACCCCCTTAACAACGAGGACTGAAAATGGATTCCTCATCTTCAGAATGTTTATTCGCCCAGTGAGAGATTACTCCTGCGCAGCATGGATCAACTTAGCTACAAAGCACATCCAACGCCTTCGATCTCAACAGAACAAGATTATGAGACAAAATTTTCATGTCCACCCTATGTTTCCTCATCAGTACCTCCGCGAAGCTGCCGGAGAATCTGAAGTCTTACAACGAATACACACAACTGCAAAGAAGCCTCTACCGAAAATCAGAACTACTGTCAACGAACTTGCCAGAAACACTAGCACTCCTATTGATGACAGACAGCTACAAGCTGCTCGTTGCACTGCTGAATCGATAATACAAACCGTGCTTATAGAAAGAAAGTAAGTAACTGAATAAAGTTACACAGAATCCGACATGGGGATGACATAAACAAACCCTGAAGTCCCAAAGCAGTTCTACACACAGAATTTGTGGTAAATGCTTAATAATAAGCATTACGACTATACATTGAAATCTGAAGATAAGTCGGGATGGGTAAGCAGTCTTTAGTCTTTGGTGGGTAGCCTTTCATCTTGGAAAGCTGTATTGGTAGCGGCAGTCGATACAGTCAGGGGTTCAAAACGTCCTTGGTAGTTAAAATATCGAACTTTCTTCGGGTGCCAATCATTGAAATTAGAGTAATTTTGGTGACAGCATATTCGCATTTTAACTATTAGTAGCACAGCGGTCATAAATGATTTAGATTCAACGCCCGTATGACATTTAACTTTATTTGTAGGACCTCAGGCTCCAAGAACTTTAGCTATTATAGTTTGCTGCAGTTAATATTGGTACTCACGTGTAATGAACTAATGTTTGTTTTTCAGTGATTATTTAGGATAATGAACTTTAGTTTTAATAGTGCTAATCTGTGCTGTCAGACTTTGAGTGTTTGGTCCTGAATTTCGTGATTAATATGCTGTTAAACGAACTTTGCGCTGCAGGTTCCGTTCTACGTTACTCTGCTACACTATATTAATTATAAATAAATTTTTCCTTCTATTCCAGTTGCGTAAGGCCACTATATGCACGTGTGTGAATTATTGCAATAAACGTTTATTGGATTTAGACGATAACTGTCCTTTTTCGACAGCAGTATTAATTTCACGGGATTTATCAGTGCAGTTCACTTACTTATAGTTTATTTCACTAACCTACCTACTACATTATTATGATTTAAGGGTCAGTTCTTTGATAAGCGTTCGGGTCTTAAAGCAGTGGTGTAGAACCGACCCCTACGTACTGAAATGAACCAAGTTGTTACTCTGGGTCGTACGTTAACTACTCCAACAGCAGTTTTTTAAAATTGCTGGTGACGTCTTAAATTCCGTTGATTACTAGTGTCCTAGTATAGATTTTGTAAAGCGTCTTATTTATTTTTCTGAATGTGTACTGATTCAAATCACTGTTGTAGGCATACTGATTCTGATTTTCCTTGGTTTCTACAGACTGCTTAAGAAGAATGTAGCGGTGGTTCCTTTGAAAAGGGTGAAGATATTTTTAAGAGTCGTAAATAAAGTTATAAAGCTTTCCCAGAAGGTAATTCAAATTCTTTGCATCATCGCAGCCCCCCACCCATCACCGCCCCCTCCTCCCCCAAAAGCTAGGAAAATCTATTTGACTATATCGGTTCTGAAAAATCATTGTAATAATTAATAGACTGTGTCTGGATCAATTCTCGTTGATTCCAAAATAGCTCACAGAGTAATACTGGTTGACTAAGTACTAAAGATATTTTTTCCGCTCATAGTTGGAATGTGGTTAACAGAATGTTGAGCTTAGAGTTTCAGTAATCATAGCACTATACAGCTGCTGACCTTAGGAACTGTTCTCTGAAAGTGAGGGGCAGGTTACCCATATACCACATGTAGCACATGCTACGGGATCATGGAACTGTGCTCCCACTTTTTTGGCAGAAAATTAGCCCCCAGGAGTTCTGAATTAGAAATAGTAATATTGATTAGGATTATTTGTGCATGACTGTGGAATATTTTTAAAGTATTGGGATGTGATGCTTCTTTTAGAATCGTTAAATAATTTAAGAAAGTGGGTAGCATTTCGGGTCATTTTATGTGTATATGATGCACAAAAATGTAGCTTACAGTGTTAATAACTTATATAACGTGTCATTTTTTTCTAAGAATAAGTATTTACTGTTTTACTGTATATGATATTACACGACAATGAGTTGCCCATTATCACAAGATTGTCTTATCTGGTCTGACCTTATTCTAGTTCGTACGATTGCCTTTCTGATGAATGTGAGCGTAAATTCTGATTGAAATAAATTTTGATGTAAAGATGCGGCAACCACCTTTACGGCAGTTCCTATCCTTTATAATTCTGCAGTTCCTAAAGTTAAATGTGGCCTCTGCAATTGTACTTGTGGAAGGCAGTGTGGTTTTTGGTTGTTCTATTAAATTATTTACAGCTTTAATAGTCAATAATTGTGTCTTCCGTTTAATAGAAGCTGCACAGAGTTCATTTGTTTACGAAGTCCGGTGTTTTATTACGTTACAAAGTTTAGATCATTTGCTTAGTAAATGATCTTTAAATGCAACCACACTAATAGCTATCAATCTCAGTTAAGATTAAGATTCTACATCTACGTCTACATCTACATCTACATGACTACACTGTAATTCACATTTCAGTGCATGGCAGAGGGTTCATCGAACCACAATCATACTATCTCTCTACTATTCCACTCCCGAACAGCGAGCGGGAAAAAAGAACACCTAAACCTTTCTGTTCGAGCTCTGATTTCTCTTATTTTATTTTGATGATCATTCCTACCTATGTAGGTTGGGCTCAACAAAATATTTTCGCATTCGGAAGAGAAAGTTGGTGACTGAAATTTCGTAAAAAGGTCTCGCCGCGACGAAAAACGTCTATGCTGTAATGACTTCCATGCCAACTCGTGTATCATATCTGCCACACTCTCCCCCCTATAACGTGATAATACAAAACGAGCTGCCCTTTTTTGCACCCTTTCGATGTCCTCCGTCAATCCCACCTGGTAAGGATCCCACATCGCGCAGCAATATTCTAACAGAGGACGAACGAGTGTAGTGTAAGCTGTCTCTTTAGTGGACTTGTTGCATCTTCTAAGTGTCCTGCCAATGAAACGCAACCTTTGGCTCGCCTTCCCGACAATATTATCTGTGTGTTCCTTCCAACTGAAGTTGTTCGTAATTTTAACACCCAGGTACTTAGTTGAATTGACAGCCTTGAGAATTGTACTATTTATCGAGTAATCGAATTCCAAGGGATTTCTTTTGGAACTCATGTGGATCATCTAACACTTTTCGTTATTTAGCGTCAACTGCCACCTGACACACCATACAGCAATCTTTTCTAAATCGCTTTGCAACTGACACTGGTCTTCGGATGACCTTACTAGACGGTAAATTACAGCATCATCAGCGAACAATCTAAGAGAACTGCTCAGATTGTCACCCAGGTCATTTATATAGATCAGGAACAGCAGAGGTCCCAGGACGCTTCGCTGGGCAACACCTTATATCACTTCAGTTTTACTCGATAATTTGCTGTCTATTACTACGAACTGCGACCTTCCTGACAGGAAATCACGAATCCAGTCGCACAACTGAGACGATACCCCATAGGTCCGCAGCTTGATTAGGAGTCGCTTGTGAGGAACGGTGTCAAAAGCTTTCCGGAAATCTAGAAATACGGAATCGACTTGAGATCCCCTGTCGATAGCGGCCATTACTTCGTGCGAATAAAGAGCTAGCTGCGTTGCATAAGAGCGATGTTTTGTGAAGCCATGCTGATTACGTGTCAATAGATCGTTCCCTTCGAGGTGATTCATAATGTTTGAATACAGTATATGCTCCAAAACCCTACTGCAAACCGACGTCAATGATATAGGTCTGTAGTTAAATGGATTACTCCTACTACCCTTCTTGAACACTGGTGCGACCTGCGCAATTTTCCAATCTGTAGGTACAGATCTATCGGTGATCGAGCGGTTGTATGTGAGTGCTAAGTAGGGAGCTATAGTATCAGCGTAATCTGAAAGGAACCTAATCGGTATACAATCTGGACCTGAAGACTTGCCCGTATCAAGCGATTTGAGTTGCTTCGCAACCCCTAAGGTATCTACTTCTAAGAAACTCAAGCTAGCAGATGTTCGCGTTTCAAATTCTGGACTATTCCATTCGTCTTCCCTGGTGAAGGAATTTCGGAAAACTGCGTTCAATAACTCCGCTTTAGCGGCACAGTCGTCGATAACAGTACCATCGGCACTGCGCAGCGGAGGTATTGACTGCGTCTTGCCGCTTGTGTACTTTACATACGACCAGAATTTCTTCAGATTTTCTACCAAATTTCGAGACAATGTTTCGTTGTGGAACCTATTAAAGGCATATCGCATCGAAGTACGTGCCAAATTTCGCGCGTCTGTAAATTTTAGCCCATCTTTGGGATTCTGAACTTCGCATGCTTTTTCCGTTGCCTCTGCAACAGCGTTCGGACCTTTTTTGTGTATCACGGGGGATCCGTTCCATCTCTTACCAATTTATGAGGTATGAATATCTCAATTGCTGTTGCTACTATATCTTTGAATTTGAGCCACATCTAGTCTACATTCGCATAGTCAGTTCGGAAGGAATGGAAATTGTCTTTTAGGAAGGCTTCTAGTGACACTTTATCCGCTTTTTTAAATAAAATTATTTTGCGTTTGTTTCTGATGGATTTGGAAGAAATGGTATTGAGCCTATCTACAACGACCTTGTGATCACTAATTCCTGTATCAGTCATGATGCTCTCTATCAGCTCTGGATTGTTTGTGGCTAAGAGGTCAATTGTGTTTTCGCAACCATTTACAATTCGCGTGGGTTCGTGGACTAACTTCTCGAAATAATTTTCAGAGAAAGCATTTAGGACAATCTCGGAAGACGTTTTCTGCCTACCACCGGTTTTGAACAAGTATTTTTGCCAACATACCGAGGGTAGGTTGAAGTCCCCACCAACTATAACCGTATGAGTGGGGTATTTATTCGTTACGAGACTCAAACTTTCTCTGAACTGTTCCGCAACTGTATCATCGGAGTCTGGGGGTCGGTAGAAGGAGCCAATTATTAACTTAATTCGGCTGTTAAGTATAACCTCCACCCATACCAATTCGCACGGAGTATGTACTTCGACTTCACTACAAGATAAACCACTACTGACAGACACAAACACTCCACCACTAATTCTGCCTAATCTATCTTTCCTGAACACCGTCTGAGACTTCGTAAAAATTTCTGCAGAACTTATTTCAGGCTTTAGCCAGCTTTCTGTACCTATAACGATATCAGCTTCTGTGCTTTCTATTAGCGCTTGAAGCTCAGGGACTTTTCCAGCGCAACTACAACAATTTACAACTATAATTCCGACTGTTCCTTGATCCAAGCACGTCCTGTAATTGCCAAGCACCCTTTGACATTGCAGCCCATCCCGCACTTTCCCGAGGCCTTCTAACCTAAAAAACCGCCCAGTCCACGCCACACAGCCTCCGCTACCCGTGTAGCCGCCAGCTGAGTGTAGTGAACTCCTAACCTATTCAGCGGAACCCGAAACCCCACCACACTATGGCGCAAGTCAAGGAATCTGCAGCCAATACGGTCGCAAAACCGTCTGAGCCTCTGATTCAGACCCTCTACCCGGCTCTGCACCAAAGGTCCGCAGTCGGTTCTGTCAATGATGCTGCAGATGGTGAGCTCTGCCTTCATCTCGTAAGCAAAGACCGGCAGCCTTCACCAAATCAGATAGCCGCTGGAATCCAGAGAGAATTTCCTCAGATCCAAAGCGACACACGTCATTAGTGCCGACATGTGCCACCACCTGCAGCTGGCTGCACCCTGTGCTCTTCATGGCATCCGGAAGGACCCTTTCCACATTAGGAATGACTCCTCCCGGAATGCACACGGAGTGCACACTGGATTTCTTCCTCTCCTTAACCGCCGTATCCCTAAGGGGCCCCATTACGCGCCTAACATTGGAGCTCCCAACTACCAGTAAGCCCACCCTCTGCGATTGCCCGGACCTTGAAGGCTGAGAATGATCCTCTGAAACAGGGCAGTCAGC
Organism: Schistocerca gregaria; assembly: GCF_023897955.1. Classification (NCBI taxonomy): domain Eukaryota; kingdom Metazoa; phylum Arthropoda; class Insecta; order Orthoptera; family Acrididae; genus Schistocerca; species Schistocerca gregaria. Next base: position 948,808,949 of record NC_064920.1, read on the forward strand.
TGCATCTGGCTCAGCCAGAGATAGTGCCTGAAACCGGTTTGTCAGACGCACCGGGAAGGCTTTCTGATCAGCCTCCGGGGACGCCTTTCGCTGCCTGCCACGCCTTGGAACGACTTCCCAATCAACCACAGGCGAGGGCTCAGCCCCACTGCGGGCAGCAACTGGGGCAACCACAGCGGCAGACCGATCTGGGGACAGACGGGACGAGGTTGACATCCCCGTGATACCCAAGTCCGGCTCCCCACAGTGGTGCCCATTGGCAACAGCGTCAAGCTGCGCGACCGAAGTCAGCGCCGCTTGCAGCTGTGAGCGAAGGGATGCCAACTCAGCCCTCATCCGAACACAGCAATCGCAGTCCCTCTCCATTCTAATCGATGTTGAACAACAGTTACTGAAACACGAGTCCGTGCCTAGATAACGCAAGCGAAACACGCAAAGAATGTATCAACTAACCTGTACAAGTGCCTAATGACTGCGCTACAATCTGCTGAATTTACGATTACAGTAACTAAAACTCGAAATTGCACCTCCTATACGAAACTCACACGCAATTTAAATAAGAATCTACCAAGTAAACACTAAAGCGCGATGCTTCAACTGTCAAATACTATAATACGCCCGAAATATATGAATTAAACAATGCAAGTACCCAAAAACACGCAAAGATATTAATTAAACTATCTAACAAATAAGTAAGCTAGGGTTATACAACTTGCTGCTGCAGCTGCTTATCCAACGGCGGCAGGGAGCACAATTGAAGTTAATAATGTTTACTTACAATCAGTAATGAGTGCGCTGTCTTGTTTCACTATCCTTTCTCTAATTCAAAGCAGTGTGCATTGCAATAAATTTACCTACTGTGTTTCAATGCCTTTATGTAAAGGTTGCATTCATTCTATAATAGTTAATGCATTCCGAAATTGCTACTTTTCGTATTCTCTCCCACTGGATGTTGCAGCTTTCAACGCTAACTAAGGCGTAGATCAGGCTTTCCCAAACAGTGTTTCTTCATGTATTACTGCATGGAAAAAATCTGTATAATGAAGGGATAAACTTCTTAATTTATAAGTTGTGTTTTCTTCTTACCATGAGCTGTAATAAATTACCATGTATTTCGAGACAGTCTATAGAAATAATCTCTTGCAATTTCGGCCAACTGTCAGCTCTGCTTGCCGGTAATTCGACCACGGATAAAAATCTGTACTTTGTGTACCTTACTCTTGTCAGGTTGTGAAAATGAATGTGATGGCACCTTGGTCACTTCAGCTAGTTTCGGTGTACACACGGTATAAGTAGTTAGGAACGCAATAACTTTGTTTCAGTTGTACAGTGTGAGATTTATCTTTCGTAAAGTCAGCTGTAGAGGATAGTGTTAGTGTACTGACTAATGTCTACTGCGTTGGTTAGAGAATGGTTCAAAACTGAAAGTACATATCATTTACTACTGCTTGAATTAGTGGAACAAAATTTTCTTATGCATTTACTTCACAAACTATATGAAAGTAAAATAATACATTTCAAAAATATGAGTACTTGTTACTAAAAAGAACCTTCGCAGTCCACCAGTGCAATGAACCCTGCGCAGCCTTGAACCAGCAGTGCTGAAATGTCCAATAAGGTTTAGCACACAAGCAGGACATAATAAAAAAAAACATTCTTGTAGCTGAAGCAACCTTAACTTGCTTATTCCAGTGGAATTTCTAATAACAAAATATGCTAATAAACTAGTTTAGAGAACAAAACTGTTTAATATAAATGTTTATATTTTGCTTGGCAGCAGTGAGCCGAAAAGTTTTCAAAAGGCCTGCCTTTGCACAGACACAGCAACGATATTTTTGAAAGTATTAACATTTTAGTCGGTCCAGTTCGGTCCTCTAAAAACGGACTTGTGTCAGTCTACCAACAAAGAAACAAAAGGAAGACAGTCTTACCCCTTGTGAAATACATATGAATGAAAAACAATGTTCGAAATAGTCATGGCTAAATTAATTAAGCTGAGCTGTATCTGTTTTCTGATTGTAGGAAAGACAGAATTATTAAATAAATGATTTATGTTAACTGTGAGTAGAACATGGAAACAGAAAGTATTAAGTCTTTCATCGACATCTAATTATATAAGATCGTGTAGGTGAAAGAAGTTTTACGTCGAAAACTAAATTATTAGTAAAAATTTTCGGTCACTATAATACTGAAACTTCACACTGTGCAGTTTTTTAACAAAATTAAAAAGGCTTCTTTATATATAGTTTTTTTAAAAATTTTCATGATAATACTTCACTACGAAATTTAATACCATTATTTCATATTTCTTCACTAGCCTGACATAGTGTGGCTCTAGATTTGCATGTCGTAATAAGAAAACAAACTATAATATCTCGCTTAACATTTACAATTAATTACAATAGTCAAATGTACAAAAATGCACTTATACCCACTGATTTTAAAATCTCACAACTGACTAGTCCTTTTTTCTTCAGAAAGTTTAACAAAAAAAAGTACTCACGAAGACCGTCGTTTTACCTTCCAGATCAACAATTAGTTAAGAAAGTGTACAAATAAGGTACTGAAGTTATGATCGTTATTTAGAATGTTGTTTCTATTATTCGATAATGATGTATTTCATAACAGTAATAATGAGTGATTTAATTATTCTAGAACAATATATTGGTGCTTAAAAGACGACACAATTTTAAAATAGGCGGTGTTTTTAGTAATGCGCCTATGCAGTGTCCTTTTATTACATTTCCTTTTATTACATTGCCTTTGACGTTACTACTCAATGTATGACACTACCCTCCCACACAAATTTCAGTTCATCGAGTGGATGGCACATGCGACATCTGCCGTTACATTATTATTAACTAATCCAGAATTTGGTACCAGATGACACAGTCTGTGCTTTACATAACGGAGACATAGTTGCATCTTCTACTCTTGATTACACGACAAAGGAAGCAAAGTAGTAAATCTGATAAGACTATCAGCTACCAAACTTAAAGATTAAAATAAAAATTGTGTATAAATACGACAAAATAGAACTAAAGCCAACTTGCAACATTCTACAGTAGAAAATCAAGGCATAATCTGGTAAAAACATAGCACTTTAAAGCAGACCCTCACAAAAGGAGGCGGACGCTTTACTTTTTTTCGTTCCACACCCTAGTTAACGCAGTCTCTTCTGACCTAGCGTACTGTCGAGTACGCTAGACCCTAACACTATTACGTCTCTATCTTTTATTATTTGAATTTCCGGGACTTATTTCCAGTCTTGCATTTTGTTTCATGTAGGAAAGTTTCTTCGCACGAGCTTTTCTATCTTGTTTCTTCTCATTTCTTCAGCAGCTGCTGCTTGTTCAGTTGGGAATCCCCAGTAAGAGCACTGCACCACAAACTACGATTTTTAACGAGTAAGTTTTCCCAATATTATTAATTCTAATTTCCATGCCTTCATTTGAGTTACACTTTAGTTGGATTATTATCAGTGATGTAACTGAAAAATATTTGGGAATTCAGTTCTACAATTAGTAGCAACTCTTTATTTAAGGCCAGACGGTATTTTAATGTATCATGTATTCTAGAAGTCTTACCGTGTCTATAAACATTCATGAGGCATAAAATATAAATCGCAAGTGACATATTCAAGATTTTGTGTACATTCATAGTCATTGTTACTTTGTTTGTTACAGGGTTCAGTGACATACAACGCATTGTAATTCTCCACTAACTTCAACACATTGAAATTCTCCACTTATTTCAAAAAACGATCGATAACCAACTAATAAATCGCGTGTTTCTTATATATTGCAGTAAAGTCAACGAACAACGAAATGAAACAGACTCACACATCGACAACATCACACAGAAATGGAATAATGCACACAAAAAACGCACTTAAAAATAGGAATCATTTCCCTAAACGCGTCGTGTGAAAAGTAAATAAAGAAAATCGTGACTGGAGCAGAAGATTTATTCCAAACAAACCTATTGTTTTCACAGTCGCTGGCTTTCGAAACCATTTATAATGGATCATATCAGATTAAGGGTTTATGTATGTGTATTACCTTTTTCGTCTGTTCCAATAGAAAGATTTTTCAAGCTGCAGTAATACAGAATGTCAGCGAGCAAATATTTCACCTTTTCTGCGTTGCGTTAGGAGGTCTTATATCCAGGTTTCAGTGACGTCAAGGCTTTGAGTGGAGAATCCACAAACAATAAAATGTTTCAACGGAAAATGGAACGTTACTAGTCTTAGCCTCAGCATTTGCAAACTGTTTCAGACACTTAATGTAAGCCGTACTTTAATTCTTGAAGTTAGAAGCGATTCGTTTTTTTCAGTATCGCTGTATCCAACAATGGTTTCGTAGATGAAAGGTTAGACTCCTGTTACAGAGTATTACAGAGCCAGTAATATCGGTCAGTCTGTCTTAAAAACCAGCATTTTCACAGCATGCCAAAATATCGTCGAGATACAGTTAGCAATAGTTATTCGTTTGCGGAAAATGAATTGTGAAAATCACCATGGATGCTCCGACTTCTGTCCATAAAAGTATGCAGGGAAGAGAGTTTCAGCTACCAAGTGATGTTTCCATATTCGTAGGTGAAACGTTAGCAGTTATGTGAGTAGTGATAATCAAGTCATAAAGCGTTCTGAAATCAGACAACTGCAGAAACATGAACAAAACAACAAGTAATTACATTTTGCATCTCGTACATCAGTATAATCAAGAAAAGAAGAATAATTGAATTATTGAATTCGAGTGGTAAAATTTTACACTTATATAATACTTAATGTATTGAATACAACGAAACAGCAGCCAGTTATCGAAAGGGGTATTTAATACGAGAGCAAGGATGGACATAAATCTCCCAATATAGATAACGTCCGGAAAGTCAGATAATCAGCGATTCTCTCGTGGCAAGAAGAATGTAATGAAAGTAAATATTAGTTAAAAAAATTATGCAAGTTTGCAACCATTCATACCACGACAACTATGGCTTACCATGACCAGAAAGTGAAAAAGAAAAAAAATTATAATGTCCATTCTGAGAATGCGTCAGTCATGGATCGTGTCTTTGCCCCTTTCCATAAAATCGGTGTACTGGGCATACTGGAATGTGAGTGCAAAAATTTTACAACTGGAAATTTAAATCAGTTTGACTTTCAGTGCAAACGCTGTGGAAAAAGCAGAAGAAATTTTTGGAAGTAGCTCTCCGGCCTCGGTCACTAGCCCCGCTTTCTAGTGTCACATTTCTTGGAGATTCAACGAGGAGTCATCTAGACAGATTCGTACCATAAGAAGACACAAAAATCTGACAGAAGAGATGGACGTTAAATACAGCGAAAGGATGAATGAAATATTTATAACAAAAACTAAATGCTGAGCTGTCAATTTATATCCAGTACTATAGTTGAATTTCTGTTATTATTTCAAGCTAAGGTCATAAACTGCTTATATGAAGATGATCAAATAGTACTTTTCTGGATTTTTAAAACCTTTAACCTATGATAGCTGAAAGGTATGCATGCTAGAAGCCAATCATAACTAGATAAAAATATTTTGCCACAGTGTTAGGGAATATATACTGGTACAGCTCTTGACATAGTGACAAGAGAACACATTACAGATACTAATCATGAAGGGTCAACAATTTTTAGGGCTTTCGGGAAATGATACAAAACATTAACTACATTTGTCCACGGCTGAAGACAGAAACAGAATTTTTGTTCTTCTCTTAAATATATACTTAGAAACTGTTTCAAAAACAGAATGGTACACTAAAGTTTTAATCAATAAAAGCAGAAGAAATGGAAAGCATCGAAGGATTGACAGAATGGCTAAATTACAGTTATTTCATTGTTTATTGAAATTCAACCAGAAAATGAAAGGGAGATAGATTTCGAATTTAGCGAAAATGTTACGGGTTATGTTACAACCATAGATGCAACCATAGTAGAAATATTATAATTATAATATTATAAGATATTCATCGCGTTGTAAAATATCCGAATTTCATCTGCGAAAGGTGTACTCTCGTATACAGTGCCCGAAAGATTTTGATAGATTCCTCTCTCTTTGGATTGCCCATTTCTTTTCTCCGTGGTTTTTTTTTCCCCCGTGACGAGGAACAGTAGGTGACTGTGCATAACTGTTATTACGCTCACCGAGCATATCTCGACACGGATATTTTATTACTCTAATTAAGGAAGATTAGAGCGAAGCAAAAATGGCTCGTTAGGGTGGTTAAACTTAATATTGTCTTATCAGATAACTTATTCTTCAAACTGAATACTATCCAGTTCTTGCGAAATAGAAGGTTAAATAATGGTTTAATTCTAACTCCTCACAAAGTCAACTCTCATATTATCGGCGTGTGTGTAGTTCACCTACGCAAATTTGACTTAGTTGTTTCTTTTCTTTGAAACAAGAGTATTACACTTACAAATTAGTTAATGTGATGCACTAAAAAAAAAGGAAGGAAGGAAGATTGGATTTAACGTCTCGTAGTCGACGAGGTCTTTCGAGACAGAGCGCAACCTCGGTTGGTGTCAAGGAGTGGGAAGAAAATCGGCCGTGCCCTTTCAAAGGAACTATCACGGCATTTGCCTGCAGTGATTTAGGGAAATCACAGAAAACCTAAATCTACATGGCCGGACGCGGGTTTGAATCGTCGTCCTTCCGATTTTGAGTCCAGTGTGCTAACCACTGCGCCACCTCGCTTAGTTTGACATTTTCCCCGTTTTCCTTTCGACATTCCATTCACGATGGGACGCTAGTTTAGAGTAGCTTTTAGGTTCAGAGTACCATTTGGTGACGATATGATAGTTCTTGACAAACAGGTACTTTATGACTAGTTTGTTGATGAGGCGGTCTTCCACAGCACTTGTAGATATTTGTTTATGAATTAAACGCCTTGTCCTTACTACAGTATTGTGATTTAATTTCCAGACGCGTTATGCCTTTTATATTAGAGACACGGTCAACGTATTTTCCTGGACTGTTCTACACATACGTTTTCAAACGTGTTATTTATAGTGCTGGAGCAATCGTGCCTTAATTTTTACATGAACCGTACACTCATCGCACCTACTTTTCGGTTCGCCTCCCTTCTTGGAGCGGTGTACCGTAGGTCTCTAGAAGAGCGTAGCGTCCCAAAAGATTGGAAAAAGGGCAAAGGTCATCCCCGTTTTCAAGAAGGGACGTCGAACAGATGTGCAGAACTATAGACCTATATCTCTAACGTCGATCAGTTGGAGAATTTTGGAACTCGTATTATGTTCGAGTATAATGACTTTTCTGGAGACTAGAAATTTACTCTGTAGGAATCAGTATGGGTTTCGAAACAGACGATCGTGTGAAACCAAGCTGTCTATTTGTCCACGAGACTCAGAGGGCCATAGACACGGTTTCCCAGGTAGACAGTTCCCCACAGCCGTTTAATGAACGAAGTAAGAGCATATGGACTATCAGACCAATTGCTTTATTGGATTGAAGAGTTCCTAGATAACAGAAAGCAGCATGTCATTCTCAATGGAGAGAGGTCTTCCGAAGTAAGAGCAATTTCAGGTGTGCCGCAGGGGAGTGTCGTAGGACCGTTGCTGTTCACAATATATATCAATGACCTTGTGGATAACTTCGGAAGTTCACGGAGGCTTTTTGCGGATGACGCTGTAGAATATCGAGAGGTTGTAACAATGGAAAATTATACTGAAATGCAGGAGGATCTGCAACGAATTGACGCATGGTGCAGGGAATGGCAACTGAATCTCAATGTAGACAAGTGTAATGTGCTGCGAATACATAGAAACGAAGATCCTTTATCATTTAGTTACAATCCAGCAGGTCAGCAACTGGAAGCAGTTAATACCATAAATTGGCTGGGAGTAGGCATTAGGAGTGATTTAAAATGCAATGACCGTTTAAAATTAATTGTCGGTAAAGTAGATGTCAGACAGATTCATTGGAAGAATCCTAAGGAAATGAAGTCCGAAAACAAAGGACGAGGGTTACAGTACACTTCTTCGCCCACTGCTTGAATACTGCTCACCGGTGTGGGATCCGTACCAGAGAGAGTTGATGGAAGAGATAGAGAAGATCCAACGGAGAGCAGCGCATTTCGTTACAGGATCATTTAGTAATCGCGAAAGCGTTACGGAGATGATAGACGAACTCCAGTGAAAGACTCTGAAAGAAAGACGCTCAGTACCTCGGTGCGGGCTTTTGTTGCAGTTTCGAGAACATACCTTTACCGAGGAGTCAAGCAGTATCTTGCTCACTCCTACGTATATCTCGCGAAGAGACCATGATGATTAAATTAGAGAGATTAGAGCCCACACAGAGGCATACCGACAATCTTACTTTCCACGAACAATATGAGACTGGAATAGAAGGGAGAACCGATGGACGTACTCAAGGTACCCTCCGCCACACACCGTCATGTGGCTTGTGGAGTATGGATATAGATGTAGAAGCCACATTCTGTGTTTCCTCTCTTGTGCCCATAGGTCGAAGAACGCATGTACAGTTCACTTAAGAAGACACTATACATACTGCGTCGAAATTTTTCGCTTTCCTTCTTTCTACGGTTTGTTTTGTGTGTATTATATGATGTGATGCAATTCACATATGATCTTCCAATCAGTTCATATCTATTACACTCGAACTACACTGAAGCGCTAAAGAAACTATTATAGGCATGCGTATTCACATACAGAAATATGTAAACAGGCAGAATACGACGCTGCGGTCGGCAACGCCTATAGAAGACAACAGGTGTCTAGTGCAGTTGTTAGATCGGTTACTGCTGCAACAATGGCAGGTTATCGAGCGTTAAGTGCCTTTGAACGTAATGTTATAGTCAGCGCATGAGAGTTACACACAGCTTCTCCGAGGCAGCGATGAAGTCGGGGTTTTCCGGTACGACCATTTCATGAGTGTACCGTGAATATCAAGAATCCGGTAAAACATCAGATATGCGACATCGCTGCAGCCGGAAAATATCCTACAAGAACCTGACCAACGACGATTGAAGAGAATCGTTCACTGTGACAGAAGTGCAACCCTTCCGCAAATTGCTGTAGATTTCAATGCTGGACCATCAACAAGTGTCAGCGTGTGAACTATTCAACGAAACATCATCGATAAGGGCTTTCGGAGCCGAAGGCCCACTCGTATACCCGTGGTGACTGCACGACACAAAGCTTTTAGCCTCGACTGGGCGCCTCAACATCGACATTGAATTGTTAATGGCTGGAAACATGCTGCCTGGTCGGACGATTCTCGTTTCAAATTGTATCGAGCGCATGGACATGTACGGGTATGGAGACAGCCTCATGAATCCATGCACCCTTTATGTCAGCAGGGGACGTTTGAAGTTGGTGGAGGCTCTTTAAGGGTGTGGAGCGTGTGTAAGTGGAATGATATTGGATCCCTGATACGTCTAGATGAGACTTTGACAGATGGCACATACGTAAGCATCCTGTCTGATCACCTGCATCCTTTCATGTCCATTGCGCATTCCGAAGGACTTGGGCGATTCCAGCAGGACAATGCGACACCCCCAAGTCCAGAATTGCTACAGAGTGGCTCCAGGGACACTCTTATGAATTTAAACACTTCTGCTAGCCACCAAACTCCCCAGACATGTTAAGCATATCTGGGATGTCTTGTAATGCGCTGTTCAGAAGAGATTTCAACCCCGTCGTACTCTTACGGATTTGTGGACTGCCCTGCATGATTCATGGTGTCAGTTCATTCCAGCATTACTTCAGACATTAGTCGAGTCCACGCAACGTCGTGTTGTGGCACTTCTGCGTGCTCGCGAGGGCCCTACATGATGTTAGGCAGATGTACCAGTTTCTTTGGCTCTTCAGTGTATAACGATTTTTGATGGAAGAAAAGCTTATTTTATTTGGCGTCTGTTGTCTTGTTTCTGTACATATGCTTTACCAACCAATTGTCTGACCCTTATTTGCCTTTCTTTCCTGTTATTATGGGGACGTACTGGAAAGTGATGACAGCGAATATTTTATGTGAAAACTTTAAAAACTTTTTAAATAAAACAGGTGTTATTAACATCGTATATCTTCATTATCCATGTCTACATGTCTTATCAACATAGTCACCCTGACGACGAACACGCGGAGTATGTATCTCAACGAGAGGCCAGATGCTGATATCGTTAATGTAGGTTGTTTGATTATGTTGACAGAGGTACAACTTCACATCTGTTTGTACCGCTTCATCACTATCCAAAGAGCAGTCATCGATTTTGTTCTTAAATTTTGGAACCGAAGAAAATTGAATAAGATATAGTTGTGACTGAACGAAGGATGATCGATGACAGTGATCCCCCAGGCGTTGGATCGTAACTGATGCCACATTGCTCTCGTACGGTCTGGCATTGTGATGCTCAAGGAGAGGATGTTCCATGCGTCGATGAATACTTCGAATTCGAAACCTGATTACAGCACATTGTCTCTCATGCACCGACATAGTTACGTTACAGACTGCCATATTACACTCTAAAGTTTGGAGTTCTCTAGCACCAGAGGATTGTAAATATGTAAACATGGCGAATAGAGTTGTAGAAGATAATAGTTTCATTTAGATAGTATTAAGAGTTTTCACATAAAAAATTCCGAGGTATAACTTCTCAGCATGCCTTCGTGCATATATTTTAATTTTTCTGTTTAATTTCGCAACTACTACTGCACCCATTGTTTGCGACTATCTGCAATATATGCCGTTCTTTTTGTGGTTTTCTTTGTTTATGTACAGTGTGGAGACAGTTAAGCTTGTCTTAGAATGTTACTTATTTTTGTGAGTTTTGGTGATTTGATATTTGGTGTACGTTTGTGTTAGTTATTGTTAGTTCAGAATAAATTCAAGTAAGTGCTTGTCCTTTTGTTTCTTAGTTGTTACTTATACAGGGTGGTACATTGATAGTGACCGGGCCAAATATCTCACGAAATAAGCATCAAACGAAAAAACTACAAAGAACGAAACTCGTCTAGCTTGAAGGGGGAAACCTTTTAAATAGGAATCCCCATTCATTATTACATATTCGTGTAGTACGTAAAGGAATATGGCGCTGCAATAGTCACAAACGTGTAAGTACGTGGTATCACGTAACATTCCGCCAGTGCGGACGGTATTTGCTTCGTGATACATCACCCGTGTTAAAATGGACAATTTATCAATTGCGGAAAAGGTCGATATCGTGTTGATGTATGGCTATTGTGATCAAAATGCCTAACGGGCGTGTGCTATGTATGCCGCTCGGTATCCTGGACAACATGATCCAAATGTGCGGACCGTTCGCCTGATAGTTACGTTATTTAAGGAAACAGGAAGTGTTGAGCCACATGTGAAACGTCAATCACGACCTGCAACAAATGATAATTCCCAAGTAGGTGTCTTTAGCGCTGTTGCGCCTAATCCGCTCACCAGTAGTAGACAAACTGGGTTCAAAAAAATGGCTCTGAGCACTATGGGACTTAACATCTATGGTCATCAGTGCCCTAGAACTACTTAAAGCTAACTAACCTAAGGACATCACACAACACCCAGCCATCACGAGGCATAGAAAATCTCTGACCTCATCCGGAATCGAACCCAGCAACACGGGCGTAGGAAGCGAGAACGCTACCGCACGACCACGAGATGCGGGCAGAATTGGAAATCTCAAAAACGTCGGTCTTGAGAATGGTACATCAACATCGGTTGCACCAGTACCATATTTCTAGGCACCAGGAATTCCATGACGACGACTTTGAACATCGTGTGAAGTTCTGCCAGTGGGCACAAGAGAAATTACAGAACGATGACAGATTTTTTGCACGCGTTATATTTGGTGACGAAGCGTCATTCACTAACAGCAGTACCTTAAACCGGCACAATATGCACTATTGGGCAACGAAAATCCACGACGGCTCGACAAGTGGAACATCAGCGACCTTGGCAGGTTAATGTATGGTGCGCATTGAGGGAGGAAGGATAATTGGCCACCATTTTATCGATATCAGTCTAAATGGTGCAATGTATGCTGATTTCCTACGTAATGTTCTACCGATGTTACTACAAGATGTTTCACTGCATGATAGAATGGCGATGTACTTCCAACATGATGGATGTCCGGCACATAGATCGCTTGCGGTTGCAGCGGTATTGAATAGCATACTTCATGGCACGTGGATTGGTCGTCGAAACACTATACTATGGTCCGAACGTTCCCCGAATCTGACGCCCCCGGGTTTCTTTCTGTGGGGAAAGTTGAAGGATATTTGCTATCGTGATCCACCAACAACTCCTGACAAGATGCGTCAACGCATTGTCAATGCATGTGCGAACATTACGGAAGGCGAACTACTCGCTGTTGAGAGGAATGTCGTTAAACGTATTGCAAAATGCATTGAGGTTGACGGACATCATTTTGAGCATTTATTGCATTAATCTGGTATTTACAGGTAATCACGCTGTGACAGCATGCTTTCTCAGAAATGATAAGTTCACTAAGGTAGATATATCACATTGCAACAACCGAAATAAAATGTTCAAACGTACCTACATTCTGTATTTTTATTTAAAAAACCTACCTGTTACCAACTGTTCGTCTAAAATTGTGAGCCATATGTTTGTGACTATTACAGCGCCATCTATCACAAAACGAAAACAGTGGTCCAACTAAAACATTCATATTTCTTTACGCACTACATGAATATGTAATAAAAAAGAATCGCAGTTGATATCCGTTTGACCTATATCAGCGCCATCTAGCGGGCCAACCATAGCGCCATCTGGTTTCCCCCTTCAAGCTGGACAAGTTTCGTTCTTTGTATTTTTTTCGTTTGACACTTATTTCGTGAGATATTTGGCCCGGTCACAATCAGTGGATCACCCTGTTTACACCTAACTGTTAATTACCTTTTTCTGTTGTGAATTTGATGTTTTATGTATTGTGTTAATGTGAGTATGCAGTCGATCTATTATTGTAGGTGGTTTACCCATTAAATCTGTTAAGCAGAGGATATCACCCATACATCTGACCTAGTATAGTTTATCACTTTTGTAGAACAAATTTTTAAAAATGATTCGGTCAACACAATTTATAAAAAAAAGAGTCGATCTGTAATCCACCCTCTTCTGAATAAGAGATTCTTTCAATTACTAGCACTTTTACTCAGTTTGAAGGTTTAATAATATATGTCATTAATATGCTTTCCAGGAGTGGGTTTTTGCTTTCAGGTTTTGTTCTACCTGACTCCTGACTAACCTTTGCATCGGGTCCTCGGTTCCGGGTTCGAAACCTACCATCCCTCAAATTTTGATTATCAGCGTAGGCGACCGAAGACTTCCGGCATCAGAGGTCACCTTATTCCGCCAATTGCCTTGTCAAAGAGAGCGGAGGAGCGGACAGAGCTTCAGAACACTCTCTTATCCTTGGGGTTGAAAAGTGACCCTAAAGGTGGAAGAAACAGCAATGATGAACGGCCTGAGAACGCAGAAGGCAAAGGAAACCACTGTATCAAAGACACATAATGTGGATCCACACAACGTGGGGTCTGTAATTGAAAAATGTCGTGATGATCTCTCCATAGGCAAAAGATTCCGGAATAGTCCCCCAGTCGGATCTCTGGTAGGGGAATGCCAAGCGGAAATGACCATGAGAGAAAGATTGAGTAACCAACCAAAGCATAACGTCCTACGAGTCGGGGCGTGGAATGTCAGAAGCTTGAACATCGTAGAGAAGCTAGAAAATGTGAAAACGGAAATCCAAAGGCTCAGTCTAGATATAGTAGGGGTCAGTGAAGTGAAATGGAAAGAAGACAATGACTTCTACTCAGCTGAGTATAGGGTAATATCAACAACAGCAGAAAATGGTGTAACGGGACTAGGATTCGTTATGAATAAAAAGGTAGGGTAGAGAGCGTGCACTGTGAACAGTTCAGTGATCGGAGTTGTTGTTATCAGAATTGACAACAAACCAACACCGACAACGATAGTTTAGGTACACAGGCCAATGTCGTAAGCTGCAGATGAAGAGACAGAGTAAGTATATGAGGACACTGAAAGGGAGATGAAAATCAGACAGTAATGGGGTAATGGAATGTAGCTATAATAAATTTCAGCTAGTAACTGAGAATACTCTGACCAATAATCGCAAGAGGAGGAGGTATACTTGGAAAAGGTCAGGTGATACTGATAAATTTCAATTAGATTACATCATGGTCAGACAGGGACTCCAAAGCTAGATTCTGGAATGTAAGGCGTAGCCAGGAGCAGATATACACCCATATCACAATGTAATAGTGATGAACAGTAGGCTGAAGTTTAAGACATTAGTCAGAAAGAACCAACACGCAAAGAGGTGAGATACAGAATTACTAAGGAATGACAAGGTAGCTTGAAGTTCCCTAAGGCTATGGATGCAGCATTAAGGAGTATCTCAGTACGCACTACAGTTGAAGGCGAATGGACATCTCTAGAAAGGTCCATCACAAAAGTTTGAAAGAAAAACATAGGTACAAAGGAGGTAATTGCGAAGGAACTATGGGTAACAGAAGAATTACTACAGCTAATCGATGAAAGAAGGATTACACAAACACGAGTCACTGGGAAATGAAATAAATAGGAAGTGCAGCGAAGAGAAGATGCAATGGTTGCATGAAAAATGTGAACAAATCGGGAAAGAAATGATTGTATGAAGGACTGACTCAGTATACAGGAAAGTCAAAACAACCTTCGGTGAAATTAAAAGCAAGTGTGGTAACATAAGAGTGCAACGCGAATTCCACTGTTAAATGCAGAGGAGAGATGGGATAGTTGGAAAGAGTAACTGAAGGCCTCTGTGAGGGAAAGATTTGTCTGATGTGATAGAAGAAGAAACAGAAGTCATTTAGAAGAGGTAGGGGTTCCAAGGGGATCCAGTAATAGAATCAGAAACTAAAAGAGCTATGGAGGACTTCAGGTCAAATGAGGTAGAAGAGAGAGTTAACATTCCAGCAAAATTTCTAAAATCATTGGTGGAAGTGGCAAAAAAAAAAGACTATTAACGTTTGTGTGTAGAATGTATGAGTTTGGCGACATACCATATGACTTTCGGAAAAGTAACGTTCACATAATTCTGAAGACTGCAAGAGCTGACAAGTGCGAGAATTAACGAACAATTAGCTTAACAGCTCATGCATCCAAGTTGCTGGCAAGGATATTATACAGAAGAATGGAAAAGAAAATTGAGGATCTGGTAGATGACGACCAGTTTGGCTTTAGGAAAGGTAAAGGCACGAGACAGCCAATTCTGACGTTGCAGTTGATAATGGAAACGAGACTAAAGAGAAATCAAGATGCGTTCATAGGATCCGTCGACGTGGAAGAAGCGTTAACGATGAAAAATGGTGCAAGATGTTCGAAATTCTGAGAAAATAGGTGTAAGTAATAGGGAGGAACGAGTAATATACAATATGTGCAAGAGCAATGAGGGAATAATAAGAATGGACGACCATAAACGAAGTGCTCGAATTAAAAAGGGTGTAAGAAAGGGATGTAGTCTTTCGCTCCTATTGTTGAATCTGTACATCGAAGAAATAATTATGGAAATAAACGAAAGGTACAGGAGTGGGATTAAAATTTGTGTGTGTGTGCGTGTGTGTGTGGGGGGGGGGGGGGGGGGTAAAGGATATCACTGATAAGATCCGCATATGACACTGCTATCCTCAGTGAAAGTGAAGAATTATAGTATCTGGTGAATGGAGCGAACCGTCTAATGAGTGCAGAATATGGACTGAGAGTAAATCGAAGAAAGACAAAAAGTTATGAGTATTAGCAGAAATGAGAACAGCGAGAAACATGATGTCAGGATTTATGGTCACGAAGTAGAAGGAATTCTGTTACCTAATCAGCCAGATAACGAATGACGGATGGAGCAAGGAGGATTTCAAGAGCAGTATAGCACTGGCAAAAGGGGGATTCCTAGCCGAGAGAAGACTACTAGTATCAAAAATACGTCTTAATTTGAGGAACAAATTTCTGAGAATGTACGTTTGGAGCACAGCATTGTATTGTAGTGAAACATGAATTGTAGGAAAACCGGAACAGAAGAGAACCGGAGCATTTGAGATGTGCAGAATGATAAAGGAGAGGGGTCTAGATGATAGGATGTAACACGTCAGGGAATGACTTCTACGCTTGAATGATAAAGGAGAGGGGTCTAGATGATAGGATATAAGACGTCAGGGAATGACTTCCACGCTTCTAGAGGGAGATGGAGAGGGTAAAAGCAATAGAGGAAGACAGGGACTGGAATGCATTCAGCAAATAATTGAGGACGTAGGTTGCAAGTGCTACTCTGAGGTGCAGAAAAAAAATCTCCATTACTGTTATGTTAGGATACATACAATTTTCAAGTATAATTCAGTGACCAGTGACAATGCTGTCAGGAGAAACAGAAATTGGCAACCAGTTACGCTAGTCTACATCTACATCTACATCTACATGACTACTCTGCAATTCACATTTAAGTGCTAGGCAGAGGGTTCATCGAACCACAATCATACTATCTCTCTACTATTCCACTCCCTAACAGCGAGCGGGAAAAACGAACACCTAAACCTTTCTGTTCGAGCTCTGATTTCTCTTATTTTATTTTGATGATCATTCCTACCTATGTAGGTTGGGCTCAACAAAATATTTTCGCATTCGGAAGAGAAAGTTGGTGACTGAAATTTCGTAAAAAGGTCTCGCCGCGACGAAAAACGTCTATGCTGTAATGACTTCCATCCCAACTCGTGTATCATATCTGCCACACTTCTCCCCTATAACGTGATAATACAAAACGAGCTGCCCTTTTTTGCACCCTTTCGATGTCCTCCGTCAATCCCACCTGGTAAGGATCCCACATCGCGCAGCAATATTCTAACAGAGGACGAACGAGTGTAGTGTAAGCTGTCTCTGTAGTGGACTTGTTGCATCTTCTAAGTGTCCTGCCAATGAAACGCAACCTTTGGCTCGCCTTCCCGACAATATTATCTATGTGTTCCTTCCAACTGAAGTTGTTCGTAATTTTAACACCCAGGTACTTAGTTGAATTGACAGCCTTGAGAATTGTACTATTTATCGAGTAATCGAATTCCAACGGATTTCTTTTGGAACTCATATGGATCATCTAACACTTTTCGTTATTTAGCGTCAACTGCCACCTGACACACCATACAGCAATCTTTTCTAAATCGCTTTGCAGCTGATACTGGTCTTCGGATGACCTTACTAGACGGTAAATTACAGCATCATCTGCGAACAATCTAAGAGAACTGCTCAGATTGTCACCCAGGTCATCAAGAAAAGCAGAGGTCCCAGGACGCTTCCCTGGGGAACACCTGATATCACTTCAGTTTTACTCGATGATTTGCCGTCTATTACTACGAACTGCGACCTTCCTGACAGGAAATCACGAATTCAGTCTCACAACTGAGACGATACCCCATTGCTCCACAGCTTGATTAGAAGTCGCTTGTGAGGAACGGTATCAAAAGCTTTCCGGAAATCTAGAAATACGGAATCAACTTGAGATCTCCTGTCGATAGCGGCCATTACTTCGTGCGAATAAAGAGCTAGCTGCGTTGCACAAGAGCGATGTTTTGTGAAGCCATGCTGATTACGTGTCAATAGATCGTTCCCTTCGAGGTGATTCATAATGTTTGAATACAGTATATGCTCCAAAACCCTACTGCAAACCGTAGTCAATGATATAGGTCTGTAGTTAAATGGATTACTCCTACTACCCTTCTTGAACACTGGTGCGACCTGCGCAATTTTCCAATCTGTAGGTACAGATCTATCGGTGATCGAGCGGTTGTATATGATTGCTAAGTAAGGAGCTATAGTATCAGCGTAATCTGAAAGGAACCTAATCGGTATACAATCTGGACCTGAAGGCTTGCCCATGATCATACTGACTCATTAATAATGAAAGGCAGTGACTCCAAGAACTAACGGATAAATAAATATGATGAGATCATGGGTGTGACTGGTACTTCATGAGGCACAAGGCACTGGTTGATTAATACGGGGTGTACACATGGAGCTGTGAGCTATAGATGCTTCCTTTTTGCATCATCATGCAAAACAACTCAAAATTTATCTGTAGATATTTTTCTAAACAACTCCTTCTTTTGTTTGGGGTGCTAATTAATTACCAGAAAGAACAACTCTTTGAGAGAGAGATCGAGAACTCAGTGTGTGGCGTTGCATACGGAAACGAAGACACCAACTTAAATTTCAAAGGGAGCTAGCAGAAGTTAAGTTTATAGCCAGACACCCAGGTTCCGACAGAAAATGCACATCTCATGAAATGGTGGAGGTGATCAAAAAGATCTTCTAGAGAAACCAAACAGAGTTCGTTGAGCATCACGGGAGCTAGATATCCGTCGCTGAACAGTTCACACGGAGCTGCATAAACGAATTTGGTTGCTCACTTACAAATTTCAAATTGTGCAAGCACTGAAGTTAAACAGCTTGCAGTATCGCCAAGAATTTGCTGTTGAAATGGAGCGCATTGTGCAAAACTTCAACTATCTAGAATATGTCATTATCTCTCGCGCCTTTACCTTCCCTGAGGCCAAAGTGATTGTCATCTAACACATCCTCAGTTTTCTTTTCCGTTCTTGTGTGTATTATTCTTGTCAGTGATTCGGATGCATGAAGTGTTAAGCTGATTGTATGATAATTCTCCCATCTGTCGGCTATTGTAGTCTTCGGAATTACGTGATGATACTTTTCCGAAAGTCAGATGGTATGTTGCCAAACTCATACATTCGACACACCAACGTGTACAGTCTTTTTGTTGCCACTTCACCCAACAATTTTAGAAATTCTGATGAAATGTTATCTATCCCTTCTCCTTATTTGATCTTAAGTCTTCCTAAGATCTTTCAAATTCTGATTCTAATTCTGGTATTGTCGAATGCTTTTTCCAGATGGACAAACCCATAACCGAGAATCGATTATTCTTTAGCTTTACCACAACGTCAGAACTGCCTCTCTGGCGCCTTTCCACTTCCTAAAATCAAGCTGACATTCATCTAACACAACCTCTTGCAGTCTGTGGAATTGAGTGGATTATGTTTCTCCGAAAGTGAGATGGTATATCGCCAGACTCATACATTCTATAAATGAACGTGTATAGTCGTTTTGTTGCCACCTTCCCCAATGATTTTAGAAATTCTGATCGAATGATCCTTCTTTCATCGATCAACTGAAGTATTTCGCTTCTTACCCAAGGTTTCTTCTCAGTTACCTTCATTGTACCCACTTTTTTCTTTCCAACTTCGGCGACTGCTCTTTTCAGAGAAGTCCATTCTTCTTCAACTGAACTGCCTACTGAACTATTCCTTATCACAGAATCAATAGCCTTAGAGAACTTCGAGCGTATCTCTTGATTCCTTAGTACTTCCGTATCCCACTTCTTTGCGTGTTAATTCTTCCTGACTGATCTCTTAAACTTCAGCCCACTCTTCATCACTACTAAACTGTGATCTGAGGCTATATCTCATCGTGAGCACGCCTTACAATCTAGTATCTGATTTCGGATTCTCTGCCTGAAAATGATGTAATGTAAATGAAATCTTCCCGTGTCTCCCGTCTTTTCCAAGTATACGTCTTCCTCTTGTGATTCTTGAACAGAGTATTCGCTATTATTAGCTGAAATTTACCTCTGAACTCAATTTGTCATTCTCCTCTCTCATTCCTATAACAAAGCCCATATACTCTTGTAACCCTTTCTTCCACTCCTTCCCCTGCAATCGCATTCCAATCCCTCATGACTGTTAGATTTCCATCTCCCTTTACGCACTGAGTTACCCGTTTAATATCCTGATACACTTTCTCTATTTCTTCCATTTCAGCCTGCGTCGTCGGCACGTATACCTGAATTATCGTTGTCGGTGTTGCTGTCGATTCTGGTGAGGAAAACCCTATCGTTGAACTTCTGCCGGCAGCACACTCTCTATCCTACTTCCTATTCACAACGAATCCTACTCCTTTTGTACCATTTTCTGCTGTTGTTGATACTAACCTATACTCACCTATCTAAAGGAGATAGAGAAGATCTAAGAGCGGCGCGTTTCGTCACGGGATCGTTAAGCTGGCGAGAGAGCGTTACTAAGATGCTAAACAAACTCCGCGGGCATTCGTTACGAGAGAGTGTTGTGCATCATAGAGAGATTTACTATTGAAATTTCGGGACAGCACTTTTCAGGAGAAGGCAACATATTACTTCCCCCCACATACATATCACGTATTGGCCACGAGGAGAAAATTAGAGAAATTAAGCCAATACAGAGGCTTACCGACGTCCATTCTTCCCACGCACTATTGGCGAATGGAACAGGGTTGGAGGGAGGCTGGAAGGATCAGATAGTGGTACCGAAAGTACCCTCCACCACAAGCCATTAGGTGACTTGCGGAGTGTCCCCTTTCAGATTTTCTGGTTTCCCTTCCACCGACTCGTAGAACGTCATCCCTTCGTTTGTTATTCAATCTTTTTCTCTCATAGCCCTCTTGGCATCCCCCTCCCCTAGTTCCGAATGGGGAACTACTCCGAAATCCTTTGCTAACGGAGAGATCATCATGATGCTTTTTCAGTTGCAGGCCACGTGGAGATTTGGGTTACGGAAAAGTCAGATCAGCTGCATGCACAAAAAGTGGCTGTTTGGTGTACGGTGCCATACAGAACAATCATCATCTCTTTCTTTCATTAATAATGCGGGAAAGCTGTGCTGATACGATTAATATCAAAGTTTCGGTATTAGCGCAAATGTAAACATCGAAATATCATCGTGAATTTTTCTGTTTGACATGCGCAGTACACTAATCTCGCTCCACAGATATTCAGAGACAGGAAGACAGAGATTGGAATACGTCAAGCAAATAATTGAGGACGTAGGTTGCAAGTGCTTCTCTGAGATGAAGAGGTTGACAGAGGAGAGGAAATCGTGGCGGGGTGCATCATAACAGTCAGAAGACTGACGGAAAAAAAAGAAAAAAGAAAAAACCTTGTTACGAGGTCCTGCAGCAATCACTGCAATATTTTTTTAAAAAGGTATTGTCCTAATTCGTGTTTTAATTAATATGGGTTTAAGAGTCTCACTCTGTTGTATTAATGTTTTGCAGGGCCGTTGACCTTCGTTGGCCAGGTTGCTAAAGTTCCATAAATTTTATTGTCTAGCACTGGCCAGGTTTAAATTTTTGAAGAGCTGTGATTGTCCATTTGTTAAAATTTTTTAAGGTTTCATTATGTGGCACTGGCCAAGTTTTCTTAATTAGAGGGGCTTCCAGATGTAGAGGCGATTGGTACTGGGAGTAGTTGTTCCTGTTACCTCTCATATTCTTGGTTTCATATTAGTCGGTATCGCATTTCTAGATCTGAACTGTGTAAGATTCTAGAAGGCCACCTGGTCCTCTTTATCAGAATAATTACGCCGTATATTGGCAATGATAGCTTTTTTGCTTTTTTCCTACATGTGTAAGCTCAAAATTGGAGAAAATTCCGTTATATCATGTTCATGATTTATTTACGTGCCCTGTGGGCTTGTTCTTAAATTCTTAAAGATTTGTTTTTGGGTTCAGTCTATTATAAATTTATTAAGCGGCAATAAACATTGGGTACATTCAGAAAAAAATGGCTCTGAGCACTATGGGACTAAACTGCTGTGGTCATCAGTCCCCTAGAACTTAGAACTACTTAAACCTAACTAACCTAAGGACATCACACACATCCGTGCCCGAGGCAGGATTCGAACCAGCGACTGTAGCTGTCGCACGGTTCCGGACTGCGCGCCTAGGTACATTCAGAACGTTGGCCTATTTTAAAATTGAATGGTGCACTTTATAATCATGTATAATAAATGTTTTACAAACGGTGGATTTTGTTTGCGCGAACTCTAGTCCAATCCTTCCATGCAATTTATCCTCAGCGTCTGGGCGCCATTTGAGCAACGCTATTAGTTGCGGAAAATCTGTTTCTACACTACTGGCTATTAAAATTGCTACACCACGAAGATGACGTGCTACGGACGCGTAATTTAACCGACAGGAAGAATATGCTGTGATAAGCAAGTGATTAGCTTTTCTGAGCATTCACACAGGGTTGGCGCCGATGGTGGCACCTACAACGTCCTGACATGAGAAAATCTTCGATCCGGTTTCTCATACACAAACAGCAGTTGACCGGCGTATCCTGGTGAAACGTTGTCGTGATGCCTCGTGTAAGGAGGAGTAATGAGTACCATCATGTTTCCGACTTTGATAAAGGTCGGATTGTAGCCTATCGCGATTGCGGTTTATTGTAACGCGACATTGCTTCTCGCGTTGGTCGAGATCCAATGACTGTTAGCAGAATATGGAATCGGTGGGTTCAGGAGGGTAACACAGAAGGCCGTGCTGAATCCCAAAGGCGTCGTATCACTAGCAGTCGAGATGACTGTCATCTTATCCGCATGACTGTAACGGATCGTGTAGCCACGTCTCGGTCCCTGAGTCAACAGATGGGGACGTTTGCAAGACAACAACCATCTGCACGAACAATTCGACGACGTTTGCAGCAGCATGGACTATCAGCTCAGACACCGTGGCTGCTGTTGCCCTTGACGCTGCATCACCGACAGGAGTGCCTGCGATGGTGTACTCAACGACGAACCTGGGTACACGAATGGCAAAATGTTATGTTTTCGGATGAATATAGGTTCTGTTTACAGCATCACGATGTTCGCATTCGTGTTTGGCGACATTGTGGTGAACGCACACTGGAAGCGTGTATTTGTCATCGCCACACTGGCGTATCACCCGGCGTGAGGGTGTGGGGTGCCATTGGTTACACGTCTCGGTCACCTCTTGTTTGCATTGACGACACTTTGAACAGTGGACGTTACATTTCAGATGTGTTACGACCCGTGGCTCTACCCTTCATTCGATCCCTGCGGAACCCTACATTTGAGCTGGATAATGCACGACCGCATGTTGCAGGGGCAGCTGTACCTGTACACGCCATCCAAGCTCTGTTTGACTCAATGCCCAGGCGTTTCAAGGCCGTTATTTCGGCCAGTGGTGGTTGTTCTGGGTACTGATTTCTAATGATCTATGCACTCAAATTGAGTGAAAATGTACTCACATATCAGTTCTAGTATAATATATTTGTCCAACGAATACCCGTTTATCATTTGCATTTCTTCTTGGTGT
Source organism: Schistocerca gregaria (assembly GCF_023897955.1). Classification (NCBI taxonomy): domain Eukaryota; kingdom Metazoa; phylum Arthropoda; class Insecta; order Orthoptera; family Acrididae; genus Schistocerca; species Schistocerca gregaria. The sequence continues at coordinate 948,832,177 of NC_064920.1, forward strand.
AGCAATTTTAATGGCCAGTAGTGTAAATAGGATGAGTTGACAGGGAAATAAGGAACGCAGACGCTGGGGGCACCATTGCAGGCCTGTACTTGCGCAAAGGATAGCGGAAAATGCGGTTTTCGTCGTTTGGAGAGCAGACAGCGGACGAGTGCCAGTAGCGGTGGCTGAGCCAGCAGCGCTGGCTGGAGAGTGGAGTCGCATTGCATTGCAAATTGCGCGGCGCGTGCAGAGCACAGAGCGCAGAACGCACCGCGCCAGCTGCGCCTGCGGTGCGTGCGTGCGGCCGCACAGCCGCCAGCCGGCTAGCAGCCAACACCACTTCTGTACTGCGATGGTGAAGCCTGCGCGTAGGAGGTGTCAACGACCTCTGAACAAGAACTTCCACAGGTTATTCGTGGCTATTCACAGGGTCTGTTGATGAAAGAAACCTGGGTCCGCAATACATAAAAAAAACCGAATGGCGAGTAGGACTCGCGTTCCTAGGATTCGTGCAAAATTACGTATACAGGTAGTTCATCTGTAGGTTTTCGTGAGTGGGTTCGCTAGTATGAAAATATATATCATAAAAATATATATCATAAATGGCAGTAACATTAATACAACAGGGTGACACTCTTAAACTCATTGTCTTAGAAAGTCAAATTTTTTACACTTCCAAGAGACCTTAGACCTTAGTACCCACAAATATTGTAAAACTGCATGTCTGTTCCGCATCTCCTCATTATCGATTTCAAGCAAACTTGATACACATATCATTTACTGTCAGGAAAGAACCATTCGTGATGCTGAGCCTAATTGGCTCCCAATGGGGCGGGTAAGTGTGGAAAAGAAGATATTCATCCAGTCTTTCAGAATCACACCATTTAATAACTTCCAACAAACTTTAGACACAATTTTAAACCCTTAGGAAACGTTTTTTCGCTGATACCCCTCACAAAATTATCAAAGGAGAAAGTTCTTCACCTACTATATTTTCGCCGCATCAGGCAAGATGTTTCAGTTTATTCCTTTTTTGATATTAACTCTACTTGCAACAGATTTTACACTGAAGGTACCTGCAAAATTATTTCAAACTTCTAAACTCATCGATCGATTTCAGCCAAACTAGATGCACATTTTACTTACCATCTTGAAAGAAATACTGCGGACTGAGAACCAGTAGCTTCCTGTTGGAATTGGTACGATATCACGGTGATTCAGAGGAAGGGGAAGGAGGAGATGGAAAGAGTGATAGAGTAGGGGAAGGAGCAGAAGGACATAGATAGGGAGAGGACGTGATGGATAGAGGGCAGCAGGAAATGCGTAGAGGAAATGAAGAAGAGGAGGTGAAAAGAGGGAGGGGCGAGGAGATGGCTACAGAGAGGAGGAGCAGGTCATGGAGAGAGAGGAGGGAGAATCAGATGAGCAGACTATGGAGTATGGAGTGTGTGTGTCGGAGGGAGGGGGGTACAGAGAGGGCGGTTGAGTGGGAGGAGGTGGTGAGAGAGGGGGGGGGGGTAGTAACAGGTGGACAGAAAACAGGGATGGAGGAGATGGGATAATAGAAGACTCAATAAATGCTACTAAATTGGTCTGACCTCTGCCCGTTAGTGAGAATAGGATCTTAATAGATGGACAGACAGACGGACAGCAAATGGCAATAAAATTATGTGATACGATTACAGATTCACAATTTTCCTATTGTTTCCTTTGCTTGTATTGTGAAACCTTGCTTTATTCCTAATTTGAGGATTCTAGGTCAAGGGACAGTAACCCATAGGTTTTGATTGAATTTGCGAGTATCTTATGATTGCATTGACTTGGAAGCTTAAATTTTTCACTCCGCTATACCGTAGACCTTAGTAGAAATTTCAACGTGATGCCTGTATCTATTCCTGACAAAATAGGGTCTCAGCAGACGGAAAGGCAGATGGACATCAAAAAGATCCTACAAGGGTCCCGTTTTCATCGACTGACGTTCAAAATACTAAAGAAAGCTGAAATCTAATAGCTGCTAAATGTTATATAATGAGGCTATATTATTAAAATTCTCTGAACTGTAATCATGAATTTAATTCGATGCAAAGAAGCGAAGTTCTGCTCTGGTGTATAATAAGTATGAAATGTAGTGAACAGCCACTGAAAGGTCTGAATTGTAACAAAAACGTAATGACTGTAATTTGCACCCTGAGACATTGAAGCCTTGCATACTTGAGTTGTGATCAAATGTGTGCCGCGCGGAGTGGCAGAACGGTTTGAGGCGCCATGTCACAGACTGTGCGGCTCCTCCCGCCGGAGGTTCGAGTCCTCCCTCGCGCATGGGTGCGTATGTCGATCGTAGCATAAGTTAGTTTAAGTAGTGAGTAAGTCTACGGACCGATAACCTCAGCAGTTTGGTCCCTCAGTAATTCACACATTTGATCAAATGTGCAACGGATGTTCTACGGGCTCCTACCCTCCATCTGGTGGTCTAGTACAACAACAACTCTCTTTATACACTGAAATAAAATATTCATATACCGACACGTGCAGTGGAAGCAGCGCATCATGTTGCAGAAAGATGAGGCTGTTAACGATAGGGTGGGAAGTACAGAAAATAACGCTTAGAATCTACAACAACATTACCAACAACTTCGGTGAATGTATCTTCTCCTTTCCAAACGAAACTATAATAATTTCTGCTGTTAGTATTGTAGTACTAAAAGACGCGAATTCAACGGTGCTTAACTATTCAAAATGCGACTTGTAGTTCTGGACAAATTACAATGATTAGAATTTAGGATTTATGTGTTTTGAACATAAAACCAGTAGCTGTCTCACGCGAAATATCGTGTTTTCATACTGAAATAAGAAAGTAAATTACGACCGATAAGGAGGAAACAAGGTTTTCATCGCTGATTAACCAGAGGGATTGCAGAAGAAGCGTGGAGTTTGGTTCTGGAGGAACTTCAGGACAACAGGTTCTTTCTTGAAACTGTGATTGTTGGCGAATCTTCTTTTACATAGCACGGAAAACTTAATCACAAACACAGGGTTGAAGAAAATGTGGAAATATCGCGAGAAAAGCATGCTTGAAAATAATGCAGATGCTAGCCAAGTCTGCAGGTCGCTGTCGTATTTGACACGAACGGATCTGACGCAATGTCTTCAACACGTTGCAAGTGTCAGTCGTGGTTAGAACAGTATTCGTTGTAGTTGTGAATGTCTTATGTCAGAACTAAGTGAATGCAAGCGTGGGCAAGTTATTTTTTTAATTTACTAGCTTTCGGAACGTGCCAGTATAACCATCACAACATTGGATTTGGCATATTACAGTTTGTTGCGACAGTTCATAATAGACATTAATGTAAGTCGTACTCTGTTACGAAGTAGCACAAGCTTCACAACGGACTGATTCCGACATAAAACAAATCTTACAACCAGAATATACTAAATCGAATGTACAAGACGATAATGTAACACAGGATACCCGGAGGTAGTACGCTATAAAAATCCTACTATTACGAAATAAGAAATGATAAACCACGTTTGGGATACTCCCAACACAATCCATATTATTGATATACACTCCTGGAAATTGAAATAAGAACACCGTGAATTCATTGTCCCAGGAAGGGGAAACTTTATTGACACATTCCTGGGGTCAGATACATCACATGATCACACTGACAGAACCACAGGCACATAGACACAGGCAACAGAGCATGCACAATGTCGGCACTAGTACAGTGTATATGCACCTTTCGCAGCAATGCAGGCTGCTATTCTCCCATGGAAACGATAGTAGAGATGCTGGATGTAGTCCTGTGGAACGGCTTGCCGTGCCATTTCCACCTGGCGCCTCAGTTGGACCAGCGTTCGTGCTGGACGTGCAGACCGCGTGAGACGACGCTTCATACAGTCCCAAACATGCTCAATGGGAGACAGATCCGGAGATCTTGCTGGCCAGGGTAGTTGACTTACACCTTCTAGAGCACGTTGGGTGGTACGGGATACACGCGGACGTGCATTGTCCTGTTGGAACAGCAAGTTCCCTTGCCGGTCTAGGAATGGTAGAACGATGGGTTCGATGACGGTTTGGATGTACCGTGCACTATTCAGTGTCCCCTCGACGATCACCAGAGGTGTACGGCCAGTGTAGGAGATCGCTCCCCACACCATGATACCGGGTGTTGGCCCTGTGTGCCTCGGTCGTATGCAGTCCTGATTGTGGCGCTCACCTGCACGGCGCCAAACACGCATACGACCATCACTGGCACCAAGGCAGAAGCGACTCTCATCGCTGTAGACGACACGTCTCCGTTCGTCCCTCCATTCACGCCTGTCGCGACACCACTGGAGGCGGCCTGCACGATGTTGGGGCGTGAGCGGAAGACGGCCTAACAGTGTGCGGGACCGTAGCCCAGCTTCATGGAGACGGTTGCGAATGGTCCTCGCCGATACCCCAGGAGCAACAGTGTCCCTAATTTGCTGGGAAGTGGCGGTGCGGTATCCTACGGCACTGCGTAGCATCCTACGGTCTTGGCGTGCATCCGTGCGTCGCTGCGGTCCGGTACCAGGTCGACGGGCACGTGCACCTTCCGCCGACCACTGGCGACAACATCGATGTACTGTGGAGACCTCACGCCCCACGTGTTGAGCAATTCGGCGGTACGTCCACCCGGCCTCCCGCATGCCCACTATACGCCCTCGCTCAAAGTCTGTCAACTGGACATACGGTTCACTTCCACGCTGTCGCGGCATGCTACCAGTGTTAAAGACTGCGATGGAGCTCCGTATGCCACGGCACACTGGCTGACACTGACGGCGGCTGTGCACAAATGCTGCGCAGCTAGCGCCATTTGACGGCCAACACCGCGGTTCCTGGTGTGTCCGCTGTACCGTGCGTGTGATCATTGCTTGTACAGCCCTCTCGCAGTGTCCGGAGCAAGTATGGTGGGTCTGACATACCGGTGTCAATGTGTTCTTTTTTCCATTTCCAGGAGTGTATTAAGTAACATTAACAAGTATTCTTGTGAATTATTCTTTAATACAATCTAATGTACAGACAATCTGAAGTATTTTAGATTAACTAAGATCGCTTTCATAAAAAGTGATTTGCATAAATAAGTTGATGTTCAAAGTAGGCCAGCTACGCTGATTGTAGAGCTGAACTTGCTATCGGAAATTTAGACGTCAGATAGTTTTCAGATTGCTAGCGAGAAATGTAGTGAAACACAGTTTCAGTATGCAACCAATAGCAAACAGATAACTTCGAAATGGTAGCTTCCTATCTTCCCACGGTACCAAGAAATCTAAATTCACTGCTTGGTTGAAACTGAAATGTCTCACGAACTACCACACGGATCACGTCGCTGTTTTTCAACCCAACATAACCCAATAAATTCGGCATACCCCTATATACCACTGCACCTGATTATTTCTCTCTTTCATTATTTTAATTTATTAACTTATTAACTAGGATGTCTTTGCCTACCAATGCCACGTATCATGACCTTATAACATAATTATGATTAAGTCTCGTTGTATACATCGCTCTGCCGATTGAGTACTGTTTCATCCTCTGCCAATGCTGCTGTTATTGATCTTCACAATGAACACTACACTGTATTCCAGGTGGTAAAAGTCGGATTTCTGAAACCAGAACCGCTGCTCCTTCAGCTGTGCTCGAGAGGAGGCGAGTACAGTCTTCTAAGCAAAGATCTTTGGCAACGCTGTTCTTAGCCCGCACTAGTAGTTCCCTGACTAGTGTGTCTGACTGCCACTCGAGGACTTGAGCTCAATTCCTGGTAATACTACAAATTTTTCCTTGGTGGGAGACCTATGAAGAGGAATACAGTCTCATGAGGCTAACTGACAAGCCACTTAAATAAGTACCGCCTCGGGTGTATGAAAGGCTTATAACGACTAACTGCTAACAGCTGCCGTCAGTCTGATTTACTCTCGTATTCGGTCTCATAGCAGAGTTTTCCTTTTTCTTCTTTTTATACACACTTCCCCGCTTGTTTGATGTCGTCCGTCGCCATGCTCTTTGACGATCTATCCAAACGTGGCGCGTGATAATGTTTCATTTCCGTCCCAAAAGCTGCTCATGAATACAATTTTTGCCAGTGGCTTACATTGAGCTCACTTCTACTAACATGACTTGCGGTATCCAGAATGAATTTCCACGCTGCAGTCGATTACGTGTCGGTTTGAAACTGTGTGCCGCATCGGGTTTCTAATATTTAATGGGCAACTGCTCTACCAACTGCTGAGCTTACTAAGGATGACTCGCAATCTGTTTTCATACCCTTACTTCCGCCAGTACCAGTTTAGCATTTAGGAGTGAATGTGCTGGTGGAAGTAGGGTTGGGAGAGCGAGTCTTGTCATGCTTAGGTAGCTCAGCTGGTAGGGCATTTGTCCATGAAAGGCAAAAGTCTCAACTTGGAGGCTCGGTCCTCTGGTTCGCAGTTTTAACCTGCCCTGGAGGTTTATCAAATGTGGTACCTTTGCTAGTTTCCTCTACTCCTAACCAGGCTTGATGTATATGCCTTGTTGCACTGCTTTATGAAACGAACCTTCTTCGGATTAGTGTCGTAGTGTAGAAGGATAATATTGGGGAAATGAATTAATTACTGTTAATTTTCAGACCGTGTATGAAAGTCTGTTCTCGCATCCACACTGAAAGAGGGATATACATAGTATTTTTACCAATAGCCGGTATTACATATGAAAGCCAAAGAAAGCTATAGCATGCTTCGTTCCTATCCTTGCATTCTGTTTTTCAGGCGACTCTGAGCTTAAAATGTCTCTTATTGCAACGTAATCCGGAAATATAATTATTAAAATGTATTGTACAGTATGTGCTTCAATAAAAAATAAAAATTACTCGAAACTTGTTTGTTCAAATAAACAATTCACTGACGATCTAAAAACAAATTCGTTGTAATTGTTGTTACATCATGAAAGTCCTCCCAATTCAATTTGGAAATAAAACACTGGATATTCTGCATGAAGGGATAAAGTTTGTGTTATGGCCCGTTGGATAACGGTAATGCTTGCCATGAAAAGTGAAAATCTCATTCAAATCGGTCAGCTGAGTGTCACTTCTGCCACGCGGAATCGTACTGTCAGCGCAGGGTACCCTTTGATGTAAGTGTAAAGTTGGGAGGTTCTCATAAAGGCATCCAAAAGACTTAACCGAAGTTAATTATAGTCCCGTACACTACCTGCACCGAGAAGAAGTTAGCAATTCAGAAGCATTCAAAGTAAAATGAAAAGTTGTTCTAAACGCTTCCATAAGTCATAGAATTCAAGAGACCCAACGCTGTCGTTGCACTGATATGCGTCACGACAAGAAGTTGTAAGTCCCATTTCGAAACAGTCATTCGCCTAGAAATGACCTAGACGTTGCTCTCGTAGCACAACAAACTGAGGGGCCCAACTGTGTGGTAAGTGCGCGTTTTGTAGTTGTCCTGAAAATTTACGATTTGCGTGGCCGGTGTTTAACTGAGCGATTCTTCTGTGTGATGGAACGACCAATGAGTGACGTCGTAATTCTTCAGAGCTGGTTCAGTTACGCTTCCAGCTTTCAGAAAACGTGTAAGACTTCCCCTGTTAACGGATTTACCAGTTATTTCAGCCAGGCAATAGAGGTAGAATAAGACGATACCAACACGTCACCATGTCAGTACACGTGGCTGAATAATTTCCAACACTTGCCAAAATTCAGGAAGCTCATTGAAATAAAAAAACCAGTTTCCGAAATTTTGCCTGTACAATTTTAACAATTTTTTACAAGAATTAGCAATAGTGTATTTGTCCTAAAACAAGACAACACTTTATCTGCAGTGAGCGAGACGGAGACGATAGTTTAAGCCTCCGTTCGACCATCCAGACTCAGCTTCTCCCTAAGCTCCCTAAATGGCTCAAGATCGTTGCCTAGATGTATGATTGGAAATGGTCGGCCGACATCGTTCCACATAGTTCTCCACACCAATTTTGTGCTCCGTCTCTAACGACTTCGTCATCGACGGGACTAAATGATGTAAATTTCCTTCCTTTTTCCTTAATCCGTAATTTTTGTTGCTAAATTTAACAAAAATGTTAATAACTGACGAAATAGCCACTGTCATCACTCAGTTGTTTCCTTTTTCATAAAATCTAAGCCGAATACAAAAGTAAGATATCCAAGGTTAAAAAGTCGCTCTCTTACATCATTAAACGCCAATTTGCTATATTTACAGGTTGCGCTACTACCAGACTTGGCATACAGAACCCCTTAGATATCTTCTGCCACAGCGTCAGTCAACCTTTATTACCTACCGCCCACTTCCTTATGTTAATAAAGAAGTTTCCAGTTCTCCAGTAATGGTGATTTATAAGTAAGAGAACTATCTTTACTTTATAAAATGTACAAAGCAAAGTTACAGCAACTTAAAGAATATGATTATAATTACTTAGCGAATAAATTATGTCAAAAATTTATCAAAACCTGATGAAAATATTTTTAAAACTCCGCCCACCTTCCAGCCAACATGAAGCTTGGAACGCCGTTTGTGGGCGGTATGAACCAAGTTGACTATTACTGACTTACCGTACGGCAATACTAAAATAGCTGCTTACCGGCAAACATTTTGTACGCTATTGTTTTCAAAATAGTAGACGTTAAGGATAAAATGAAGTAATCGAGTCATGTGGTGCATCTCTCTCCACGTGTAATAACTCTTTTCCTTATTTTACCGAGCGACGTGGAGCAGTGGTTAGCTCACGACGGTTCAAACCCGCTTCCAGCCATCCAGATTTAGATCTTCCGTGATTTCCCTAAATCACTCGAGGCAAATGCCTGAATGGCTCTTTTGAAGGGGCGCTGCCGATTTTCTTCCCCGTCCTAGGCAAAATCCGAGCTTGTGCTCCGTCTCTAATGACCCCGATGTCAACGGGACTTTAAATCCAATCTTCTTTCTTTCCTTCCTTCCTTCACCTCATTATACACCACTTAGACGCTATGAACTTGGACCCTATGAACGTAGACGCTATGAATACACTTCACATATGTAACGGTTATTCATTGAATTTTCTTTAAATTTTTTGACTCGATCTCCTACATCGAATATCATCGCTCATCTCTCCAAGGCAACTGTGAAATAATTGTTTCAGTAAGTGTTCCGCCAGCTGGGCGTTAACGAAGTCGCATGAACTTTAAACAGGGATATTAGATCAGTCCTCTGTAGGTCGGGTCGCTAGCAAGGTGTGGTGCCCCTCACCTGGAGAAGGTACACAGTCAAGTGACATTAATTTGACCACATGTCAAAAGCTTGAATATGGCCCAAAGGATAAATGCATAGACATGTTGAGCTATTGTGCTTTCCAGAATGAGCAGATCACTCAGGGAATTCGACGAAAATACTCCCCAGACAATAACGCTCCCTCCTCCGGCCTAGACTCTTCCGACGATTGTTGCAGGGTATTTGCTTTCAAATGTTTCACGCCGAGCACATCGTCGACCATCAGTGCGATGGAGCATGAAATCTGATTCACCTGAAAAGGCAGCTTGTCACCACTCAGTGGACTTCCAGTTACGGTATTGGTGAGCAAATTCCAACCTTCATGAACGGCAGTCAGCGTGGGTCCATGAAGCAAGCGCCTGCTGTAGAGGCCTATACGCCAGCAACGTTCGCTGGACGGCCGTTGAGAAGACACTGCTGGTAGCTCCTTGGTTCACCTGGGTCGATAATTGCTCAACAGTCAAGCGTCTGTTCGCCCATAGGGATCTTAGTTATCGCTGAGACAGCCGGTTTTCAGCTACAACAGATCTTTTCGACTCCACTTTAACCTGAATGTTAAAACCGCTCAAAAAATCGACTTATAAAAAAAAAGCAATTTTCGATTTTTCATTGCTGTTGCTTCCAGTAACAAATGTAGACTTCTACAGTCGTTTGAAAAGTTCTTTCTGAAGGTGAAATAGATCACGACAAATATGGAGTTGAAGCTGCGGCAGAAGTCGGTCTCATTGTCTACAGAAAAGATTTGCCAAGTTGAAAGAGACAGGCGCGGCGACAGAGACAACAAAAGAAGCCTACGACTTCCCAGCATCGTCACTTTGGATGGTATCAATTTATCATCCTCAAGCAACCAAGGATTCAGTTATTATATTAAACCCATAGCAAGTCAGTAAAATTATAGGTACTTCCATTAAATTTACCTTTTCTTCCTAGGAATTATGTGGTTGTTTATTCACCTTATATGTTATCGCAAGTTTGTTGTACCTCCTCCCATATTTAATGTTTTAAAACAAATGGAGCACTGTATTTCACTGCTACTTAACTTAATAAAATACTTGAAAACTAGGGACGGTACCATCTTATAGACTAGGTGGGGAAACTCTTGCACACCGAACGTGCACGAATGTTGTCCAACAAGCCATGCCACGCGGTGACAGGCACGTTATTCTCTTTGCAGTGCTCTACAGTTCTTATGTCATATTTGTTGTTAGTTTCTAACTTTAGGTGTTGTTATTAACATAGTGCTAATCGCTTTTCCCTATTTCAATACCAATGCAATGTTTGTAAACAACAGAATATTTACGGATATTACGCGTCTTTTTTTAAGTTATATTTTAAATCAACAATTTAGCACTGCTTCTGTGGCAAACTGATTTGCCGGTTACTAGTAAACAATGAAGAAACCCAGACCAAACAAATACCGAAAAATACCGGTTATTCTCAACTAAAATACCGGTATCGGTTTTAACTGGTCGGTTCCTCCCATCCCTGTTCCCATCTGCAGTCGTTGTTCACCCCTCTCACCTATAGCCCGTAGTGTGCCACAGTTCCCTCTGCACCGATTTAGGATGGCGCCATTTTGCCATGCACGGTATACTGCAACCACAGCAGCATGCGAACAGTTTACAACAAACTTAGCCGTTTCAGAGGTGCTTTCAACCGTGACCCGAAAGTTAATGATCATGTCTAATAAATCGCTCCGTTTTCATCTTACGACAACGGTTAACCGCCCCCCCCCCCCCCCTGACAGGCTTTATATATCCTCCACTATATCCTCCACTGCTAGTGCTGGCATCTTCCGCCTGTGAGTGATCATTGAACGTTGACATCGAACATAGGCGATGGTCACAGTAATGTTTATTTTTCATTTTATTTATTTACACATCTAGTTCCGTGGGACCAAATTGAGGAGCATATCTCCAAGGTCATGGAACGTGTCAGTACATGAAATTACAACATAAATGTATTATCAGATAGAATTAAATGTTTATGAATCCAAAAAAGGTCTGGCCATAAGTTAAAGTAAACACAATCAACAATGTAACATATAAATCAGCTTAATGTTTCAAGGAAGTTCTCAACAGAATACGAGGAGCGACCCATGGTTGCAGCAGTATACTGCACACCTTTCTGGGCAAGAGTTAAAGAAGTACAATCGAAATGCGGATTGGAGTTCTGCCGAGTATTGACACAGTGAAAGCTGCTAGTTCTTGCGAAAAAGCTCATATTGTTAACAAGAAACAACAGTAAAGAATATATATATATTGAGAGGCCAATGTCAAAATATAGAGTAGTGAACAGAGGTCGACAAGAGCTTCGCGAACTTACAACACTTTTTGCCCGAACGCCCGTTTCAGAGCCAAAAGCATCTTTTAGAATGGTAGGAGTTACCCCAGAATAGAATATCATACGACATAAGCGAATTAAAATAAGCAGAGTATACTAATTTTCGTGTCGAAGAATTGATTACTTCAGATACCGTTCTAATAGTAAAAATGGCAGCATTAAATTTCTGAACAAGATCCTGAATTTAAAAATATCCACGTTATATGGATGTTGCTTGAGGTCTGCGGCTGTATTTTAAGATTATGAGGAATAATTTTATACTGTTACAGCCACTTTTTACTAATATTTTATTAACACAATGCGTTTTGGCAGCATGCTGCCATCATCAGGTCCATTATACAGTTGCTTATACATCAACTGATAGGTTATTTCATTAGCTGTGTGTGCCAGTGGGGTTAAGAACAGAAAAATAAACGTGTGTAGAAGGATAAATCAGTTACAGTGTGTGCATTATGTGAATAGCATGATTCGGTAAAATGTATTAATGTTTACTTACACTTTTGTTGGCGATTTCATTTTCTTGCACAAACAGCACAGTAAACAGGTAAATCACAAATTAGCATTTTCACAAACGTCTGTATAAAGCTTTTCAAAGAGTTTTGAAATCTAAGATAAACTACTCACAATTTCAAAGACTGCTTACAATTACCAAGTGAGCTATAAGACCTAAGCTAAACTACTTATAATTTCAAAGACAGTAATATATAGCTGTAGTGAAGATGAAAACTTTTATCTAGATGTATTGGCAATATGGAGAATGTTACATGGATACTTAATCAAAACTATTCTGTTAATGAAATAAACATTTAATGTTGAAGTTTTTGAAGAAGTTAACATTATTAATTTCAAGCTTATCATTTAATAATACACTCCATGTGCTGTGCCATGAATGCAGATTTCCAGTTCTTCATGTAAGTCCATTTGGTGTCCCTTATCCTTCTTATGTAGTATATGAAGATCATTCACAATATCATGGTATGGGTGGCCTGTGTCTTTTATGTGCATGACTATTACTGAATTGTTGTAATTGTTAGTGTCGTGGGCATTTATGTGTTCATTATACTAGAGGACATATCATTTATATAGAGAAGGAACAGGAGTGGCCCCAACACTGATTCCTGTGGCACCCCCATTTGACCGTATCCCACCCAGACCCCGCACCACAGCCATTCTCAACACTGTAAATAATTACCTCTGCTGTCTGCTGTTGAAGTAAGAGGTGAACCAATTATGAGTTACTGCCCGTATTCCTTAATGGTCCAACTTCTGGAGCAATATTTTGCGATCAACACAAGCAAACGCCTTACTTAAATCAAAAAAATGTGCCTAGGGTTCTCAACCTTTTGTTTAATCCATCCAGTACCTCACAGACAAAAGCGAACGTAGCATTTTCAGTTGTTAAATGACTTCTAAAGCCGAACTGTACAGCTGATAGCAAATCGTGTGATATAAAATGATCAATTATCTTTATATACATAGCCTTTTCAACAACTGTAGCATACATTAATGGCATAGAAACAGGTCTAAAATTGTTTACATTGTCCCTTTCTCCCTTTTTATAAAACGGCTTTACTACTGAGTACTTTAAATCGTTCAGGAAACTAACCATTCTTAAAGGAAAAATTACAACACTTATGACTACATACAGGGCCAACATGTGCAGCACAGTACTTTAATATTCTACTGGGCTCTCCATCATATCCATGACAGCCATCAGTCTTCAGTGATTTAATTATTGACTCAAATATCCCTTTTGTCTGTATCACAGAGGAGTATTTCAGGCACTAGTCTCAGAAAGCAATTTTCATATAGACGTATATGATTTCCTGTAAAAACTAAGTTTTTATTTAATTCACCAGCAATGCTCAGAAAGTGATTTTTATATAGTGTATATGTATCTGATATATCAGTGACAGAAATATTTTTATTACGAACTGACTTTATATCATCGACCTTGTGCTGCTGATCAGACACTTCCTTTACAACTGGCCATATGGTTTTAATTTTATCCTGTGAATTAGTACTCTTGGCTTCCTTATAACATTTTTAAGCACCTTAAAATACTGTTTGTAACGGGCTACTATATCTTGATTGTACCTACTTCCAACATTTTGATATAATTCCCACTTTGTTCTACATGATATCCTTATCTTACTAGTCAGCCACCCAGGCTGTCTTTTACTGCTAGTACCCCGCTTAGAATGTTTTAATGAAAAGCCGCTCTCAAAGTGCATGAGAAATATGTTAAGAAAAGCGTTATATTTGTCATCTATGTTGTCGGCAGTATAAGCATCCTGGCACTCTTGTTCCTTAAGGATGTTTAAAAAACTCTCTTTTGCCGTTGGATTAGCTTTCCTACTTAGTTTGTAATTATGTGTGACATTTGTTTGAGTGCAAAAGCCTTTTAGTGTTAAAAATTGTTCGTCATGGTCTGAAAAGCCATTCACCCTTTTACTAACAGAATGCCCATCTAGTGATGAAGAATGAATAAAAATATTATCTACATCTATGCAATGTGACTCGACTCTGTATAATGGAACTATACAAGATGCACGGGCAATTGAGTGTTTCAATATTTCTCGTAATTTGATCACTTATGTGTTATTAGTTTCGGGAAATAAGCCATATTTTACGCAAATGAGTGTGGTGGCAAGAGCAGAAGCGCTGTTGCATTTTCCAAAGCTTTATCGGTACTGTCGGTGAACAATTTACTGGCACGTCGTATATCATGCATAAGATAGTTTTTTATGAAATTTCGTGAGGAATTATTCAATTTAAAAACCTGTTAGGAAATACGTAAATATTATGGAACAGCGTGCAGCGAGAGACAATTAGAGGCTGCGCAGGTAGTGTGGAAGTATGTGTATAAGTGTGTGTGTGTGTGAGTGTGTGTGTGTGTTCGAAAGAGAGAAAGAAAGAGAATTAATAGGCCATACATGGAATTATAGGGCTAATACTCCACTGCTTTAAAAGTGGAGTAAAAAGAATAAAGCTTCCCGACGTCTATACAGTAATATATCTTCGTTGTTCAGAAGAAGATACTCGAGCATTGGACACAGAAATCGCTAATGAAACGCTCTGTCAAAAGTCTATCTCGTGACGAAGAAATGTGTAATGCGGGCTCCAACTACATATTTGATCAACTGCAACAGACAGCTGTCTTCGTTAAATAAGCAGATTATGTATGCTGCATCATTTCATAATGAATCATTTGCGAAATAAATCACAAATTTTGCACTGATTAAATATTGTTTGTTATTTACATTTATTTCGACTTTCGTATGTCTCTTGTGTGGGTGATGCGAAATTGTCTGGAAAAATGCAAGTGGTTGCTGATACGTTTAGTAATTACAGAAAAATGAAATGAAATGATCGTGTGGCACTGATGGCCGGGAGGCCCCATTCAGGGAAGTTCGACCGCCGTGTTGTAAGTCTTATGTTAGGTGACGTTACATTTGGAGGCTTGCGTGGCTGATGATGAAATGATGACAAGACAACACCAAATCCACGAGTGGAGAAAATCTCCAACCCGGCCGATAATCGAACCTGGGCCCGCTGCATGGTATGCAAACACGTTACCACTCAGCTCAGCAGGCGGATAGCAATTAGAGAGTAAACCAATAATAAAAAGATAAACTTACGGCTTTCCGTCTGGAGACGACTTAAGCAAAATATATTGCTGTTCCCCTCGTAAGCACTTCGATGGGAAGCGATTCTTTATAATGAAAGGACAGTAAGAAAATTCGTGTGTGGGAGTACTGAAATTGATAAGATTGTTCTGTTGATTTAAAATTTGCATTCCAAGTCATACTGACTTGAATCCTGTAGAAAACTTCAGAGCAAGCAGAACGCAGTCTAAAGTGGGAATGGTTAACTATTCATCAACATCAAACACTATAGAGTAGCAGAAGCTTATTTGGGGTCTTACATGGAACCAGTATTTAATAGGTTGCTGTGAATATGGAAATAGCTGTATATCATTGTATTGAAATGTTAAAAGGAAGGTCAGCGTTGGTCGTAATGTTTTATTAATAGAAGAATGGATTTTCGATCACATAGTGATCGTCGGTGCTGTACACATTAAACTAAGTCACTGGTATCAAGTTATCAATAACCAAAACTGAGAAACGATCGCAATGAGTTATTATATTCGAACTCAGAATATGTTCAAGACGTCTGCAGTATACCGATGTTAAGGATATTGATGTGTAATTTTATAGGTCCGTTCTTTTACCTCTCTAATCTAAAAGTGTTACCAGCACTTTTTTCCAGTCGCTTGGGACTTTCCACTGGGAAAGAAATTCATGACAAATGCAAGCTAAGAAACGGGCCAGTGCCACAGAGTACTCCGTATGAAATCGAACTGGGATTCCATCTCAACGTATCGACTAATTCGTTTTTATTCTTTCAGTTGCTTCTATACGCCAGGAATGCCTATTTCTGTGCCTTCCACGCAGCAATCTGTACAGCACTCAGACGATGACATGCTCGCACGATCCTCCTGTGTGAATGATTTTTTAGTCTTGAAATTTCATCTTTCCTTTTGATACCTTCTTTTGCCACCTCAGAATGGTCGACGAGTTCTGTTTTGAATCTTTACTCTGCCTACAATGAACTCGTTGTCGTCGGAAGATTGAACAGTCATTTTTGTTTGTTTTCAAAATACTTGGCGTGGGTGACAAAATTTACACTTTGCGTGAGCTAAAGTTTCCAGGCGAATTTTCCTATGTTGAGTCCTGCAAGCGGTTTCTGAGTGAAGTGCGATAGGATTATCGGATCCTTAATTTCCTTTTCTTCAGATGAGACCTGATTAAGCCTGTCAGTGTATGTGAACTCAAGGAACATACGCCGTTATTCTTGAAAAATCCCAAACAATACTTAGAAGAGCCGTTGCATTATTTCAAGAATGGTGTTTGATGTACAGCGGACTGCGCCCACATCGTTACACGATTATTACATACAACTGTTAATACCAACTCGTATCTGCAAAAACTGTTTAATCGAGATGTGGATCAACTCACGCAATAATATTCACTGCCATGACAACCTCGCCACGAGTGTTCAGAGAGGAAAGTAGAATCAGCAGAGGCAGAGCAATCTCCTTATTACCTCGATCGCCAGATCCCTCTCAGTTTGTGATTTTTTATGTATTGTTTCAGATAAGCACACTTAATCGTCACACACTGGAATAGCTGCAACAGAACACTAAAAACGTGTGTCTCACAACTTGACAAATGAAGCATAGCGCCACATAAACGTAAGCGGTGAACATTCCAGCATCTTCTATCATTTTTCTTAATGAGTGTCCACCCTGCCCGTCTTACTGTAAATACATTCCGTGCGAGTTCTGTTTTGCCCATCTTGCACAATGTGTGCTCTAAACCACCCAGCAAACGAACAGAAAGTACCCTGTGACAAGTGAGGCCTGCATACTAGATCATATATAGAAGTAGGGCCGGCCGTAGCGGCCGAGGGGTTCTAGGAACTTCATTCTGGAACCGCGCGACGACTACACCTCGGGTACGGATGTGTGTGATGTCCTTAGGTTAGTTAGGTTTAAGTAGTTCTAGGGGACTGATGGCCTCAGATGTTTAATCCCATAGTGCTCAGAGCCATTTGAACAATTTGAACCATACAGAAGCACCAAAGAAACTGGTATAGGCATGTTTATTCAAATACGAAGATATGTAAACAAGCAGAATACGGCGCTGCGGTCGGCATCGCCTATAAAAGACAATCGTGTGGCGCAGTTGTTAGGTCGGTCACTGCTGCTGCAATGTCAGGTTATCAAGATTTGAGTGAGTTTGAATGTGGTGCTACAGTCGGCGCACGAGCGATGGGACACAGCATCTCCGAGGCAGCGATGAAGTGGGGATATCCTCGTATGACCATTTCACGAGTTTACTGTGAATAACAGGAATCCTGTAAAACATCAGATCTCCGATATCACTGCGGCCGGATAAAAGATTCTGCAAGAACGGGACCAACGACTGCTGAATAGAATCGTTTCGCATTACGACGGACTTGGCTCCAGGAACATCCTTCTGAGTTTAAACACTTCCGCTGGTCACCAATGTCCACAGACATGAACATTACTAATCATATCTGGGAACCCTTGCAACGTTTGCAGACGGCATGTCCCGTAGCATGATATGTAAACGTATTTTCTGCCGGAACAAGTTACGTGAGTGTGATCTGATTCCCTAAGCCCGTCGAAGAGACTTCAAGACTTTTTTCAGAAAATTCATACCTTCCAGAAACGCTGTTGTAAGAGTTAAAATATTAGGAAAACACATCATTCTTTTAGGGCTCAGTAAATAGCTGACAAGTGACGCAGAAATGTTATTTTTTCATATTTGTTTCCTGTCAGTATTCAACGTTGCTAAATATTCACTGTAGGACACAAAATAATCATAAAAATTACGAACTGTACAATTCTTGAATCCTAACACAAGCTAGCCGTCAGACATCTTCATCAGGTATTGCAGGGGAGCTCTAAGAGTGACAGAGAAGTCCCAAAGGAGACAACAGAATCCGATATTTTGGTGTGCAGGTGCCACAGCTGCTGGATAAATCAATTCGGCGTTCAACACTGTACACTACTGTAGTGATGTTTTTCATTTACGTGTATGGGTCGTTACTGTTTAGGTCCACAGTGAGCTGTCAGTCACGCAATGAGGCAGTTTTTCTTTTTCGCTTGGACACACGGAATATTTCTTCTTGTCGTGATTGTAGCTCCATTTAATGGATTTAATGGGTAGTTCGACTAATTCTGTCGAGAGCACGGAAAGTAGATCTGTGGCCTTACTCCAAACACTCAAAAAAAATCTTCTAAATTTGTATTCTATTCAGAGTCCCGAGCACCACCACTTAGCAGAATCTTCCACTGAATCTTCTACTGAAACAGAAGAAGGTCTTTTATCATGGAACATGTGATATTTGCTAATTAACTAAGTTTCATTAATTTCTTAAGAATTTTACCTGTCTTATACATGAAAATTTGTGCTACTTTTCTGCTGCTTCAATTTCAGATTTAATCCACTTGTAACTTGTTTTTTATAATACTAATTTAATATCAATTACTGATTATTGGTATGTATTACAGTGATAATCTAACAGATTTTCCCGATTGCAACGTTTTTAAATTTAAATAGAACGTTTGTTTGTAGATACATGATAGTGTTGTACTTTGGAACAATTTTTCAATTTTGGAATAACTTTAAATTTCCGAAGTAATTTTTGTAATTTCAGAAAAAGTCTGCAGCAAATAAAAGGCAATGCTATCATTTAAAAATAGAATAAGAAAATGTGTTAATCTACTGTTACAGAACTGACTAGAGGCGAAAAAGTGTTCTAATGTACAGCACTCTCCCCCAGATAATTTTTAAGATCTTGGAAAAGATACACAATAATCTACATAAAGGACGCAAGTGCAGATGTTTTTATATATGGTACCTTAAGATTTTCAGGGATCAGTGCGTCGGCTGTTTTTTCTCTGCCTCTGACATTGTTCCTACATACATTTCATAAATTTTAGGACCTGATATTTTCCGTACAGTCGTACTGTATCACTAAGTGGACTGTGCCTGGCAGTAAAGACTAACCATTCTACGTCCATGTGTTTACACTTCAACACCTGAACTGCTGACCAGGGGAAATAAGTATTAATGACTTGCTCTTGCCACAAGTAAACAATAAACAAACTAAAAACATAGACCCTTCAAATAGCTGCAATTATTATCTGCTGACGTAAATACTGATATAATAAAGGTGTGACATAGTCACCTAGCAAGCTGGCGATTTTTCTAGTAATTATGCGCAGATCTATCGTTAAGCTGGCTAGGTGGCATAAAAAGCTATAAACCAGGTGAAGAATGAATTCATTGATCATGCATTGTCACGTTTCGGACTTATTTCCATCTTCAGAGTTTCAAGTGCAAAGATACGACAAGAGTAAGTGCGTTGTAAGATCTGTTTGTAACAGAAGGTGACAGACTACTCTACTAGTCTTTACCTGCTGTATGACATTTATGAGACCTACCCAGCTTAAAGACAAGTCTACCCATAAATGTTGATATGTTGTTCACCATGCCTCCTCAGTAACCAACAGAAATATCTGCACTTATACTCGTTTCATACTGTATATTGCAAAGGACATCTACGGTCGTCACGATATTGTCGTGCAGAATGCAGCAGTGAAACTCTACTGAACGCCCAAAGGTGTCAGTGGGACATCTTTTTCATTCACTGATCAGAGGTACACAGTTGTCTCCCATCGCTGCTGGCAGCAGTGCAACGGGCAGAAGAGTGTTGGCCAAGCTGATACTCGCTGACACCAGCCTGGATCGCAGTCTGTGGTCAAGAAGGCGCGCACACAGCATCCCATCACATCACGGCCAGTCAGCCACAGCAGAGACTTCGCTGCCCGAGCTGCCTCGCAGGCAAACAGCAGCACGGCGATAAGGTTACCGGGGCACTCGCGCTCCCGGCAAGGAGGCCAGCATTTCTGCAGGAGGTGGCCGTAGTGGTGGAGAGATACATCATGACCTGACTGCAGGACACCGGCCTGCGATGCTGTTGTCTGCTCGTAGCTGCGAGTCAGGGGACAGCAATTACTGGGGTCGTACATATTAGTGGTTGATCAGATTGCCAAGGATTACGAATGAGGCCTGTAGAGGCGTGGTGTTGGAAGCCGCCAATATTTCCCCATAAGTGAAGACGAGGACTAGACACCAGCAACTCTCGGCAGCAGATCTATCAGATTTAGTTGGCAGTGGCCTCATATATCGCAGTCATTTCAGTAGGCAGCGGATGGAACATCTTAGGTTCAAATGGCTCTGAGCACTATCGGACTTAACATCTGAGGTCATCAGTCCCCTAGAACTTAGAACTACTTAACCCTAACTAACCTAAGGACATCACACACATCCATGCCCGAGGCAGGATTCGAACCTGCGACCGTAGCGGTTGTGCGGCTCCAAACTGAAGCGCTCCAATAAGGTCCTGAAACTGAAAACTAAGCTGTGTAATATACGAATATGGCGTCCGAAAGAACACACAATTTGTGATCTTGCAGCTCTCGAAGAATGAAATTACAGTGAAATCCAGACCTTTGTGGCTGCTTACAGGCGTTGGTAATATCAAGGGAGACAATGGAAAATGTGTGCTCCGAACGGGACTCGAACCAGGGATCTCCTGATTATATGGCAGACGCTCTATCCGACTGATCCATCGAAAACACAAAGAATAATGCGACTGCAGGGACTTATCTTCCGCACGATCCCTGTGAGGCCCACATTTCCAACCTATTATCCACAAACTAGAGTTTTAGTGCTCCTGTCCATTATACTCATTACTCGCGGCAGTCAATCTATCGAGTTTGAGCAATGTGAGTGTAGCAGCAGTGCAAATGATCAATGACCAGTGAGTCTCATCCATATAAATATGGCGTCCGAAAGAACATGCACCATTAGTGATCTTGCAGCTCTCGAAGAATGAATTTACAGTGAAACCCAGACTTTTGTAGCTGTTTACAAGCATTGATATTTATCGACGCCTGTAAGCAGCTACAAAGGTCTAGATTTCACTGTAATTTCTTTAAGCTGTGTACGTTGTGGCGTATGTACGTTTCAGACTACGCCGATCACATTATCCTTCTCTGGGGATGGCTAAATGTGCCCTAGTTTTCTGAGCTTGTCAGCGATCTTCGTTACTTCAGGATGACTCAACTTCCCCTTCAGATGCTCTGTTTTCCTGTGTCAGTAACTGAACAGTTACTCTTGCATTAGAACTTAGCTTTGTAGCGACACTTTGTAGTGACACTTTGTGTAGTCACCAGTACTTGGATATTCCTGCATTGCTTTAATGTTATTTTCTTAAAACGTTTGTTAGAGTGCTCAGTCCAACCAGTATGTTTCAATAACTTCCGTGTTTGCTTTTATTCCATCAGTGTTTCCATTTTACTGGAATTCTGTTTGTCCATTTGCTCGTTCTTCTCTGCCTCTGGCGTTTCCGGGGAGAAACAATTACAATTTTATAACATAGTCTACGATCAGAATATTTTTCTGGGTTTAACAATATATATAAAGCATCATGTATGTATGCGCAACTGCTCACGAGGATATCGGTGAGCGGAAGGCACCAGGCACAAAATAATTTAAATTTAAAACAAATTTCTCTTTCAGTTTAGAAAACTTTATAAGTAATAGCATCGATCGTTAAATCTTAATCATTACACAAGTTGAACCGACTCGAAGAAGTTGTTTCCAAAACTTAAAATCAATAAGCGTAACAGGAAAGACGTTAATCGGAACTTTTGCATATTATTAGAGTTTGAAAATTATACCAGTTTCACCATAACAGATCGGAAGCAGTTCAGTCTTCGCCTCTGCTCACGGGTACAACTGTTCAGATTGTTGGATACAGTTCTATAATACAACTAAAACAGAGAAAATGTTACACCGTTAAATGCCGTGAGATGACAAAAGTCATGAGATACGTCCTAATATCGTGCCGGACTTCCTTTTGCCCGGCCCAGACAGCAAATCGACGTCGCATGGACTCAACAGGCTGTTGAAAGTCCTCTACAGAAATATTGAGCCACACTGCCTGTATAGCCGTCCATAATACTGAAAGTGTCTCCGGTGCAGGATTTTGTGCAGGAACGGAGCTACTGATTATGTCCCATAAATCTTCGATGGGATTCATGCTGGGTGATGTGGGCGGTCAAACCATTCGGTCGAATTGTCCAGAATGTTCTTCAGACCAATCGCGAACAATTGTGGCCTTGCGACATGGCACATGGACATCCATAAGAATTCCATAGTTGTTTGGGTATATGACTTCGGTGAATGGCTGCAAATGATTTCCCAGTAACCGAACACCCAGAACATCCAGTTCGTTCCATGTATACACGGCCCATACCATCATGGAGCCACCACCGGCTTGCACAGTGCCTTGTTGACAATTGGTTCACGGATTCGTGGAGTCTGCGTCACATTCATACCTTGTCTTTAGCTCTTACCAACAGAAATAGGCACTCAGCTGACCAGGCCACGGTCTTCCAGTCACCTTGGGTCCTACCGGTATGGTCACGAGGCCAGGAGAGGCACTGCAGGCGATGTTGCGCCATTGAGAATGGAATTCGCATCCGTCGTCTGCTGCCATAGCCCATTCACGCCAAATTTCACAGCACTGCCCTAACGGAAACGTTCGTCCTACGTCCTATTTTGATTTCTGTGGTTAATTCACACAATATTGCTTGTCTGTTACCACTGATATCTGTACGCAAACGCCGCTGCTCTCGGTCGTTAAGTGAAGGCCATCAGCCACTGTGTTGTCCGTGGTGAGAAGTAAAGCCTGAAAGCTGGTATTATAGGCACGCTCTTGACGCTGTGGATCTCGCAATAATCATTTCATAATGACTTCTGAAGTGGAATGTCCCACGTGTATTTCTCCAACTACCATCCCGCATCGAAGTCTGTTAAATGCCGTAGCATGTCGGTAATGACGTAGGACACATTTTTGGATGAATCATCTGGCTATAAAAGACAGCTCCGCCAACGAACTGCCCTTTTTGTAGCTTATGTATGCTATACTACCGCCATCTCTATATACGTCATTTCGCTGTGCCATTACTTTTGTCCTCTCAGTGTAATCACAAAATTTGACTTATTAAAGCACGCAAACGTGGAACAAAAAAATCCTGACACTAACTCTTTGACAGTTGAAGCAAAGCAATTACCCAAGCAGAAACTGATTTCGTTTCAGTGTATCTTCTCTAATCAGTACGTGTCTTTAAACCAACAGCTTAAAATATTAATGTTGTTGTTGTTGTTGTCTTCAGTCCTGAGACTGGTTTGATGCAGCTCTCCATGCTACTCTATCTTGTGAAAGCTTTTTCATCTCCCAGTACCTACTGCAACCTACATCCTTCTGAATCTGCTTAGTGTATTAATCTCTTGGTCTCCCTCTACGATTTTTACCCTCCACGCTTCCTTCCAATGCTAAATTTGTGATCGCTTGATGCCGCAGGACATGTCCTACCAACCGATCCCTTCTTCTGGTCAGGTTGTGCCATAAACTTCTCTTCTCCCCAATCCTATTCAATACCTCCTCATTAGTTACGTGATCTATCCACCTTATCAGCATTCTTCTGCAGCACCACATTTCGAAAGCTTCTATTCTCTTCTTGTCCAAACTAGTTATAGTCCATGTTTCACTTCCATACATGGGTACACTCCATACAAATACTTTCAGAAACGACTTCCTGATACATAAATCTATATTCGATGTTAACAAATTTCTCTCATTCAGAAACGCTTTCCTTGCCATTGCCAGTCTACATTTTATATCCTCTCCACTTCGACAATCTTCAGTTATTTTGCTCCCCAAACAGCAAAACTCCTTTACTGCTTTAAGTGTCTCATTTCACAATGTAATTCCCTCAGCATCACCCAACTTAATTCGACTACATTCCATTATCCTCGTTTTGCTTTTGTTGATGTTCATCTTATATCCTCCTTTCAAGACACTGTCCATTCCGTTCAACAGCTCTTCCAGGTCCTTTGCTGTCTGACAGAATTATAATACCATCGGCGAAACTCAACGTTTTTATTTCTTCTCCCTGGATTTTAATACCTACTCCGAATTTTTCTTACGTTTCCTTCACTGCTTGCTTAATATACAGATTGATTAACATCAGGGATAGGCTACAATCCTGTCTTGCTCCTTTCCCAACCACTGTTACCCTTTCATGTCCCTCGACTCTTATAACTGCCATCTGGTTTCTGTACAAATTGTAAGTAGCCTTTCGCTCCCCGTATTTTACCCCTGCTCCCTTCAGAATTTGAAAGAGAGTATTCCATTCAACATTGTCAAATGCTAGAAACGTAGGTTTGCCTTTTCTTAATCTTTCTTCTAAGGTAAGTCGTAAGGTCAGTATTGCCTCACGAGTTCCAACATATCTACAGAATCCAAACTGATCTTCCCCGAGGTCGGCTTCTACTAGTTTTTCCATTCGTCTGTAAAGAATTCGCGTTAGTACACTCCTGAAAATTGAAATAAGAACACAGTGAATTCATTGTCCCAGGAAGGGGAAACTTTATTGACACATTCCTGGGGTCAGATACATCACATGATCACACTGACAGAACCACAGGCACATGGACACAGGCAACAGAGCATGCACAATGTCGGCACTAGTACAGTGTATATCCACCTTTAGCAGCAATGCAGGCTGCTATTCTCCCACGGCGACGATCGTAGAGATGCTGGATGTAGTCCTGTGGAACTACTTGCCATGCCATTTCCACCTGGCGCCTCAGTTGGACCAGCGTTCGTGCTGGACGTGCAGACCGCGTGAGACGACGCTTCATCCAGTCCCAAACATGCTCAATGGGGGACAGATCCGGAGATCTTGCTGACCAGGGTAGTTGACTTACACCTTCTAGAGCACGTTGGGTGGCACAGGATACACGCGGACGTGCATTGTCCTGTTGGAACAGCAAGTTCCCTTGCCGGTCTAGGAATGGTAGAACGATGGGTTCGATGACGGTTTGGATGTACCGTGCACTATTCAGTGTCCCCTCGACGATCACCAGAGGTGTACGGCCAGTGTAGGAGATCGCTCCTCACACCATCATGCCAGGTGTTGGCCCTGTGTGCCTCGGTCGTATGCAGTCCTGATTGTGGCGCTCACCTGCACGGCGCCAAACATGCATACGACCATCATTGGCACCAAGGCAGAAGCGACTCTCATCGCTGAAGACGACACGTCTCCATTCGTCCCTCCATTCACGCCTGTCGCGACACCACTGGAGGGGGGCTGCACGATGTTGGGGCGTGAGCGGAAGACAGCCTAACGGTGTGCGGGACCGTAGCCCAGCTTCATGGAGACGGTTGCGAATGGTCTTCGCCGATACCCCAGGAGCAACAGTGTCCCTAATTTACTGGGAAGTGGCGGTGCGGTCCCCTATGGCACTGCGTAGGATCCTACGGTCTTGGCGTGCATTCGTGCGTCGCTGCGGTCCGGTCCCAGGTCGACGGGCACGTTCTCCTTCCGCCGACCACTGGCGACAACATCGATGTACTGTGGAGACCTCACGCCCCACGTGTTGAGCAATTCGGCGGTACGTCTACCAGGCCTCCCGCATGCCCACTATACGCCCTCGTTCAAAGTCCGTCAACTGCACATACGGTTCACGTCCACGCTGTCGCGGCATGCTACCAGTGTTAAAGACTGCGATGGAGCTCTGTATGCCACGGCGCACTGGCTGACACTGACGGCGCCGGTGCACAAATGCTGCGCAACTAGCGCCATTCGACGGCCAACACCGCGGTTCCTGGTGTGTCCGCTGTGCCGTGCGTGTGATCATTGGTTGTACAGCCCTCTCGCAGTGTTCGGAGTAAGTATGGTGGGTCTGACACACCGGTGTCGATGTGTTCTTTTTTTCCATTTCCAGGAGTGTTTTTTGCAAACGTGACTTATTAAACTGATAGTTCAGTAATTTTTACATCTGTCAGCACCTGCTTTCTTTGGGATTGGGATTATTATATTCTTCTTGAAGTCTGAGGGTATTTCGCCTGTCTCATACATCTTGCTCACCAG
Organism: Schistocerca gregaria; assembly: GCF_023897955.1. Lineage (NCBI taxonomy): Eukaryota > Metazoa > Arthropoda > Insecta > Orthoptera > Acrididae > Schistocerca > Schistocerca gregaria. The sequence continues at coordinate 948,858,377 of NC_064920.1, forward strand.
ATGGTAGAGTTTTGTCATGACTGGCTCTCCTAAAGCCGTCAGTAGTTCTAATGGGATGTTGTCTACTCCTGGGGCCTTGTTTCGACTCAGATCTTTCAGTGCTCTGTCAAACTCTTCACGCAGTATCTTACCTCCCATTTCTTCTTCATCTACATCCTCTTCCATTTCCATAATATTGTCCTCAAGTACACGCCCTTGTGTAAACCCTCTATATACTCCTTCCACCTTTCTGCCTTCCCTTCTTTGTTTAGAACTGGGTTACCATCTGAGTTCTTGATATTCATACAAGTTGATCTCTTTTCTCCAAAGGTCACTTTAATTTCCCTGTAGGCAGTATCTATCCTAGTGAGATAAGCTTCTACATCCTTACATTTGTCCTCTAGCCATCCCTGCTTAGCCATTTTGCACTTCCTGTCGATCTCATTCTTGAGACGCTTGTATTCCTTTTTGCCTGCTTCATTTACTGCATTTTTATATTTTCTCCTTTCATCAATTGAATTCAATATTTCTTCTGTTACCCAAGGATTTCTAGCAGCCCTAGTCTTTTTACCTACTTTATCCTCTGCTGCCTTCACTACTTCATCCCTCAGAGCTACCCATTCTTCTTCTACTGTATTTCTTTCCCCCATTCCTGTCAATTGTTGCCTTATGCTCTCTTTGAAACTCCGTACAACCTCTGGTTCTTTCAGCTTATCCAGATTCCATCTCCTTAAATTCCCACCTTTTTGCAGTTTCTTTCAGTTTTAATCTACAGGTCATAACCAATAGATTGTGGTCAGTCCACATCTGCCCCTGGAAATGTCCTACAATTTAAAACCAGATTCCTAAATCTCTGTCTTACCATTATATAATCTATCTCATACATTTTAGTATCTCCAGGATTCTTCCATGTATACAACCTTCTTTTATGATTCATGAACCAAGTGTTAGCTATGATTAAGCTATGCTCTGTTCAAAATTCTACCAGGCGGCTTTCTCTTTCATTTCTTAGCCCCAAACCATATTCACCCACTGTGTTTCCTTCTCTCCCTTATCCTACTGACGAATTCCAGTCACCCATGAATATTAAAGTTTCGTCTCCCTTCACTGCCTGAATAATTTCTTTTATCTCACCATACATTTCATCAATATTAATGTATTAAAAAATTCTAATACTGTTTCATAAATATTAAAAGCCTTTACAATAAAACTAGTAACTAACTCCACCATAGCGGGTCCCAAGTCCGGTTGAAAAAGGAGAAGTGGGAGGAGTAACACCTCATGAAAAAACCTTGTTTCAACCCCTTGGTGATAGTACCTCGTGAGGGCCCCTTTCCAGGGACACGGTGAAGACCTCAACAGCAGTCAAGACGGAGATGAAGATCATCGCTACGGCGGAACTGGCGGAAGAGGCAGCCTTGCTTTTTGGGATACTGTAAAAGCTATCGCCCAAGGTTTTTTAGACAAGGGGCACGATGGTTCCACAGGTTAGTGGCGGTAGCCTTACAGCGCCTGTTCCATATGTTAGTGGCGGATGATCTATAAAACTCAGAAGTGGAACTCTGAGCTTAACCAGACTGAAATCTCGGTTTCAGTCACAAACCCAGTCCAAATAAATCAACATGAATACAGCACCTTCAAAAGACAAATTATCCCAGTGTTGAAAAAACGCAAGTGTTCTAATCGGATTCTGGGGAGGAATGGAGGAAAGTTGGAGTACCTCAAAACCCGGTAATAACAAAATCAAACCAAAATCGAGAATTCAGCTAATGACATTTAATGCAAATTCTCTCTTAACAATTGGAAAATTAAAAAACATCCTGGACAAATACAGAGAACGTAAAATCAAAATTATTGCGTTTCAGGAATCACGATATACAGATGAAAATCCTTTTGATTCAGAAGGATACAGGATATACAAAGGAAACCATGGAAAACGAGCCATGGCAAACTGTCCATAATTTGGAACCGGATTTATAGTAGATATATCAATAACTGATTCAGTCACGACTTTCAAATCTTACTCGGGTCGGCTCTCCACGATGACAATAAAATCAGCTAATAAGATATACACCCTAATCAACGGACAAGCACCAACAAACATTACTAACATAAACAAAGTAGAAGAAGTAGAATTCTGAAACCAATTAGATAATATTCTCCAAAAAATCCGAAATAACCATGTCAAAATCCTTATGGGCGATTTCAATGCACAAATCGCTAAAGATAAGAAATATCGATATTGGGTAGGTAAATGGTCAGGGCATACACAGACCAACCGGAATGGCATGCGACTCGTTGAAATCTGCAAAAATCACGACCTATTTGTCAAATCAACATATTTCAAGAAAAGAGCCTCGAAAAACTTGGATCTCACCTAATCCATTATTAGGTGAATATCAGTTGGATCATGTAATTATCTCCCGTGCAAATACAATAGAAATCATGAAACTATAAGTCCTTAATGGACAGACCTGGATTCCGACCATTAGGCATAGAAAATGATTTCAAGAAAAACAATTCCCAAAATTTCTATAGTATTCAAAGAATAATTTATGAAGTACTCTCCTCCGTCACTCCTATTCAAAAATGAACATGGGGAAATTGACCATACCAACACCGAAAATTGTGAAATTCTTGCAAAATACTTTTCTAAATTACTGAATTAAGAAAAGCCTGCAGAAAAATTTGAGTTCCATCACACACAACGAAACCCAGACTCAAAGCCACCAAGTTTACAGTAGATTAAAGAGATAATTCAGTCACTGAAAAATAACAAAGCATCAGCAGAAGACCAAATCATCGCAAAATTATGAAAAAATGCAAGATAACATCTTACTGCAAAACTCAAAGAAATTACACATGAAATCTGGAAAACTGAAAAATCCCCACAGATTGGAAGACAGCAGTCATACATCCTCTGTACAAAAAAGGAAGTAAAACAGACCCCAACAACAATCGTAGAATCTCTTTATTGTCAATAACACACAAAATTTTGTCTGAAGCCCTACTAAACTGAGCAGAACCTCAGCTGGATACAAAACTAGGCGAATACCAAGGTGGATTCAGAAAAGGTCGATCATACGTGGAACAAATCCTTAACTTGGAAAACTCGATGAAATATTTGTATAGTACTTCGAACAAAAGTTATGTCATCACATTTGTCAAAAGACCGAGAATCCCTTTTTGAAGTATTAGCAGAATTAGGAACTAGATCAAAAGACAACAAATATCTTAAAAGAAACACTCACGAGGAACTAGATCAAAAGACAACAAATATCTTAAAAGAAACTCTCACGGAGACCAAATCCAAAATAAAATTTATGGGAGAATTGACCACAGAAATTGAAATAGACACAGGAGTACGACAAGAGGATGTACTGTCCCCAGTGTTCTTCAATTGTTCTCTAGAAAAAGTTGTTGGAGGATGCAGAAAAGCAGGTGCACAAGCATGCAGATTGGGACCAAGACGTAAGGGCATAGAATGAGACTGTTTAGCATTTGCTCATGATATGACACTGATCGCACAAGACATTGCCGAAGCACAGAAACAGCTAGAATTATCACAAGAGCAGGCAGCAAAAATAGGATTACAAATTTAATTTTAAAAAAAACAAAATTTGTGACTGACATCAAAGATGCACCTTCTGATCTCAAAATTGGTAATAATTACAGCCCTCGAGTAAAAGAATTTAAATACTTAGGTGAATGGATTGCAGAAAATTGTAACGAAAAAAATCTGTCAGATGAAGAGTCCAGGAAATGGAGACGGCGTTTCAGTTAACAAAAAACATATACAACCAAAAGAGTCTCTCGCGGAACTGCAACATACGACACTACACAACAGTAATTAAGCCCGAAGCTCTCCGCGTCTCTGAGACATTAAACCTTCAACACAGAACATTAAAGGGGGAATTAGAAGTGAAAGAACGTAAAATAATGAGGAAAATCCTAGGACCAAGAACTAAAGATGGTGTGCATTATCCAAAACCCACTGCAGAAATATATAAAAATATCTCCAAAATAAGAAACAATGCACATGAGAAGAATCCAATTCATGGGGCATTTAGTTAGAATGGGCTCAAACAATTTAACGCACAAAATCCATACATTTTTAAAGAACAAAACTAAAAGACCGAACTGGTACAAACAGATAGAAAACGACCTAAGAGACTTAAGGTCTCCAAATCTACAGGACAGAAATGAAATCAGAAAAATCGCAAACACACGGGGTTTTGAAGAAGAGAGAAAAAGTAACCGGCATACGTGGTCTACGCAACGAAAGCTAGCCCATATGTTGCTTATGAAGGAATACTGGGCGAAAGGAAGGCCAACAAATGTTGATTACGCGTGGTCCTAAGTGATCCATCCGCGAAGAAGAAGAAGAAGACTAGTGACTAACTGATACCTCAGTGAACAGAGCTGTTTTAATCTGTTCCTTTCTTTATTAACAGAACAGAGTGGCTGTGCAATAAACTGCTTATATATAATTAAAAAAGTGTTATCACTTGCAAGAGATTTCATGATAACGATATTGCAGTGGGTGTGTTGTTCAGAAACACGATGCATTTCCAAAGAACTTTGCGGCGACTACAGTCGTTGTGAAATACATTAAATTATTCGCGACTGCAAACGTGGAAAACCGTCAGCTGTATAATGGAAAGATGACCGTGAAAATTTGTGCTGGACAATGACTCGAACCCTGACATTCCGCTTATCGTGAGCGGTGACCTTACCATTTAGCTATCCCAGCGCGACCCATGGCTAGAACTAAACTTCCACATCTCGACAACCAAGTGTGTACATCCTATACTCGTACATCCAATATGTATATTCCCGTAGAGGGGAGATAATTTATTTGAAAGTCGCTTGGCCAGTGTCGGCAGATAAATGCTATATGCGTGTAGCCATGCATGCATGATTGTCTGAAGAAAGTTTGCCTCATCTTTCTAAATAACACAGGAACTGATTGGATAGCAAAATGATAAGGCGACCGCTCGCAAAAGGGGGAAATACGGCTTCGAATCCCGGCCGTGCACAAATTTTCATTGACACTCGTTCCATTATACACCTGATGGTTGTTGATATTCGCAACTAAGAATACTTTTAATATAATCATGATAATGATTGATAATTAAAAAAAACAACATAACTATTAAAAAAATCTTGAAGTAATTGCAGTAAAATCTGGCTTGCCTAAAGCATTGACCTTTAGTTACGCTATTAACAAGCCGATGCATCAATTACATGAGATGTTCAACTTTATAAGTGCAAACCGACTGACTTCTCTAACATTCTTACATTCCTAATCTGTGTCAGTCATTAATGGCCAACATTTTGCAGATTTTAAATGACATAGAATCGATTCGCACAGAGCTGGTTACATCATGCGCTGACCAGGCCTTGCTTCACTGTACTAGACCTGTCATATCATACACATCGTCAAATAATGCCAGATACATGGATATACATATAGTGAAGTTAAAACTCATTAACCCTGTGAAGGTAATGAAAATTAATCTCCTCCAGAACAGGCCATGAAGGCCCAATGATACTGACGGGCCGCTATGTCATTCTCAGCTCATAGGCATCACTGGATGCGAATATGGAGGCGCAAGTGGTCAGCACACTGCTCTCCCCGGTATATGTCAGTTTCTGAGACCGGAGCCGCTACTTCTCAATCAAGTAGCTCGTCAGTTTATCTCACAAGGGCTGGGTGCACCCCGCGTACCAACAGCGCTCGGACCAGATGGTCACCCATCCAAGTGCTAGCCCAGCCTGACACCTCTTAACTTCAGTGATCTGACGGGAACCGGTGTTACCACTGCGGCAAGGTCGTTACCCTATGAAGATAATCCTCTGCAGAATTTGACCACCATATCTGGCTTGTGGAGTCTCCAGTGAAAACCGTTGTTAGACAAATTACAGATGTTTTATGTCACTGTGGCACTTCTGAACACAAGCTGGGAATAGCGTTTTCCGTCACTGGGGCTTACTCACCTGACTGAGCACCAGCTGAGGTTGGAAGAGTGAGAAGGAGAATGCCACTGGTGACATGGAATCGCAATAGCCTCATAATGCCACTGCCATGCTACCTACGTGGATGCTGCAATGAATGCTGACTGGCAATAATGAGTAAAAGATGATCACAATCGACCTCTTGGACTTGATACTGTAACAAACCAGCCCAGTTTGTATGTTCTCCCAAATCTCTGGATGGGTTTCTACCTAATCTGGCAGAACGTTTGGTTTACAACCTCCTAGCTCTATTAGGAACAGACATACAGGCAAAAATGTGTTTTTTCTGCCCCTACTGTATAGCCTGCACTATATGACAGGTGTGTTGTGTGAGAATAGTATTGGCCTCGCCTACTGACCTGCTTTCCATGGCAGCTTACACGTCATGGTCGAGAAACAGTTTCCTATCTCCGAGACGTACACTGTCTTCAATAACAGGCTTGTGGTGTGGGAACAGTATCAGCCTGCCATATCACACTGCTGTGGGAGGTAGTAGGGGTAAGAAACAGTTTATATAATAGGTGTTGGACTAGTACTGACTTGCCTTATAGTTCTGAGGAGTCATGTGTCGAGAGAGGTACTGCTAGGGGAAGAGAGGAGGCAGGAGGGATGGTTGGAAGAGAGGAAGGTGAGATGCACAAGAGGGCAAAGGAGGATACAGGAAGAGAGAGGAAGTAAGAGATGGGAAGCGAAGGCGAAGAGATGGACAATGAGGGATGGAGAAGATGGGCAGAGAGCAATTTGTGGTGGAGATTCACAGACAGTGAGAGTGGGGAGAAGAAGATGAACAGAGGCCGAAGGTTGAGATGAACAGGAATAGAGGGCGAAAAAGGGATGGATAGAGAGGATATAGGCACACAGAAATGAGGGAGGATATGACACTGATAAGAGGAAAAAGGAGGATGAGATGTGTTGGGGGCAAGGAGAAATGGCCAGACAGTGAAGTCGGGGAGGAGATGATAGATCGACAGAAAGTGGGCAGGGGCACATCGACAGACAGAGAGGAGGACGAGGTCGACAAAGTGAGATGGGTTCTAGGAAGACATGGACAGAGACAGTGTGGAGGAGGAGAATAATAAAGCGAGAGGAGTGGTGGACAGAAGGGGATGAAAGAGAAGAGTAGTGTATGACGGTGAGGAGCAGTCGGCGGTGGAAAAAGATGCAGGTATGAGAACACAGCTGAAAGAAACAGAGTTTATGAGGATGGAAATGGAAGGAGGACAAGTTGTGGGAAGATATGCAAAAGACGAAATACGTGCAATGAGATCAAAAGTATCTGGACACACGCAAAACATACGTTTTCTTATTATGTGCATTGCGCTGCTACCTACTTCCAGTTAGTCCATATCAGCGATTCTGTAGTCATTGGACATCGTGAGAGAGCAGAATAGGGAGCTCCGCGGAATTCACGGACTTCGAACGTGGTCAGGTGATTAGGTTTCACTTGTTCCCTACGTCTCTACGCGAGATTTCCACACTCCTAAACATCCCTACCTAGGTCCACTGTTAGCTATGTGATAGTGAAGTGGAAACTTGAGGTGACACGTACAGCACAATAGCGTTCAGACCGACCTCGTCTGCTGACTGACAGACCACCGACAGCTGAAGAGGGTCGTAATGTGTAATAGGCCGACATCTATCCAGACCATCACACACGAATTCCAAACTGCATCACAATCCACTGCAAGTACTACGACAGTTAGGCGGGAGGTGAGAAAACTAGGATTTCATTGTGCAGCGGCTGGTCATAAGCCACACATCGGTAAATACCAAACGACGCCTCGTTTGGAGTAAGGAGCGTAAACATTGGACAATTGAGCAGTGGCAAAACATTGTGTGGAGTGACGAATCACGGTACACAATGAGCTGATCCGACGGCAGCGTGTGAGTATGACGAATGCCCGGTGAACGTCATCTGCACAGCGTGTATGTGCCAAGAGAGAAATTCGGAGGTGGTGTTATGCTGTGGTCGTGTTTTTCATCGAGTGGGCTAGCCCCCCTTGTTGTTTTGCGTGGCACTATCACAGCACAGGCCTACATTGATGATTTAAGCACCATTTTGCTCCCCACCGTTGAAGAGCAATTCAGGGAAGGCGATTGCACCTTTCAACCTGTTCATAATGCACGGCCTGTGGCGGAGTGGTTGCACGACAATAACATCGCTGTAAAGGACAGAACTGCACAGAGTCCTGACCTGAATCCTATAGAACACCTTTTGGACGTTTTGGAACGGCGACTTCGTGCCACTCCTCACCGACCGACATCGATATCTCTCCTTAGTGGAGCACTCCGTGAAGAATGAGCTGCCATTCCCCCAAGAAACTTCGCAGCCACTGATAGAACGTATGTCTGCGGGAGTGGAAGCTTTCATCAAGGCTAAGAGTGTGTCAACACCATATTGAATTACAGCATTACCGATGGAGGGCGCCACGAACTTGTAGGTAATTTTCAGCCAAGTGTCCTTATACTTTTGATCACATAGTGTAAATACCTGCGCGAAACCGTGGTATTCAGCTTTTCTAAAGAAAAATAAGTAGAGTAATCCTAACGTTGTTGCCCCTAGTAAACAAGGAAGTCGTACGCCATTGTCTCCTGCTATCGGAGAACTGATTAATACATTCACTAATCTGAACGACGATGAAACTCACTATTTATCGGCATGCACAAAGCATTAACACTTCTGTGACATACATAAGCATGTTAGTAACTAATAATCAATCTCTCTACGATTCAATTCCAGCATAGTAGTTGTGTAATACTTCACTGTCAAGCGACGGATAACTTGTAATAAGTAACTACAGTAATTAAAAGTCTTAAAGGAGCTTACACCTTTTTTCAAGAGCGCTTGGAAGCGAATACGTTGGGAAAGGTTTATGTCATTCGTGAAAGAATTACAGGAGAAGATTGTTTTAAAACAAACTTTATTATTAACCTGTAAATAAAAATAAGGGAAAAGGAATTGATAATGAGGCCTCAAAATAAGTAGCCAATCTCTTATATTTTTTCATTTGTGCCATAGGAATCAGATTATCGATTAAAAAAGAGAAAGAAAAAGAAGTAGAAGTTATGGCAATAAAAATGATGTACACATTATGGCAAGTATAACACATGCGATATAATGCCCATACGCAAGACACAGAACTGAATGGAGCAACTTGGGCAGGAATACGTGGGCTGGGTTGTCTGGATCTCACCACAACGGCAATTATCAGACGGTTCTGTTGTCCATTTATTTTTTTCTGGGAGCAGTCTGTTGAGGGATTTAAGGACTTCTCGATTTTGTAGATGCACAGAGCTTGTTCATTTAATAATTAGACACGAATCCACTTTAGGCTTAGTATGTTATCATCGGTTGTTCTAAGGTAGCTATTTTTCGCCTTTAAACTGTGGGCAGTCTGTTGATTGCCAGAGGATGGGTTTTTGTGGTTGTTAAAGATTTTATTCTCCCTTTGACTCCAGTCTAATTGTCGGTGAAGCGATTCACGCCAAGTGGTAGAGATAAATTGTGGGAGTAGGTTTCAGACAGATGGAGATAAGTCTGTACATTCGTATGAGTACGACATTAATTTTCTTTGCGTAAGCAGATTTATTTAGTGGGGAGAGAGTCATACTCACCGGCGCAATAGTAAACAGAGTTTTATTCAACACTTATGATTTAGCATCTCAGTTTGAGTGGAGGATATTAATTCTGCCACTGACTTTTATATTGTTGTTGGCACAGTGCTGCTTGTACAGGCGTCAAAATCTACGTATACAATATTTTAGTGTGCTTAGAGATAATGGGAAGAAGCACTTTTTCATGTGACAAAAAGTCAGAGGTTCACCGCTTCTCTGCATGGGATCCGTGAAGGTTTACCCGCTAGCTATGTTCAGAGGTGGTGTTCAAACAGCCGCTTAACAAATTTTGTTCCAGAGATGATGATGAAAATGTCGTTCGTTTACATAAATGGGCAACTGGCATCTGTGTGCTAATTATTGTCTAACGCGCTCAAAGCAACCAGGTATTTCACTGTATCGACTCTTTTGGAGTGCCTGTCGGTGTGTCGTACGCCAAACACATGGTCACCCGTCACAAAATGAAATCCATAGCAGGTCAGCAACACCTCTAAAACAATGTTCATCACATGTCAGTCTGAACACAATCTTTGTCTATTACAAGCGAAAAATCTGTTATGGAGCAATGACAGGGAAACTGCACCTGTGATATTTTGGACACTTAAACATAGTCTTTTTGATTTCCATTAAACGCTCTAAAATTTTTGACACATAGTTTTTATACCGTATAATCAGTCTAGGCTCGCACCAGAATGTTTCGGGTTGTGACAGTGCTCCAGAAGCGCTCCTGTTTATGTAACATACAGCGCTCTGGATTCACCACAAAAACGAACTAGTTTCTTTTTGTGGTGCTGGGCTTAACTTGATTTCGAATACTGGTCGTGCCTCTCCAGGGCTTTCGTGAGCCCAGCTTCAAATTCCACGCCCTAGATAGTCACAGCTCTGAAATCAGTGTATATGAAGTTCGTGGCGGCATGCGATGAGTTCTTGGACGTTGGTATAAATATTGCGAAGTGTTGGGGGCTGTGCGCTACCTTAGGCAGTCCATTCTCCTTTCTCTTCCAACTGTTATCTACGTCCAAAAATTTCACGAAGGACATACAGTTTTCAGAAGGGATTATGGAATCCACAATACGTATAACGTTTTTATAGTGTAGCCATTTATTCCAGACGTTTTTGTTTAATGTAACTAAAACACGAAAAGCACTTCTTGTTCTCCAGTTAAGAACTGTTATTTCAAACGTGAGAACTGCCCATTAGGGTGAAGATGAACGTTTCTTTCGTGCGTATGAAGTGAGGTCTGTACAACTTTCCTCGTGGGCACCCGCTGTCTTTCATGATCTTTAGTATAATGGGCAAAGGAACAACGTAACTGTTGCTTATTGTATGCGGTTTCTATACAATTTGGTTATTTCAAGGATAGTCTAATGAAAATACGTTACACATTCACCTCAAACCCAATTCGTGTGCATTTTTATTTGAAATGTATCAGGATTCTCTCTGAATCTATAATATGCCCTGAATCAGTTTAAAGATTAAAGATTAATACTGTAAGGCGCAGAACAAGCGAATAGCAGCGACTATGCAGTTTAGGAGGTCAGTGCTCTGTTGGCATTTTGTAAAGGGAGAGGCATGACGTTGCCTTTTTTCTTCTTCTACTGACTGGTTTGATGCGGCCCGCGACGAATTCCTTTCCTGTGCTAACCTCTTCATCTCAGAGTAGCACTTGCAACCTACGTCCTCAATTATTTGCTTGACGTATCCCAAACTCTCTTCCTCTACAGTTTTTGCCCTCTACAGCTCCCTCTAGTACCATGGAAGTCATTCCCTCATGTCTTAGCAGATGTCCTATCATCCTGTCCCTTCTCCTTATCAGTGTTTCCACATATTCCTTTCCTCTCCGATTCTGCGTAGAACCTCCTCATTCCTTACCTTATCAGTCCACCTAATTTTCAACATTCGTCTATAGCACCACATCTCAAATGCTTCGATTCTCTTCTGTTCCGGTTTTCCCACAGTCCATGTTTCACTACCATACAATGCTGTACTCCAGACGTACATCCTCAGAAATTTCTTCCTCAAATTAAGGCCGGTATTTGATATTAGTAGACTTCTCTTGGCCAGAAATGACTTTTTTGCCATAGCGAGTCTGCTTTCGATGTCTTCCTTGCTCCGTCCGTCATTGGTTATTTTACTGCCTAGGTAGCGGAATTCCTTAACTTCATTGACTTCGTGACCATCAATCCTGATAAGTTTCTCGCTGTTCTCATTTCTACTACTTCTCATTACCTTCGTCTTTCTCCGATTTACTCTCAAACCATACTGTGTACTCATTAGGCTGTTCATTCCGTTCAGCAGATCATTTAATTCTTCTTCATTTTCATTCACGATAGCAATGTCATCAGCGAATCGTATCATTGATATTCTTTCACCTTGTATTTTAATTCCACTCCTGAACCTTTCTTTTATTTCCATCATTGCTTCCTCGATGTACAGATTGAAGAGTAGGGGCGAAAGGCTACAGCCTTGTCTTACACCCTTCTTAATACGAGCACTTCGTTCTTGATCGTCCACTCTTATTATTCCCTCTTGGTTGTTGTACATACTGTATATGACCATTTTACACTGTCGAACGCTTTTTCCAGGTCTTCAAATCCTATGAACGTGTCTTGATTTTTCTGTAGCCTTGATAATTAAAGGAAAAGCTGGATTTTTTAGTGTGAGGCACTCAGAGAAACTCCAATCACTAACAGCATAAGGGGTTTCTTGGTGCCATTGAGGGGATCAAGTTCTGCAACTGTTTTCAATTCTCAGTGACAACCTAGTACACTGCCTGACGAAAAAAAAATGTGGAGCGCTCAGAAAGAGAGGCGGTAACGAAATGAGTCTTCATGGGCTGACAGGGTATGTGATTATAGTAGCGAATAAAATTTACAAAGAACTTGGAGCTGGAGCCCACTTATCACTATGACGTTGCAATCTCTGTTGCCTGCATGAATTCGATTTCGAGGGGTGCGGCCGACAGCTGTTCTAACGGGTCCTCGATATCACCTGATATGGATACTGGGACGGAGTACACGCCTCGACTCATCCCACACACATTCTAACAGAGACAAACCTGGGGAATTTAGGTAAACGTGACGCAGACAGTTCATGGAGACATGTGCCACATATGCACGAGCATTGCCCTGTTGAAAATTGGCACCACGATACTGTAGCATGGAAGGCAACGCATGGCGACGCAAAATGTACGTGACTTTCTGTTGTGCTAAGAGTTCCCTCGATCACTTCAGGACGTGATCTAGTCATACTCGATGGCTCCCCACACCATGAAGCCATACAATGACATCAAGAGCAATAGCCCTATGCCACCGAAAACATCAGGGAGAAAGGGAACTCCGAGCAAGTCGCCTCCATACTCACCGACGATGGTCATCTGAGAGAGTATAGAATAGCGATTTATCACTGAACACAATGCGACACCATTTAGCAGCAGTCCATGCTTCCCGGCCACGGCACGACTCGAAACGTTGCTGTTTGTATTGTCCTGTTAACGACAGCCTACTCATGGGACACTGATTTCCTGGTCCTGCTGCTGCTAGACTTCCAACAATGGTGCGGGACGACGAAGATTGTTCCAGGGAGCCCATTACTTGTTCTCGGTAGGCAGGCACAGATATGAAGGGGTTATGCTTTGCCTGGTGCACAATACGGCGTTTCCCTCTAGTGACGGACAGCAAAGGTCGACGTCAAACTTTACGAGAAGTATGTCTGCCCTCATGACCCCATGCAGTTCGACATCGGCCTGCTGTCACATCTACACGACCTACAAATCGGATTGTTACACGATTCGACAGGGCCACACACACAATGAGGCCCCTTTCAAACTCTTCCAGTTGCTGATAAAGCTTCCTCATACGAGTACGTCGCGTCCCTACGTACTTCACAGTGATCATTCAAACCTATGACGCTGCTCGTGCCACCTATATACTGTACCAGGCCTTGAAGCGACATTGAACGCGAAGCCATTGAACAAATCATTTACATATCCGCCGATGGTATGCACGTGAACGAAGTTACACTGACATTCGACTATGTCTCTTGGATGCTTCACTATGTTTGTCCGAAAGTGTAAATTCTAGGTGCAATGAGTAATTAAAATGATTAGTCTGCATAGTTAACAAGCTCAAATTAAACTTGAAATAAGTGAAAGTTTTACTGACAGTTTTACATACCATCAGATGTGTCATTCATTCAAATTCTCGGCTCTCTGGTAGCAAGACTCTATAAACCATTGTACGGTTTCTTGAATTTTTGTTGTTGATTGTAGCATTTGTGTTCGTAGAGCTTGTTTTTACTTATGTCTCAGTGCTCTGTCAAATACTTCACACAGTATTATATCTCCTACCTTACCTTCATCTACGGACTTTCTATGTACGCCTTTCACCTTTCTGTTTTCCCTTCTCTGCTTATCTGAAGTCTTGATATTCATACAGGTGGTTCTCTTTTTTCCAAAGATCTCTTCAGTTGTTTTCTAGGCGGCATCTATTTTATCTCTAGCGATATATGCTTCTGTACTCTTACATTTGTCCTCTAGCCATTCCTGCTTAGCCATTTTCCACTCCTGTCGATCTCATTTTTTAGACATTTGTATTCTCTTTCGCCTGCTTCATTTACTGAATTTTTATGTTTTCTCCTTTCGTCAATTAGATTAAATATCTCTTGCGCCACACAAGGATTTCCATTAGTGATCGTCTTTTTACCTACGTGATCCTATGCTGCCTTTGCCATTTCATCTCTTAAATGTACCTATTCTTCTTCTACTGTATTCCTTTATACTGCTCTTGTCAGTCATTGCCTAATGTGCCCTCTGAAACTCTCTACAACGTCTGGTTTTTTCATCTTATCCAGATCCTGTCTTCTTAAATTCCAAAATTTTGCTGTTTCTTCATTTTTAATCTACAGTTCATAGCCAATAATTTGTGATCAGGCTCCGCATATGCCTCTGGAAATGTCTTACAATTTAAAATGTTACCATTATATAATCACCTTTTACTTTTCCTTCTCTTCCTTTTCCTTCTATCGAATTCCATTGCCCCATGGCTATCAAATTTTCGTCTCTATTAACTATCTGAATAATTTTGTTTTCTCGTCATACATATCTTCAGTCTCTTCATCACCTGCGGAGTTAGTTGGTTCGAAAATGGTTCAAAGAGCTCTGAGAAATATGGGACTTAACATCTGAGGTCATCAGTCCCCTAGAACTTAGAAATACTTAAACTAACTAACCTAAGGATGACACACACATCAATGCCGAGGCAGGATTCGAACGTGCGACAGTAGCTGTCTCACGGTTCCAGACTGAAGCCCCTAGAACCGCTCAGCTACGGAGTTAGTTGGCATATGGACTTGTACTTCTATGGTGGGTGTCTATATACAAAGATGCGTTCACTATGCTTATCTGCGTTCCTATTTTTTATTCAGTAATAAACCTACTCCTGCATTACCCCTGTTAGAGTTTGTATTTATAATCCTGTATTCACTTGACAAGAAGTCCTGTTCCTCCTACCACCAAACTTCACACTATACCTAACTTTAATCTCTTCATTACCCTTTTTAAATTTTCTGATCTACGCCCGATTAAATAATCTGATATTCCACGCTCCGATAGGTAAGACTTCAATCTTGTTTCTCCTGATAACGACACCCTTCTGAGTACTCCCTGCCCGTAGATCCGAATGGGATACCATTTTATCTCCGGAATATTTTACCCAAGAGGATGTCATCATTTAACCATACAGTAGAGCTTTAAGCCCTGGGGAAAAACTACCTCTTGCTTTCAGCCGTTCGTATTACCAGCACAGCAAGGCCATTTTGGTTTATGTTACAAGGCCAGATAAGTCAATCATCTAAAGTGTTTCCCCTGCAACTACTGAAAAGGCTGCTGCCCCTCTTCAGGAACCACACATCTGTCTGGCCTCTCAACAGATACCTCTCCATTGTGGTTGCACCTAGGTACGGCTGTGTGCGTCGCTGAGGCACGCAAGCCTCTCCATCAACGCAAGGTCCATGTTGGTCATGGTTCATGGTTCACTGTTGAATGTTCGTTGGCATAAATTTTGGAAACATCTAGAATACATTTCAGACGTTTTTTATCTGTTTCATCTTTTAGTATAGCCACACTTGACTGTGCAATCTGCTTGTGATAGTTCCTAAATTACATTATACGTTCTGGGGAACTCATCAATACAGAAGGGCAGAATTGAAATGATGCAAGCAGGAATTATAGGGTAACTTAAAATGAACTACATAGTAAGTAGGCTGTTTAGGTTTGCTTGTTGATAACGCCACGTAGCGCTCTGTATGAAAATGACTGGCTGTGCTGTGTGCAGTCTGTGGCTAGTTTGCATTGTTGTCTGCCATTGTAGTGTTGAGCAGTTGGCTGTTAACAGCGCGTAGCGTTGCGCAGTTGGAGGTGAGCCGCCAGCAGTGGTGGATGTGGGGAAGTTAGATGGCGGATTTTTGAGAATGGATAATATGGAGGTGTGTCCATCAGAAAAAGTACATTTGTCAGAATGGATATCATGAACTGCTATATATATTATGACTATTAAGGTAAATACATTGTTTGTTCTCTATTAAAATCTTTCATTTGCTAACTATGCCTATCAGTAGTTAGTGCCCTCCATAGTTTGAATCTTTTATTTAGCTGGCAGTAGTGGCGCTCGCTGTATTGCAGTAGTTCGAGTAACGAAGATTTTTGTCAGGTAAGTGATTTGTGAAAGGTATAGGTTAATGTTAGTCAGTGCCAATATTTTGTAGGGATTATTGAAAGTCAGATTCCGTTGCGCTAAAAATATTGTGTGTCAGTTTAAGCACAGTCATGTATAATATTTCTAAGGGGATGTTTCACATGTCAACTCTTAGCCGAGGATACCTCACTGAAATCTTCTGATTTTTTTTTCTTGTAGTTTGTGTAATTAGTGTAGCTGTTGTTTACTGCTAGCGCGCAATTGTAGAGAGAATCTCCTTTGTAGTTGCAGTCTTCCATTGTTGTACAGTAAAACAGTTGTGGCATGCATGTAGATTTTCACCAAGTATTTCGCAGCTGCGCTTGCAATTAACTAGATATTATTTTCAGTAGATTAGATTACATTACATTAATACTTGTTCCATAGATCATGAATACGACACTTTGTAATGATGTGGATCGTGTCAGGTTAATAAAAGATGTCTGTACAAGATATTACATTACACAAAATATTGCATGACAGTAATGTTTAAGCTAGTTTTTTTCCTTCTCCTCCCTTAACTTATATCTAAAAATTCAGCCAGTGAGTAGAAGGAGTTGTCATCTAGAAATTCTTTTAATTTATTTTTAAATGTTGGTTGACTGTCAGGCTTTTGATACTGTTTGGTAGGTGACCAAAGACTTTTGTGGCAGCATAATTGACCCCTTTCTGTGCCAAAGTCAGATTTAACCCTGCATAGTAAAGTTCATCTTTTCTCCTGGTGTTATAGCTATGCACACTGCTATTACTTTTGAACTGGGTAAGATTATTAACAACAAATTTCATAAGTGAATATATATACTGAGAGGTTACTGTGATGATCCCTAGATCCTTAAATAAATGTCTGCAGGATGACCGTGGGTTCGCTCCAGCAATTATTCTGATTACACGTTTTTCAGCAATGAATACTTTTCCACTCAACAATGAATTACCCCAGAATATGATGCCATACGCAAGCAGTGAATGAAAGTAGTCATAGTAAGCTAATTTACTGAGATTCTTGTCACCAAAATTTGCAATAACCCTAATAGCATACTTAGCTGAACTCAGATGTTTCAGCAGATCATCAATGTGTTGCTTCCAGTTTAACCTCTCATCAATGGCCACACATAAAAATTTTGAAAATTCTACCTTAGCTACAGACTTCTGTTCAAATTCTATATTTATTACTGGAGTTGTGCCATTTACTGTACGGAACTGTATATACTGTGTTTTATCGAAATTTAAAGAGAGTCCGTTTGCTGAGAACCACTTAATAATTTTGTGAAAAACAACATTTACAATTACATCACTTAGTTCTTGGTTTTTGGATGTTATTACTATACTTGTGTCATCAGCAAAAAGAACTAACTTTGCATCTTCATCAATGTGGAATGGTAAGTCATCAATGTATATCAAGAACAGTAAAGGACATAGAACCGAACCCTGTGGGACCCGGTACTTGATAGCCCCCCCCCCAGTTTGAGGAATCAGCTGTTGTTTTAACATTACATGAATCACTTATTTCAACTTTCTGCATTCTTCCAGTTAAGCAGTCGTGCACTGCCCCCTCAAACCATAATGATTAACTTATCTAAAAGAATTCCATGATTTACATAATCAAAGGCCTTTGAGAAATCACAAAAAATACCAATGGGTGATGTCTGGTTATTCAGAGCATTTAATATTTGATCAGTGAAAGTGTATATAGCATTTTCTGTTGAAAAGCCTTTCTGAAAACAAAGCTGACATTTTATTAGTACTTTATTTTTACAAATATGGGAGGCTACTCTTGAATACATTACTTCCTAAAAAATTTTTGATAGAGCTGTCAGAAGAGAGATTGGGCGAAA
The DNA here is from genome assembly GCF_023897955.1 of Schistocerca gregaria. Classification (NCBI taxonomy): domain Eukaryota; kingdom Metazoa; phylum Arthropoda; class Insecta; order Orthoptera; family Acrididae; genus Schistocerca; species Schistocerca gregaria. Next base: position 948,876,552 of record NC_064920.1, read on the forward strand.
GTTGTTGACATCCGACATATCCCCCTTTTCATGCAATGGTTTTACAAGGGCATATTTCAGTCTACCGAGGAAAATGCCCTGCTCCAAAAAGCTATTACATTCGTGACTGACAATCCTACTGAGCTGTGGGGAATAAGCTTTATGTAACTTGCTGGAAATGCCATCCATTCTTTAAGAGCTTCTACTTTTCAGTGAGTTTATTATTTTACTGATTTCAGAGGGAGAGGTTGGTGGAATTACAGTTGTTTCAAACTGCACAGGTATGGCCTCTTCTATTAGTAGCCTTGCCTCTTCTAGTGAAGATCTAGATCCTATTTTCTCCACATTTAAAAAATGATTACTGAAAGTATTTTCAATTTATGATTGTTTGTTAGTACAAGTCATTCAATTTTAGGGCACTAAAGGCTTTCTGTGCTCTTGGTTGCCCTGTTTCCCTTTCAATAATATTCCAAATTGCTTTAATTTTATTATCAGAGTTACTGATCTCAGACATGATACACATGCTTCTGGACTTTTTAATAACTTTTCTTAGTACCGCACAATAGTTTTTATAATATTGAACAATTTCAGGGTCAGTACTCCCTCTTGCTGTTAGATACAGTTCTCTTTTACGTTTGCAAGATATTCTTATTCCTTTAGTTAGCCAAGGTTTCTTATGTTTTCTTGGAATTATGTTTCACTATTTTCTTGGGAAAACAGTTTTCAAATACCCTTAAAAATGTATCGTGAAATAAGTTATATTTCAAGTTTGCATCAGGTTCCTTATACACTTCATCCCAGTTCAGCTGCTTTACGCTTTCTCTAAAGTTTGCAATATTTATATTGTTAATTGAACGCACTGCTTTGAAATTCTGATTTGATATATTGCATGGAACTATGTCATGTACTGTAACTAACTGTGCACCATGATCTGAAAGACCATTCTCAACAGGATAAGCATTTATGTCCTCAGATTTATCTTGGTCTATAAAAAATTTATGTATCAGTGTCCTATTACACTCTTTCAGGGAATCAACATTGAAATCCCCACAAATGATAATTTGTTTCCCCCTGTCTGACAGAGAGCACAACAAAGCATCCAAGTTTTCTAGAAATAGCTGGAAATTCACTGAGGGGGTCCTATACACTGTTACAATTATGAAAGTTCCATCATTTAGTTTTAGTTCAGCGGCACATGTTTCCATATGTTGCTCTACACAAAAAATTTTAGTTTCTAATTTTTTTACATTGTGGAAGCTTCTGACATATATGGCAACTCCTCCTCTCATCACATTATCTCTACTTACATATGCAGCTAATTTTTACCCATTGATGCTAACCTTTTGCATATCAGTGACAATGTGATGCTCAGACAGGCATAGTACATCTATTACATTCTCAGTTTCTATATCTTCTAACCAAAGCAGAAGCTCATCAATTTTATTCTTCAATCCCCCAATATTTTGATTAAATATACTTACATTATTTTTCACTTTACTTTTGTATCTTGAACTTTTTTAACATCTTTAGTACTTGCCTGGCTGAGGTTCCCACTGGACACTGATCTTACACTAAAAATGAGTTTTCATCCTGAGATGTAGTTCCTTCCCCCTTTAAATTTCCTGCTATCAGCCCAGCCAGTTTACCCTTCCCCTTCTTGTTGAGGTGTAGACCATGTCTAGTATAGTCCCAGCTACTGAGTGAATCAACAGGAACCACACCAATGTGTGGCCCTGCACCAGATACAAGTAGCCGTTCCAACTCCAAATTAATTCTCCTGACAGAAAAGCTCAAATGAGGCTGGTCGTGGCACTCCAGAACAGACACAAACCCAACACTGGTATGACTCGATGCTGATGAAATATTTGCCAGATCACACTCTATGCTGTACCCCCGATCTCTGTCAATACTGTTGCCCGGCCCACCCACAATAACCACGGTATCTTCCTTCGTAAAGCCTCTACATAGTGCACCCAACTCCTCTGTAACTTGCCCCAGTCCAGCACAAGGTTTGAAAAAACTTGTGACCTGATATTCTGACCCTAATTCATCCTGAAGAAGTTGGCCCACACCCCTAGCATGCGAACTACCTAGCAACAAGACTTTCTATCTCTTTGAAGACTTCCCTACCTTCTTATTCAACTTGCTGCTGGAAGCTTGTTGAGCCCTGTCTACATCTACTTCTGTGAGAGACTCATCAGTTTTTGACTGAGGCAACAGGTCAAACCTATTTTGTACATTAATAACAAAGCTGTCAGAAGAATTTCTTGGCCTGTTCATTATGCCTGTTGCCACTTCCCACCCCTGTTTACCGTTCTCCCCCTTAACCTGCCCAGTTCTCGCCTAGCCTCATCTAACTCAGCCTGAAGGGCAGTAATTTTCTCCTCCTGTTCCACAATCTTTCTATCTCTACTGCACTGCCTACAGAACCACTGATGAGTCTCGCTAATTTTCCCAATTCCCACGCCACTACATTCGCCCCAATGAAAAACGTTACTACATCCATCACACCAGCCCCGGAGCTAACGATTCTACGGCACGTCAGGCACTTTACACGCATGGCACAAATCGATTTTAGTGACAGAAAGACAATTAAGTTACCGGAAAACAGTGAAAATACGTGCACGAAAAATTAGGCCTACTCGCGACAATGTAAACAATGGTTCAGAAGTTTATTACTGGAAATTAGTTAAGAGATGACGATACTCTACAGATATAAAGCGGTAGCAAACGTATTTAGCACACTAAACTATCAGTAAATGCACTTAAAATTGCGGTATGTAGTTTAATCTGAAAGCTCAAAAGTTCTGCCTGGCCGCGATATGTAAACGAAACGAACTTTACGTGATTATTGTGAAAATACGTGAGTAAGACAAAAACATTTAATGGTACGCTTGAAGAGCACTATAATTAACGTAATAAAATAGTTTAAAGTGTTAGAAACAGTTTATTACTACTTAAATTACTTACCTTGTACGGGAGCTGTGACTGAAACGTCCGTATAGCAGGAACAGGGCTACCAACCTATGTTAATGTGTTCTCTTAATTTTACTCTTCAAATTGTGCTTTTCTGTGTTATCGTGTGAAATATTGTGACAATAATGGCGTGTGAAAAACGTAACACTAGGCTCCAAAGTAAACTGAGAAATAATAGTGACGAAGGGCGTAGCTTAACAGCACCGCTGTGTAATGAATTAACAGACATTCGAAGTAGTAATTTGGTAACTGTGCATAGGGAAATGGAGCAGGCGGCAAATAATGGTGTAGACGATGAAACAAGTAGTTAACAGGGAAGCATTATCGATCGATCGGTCGGCAACAGCTCGCCTCAAGAATCCGAAATGACAGAACACAATATTGCAAATACTGTAGACTCAGGTTTTGAGTCCTCACCGTTTTCTCAAATGAGTCAACACACATTTGGTTCAAATGGCTCTGAGCACTATGGGGCTTAACATCTGTGGTCATCAGTCCCCTAAAACTTAGAACTACTTAAACCTAACTAACCTAAGGACATCACACACATCCATGCCCGAGGCAGGATCAAGACACATTTTCTGCTTGTCAAAATGTGAATGTTGCCAGTGAAAATGCAGTCCAAAAAGCATAGAGAAACAGATCCACATACTAATACATTATTATTACAATTAATGCAACAAATGGGACAAAAGCTTCAAAAGTTAGACACAATGGAACAAGACCAGAGACAAACACAGCAACAGTTAGACACGATGGAACAAAATCTTCGGAAGTTAGACACCACACTTGAACAAACACGTGAAGATTTAACTACTGAGTTACATAACATTGAATCTAAATGTCAAAAAGTCTGTAATGACGTAAAAACAGAAATTTGTGAGCATTTCCAACATATTTTTTCGTGGCATGAAAATACATTACAGAATCACGAAGCAGCCATAAAAGAACTGCAAACTATTGTTCATGAAAATCCTGAGACCTCGCAAGCTAAAATTGACTCAGTTATATCTACCGATTCGGTTACGCAACTTGCAAAAACTCAGGAAAACTTAAAGGACACAGTAGATTCTCTGAAAATTAGTTTAGAATGACACATGGAGAAAATTAGTTCATTATCAGAGAAAGTAGTTGAACTTTAGGATCAGCTAAATAATTTATCTACGAAGGTAGATGATAATCTGAATGACACAAAACCGGTAGTCTTTAATGACACAGAAGAGTGCGAGCAAATTAGGAAATTCAAACAAAATCAGAATCAAATTAATACGCAACACCAAAGAGAAAGTACAAGATCAGTTGACACAGGTAGTACAAGAATTACATATTTTAGAGGACACTCGCGCTCCAATATCGGAAGAAGGACATAGAAATACGGAACAACCACAAAATAATAACACAGGGCACTTCGTAAATTATGAGAGACACTGGCAACATGCACCGAATTTTGAAGTGGAACCGCCGAAACGACGTAACAACAACCGACAAGCGACTCGCCGACATGATGATTTTGACTATAAGCTGTTTATAACTACACGTAAATTCAAAACATTTAAGAATTCCGGCAACGACATTCATCCACAAGCGTGGCTCCATCAATTCTCTAATTGTTTTCCTCCCAACTGGTCATTAGAGCACAGATTGGAATTTATGTGTGGATACTTAGAGAATGAACCAGCTGATAGATTGCGATCGGTCATTCAAGATTGTCACAGTGAAGGAGAATTTTATCATGCCTTCCTCGCAGCATATTGGTCTCAAGCTACACAAGACCGAGTAAAACACAGCATCATAATGATGAAACTTTTCGAACAATATGAATTTTCCAGTCTTGTGAAATATTTTGAAGACATGTTGCCCAAGAATCAGTACCTGTGAAACCCTTGCAGTCCCTCAGAACTCATCCGCATTTGCTTAATCAAATTGCCTGAACATTTACGACAAATTATTTTCGCAGGTCGTTGCGAAGACGACATTGAAGCTTTTCAGGGACTCCTACAAGAATTGGAAATTGACACTGACAATAGCGGGATGCGAAAACACGAGCACAACAATTACAAGTCACACCCGTCACAATTCCGCGATGAAAGAAATAATAACTGGACACGACATGGCTATTCTCACAACACAAATCGTGACCAAGACAGACACCACCCGTATGACAACTGTTGGCAGAATAATAGTTACAGAGAAAGATCGCTTTTCCATAGTAATGAATGTGACAGAGACAACCATAGAAACAGACAATATAGGAACCAAAATAATTGTTATCAAGGGAGACAGAATAACTTGAGACGCAACGGTTCACCATGCAGTTAAGATTACGGGAGAAATTCTCCACCACGTGACCGACAAGCAAGAAACTATGTAAACTGCCAACAAAACGACAGACCTGAATTCCATCAGAACTGGCGAGCTTCAAACAGGGCAGGGCCTTCTCGTCAAGGTGAATTTGTAGAAGTTAGGTCTCCTAATCCCAATAACGGCGCGCGCCAACAAAGAGACAGACAATGACTTGCACGGCAGGCAGCCACGTGCGCCGGCTGGCTCAGCGAAAAATAATATAGACGCTAACCTTGAGAAAAAAAAATTTAGCATTCCGTACCGACGTATATAACATGATAATTACTTGGAAGTTGAAACTCTGCGCACTAGAAAGGGTAAATGATTGCACCACATTTCACATGTAAAACCGGTTATTGAGAGATAATCTGCTTTTTAACTTTGTCTTTGCCATACAACTTATCACTTCACGTTACTAGTATGCTTTGTCAGACTTAGAAACTGTCAACATGCAACAATGTTTTGAAGTTAACTATCCAGTCTAAAACCTAGGGAACATATTTAGACAGTAATTACCACTGCATTGTGATAGTGAACAGAGGACACAGTGTTAGTGTGTGTGTGCATTCTTGTTAGTTGCACGATTACGTAACAACTATAAGGCTTACATACTTAGAATATATACAGGTACTGCTAATGTGATTTTAATGCAACATTTTGGTTTACTTGAAAAGACATTCTTTATTTGAAGTACTTTCTGTGAGATTAAAGATGACTTAGTATTTGGTTTCTTTGACAGCTACACGATTATATCATGACGCTACAAATATGTGACACAATTTACATTGTTGCTTTTGCAGTGTATCTGTTTTATATCTACAGAGTTTTTCTGTATTATTCTGGAAAGTAAAACACGTTTTAGTAGTAACTTTTGTGGTATAGCTACAATGAGACAGCCTTTTCCGTAGCACAACAATACGTTTCATTATAGTACTTTCTTGATCACGGTAATGTACGTAATAACTACGATATCTGTAAGCAAAGCATTTCACTTTTTTTTTATCATGAGGTAACTACATTGACTTCTGCAGAACGTAGCTTTCGGAGGACGATAACTACGACACTTCCACAGAGATTATCTTACAACAAGACGCACAGTTTAGCGCTACAGTACACGTATTTGAGTGATTAAAAATAAATGTTTTAAGTACAAAATTAAAGATATTTGAAGTACAATGATACAAAGGTTTTCCGTGATACATTTAATTCCATTGCTGTAATCTGTAACACCTGAGGGTATAATTACATTATCCTCAGGGGGGTACCCACTTACTTTGTGTACCATGTGTCTGGCAAACACAAGGAGCCCTAGCTAATATGGTATTTGCTTATACAACTTTACACATCGGTACCATATTTCTCTAACACATAAATTACACAGCTATCTGATCATTTAACTGAGAGAGACAAACATTTTTTTACTACGTCAGCGACAGATGTTTACGCAATTACACAGCTGGATAACTTCACACTTATGAAATTGTATTTTGTCTGTACTGTGTGAACCCTTCATATTTTTCGGAACCATTGTGATACTATGAGATCATTGAATGATGTATTTGGTATGGGATCATGATTTTTAAGTACGTTTGAGGTAGATGACACTATTGAAATGAGCAGAGAGTTTTTTTTAGGATTTGAAATTATTGGAGGAAGCTAAGACGATTTTGAGAATTGACTGAGATGTTCTGATATTATTACGACGACGATGTGTATTATGCTGTTCAGATATGTTTATGATCAATAACATGATGCTACCGGATATGAGAAATTTGATTATGCTACGTATTTCTTATGATGAAATATTGAAGAAGTGGCTACGAATATGTATATGTATAATAAGGTAAGGAAAAATGAGTAGTGGTTAAGGACTCTGATTTGTGGAAAAGGATGTTGGAAACCAAGAATCGTAATTTAAGAATTATGAACTGTGTGTACATGTGTGAATGTATTACAATGCTGTCGAAAATTTTTTGGACACTTATATTTATAGGATTTTATTTTCTACACATTTGTAACGCAAATTTTCAACCTGTGAAAATATTTTTTATATGAGACCGTCACTGTAGCGGAAACTGCTGTCGTAAATATTTTAGTAACAACGGTAAGTGACCTTGACGTAATGCGTTTTGGGCGCCTAGCTGAGAGATAGTCGTCTGACAAGAGAAAGCCATTAGGCGCCATATGAAACGTTCCTTAGAAAAATTATACATGACTGTGCTTAAACTGACACACAATATTTTTAGCGTATCGGAATCTGTCTTTCAATAATCCCTATAAAAGAATGGCCCTGACTAACATTAACCTATACCTTTCACAAATCACTAACCTCGCAAAAAATCTTTGTTACTCGAACTACTGCAATACAGCGAACGCCACTACTGCCAGCTAAATAAAAGATTCAAACTACAGAAGGCACTAACTACTGATAGGCATAGTTAGCAAATGAAAGATTTTAATAGAGAACAAACATTGTACACTCCTGGAAATTGAAATAAGAACACCGTGAATTCATTGTCCCAGGAAGGGGAAACTTTATTGACACATTCCTGGGGTCAGATACATCACATGATCACACTGACAGAACCACAGGCACATAGACACAGGCAACAGAGCATGCACAATGTCGGCACTAGTACAGTGCATATCCACCTTTCGCAGCAATGCAGGCTGCTATTCTCCCATGGAGACGATCGTAGAGATGCTGGATGTAGTCCTGTGGAACGGCTTGCCATGCCATTTCCACCTGGCGCCTCAGTTGGACCAGCGTTCGTGCTGGACGTGCAGACCGCGTGAGACGACGCTTCATCCAGTCCCAAACATGCTCAATGGGGGACAGATCCGGAGATCTTTCTGGCCAGGGTAGTTGGCTTACACCTTCTAGAGCACGTTGGGTGGCACGGGATACATGCGGACGTGCATTGTCCTGTTGGAACAGCAAGTTCCCTTGCCGGTCTAGAAATGGTAGAATGGGTTCGATGACGGTTTGGATGTACCGTGCACTATTCAGTGTCCCCTCGACAATCACCAGAGGTGTACGGCCAGTGTAGGAGATCGCTCCCCACACCATGATGCCGGGTGTTGGCCCTGTGTGCCTCGGTTGTATGCAGTCCTGATTGTGGCGCTCACCTGCACGGCGCCAAACACGCATACGACCATCATTGGCACCAAGGCAGATGCGACTCTCATCGCTGAAGACGACACGTCTCCATTCGTTCCTCCATTCACGCCTGTCGCGACACCACTGGAGGCGGGCTGAACGATGTTGGGGCGTGAACGGAAGACGGCCTAACGGTGTGCGGGACTGCAGCCCAGCTTCATGGAGACTGTTGCGAATGGTATTCGCCGATACCCCAGGAGCAACAGTGCCCCTAATTTGCTGGGAAGTGGCGGTGCGGTCCCCTACGGCACTGCGTAGGATCCTACGGTCTTGGCGTGCATCCGTGCGTCGCTGCGGTCCGGTCCCAGGTCGACGGGCAAGTGCACCTTCCGCCAACCACTGGCGACAACATCGATGTACTGTGGAGAACTCACGCCCCACGTGTTGAGCAATTCGGCGGTACGTTCACCCGGCCTCCCGCATGCCCACTATACGCCCTCGCTCAAAGTCCGTCAACTGCACATACGGTTCACGTCCACGCTGTCGCGGCATGCTACCAGTGTTATAGACTGCGATGGAGCTCCGTATGCCACGGCAAACTGGCTGACACTGACGGCGGCGGTGCACAAATGCTGCGCAGCTAGCGGCATTCGACGGCCAACACCGCGGTTCCTGGTGTGTCCGCTGTGCCGTGCGTGTGATCATTGGTTGTACAGCCCTCTCGCAGTGTCCGGAGCAAGTATGGTGGGTCCGACACACCGATGTCAATGTGTTCTTTTTTCCATTTCCAGGAGTGTATTTACCTTAATGGTCATAATATATATAGCAATTCATGACATCCATTCTGACAAATGTACTGTTTCTGATGGACACAGTATGGAGATATTATCCATTCTTAAAAATCCGCCATCTCACTTCCCCACATCCACCACTGCCGGCGGCTACTCCAACTGCGCAACGGTACGCGCTGTTAACATCCAGCTGCCCAACACTACAATGGCAGACAACAATGCAAACTAGCCACACAGTACAGCCAGTGATTTTCATACAGAGCGCTACGTGGCGTTGCCAATAAGAAAACCTAAACAGCCTACTTACAACATGTAACGAGGAACGCTCGAGAAGTAATACACGTATTCTCCTCCACTTCGAAGTCTTAAAAACACACAGTTATGTAATGAACTACCTTTTTGTCCGCAGCTTCGCTCGCATACGCAAGTGTCATATATATTTCATACATATATATTTCATACATATATGTATTTCACATATATTTAACATATTTCACACAAGTCCCACACATATTTCATCTGTATCTGTAGCGAATTCTGAGGAAACCATAGTTCTTCAGATACAGTCACGACACTCGCTGCTGTGAAAGTTGCTAGCGTCTAACAACTAGAGAGACACTAGCGTTCCAAGCCCCAATAAATTTATTCGTCACTTAACGCCATATGTGTTGTAAGCTTAACGTTGAATTATATTTATTTTTCTACCTAATTCATGAAATATTTATTAAATTTTTGGTTCTCTAGCGTAGGTGAAAATATAAAAGAGGGGCAGATTGGAAAGAGCGTAAAACACTTTATACAGAGCCAAAACATATGGATAAAATGACCTAAGATGCAAGAAAACGCTCCGAAATGGTATATATTTCCAAGTGATGGCGCTGAACAAAAGAATATAAACACAGAATTTCGTACATAAATTACAATGAACCTCTTAGAGCACAAGTGGTGATAAATTATCCATCCCTCGAGTTTTGCTAAGATTGACAAATTGTCTGTTGACTTCTGTCTTCGGCCAACGTTTGTTTGATGGTTTTTCTGACGTTTTGCCAGGACGAGTAGCTGGTATTGTCGAAGCTTCACCCTCCATTGCTGGTGGTGGACTGTAGTCAAGCTGGAGGCCGCAGATTGAATGTACCTGGCGCGCCAGCGTCCGAGGGTTTTTCCATGGCAACATTAGACCTTGTGCCCCAGGTACACACAATCGACTACAATCTATCGCCAGCAATGGAGGGTGAAGCTTCGGCAACGTTAGCCACTCGTGATGGCGGAATGTCAGAAAAAAAAACATGAAAGAAACATCAAGCGTAGACCCCAAGACAGAATTTATCAGCGAGTGGCTATCAAAATCCTAATAATTTTTTCTTGGATTGTTATAAGAGTACAGAATTCATCAGTATTTTTAATATTACTTTATTATAGTGTATGTTATCAGAATAGTTTTCTGTACCTAGAGCTACAAACAAAATCGACATATGTCAAAGAAATATCCGGAGTACCACAGGGTAGTGTGATAGGAACGTTGTTGTTTACAATATATATAAATGATCTAGTAGAAAGCGTCGGATGCTCTTTAAGGCTATTCGTAGATAATGTTGTTGTCTGGTAGCAACGACAGAAAATAGTAAGAATTTTCTGAACGATCTGCAGAGAATTGATGAATGGTGCAGGCTTTGGCAGTTGACCCTGATTGTAAATAAATGTGACATATATTGTGCATACATAGCAAAAGAAATCCACTACTGTACAGCTATACTGTTGAGGACAAACAACTGGAGACAGCATCTGCCGTAAAATATCTAGGCATAACTATCCAGAGCGACATTAAGTGGATTGACCACATGAAACAGATAGTGAGAAAAGCATGTACCAGACTCACATTCATCGGAAGACTCTTACGGAAATGTAACTGATCCACGAACGAAGTGGCTTAAAAGACGCTTGTTCGTCCGATTCTTGTGTGTTGTTCATCTGTCTGGGATCCCTATCAGATAGGACCGATAGAGGAGATGATCCAACGAAGAGCGGCGCGTTTCGTCACGGGATCGTTTAGCTGGCGACAGAGCGTTAAGGAGATACGAAAGAAACTCCTCTGACAGATTACATTAGTTTTTCATTCCATAGATCCGTGCTGAGCAGATCCTCGTGGATGTGGAACATGTCAATATTTTTCTTTTTTTTCTTTTTAAGCTGAAATAACAATACTAATAGTATGAATATATACAACACATCATTTGTTTCTATTAAAGAAATCGTCAATGGAGTAGGAGTTGGCCATAGTAAGACTTTCAGGCTCCTTTTAAACTGATCTTTATTTGTAACTAAATTTTTTATGTTTGCTGACAAGTTATTCAAGATGAGTGTTCCGGGTAGTGGACCCCATTTTGAACTAAAGTCAGTGCTTTTAAGTCCTTTTGCAGATCACTTTTGTTCCTGGTATTGTATGTATGAACTGAGCTGTTTGTTGGAAAAAGAGATATATTATTTAGGACAAATTTCATTAAGGAGTAAATATACTGAGAGGCAGTAGTTACTATACCTGGTTCTTTACTCCATAAATAATACGTATTACACGCTTTTCGACTCTGAAAACTTTTGTTTGACTTGAAGAGTTACCTCAAAATATTATACCATATGACATTATGGAAAGGAAGTAGGCAAAGTATGCAAGCTTTTTCAGTTTTATGTCACCCATGTCTTCTAACACTCGAGTTGCAAATACAGATTTGTTAAGGCGTTTCTGCAGTTATGTGGTGTGCTCCTCCCAGCTGAATTTATTATCAAGTTATAATCCCAGGAATTTAAGACTGGCAACCTCGTCTATCTCCTCTTCTTCATACTTTATGCGTATGCTGGGTAGAAACCTCTTACAGGTTGCATATAGTGAGTCTTTTCGAAGTTTAATGTCAGTGAGTTGGCTTTAACACATACATTAATTTCCATGAAAATAACATTAGCAGATCTTTCTAGAACTACACTCGACATCCTATATATTGCAATACTTGTCATCTGCAAACAAAACGAACTCTGCTTCTGGCAGTGTAACTGATGAGAGATCATTAATGTACGCAAGAAAAAGCAATGGCCCTAAGATGGATTCTTGTGGGACACCACATGTAATTTCTTCCCATTCTGATGATGACTGATGACTTAATTCACTAGTCCCTTGCACTGACACCCTTTCTTTCCTGTTCGTGACATATGACTTGAACCATTTTGGAGCACTGCCTGTGACACCATAGAATTCTAATTTATTTAAAAGTATGTTGTGGTTCACACAATCGAATGCCTTTGACAAATCACAGAAAGTACCTGCTGCTTGTACCTTGTTATTTAATGACTTATGTATATTTTGACTGTAGGTATAAATAGCCTTCTCGATATCAGAACCCTTCAGAAATCCAAACTGTGTTCTTGATAGTATGTTATTTGTGGTCAGATAGTTGAGAAGCTGCCTGTACATTACTCATTCTAAAATTTTTGAGAATGCTGGCAAAAGTGAAATCGGTCTGTAGTTTGATGGTATCTCTTTATCCCCTTCCTTGAATAGAGGCTTAACATCTGCATATTTTAGCCAGTAAGGAAATGTCCCAGTTATAATTGACTGGTTACGCAAGTAACTCAGAATTGTACTAAACTCATAAGAACATGCCTTAATTAATCTTGTTGATATTTCATTGTAACCACTAGAATGCTTTGTTTTTAAAGATATTATTATGGAAGTTATTTCTTTTGGTGAAGTGAGTGACATATTCATGTTCCTGAAGCTATTTGTAAAGGCTAGTTTCAGATATTCAAGGGCATTATTTACTGATACTGACAATGCCATTCTATCAATAATGTGTATAAAGTACTTGTTAAATAGATTTGTCACATTATGCCCATCGGTTACTAATGTGTCATCTACCCTTAGTGCTATTTGATCCCGTTCCTTTCTGGTTCTACCAGTCTCCTCTTTCACTATATCCCATATGGTTTTTTTTTTTTTGTTCCCTGACATAGCTATCTTCTTCTCGTAGTGCATTTGTTTAGATGTCTGAATTACTTTTTTAATATTTTACAGTATTCCTTGTATTTAGCTAAATCATCACCATTGGAGCTATTCTTGGTCGACATATACGTTTTCCTTTTTGTCTTACAGGAAATCTTTATTCCTTGTATAATCCATGGTTTTATTATAGACTTATGTTTAATTTGAGTAACTTTTAGAGGAAAACAGTTTTCAAACATGGTACTGACATTATTCATGAATGTGTTATATTTTTCACTCATGTCATGAGCACTATAAACATCTTTCCAGTTCATATCTTTGAGAAGTTTTCAAAAACACTCAATTTTTGTTTGATTGATTACTCTCCTGTACTCAGATTTAGCAGTCTTGATAATCTGCTTAGAGTTTACATCTAAAACAAGGAGCTGAATATCATGATCTGATATTCCATTTGTAACATGTTTTATGACATAATTTTGATTTGTGTATAAAAATGTTATCAGTGGCTGTCCTTGGATTTAGTGATCCTAGTTGGAAAGTTTACACTGTGAGTTAAATTGAAAGACAACATTACTAACTGCAGTAAATGTTTACTGGGAGATTGCATTAGAAAACCTGTATTAAAGTCACCAGCAATCAAAATTTCTATGTTTCTTCCTGTTAAATAAACCAAAAGAGCTTCTAGATGGTTTATGAGTAGATTATAATTTCCTGCAGGTGCTCAGTAAATAGTTACTATTATATAGGATCTGTTATGGAACTCTACTTCTGTTGCATATGCTTCTAGATGCTGCTCTAAACATAAGTTTTTAATGTCAATGTTCTTGAATTTATGGCAGTTTTTAATAAATGTGGCAACTCCTCTTCCATCCATATCTACTCTGCGTTAGAAGAGAAGCGTTGTGCATCACGGAGAGATTCACTATTGGAATTTCGGGACAGCACTTTTAAGGAGAAGTCGGACAACATAATACTCCCTCCACTTACATCTCGCGGATTGACCACCAGAAGAAAATTCGAGAAATTAGAGCCAATACAGAGGCTTACCGACACTCATTGTTCACACGCACCATTCGCGAGTGGAACAGGATTGGAGGGTTCAGATAGTGGTACCGTAATTACGCTCTGCCACACACCATTAGGTGGATTGTAGAGCATGATGTAGATGTAGTTAACAATTATAATCAATTTTATCCAGTTGTGGATTGATATAAGGGCATAAATAAAGTTACACCACTTTTGATATGAACAGGTACGAATTTTTTACGCAGGGTGTTCATAATTAAAGCTCCAGTTTGAAAACGCTGTACAGTGAGAACTATTGCACAGGCCCCTCGCACAGACGTCAGAATATGCACACCAACAGACGCTCAGCACACGGCTGTTCCTCAGTTTGCATCCTAGAGCCCAAATTGACTTGCCTCGCGCTGCTGGTAAAGCTGTTTTACAAGAATTGTGACAGTGCGCCAGTAGCGCTGGTAAAGTTCCGGACACTCAAGAGTATGAAGAAAGGTATTGGTCCAGGCTCTCCTATTGGTCTGATATCTGTTAAACGTCTGGAAAAGTGATTATAAAATTGTGAAAAGACAGTTTCTTTTGAAGTGCAGTGTGGCATAGGAAGGAAAGCAATTGATCCGATGTCTGTCGAACATGTGGCCACAGCACTGGATGGGGGTCGAGCGGTGGTGTGAAAACATGCAGTGCACGGGGAATTGGCCGGACTTTGGACAAGCCTGCTAGCACGGTACATAAAATCCAACGAAACATCCTGCACTTCCGCCCACACAAAATCACTTGCGTGCAGGAGTTGCTTGCTGCTGACTTGCCAGCAAGACAAACGTTAGCTCTGGAATTTCTTGCTCGCTTGGAAGTGGACAACGCATGGCCATGGAACATTCTGTGGACACACAAAGCTCATTTCCATCTCCGAGGACATGTCAATATGCTGAATTTCGGAACATGGACAACGGAAAATCTGCACGCACGTCAACCGGTACCACTTCATTCTGCAAAAGTGACAGTATGGTGCGGGTTGACGCCATCGTTTATCATACGGTGGTATTTTGTTTAGAGATGAGTCCTGTGGGACCTGTTATCTCTACCGTCAGTGGTAAACGCTGTAAGTTTTGCGCACCAACTTCTTTCCAGCCGTTCTACAGAGTGGATTGTGTGGCTAGGATTATCTTTATACAAGATGGCGCTCTTCCGCACATAGCACAGACAGTGAAGCGGCTGCTGCAGAGGCATTTCGGTAATGTTACAATTATCTGCCATCGTTTCCCTACAGCCTGACCGGTTAGATAATCTGATCTAGTGTGATTTCCGGCTGTGGGGTTATCTGAAAGATGCGTTCAGTGCTCCAATTACGAACGTAGCTAAACTGAAGGCGCGCATTGCGCAGCGCATTCTGAACGTGACCCCGAAACACTCTTGTCTGCTGTGGGACATGCCGCTTCTCTATTTCTACTTGTGCCAGAAAACTGTGTATATTATACTGAAAATGTGTTGTGTTAGTCTCACGACAGTTAAAAGCCGATTTTATTTTGTTCATTTTAGTGGTATTTAGCACTAGGACAATTAAAAACCTATGCAAATTTGCTTTTTATGCTCTTTTTGGTCACAGGACAATTAAAACCCAATTTTCCCCATGCAGTATGGTACAGGCTTGCCGTGGTGGATGGGCTTACCTAACTGTTTCCTGCCGAAGTTGTGTAGTAGGGTTGATGTAATGTTTAAATCAAACTGTACCCGCCATATGGCGATTCATCTGTCATTTTTAATCAGCCCCACTTACGTTAAACCGCTTACAGCGCCATCTGTTGGTAAATTTTTCGTTAAATTTTTCTGTTCCATGACGTTTTCCCTTGCGTCAATAGTATGCTGTTCCAGTTTGACGTCATTCTGAGCAATGGTGTCTTTCTACAGTGTTTTGAAGCTGTAACTTTAATTACTTACGGACATCCTGTCATGGAAGACTGCAACACTGTACTTACGTAATTTTACATATTTTTTGTTACTCACTGTGAATACTATAACTTCTATTCAGTGGCCCAATGTCTTCAGCATTGCCAGAAGATAGAAGACTCTAAATGTAGTCGTGATTAATGAAGGGCAAAAATTCTTCTGTGTCCTTTTTCTTCTCTTTTGTAAAAGCGTATGGTACTGTGTATAGCTTCCCTTGTTAGTCAGAGGAACTGTGTGCCCTTTATAGATGTCGGCTTGAAGTCCAACTTGGTAAATTCCGTGTCATTTGAAAGAGTTACCTTGTAAATGATTGTAAATAGATCAGTCTTCTCGTGCCAAATTCACTACATCTTCGGGCATGACACCAGATGTTTTCAGTGTCAATTTTCCTTCTGGAAAATAACTTCAACAAATTTTCCAGAGACAATGAGTCATCGTTTGTCGTTACAGTGGCATGAGAGGGAATTATTTGCCTTGACTTGGCAATAACGTTGTACCAGTCATTGAGACAAAATATCTATTACGTCTTACTGTATTTTTTATATATTTTTATTGATCCAAAATAACCTTCATTGGGGAGACAGGATCCATGTTTTCAATATCATTCTTTTCACAAAAACTTAGCTTCATTAATGTCACGTCTGTTTTCTAATTTTTTCTCTGTCCTGTAAAATTACCACTGTACACATGTCCCGCAAATGGCGCTTTTGTTTCGATGTGTTTGACGATATAACAAAACAGGCACCAACTTCTTGAGAGCCTCGAAATCCAGTCACTTCATTCGAGCAGTACATGAATCCTAATTTTCAAGGCAGCTCGTGGTAAACCAAACTGCAAAATATAAATTACGTTTTTAGTAAGCTGCTTGACATATCAGCCTAGGAAAGCATAGAATTTTTTTTAAATCTAACGAAAATTTAGGGTAGGAACTACTGGAAACTTTATAGAATCTCGTGCTTTTTCAGCCTTATGAAGATCCAGTTCGTGGTCTCCAGGGTGAAAGTGTGCCTTTTTCTTCGTCTGTTGAATGCTTGAGTTTATTAGCAAAAGTATCATATTGTACACAAGTATTCTTGTGAGGAGCATGGAAATATAAGCTGAACTCGCTATTATTTTTTCTTCTCGAATTTTGTTACCAGGGACTTTCTTGCCTCGTTTATCTACACCTTTAGGTTCCGTAAATTTTATCTTTTTCATGGTTCGGATAATTCTGTCAACAGAGAGTTTGAATAGTTTGACTGTGATGTGAGGTTTATTTCTGGATCTACATCTACATCTAATACATACTCCGCAATTCTCCGTTTGGAGCGTGGCGGAGGGAAGCCTTGTACTATTGCCAGTCATTTCCTTCCCTGTTCCACTCGCATAGCGAGGGGAACCGACTGTCTGTTCCTCCGTACGAGCCCTAATTTCTCTTATCTTATCTTTACTTCGTTGTCGTTACGTGAAATGTACGCCTGCGGCAGTAGAATCGTCGTGCAATCAGCTTCAAACGCCGGTTCTCTAAATTTACTGAACAGTGTTCTTCGAAAATACTCTTGCCTTCCCTCCAGGGATTCCAATTTGGGTCTCCAGGCATCTCGGTAATACGTGTCTATTTATCGAACATCTGTCGGTAACAAATCTAACAGCCCGCCTCTGAACTGCCTCGATGTCTTCCTTTAATCCGATCTGCTTGGGATCCCAAACAGCCGAGCAGTACTCAGGAATAGGTTGCACCTGAAACTCTTGAAAAAAAAGAAAAAAAGAAAGTGAAGTGGACCATTTGCCATCCCCACTACTGTCGTTACACGCTCGTTCCATTTCACATCGCTTTGGAATGTTACGCCTAGGTATTTAATCAGCCTGACTGTGTGAAGAATCACACCCGTGATGCTTTATTTGAATATTACCGGATTGTTTTTCCTACTAATCTCATTAATTTAATTTTTCTACCTTTACAGCTAGCTGCCATTCATCACAACAATTAGAAGTTTTGTCTAAGTCATCTTGTATCCTTCTACAGTCACTTAACAAAGACACCATCCCCCGTACACCACAGCATCATCAGGAAACAACCACAGGTTGCTGCTCACCCTGTCGCTCAGATCATTTATGTGAAGAGCGAGTGGTAGCGACCCTATCACGATTCGCTGGGGCGATTCTGGCTATAGTGTTGTGTATGATGAACACTCGCCGTCGAGACAACGTACTGGGTTCTGTTATTTAATAAGTCTTCGATCCACTCACATATCTGGGAACCTATCCCGTATGCTCGTACCTTTGTTAACGGTCTGCAGTGGGGTAACGTGTCAAACCATTTGCAGAAGACTAGGAACATGGAATATGTCAGTTGCTCTTAATTTACTGTTCAAAGGATATTGTGTGAGAAAATGGCAAGCTTAGCTTCACACGCGGGATGATTTCTAGAAGAGCGCAAATCTGTGGACAGAATCTTTTCCATCTCAAAGAAATTTATTATATTCGAACTGATAACACGTTCAAGAATTCTGGAACAAACCGATGTTAAGGATGTTGGTCTGTACTTCTGCGGGACCGGATTTCTACCTTTCTTATACGCAGCAGTGACCTGTGCTTTCTTCCACCCGATTGGAACTTTGTACTGGGCCAGAGATTCGCGATGAGTGCAAGCTAAGTAAAATTCTAGTGTCGCAGAGTACTCTCTGTAAAACCGAAATGGGAATCCATCCGGACCTGGCGACTAATTTGCTTTCAACTCTTTCAGTTGCTTCTCTAGGTCAGGGATGACTGTTACTATGTCCTCCATACGAGAATCGATGCGAGGGTCGAACGACTGTATATTTGTGAGATCCTCCTGTATGAAAAATTTCTGAAACACGGACTTTAAACCTTCAAGTTCCTTTTTGCTTTCTTCTTTTGCCACACCAGGTTGTTTAACGAGTGAATGGATAGAAGCCTTCGATCCGCTTAGCGATTTTCCGTAGAACCAGAAATTTCTCGGGTTCTGTGCAAGATCTTTTGCTAAGGTATGACGGTGGTAGTATTATGCTTCGCACTTTGATCTTACTGACTTCTGCGAGTCGTAATTTGTACATTCTCTTTTGATCCGAGCTCAGCATTTTCCGAAATTTATTATTAAACGATAGTTGGTTTTTTTCGTCCTTTATCCACTTGCTCAGCACATACTTCTCCAGAGCGCGATTTACAATCCGTTTAAACTTTTTTCGTAACTCCTCCAAATGCTTCATACTGGAACCAATCAATGTCCATTCGTTGTCTAAGTGGAATACTAGCAACTGCTTTCCTGTCTTTCTAGAAAAAATAATCTCCTAGCTTTCTTATTTGGTTTATTAATTTCAGTAACTATCGTCGCTATGACATCATAACCACTCCCTTGTCTATGTTAACCGCGTCGATAGCGTCACATCTGTTTGTAGCTGCAACATCTAAAATATTTCCATTGCATGTGGGTGTTCGAAACAGTTATTCATTTGCTTGAAAACGTGTTCAATAGTTCCCCATCAGACTGCCTGTTTGTACCCCCCCCCTCTCCCCCATTGAAATGAATCTATCTAGATCTAGGCGAAAGTAGACCCCAATTAATATAGCATGATCTGGGTATTTCTGCGCTACTGCGCGTAGACTTCCTTTGAATGACTCTAAAACTGTTTTGCAAAATCGAGTGGCCGCTAAAAACATCCAACAACACACTTTATTTCACGCAGGCCTTTACATGCACCCAGATGTTGCACTGACACAATCAAATGCGACCTCAATAGAGGCAGTATTTTTGGTGACTGCAATGATCACTCTCCCTTCTGTGGCGTCCAGTCTGTCGTACCGACATACGTTCCATGATTTGTTATGAATGCTTCGATAATTTATCGATAAGATTCTGACAGTCGAAGCGTCTTTATTGTGAACACGATTCGGTTCGTTATGTGCGCGTCGACTAGCGAGTGTTCAACAGAGTACTTTTAACTACCTTCTAGCCTAAGTAAACCTTATTGTCCTCCTCAAGAACACTGCTATCCTCTCTTTGTGTATGTAGAAGTTGTGTTTTACATTGGTAAAAGCATCGAGACACAAGAAACTATTAATTCTGACGTAAGTAATACGATAACAAGAAAATAAGAAACTGACGAGCACTACATGACTCTGAATATGATGGAAAATGTTTTTCGCTGGTTCCATTAAAATCCCAAATAATCGATTCCTCGATGCTGTCTGTATCACTATAACTCAAGTGAATTTCACTGAACACGATTCAAACAATTAAAGATGTAAGATCCTATTTGTGGAACAGTCAGAAGATCGAACATCCACAGTGAACTGAGAAAACTCAAAACAGTAGCAGGCACAAAGGTATAATTCCCAACTGCACCACTTCACCTGTCAGTAGATGTCAATGCGTTCAACGTAAAGTTGTGCTGCAACCTATTCGAATTACTCCATTTGCTCTGTTGGTACTTGCTGAAAAAGATCCCGACCGTGTAAAAATATAAGGGAAAGCACTTGGTGTTCAAGGGGCTCATATATTTCCATTGCTCCATGGTTACATCATGCCAGTAGACGGTTCCTTTGGCATCCAACAATTTTCCACGGAGTCTAAAGATCTGAATGTTCGTGCACCTCGATCGGCTTTTCAATACACCAGTATTTCTTTAATAGATAAGGAGCGTTCAAAAAGAAACGAGCCGAGGTATGATTTCAGAAACCATTACCTGTAAGTTAGAAGTATTGACCCTGGCTGTTTAGACACTTGTCCCACTGTGACACAAGGCGGTGATAGGCTGTCTCATAAAATTCCCGGGGCTGCGATGTTAACCAGCTCCGCACGTACAGCTGGAAGTCCTCATCCGAGGTAAATCGTTTGCCCCTCAGAGCCTTTTTAAGGGGACCAAAAATCGTGTAATACAGGAAGGGAGGTCCCGACTGTATGGAGAATCTCCCATTTGAATTTCTGCTGGACTGCCGCGACTATGTTGGTCATATTAGGCTTCGTATTATCGTGGAGCAGAACGACCCCAAGGGTGAGAGTGCCTGGTCGTTTTGATTTGATCGCTTGGCAAAGGGTGGTCAAGGTTTGCAACTAACGCTGGGCATTCACTGTCGTCCTGTGCTGCAGGAAGTGAATCAGAAGGGGGCCATCTTGGCCAAAGAAGTACGTCAGCATAACCTTTCCTGCACTCGTGTTGATGGCCTTGGCTTGTTTTGGTGATGGTGATCCTGGATGCTTCCACTGGAGACTTTCTCGTTTTGATTCTGGTTCGAAGTGATGACACCATGACTCATCTCCAGCTACCACTCGTACCAGGAACGTATTCCCTTGCTGAACATAGCGCTGCAGATGAGCAAGACAGTGGTCCATTCGACATACTTCTTCGTGTGGTTGAAGACTGTGGAGCACCAATTCGACACACTCTTTGCGCATGTGCAGTAGTTCCTTCATGATGGTGTGAAGACTTTCCACGCTCAGTCTGACCACAGCGGCTATGATTTCAATGTCACTCGGCGGTTCTGGGTAATGAGGGCATCCACTAGCTGGACGAAGTAATAGGTAATGCAGTGTGGTACTCCAGAGCGTGCATCATCGGCTAACGACACCCGTCCTTCCCTGAACCGCTTGTGCCTTGACCCTATCAAGGGACTTGCAGTGTTCACTGTACACTTGTGACATTCGTCGATGAATGTCCGTTCCTCCTACTCTTTCCGCTGTTAGA
The DNA here is from genome assembly GCF_023897955.1 of Schistocerca gregaria. Classification (NCBI taxonomy): domain Eukaryota; kingdom Metazoa; phylum Arthropoda; class Insecta; order Orthoptera; family Acrididae; genus Schistocerca; species Schistocerca gregaria. Next base: position 948,898,377 of record NC_064920.1, read on the forward strand.
AAACGAACAACACTTGTTTGCTCTTCTGTTGACACCTCCGTATCACTGGTTGCAATACGACTGGCAGCGTTGGACGATTGATGCAAGCTGCTGCTAGCTCTGTATAGTCACGTGACGTGCATGCGTGTCCTCTTGTGACGGGTATGTGAACTCCGTTACACACGCCACGATATTACCCTCCTGTCACCGGCTCGTTTCTTTTTGAACACCCTGTATAATTGCCACTTCGTCTTCAGAAGACGACTGTATTGAATATCTCTGACGTTCGCGGCACTGATGAAGCAAAAATTACAGAACTGGTTTATTTTGGGTTGAGAAGCCATATTGGTACTGTTGCGATTTATTGCGCTGCACAAATTAGTAGATGGTGTGATAGTTTTCTCTTTAGCTACGTTTCTAATTACGTGTCAGACATGTTAGAAAATGTAGGTACTGCATTCCATACCAGGTTGCTATTTGACGAATTCATAAACTGATTTGGTCGAAAATGTAGTGAAAAAACTTAACGTTGTTGTTAATTAAATGAAACAACAAGTTTGCTGTTACCAGTCACTGTTTATTTATCTCCACGACGCGTTTCAGAGGTTTAAACCTCCATCATCGGGTGGATTTACATTCGTTAATATGACATTTGTATGTGTGTTGTATTACGAAGTTTTGGACGACCTAAATATCATAACACAACACACACACACACACACACACAATTGTCGTATTAATGAATGTAAATCCATCTGACGATGGAGGTTTAAACCTTTGAAACGTCTCGTGGAGATAAATGAACAGTGACTGGTAACAGTAAACTTGTTTCATTTACTCTCAGTAACAGTCACGGCAAAGCCTAACCTAAAATGTTCGCATTTAAAGTTAACGTTGTTGTGTAGATACACATATTTCTGCAATACGCCACATCTTTTGCTGTTTATTATCCGTTTGATATATTTAAAAATAAACATTATTCTTCGATTAACGTCTGTGTGTTACTTGAAATTCGTAACTACACATTCATGTGAGTTGTTGTTTACACCTAACGTGGTCCACAGAACGAGAAGTTGGTGTTTTATTTTTGGTATTGCTGCAATTTATTGCGCTACGTACGTTCCCCACTGCACAAATTAGTGGAAACGGAACTGTTTGCGTTCACCTGTTATTGCATTCAGCATTGTGGCCTATTCTCCTCTTGACGTGCTTCTGTCGCAGTGGGCAACAAACATGAGCAGGAGTATCGAGACTGTATGAAACGTCATCCTTACATTGTAACACAAACACCAAGGCGTCGACACATGCAGAAAAGAGGCAACGGCTGAGAACTTCATGTGAGCTGTGGCGTCTATTAATGACGTTACATTGGCACCAAATTTCACCATAATTCTGCCCAACGTCACAATGGATGTATCACAGGATGTGAAGTTCGTAACAACCCCACTCCTTCACATTTCTCTATGTCTTTTGACGTGTCTCCGATGGATATCAGTACCGCGACACACAGCGCTGAAATCACACTGTTTTCTTATGGATGGAAAACATTTCAGCATTTGAGATACAGTCTCATGGGGTGGCATAAAGGCTGTCAGTGAAATCACGTCTTTTCCTGGGGGCATTGATTCCTACACATTTGGGGGTCGAAAACGACAATTCCCAGTGTCATGAGTAACAGAAAGTTCTTGACGTCCTTGGACACTGCTAGAATGCTCTGATGTTTCAACCCTCCCATAAGGACATTGTATGCCAGCTTCCCATTCAACGTGACCGCATGCCTTTGTGCTGTTGAGTAAAGGGTGGAACAACCGTTCAAAACCATCCGATGAAACCAGAACATGATCCGAACCAGTAAAGGGTACTTACGCTTTTTCAACCCTCCTGTTTTACGCCTTCCTGTGGCGTGATCACATAGGATTGCAATATTAATATGTACATGAATAAAACTCAGTAATTTCGGCATCAAATCAACCTGGCGGATTCTGTTGTACCAGTTGTTAGACAACACGTTCAACATTCCTGGTTGCGATTTTTCTACCTTCAGGCGCTAAAGCAGTCACCAGGCTGAAATGGTGTCAAAATTTCTGACAGGGATTTTTGTCACGTGAACAATCAAGTTGCGTGGGTGGCACCGATGTTCTTGTCGAACTGAGAACTAATGTATATACCAAAAAAATATTTCTGAGCACTTTGGGACTTAACATCTATGGTCATCAGTCCCCTAGAACTTAGAACAACTTAAACCTAACTAAGCTAAGGACAGCACACAACACCCAGTCATCACGAGGCAGACAAAATCCCTGACCCCGTCGGGAATCGAACCCGGGAACACGGGCGCGGGAAGAGAGATCGCTACCGCACGAGCTGCGGACGATGTATGTACCAAAATTGGTGGCCATTGCCTCAGGTGTTCATGAGTTACATTTTTCTGTTACTTGTTTTCACACCCACCCTCAGCCATAGAGGTGCTACGGATGTCATATTGTCACAGTAATTTTACCCAGACAACAAGCACAACCTGTGTCACGCTTCGTAAAAATTGATTCAGGCGTTACAGTGATGATATGTTGCCGTCTATTCACACCCCTCCCTCACACCAATCACTAATGATTCTAGTGACACCAAAAATAATGTATTCGATACTAATATCGGTTGTTATCGAATATTTTTACAGGTCAATGCCTTTCACCTCCAGCCCTTGGCCTCTGGATAGTGGGGATATATTATCCCCACATTATTTAAAATATACATTTGACGAGTCGTGTGTATACATATAAAATATGGTTGACATTGTTCTAAATTGCCACCTCTTCGCACCAACTCCCGCCCCTACGGGAGGATGGGAGGTAGGTGATTGTTACCGTAACAGTGGTTCTTTCTAGTAAGTAGTATGTGCCATGTTTCACTGAAATCAATTCTATCGTTTAGCAGACGTGGAATGTGCATAAACCATTCATATAAATATATAAATGGAGGGATTGCGTGGCAAATGGAATGTCTTTTTGAAAAGATACTACGATAGAGAAACGCTACAGAAGTCAAGGAATTTATGTCATTGTGTGAAGATTCAGTAATGTGAAACTTGATCTGTGCCGCCGCAAACACTATGAGCGCTATTTGTGAATATGAATGGATCCTCGGGCATGTAGCTACTAGAAGCAAACAGAGCCGGATGTCGGCAAACAATGAGACGTGTCGATACAATTTATCCCGGAGCTCGCCCACCGAGAGAGGGGTGATAAATCCAGCCAATGCGTCTCCGTCAGTCCCCGTAAATTATTCAGTCGTGGCCACGCCATCAATCCAGTCCGTGTAGCTGACGGCAGCGGAGCACTTATCTCCATAATCGATTCCACAGAACACGCCGCCACGGTGCATTTCCGGCACTGCAGTTCCCAGCTATCAGAAAGACATTTCAGCCACTAGAAGCGAACGATTAAAAAGCCATTGCTGATATCTGGTATATTTCTGTATTTTATCTGTATAACTATATGCCTGCGCGATGCTGTGATACATCCTTTGACGATATCTTATGAGAGACTGTTAGTCGGTAAAACATATAACAAAGTTTCATTCAGTGCATTAGCTTCATTAAGGCACAATTGCTCTTAATTTTTATTGTTGATAGTTTCCAATATCGACGGCTGTGCGGAACTCCAGTATTAGTTAAACGTTCATAATACGTTTAAGCTTTAATCCTACGGTATGTACTACATTATAAACGCGTATATTATCCTTTTAAATTTCATTTGATTAAATGAACAGCAACGGTGCTTAAATTTTAGACTGATGTTCTTCAAAAGAATGAATTCTGAGAGCCGGCCGGATTGGCCGAGCGGTTCTAGGCGCTTCAGTCTGGAAACGAGCGACCTCTACGGTCGCAGGTTGGAATCCTGCCTTGGGCATGGATGTGTGTGATGGTTAGTTAGGTTAGTTATGTTTAAGTAGTTATAAGTTCTAGGGGACTGATGACCTCAGAAGTTAAGTCCCATAGTGCTCAGGGCCATTTGAACCATTTGAATTCTGAGAAAACTTATTTAGATCACAAGAAGCGCCTAACATAAATTGAATGTCAATTCGTATGAGCCGCGTTTTTAAAGTAAGTGCCGTTTAAATTAAAAGAAATCATGTATCAATATTACATCATATATCTATTAAGTGTGTTTGCGTAAGAGCGTATAAAAATTTAACAGGAGATAGAGGAAGCTCCACCAAACAATTTGAGGTAGGGAACATGGGGTCGCGAAAGCAAGCTTAGGGAGTTAATAGGAATAAAATCACATTATGGTGTACTCTTTATTCACGTTAGTTGCAGTTAACTGCAAATACTATCACTGACACAATCAACGTGACATTTCTACAGTATCTTACAAAATGTGCTGAAACTAACGTCCATCAACCACAATCCAAGCATGACATCAGTGGACTAGATTCTGTCGCACCCTGACAAATGTCCCTGCCGTGTTTCGAATCACGTCACAGGTAGCTACAATTCAGGCAACTAATTCCATCTCCATATCCACTGGGGTCTCATACATAAGTGACTATAGATATCGCTATAGGAAATAATCATGGGGATTCAGGTCGGATGACGTCACAGGCCACGGAATAGGATCTACCCATCCAATCCAGCTACCAGAAAGTACAGTATTCAGATGGTTGCGGACATCCACACTGAAGTGAGTCTGTGCACCGTCACGTTGGATGGGTCTATCGTTGACTATAATAGCACGTTCTGCCTTAACGTAAATACAACAGAGCCACCTTATGGACAAGTAAAGTGACTTCCTAGAAATTAGGCTCGTTCTCCTTGTTTCCTTGCAGGAATTAAGGAATGTACAAGTAAGTAAACGGCACAGTAGGTGTAAATTTATACGCAGGTTAGTTATAAATAAGCTGGAAAACAGTAATGCTGGACAAAGTGGTAGACCAGTTTACTTCCAGTTCTCCTTTACCTGGCTTCTCTGACCCCAGGTTCCCTACCTCGGTTTGTTCAGTGAAGGATTCTCTACGTTCTGTTCAATTTTTGCACGCTCTTACGGAAACACCCTGTATATACAGTGTGAGACAGCTAACACATGCCACCAAAAATATATCCAGAATGAATAAATATACTGAAGTGCGGTTTTCGTGAAGATATAGTGGACAATATGGCAAATTTAATAATGTTCCCAAGTAAATTTCATCGTTTATAGTCGTCGAATCACGATCCCGACTTTATTTTTGTCTAATGCAATTACATAATTTTTTGTGTGGCATTTGAAAGAAGCTTCTGAGAACTTCAATGACATAACATGTATGAGACTTGATGAAATAGTATTAAAATAACAGTGGCGCAAATCACTGTCCCGCCGTGAGGAAAAGAGGTTCCAGTAACGCCTGCCCTATTATGCCAAATGTAAGCAAACACCCAATTCTGGTACGGCTCTTGTGTTTATCTGTATACTTGAAGCCAATCTGTGTCCTTCTGTTGTAGCGATCACATAACTTGTTCACAAAGTTACTGAGGCATTGATAATGTAAGCAAGGTTTATGGCGTTTATAATGAATGTCGCCAAAGTATTACAACAGCGGTGCTGATGCATACTGAAAAGTATCCAGATCTTGCCAAGCCCTTACGACCTGTCTTTGCGAACACTATGAAAAATTCTAGAAGCTAGAAATGTGGAGAATAAAATACGCCAAGGAAACAGAAGAAGAACTGACGAAAGAAATGAAAATAACTTGTGTCATTAAGAAGCCTCTCGGAAGTACAGAGGGATCAACAAAACGAATATTCTGTGAACACTACATTGAATTTCAGTTCATCTTCTTCACATTTCGCTGCATCTACAGCTTCATGGCAATTACTTCTAAAATTGGTTACAGTTCCCCCTACATGTTATGTACGAAAAGTGCAAAATGACGCGGCATATCTATGTGAAATTTTGTTTGAGGAAAAAATATCGTTTACAAACCATGGAAAAGTCAATTTTCGCAATATGCTATAACAATCGGATGAAAATCCACGCTGACTCAAAGAAGTGAATAAGACCAACGCTCTTGGTTTATCAACGGCTGATGTGCGTTTTTCAAGAACCGAATCTTTGGTCCCTGTTTTAGATAAGCAGCTGTCGCAGTCACTGGAAAATGTAGCACTGGACATAACGCAATAAGTGCGGTACCAACATGACGGGCATCCAATTCCGTATATGTAATGGCAGATCCCCTTAAGAGGTCATTTGCAGAACACTGGAACGGTCGTGCAGAAAATGCAAAATGATTCGCACAGTCAACAAACCTCCATACTTTGACACTCTGCCGTTAACTTCAGATGGAATTTAACTTTACATTATTTCGTCTCCAGAATAACTTTACAGCGTCTAGCTATGGTCAAGGTCAACATTTTGAGCGTGTGGTATGACAATCATGATAATAAGCAGACAAACCGTAACTGTGTTCCATACATGCTCACCTTTCATATAAGGAGGCAGAATTTTGTGGAAACTCTTCTACTTACTGCAGAACACTGGTTTGCAGCACTATTACGATGTATCATCATGTTCTATACATATTATGTTGGCGAAGTTCTCATAAAAGCTTCTTTAAAATGCCACAGAAAAAAGTATGTAGTTCTATAAACAATTAAAATTACTTGTGAATGCCAGGAAGTTCACCATATTGCGCGCTATAACTGGGCGAAAACTGCAACTCGATATATGTATAAGAGTAATCAGGAGATATTCCACAAACTTCTGCCTCGTTATACCGAATGTGAGCATGCACGGAACACAGCTACACTTCGTGTGTTTATTATCATGGTTGTCATATCGTGTGCTCAAAATGTTCACTGAGTGTATCCAGACGGTGGAAACTGAGTCTGGAGAAACAACGCTCCACATTGAATTCCATTTGGAGTTAACAGCAGCACAGGCCCATGTCATAGAAATGTCTGGGATGGGCTGACTTAGCTGCCTCAACCTGTACACAATGGAAACTGCAAGTGTGTTTGTTTGGGATCTCCTCCCAAACACTGTGATCGTTTTCACAGAAAATTGGTATACATACTTCTTGCCCCATGAACATTGGCACTGCTGTTTCTATAATCTCCTACCTCTACTAAGAGTAGAGATAGGGTAGTAATGTGTTTTTGGCCCTTGCCTTATAAGCTGGCATTTTGTGGAAGTAGCATCGGCCAGCCTTAGTGACATATTCTTCATGGTCTACACATGGAGATGTGCGTGACTGGGGGGACACTGACATTTAACAGGTCACCAATTATGGCTAGAGAAAGAATGGGCAGGGAGGGGCAGACAAACAGAGGGGAAAGAGGGGAGGGAGTGAGAGAAGTGGAGTTAGACAGAGGGAGCGAGGATCAGAAGGACATGCAGGAGGTTGGTGGAAGGAGTAGTGGGTTAATGGGCTGGTGTAAAACGCTGATAGGAAGGAGAAGATGAACAGAGAGAGAGAGAGAGAGAGAGAGAGAGAGAGAGAGAGAGAGAGAGAGGGGGGGGAAGGGAGGGAGGAACATACAGGCTGAGAGATGCAGGAGGAAGATATGGTCAGGAAGAGTGGACGCAAGAGATGGACAAAGAGAGTGGAATGAGGATATCAAGAGGCAGGGACGGTGTGGGTGCACAGGGAGGGGGACATGTGGATGAACAGAGAATGGGGGAAGAAGGAGTTGGTCAGAGAGATAGTGTGTGTCCTTGATTCACTACCAAAAACTCTGAATCCATCTCAACCAAATATGGAACACAAATAACAGGCATCACAATAATGAGCACTGTGGGGTATATAATCCCCTAGCACCAAAAGTAGCAGATACACTGGCTAATACATGTTTTTTGCAGTCCTTACTGTGTAGGCTATCCTGAACAACAGGTGTGATTTGTGGGAATAGTATCAGCTTGTACTATTGGCTCACTTTGTAGGGGCAGCATCCATGTCAACGGCAAAAATACTGTTTTCAAGTCCCTGACATGTAGGATCCCCTACACAGCAGCTCAAGTACTGATGACCGTGCAGCTGAGCGCCCCACAAACCAAACATTATCATCATCATCATTCACAGCAGCTGTGTTGTGTGAGTAGAGTTGCTATGTTTCATCAACCTATTGCGTAGAAGCTACACATGTGGATGGGCATGGCTGGAGGAAGTTTGAGATAGGCAGTAGAGGATATGGACAGGGGCAGGGAGGAGGAGAAAATGGATTGGGAGAGAGAGGATAGGACGGGATGGCCTGAGAGAGGGAACAGGAGATAGATAAGGAGGGAAGGGTGTCAGGATGGAATTGACAGCGAGAGAGGGGAGGAGGCAGTGGACAAAGGAATAGTTGGGAGTAGGAAGACAGCGAGAGAGGGGAGGGATGAAGTATGGTGCAAGTAGTTTCAGCATGTCTTGCAAGAGCTATGTGTGCGGATGGGTACTGTGTAGCTGAGAGAATGGAGGGAGAAAACAGATAGAGAGAGACTCTGGAGGATGAAGCAGAGAGGGAGAGAAAGAATAAGGATGTGGAAACAAGGGGGAGGAATTGTCGGGGCAGAGAACACAGTCAAAGACAAGGTGATGAGAACATGGTGACACATAGAGAATAAGAAGAAGGAAAACGACAGGTAGAGACTGGAGGATTATGCGGACAAGGAAATGGGCGAGAAAGAGATGGACAGACAGAGGGGGAGGAGGAAGTGTGTGCAAAATATATGTCGAATACATGTGCTTTACCTTAGCAGTACTCATGACCTAGGGATAGCATCTTTGATTAGTAATCGAAATATACTCGCTCAAGGGATCGAACCCTGCCGCCAATCAAAATCTGAATAAGAGTCATCAGCAATGGTAGCTAAAGACTAAGCGATAAGAAGTCATCCTCATTCAATCAACGGCCTTGACAAAGTGGGTAGAGGAGCAAAGAGCAGTTTGCGACACTCTATGGTCTTGGGGTGGGAAACTGCCACTGAAGGTAGTAGAATCAGCTATGACCAACAGAATGAGAATGCAGAAACCGATGGAAACCACAGCATCCGCAGGAAATATGGTCTGCAAATAAAAAAAGTGTCATGCTGATCTCTTCAGCGACAAAAGACTGCACACATCTCCCCCATTCAGATCTTTGGGAGGTGACTGTCAAGGTGGTTGCCAAGGTGGAGGTTGCCATCTGGAAAATACTGAATGACTAACGAAAGGATAACCTTCTATGTATCGGGGCAGGGACTGTCAGAAGTTTTAACATCGTAGGGAAGCTAGAAATTGTGAAAAGGGAAAATCAGAGGCTCACTCTAATATCAACAGCAGCAGAACATCGTATAACTGGAGTGCGATGCGTTGCGAAGGTAGGCCAGAGACTCAGTTTCTATGAACAGTTCAGTAATAAAATTGTTCGCATCAGAATCGATAGGAATCCAACACCACCAACAACAGTTCAGGTGTATATGACGACGTCGCAAGCAGAAGATGAAAATCGATAATGTATATGAGGATATTGAACGTGTAATTCAGTACATAAAGGAGATCAAAATCTAATAAACATGGCGGGTATTAATGCGGTTGTAGTGCAAGAAGTGGAAGAAAGGGTTATGGGAGAATATGCGCCCGGGACAATATATGAGAGAGGAGAAAGACTAATTCAGTTCTGTGATAAATTTCAGGTAGAAATAGCGAATATTCTGATAAAGAATCACAAGAGGAGAAGGTACGCTTGGAAAAGGCTGAGAGTTATGGGCAAACTTCAGCTAGATTACATCAGGGTATGAAAGTAATTCCGAAATCAGGTACTGGATTGTAAGCCATAGCCAGGACCAGATATAGCTTCAGATCACAATTTAGTAGAGACGAAAAGTTGGTTGAAGCTTAAGAGACTAGTCAGGAAGAATCAATGCCAAGGAAGTACTAAGGATTGAGGACGCATGGTTGAAGTTCTGAGGCTGTAGATACAAGGCAGAGGAATAACGCACTACGCAGTTCAGTTGAAGAGGAATGGACATCCCTAAAAAGGGCCATTCCAGAGGCCACAAAGTAAAACATAGATACAAAAAAGGCAGCTGCGAAGAAACCATGGGTAACAGAAGAAATACTTCAGTTGATCGACGAAAGAAGTACGTACAAAAATGTTCAGGAATACAGAAATACAAGTCGCTTAGGAATGAAATAAATATGAAGTGTAGGGAAGCTAAGGCGAAATGGCTCCTAGAAAAACATGAAGAAACAGAAAAGGAAATGATTGTCGGAAGAACTGACTCAGCATATAGAAAAATCAAAACAACCTTCGGTTAGATTAAAACAAGAATGTTAACATTAAGAATGCAATGGGAATTCCACTGCTAAATGCAGAAGAGAGAGTGGATAGTTGGAAAGAGTACATTGAAGGCCTCTGTGACGAGGAATACTTGAGTGATGTGCTAGAAGAAGAAACAGAAGTCGATTTAGTAGAAGTAGGAAATCCAGTATCAGTATCAGAATTTAAGAAAGCTTTGGAGGACTTAAGATCAAATAAGACAGAAGGGGTAAGATTCCCTTAGAATTTCTAAAATCATTGGGGAAAGTGGCAACAAAATGGCTATTTATACATATGAATATGGTATCTGTTCTTTGGGACATGTCCGAAAGAACAGATACTATCTTCATATATACATAGTTAAGGCTCACCGGCCATTTGACCATCTTCTTCTGTGCTGATGCACAAACAGTGCCCGAACTCTCACCCGAATCGTCCAAATGCCATGTAAGCAGGAGATCCCGTTTACGAGTCCCGATCGGGGCACACATTTTCGACTGTGCCCGTTGACGTATATATACGCCTGTATCAGCTAAGCGTAGTGATTTCTTTGTAAAATGGCTATTCACATTGGTGTGTAGAATGTATGAGTTTGGCGATATAGCACTTGACTTTCGGAAAAATATCATCTATACAATTCCGAAGACATCAAGAGCCGATAAGTGCGAGAATTATCGCACAATCAGCTTAACAGCTGATGTATCCAAGTTGCTGACAAGAATATTATACAGTAGAATAGAAAAGAAAATTGATGATGAGTTAGATGAGAAAAGTGTTCGACAAAGTGAAATGGTGCAAGATGTTCTAAATCCTGAGAAAAATAGGGGTAAGTTATAGGGAGAGACGGGAAATATACGACATGTACAAGAAACAAGAGGGAATAATAAGAGTTGAGCCCAAAGAACGATGTGCTCGGATTAAAAAGGGTGTAATGCAGGAAGTGCAAAATGGCCAAGCATGGATGGCTAAGCAGGGATGGCTAGAGGACAAATGTAAGTATGTAGAGGCGTGTCTCACCAGGGGTAAGATAGATACTGCCTACAGGAAAATTAAAGAGATCCTTGGAGAAACGAGAGCCACTTGTATGAATGTCAAGAGCTCAGATGGAAACCCAGTTCTAAGCAAAGAAGGCAAAGCAGAAAGGTGGAAGGAGTATATAGAGGGTCTATACAAGGGCGATGTAATTGAGGACAATATTATGGAAATGGAAGAGGATGTAGATGAAGATGTAATGGGAGATATGATACTGCGTGAAGAGTTTGACAGAGCATTGAAAGACCTGAGTCGAAACAAGGCCCCCGGAAGTAGACAACATTCCATTAGAACTACTGACGGCCTTGGGAGAGCCAGTCCTGACAAAACTCTACCGTCTGGTGAGCAAGATGTATGAGACAGGCGAAATACCCTCAGACTTCAAGAAGAATATAATAATTCCAATCCCAAAGAAATCAGGTGTTGACAGATGTGAAAATTACCGAACTATCAGTTTAATAAGTCACGTTTGCAAAATACTAACGCGACTTCTTTACAGACGAATGGAAAAACTAGTAGAAGCCGACCTCGGGGAAGATCAGATTGGATTCCGTAGAAATATTGGAACACGTGAGGCAATACAGACCCTACGACTTATCTTAGGAGCTATATTAAGGAAAGACAAACCTACGTTTCTAGCATTTGTAGACTTAGGGAAAGCTTTTGACAATGTTGACTGGAATACTCTCTTTCAAATTCTGAAGGCGGCAGGGGTAAAATACAGGGAGTGAAAGGCTATTTACAATTTGTACAGAAACCAGATGCCAGTTATAAGAGTCGAGGGACACGAAAGGGAAGCAGTGGTTGGAAAGGGAGTGAGACAGGGTTGTAGCCTCTCCCCGATGTTGTTCAATCTGTATATTGAGCAAGCAGTAAAGGAAAAAAAAGGAAAATTCGGAGTAGGTGTGAAAATCCATGGAGAAGAAATAAAAACTTTGAGTTTTGCTGATGACATTGTAATTCTGTCAGAGACTGCAAAGGACTTGGAAGATCGGTTGAACGGAATGGATAGTGTCTTGACAGGACGATATAACATGAACATCAACAAAAGCAAAACGAGGACAATGGAATGTAGTCGAATGAAGTCGGGTAATGCTGAGGGAATTAGATTAGGAAATGAGGCACTTAAAGTAGTAAAGGAGTTTTGCTATTTGGGGAGCAAAATAACTGATGATGGTCGAAGTAGAGAGGATATAAAATGTAGACTCACGATGGAAAGGAAAGCGTTTCTGAAGAAGAGAAATTTGTTAACATCGAGTATAGATTTAAGTGTCAGGAAGTCGTTTCTGAAAGTATGGAGTGTAGCCATGTATGGAAGTGAGACATGGACGATAAATAGTGTGTACAAGAAGAGAATAGAAGCTCTTGAAAGGTGGAGCTACAGAAGAATGCTGAAGATTAGATGGGTAGATTACATAACTAATGTGGAAGTATTGAATAGAATTGGAGAGAAGAGAAATTTCTTGCACAACTTGACTAGAAGAAGGTATCGGTTGGTAGGACATGTCCTGCGGCATCAAGCGATCACAAATTTAGCATTGGAGGGCAGCGTGGAGGGTAAAAATCGTAGAGGGAGACCAAGAGGTGAATACAGTAAGCAGATTCAGGAGGATGTAGGTTACAGTAGTTACTGGGAGATGAAGAAGCTTGCACAGAATAGAGTAGCATGGAGAGGTGCATCAAACCAGTCTCAGGACTGAAGACCACAACAACAACAACAAGACAGGGATGTAGTTCTACACCCCTACTGGTCTGTCTATACATTGAAGAAGTAAATGAATAGTTGACGAGTGTATTAAAATTAAGGGGCAAGTATATCAGTGATATGATTCCCTGATGACGTTGCTGTCCTGAGTGGAAGTGAGGAAGAGTTACAGGATCTGTTGATTGGATTGAATAGTCTAATGAGTGCAATGAATACGGAATATGGATTGAGAGGGAATCGAAGAAAGACGAAAATAATTAGAAGTAGAAGAAATGAGAACAGGTTGAAACTTCAGATCAGAATTGGTGATCAGGAAGTAGATAAAGTTAAGGAATCCTGCTATGTAGGTATGAAAATAAAAAAATAATCAATGAAGGATGGAGGAAGAAGGATATACAAAACAGACTAGCACTGGCAAAAAGGGCATTACTGGCAAAGAGAAGTCTACTAGTGTTACACGCAGGCCATAATTTGAAGAAGAAATTTTTGAGATTGTACATATGGAGGACAGCACTGTATGGTAGTGAAACATGGACTATGAGAAAGTCCGAAAAGCAGAGATTCGAAGTATTTGAGATGTGGCGCTGCAGAAGAATGTTAAATATTTTGTGGACGGACAAGGTAGTGAATGAGAAGGTTCTGCACAGAAACGGTGAGGAGAGAAATATATGGAAAACACTGACATGAAGAAGGGACAATATGGTAGAACATCTGTTAAGACATCAACTTCCATGGTACTAGAGGGGGATGTACAGGGTATAAACTGTAGAGGAAGACAGAGGTTGGTATACACCGAGTAAATAATTGAAGACGTACCCTTGCAAGTGCTACTCTTGAAATGAAAACGTTGGCACAGGAGAGAAATTTGTGGCAAGCCACGTGAAACCAGTCAAAGACTGAGAAAAAAAAAAGTAGACTGTAAATGTGTGCACAGGGTGATGAGAGAAGTGAGACTGAAGGCAATGTAAGTGGTCTGCCAACGATGTGTTGTTCTAGTTCCGTAGGCCACCATGTTCATCCCTTCCAGGTGTTCAGTCCGAGTTTCAGCTCTGTACAGCCACCATGTGATTTCTGAGAACGCCGTCAGCAATGTAACTGTTGAGTGTTACGGAAATGGAGCAGCAGAATTTAGAGGAACGTTATCTCATAACGTCTTGTGTTAAACTTGGATATCCGAGTGTGTGACCTCTGAAAAGTTGAAACAGTGTTATGAGGAACTTTTCTCATCGAGAGCCCAAGTTTCTTGCTGAGAAAACGTTGAAGATGAACCTTATTCAGGGAGACACGCAACTTCAAAAAACCGACGAAAACATCGTACATACATGTGCTCTTGTGAGGTCAGACCGACGTTGAACAATAAGAATGATTGGTGACTCGTTAAATTTAAACGCTTTCCGTGTACATAAAATTTTGAGCGAAGTTGTGGGCAAGTGAGAGGTTTGTGCTGCATCATATCAACGCCCTATGTCACACCGCCACTTCCATCACGGAATTTATGACCTCAAAAGGCATTCCTGTTGTTTCACAGCCCCACCCCCACCTCATCTGAGTCCTTGTGACTTTTTTCTTTTCTGGGAATTGAAAAAGACGTCATTTTGGGCTGCAGGACATTCTAACGACTGTGACTGACATGTTATAGATCATACACGTTGCAGACTTTCAGCGTAGCTATCAAGACAGGCAAAAATGACTCCATAGGTGTGTAACTGCTGAAAGGGAATTACTTTGAATTGGACAATATTGTTGCTTGAAAAAATGAAAAATTTGGTAGGTAAAAAATCAGTGCCATTACTTTTCTCAAATCTCGCACATATGTCTGGGATCTACACCCAAACCCCAGGCTCTATTGAAACAAAATCTGGCACAAAAACAGCAAACTAGATGAGTACATACCTTGCGAGGTTTATAACCTGACATTAGTACATGTGTAGATATGGCGAAATACATGCTTCTTCAGCTCCCTCCGTGTAGGTTGCCATGTTCAGTGGGTGTGTTGTGTGGGAATAGTATTAGAATGCATTATGAACCTGCTTTCCAGTGCAGTTATCAAGTCAAGGGCAAGAAACAGTTTCCAACCCCAACATGTAGGATGCCTAGTATGATAGACATGTTGTGGCAGTAGTATTGGCCCTGTTCTCAGGGGCTATATGTGTGTATGGCTATGGTTGGTGTAAGTCTGAGATGGATCGAGGAGGGGATGGACAGAGAGTAGGAGGAGGAGATGTTTGCATTATTTCAATGAGGTATGTGAGTGACGCCATGGGGAAGGGGCTAATATCTACATATAAAACTGCATGTATGTATGTATGTCCATGATCTGCTGAATTCACATAAACAGCAAACTTCATGGGTATCAGCCCTGTGTTGTTTATGGTCTCCTATCTGTGGAGGTAGTGGAGATGTGAGCAAAAATGGTGTCCTCCATGGCATGTGTGTTGTGGGATTAGTATCAGATATGGTCAAAGAGAGAGGGGGTAGGAGGAGATGAACAAAGAAATAGAAGTAGAAGGTGGAGATGGACAGGGAAAGGGATGAAGAGGAGATGGACAGACAGGTGGAGAAGGAGGAGATGGAAAAAGGGGATAGGAAAGTGGAGTGGAGGAGGAATTGGACAGAGAGGGGGGTAGGCAGGAGAAGGAGAAAGATAGATTGGAGAAGAGGAAGCAGGCAGAGATGGGGAGAAGGAGATGAAGAGAGGGGAAGGAGGACATATGCAGAGAAAGGGGCAGTTGGAGATGGGCATAGGAGGAGATGTGTGTGAAATCTTATGGGACTTAACTGCTAAGATCATCAGTCCCTAAGCTTACACACTACTTAACCTTAATTATCCTAAGGACAAATACACACACCCATGCCCGAAGGAGGACTCGAACCTCTGCCGGGACCATAGGAAGAGATGAGCCGAGAGGAGTACAAGAAAGTAAATTAATGTCGTGTAACTAGGGCCTCCCGTCGGGTTGACCATTTGCCGGGTGCAAGTCTTTCGATTTGACGCCACTTTGGTGACTTGCACATCGATGGGGATGAAATGATGAAGATTAGGATAACGCAACACCCAGTCCCTGAGCAGAGACAATCTCTGACCCAGCTGGGAATCGAACATGGGCCCTTAGGAGTGACATTCTGTCGTGCTGACCACTCAGCTACCGGGGGCCGGACAGAAAGACAGTGACGAACAGAGAGATGACTCGGGGGTAAGGGAAGTTGGGCAGGATGGAGTGGAGAGAGGAGGAGATAGAAAGATAAAATGGGAAGGAGATTTTGGAAAGAGACAGGCAGGTGAGGTGGAGATGGGCAGATAAGGAGAAAATGGACAGAGAGTAGGTGAGGAGGATATGGAGAACAGAGGAGTGAAGGAAGTTGTGGACAGAGAGAAGGGAGAGGAGGACATGGGCAGGGGCGAGTGAGGGGTAGAAAGGGGGCGAGGTTTATATCGGCATAGAGGTGGGTGAGAAGGAGAACGACTTAGGGGTGGAGGAGGTTATGAATAGGGAGAGGGGGCAGGAGAAGACAGGCAGGTAGGGTGTTGAGGAGAAGATTGGCAGGGAAGTGGGCTAGGAGGAGACAGAGAGAGAAAGGGAGAGGGGGAGACAGAGGATGGCAAAAGAGATAGTGAGGAGGAGGTGCACAGAGAGAGGAGGGGAAGGGTATGACCAGAGAGAGGGGGAACGAGATTAGCAGAGGGGAAGGGAAGGTGAGGCATAGGCCATATGTAAAGATGTGAGGTCAACAGGTGAAAGTCGAAAACAATGCGAGAACACAGGTGAAGAGGGAGATGGGGTAAGGTAGAGGATACAGAGAACGTGACGAGGCAGATAAATAAAGACAGCAGGTGAGGAAACATTTGGAAGAGGAAATAAATAAATATATTAGGACATGTTTTTATAAAACAGATCTGAAGACGGTCATTATAGATGGAAGCCGCTAGTCTGATGACAAAAAATATTTGTGACCACAGACGTGAAGTAAAGGAAATTTAATAAATAAGTATCTTTTGTGTTTAGCTTCTGAAATAATCGTGTATCCACATAGAAATCTGCAATCCGACTTGTTAACCAGTCCTGTACTGACATTTGCACATCAGAGCAGAGCTGACCAGCAAGGTGCTGCACATTAGTGCCAGAACACATGATAATTACTAGATGCTAGGTCAGTGCTATAAGAAGGGTGATCAGATCTTGAGCGCGATGAGCCACTTGGGGATGGAGAGGCTTATGATGCAAGGAGATTTATCTAGTGGTGCCATGCATTTTGGTTTGGATTGAAATGCGCCGATTTTTTTTAGGTTTCACTCTAGCTATCTTTGTTGACTGTGTTTCTGTGAATCAATAAATGGACAACAAAAGCACCCTGTGTATCGCAAAACAAATTGAACATTATGTTCCAGATTTCATTGTTTCCTGGAACTCCAAGGACTATTGCTTTGATTCTGGTGTAGCGTGACCAACCCAAGATTCGTCACGAGTGATAATTTGGATTTAAAACTTATTTCCTGACTAAAGGATTAATTATGTGCAGCTCTGTCAGCATTTTTGAACCCACTGCGAACACAGTTTCCGACATGCCTACTGTATGCGTACTGGAACAACATTATAGAGAAACGTCTTGAAAACTTGAAAAAAATAGATACTAACAGCTGTAACTTTATTTAATAATTTCATTTAGCTACCAGTCTCAGTGCCTCATTGACATCATCTTTAGGTCCCCGTACAAGTAGAAAAAGTTATCAAACTTCCAAAACAAAACTTTCATTATCTAAAATAAATGCACCATACATAAGAAGTGGTAAAAAGTATAAATTGAGAGATCAAGACTAAAATAAAATGTGTGACATAAAAACACCTGTCACTGAAATGTCATGGACTCATTCCCTTTATTAATAAAAAACCAATGAAACGAAATGCAGTACTGACATAATATTACGATATAGAGTAAGAATTACTACACTGCAATAATTAGAAAATCCTTCAATGAAACTTATGGCAACGGCCTTGCCGCAGTGACTACACCGGTTCCTGTGAGATCACCGAAGTTAAGCGCGGTCGGGCGTGGCCGGCACTTGGATGGATGACCATCCAGGCCGCCATGCACTGTTGCCATTTTTCTGTGCGCACTCAGCCTCGTGGTGCCAATTGAGGAACTACTCGACCGAATAGTAGCGGCTTCGGTCAAGAATACCGTCTTACGACCGGGAGAGCGGTGTGCTGACCCCACGCCCCTCTTATCCGCATCCTCCACCGAGAATGACACGGCGGTCGGATGGTCCCAGTAGGCCACTTGTGGCCTCAAGACGGAGTGCTTTCAATGAAAATTATGCAGAATCATGTCGCACAAGCAATGGTATCACATACAGTGGCTCTATTGTAGCGGAACGTCATGAAGTCAGAAAATCTGTCTCAAAGTATAAATATTTGAAAACCACTAAATAATGAATGCAAATGTATGATAAAGTAGGAAGACGAACAGTCTCTGAAGGAATGCAAAAACCGCTGACAACGTCACTGAATCTTTCCCCAACTGCGAAAGCATAATGGGCAGGGCCAACCATCTCGATATTTTGACGATGTAACTCACCAGAATTTGAACGATATCCCTCAGGAGGACATCCAACAGCTCTATCGGTCAATACCAAACAGAATAACTGCATGCATAGGTACCAGACGTTGACCAATGCGTTATTGGCTTCCCCAATTCATGGAGCTCTTTATTTTGAATAAATCATCCAACTTTCCGGAAGTTTTGTTTCTTTGTACATGAACATCACATCTATCGATTTCCGTTCTATTCCGGTAATTCTTTCGTGATGCGTTGTGTTTTTGTCTTAGAGTGTATTTAATAACGGATGTTTAATTGCTTACTGGAGCCTCATGAGTTATATGCATCTCTCAATACGACACGCTCTCGGAAGAGTACTTGCAAGTGCAAAAGGCAAAAAAAAATCTGTCGGTTCACGAAGGAATGAAAGAAATAAATGAAATAACAGTAAAGAAAAATAAGGAACCGTACGTAAATGTGTTTCCTTTCCGATTTCCTATGATCGTGTCTTCGTAAGGGGCAGTGATTTTGCAGTGCTCTATTTATCTTGATAACGAATTTCCATTTGAACAATGCCCTGCAGGAAACATTCTCCATGTTCGTTACTAAAACCACCAAGGACATCCAGGAAAAAGTACGAGTGATAATTCGATAACTGAATTCGATTCAGTTCAACTGAATCTTATAACATGGTACCATCTCAACAGTACTTGTACAATATTTGTGATGTGCCCTATGATTGCTAAAATTTTTTTTTTGCAGGGCTCTGTGAAAAACAGCCATGCCATGGTGGCAGCATCACTCAATAAATCAAGGGTAATTCCCAACAAATAATCCTTACTTTATTTATGCTACACTGATCCTTGGAAACTTCTGTCAAAAGCATGTGAAGCTTTTTTCCAAGGATTTCAAAATGTTAACGAGGAGAGTTTAACGTGCAGGTGCTGCGAAGGTATGTACACGTTTTTGGAGTTAAAAGGAATGTGTTTACCATGTTATTGTGCCGAAGCAGTAGTTCATTCGGAGTACACCGTTTTTACCGTAGTAGTGATTTTTCCTGGTTCTGTTGTCTCACTAGCTTAGAAAGCAGGGCTTTACCAGAGCTGCATGCTGAGAAGACCTGTGATAATATTAAGACATACACATTTACGCAGTTTGTATTTCTCATGGTGGACACGTGTTAGCGTTTTGAAGATTTGATATGTTTCCTTCAGATTAACTGCTTTTAGACAAAGATCGTTGCCGTCTTACTCGCTTAGGGAAGTCTACTAGTATAATAGACAGGCCTTAATTTGAGGAAGAAATTTCTGAGAATGTGCGTTAGAACCACAGAATTGCATGGCAGTGAAACCTGGAATGTGGGAAAACCAGAAAAGAAGAGAATGAAAGCATTTGATATGTGGTGCTGTAGACGAAAGTTGAAAATGAGTTGGACTGATAAGGTAAGGAATCAAGAGGTTCTCATCAGAATCACCGAGGAAAGGGATATGTGGAAAATACCGACACAAATGAGAGACAGGATGATAAGGCATCTGTTAAGGCACTAAAGATTAACTTCCATGGTACTTAGAGGGTTGTTGTTGTTGTGGTCTTCAGTCCTGAGACTGATTTGATGCAGCTCTCCATGCTACTCTATCCTGTTAAAGCTTCTTCATCTGCGAGAACCTACTGCAACCTACATCCTTCTGAATCTGCTAAGAGTATTCATCTCTTGGTCTCCCTCTACGATTTTTACCCTCCACGCTGCCCTCCAATAGTAAATTGGTGATCCCTTGATGCCTCAGAACATGTCCCACCAACTGGTCCCTTCTTTTTTCAAGTTGTGGCACAAATTTGTCTTCTCTCCAATTCTATTCAATACCTCCTCATTAGTAATGTGATCTACCCATCTACTTAGAGGGAGGTAGTGGCAAACAGAGATTGGAATACATGCATCAAATAATTGAGGACGTAGGCTGCAAGTACCACTCCGTGATGAAGAGGTTGGCATAGGAGAGGAATTCATTGTGGGCCGCATCAAATCAATCAAAAACTGATCGCTCAAGATAGCTAAAAAAATGACCACTCGGTACTCATTCACATAGAAATTATGAACGAGAGTTTCCATGACAGAATCGATATCATTACAAAAGACCGTGTTGCGTTCCTTGCTGAAATATTCAGAACAAACGGCATGGCGATCACGACAAATACGAAGAGGAAGAAGATTGCAACCGTTTAATCTCGAAATTAAAAGTTCGGCTTGTAGCTTCGTCAAATATAAATCACGAACAAAGTTGCTGATGTATATAAAGTGTGCCCCATTCGCTATCTTTTATCTGCCCCTTACTGTATTAATCTTTACTCACTGTGACATTCTTAAAAGACACTGATATCGGCAGTTCTTCTCTTGATATACAGGTCTGACAACAGGCTATAAATTAGGGCAGTGCAAAGCTTTCTTATTTTCGAGGCGATTCCCATCTGTTTTTCCTCAGACACAAAATGATCAAAGTATCCGAACACCCTCAAAAACATACGTTTTTTTATTTTAGGTGCATTGTGCTGCTACCTACTGCCGGGTACTCCATATCAGCGACCTCAGTAGTCATTACACATCGTGAGAGAGCAGAAGGGGTAGCTCCGCAGAACTCTGACTTCGAACGTGGTCGGGTGATTCGGTGTCACTTCTGTCATACGTCTGTACGCGAGATTTCCACACTAGCAAACATGCCTAGTCCATTGTTACCGATGTGATAATGAAGTGGAAACGTGAAGGGACACGTACAGCGCAAAAGCGTACAGGCCGACCGAGTCTGTTGACTGACAGAGGCTGGCCGCCGTGGCCGAGCGGTTCTAGGCGTTTCAGTCCGGAACCTCGCGACTACTACTGTCACAGGTTCGAATCCTGCCTAGGGCATGGATGTGTGTGATGTCCTTAGGTTAGTTAGGTTTAAGTAGTTCTACGTTCTAGGGGACTGGTGACCTCAGATTTTAAGTCCCATAGTGCTCTGAGCAATTTTTTGACTGACAGAGACCGCCGACAGTTGAAGAGGGTTGTAATGTGTAATAGGCAGACGTCTATCACACAGGAATTCCAAACTGCATCAGGATCCACTGCAAGTTCTATTTCAGTTAGGCGGGAGGTGAGACACTTGGATTTCATGGTCGAGCAGCTGCTCGTAAGCCACACATCACGCCGGTAAATGGCAAACGACGCCTCGCTTGGTGTAAGGAGCGTAAACATGATTATGTGGAGTGACGAATCACAGTACACAATGTGGCGATCCGATAACAGGGTGTGGGTATGGCGAATGCCTGTTGCGAATTCCAGTCTGTGTACTGCCAACGGTAAAATTCGGAGGCAGTGGTATTATGGTGTGGTGTTTTTCATGGAGTGGGCTTGCAGCCCCTGTTGTTTTGCGTGGCACTATCACAGCGAAGGCCTACGTTGATGTTTTAAGCACCTTCTTGCTTTCCACAATTGAAGAGCAATTCGGGGATGGAGATCCCATCTTTCAGCACGATCGAGCACCTGTGGTAGAGTGGTTGCACGACAATAGCATACGTGCAATGGACTGGCCTGCTCAGAGTCCTGACCCCAATCGTATAGAACACCTCTGGAACGATTTGGAACGCAGACTTCGTACCAGGTCTCACCGACCTACATCGATACCTCTCCTCAGTGCAGCTCACACAGTGTAATAACAGTTCGTTTCGTTTCTGCAGGATATTTAAGTTAAACCAGAGAAGATTAACCAATATACGGCATTATCAAGGATTTTATTGGATAGACGACAGCGTGACACAAGAAAACTGAGCCCGATAGCCAATAATTGATTTCGAATTCCGAAGACGACGTAGCAAACATCATCACAGTCATTCTTTGTAACAGAAACGTTGTTGACCAGCGGTATTTGGGTATTACTTTGAATATTCGTTATAAATCATAATATTTCAGTATTGCATACGAATTGAAATATGTGTTTAGAGACTGAGCGAACGAAATTTATGCAATATGCAGTTGCTATTCCCATAATTCTATGCGCCAGAACAACAGCCGGTTGGCTCTCAATTTTACAGTCGTGGGGCGCTGTGTTGCTGTTACGAAAGTTTCCTCGCAGCACTGCTGTGAGGTGTTTAATCTTGTCTGCGATGTGCGTAAAAACAACGGGATAAACTTCCGAAGAGAGCAGCACCCAAGGGAGAGCGGCATGGTAATGTGGTGGGGCGAGCAATTGCTAGAGCAGTACAGAGCAGGGAACTGCCGAGGCGCTCGCCTCTGCTTCGCTTTCACTGCCTCCCGCCCACGGCGTGTAGTTACTCCGACAGCCGCTCTCCTTTCTGTAGTCAGCGAATTTTTCCCCTCGTCCCTCTGTTGTCTCATGTGTATGCGTCAAGTTTCCAGGAAGATGCTGCGAATACTGCTAGCAGTTCTGTTCTGAGATGCTCTTCATGAAATAAGCTGTGACTCGTTACTCTCACGCACTTTTTATGACAATGGCTTTACCATTTCCGCAGTCTTATTTACTACAATTTCAGGTTTACACAGTGCACTGGAACAATGGCTTGGCACTTCAGCTATCACTTAAAATTACGTGGGACTATAACGTACACATTCCAGCCATTCATTTCGAAGTATCATCAAGCGCTGCCGAACAAAAATAGTACACCCTTTTAGAGGTTTCCAATTCGCTCAAGATTTATCGTTGTAGCAGTGCATATGGAGTGCATGAACCGATTACATTTACTGATAAACAACAGAAGCGGTTCTGAGGTACCAGGTATGAACGATGCTGAAACAACCCTATTAGTAGTTGGTATAGCGTCCACGAGCGGCAATGCAGGCGCTGACTCTGGCAGACAGTCGATTGTACAGATGCCGGTAACTGTCCTGGGAAACGTTATACCACGGCTGATCGACTTGTTCTGACAGAGCTGTTGAGCCAATTCTCGTCTCATCATATCCTAAACGTGCCTCATGTAAGACAGGTATGGAGATAGTGATGGCCAGAGAAGTTCGTGCACGGCTTGTAGAGCACGTTGATTTTCAAGGGCACTTTCTGCGGGAGCATTATCCTGTTGGAGCAACACATTACCTTTTTATTGCAAAACTGCAAAAGAACGGCTGTAACAACATTCTGCACGTACCAAGTGCTGCTAGGGATGCCCTAGCACTAGGAATTTTCATTGTGAAAAATGAAGCACTAAACAGGAAATAAGGCGACACAACAAATGTCTTATAGCACACTGTTTACTATCAATCCAAAGTCAAAAAATGAAAGAGTAACTTCATGAAACCATAGACAAACAATTTCGGATAAATAGTGCATAAATAATCGCTGGAAAGCTGGATATTTGATTTCATATCACATGAAAATACTGCCACAAGGGTTTTGGTCAACCATAACTGAAGTGTATCACAAAAGCGCAATATCCAATCTCACAATTGTATGCAAATAGTTGCAATACTAGTAGAGGCATATATGATACATCATTTTAAAGAGGAAACTTGGAGGTCTCTAATAAGCCAATAAAAAGAAAATCGATATTTTCACCCAAAATCCGATTCCTTATCTCCTTCAAGAACGACTGCCTCAACGCCAAAATGTAACCAAGGTTCATATCCCGCACGATTAGAGGTATGAAATATTCGAGGTCATTAGAGGTGGAGCGCAAGCTCGGATTGTGTCAAGGATGGGGAAGAAAATCGGCAGTGCCCTTTCAAAGGAACCACTCCTGTATTTGCCTGGATAGGTTAAGGAAAATCACAGAAAACTTTTAAAACCGGGTGGCCGGACGCAGATTTGAACAGTCGTCCTTTCGAATGGGAGTGCAGTGTGCTAACCACTGCTCCACCTCGCTCGGTGTACAGATTGCTATTGCAAAGAGAAATCGCTAAGAAACGGAATACGGTCTGTAACACTCAGTCAGTTAGCTTTGGAGATCAGCATTCGAGTCTGGGAATCTCCCAGAAAGAAAGTTATCTCTTATATCTGTAAGTACTAAAAGAAGAAACCTCCTTCAAGACACCTTCGAAATATATAGTGTGCATTACAGTGGCGAGAAAACTAAAACGATCATACCAGGACCAGAACTAACGAAGGCATGGACGATCGATGGAAAAAAATTATGGTAACGAGAAGGATGTAATGTCGGGCATTTTTAATGTTTGCTCTTGTACTGTTCATCTGTAACTATTGTGAAGACAACGTACTCTACATCAAGCCACGGAAAAGGGTCACTTCCCAAACTAGGCAACATAGGCAGAATTCTAAAGATCCGGTATTTGAAGGTATAAATCATAGGGAACAACCCTTTTCAGTGAAATCACGTGCAAGGTGGCAAGGTGATCAAATTAATACCGAGATAAGAAAAAGGATGCAAGGCACTGAGAAGCAAATGATGGTGCTCCCCTTTCTTAAACTCAAACGCTTCCTTAGACAGTGATATAATGTAATCATAGGAAGTTATTATGCCTGATAATTCACAATCCCTCGAGAATCGGAAATTCCTCTCATATTCTCAAAGGGGATTTCATCAGCTACGGACACGCAGATGGTACTAGAAGACATGCATAAAATCTTGAAAATAACCGTGGTCTAAATAAACTAGTGGACGTCAGCATACTTCAAGTAGACCAGCGGGACATGGACAGCGTATATAAAAGTTGTCTCAGTGGGCTTTCCGACTCATAAATCGACTGGCGAAATTCATTTGAAAGTGAACAACCTACCAACGAACGTAGCAAAACTATGTGACCTTCTGAAGCAAGTATTCACCAGGAGCAAACTTACAACGACGTTTCAAAGCGCATGACCAGATCTATTTTGATTTCTCCCAACATTCGCCAAAATGTATGTGTGTATTAGACATTCTTGATAATGCGCATGTTACAAGTAAATGTTATGCACTTTATGAAAGCAGTGACTGAAATACGTAAATTAATAGAAGATTTGGAGATGGATATTGCCGGTATTCAAGAGCCATACATAAACAGTCTTTAAATTCCAGTTTGCGTGACGATAGCTGTAAGAGTCAAATGCAAAAGCAATAATAATACTTTTCCAGAAATTTGATCAAGTAACCAACATATCTCAACTTTGTGACACACAAGCTGCATCAGTAAAGACAAAGTCCTCGTATGGGAAAATAACACAAACGAGCATTTATATGCAAGATTCTGTAGTAGTCCGGGAGTGAGGGGCGACTTCTGTGCAGGGATCTATTACAGAGGGTGTGTCACGCCGACGGTGCAGGCTGATGAGCAGCTCAGATAAACAGTATCAAAGCTCAGATTTTTATTAACTCATGCTACAACTCTTGCGGTGTCGCTGAGCAATGGCCAGGCTCCCCTCAGCCCCAGCTGTCGGCCAGTGGGCCAGTAGGCCAAGACGTCCGCTCCCAGGAGTGATGACGCATGGAGATCCCTCACTGGTGCATCCCAGTTAGGTGCTGCACTGCTGCTCGCGAGGGGCAATAGTGGTGCGGAACACTGCTAGGATACCTTCAGCGAATGATGACCATCAGTAGCGCATGTCGCCTCTGTGAGTGGTGGCACGTTGCACTATGGCACTTTTACCAGTCTATTAAGTGGAACAGCTACATACCCCACTCTTGATCCACTGTCCCACAGGACAGGAGTACCGCCTGCTGCTCGAGTGAGCCTGGAGAGGCACCAAGTCCATGAAGGAATATTTGGTGTTAGAAGATGGTGTGGCACTGGAGGTCCTAAGTCGTGCCAACTGCTTACGGTCCCAAATCACACCAGCGCCTGTCATAGCCCTCTCGTCGTAGTACGTACTGCCGGACTGTAGATCCCTCTGCTACAATTGATGTTTATTTATACGGGTTTGGAGATCACTTGTGTGGACAAGCTGCTTCCAGTCACGTTTGGAACAACAATTTCCGTGGCCTTGTTAGGCAGAAATTGCTCGGGATATCCTGCAAAAGCCCCATCGTGAACAGGCATGCTGACAAGAGCAGCTTGCAAGCGACTTGCCGATATCTTAGTGTCCACTGGGTGCTTATAACTCCTTCAACTGTTGCAGTTGTGCTGCTATTAAGGCCCAAAAACCGGTGGTGGCGCTAGAGTGCTTCGCTCTTTCGGGAGACCTGACCCTGGGGTCTCTACCCTGTACTGGTCTGCAACAAAACTCAACACACATGGAAAACGCAATATTTACAATTTTTCTTCTTAAGTACTAGGTGACTTGAGGCACAAGGTAAGAGGCTGTGAATTAACACTGCAGCTTTTAGCTCTCTGGCCCCACATCCATATAGCTCTACAATTGTCCCAAGTCTTCTCACACAAATAGTAGCCTACATCTTCTGCTCGCACTTTTAACACTCTAACAGTTCCTTATAAAATCTTACACACAATGTACAAGTGATTTCGTTACCCTTCGCTGGACGTAGCCACCATTGAATGTCTCCATATGCCGCATAACACCTCATAACATCTCTCAAGGGTCCCATGCCTTGCTCAGTACTTTCATACCATCTTAAATACTAGGCGTTATATTTCTTACTACCAATCACAGACCAGTGCTTACGCACACTACAATTATCTTTTGCGTTTGACTTACAAACTAAGGATGAAACGGAAAACTCTTACTCTTGTTAAATCATCCTTAACAAATCCTCTTTAACAGCATATTATGTTACTCCATTACGGTCTTATGGTTGGCATCTCTCTTGTCTAGGCGGTAGTTTTGTTAATCCCCTGTTTTCGACATAATTCAAAACTTCGTCCCTGTCTCAACAGTTCCTCTGATACTTATCTAAAAGACATATCCCGGAACGTATCCTCAGATATGAACCACATATGTGCTACTACTCACAATACGCCGACAGGTAATTTCACTTATTTTTCTCACTGTAGTGTTTATCACAGGCTGGATTTCTCTCGAAACGCTCAGTATTCTGGTGCTCCTGCTCCCCCAAACAAACTTCCTGTTGCCTACTGGCACTGCATCATACGAATTAAGCCTTAGTAGTTTTGTTCATAGTTTAATTGTTTCATCCCTTAAGATAGCAGACCTTTCATCAGACGTCCAATGGTGAGAGTTTCCCCTAGTTGGAATGTTGTACCCTCAGAGTCCATCATATTCGGACAGAAATTTTACTCTGAGGCTTGCCTCGTACCGTTCACCTGCATTACATTCGGAATGCTACTAAATAATTAGCACTTCAATTAGGTGATCTTCGCATATGGATTGTCCACTAACTTTCTCCTAATTAAATACCACTCGGAATTTAAAACTGAATATAAACAGTCACAACCGCAATAAACCTTTTTTATATAAGGTTACCGGTTTCTGTCTGTTTTAGACTCTCATCAGACCCACACCATGACGGTAGATGGTGGCTGTGAACGGAGCAGGCGCTACACCTTCACGGACGGTAACTGCTGAGCGTTAGCGTCCGTGGAGTTGTAGCGCTTGCTCCGTTCACAGCCACCATCTACCATCATTATTGTCATTGCTATAGGTGAAAGAAGCGACAAATAACAGAGGAAATCGCAAGACCAACTGGGCATCGAAAACTAAAGCTTTAGTTTTGTAATCTGGAATTTAAGCAGCCCAGCCACAACGGCACATTTCTAGGTAAACCATTAATGAGATATTTATCGAACAGACGCTGCACTGAGCCAGATGAGAGGGAGCCGCGTCTCTCTTATCTAGGCGGTAGTTTGAACTCCCTTGTTTTGAACGTCATTCAGAACTTTGTTCCCGCGTCAACAGTTCCTCTTATACTTTTCTAAAAGACATATCCCGGAACCTATCCTCAGATATGAACCACATAGACGGTTTAAAACAGGCCGAAACCGGTAACCTTATATAAAAAAGTTTATTGCGGTTGTGACTGTTTATATTGTTTCAAATAATAAATAAACCGTTGTACTCCAGAGAGGCTTCTCAAAAATTACCACTCGAAATATTTTCTAAAACCGCGCCATCGTCTACTATACGGGCCTGGTTCTAATAAGTCAAGTTTAAGCTTCTGCTGCTCGCCTTCTGACCAGTATTTTTCTTTAAACTTTTGTACAAAATTTGAACAATTTTTAAAATCGTGTTTATGAAGTACTGCCCATTCGGCTCCTTCGGCCTCTAAATTTCCAATCACGAACTGTATTTTCTTTCTGTCACTCCACTCGGAAGGCAAGCTCCCTCAAATCCTGTTAAAAATATTACTGGGTGTAGTTCTCCTTCTGGTTTTAATTTTGGGAACCAGTTAGCCCTGTGGGTGCTGTTGGATAAACTAGATTTCCCCCGCCATTCACTCAGCGAATACTGTTTACCCTCTTTATGCGGATGTGAACCAGAACATTGCAATCGTGTGGCGAATCCGCGTGAGTAGCGTTCGCTTATGTCACTCGCTACGTGCGCTCACTCGGTATCACGCGGCTCCCTCTCATCTGGCTCAGTACAGCTCCTGTTCGATAAATATCTCATTAATGGTTTACCTAGGAATATGCCTTTATGGCTGGGCTGCTTAAATTCCAGATTACAAAAATAAAGCTTTAGTTTTCGATCCCCAGTTGGTCCTGCGATTTCCTCCGTTATTTGTCGCTTCTTTCACCTGTAGCAAAGACAATAATGCCAAGTCAAGTCGCACCGTAATTTGGAGTACGTGTTGAAATGTAGATCCCAACGAAAAAGTCTGTTCGCAAGTGGGAGAAAGTCGAGGGTACACCACTACGCAAAGTGAAGTACTGCAGTGCTGTAACCTACCGTCGAGCTGAGCACAATTTTATTTGATTTACACCGTAAAAAATGAAATGTAAAAATGCTTATGGACGGACAACCTTAGCAGTGAAACGGGCTATAACGCACTCGGCAGCCGCAATGTTGTGCAGTCCACTGATGGCCAGTCGTGACCGATCAGCCGAGCGAAGTGGACGTGAAGTACTTTATTCCTTTTAGCTCACAGCAAAGGTAAAGCTGCGTTATTCAGGTTCACTTAAATATGGTTTTCAAAATTATTTTTCCGTCGTTTTACTTGCTTTATGCGATGGAGATTAGAAGTTCTCTTATAGGCAATAGTTGTTGGAGCATACGGAAAACATAGTGACCCATCTATTTTTAAGCAATCAGTGTTGCATGTAGAACTTGTAATAAATTACGAATATCGGAGAAAAGCTCCATATCAAGCAATGGGGTACTGACGCCGGACGTCATTGTCGGAGCAAGGCATTTGGTTTATCAGAAAATTTAATGCTTCGATATGGAGGAAGGAATTTAACAAACAACAAAAGAACCTAAAATACCGACTGACAGGGTTACAGAATGCACGTTCAGCACTCTTGCATGTAAATGGAGTACTTTTCATCGCCCAGTGGATGTTCGACAGCATGCTGTCTTTTTCAGAATTATGTGCCAGAAAGAGACGGGTTAAAGCTGAAGACATATTTTGCATCCGTCCAGAACTGGACTAGAGGTCCAACAAGCTGTCGAAAGTAATGGTGGATTTTGTTTCGGGATGCAAGCAAGATCTGCCTGCTTCGACAAGTGCACGGACCCCTAAGGCAGTCACGTACGTTGTTCACGAGACACTGTGTTCACAACTAATTGCACAGAGCCAGCTGACTGCCGTGCAGTCCAGTGTGTTGTAATGGTTGCCGCGGCCAGAAAATCGCAGGGTCAGTGCGTGGGCTACAATGCATCGTCACTGTTTTATTGGCTCCCGCAGCCTGGCTGTAGCAGACACGATTTCGAGAGCGTTGCAGCCCTGTTCCACTACCGAGTCAACCCAATTAAACTGTCGCTGCGTCGGCCGATATGTCTCCCCGCCCCACTGCTAACATGCGCTAGAACTCTACGTAAGCAACCAACGAAGAGAATGCAGCCGTCAAAACTTTTCAACACCTTTCATAGATCGCTAACACGATCGGATATGCATGTCTCCTTGAGATAATTACGCAATTCATTCGTGTTTTTAGTGCTACAAAATTATTGAACCAAGCAAGAACACAGTTGTTCCTAACAACTAACATTAGCATCTTCCCCTAAATTTAAGGACATGAAGCGTAGTTCACCTTTACTGCTCTCATGGCCAAGGGAAGCTTACAACAATGTACAGAGGTATAACAGCCAAAAAAATGTCAAAGAAAACGGGTCGCGAGGTTCAAATGATATTACTGAGTAGAAATAAGATTTTATTACGAATGTGATTTGACAACTGAGGTTAAAGTGAAATTATTTATTATAAGTTGTACTGTACTTGAAGGTTCCTCAGTTTTTGATGATGTAAATAGTGGTTGGAGGTTATACATCGTTATAATGATTAAAGACGAATTCAGGAGTGCTTTAGCCACACGAGGACAAATCTCCTTAAATCAAAGGGAAAAAAGAATCGTTCTCTAAACTAATTTAAAGGAAACAAAAAGTACATTCGTTTAATAAATCACAAAGAATTGGAACAATAATTTTCGGATTTATCTATTATTCTTAACACTTTTTATTTCCATATGACGAAAAAGTGTTTTTATTCGTATAACTGAGTAATATTTCGAATAAAGATAAACCACCACTCCGTCTACAGGCGACAAGTGGCTCATCGGGACCATCCGACCGCCGTGTCATCCTCAGTGGAGGATGCAAATAGAAGGGGCGTGGGGTCAGCACACCGCTCTCCCGGTCGTTATGATGGTATTCTTGACCGAAGCCGCTACTATTCGGTCGAGTAGCTCCTCAATTGGCATCATGGGGCAGAATGCACCCCGAAAAGGGGCATCAGCGCATAGCGGCCTGGATGGTCACCCATCCAAGTGCCGACCACGCCTGACAGCGCTTAATGCTTTGTCCGTAATATTTCGAATAATGTTTGTTATTCACGAATGACGAATAATAATTTTTATCTGTATTCATGATTCATCATTCGCATAAATGTCTCCAAAATCTGGTGATAAGCGAAGCACACTGCATGTTCGTAGTCGATGTGGAAGTGACTGCAGGCTTGAAATCCGCGTGGCTGCGGATGAGCCCTCACGGGGCTCTGCCAGCCATGTGGCCGGGTATACATCCATTCACGCAGCCGTAACTAACATCGGTAATTTTCGGAAATTTCCGCCGGCGTTCGTGAAGCGTATATGCGCTCTCCCTTGCAACCCACATGCATGTGCGGGCCACAGGGTTAGGGCACACACTGGCAGGGCTCTGATGCGAGTACGTTGTTGACGAAATCGCCTACACTTTGGGCACATTGTTAATGTTATGGACTTTTTATTTACTCTGTTTTACGTATCTGATTAGCCAATGTGCCGCTTTATTTTATAAGTGAAGTGTTCTCTTTCGGTTTGTGCACTTTATGCACAGTAAAATTATTCTCAGATGAGTCGAAACCGGTCACGGAGGAAACAAAATAAAAACATTACAGCGCACGATCTTGGCTGCGAATATTCTTGCAAATACCCTGTTTCATTTTTAACATCTATTTCCTAGACTCGAGAACATGATCTAACCTGGAATGCGTAATCGTTTTATGTACTTAATACAGATTTTTGTGTCTGAACTCAAATTCTCTGTTTTCCGCATCATTTCTTCAACTGAGAGCCACAGGTTTATGTCTTTGAACTCAAATTCTCTATTTTCCGCTTCATTTCTTCATCTCAGGCGCGTAAACTGGTTATATTCTGATATCTCTAGGTTAGAGGTCTTTAGACGGATTATCTCTACATTAGTACTATATAGAATTTCTGATTTATCTCTACATTTGGAGTCTTCAAATTTCTTATGTCTACTTTAATACTATGTAATTTCTGGATTATTACTCTTTTCCCACAAGGGTCTATTCATCCACATCCACCACGCTATCTTCCGATATGATTTCTATGAATTTAGAACTCGGATCTATTTCCTCAATGACACACAGTTATAAGAACTCACCATCACACTGACAAGGTTAAGTCTGTTATCTCAGTATAGAACAGTATACTTGTGTTGAGTGTCAACATGAATTGCACCCACCGAATAAATTTCAGTTGGCGGTGAGCTGGCTTGTTGTGTAGACTGCAACCCGGCAGTAGCTGCAGTTCCGCCCAGCTGCAATTACCTGTTCACGACGCACGAGTGTTGTCGCCCGTGAAGTCAGCTCACTGACTGTCCCCGCCAGGATGCGTTTCTCTATGCCGGTGACTCCCGACAGCTACCATGAGGCCGCGACGAGTCGATGTCGGCCTCTCCCGGCTGCTTCGACCTAGAATACTAAATTTCTCTATCGACAGTACTCGGCTGCCATTGCACGAACGCTGAGTCTCGTGGTCGTTCCTGCTACCAGGACACTGCAACCACATAATGAATGCAGTATCCGCCACTGCACTCGCTTCCACTCCTCTCACTTGTGCTTCAGGCAATGTCTGTTACTGCATTCCACCATCTTTCTCTTTCATCTCGTGAGCTTCACTCCTGCGAATTTATACTCACACATCCTGTCACAATCGCCACCTGCAGCGGCACGCTCCTTTTTATGTTATTACTTAAACATACAACATCAGTAATTAGTGACACAATGCTGAATTATATAATAATAGCTGTTGTTCACAGCAGAGAGTAAGGAAAAACAGGAGAATAGTAGATGCTGTTTTCGCTTTAAGATGGATTGTGGAGAAATCCCTAGTGTTTAATAACCCAGCCTGTCCTTCGTTGACTTATCAAAAGCCTATAAAAGAATTAGAAAAAAGGACATAATTCAAACCTTAATAGACAAGAGAGTACCAATGGATTTAGTGAAACTTACAGGTATTAAAACGAGAGTTAAAACACACGAGCTGCGCTGGGTAGCCACGTGGTCTTAGGCGGCTTGGATCACGGTTAGCGCGGCTCCCACCCTCCCCCCCCCCCCCCCCCCCTTCGGAGGTTCGATTCCTCCCTCTGGAATGGATGTGCGTGCTGTCCTTAGCGGAAGTTAGTAGATCAAATTGTACTAAAGAAAGGAATAAGACAAGGAGAATCGTTAATCTCACTATTGTTCAAATTAATAATGACCTCATCAGTAATGACGTAAGAAAGAAATGGGCTGAAAATGCAGCAAAGGGTGGTAACTATAGTAAGATATGCTGTGATGCTGTACTGATAGCGGATAACGAGGATAATTTTATAAGGTTACTTCACCAATTCAATAAAGCAGCTAATCATTATAACACGAATATATCATCTAAAAATACTGAGAATTAAATTAGAAGTAGATAGTGTGCCAGTTTAATTATCTAGGGATTGTTATCACCAATTGTAAATACTTGATCATTGGAGAGAAAATCAAGTGAGAAAGGCAACAAGTACAGCCGGATGCCTGTAAAATACCACATTGAGAAACAAATTTATGACAGCTGAGGGGAAAATTAAAATATATAAAACAATGGTGAGTCCTGATATGATATATGCAGCAAAAACTAGAGCAGAAACGAGAAAGATAAAGCAAAAGTCAACGGCAGTGGAAGTGAAGGTACTAAGATAGATCCACGGAGTAATCATGTGGGACAAAACAACAAATGTAACCATAAGGAAACAGTGTGCAGTACAAAATACAAACAAATGGAAAAATACAAGGAAATTGGAAGGGTCGTGTGGAAAGGATGGACCCTTCAAGACTAGATAAAATTTGTAAACATGGACGACCGCAATGGAAACGACTACACAGACGGCCACCGAAAAGATGGCACAGCAATTGGTCCAGTACGTCCACGGAATGAAGGAGACAAACAGGGGTAACCATAGTCAGCAGAAGAAGAAGGACATGAGTAAACGTTCTACCTAACACCTAATTGACGAAAAAATTCTATCAGGTACATATATAAAATCAGCTTGACCGTTTCAGACTTCCTTTCTAGAGATTCGCGCCACAACGAATTTGAATTACTTCAGTGAAACTTTCTGCAAGCTCGGAAGTAGAGAGACACATAATTTCAATCGTTTTACTTATCACCAGTTCCATAAGAGTTCCGTGACTTTCCAAAAATTAACTATTGGGCTAATAACTCTGCTCTTGCCTATAACTACTGATCGCCGATTCACTTCAAATTTCTAGAACTCAAAAATCCTCAACAACACTTGATCTAAAAAAAATCTATTTACTCATGATGAAATTAGATTCAAATTCAAATTGCTATTCCACACATGCATTCGGTTTTAGATAAATCATGATAGATAAATAAATAACATCTCACTTCCAACGATGTACTTTATTACAGCGTAAGTTTTTCATTAACATCTATGAGGTCAAGACAAGAACTAAGTGATCGTTACATTTTCCATTCACAACACTGATCGTACGTTATTATGATTGTTAAAGACAATTAAATACATTCAATCGATGCAAATCAGAGGGCGATAACACGCGGCTGATGGCCTTCGCTTGATGAAGAACAGTGGTCATCTTTCTTCTTGGCGGCAGCGGCGAAGATGCTGCTGACGTCGTGTACGGCGCTCTCCCTCATCGTGAGACAGATACAAAAAACCCATTCGAACACACAGTACAAATCTTATAACCACACAAATTAAACTGACAATTAAATATTTAAAGCCATATATATCTGTAATACATATAATACCTTATTACCTGCAAGCTGCGTGGTAGGAGGCAGGTAACTGCCTTGTTATTTGGTTAAACTACATTTGCCACTGTAAGGTCGAGCACTGAGATTCTATCACACTTCGATAACCCGAGGTCTCCTAAAGGAGTTATTGTCCCACCCAGATGTGGTGCTCTGGTCACGTTGCTCTCGAATTGACGCTGCAAAGTAACTGGTAAGGCTCTCGATTATATTAAATGATCTGACAAGTTCCAAATCACGGATGACAATAGCTTTTTATTCACAGCACACGAAGCAGATAAAGCTATAAACTGCTGACAAGATGTTATGTTTACGTGAGCCTATAAAGTTGCACGTTTCAAAGTTCGTATAACAATGTCACGATCTTCAGACACTAAGTTTGCTGTGTGGCGTCACAAAGATGATACATATGGCTACCCTGTAAATCTCTGCTTTGCCCGTAGAGTCGCGGTATTTGAATAAAATTTTACACGGCGCGCATGCGAGATCTTAATCTTGTGGCTTGTAAGGTGAACAATATCGTTAACCCCAGATTGACCCGGCAGTCCGAATAACTTCGCTTTACACTGCACTTTTGGCGGGAGCGGAAGGTGCACGAAGTACCTTGTGTAAATGTAGTTGGGGTAGTATTAACAAAGTTTTACATGTAATTACTGTCTCGTCCATATGCATTGCGCATAGGTTCGTTTATCTATATCTCCATCTACATCTCCATCCTTCTTTATTTTCTTTCCTGTGTTTCTCTTGTTGCCTTAGAACCGCACTTCACGCACTACTTATGAGCCACACTGTATCAACGAACTCGGCCGCGCGCAACAGACGGCGTCAAGAACACGCTGATTGTTGGTGCAGCATATTATGTCCCACATTGCTCCCCCCGA
Source organism: Schistocerca gregaria (assembly GCF_023897955.1). NCBI lineage: Eukaryota > Metazoa > Arthropoda > Insecta > Orthoptera > Acrididae > Schistocerca > Schistocerca gregaria. The sequence continues at coordinate 948,934,292 of NC_064920.1, forward strand.
CATAATTAAGCCTATACCTTCAAACTGATCACGGTCCCTCTGTCAGTTCCCGCACTTTTCCGGTGCCACGAGATCTTACATCTCTTACTACGTACCCCACCCAACCCCCACACTTTCTCCGTTCTATTCCTGTTCGCACCCACTAAGTGCACCTCATCCAGTCACATCTGCCGTCCCCCTTCTCTACGCTTAGTCGCCCTCAAACCTGCTACCCACAGTAATATACTTATATTTACTAATGATTAGTTATTCTTTACTTTGATCTTTGTGACTTCTCGCCAATTTTAGTGCGTTTTCGCCTTCCACTATCGTCGTCTTCCTCAGATTTCATCTCTTTTTTCCCTCCTGTGCATCCATTTCGTACTTTTCACACGTATTTGGGTGTATTTTTGTGTAATTTTTCCGGCGTAATTCTACTTTCTTACGAATTTTTTCGCATTTTTGCACCACCATGGATCCTTGCTCCTTCCATCTGCGTCAATACAGAAACGTTTCCTTATCTCTAGCCAGGTCCCAGTCCTACATACTGTTCCTGCGTTGTTGTTTGGCTTATGAAATCCCCCCTAATGGCCTTACCATCAAATTACCCATCTCTCGTTTCCACCCCTCCTTCCCGTCCTGTTCAGATTCCGTCAATCCTCAGCCCTCCCCAACATAGTTCTGCAAAACCATATCAACGAAGCACAATCCTCCTTGCAGTATCTTCTCTCCAACTGCAAAATTCTCCTGCTATGTAATCCCAGATTCCTGGAACCTATAACACATTCAAACTCTTGCCCTGCAGGAACTTGAGCAACATGCACAACGCCATCTCAAAAATCTTTCCATCCTGCTCATTTCCTACTCCCGCCTTGGAGTACCACTGTCCACCACTTCTACAATAACCTTCAAACCTCCCCCGTGCCCCCTCATAGCTTGTCTCGCCGACCTACTACACTTACCCCACCTTCTGAAACTCCCTTCCACCACAACACAGAACTCAAATACTAAACAGACCCGCAATACAGTCATGAACCTTTCCTTCAGAAGCCTTTGTCCCACAGAAATATCAGTCCTTTCCAAAGGCATCACATTTTGCCCCACTCCCAAATTCTACCATGCAGGACTAGTTAAAGACCTACTCTCCTTCTCCCAGTCTCCACAGTGGAAACACTTTTCCGCCACCAATCTGACAATCAGACTCAACCATAGACCAACATTGAACCTTATATAACTCAGTTCACTTCTCCATCCAACCATGATCCACCCTCACTGCCTCCAAACCACCGCCTATTAATTTTCCAGAATTTCTTATCCTCGAACCTTGCCTCACCATCATTTCCCAAATCCCTCAACATGGATACCAACCTTACATTCGCAGAAAGAACCGCAGTCCACCACCTAAAAACTGATCCCGATCTTATAATCCTACCTGCAGACAAAGGCTCCACCACCGTAGTTTTGAACTGCACGGATTACATGGAAGAAGGACACCATCAGCTGTCTGATACTTCCACCTACAAACCACGCCACAGTGATCCCATTCCAGCAATCCAGCAAGATCTCCAGTCACTACTCAAATCCTTAGGCCCATACCAGAACCTCTCCCCAGAGTCCCTTTCTTTACTTACCCCTACCACTTCCCGCACTCCCACCTTCTACATGCTACCTAAAGTCCATAATCCCAACCACCCAGGACGCCCCATTGTGGCTGGTTACTGTGTCTCACACTGAGAGAATCTCTGCTCTCGTAGACCAACACCTTCAACCTATTACCTAGAACCTATCCTCCTATATAAGACACCAACCATTTCCTCGACCAACTCTCTACAGTTCCTTTCCCTTTACCACACGATGCCCTGCTCATCACAATTGATGCTGTCTCCCTGTACACTAACATTCCTAATGCCCATGGCCTGTCGAACACTATCTATCCAGACGCCCTATGGATTCCAAACCAACAAACTCCTTCCTAGTCTGCATGACCAACTACATCCTCACCCACAACTACTTCTGCTTTGAAGGCATTACCAACAAACAAATCCATGGTATGGCTATGGGCACCCGCATGGCACTATCCTATGCTAACCTATTCATGGGCCATCTAGAGGAATCCTTCCTAAAACCCCAGAATCCTAAACCCCTCACCTGGTTCAGATTCATTGATGATATATTTGCTATCTGGATTGAAGGTGAGGACACCTTACTCACATTCCTCGAGAACCCCAACAACTTCTCCCCCATTTGCTTCACCTGGTCCCACTCAACCCAACAAACCACCTTCCTAGATTTTGACCTCCGCCTCAGAGATGGCTACATCAGTATCTCCCCCCATATCAAACCTACTAACCACCAGCAATACCTCCATTCGACAGCTGCCACCCGTTTCATACCAAGAAGTCCCTTCTGTACAGCCTAGCCACCTGTGGTCGTCGCATCTGCGGTGACAAGCAGTCCTTCTCTAAATATACCGAAGGTCTTACTGAAGCCTTCACTGACCGTAATTATCCTCCCATCCTTGTACAAAAACAAATCTCACACACCTCCCAAAGTCCCATAGTCCGGCCACAGAGGACCGTTCCCCTGGTAACTCAGTACCATCCGTGACTGGAGCAACTGAATTACATTCTCTGCCAGTGTTTCGACTACCTCTCGTCGTGCCCTGAAATGAGAAATGTCCTACCCACTATCCTTCTCTAACCTCCTACCGTGGTATTCTGCCGTCCACCGAACCTACACAATATACTCGTCCATCCTTACACAGCCTCTTCTCCCAATCCCTTACCTCATGGCTTATACGCCTGTAATAGACCTAGATTCAAGACCTGTCCCATACATCCTCTTACCACCACCTACTCCAGTCCAGTCACTAACATTACCTATGGCATCAAAGGCAGGGCTACATGTGAAAACAGTCACGTGATCTACAAGTTAAGCTGCAACCACTGTGCTGCATTCTATGTGGGCATGACAACCAACAAGCTGTCTGTCCGCATGAACGGCCACCGACAAACTGTGGCCAAAAAACGAGTGCACCACCCTGTAGCTAAACACGCTGTCAAACTTGATACCCCTCATCTCAATGACTGCTTCACAGCCTGTGTCATATGGATCCTTCCAACCAACACCAGCTTTTGTGAATTGTGCAGGTGGGAATTCTTCCTACAGTACATCCTACGTTCCCATAACGTCCTGGCTTCAACCTTGGTTAATCACTGTCCTCACCCATCCCATCCTCTCACGTCTCCCATTCCAGCACTACACAGCCGACATTTCACCGCCACACCCAGTCTTTTAATTTCTTAGTTTTTAACATTTTTGTACAGCGACAGCAACTGATATTGTTTATATAACAATATACAACCTACAGCTGCAGGTTAACTTTATCGTTTACCTAGGTTTCAATGTTAATAATAACGTCTTCTTCTGAACATAAAAAATTATTTAAATGTTTGCCTAAAACAAACATTGTCCTAAGTCAACTTTATAAAACTTGATGCATGTTGTTGTTGTTGTTGTGGTCTTCAGTCCTGAGACTTGTTTGTGGCAGCTCTCAATGCTACTCTATCCTGTGCAAGCCTCTTCATCTCCCAGTATCTACTGCAACCTACATCCTTCTGAATCTGCTTAGTGTATTCATCTCTTGGTCTCCCTCTACGATTGTTTACCCTCCACGCTGCCCTCCAGTACTAAATCGGTGATACCTTGAAGCCTCAGAACATGTCCTACCTACCGATCCCTTCTTCTAGTCAAATTGTGCCACAAATGTCTCTTCTCCCCAATCCTATTCACTACCTCCTCATTAGTTATGTGATCTACCCATCTAATCTTCGGCATTCTTCTGTAGCACCACATTTCGAAAGCTTGTATTCTCTTCTTGTCTAAACCATTTATCGTCCACATCTCACTTCCATACATGGTTACACTCCATACAAATACTTTCAGAAAAGACTTCCAGACACTTAAATCTACTCTCGATGTTAACAAATTTCTATTCTTCAGAAAGACATTCCTTGCAATTGCCAATCTACATTTTATATCCTCTCTACTTCGACCATGATCAGTTATTTTGCTCCCCAAATAGCAAAACTCCTTTGTTACTTTAAGTGTCTCATTTCCTAATGTAATTCCCTCAGCCTCACCCGACTTCTTTCGACTACATTCCATTATCCTCGTTTTGTTCTGGTGATGTTCATCTTATATCCTCCCTTCAAGACACTGTCCATCCGTTCAACAAGTCCTTTTGCTGTCTCTGACAGAATTACAATGTCATCGGCAAACCTCAAAGTTTTTATTCCTTCTCCATGGATTTTAATTCCTCCACCGAATTTTTCTTTCGTTTCCTTTACTGCGTTCTCAATATACAAATTGAATAACATCGGGGAGAGGATACAACCCTGTCTTACTCCCTTCCCAACCACTGTCTCCCTTTCATGCCCTCGGCTCTTAAAGTGCCATCTGGTTTCTGTACAAATTGTAGATAGCCTTTCGCTCCCTGTATTTTATCTCTGCCACCTTCAGAATTTGAAAGAGAGTATTCCAGTCAACATTGTCAAAAGCTTTCTCTAAGTCTACAAATGCTAGAAACGTAGGTTTGCCTTTCCTTAATCTATCTTGTAAGATAAGTCGTAGGGTCAGTATTGCCTCACGTGTTAAAATATTTTTACGGAATCCAAACTGATCTTCCCCAAGGTCGGCTTCACTAGTTTTTCCATTCGTCTGTAAGGAATTCGCGTTAGTATTTTGCAGCAGTGACTTATTAAACTGATAGTGCGGTAATTTTCACATCTGTCAACACCTGCATTTCTTGGAATTATTACATTTTTCTTGAAGTCTGAAGTTATTTCACCTGTCTCATACATCTTGCTCACGAGATGGTAGAGTTTTGTCAGGACTGGCTCACCCAAGACTGTCAGTAGTTCTAAGGGACTGTTGTCTATTCCCAGGGCCTTGTTTCGACTCACGTCTTTCAGTGCTCTGTCAAACTCTTCACGCAGTATCGTATCTCCCATTTCATCTTCATCTAAATCCTCTTCCATTTGCATAATATTGTCCTCAAGTACATCACTCTTGTATAGAACCTCTATATACTCCTTCCACCTTTCTGCTTTCTCTTCATTGCTGAGAACTGGGTTTCCATGTGAGCTCTTGCTATTCATACAAGTGGTTATCTTTTCTCGAAAGGTCTCTTTAATTTTCCTGTAGGCAGTAGCTACCTTACCCCCGCTGAGATCAGCCTCTACATCCTTACATTTGTCCTCTAGCCATGTCTTCTTAGCCATTTTGCACTTAGTGTCGATCTCATTTTTGAGACGTTTGTATTGCTTTTTGCCTGCTTCATTTACTGCATTTTTATATTTTCTTCTTTCATCAATTTAATTCAGTATTTCTTCTGTAACCCAAGGATTTCTATTAGCCCTCGACTATTGATCTTCTGCTGCCTTCACTACTTCATCCCTCAAAGCTACCCATTCTTCTTCTACTGTATTTCTTTCCCCCATTCCTGTCAATTGTTCCCTTATGCTCTCCCTGAAACTCTGTACAACCTCTGGTTTAGTCAGTTTATCCAGATCCTATCTCCTTAAATTCCCACCTTTTTGCAGTTTCTTTAGTTTTAATCTACAGTTCATAACTAATAGATTGTGTTCAGAGTCCACATCTGCCCCTGGAAATGTCTTACAATTTAAAACCTGGTTCCTAAATCTCTGTCTTACCATTATATAATCTATCTGAAACCTGTCAGTATCTCCAGGCTTCTTCCATGTATACAATTTTCTTTTATGATTCTTGAACCAAGTCTTACCTATGATTAAGTTGTGCTCTGTGCAAAATTCTATCAGGCGGCTTCTCCTTTTATCTCTTACTGTCAATCCATATTCACCTACTACGTTTCCTTCTGTCCCTCGGCCTACTAACGAATTCCAGTCACCCATGACTATTAAATTTTCGTCTCCCTGCACTATCTGAATAATTTGTTTTATTTCATCATACATTTCTTCAATTATTCGTCATCGGCAGAGCTAGTTGGCATATAAACTTGTACTACTGTAGTAGGTGTGGGATTCGTGTCTATCTTGGCCACAATAATGCGTTCACTATGCCGTTTGTATTAGCTTACCTGCACTTCTATTTTTTTGTTCATTTTTATACCACACCTGTATTACCCCTATTTGATTTTGTATTTATGACCCTGTATTCACCTGAACAAAAGTCTTGTTCCTGCCGCCACCGAACTTCACTAATTCCTACTATATCTAACTTAAACCTATCCATTTCCCTTTTAAAATTTTCTAACCTACCTGCCCGATTAAGGGATCTGACATTCCACACTCCTATTCGTAGAACGCCAGTTTTCTTTCTCCTGATAACGACGTCCTCTTGAGTAGTCCCCGCCCGGAGATCCGAATGGGGGACTATTATACCTCCAGAATATTTTACCCAAGAGGACGCCATCATCATTTAACCATACAGTAAAGCTGCATGCCCTCGGGAAAAATTACGGCTGTAGTTTCCCCTGGCTTTCAACCGTTCGCAGTACCAGCACAGCAAGGCCGTTTTGGTTAGTGTTACAAGGGCAGATCAGTCAATCATCCAGACTGTTGCCCCTGCAACTACTGAAAAGGCTGCTGCCTCTCTTCAGGAACCACACGTTTGTCTGGTCTCTCAACAGATACCCCTCCGTTGTGGTTGCACCTACAGTACGGCTATCTGTATCGCTGAGTCACGCAAGGCTCCCCACCAACCGCAAGGTCCATAGTTCATAGGGATGAACTTGATGCATAACTATAAGGTTTTGTCACTTCTATTAAACAAGCTGTAGCAAATTCACTTTAAACCCGTTGTATGGGCCTCATCGTGTGACAAGAGACTGTAAGCACTCTATAGTCAAGTTTTATAAAGTTGACTTAGGACATGGCTTATTTTAGGCAAACATTTAAATAATATTTTATGTTCTGAAGAAGTTATTACTAACGTTGAAACCTACGTAAACGATAAAGTTAACCTGCAACTGTAGGGTGTATATTCTTTTATATACTTTTAATTTCTTTTATTTTTAATCTCTGCTTTCCGTTATTTATTTTTATTTTTAATTTTATTCTCTCCTTTCCGCTACTTACTCCCTCCCACCACCACACCTTCTCTCCTACCATCCGTCTAAAGTGCAACACTTCACTGTCCGCCACTCCCACCATACTATCCCCCCCCCCCCCTCCCCGCCCCAGCCTTCTCCTTACTTCCACCCAGTCGTCACTACTATCATGCACTGGTACTGCTGATCGCAGTGTAGTTTCAGCTCTCTAAGAGCAGGTTCGTTTGTGTGTGTGTGTGTGTGTGTGTGTGTGTGTGTGTGTGTGTGTGTGTGTGTATGAATGTCTACTGCTGACGAAGGCCTTAATGGCCAAAAGCTATGATTGTGTGAATCTTTTTATTGTGCCTATCGCGGCTCAGCATCTCCACTATATGGTGAGTAGCAACTTTCCTTATCTCGTATTGTTACATTCCATCCTGGATTTCTCATTGTTTTATCTCCATCTATATGGATACTCTATAAATCACATTGAAGTGCCTGGCAGAGGGTTCATCGAACCATCTTCACAATTCTCTATTATTCCAATCTCGTATAGCGCACGAAACGAATGAACATCTATATTTTTCCGTACAAGTTCTGCTTTCGCTTATTTTATTGTGGTGATCGTTCCTCCCTATGTAGGTTGGTGTCAACAAAATCCTGTATCGTTTTTGTGACACTCCCATATTTAGCGGTAACACAAAACGTGCTCCCTTTCTTTGAACTTTTCCGATGTACTCCATCAGTCCTATCTGGTAAGGATCCCACACAACGCAGCAGTATTCTAAAAGAGGACGGACAAGCGTAGTGTAAGCGGTATCCTTTGTAGGTCTGTTACATTTTCTAAGCATCCTACCAATAAAACGCAGCATTTGGGTAGCTTTCCTCACAACATTTTCTATGTGTTCCTTCCAATTTAAGTTTTTCGTTATTGTAATACCTAGGTATTTAGTTCAATTTACAGCTTTTAGATTAGACTGATTTATCATGTAACCGAAGTTTAAAGAATTCCTTTTAGCACTCATGTGGATGACACGTTTCGTTATTTAGGGTCAACTGCCACTTTTCGCACCATTCAGATATCTTTTCTAAATCGTTTTGCAGTTTGTTTTAGTCTTCTGATGAGTTTATTAGTCCATAAACTACAGCGTCATCTGCAAAGAACCGAAGGCGGCAGCTCAGATTGTCTCCCAAATCGTTTATATAGATAAGGGACAGCAAAAGGCCTGTAACAGTACCTTGGGAAACACCAGAAATCACTTCTGTTTCACTCGATTACGTCAATTACTACGAACTGTGACCTCTCTGACAGGAATCATAAATCTAGTCACATAACTGAGACGATATTCCATAATCACGCTATTTCACTATGAACAGCTAGTGTGGTAAGTGTCAAAAGCCTTCCGGGAATCCAGAAATACGGAATCGATCTGAAATCGCTTGTCAGTAGCATTCAACACTTCATGAATAAAGAACCACACGCCTGGAAATGGAAAAAAGAACACATTGACACCGGTGTGTCAGACCCACCATACTTGCTCCGGACACTGCGAGAGGGCTGTACAAGCAATGATCACACGCACGGCACAGCAGACACACCAGGAACCGCGGTGTTAGCCGTCGAATGGCGCTAGTTGCGCAGCATTTGTGCACCGCCGCCGTCAGTGTCAGCCAGTTTGCTGTGGCATACGGAGCTCCATCGCAGTCTTTAACACTGGTAGCATGCCGCGACAGCGTGGACGTGAACCGTATGTGCAGTTGACGGTCTTTGAGCGAGGGCGTATAGTTGGCATGCGGGAGGCCGGGTGGACGTACCGCCGAATTGCTCAACACGTGGGGCGTGAGGTCTCCACAGTACATCGATGTTGTCGCCAGTGGTCGGCGGAAGGTGCACGTGCCCGTCGACCTGGGACCGGACCGCAGCGACGCACGGATGCACGCCAAGACCGTAGGATCCTACGCAGTGCCGTAGGGGACCGCACCGCCACTTCCCAGCAAATTATGGACACTGTTGCTCCTGGGGTATGGGCGAGGACCACTCGCAACCGTCTCCATGAAGCTGGGCTACGGTCCCGCACACCGTTAGGCTGTCTTCCGCTCACGCCCCAACATCGTGCACCCCGCCTCCAGTGGTGTCGCGACAGGCATGAATGGAGGGACAAATGGAGACGTGTCGTCTTCAGCGATGAGAGTCGCTTCTGCCTTGGTGCCAATGATGGTCGTATGCGTGTATGGCGCCGTGCAGGTGAGCGCCACAATCAGGACTGCATACGACCGAGGCATACAGGGCCAACACCCGGCATCATGGTGTGGGGGGCGATCTCCTACACTCGCCGTACACCTCTGGTGATCGTCGAGGGGACACTGAATAGTGCACGGCACATCGAAACCGTCATCGAACCCATCGTTCTACCATTCCTAGACCGGCAAGGGAACTTGCTGTTCCAACAGGACAAAGCACGTCCGCATATATCCCGTGCCACCCAACGTGCTCTAGAAGGTGTAAGTCAACTACCCTGGCCGGCAAGATCTCCGGATGTGTCCCCCATTGAGCATGTTTGGGACCGGATGAAGCGTCGTCTCACGCGGTCTGCACGTCCAGCACGAACGCTGGCCCAACTGAGGCGCCAGGTGGAAATGGCATGGCAAGCCGTTCCACAGGACTACATCCAGCATCTCTACGATCGCCTCCATGGGAGAATAGCAGCCTGCATTGCTGCGAAAGGTGGATATACACTGTACTAGTGCCGACATTGTGCATGCTCTGTTGCCTGTGTCTATGTGCCTGTGGTTCTGTCAGTGTGATCATGTGATGTATCTGACCCCAGGAATGTGTCAATAAAGTTTCCCCTTCCTGGGACAATGAATTCACGGTGTTCTTATTTCATTTTCCAGGAGTGTAGTTGTGTTTCACAGTAGCGATGTTTTCTAAATCCATGTTAACTGTGTGTCAATAGACCGTTTTCTTCGACGTTATTCATAATGTTCGAACACAATATATGTTCCAAAATCCTGCTGCACATCGACGTTAACGATATGGGCCTGTAATTTAGCGGATTGCTCCTACTACCTTCCTTGAATATTGGTGTGACCCTTGCAACTTTCCAGTTCTGGTATCGGCCACCGCGGAATTTGAATCCCCGCCAGACGTCATGGACGTCGAAGACCCCTAGAGGTCTCTGCACCATCGCGCCGTAAGCTGTTGCGTCCTGGCCCGCATTTACTCTGAAGGCACCACAGTGGAAAATGTGGTTCCAGCGGCCAATAGCGGCGCCCCTGATAGAGTATTTAAGCGCCAGCGTCTCGTTCAGCCAGTGAGTCTAATCGTTGCGTGAGTCTGGACACATCGCCTCGACAACAGACCACGTGATTATCTTTCTTTGTTTTCATTACTGGTGGACGTCTTGGATTCGTTTGGTTGTCTCTGTCACTCCGTTGCTTCCTTGTGGTCGTAAGGTCTTTCTCCATCGTCCATCGTTGTTTCGTGTCCGTCCTTTCCGTTCATTTGTTTGTTTGTTCGTGGGCCGCTCTCCGTTTGGTCCCGCGGTCTTTCTCGATGACCTCGCGACCGTTCCGGTTGCGGTCACAACAGGTTACAACACCAGTTTTTATGAATGCATATCGTTGGTATCCCAGTAAGCTGACTGAAGGTGAGCCGGCCGGAGTGGCGGAGCGGTTCTAGGCACTACAGTCTGGAACTGCGCGACCGCTACGGTCGCAGGTTCGCATCCTGCCTCGTGCATGGATGTGTGTGATGTCCTTAGGTTAGTTAGGTTTAAGTAGTTCTACGTTCTAGCGGACCTATGACCTCAGATGTTAAGTCCCATAGCGCTCAGAGCCATTTGAACCATTTTTGACTGAAGGTGAAAGTTTCACCTTTTCTGCACTTATATACCGTACTTCATTGTGCATTGGCAAATGTAATTTATTGATAAAATCACTTATATGCTGAAGACTTTAACATATTGTGCACATGAAATACAGTAGCAAGTTGCGAGTACAATTGTACGACAACTATACCATTTATTAGTAACATATGGAAGTTTGTGCCGGACCGCTTTGCGCGAGCGGTCTCCTAAAATGTCCCCGCCAACCAAGGTCCTCTAGGTCCGACAGGCATGCGCGTCCGAAGGAACATTGCATCGAATTATACACTGTAAAATACAGATACCATCCTATTACATGTACAGGTAGAGACTTTATGTCTGCATAGAAACAGTATTGCTTTAGGAAAGTTCGCGCACCGTTGAAAGATCGGATCGCATCAGCTTCGTACTGGCAGTGGTTTTGTTGCTAGAGCACAGTATTAATCCCACAGTACGTCACACACACACTGCTGCAACGTTCGACAGTGGAGTAGAGGAACTCTATTTTTAGATCGGGATGACAGAACTTCTGCACTTCAGTGGCGGAAATACGGGACAATATGGCCGAAAAGCGGTTTTGCAGCATTTATAACAGGGTACTCAGCCGTGAAAGTTGCCTGCCGTGCACAGGACCGGCAGCTGCCAGTTATAGTTTGCGCACCAGCTACTCCGCTATGTGTTCAGGCCCGCTAACACGTAACGAACTTCAGCCTCGCCGGTCGATTACGGGAACGTTTGCTGCGTCGGGATTAATCTGGACGAGCGGAGCGCTGCTGCTAAGTTCTCGCAGCGATCGCCCGGCGCGGGATGCGGGCGGCTGGTGCGTAAGCCCCGGGTCTGGAACAGCGAACAGCGGGCAAGTTCCCGCCGCTCTGTGGAGGGAGGCGCACCTGCCGTCTAGAACGAGGCTGCTCCTGCTGCGACTTTCCTCAGGTGGGGTTTAAAAGATTACGCCGGCTCGTTCTGGCGCTTGGAGCTGCTGTTACCACGATCATGACGGGCCGAAACTGCGGCGCTATTTTCATAAATCACGAGGTAACGACAACATTTAGTGGGGCATGTACATTCGACAACAGGCAGACGAGCTTGACACGGTAGGAGCGAGAAGCCTATCGCGTGACGAGGCTAAAGGAGAGAATGATGTTTACGTACATTAAAAGTGCGAAATCGGTGTAAAGTATACTACGATATGTAGGTGGGGCGTTCAGTAAGTTATCATCACATTTTTACTCAGCCAGTTTCGCTTGAAAAAAAAATGCGCAATTTTTTGTGGGACATCATGGAACATTCCCGTTTCAGCCCCTATAGTTTCATGAAGTTACGATAGGTTGCGGCGCTATTCGTGGTCTTCAAAGTGGGTCTGTAATGGACGTGTGTTACAAGCAATTATTTTTTTTTGGTAAGTTCCTATGGGACCAAACTGCTGAGGTCATCGGTCCCTTGACTTACACATTACTTAATCTAACTTAAACACCTCTGACGGGGAGGGGGGCGGGGGGAGAGAGAAGGGCGAACCGTGACAAGGCGACTTTGCGCGACGTTACAAGCAGAAAGGTGCCATTGAGTTTCATTTGGCAGAAAACCAGAACATGTAGATATTCATAGGCGTTTGCAGAATGTCTAAGGAGACTTGACAGTGAACAAAAGCAAGGTGCGTGTTTAAGGCGAGGCGTCTGCCAGCGTCGCAAAAAAGGGCGCGCAAACCTGTCCGATCTCCCGTGTGCCGCCCAGCTCCATCCAGCTGTGGCTCCTGCAGTGTTTGAACGTACGGACACTCTCGTTTGAGGTGATCAATGGATCACAATAAAACTCCTCGCTGGCCTCAGACAAGTCTGAGCACCCAAGAGGAGTTCACAAAATTTCATTGGACTGTTCTTCCTCATCCACCCTACAGCCCGGATCTCGCATCTTCTGACTGCCATCTAATTCACCCAGTGAATTATGCACTTCGCAGAAAGCGGTAAGTGGATGATGGTGAGATTATTCATGCAGAAAGACCTTGGCTCCGAGGTCGACCAATACAGTGGTACAATGCTGCCATACAGGCCCTCACAGTAAAGTGGCGTAAGGCCGTTGCATTTAACAAAGAATATGTTGACAAACAGAATTTTATAGCCAAAAGAGTGGGGAATTATATGATGTTTTCTTTTTTCCTAAAAGCAAGTCGGTTTTATTCATGATTCCAATACATTTGGCATTTCTTACGCCCCTCGTACAGATTGGTTCAGGATGGCTGAGCTCAACGCCATGGAGAATCTCAACGGCAATTCAGTAGTAGCACCGGAGGGGAGAGATGGCCGCTCGTGCAGCATCGTACAGCCACATCACGGCCTTGAATCAGGAAATGGGCTTGTTTGCGTCAAGACAAGTATGCACACGGAGAATGCGACAATGTCTGGATCTCTACCAACTGCCATCAGAGGGCCTTTTGTAGCGGATCCCTTGACATTTCAGTAGAGGCATGCCGACTGTGATGTGCCAAACACAAAGTACTACGACGGATGTATCTGTGTTTGGACGCTCCGAGGAGAGTGCTTTCATCACCGTCATGTAGTCTCCGCATAAGGTCTGATCGTTTGGTGTGTTACTCACAAAGGAATCGTTCAATCCGACATGTCGAAACTTAATCTGAGATTTTATATACGGGAAGAATACACCGAAAGAAAGTCACTGTCAAAATTTAAGCTTCTAAGAAGCAATTCAAATATGGTTAACAAAATGGTTAATTACTCAACAGCTTATAACAGCGGTTTGTACAGTCCTTCCTACCAGACGCGCGAGTCGGCGAATAAGCAGACGCAGCCGTGACAAGAGAACTTACCGCCGCGTAGCTCCAAGTTCAAAGTGTACAGATGTAAATTTTAAACACTTAAACCAAACAAAAACTGTCTCAAACCCTTAAGCTTTTGAATAACTTGCAGTCCATACCGTCACATAAACCACTGCAAATGTAATTGTTACCCAAGTGAATAGCAGAAGAAGGAAAATAAACGCAGTGTATGATGTTACGCTAGAGATGACTTCCATAATTCGGAACTTTGACATGAAACATTTTATTACAATATCTGTAGCACAGCTCTTATGATAATTTTTGAATAATGTATATTTTAATAACAACGAAACAATTCCTCGATTATTTCTAGTAGTCCTCACAAAACGCGAAGTGTTTATGGATGACGAAAACAAACATTTTCTTCACACCAGACCTATCTGGCAAAGCATATGTTAATGGATTAGGCACATCACAGTAGTTACAAGTTTTATTTAGACAGAACTGGGACGGCGAAAGAAATAGTCGTGGTCATATTTCTGCACATTGTGCTGCGTTCCAAGCATACTTGATTAAATTCGTAAAGCTTGGTGATGCAAACTGCGAAGTGACTGAAACCTACCGACACTACTAGTCTGATAAATCTGAAAAAGACCGGGACTGAATGTTTTTTGTTGTCCTCCTGAAGACAGAGGTGATGTTATCTCTGTTACGCACTAACGGCGTCGGTTTGCAAGAGAGTGGAAGGACTAAACATCATTCGTATCAAGACTTAAGTTAACGCTCTTCAGCCAAAATAACTTTACAAATTAGAGCAAGAGGACCTTGACATACCAAGAAAAAACTACGTAATTGGACAAAGTCATTTAAGAACAGTTACTGATAATCGAACAGCAACGTTATCACATATTTCACGGAGATCAAATGACAAAAGGTTATGGTGTTAATTGAAATACTTGTTTCCAACTTACCCAAAAATCGTTCATGGGAACATGAAGTACGGAAATTTAAATTTACAAGAAATGTTATTCTATTTTAAACATACACAAAATTTGTGTGCCGCTGGTTACTATTCTTGAGGTATTTACAGCCAATTTAAATAAGAGAAGCAACGTAAATAACTGAGATTACAAAGCAATCTCTTCAAAGGTTCTAAGAAAATTGTCTTTAAAACGGGCAGGCCACAAACATCTACAGAACGTGTTTGACTGAAATACGACAAATGATTCAGGTTCACCGGAAAAGGAGTTTATTAAAAGAAAACAAAGAACAATTGAAACTCCTTGATACGAAACCATCACGCGAACGGATCCGAAAGTACTTAGGGCATTGTTCACGACATTCCTTTTCTAAGAAACTATTGGGAGCACTCCCCAAGGCACAAACCTACAATGATAACCTGATTAACAGAGAAATAATCTTTAAGTAAAGCGAGTACAAACTTAAGTCATCAGATTACACGCACAAAATATTTGTGAAAAGTCGCTAAAAGATAATAAGGTAACTGTCCAAGGCAACCATCCCCACTCACACATGATATCAAAGAAGTTAAGCCACAAACTGGCCTTTCAAATCAAGCTACGAGGCGGAAACCGTGGATACTTGACCATTGGGGGGAGGGGGGGGGGGAGGGGGGGGAGCTGGGAGGGTGAAACACATAGGTGGAAGGAAGATATGAACAGTTGAATGAAGAACCTCACATACTTAAACAAGCTTGGCTTGGAAATACGAGGGTTGTTTTTTTCTCAGCCGAAAGGATGCTACGAACGCGAAACGTTCTGTATATATTATTTGAAAACTCCCGAGTGAGCACGCCAAGTTTCCCTCACCCGACAGGTAGCGTACCTGCAGGACAGTTTCAAAATGGCATCTTCAGGTGATGTAGCCTGTGTTACAAGCAACGTGTCATTGAATTTCTCATTTCAGAGAAAGAACTATGGGGAGTACTCACAAACGCTTCTGTAAGGGTCTATGGAACATCTGCTTTTGACAGGAGTACAGTTAGTCGCTGAGCACGGATGGTGAGGTCATGAGAAGGTGGTTCGGCGGAGCTCCACGATTTTCAGCGGTCGGGGAGACCATCCACGGCTGTCACACCTGACTTAGCCCCCTCGGACTTCCACTTGTTTGTGGTCATTAAAGGATGTCATTCCTGGAAGTAGGTGATTCACTCAGTGAAGCACTGTGTCCGCAACCAGAACAAGGATTGGTATTGACAGGGTATATATGCCCTTGTTTCGCGTTGGAAGAAGGCCATAGAACAGGATGGAGATAATGTAGAAAAGTAGGGTGTATAGATAAAACACCATTCTTTCGTGTGTGTAATTCTCATTATGTTCAATAAAGAATTCTTGAAGAAGAAAAATGCAGTGCATCACTTTCTGGGCAGCCCTCGTATAACCCATCAAAATACATGCAAAAAGATTTGCCCCGGTCAGGCTCATAAGATTTCGAGCTCGAAACAACTAAATAAAGTAACTTGGCGATTTAGTTCACAACGTAACAGGAAAAAATGAAACGTCCCCTTAGAAAAATTTATGAATGACTGTGCTGACAAATCTCTTACGTTATTTGATTTTCAAACAGCTGAGCAAAACTGAACGATCTCAGGCATTTTTCTCTTTATTTATTCTGATCATCACTAAATTGACACACAACATTTTTTTTTAGCGCAACGCAATCTGACTTTCAATAATCCCTGCAAAAGAATGACCCTGACTGACAATAACCTATACCTTTCATGAATCACTTACCTCACAAAAATCTTCGTTACTCAAACTACTGCAATACAGCGAGCGCCAATATTGCCAGCTAAATAAAATATTCTAACTGCGGAAGGCACTAACTACTGATAGGCATAGTTAGCAAATGAGAGATTTTTATAGAGAACAAACAATATATTTACCTTAATAGTGCTCAGAAGTCATAATGTATAGACTATATCAGTTCATGACATCCAGTCTTGTTAGTCAGGGCCATTGTTTTATAGCGATTAGTGAAAGTCAGATTGTGTTGCTCTAAAAAAATATTGTTTGTCAGTTTAGTGAAGATCAGAATAAGTAAAGAGAAAACAGAGTTCGTTCAGTTTTGCTCATCTGTTTGAAAATCAAATAACGTAAGAGGTTTACCAGCACAGTCATTCATAAATTTTTCTAAGGGGACGATTCATATGGCGATCCTGGCATCTCTCTCCCTACATGCACCACTGCTGGTGGCTCGCCTCCAAACGCGCAACGCTACGCGCTATTCACATCCAACTGCCCAACACTACAATAGCGAATGTTCCAACAATGCCAACCAGCCGCAGACTGCACACAGCACTGCCAGTGATTGTCATACAAAGCACTACGTGGCGTTACCAACAAAAAATCCTAAACAGCCTGCTTACAAAAAAAATAGGAATTTCACGTGGTCTTCGCGCCGAAACGAAGAACTAAAAGCAGCTCACCGAGCATACAAAGCCGCTGTGCGATGACAAACAGCGGAAAAACTTGGTGCTGCCATAAGATGTGTTGATGAGGACGACCGACTGTCCTCCAGCAGCACTGGTCGACCAAAGGAATGATGTGTCCACTCCGCAGTCCTGTGCTATCCATGCTGCTTCAAACACTGCCTTCCTATGGAAAACAACACTCAGGCCGAAAGTGTCACTACCCCCCCCCCCCCTCCCCACCCCCACGCCCCATCAGCCAAAAATTGTCTTCCAAGAGACGTGGCGCTAGCTATCGATCGATCAAACGGTTCAGCTACCCCCCCCCCCCCCCCAAAAAAAAAAGAAACATGGAACGCCGGGGGGCGGAGTAGGGCTTAAAGAGCAAACGTAATCAATGTTACCTCTTTTAGCTTGGCTACGGTGCACCCGCAACTCTCTTCGTTACGGAGACCAAGTGTGACTGGAGTAAATACCTCCAACACATACGGACCGACAAAGTGGGGTGAGTGTTTTCTGGTCACCTTACTCGCAGAGCCCCTAGCCATAAAATTTCTCACGAAGACTGAATCCCCAACCTGAACGTTCCCTGGTTGTCGATCCTGGTTGTACTGCGCTGCTTCCCTTTCATGGGTGCTCGGAATATTTGTCCTGGTTCTAGGCCAATTAGTTCTGATTAGCTCTGGACTAATATCATTCGTTACCAATCGTGTACGAACTAGACATTAAGCGGAATCAGCGGCGATGATCGAATTTGCGTACCGGAGCGGGGCTCGAACCAGAGATCTTCTGCTTCCTAGGCAGATGCGGTAAAAACTGCGTCATCCGGGACAAAATGTTATCGGAAGTGCACGAACTGTCTCGGTATGCCTCATGGCCGATCTACACTCCCACCGAGTGGCACCATGTCCGAAGGAACAAACACCAAGCATTCATATAATTGATAAGCCTAGCTGGACAATGGTTCCACGTTATTCAGTGCGGATGCACGGATAAGTTCGACCTCCTGTGGGAATCTCTGACATGGAAAACTACCTATCAGACACTCCCCCCTCCCCCGCCCCTCAGATTTAGTGGTGAGGTGGCCCATTGGACAGCCCATCAAAAACTGAACACAGACCAAACATTAAAACGGGAAGAAGGTTTACTGAACTGTGATAAAAAGCAAAATAGAAGCAGTGAACGGTCCTAGCTCAACAAGTTGAAACGTCCCCTTATAAAAATTATAAATAACTGTGCTTAAACTGACACACAATATTTTTTAGCGCAACGCAATCTGACCTTCAATAATCCCTACAAGAGAATGGCCCTGACTAAATTAACCTATACGTTTCACAAATCACTTACCTCACAAAAATCTTCGTTACTCGAACTACTGCAATACAGCAAGCGCCACTACTGCGAGCTAAGGCACTGAAGGGACTAACTACTGATAGGCATAGTTAGCAAAAGAAAGATTTTGATAGAGAACAAACAATGAATTTACCTTAATAGTGTTCAAAAGTCATTATATATATATATATATATATATATATATATATATATATATATATATATATATAAAATCAGTTCATAACATCCAGTCTTAAAAATTTACTGTCTGTGATGGACACACGTCCAGACCACCTGCTCTCAAAACTCCGCTATCTCTCTCCCCACATCCACCACTGCTGGCGGCTCACCTGCTCAATGCTAAGCGCTGTTAACAGCCAACTGCCCAACACTACAATAGCAAATTCCAATAATGCCACCCAGCCACAGACTGCACACAGCACAACCAGTGATTTTCATACAGAGCGCTACGTGGCGTTACCAACATAAAAACCTAAACAGCCTACGTACATAGCTTACATAGCTACCCACAAAAAAATTTGCTAATTGTTTTGTGCACTGGCCAATACATATTTGTTAAAAATTTTTTCAATTACAATAACAGAAATCAAATGCACACACTTATTGATACAATGTTGGTCAAAAGCTAAAATTTTCTCACAGTCCATAAAAACAGTCCTGGTCATTCATCACAATGGTAATTACATTGCACGAAGTCTGATCAGTAAAAGAAAATGCACAAGGAAGTAGAGGATTTCGATGCAGTCTCGAAGAAGTATTGTTGTCCTACCAACGGAAAGACAGTGCTGACTCTTGACTTGCAGACAGGTAATGGGCCACAACAGAGCAAACCCACAGCAGAGTAAGTCAAAGTTGTGAAGAATATTGGTAGGTAGGTCATCACAGAGTAGACCACTGTAATCTTGTTAGAGATTACGGTATTGGTGGGCCACCAGAGGGGCAGACCCACTGCAGTCCTTGTAGAAATAATGGTATTGGTGGGCCATCAAAGATGCAACTCACTGTAGTCCATGTAGAGACGGCCAGCAACCATCTGTTGCGACTGTGCAGATGCACAATCACCATCGAAGAGTCTTGCAGACTATATAGCAAGTCCATAAACCACCATTTGTGCACTCGCAAAGTTTTTGGAATTGTCCTTAGAACCACCAATGCTGTTAACCAGCCCCTTGCAAAACACGTGCAAGCACTAACAGTCCAAACATCTCACATACTGTGCATATTTTATGACCAACAGAAACGTGCGCACTGAAATGAAACTTAATTTGAAAAACTGGTGTCTATACAATTATAAATTTACAACGTAAGAATACAATTACAAAGGTACATAATACATAATTAAAGAACATAACAGTACAGATAACATTTGTAGTAACACAGGCTTTACAAAAGAATAGAAATAAACATATACATCAGTGTTACAAGAATTATGATATAAGTAAATATATAAAATAATGAGAGTTGTTTTCTAAACATTAATTTCAAACATGAGCATTGAAACAGAACAGAATTAATAATGTCTAAACATCTTTACAAAGTAAATAACATATTATTAATGCAAATTATACTTGAGGAAACAGTATTCCTCATGATAGTGAATGTAGCTTAGTACTAGAAAAATTCTACAACATAAATCTCATTAGCTAAACACATAAAAGACAGGAAAAACACAAATACACAAGAGTACACAAACACATAGCAGAATAACACAGGAGGAAAGGACATGGTTTGTTTTCAGTGTAACATTTGATACTGCAGTCCAACCCAAAACTTCATTCCATAGATCTTTCGTCTTATTTCAACATTTGTTTCCACCAAAAAAATTCCTATCCAAGCATGGTTTCTGTATTTACATGTTCACATATTTCTTACCTCATTATTTATTTTCCTTTATCTTACCTCATCATTTATAACGAAGAAAATCCTAGCTAAACCTGTTGTCCCTAAACCCTACTATTTTGTTAATATCCTCTTTCAAAATACTTCTTTGGCCAAACCATTTTCTTATAGTTTCTCAACGCATTTCTTCCAATACATCACAACTCGTTCTTTAATGTAGCCTACCACATCTTAAATCTACTGAGCTCAGATGCTAAAGTAAGGGACAAGGGAATGCAGCAGCACAAAACAATTAACACAGACAGCAATGAGAAAAATATGGAAATTGGCAAAGCAAGAAGCAGTATATCTAAATTAGCAAAGCAAATGCAACATTACAACTAATATAAGGCAATGTGCAGCAAATAAGAAAAATAAATCAGTAGTAAAACTGGCTTAACAGAGTAATACAAAGTGAAATTCATAGCACTATGCCTGGCAAACAGCAGCAGCAAATGTATCATTGTAATTCAAAAATCTTTAAAAATAAATGTTTTAAGTACAAAATTAATCTCTCAAATGCATGTCCTGTAGCGCTAAATGTGTGTCTTGCTGGACCTGTCATAGTTATCGTCCTCTGTAAGAAAAGTTCTGCTGCAGTCAATGTACTCACCTCCTCATAAACAAAAGTGAAATGCTTTGAGTATAGATATCTTATTTATTACGCTTATTGCCGTGATGAAGAGAGTACTGTGCTGTAACGTATTGTTGTGCTACGGGAAAGGCTGTCTCATTGTAGCTATACCACAAAAGTTACTACTAAAACATGTTTTACTTTCCAGAAGAATTCAGAAAAACTGTGCAGATATGAAACAGGTAAAGCGCAAAAGTAATAATATAAATTGTGTCACTCATTAGTAGCGCCATGATATAATCGTGTAGCTGTCAAATAAACTAACCACTGTGTCATCTGGTATCTCTCAGAAAGTGCTTTAAACCCAGAATGTATTTTAAAGTAAACCAAAATGTTGCATTAAAATCTCATTAGCAGTACTGGTAAATGTTCTAAGTATGTGAGACTTATAGTCGTTACGTAATCGTGCAACTAACAAGCAAGAATGTACACACACAATAACACTGTGTCGTCTGTTCACTATAACAATGCACTCGTAAATACTGTCTAAATATGTTCCCTAGGTTCTAGACTGGATAGCTATCTTCAAAACATTGTTCTATGTTAACTGCTTCTCAGTGTGACAAATTGTACTAGTAGCGTGAAGTGAAAAAATTTATGGCAAAGACTAACTTAAAAAGCAGATTATCTTTCAATAAACGGTTTTACATGTGAAATGTGGTGCAATCCTTTACTCTTCCTAGTACGCAGAGTTTCAACTTGAACGGAATTATCATGCGGTATATGTCGGTAAAGAATACTGGAATTTTTCTCAAGGTTAGCGTCTATGTTTTTTTTTTTTTTCTGAGCCAGCCGGCGCACGTGGCTGCCTGCGGTGCGAGTCATTGTCTGGCTCTTTGTTGGCGCGCGTCGTTATTGGGATTAGGAGACCTAACTTCTACAAATTCACCTTTCGAGAGTGCCCTGCTCTCTTTGAATCCCGCCAGTTCTGATAAAATTCAGGTCTGTCGTTATGATTATATCGTCTGTCGTCATGTCGGTAGATTCCATAATTTCGTTTTTGTCGGTCACGTGGTGGAGAGTTTCTCCCTGAATCGTAACTGCTCGCTGGACTGTTGCGTCTGAAGTTATTCTGTCTCCCCTGATAATAATTGTTTTGGTTCCCGTATCGTCTGTTTGTATGGTTCATTACTACGGAAGTGCAATCTTTCTCTGTAACTATTATTCTGCCAACGGTTGTCATACGGGTGGTGTCTGTTTTGGTCACGATTTGTGTTGTGAGAATAGCCTTGTCGTGTCCAGTTATTATTTCTTTCATCGCGTAATTGTGACGGATGTGACATGCAATTGTTGTGCTCCTGTTTTCGCGTTCCGCGATTGTCAGTGTCAATTTCCAATTCTTGTAAGAGTCCCTGAAAAGCTTCAATGTCGTCTTTGCAAGGTCCTGCCAAAATAATATGTCGTAAATGTTCAGGCAATTTGATTAAGCAAATGCGGATGTGTTCTGAGGGGCTGTATGGGTTTGACAGGTACTGCTTCTTCTGCAACATGTCTTCAAAATAATTCACAAGACTGGAAAATTCAGACTGTTCGAAATGTTTCATCATTATGATGCTATGTTTTACTCGGTAGCTTGAGACCAATATGCTGAGAGGAAGGCAGGATAAAATTCTCCTTCACTGTGACAATCGTGAATGACCGATCGCATTCTTACAGCTGGTTCATTCTCTAAATAGTCACACATAAATTCTAATCTGTGCTCTAATGACCAGTTGGGAGGAAACAAATGAGAGAATTGATGAAGCCACGCTTGTGGATGAATGTCGTTGCCGGGATTCTTAAATGTTTTGAATTTACGTGTAGTAATAAACAGCTTATAGTCAAAATCGTCATGTTGGCAAGTCGCATATCGGTCATTGTTACTTCGTTTCGGCGGTTCCATCTCAAAATTCGCTGTATCTTGCCAATTTCTTTCATAATTTCCGAAGTGCCTCGTGTTATTATTTTGTGGCTGTCCCTCTTCCTGTATTGGAGCGCGAGTGTCCTCTGAAATATGTAATTATTGTATTACCTGCGTCAACTGATCTGGTACTTCCCTTGATTTCTCTTTTGTACTGTGTATTGATTTGATTTTGATTTTGTTTGAATTTTCTAATTTGCTCATACTCTTCTGTGTCAGTGAAGGCTACGGGTCTTGCGTCATTCAGATCATCATCTACCTTTGTAGATAAGTTAGTGAACTGATCCGAAATTTCGGCTACTTTCGCCGATAGTGAACAGATTTCCTCAGTGTGTTTTTCTGAACCAAGTTTCAGAGTCTCCATTTGTGTTGAAATCGTATCTACTGTGTCCTTTAACTTTTCCTGAGTTTTTGCAAGTTGCGTAACCGAAGCGGCAAATGCAACTCAGTCAATTTTAGCTTGCAAGGTGTCGTGATTTCCATGAACAATAGTTTGCAGTTCTTTTCTGGCTGCTTCGTGATTTTGTAATGCATTTTCATGACGCGAAAAAACAGGTTGAAAATGCTCACAAATTTGTGTCTTTACGTCATTACAGACTTTTTCACATTTCGATTCGATTTTAAGTAACTCAGCAGTTAAACCTTCACACGTTTGTTCAAGCGTTTGTTCCATTGAGTCTAACTTTTGAAGCTGTTGCTGTGTTTCTCTCTGATTTTGTTCCATCGTGTCTAACGTTTGAAGAATTTGCTCCATTTGTTTCTGATTTTGTTCAAGCGTTGTGTCTAACTTATGCTGCCTTTGTCCCGTTTGTTGCATTAACTGTAATAACAATGCACTGGTGTCTGAAACATGTTCCTCAGTGCTTTTCGGTAGTGCGTTTGAACCGGAAATATTCGCATTTTGAAAAGCAGAAAATGTGTCTTGACTTATTTGAGGAAACGGTGAGGACGCAAAACTTGAATCTACAGTATTTGCTAGATCGTGTCCTGTCATTTCGGATTCCTGAGGCGAGCTGTTGCCGACCGATCGATAATGCTTCCCTGTTCACTAATAGTTTCACCGTCTACACCATTATTTGCAGCCCGCTCCATTTCCCTATGAACAATTACCAAATTACTACTTTGAACATTAGTTAATTCATTACACAGTGGCGCTAACACACTACTTTCTTCTTCACTGTCATTTCTTAGTTTACTTTGTAGCCTAGTGTTACTTTTTTCACACGCCATTATTGTCACAATATGTCACACGATTACACATAAAAGCACAATTTGAAGAGCAAAATAAGAAAAAACATTAGCATAGCACAGAAAATAATACCTAGTTAATTGTAAGCGCAGCTGCGAAATACTTGGCGAATATCTGCATGCATGCCACAACTGTTTTACTGTACAACAATGAAAAACTACAACTACAAAGAAGATTCTCTCTACAATTACGCGCTAGCAATAAACAATAGCTACACCAATTACACAAACTACAAGAAAATATCAGAAGATTCCAGTGAGGTATCCTCGGCTAAGGATCGAGATACGAAGCGTCCCCTTAGCAAAATTGAGCAAGACTGTGCTTAAGCTGACACAACATTTTTTAGCGCAACGCAATCTGACTTTCAATAATCCCTATAAAAGAATGGCCCTATACCTTTCACAAATCACTTACCTCGCAAAAACCTTCGTTACTCGAACTACTGCAATAGAGCGAGCGCCAGTACTGCCAGCTAAATAAAAGATTCAAACTACTGAAGGCACTAACTATTCTTAGGCGTAGTTAGCAAAAGGAAGATTTTGATAGAGGACAAACAATGTATTACCTTAATAGTGTTCAAAAGTCATTATATATATATATATATATATATATATATATATATATATATATATATATATATATATATATAATCAATCCATGATATCCAATATTACAAATTTACTCTTTCTGATGGATATACGTCCAGATCGTCCGATCTCAAAATTCCCCCATCTCTCTCCACACATCCACCACTGCTGGCGGCTCACCTCCGACTGCGCAACGCTACGCGCTGTTAACAGCCAACTGCCCAACAATACATCTACATCTACATCTACATCTACATGACTACTCTGCAATTCACATTTAAGTGCTTGGCAGAGGGTTCATCGAACCACAATCATACTATCTCTCTACTATTCCACTCCCGAACAGCGAGCGGGAAAAACGAACACCTAAACCTTTCTGTTCGAGCTCTGATTTCTGTTATTTTATTTTGATGATCATTCCTACCTATGTAGGTTGGGCTCAACAAAATATTTTCGCATTCGGAAGAGAAAGTTGGTGACTGAAATTTCGTAAAAAGCTCTCGCCGCGACGAAAAACGTCTATGCTGTAATGACTTCCATCCCAACTCGTGTATCATATCTGCCACACTCTCTCCCCTATAACGCGATAATACAAAACGAGCTGCCCTTCTTTGCACCCTCTCGATGTCCTCCGTCAATCCCACCTGGAAAGGATCCCACACCGCGCAGCAATATTCTAACAGAGGACGAACGAGTGTAGTGTAAGCTGTCTCTTTAGTGGACTTGTTGCATCTTCTAAGTGTCCTGCCAATGAAACGCAACCTTTGGCTCGCCTTCCCGACAATATTATCTATGTGGTCCTTCCAACTGAAGTTGTTCGTAATTTTAACACGCAGGTACTTAGTTGAATTGACAGCCTTGAGAATTGTACTATTTATCGAGTAATCGAATTCCAACGGATTTCTTTTGGAACTCATGTGGATCATCTCACACTTTTCGTTATTTAGCGTCAACTGCCACCTGACACACCATACAGCGATCTTTTCTAAATCGCTTTGCAGCTGATACTGGTCTTCGGATGACCTTACTAGACGGTAAATTACAGCATCATCTGCGAACAATCTAAGAGAACTGCTCAGATTGTCACCCAGGTCATTTATATAGATCAGGAACAGTAGAGGTCCCAGGACGCTTCCCTGGGGAACACCTGATATCACTTCAGTTTTACTCGATGATTTGCCGTCTATTACTACGAACTGCGACCTTCCTGACAGGAAATCACGAATCCAGTCGCACAACTGAGACGATACCCCATAGCTCCGCAGCTTGATTAGAAGTCGCTTGTGAGGAACGGTGTCAAAAGCTTTCCGGAAATCTAGAAATACGGAATCAACTTGAGATCCCCTGTCGATAGCGGCCATTACTTCGTGCGAATAAAGAGCTAGCTGCGTTGCACAAGAGCGATGTTTTCTGAAGCCATGCTGATTACGTGTCAATAGATCGTTCCCTTCGAGGTGATTCATAATGTTTGAATACAGTATATGCTCCAAAACCCTACTGCAAACCGACGTCAATGATATAGGTCTGTAGTTAAATGGATTACTCCTACTACCCTTCTTGAACACTGGTGCGACCTGCGCAATTTTCCAATCTGTAGGTACAGATCTATCGGTGATCGAGCGGTTATATATGAGTGCTAAGTAGGGAGCTATAGTATCAGCGTAATCTGAAAGGAACCTAATCGGTATACAATCTGGACCTGAAGACAATAGCAAATTCCAACAATGCTACCCAGCCACAGACTGCACACAGCACAGCCAGTGATTTTCATACAGAGCGCTACTTGGCGTTACCAACATGAAAACCTAAACACCCTACTTACAAAGTGCAACATGGAGCAGCGGGGAACAGCTATCGTGTTGTGGATAAATGGTCATAGTGTTAAACTGTAAAGTAAAAGAGCCGCATTCAAATCTTTGTCGTGTAGTTAATACTCTTTCTTACGCACAACGTTACGAACTGCCTGTCTGGTCACTGAAATGTTTGGGCTGTTTCTGTAGTCTTGTCAGTTCTCATACTATACATCGTTTATAGAATTTGAGTAATGTGTGAGAATACATGCCCACCGTAAGTAGATGTAATGAATAGCGAGAGAAGGCCGCATACCAGGTAGATGTCTCACACTAATGAAAAGAACATATAAACGGTGTGGACTCTGTTAAAACAACACAAATTGCCCGTGCTTTGTCAGAATATATGTTTTTAAAGTTTTTTGAAATTGCGTTCCATTTTGGAAGTTGTGACTCCTAAACACAGACAAACTGTGTCATTGTGAAACTGTTGCGTTCATTTGTTATAGCTTACGTGACAACAATTATGTTTTCATAAGATAACACATAATATGCACCAGGTACGAAAATTAGATGTGTCGATAAGAGAATCCTGTCTTATGACACACATACTATTACTAATGTCGTGTTTGATACCTCAGACGTGTTTCCTGGTAGAAGATTCGGTTGACTTTGCACCTTATCATCAAACATTTGCAGTCTGTTGCTAATAGAGCAGTTGTGCAGAATCAGCTTTCATTATAGGCATTATAGCTTCCTTCCTTGCACCTCACTGTTGCAAACATATGTTACACTACGACACACACACACACACACACAAATTTGAATACTGCGCCAGAAAAAAATTGGCACGGGGGAGTTCTGAACCAAGCTCCTCCTTTCGGTAGTCCAGCACCGTAATCACTTACCCACGTCGTCAGAGCAGCATCAACGTCGGCTATATTGCACTACATGTACTAGGACCGTTCACTGTTTCTATTTTGCTTTTTTTCTCTGATAAGTACACCTCCTTCCTGTTTTCATGCTTGATCTGCGTTCAGTTTTTGACGGTGTATCCATCTTAAAACTAAATCTGAGGGAGGTGGAATGGAGGGTTTCCCTTGTGATTAGCGAACAGGAGTATAATGGAAAACTACTGCCGATTGGTGGTGTTGGGTGGGAGTGTTGATCTTCCGCGACGCGTGCCGAGATGGTCGTTGCAGTGGCGATAACGCTGTGTTGCGGGTGGCGCAGTGTTTACCGTGATGCCTAGTAAGCAGGAAATCCCCGTCCTGTACACGTTTCCGCTCGTCGTCACTGATTCCGCTTAATGTCCCGCTGTAGCTGACAGCATTGATGCCTCTTCAATTAACGTATTTCCTATTTCTTCTAACGTTTCCACAATTTCAGAATTATTGTCCCAGAATTCAACTAACAATAGAACTAGTGCATATGGAGGTCTTCAGGAGAACTAGATGAGTTCGACTGCATACACGCTCTTCATATTTGCTGAGTTGAAAACATTAAGTGGATTCCACATTACTGTGAAATTCTAGAACTTGCGCAAGATAAAAGCGTATACGAAGAAAAGACAATTAGTTTGTTTTTATCTCCACTGTTAAACCTTAGCGAGATCGATTGGGCAACTGCTTATTATTATGGGTCTTACCCGAGTTGCAAATTCTAGTGAATAGTAACTGCGAACAGTTGTGTCAGAGAAACTATCAGTAGAAACTGAAATTAACTTTATAAATTGCGATTGCGTTCTGCCGTGTTATCTGCTTACCGTTATGGCGTAAATCAAGGCGACGCACCCCTCGTGTTGTTTGTGCACTTCTCTGCCACATCGATGGCAGAGGTCTACGTTCATCCAGCCACCTAGCGACCTACGTATTTGGCAGTTTTCAACATTAAAAAAAATTGCAGTTTGCCCTAGCAGCCAACATTTTGCCATCGTATTTTTAGGGATGTGCTCTACCTGTATATATAAAAACAAAAAATCAGGACGGGTTTCGACATGTAAGGTCGGACTATTATCATGTGAGTAGTCAAAACGATCTCATCTTGTTCACATAGCTGGTAATTTGGCTGGCAAGCGTTACATTACTGGCGTGTTAACGCCAGTGGGTATTCCCTGTTTCCATCAAGATAATGCAAGCCCACCTGTTACCCGTGCTTTCCTGGCATACACTATGTGATCAAAAGTATCCGGACACCCCCAAAAACATACGTTCCTCATATTAGGTGCATTGTGCTGTCACCTACAGCCAGATACTCTATGTCAGCGATCACAGAAGTCATTCCCCATCGTGAGAGAGCAGAATGGGGCGCTCCGCAGAACTCAAAGACTTCGAACGTGGTCAGGTGATTGGGTGTCACTTGTGTCATACGTCTATACGCGAGATTTCCCCACTCCTAAACATCCATAGGTCCATTGTTTCCCATGTGATAGTGAAGTGGAAACGTGAAGGGCCACGTACAGCACAAAAGTGTACCGACCGACCTCGTCTGTTGACTGACAAAGACCGCCCAAAGTTGAAGAGGGTCGTAATGTGTAATAGGCAGACATCTATCCAGGTCATCACACAGGAATTCCAAACTGCATCATATACCACAGCAAGTACTGTGACAGTTACGAGGGAGGTGAGAAAACTTTGGATTTCATGGTCGAGCGGCTGCTCATAAGCCACACATCACGTCGGTAAATGCCAAACGGCACCTTGCTTGGTGTAAGGAGCGTAAACATTGGACGATCGAACAGTGGGAAACCGTTGTGTGGAGTGACGAATCACGGTACACAATGTGGCGATCTGATGGCAGGGTTTGGGTATGGCGAATTCCTGGTGAACGTCATCTGCCAGCGTGTGTAGTGCCAACAGTAAAATTCGGAGGCGGTGGTGTTATAATGTGGTCGTCTTTTTCATGGAGGGGCGTTGCACCCCTTGTTGTTTTGCGCGGCACTATCACAGCACAGGCCTACATTCATGCTTTAAGCCCCTAATTGTTTCCCACTGTTGAAGAGCAATTTGGGGATGGCGATTGCATCTTTCAGCACCATCAGGCACCTGTTCATAATGCGCGGCCTGTGGCGGAGTGGTTGCACGACAATAACATCCCTGTTGTGGACTAGCTAGCACAGAGTACTGATCTGAATCCTATAGAAAACCTTTGGGATGTTTCGGAACGCCGACCTCGTGCCAGGCCTCACCGACCGACATCGATACCTCTCCTCAGTGCAGCACTCCTTGGAAAATGTACTGCTATTGCCCAAGAAACCTTCCAAGACCTGACTGATCGTACTCCTGCGAGAGGGGAAGCTATCATCAAGGCTTAGAGTGGGCCAACACCACACTGAATTCCAGAATTGCCGATGGAGGGTGCCACGAACGTGTAAGTCATTTTCAGCCAGGTGTCCGGATAATTTTGATCACATAGTATACCTTCATACAGACAGTGTTCGACTGTTGCCTGGACCAGCGATTATCACCCTGTCTTCCACTGAAAATATCTAGCGGTAGGCTACCGACTGATTGGCACGCCCTGGCTCAACAGCCACTATAGTTGATTAACTTGTAGTCTGAGGATGTAATTATATCTTCTGCAGCATTCACCTTCGACACATACTCTTTTGCTTTTATCATACCTTACTTTAACTTGACTAAGCAGAGCCCTTATCATATCTCTGTCTCCTTTCTTTCTCTCTTCTCCCCCCCCCCCCCCCACCCTCAAATTCCATTTTTCTGCTACTGTCACATATCTCATAAAGGTCTTCAAAAACAACTGTAAACATATCCGGACAGATGCTTTGTGCTATCATTAGACTTTACGTCATACTCCTGTTTTGACAACAACCAACGACTATTGCACGATTCTTTAATTACTCTCTGTATCACGCCAATCTGCTTCTGCTCCAAATGATTACGTGTTCCTACATTACATTTCTGTGTGATCGTAACTGTACTCGCACTTGTTCCTTTCACATGTTGATCACTTCTGGTCCCACTATCTTTTTGGCATTCACAATGAATACCAGAACAGGTTTTCACACTTGAAGTGTTTACCCTACATCTTACACATACAAAAATTTTAATTTGATTGGACCCCTTTTTTCTTTCCACACTCGACAGGTCCAGAACCTGCATGGACCTTAGTTAATTCCTTTCACCGTAGTCGCCATTGTTACCACGTCCTTGACCTGAGTAACTAATTCTACGTCGTCCTCTCATGACATTTATCTGTGTAAATTTCTCTCACCTCTGTCTGAGAGACAATCGCTGGGCAGGCATATTCCATCAGTGATAATCTTGACCTTTTTTCACAAAAATGCTTCACATGTCTTATAATTACTTCCTAAGAATCTTTTAGAATTGTCTGACAGCTTCTTCCAGAATTCCCATGCAGTTCCTAATTGTAGTTTCCTTCCCTTTAAATACATTAATTTTCGAAAGAATCCTTCATAATAGTCTTTCAAGGAATTTTCCCAGTAAAGCATGGGGATTCTATTGACTACAAACTCACGCCACAAGCTATCCTGTTTTTATTCTGACTAATATTCTTGTAAGAACTTTTGCTTAAATTCAACGAATGTCATATGCAGTATATCGAAATTTCAACCCCCTACATTTTGTGTCATCAGCCGGAGCATCAACTACAGCATTAATCTTCTCCGGGTCACCCTTTATACCTGCAAAACCCTGTCACAGTTATGTCAAAATGGCACAGGTTGCTGAACTCTTGACTTCTGTGGATTAAACTACTCTTCTTTATTTAAATGTTCTACCTTATGAACTGCACATGGTAAGCTACTTTTTTGGCCATCCTGTTACAAAGATTCAGTTTTAGTATGCACTTCTAAACTCATAGTCTCCCATAAACCTAAGCGCTGACCTATACCGCTTTGTATTTTAGTTTTTAATTTTAAAAATTCATTGCCTGCTAGACATTGAATTTCAGTTTTAACTACTGTCACTGATTTTGTACTTTCCGTTCAATCATAGGTTCAATATGCTTTTTAGTTCTCTGTACCTCAGTATCACACATTTATTCTATACCTGCCATCTGATTTTGAACTTTTTGTATGCCTTTATGAACAAGAATCCATTTTTGATTATCTTTTTGTCTTCCCAGTTCTGCCAGTTTAACTGGCAACTAATTCCCTCATGTCGGTTTTCAATTCTTACATGTTTTTGTTGTTCTTGTTGTTGTGGTCTTCAGTCCTGAGACTGGTTTGATGCAGTCCTCCATGCTACTCTCTCTATCCTGTGCAAGTTTCTTCATCTCATAGTACCTACTGCAGCCTACATCCTTCTGAATCTGCTTAGTGTATTTATCTCTTGGTCTCTCTCTACGATTTTTACCCTCCACGTGCCCTCCAGTACTAAATTGGTGATCCCTTGATGCCTCAGAACATGTAGTACCAACCGATCCCTTCTTCTACTCAAGTTGTGCCACAAACTCCTCTTCTCTCCATTTCTATTCAATACCTCCACATTAGTTATGTGATCTACCCATCTACTCTTCAGCATTCTTCTGTAGAACCACATTTCGAAAGCTTCTATTCTCTTCTTATCTGAACTAATTATCGCCCACGCCTCACTTCCATACATGGCTGCACTCCATACAAATACTTTCAGAAACGACTTCCTGACACTTAAATCTATACACGATATAAACAAGTTTCTCTTCTTCAGAAACGCTTTCCTTGCCATTGCCAGTCTACATTTTATATCCTCTTTACTTCGTCCATCGTCAGCTATTTTTCTCCCCAAATAACAAAACTCCTTTACTACTTTAAGCGTCTCATTTCCTAATCCAATTCCTGCAGCATCATCTGATTTAATTCAACTACATTCCATTATCCTCGTTTTGCTTTTGTTGATGTTCATCTTATATCCTCCTTTCAAGACACTGTCCATTCCGTTCAGCTGCTCTTCCAGGTCCTTTTCTGTCTGTGACAGAATAACAATGTCATCGGAGAACCACAAAGTTTTTACTTTTTCCCCATGGGTTTTAATTCCTACCCCGAATTTTTCTTTTTTTTCCTTTACTGCTTGCTTAATATACAGATTGAATAACATCGGGGATAGCCTTCAACCCTGTCACACTCCCTTCCCAGCCACCGCTTCCCTTTCATGTCCCTCGACTCTTATAAACTGCCATCTGCTTTCTATACAAATTGTTAACAGCCTTTCGCTTCCTGTATTTTACCCCTGCCATCCCTAGAATTTGAAAGAGAGTATTCCAGTCAACATTTTCCAAAGCTTTCTCTAAGTCTACAAGTGCTACAAACGTAGCTTTGCCTTTCCAGATTCTTTCTTCTAAGATAAGTCGTCGGGTCAGTAATGCCTCACGTGTTCCAACATTTCTACGAAATCCAAACTGATCTTCCCCAAGGTCGGCTTCCACCAGTTTTTCTATTCTTCTGTAAAGAATTCGCGTTAGTATTTTGCAGCTGTGACTTATTAAACTGATAGTTCGGTAGTTTTCACATCTGTCAACACGTGCTTTCTTTGGGATTGGAAATATCATATTCTTCTTGCTTACCAAGTGGTAGAGTTTTATTAGGAATAGCTCTCCCAAGGCCGTCAGTTGTTCTAATGGAACATTGTTTCGATTCAGGTCTTTCAGCGCTCAGTCAAACTCTTCACGCAGTATCATGTCTTCCATTTCATCTTCATCTTCATCTACATCCTCTTCCATTTCCGTAATATTGTCCTCAACTACATCGCCCTTGTATAGACCCTCTAAATAATCCTTCCGCCTTTCTGCTTTCCCTTCTTAGCTTAGAAATGGATTTCCATCTGAGCTCTTGATATTGATGCAAGTGGTTCTCTTTTCTCCAAAGGTCTCTTTAATTTTCCTGTAGGCAGTATTTATCTTACCCCTCGTGAGATAAGCCTCTACATCCTCACATTTGTCCTCTAGCCATCCCTGCTTAGCCATTTTGCACTTCCTGTCGATCTCATTTTTGAGACGTTTGTATTTCTTTTTCCCTGCATCATTACCTCCATTTTTATATTTTCTCCTTCCATCAATTAAATTCAGTATCTCTTCCGTTACCCAAGGATTTCTAATAGCCCTCGTCTTTTTACCTACTTGATCCTATGCTGCCTTCAGTACTTCATCCAGCAAAGCTACCCATTCTTCTTCTACTGTATTTCTTTCCCCCCTTCTTTGTCAATTGTTCCTTTATGCTCCCCCTGAAACTCTGTACAAACTCTGGTTTATTCAGTTTATCCAGGTCCCATCGCCTTAAATTCACACATTTTTGCAATTTCATCAGTTTTAATCTACAGTTCATAACCAATAGATTGTGGTCAGAGTCCACATCTGCCCCTGGAAATGTCTTACAATTTAAAACCTGGTTCCTAAATCTCTGTCTTACCATTATATAATCTATCTGAAACCTTCTAGTATCTCCAGGGTTCTTCAATGTATACAACCTTCTTTCAGGGTTCTTGAAGCAAGTGTTAGCTATGATTAAGTTATGCTCTGTGCAAAATTCTAACAGACGGCTTCCTTTTTCGTTTCTTTACCCCAATCCATATTTACCTACTATTTCTTTCTCTCCCTTTTCCTACTCTCGAACTCCAGTCACCCATGATTATTAAATTTTCGTCTCCCTTCACTGCCTGAATAATTTCTTTTATCTCATCATACATTAGTGCGTGCCATTTGGGGAAGGACGCCTTACGTAGTGTTTTTCTATTGGTCCATCGTGCACCTCCATCTTGCATGCTATCTATTGTCGTGTGGAGGGATTTACACCCCATGTCTTCTGGGTTGCCTCCTCGCCTTGTGCGCAATCCCCTTCTTAGCGCCCACGGCAACTGTGGACCCTTTCAACACCTAAAATCCAGCACGGTAGCCAGTCGGTTGTGGTGGGGTCGTCATGTACCCTCTTGGTGGTAGCCCCCTGACCACGCAGGGATCGCACTACAGATGCCAGAGCTGTTTCCTCCCCATGCAGGCCAAGGAGTATGTGCCCATCTTGTCTGGGGCACGGGGACTCCGGGCAATGGGATATCGGCCAGGTACCCGTTGCTTTGGCTGGGTGGCGCCCTTGGGGAGAGCCCTCGTTTGGAGTAGGTGGGATCTGGACGGATGTGGCGCAATGAAGCGCAATAAATCTCACCAAGCTGGTGGTCGCACTGCCACCAGCGTCTCTAAGCGAGGCAAAATTGAATTCGATGCTGCACAATATGATCCTCAGTCGTTCCCCTCGTTGGCTGCGCCATGGGAGGGACGCAGATCTAGTGCCAAGCAGGAGCCTTATGTACCACAATACCTTGTCTGCAGCAGGACTGATGGTGACTCCTTTCTTTCGACAAAGCCTATGTTTTTTGTGGAACACCTGGAGGATAAGTTTGGGGAAGTGGCGGGTTTGTCTAAAATGAGGAATGGGTCCATCCTCCTCAAGACGTCCTCCCCAGCCCAGTCACGGGCGTTGCTCTTGTGTGATAAGCTGGGAGACGTCTCTGTTACCGTCTCTCCCCACAGTAGCTTAAATATGGTCCAGGGGATTATTTACCATCGCGACCTCTTGTTACAGTCCGATGACGAGCTGAGAGCTGACTTGGAACGATGTGGTGTGCATTTTGTCCGTCGTGTGCACAGAGGACCCAAGACCAACAGGGTGGCCACCGGTGCCTTTATCTTGGCCTTCGAGGGTGCTGTATTGCCTGAGAAGGTCAAGGTAATGGTTTTCCGTTGTGACGGCAAGCCATACGTCCCTCCCCCGATGCGGTGCTCCCAGTGCTGGAAGTTTGGGCATATGTCCTCCCGTTGCCCATCCAGCGCCACATGTCGAGATTGCGGACGCCCCTCTCATCCCGATTCTCCATGTGCGCCTCCGCCTGTCTGTGTCAACTGTGGGGAACACCACTCTCCATGCTCGCCGGACTGCCCCGTTCTTCATAAGGAGCGGAAGATTATGGAATTTAAGACCCTGGACCGGCTTACTTATCGCGAGGCAAAACTGAAATTTGAAAGCTTGCATCTTGTCCCTCTTCAAACTTCTTATGCTGCAGCTACGTTATCGTCGCCCTCGCAGGCGGCAGTTGTCGCCTCCTCTGTGCCGCCTTCAGTTGGCCCTCGGGGCCGTCCATCTCTGTCTGCCTCCCTCGTGTCTGGGGGCAAGCCTTCCTCTGTTGCCCCCTTAGCAGTTGGGGGCAAACCCCCTTCTGTCACTCCCCCCGCACATGCTTCAGGAGTGACATCTGCTCCAAAACCAGGGGGCTCGATCCCTCCCCCTCCCCTTTCTCTGCCGGCGTCGTCTCCGCCGGCGTCGTCTCTGCCGGCTCCTCTCTCGCGGAAGGGGTCCCTCGGGGCCCTCCCTTCTTCCGTTTCTTCTGCTACCCCGCCGGATGTCAGCCAGTGGCTGAAGGTTCATCCACCTGCTGGTCGTAGGGCTTCTGCGTCGTCGTCAGCCTCCGACGCTCCTTCAGAGAAACTCTCCCAGCCCTCTAAGCCAAAGGACAGACGCGAGAAGAAGGACCGGAACGTGTCCAAGAAGAAGGACGCTCCGGCAGTTTCAGTACCGCCTGCTGTCAATAGCTCTGGCTCTGGGGATGCGGTGGAGATCCTCACCTCTGCCGCGGATCTCGCCCTCACGGAACCCTCGGGGACCTCTCCTATGGACACAGCTGACTCTCGCTCAGTGGCGGCCGTTGACTCTGCGGCGCTGTCTGCCTCTTAGTCGCCTTCACGCACTCCCAGTCCCTTCCTGCTTCCATTCTCCAGTGGAATTGCGGCGGTTATTTCCGCCACCTGCCTGAGCTCCGGATGCTTCTGAGTGTTTCCCCTGTTCTGTGCATTGCTCTTCAGGAAACTTGGTTTCCAGCAATGCGGACCCCTGTCCTTCGCGGTTATCGGGGATACTATAAGAACCGCGCTGACTGTCAACGAGCTTCAGCTGGAGTTTGCCTCTTTGTTCACCACTCTGTCTGTAGCTCACCAGTACCCCTTCTGACGCCTTTAGAGGCAGTCGCTGTCAGGATTGAGCTCTCGCCGGCTATTACTGTTTGCTCTGTTTACGTTCCTCCATATGGGCAACTCCCCCGACATGTCTTGGCTGCGCTGCTGGCTCAACTCCCGCCGCCATTGCTGCTTCTGGGCGATTTCAATGCCCACAACCCTCTATGGGGTGGGACTGTCTCCGATGACCGCGGTCGCGCTGTGGAGCATGTGTTGGCTCAGCTCGACCTTAGCCTCTTGAACACCGGTGCTCCCACGCATTTCAGTGTGGCCCATGGCTCGTTCTCGGCCATCGATCTCTCTCTTTGCAGCCCCGGACTTGTCCCATCCCTTCACTGGAGAGTGCATCCTGATCTGTGTGGTAGTGACCATTTTCCCATCTATTTGTCACTGCCCCAGTGTCATTCTTCTGGGCGCCTGCCCCGCTGGGCTCTCAACAGGGCTGACTGGCCGGCTTTTACTTCCGCTGCCACCATTGCTTCTCTCCCACAGGGTGACATTGACGAGGTGGTCCGTGTCTTGACCTCGTCAATTATTTCTGCGGCCGAGACTGCCATCCCTCGCTCTTCTGGACTTCCTTGGAGGAAGTCTGTCCCCTGATGGTCGCCGGAGATTGCTGAGGCTATTCGCGACCGTAGGCGGGCTCTCCAGCGTCATAAGCGGCACCCGTCTCTGGAGACCCTCATCGCCTTTAAGAAGCTCCGTGCCTTGGCCCGTCGTCTTATTGCACGGCGTAAGCAGGAATGCTGGGAGAGGTACAATTCATCCTTGGGCTCCCGTG
Source organism: Schistocerca gregaria (assembly GCF_023897955.1). Classification (NCBI taxonomy): domain Eukaryota; kingdom Metazoa; phylum Arthropoda; class Insecta; order Orthoptera; family Acrididae; genus Schistocerca; species Schistocerca gregaria. The sequence continues at coordinate 948,971,532 of NC_064920.1, forward strand.
TCTCCCCGTCGCTCGTGTGGTCCCGCATCCGGCGGATTTATGGATACCAGACCCCTATGGGTGTCCCTGGAATCTCCCTGGACGGCGCTGTCTGCACGGACGCTGCCACCATTGCTGACCACCTTGCCACGCACTTTGCTACGAGCTCTGCGACTACAACTTACCCTCCTGCCTTTCGCTCTCTAAAGGAGTGCGCCGAGCGGACGCCGTCATCGTTCCACACACGTCGTTCTGAAAAATACAATGCTCCTTTCAGCGAGAGCGAATTCCTCGCTGCCCTCGCCAATTGCCCTGATACAGCGCCAGGACCGGACTGCATCCACGCGCAGATGCTGAAGCATCTCTCCAGGGACTGCCAGAGACACATCCTCGCCATCTTTAACCGCATTTGGAGCGAGGGCGTGTTCCCGTCGCAGTGGCGAGAGGGTGTTATCGTTCCCATCTTGAAGCCCGGTGCGGACCCTCTGGCGGTGGACGGCTATCGCCCCATTACACTAACCAACGTTTTGTGCAAATTGCTCGAACGTATGGTGGGCGGCGTTTGTGTTGGGTCCTTGAGTCGCGCGGTCTCCTCGCTCCATCCCAGGGTGGCTTCCGTCAGGGCCGGTCGGCTGCGGACAATTTGGTGCGGCTGGAATCTGCTATCCGTACGGCCTTTTCCCGCCGTCAGCATCTCGTTGTTGTATTTTTTGATCTGCGGAAGGCATATGACACAACATGGAGGCATCACATCCTTGCTACGTTGCGCGAGTGGGGTCTTCGTGGTCAGCTCCCAGCTTTTCTTCAAAACTTTTTATTGCGCCGCTCTTTCCGGGTGCAAGTCGGTGCCGCCTCTAGTTCATCTTACATACAGGAAAATGGGGTCCCGCAGGGCTCGGTGTTGAGCGTTTCCTTATTTCTAGTGGCCATTAATGGTCTGGCTGCAGCCGTGGGGTCGTCGGTGTCTCCTTCTTTGTATGCCGACGACTTCTGCATCTCATTTAGCTCAACGACTACGGGAGTCGCCGAACGCAGGCTGCAAGCAGCCGTTCGCAAGGCGGCATCATGGGCTCTGACTCATGGATTTCAGTTCTCTGCGGCCAAGACTCGAGTTATGCACTTCTGCAGGCGTCGGACGGTCCACCCTCATCCGGAACTTTACCTCGACGGTCACCTACTTGAAGTGGTGGACACTAGCCGCTTCTTAGGACTCGTCTTTGATGCCCGGCTCACGTGGGTTCCTCATATTACTCAGCTGAAGCAAAAGTGCTGGCAACACCTCAACGCCCTCCGCTGCCTGAGCCATGCGTCTTGGGGTGCAGATCGCAGCACGCTGTTGCGATTGTACAGAGCCCTTGTGCAGTCCAGGCTTGATTATGGGAGCCTGGCCTATGGGTCTGCATCGCCCTCAGTGTTGACGTTGTTGGACCCCATACACCACTGTGGGATTCGGCTTGCAACTGGCGCTTTCCGTACGAGCCCCGTGGATAGTCTGCTGGTGGAGGCCGGGGTTCCCCCGCTGCGGATTCGCCGCCACCGACTGCTCGCCGACTATGCTGTCCACGTGCATTGCTCACTGGGCCATCCCAATCATCGCCTGCTTTTCCCTGCCAGGGTTCTCCCTCTGCCCGACCGGCGACCTAGGTCTGGGCTTTCCATTGCTGTCCGCGTCCAGTCCCTGCTGTCTGAACTGGGGTCGTTCCCTCTTCTTCCGCCCTTCCGGGCCTGTGCACCTACGCCTCCCTGGTGTATGACCCGTCCGTCCGTCCGCCTGGACTTGGCACGAGAACCCAAGGACTCGGTTCCGCATGTGGCCCTCCGTCACCGTTTTCTTGCGCTCGTCGCCTCAGTCTACATTGATGGTTCCCTGGTGGATGGTCGTCCTGCCTACGCTTTTGCTCACGCTGCCCATGTTGAACAGCGCTCCTTGCCGGCTGGCTGCAGTATTTTTACTGCAGAGCTGGTGGCCATATTGCGCGCTCTTGAGCATATGCGTTCCTGCTCAGGTACGTCCATCGTTATCTGCAGTGACTCCCTGAGCAGCCTCCAGGCTATCGACCGCTACTATACCTCTTCTCCTCTGGTATCCTTTATTCAGGAGTCTGTTTTTGCCATTACCCGCTCTGGTCGTTCGGTGGTCTTTGTTTGGACGCCAGGTCACGTTGGCATCCCGGGGAATGAACGTGTCGACAGGCTGGCCAAAGGGGCGGTCGACGCCCCCACTTTGGCGATCGGCCTCCCGGCTCGTGATTTGCAGCTGGCGTTGCGCCGTAAGGTGCTTCAGATGTGGCGTGACGAGTGGCGTAGCCTGACTTCTCCGAATAAACTGCGGGCTGTTAAGGAGACGACCAATGTGTGGCAGTCCTCCCTGCGGGCTTCTCGCAGGGACTCTGTCATCCTGTGTCGGCTCCGCATCGGCCATACCTACCTGACGCACGGACATCTTTTGCGTCAGGAGGATCCCCCCCTGTGTCAGTGTGGGTCCCGGTTGACGGTCGCCCATATTTTGTTGGAGTGTCCCCGCCTGCGCACCCTCTGGCAGACTTTTAATCTTCCGGGCACATTGCCTTTGGTTTTATGCGACGATGCCTCCATGGCTGACGACGTTTTAAATTTTATCCGTGGTAGTCCTTTTTATGGTTCCATTTAGGGGGGATCTGTCCCTTTCCCTTTCTGTGTATCTTGTCCTCGAGTGTCCCATTGGTCGCAGATTTTAATGTGTGTATTCGGGTGGTTGACTCTTTCCCAATTTTTGTTCCCATGGTCAGTCAACCAGTCTCCGACCCTCTTCTTTTCTTCCGTTTCTTTCGGTCCAGTGTTCGTCTGTACTCTTTTTGTCTCTAGTGTTCGCCGCCACATTGGTGTTCTTTCAGTGACTGGGGGAGGGGCGTCTCCTCCCCCCTTGGGGTTTTACCTGTTCCGTAAATTTTGTTTCGCCGGTTTTTTGGAATGGGGGACTGATGACCTTAGCTGTTTAGTCCCCCTTAAACATCCCAACAACAACAACAACAACAACATATCTAACTTTAACCTTTCCATTTCCCTTTTTAAATTTTCTAACCTACCTGTCCGATTAAGGGATCTGACATTCCACTCTGCGATCCGTAGAACGCCAGTTTTCTGTCTCCTGATAACGACATCCTCCTGAGTAGTCCCCGCCCGGAGATCCGAAGAGGGGAGTATTTTATCTCCGGAATATTTTACCGAAGTGGATGCCATCATCATTTAATCATACAGTAAAGCTGCATGCCCTCGGGAAAAATTACGGCTGTAGTTTCCCCTTGCGTCCAGCCGTTCGCAGTACCACAACAGCAAGGCCGTTTTGGTTAGTGTTACAAGGCCAAATCAGTCAATCATTCAGACTGTGGCCCCTGAAACTACTGAAAAGGCTGTTGCCCCTCTTCAGGAATCACACGTTTGTCTGGCCTCTCAACAGATACCCCTCCGTTGTAGTTGCACCTAACGTACGGCTATCTGTATTATTGAGGCACGCAAGCCACCCCACCAACGGCAAGGTCCGTGGTTCATAGGGGGGAATTCTTTCAAATTACATTTGATGTAATGTGGAATACAATTTTCTCATTTGGTCAGTTGACCTGAAGAATCACGTTTCGGTTCTTTCTTATTAGGTTACTTAATACCAGAAAGATCGTTCACTAATTTCATTGCCGTACCCGCGAAACTATTACCTACGACAGTCATGTTCGTTACCAAATCTGTATGCACACCCTGCAACAGTTGCATCATTCACGTGTGAAAGATTGCTGATCGAGAATTTATTCCAACTGGTCTCTGCATTTCCATACGACCTCAATTCGTATTTGACGTCAAAAATCTCGTATTGTTAGGTACATCACTTGCACTTTCCAGGACTTCGCTCGTGTTCAGCCTACCGGCTTCTGGAGCAACTTTGAGCGCCGGGTATTGACCCACTGCTCTACTAGCACTTAACGTCTCTCTCGCTTTCGCTGCGGGCCATAAAGTTGTCACGGGCCCTCTCACCCTTAATGGTTCTCAGTGCGACGCCGGCTGGTTCTGTCTCCTTCAGCTGGCCCAACTAGCAGCTAGGCAGCAAGAATTTTCTGTCTTCGTCTGAAGCCGTTTTAGTCCCCATATGCTCTGGTGTATTATTTCCTAACTTTTGTTAGCACCGTATTGATCACTATTTTGTTTTCCTAGTGCGTATATATACTTTAACAGCAATTTACTCATGGTAATGGCAGCTATTTTGTCACTGAAAGCACATTTGTGCAACTGGACATTTCAAAACTGGTATAATGTGTTACGAATTCAGGACATATCAATTTTGTCGCAGTCCTGCACCGGTTGACAACTCTCTCACTCTTTTTTCTTAATCTTAAAATGTAGCATTCTACAATTGTCTTACGTCACCCGTTTTTGTCGCACGCGGCTTTGCCACCACTAACGTAACTTACGGCTTTGAACTCGCAACTAAACTAACAATAGAAACAGTTTGAACCCTACTTTTGTGTAATTTGCTCATTTTTACTATAGTTACCTTCGTCTGTACCTCTTTGGAAATAAACTAAGTAATCTTACTTCGTCCAAAACGTTTAGGGACAAATTAGGGGACTTTACGAAACGAAATTAAGCATTTCACTTTTTACCTTCATCTATCGTTCTGATAAATGATGTTTCCCACGAAAACGCAGTTACAGCATACATTCAATACTTGCTACAATCATTCTGAAGAGACGAATTTGGAAAGGTCAGCTTGTATGTTCAACATAGAACAATTACGGACCCTATTGTTTCATGCATGTAATTAATGCTTGATAAACCAAAATGAAATCCACAGACTTGAAATTACTTCGTACCAAAGTATAGCTTTGAGAAACTTGTAAATTAAACTGAAGTTAGGTCCGGTTTTAGGCATCAGTTACTTTAATCTAAAAATTTTAATGCCTGAATTCACGTCAATGAAACTCAAGAAAAGATTGAAACAATGAGCCCCATCAAGGAATGAGACTCCTTTTCTTACATTAATACACAATTATAACACGCGTTAAATGATGCAACTTTCCAATCAGAAATTATTAAAATTAAGATAGAATATAAGGTGAATGAAGTAGATACTTGATACTTAGTATGAGTCTGGCTCCGCTACACAGTATTAAAGAATGAAATGCCTTATCTGATACAGTACGTCGTAAAAAGATACTCTTGCATACCTTTACGTCTGTGATAAACAGGATAAACCGAAGCACCACAATGTCTACCCTTGAGCAGCGTATTTCAAATAATGTGATTTAATGTTTGCAACATCAAATAATCCTAGAAAAACTCCTGCTTCCTTGGCACCACTGTAATAGAGAGGACTTTCAGTTGCAGATGTTCTAGTTACTACTTTTCGCCATCAGTTGTACCAAAGTTAGCACAAACACTCAACGTCTCGCAGAGGATACCACCACATGACCTCTCGCTATCATTGCCAAAAGGCCACTACCCTTAGCCCAGACCACCTGTGGTAGACCTCTTAAGCCGGCCGCTGTGGACTCGCGGTTCTAGGCGCGCAGTCCGGAACCGTGCGACTGCTACGGTCGCAGGTTCGAATCCTACCTCGGGCATGGATGTGTGTGATGTCCTTAGGTTAGTTAGGTTTAAGTAGTACTAAGTTCTAGGGGACCGATGACCTCAGCAGTTGAGTCCCATAGTGCTCAGAGCCATTTGAACCATTTGTAGACCTCTTACTGGATAAAACGTGTTCCCAAAGCGAAAAATGACAAGGCGCATCTGTCACCCTTTCCTCTGCGACAATCTACTGCGCAATTATCCCGGTGGAAAGGTGTTTACAGAACGGCTTGGCCGTCCTTAGGCTAATGGCTGCCACAGTTTTTTTCCAGAACACTACTCTTAGCATAATAATTATTTAAAATACCCTTAGGATAAACTCAGATCATTCACATTTCGTAGTCATTTACATACTTAACGCTAAAACAGTAGAATAATACATAATACGAAGTCATTGTTTCACAATGTGTTGACTATAACTCTCTCTAAATGAGCACAATTAAATATTCATAATTAAATAAAATCGCATTTTTAAAACACATTACGAGCAATGTGAAGTAACTGTTCCGCTATAAACTGTGCCATAGACTTAATGCAGCATGTATCTGCTTAGTTGTGTCTGTTTGCCATGCTTAATTCATCACATTGCCCAGTCGGGTTAAAACTGTTGATGCTACCAGAGGTGATACGTCTGTGCACTATATTTCACATCCTATATATACCCGAACTGTCTATAGATTGAATCACATGTTCTTACTGTTATATTGCGTATGTACAATAACTAAAATTGCGTAATTTTATATCTGAGACGCCAGCTAAACCCGCTGGGCAGAACAGGTGATTAGGATTGTGGTAAGGGCCAAATAAGGTTGGGGTCAGTTTCACTTCAAAATGGTAATTTATTGTAATTTAATAACACATTTAAATCAAAACGGCACATAGCCAAACTTTTACAACTATGAGTTTCCAAAATGCAATTCTTTCACGGTTGAAGGCCTCCCAACAAGAAATTTTAAAAATCAATACGATAAAAATGCAGTTAAAATATCAAACAAAATAATTTAAATATATTTTTATTGCAGCTGGGCTAAAAGCCTCAAGGCAAAAGTGAATAGAGAAACATAAACAAGATGCAATACAAATGACCGATGACCCACAATAAAATTTTGATGATTTTAAAATAAATTAGCATAAGCTTTCAAAGCCAGAAGGCCGCAATGTTTCCGCTTAAAGGCTAATCATTGGCTCTGCTGGATTAAGAGAAAAACAATAAAGACAGCGGCACTCAGAAGCCTCGAGGGGATCGGTCTGTCCTCGTTCACTTAGGTGACACGGGTGGTGAGCCCAGCTACACTTGATCCGTCGAAATCGCACCGAGCGGCAGCCACGGACCGACCGACAAACGACTTGCTTGCCACCAGTCGGTACATGAGAACTCAAACGCAAAAAGTTACGAACGTGATTATCCAAAATGAAATATGTATTAAGCTGTCAAAACTACACACCATGTTGGACAGCGACAACAGGTGAGGAAAGGACGCTGCCTGAAATTACGTTAGTGGCCAGGGTAGGTAACTGGAACACTTACGGCCGCAAGGCAGAAAATTCAACTGGTACACTCGAATTAGAAATACGGTAAATTAGTTAACTTCACCCAAAAGGAACACTGCTTGAATTTACGTCAGAGGCCAGGGCAGGTAACCAAAACACTAACGGCCACAAGACAGAACATTCCGCTGGTGCACTTGAATTGTAATTAACCAATATAGCTAATTGCTCTGCATGGCGGATAAATTTCAGCAATAGAAACACTCGGTGTTGCTCACAGGAAAATCTCCCCAACAGTGAACCACCGAAACGAACCACTCAACATGAATGCACGTGGTTTGGGTAGTTGAAACCACTACTCAGCTTTGACGTCCTGTGTCGAGGAACCATGAAGCTCTTAGCGATCGGACAGCTCGACACACGCTCCGACACTGTGCAGGGACCACCAGCGAACCCAGCCGACTGCACCGAGCGGAGATGACTTCCCTGGTCCGCAGCAACCAACCGAATCCCCTCAGAATGCCGACATCATCTAAAATAGTGGTCAGTGGAAATAATGCCAACTACACACACAACCTGACAAACAATTTGCACGAAGACCTGAACGATAATCAACAGTAACTAAAAGCACACACTATAACAAATCGGGAGTTGATCACACACACACACACACACACACACGCACACACACACACACACACACACAGAGCCGACTCATGGACGATCGTCAAGCCAAAGCGCGTCGTCTGGTAGGACGACCGACTGATGATACAACAAGACAGTGGCCCGGATCAAGTGATGCATGGTGGCAGTGGTTGGGTCAGCCATGTCGATGCAGACCTCTCACTGCTCCAACCCGACTACACTAGTGCCGCATTGCAACTCCCCAACTGGCAGGACTGTGCTCTAGACGCGTTCCAACTGACTAGCAGCCCGAACTCGCGACCTCAACTGGCGACGAGAACAGCTTCCGACAGACAATGACCGGGAAGTAATATCAGTCGAGCAAAGATACTACAAGAGGGGATATATCGATGCGTGCTGCTAGCGCCGGTCACAGTGAGGCAAAGCAGCAACTCAGTGACAGTAGTAATTTAAATTAATGTAGTGAGGTGGAAGTACGTTAAAAACAGGGTGTAAAATACATGATGGCGGGAACGAGAGCCAAGGGTGGCTCAGTATGTGTTGCAATTTGGATGACCAGCAGTATACTAAGATTACGTTCGTTATGTGGCTTTATCTTTGGTCAGTAAGCCTTACTGAACAAAAGAAGTGGGATTGTGGGACTTCTGCAACAGATATCTTTAAAAACATGCCAGTTGAGCTAGAGGACACCCTTCGTGTATTAGGCTGACGTTAAAGCATTCTGTCACAGATTTAAGACACGGAGCCGTAGACGCTGAGCTATGATGAAAATTCAGAGAACAAAGTCAGGTAAGTGAATATCATCATTTTAATACAACTTAAATTATTTAAGCAGCGCATACCAGGAAAGTTCCCATTAGGCGTGAATGTTATCTGTTCTATATTCAGTTGGTGTTTGGAGTGACATCTTGGGACAATAAGTGGAGCTCTCAACAGCAGTAGTAGCTCAGTCCCAGCTACAGCCATTGCTGCCTGCCCAACTCCAGTATCACTGCAGAACGAGCTATGTTTGCTGTGTAACCATTTCCTACATTTCCCAATGTAACATTGCTGCGAAGCATTCTCTGCCACGCAACATTGGTAGGATGTACTCTCTGCCACGACGCACTGACATCAAGTACTCTCTACCATATAACATTGGTGACATACACTCTCTGCCACACAACACTGGTACGAAGATCCCTCTGCCATGCAATATTTGTTAGTTGGTTGATTTGGAGGAAGGAACCAACCAGCAGAGTCATCGTTCACATCAGATTAGGGAATGATGGGGAAGGAAGTCAGCCGTGTCCTTTCAAAGGAACAGTCCTGGCATTTTCCTGAAGGCATTTAAGGAAATCAGGATCGCTGGATGCAGGTTTGAACCGTCATCCTCTCGAATGCAAGTCCAGTGTGCTAACCACTGCGCCACCTCACTCCGTATAATATTAGATTGGTGTGAGGCACACTCTGCCCTGCAACGTTGGTACAAAGCAGCTTCTGCCAAGCAGCATTGGAAAGAAGCACCCTCTGCAATACACTATTGATACCGAACTAACACTGCCTCTCACAGTTGTATGAAGCACCCTCTGCTGTGAAACCTTGGTAAGCAACACGCTCTGCCATGAGCTATTTGTACAGAACTCACTTTGCCTCACAACATGGTTCAAAACACCTTCTGCCACACAACATTGATATGGACCACCTTCTGCCACATAAAACTGATAAGGAGCGCCCCCCCCCCCCCCCCCACGACGATAGTAACGTTATGAAGCACCCTCTGCTACGTAACTTAGATAGGATGCATCCTCTGCCATGAAATGCTGGTATGTGGCACCCTCTACCATTGGTATGAAACGCCCTCTGCCACGCAACATCTGCCATACAACATCAGTGCAAAGCATCCTCTGCCACGCATGATTACCTTGAAGTGCCCTCTGCCAGACAAAATTGAAAGCGTGATAAAAATAAATGTATTTCACGAGATCTAGATGAAGAAATACTAACTTGCTAGACACTGTGATGTTGACAGGAATGAATCTATCACGCAGCAGATTGAGAACTGACAAAAGATGATTCTCAAAGCATTTTCCCTGAAAACACAACCATCAACACTGAACATTGAATATCTGAAGATAACCTCAGCAGTATGAGCAATCCCATCAGTTCACTTGCACAATGCGGCCAGAATTAATGTAAAACACACATAAGAAAGAAACCACATCTTAGAACATTGATTTTTATCTGATAGCTTGACAAATTACATATTGATGAAGAAGCGTGTACGTTTTATACATGCTTGCTTCAGATGAAAATCTGGAGTGAGCCCATATAATAATCAAATGTGGTAAGGAATGCTTTGACATAAGAGGCGCTTTATGTAGCGCTGAATGACGTGGTGCGTTAGTAAATGTTGGATGTTTTCATCTCTAGGAATAGGATCTGCTGACGGTATTGACAAACTACTTATCAGAGTTTTATAATCACATCCTGTCCTGAGCTGTACAATCAGAACTTTGGAACAGTAGGATTCAACCTAAAGTTTCTTAAAAGAGTAAATTGATAAATCTCTTCTACATCTGATTGTTAAATAAACTGATGCGTGAAACATTGTGACCATATACTTAATACACTGCCATAAATGATATAGTCACATTATTAACCAGTGACATGACAGGTACAGTATGGTTGTGGGAGTATATGATAGCAAAGAAGAAATGAAACACACTTGTTACATTAAAGAGTGCCCAAAGTATCGAATCACATCATTACACAGTGTACTCCCGCCTTTTGTTCTTGCAGCCTCTGGAGATCAAGTAATTGCTCCCTGATCCAGGGATATGGCAATGTTGCTGGCTATGGAAGTCATCATACACCAAGAAAATCACACTGCATCACAGCAGTCTTACGTCGACGTATGTTGTCCTGTTCAAAAACTACATCACCTGCCATAGAACTGGATGTAGAACTTGCATTGCGACCTGTGCACTGTTATGGGTACTGCTTACTTTACCCTGCAGAAACACCAAATGTGACCACAAGTTGCAAGTGATTACCCCCACACCATGAAGCCTTGGTGCGGAGGGGATATCCTCTGGAGTAGGCTGCCCACTAGGTCTACAGCATACATGTGTACATACAGCACTCACATACAGATGGAACTCTCACCATTGAAGACAACAAAGTGTCAATCCCCTCTCCAGTCGTCGCTTTCACGGGACCAGAGGAGCTGTGCTTGGTGGAGTCAGTATCAGTGGTAGTCTGGCCAAAGGTATGTGTGATCTTAGTCCAGGTGGAAGCAGACTGTTCCACTCGTTCTTGGTAACACATCAGATGTAAAACATGCCCTGTTCCCTGTGTATGATGTTGGGTTGGTCACTCCTGCTCAGGAAGCATCGATCTTCATCTAGACTCTACTGCATGGACATCCAGGACCTGGCCATGTGTGTGCAATTGATCTATAGACCACTGACGGAAGCAGTAAAACACCACTAATTTAGAATGCACAACATGTGTAGCAATCAGTTGATGTGGCCACCCATCTTCTTGCAGGTCCTAAATGGAACTGTTAAAATGACTGCAGCTGTTCAACAGGAGTACGAACTCATCGGTGGGATGTTGTTGTACCATAGAATGAATGTTGCACACACTATGCACCTCTGAACACAGTACAGTTACTGCCTGCAGAAAAAAACAGTAGGCAAACAAACAGGCCTCCAGAGCGGAATCTGATCGCCGATGACTGTGACAAACTAATCGCTAACACTACAATCCCTAAGTATACATATATTATAACCTGGTGGCACTGAACCCAGTCCTTGATGGTGTTCAATTTTTCTTCCACAGTGTAGTGTATTGATCCATCTTTGGAATGCAGTACAATTACGATCCTACATGTAGTAGCCGCTTCATGTCCTTCCTTGGTTTCCAATGTATAGCGTCAGATGTCTAAGCACAGACCATTCAATTCCTGTAAATAGTAGGATGGTGGTTTCTGACGTGATTGGAGATGATGTCCAATAGCATCCAAGATGTGTTCCATGGGTGGTTCATGAGCAACCACCCACCTAGATGAAGGTGCTTGCGGCAATGGCCATTGATGGCGTACAATAAGAAACATGGTTGATTCGACCAGGTGAAACATTTTACCTGATTCACATTCCAGTCTCGATGAGTCCACGCCTACTGCAATCACAGTTAACAATGTCGTTGCATCATCGTGAAAACAAGTAGGTGTCGTCGCCTGTGGAGTGTGTGTTCAACAAAGTGCTCGAAAACGCTTGTGGTTACACTAGTACTGTACTATGTTGTCAGATTGCCCACCGACAAATCGCCGTCTGCACTGCTCCAAGGAGTGAATGATCCGCCAATCTGCCTGTTATGTGAAGAGGTACGGACGTCCAACTCATTGTCTTAGTTTCATCGTGCTTCAAACAGTTTCCACCGATCCTCACGACAATAGTACGCAAACAGCGGACCATCTACCCTGTTTGTGAGATGCCCATTGGCTGGTTATAACAACCTGCCTTTGTCAAAATCGCTTATGCTAGTGGCTTACCCTGTTTTCGGCTGGTATTGTCACTAGAATGATTCTCCATTCGGATCTGCTGTGCTTACATACTTTCCTTACAGTGTCACGTGCCCCAGCGCCACCAGGCTGCATTCATTCTCTAAGAGGGCAGTGTTCATAATATCGTCCGTATGTAGACGGCATATAACACCTCGTTTCCTTGCCTGAGCACCGGAAATATTAGAGAGAAGAAATCAAACGTAAAATTCTGCAGACCATTTTTATACAAGAACTAACGAACAGTGCTGAGGTAAATAGTAAATGTGGCTGATTCGTGTAAGTATCCAAAATGTAGAGGAATGTGGCAGTACAAGAAAAGTCACTATTTTAGAGAGTATGAACATCATATTGAGAATTACTTTCACACCCCAGGCTATGACTTAGAACTAAAATTAATACTTGTTCAAAAAGGGCACAGTGAAGATAGAAATGTTTGAAATACACAGTGAAGATACGTATAAGAAAATGGCTCTGAGCAGTATGGGACTTAACAGCTGTGGTCATCAGTCCCCTAGAACTTAGAACTACTTAAACCTAACTAACCTAAGGACATCACCAAACACCCAGTCATCACGAGGCAGAAAAAATCCCTGACCCCGCCGGGAATCGAACCCGGGAACCCGGGCGTGGGAAGCGAGAACGCTATCGCACGGCCACGAGATGCGGGCGATACGTATAAGACACTTACCTCTGATTATGGATCTGCAGAATACTAGTTCCTAAATACATTGATCGAGGAATATACTGCACTTTTAACAATTTTTTGGTGATAAGAAGAACAGCAGGTACCACCAATCACTGTTTGGGATATATAATTCCACATTCTTCAAACATTACTTACGAATGTCTCTAGTCAGTTAGTTGTCCATGTGGTACTATGTTCTGCTCCTAATTATACGAAGTTATGATAGAAGCACGTACTTCTTCTGTATTGTATGTGTAATGTGAACATTTAAGAGGTGTCTGAAGCCACAATATTCTCTCTAGAAGAATGTGATGTACGAATTATCCCAGAATACGTCCACAAGTTTCATGTAGGTGGATGGCTACTGCTTATGTTTGGTATTTTACATCTATCTCTACACATTATTTTACGCACAAACACCCTCCCTCCCACACACACACACACACACACACACACACACACACACACACACATACATACATATGAAAAACCAGTGTAACATAGTAATAATAAACAAAGTGGTTTGTTGTATTCATGTTGGGTTTCCATCTGGAGAGTATCGACATGTGGACACAACGTTTCGGGGTCCACCTAACGGCCATCTTGAGGTGAGTAGGCAGTCGAACTAACTCAGTTCCGGAGAGTTAATGCGACAGCCTGCTCATCTGAAGATGATCACCAAGTGGACCGCTGAAATATTGTGTCCAGACGACATGTTCTGGCTGGAAACTCGACTTGAGTACAACCAATTATTACGTCCAGAAAGTTTACGGAGCCACACAAATAAATTGTTGTTTATGTATAAATTTTTTCACTGTCGGTAAAATAATTATTACATTTCTTATTTCTAACATGTTGCCTCCCTCACATAAACTTGTACAAAATATTAAGTTACGTAAACTTGGCCGAAAAGAATCTTGACCACTGGAGGTATTTACACTTGCATTTCGTTTGAGACAAAGATCTCCACAATGCTATAAGACTTGCCCCAAAACAATGTTTTTCATTTTCTGTATGATCTTTGCACTGTGAAATAGGGTTATCGTTTTTGCTGTATGTTCTTCGCACTTATTAGTTTCTAGACGCCATCTTTGTTTCCCCAGTGTTTACATATTGTGATGGTGTATATAATGTATTACGACAGAGAAAGGAGTCTGTGACCACTGGAGGTATTTTACTTTAGTTGTTGAACTTTCACATTTACATGTTCGTTCATCCTTTAGTCAAAGACTTCTACAACACTAGGAACTCTTTTTGTTATGAAACAGAGATTAGTTTTTCTCTGCTAGATAGTGCCACAGCTTAATCAAAATCCACCAGGTGATGGATGTTTATACCTCTAAAACCTTTTTTGGAGATAACTAAACATTAAGTGGTAAGAGAAAACACGTTTTTTTCGTTTGATGTCAAAAACAGTCAGGAGCAAGCCTAACCAAAATTGTTCTCATTTGAAGTTATTGCTGCTTTTGGTACTTTCAAAAACCTTCAACCTGACCTGCTGTTGTGAAAAAAGACAACTTCCAAAAAATGTGTTACTGCAAGGTGTTGTAATACTGCATTGCAGTAGTTCCGTTTAGTAGTTTTTTTATAGTTTTTTTTCATATATTCCGCAATAGTTCAGGATTCTTTTTTTTTAAAAAAGTAAGGGAAACGTACTTCACATGTATGTTTAGGTTCCAACAGTTATTTACAAATGACATGCTTGCATTCATGTATTATCTGAAGATCATTCCTTGGATGAGGCTAATGATGTGGGGAGCTCACTGTAAAAATCTTTTCCATTCCAGGCTTTTGTTGCGAAAAACGTAATGTGTCTGTGAAGATAGAGAAACTTTGTTTACTTATTGAATGAAAAATGTTATTTAAGATTTAACTAACGATGGCTGCTACTCTTAAACAGAGTGGCGCCGGGAAGATGGAGCGCAGGCATAGAAAAGGCAGAGAACAAAAGAGCGAAGAAACAAAAGCTGAATGGCGCAGGCCTGCGTCTGCCCCTACTCTCACCCGACGACCCGCGCTTCAAGCAGCCCAGAGTTAACTACAACGAGGTGAAATGGCACACCCACTGGGGAAGCGCATCTTGAAGCGTAGTTGGGATTCTGGATTTAATTAACGCCTCTCGACTTCTATACCGTCGGTAGACACTGTGAATGAGGGCTGACACATTCAGGTCCAGCATTATGTGATCGTCATAACCGTTAACGCTAAACTGGGGATTACTGACGTGACTACATTTTTATTCCTCCCCACACTGATCTCTTTAATCAAGTGATAGATTAAGTTGAAATCTCTTAATAGTTTGGCAAATTAGACCATGAGAAATACTAAATTAATCGTTTTCGTTAAATATTTTATGGGGAAGGGCCTAGCTCGATCGTGCGGGTCAAGTTAGTCAGGTTAGTTTTTCTCTGACTTACTGCAACATACACCGGCAGAAAAACAATGACAACACCTAAAAGGAGGTGTGCGACATAAACGAACAGTGGTAGGCGTGTTTCTACATCTCAAAGATGGTGCATATTCCAACGTCACGCTAGTCGCATAAGAGTGGAGCTAGTAGCTCCACTATCGAAATGCAAATCAGATTTACTTTAAATACGAACTGTAATGGTCGTAAGCGTTAGTTACCTTTGAGATGGGGCGTGATGTGTAGATGTTAGTCAAGAATGCCTTTAACGTGACAAAGACGCTATTATCAACGCCTCACAGAGTGAACGAAGCTGTGTAAAATGGCTGTAAGAAGATGGATGGTCCTTCTAACATACTGCAGAAAGTCTTGGTAGGAATGTTGCCACTGTACATGATTGGTGGCAACGGTGGTCACGAGAATGTACGGTCGCAAGAAGACCAGCCTCGATGCTGAGAGGAAAGCTCATTGTGTTTGGCATATATCTCTGGCGCGACGTACTGCACCTATGGGAGCAATCTGAGCAGCATCCTGGCACACAGTGACACAATGAACTGTTACAAATTGGTTACTTCTTGCGACTCCAGTAGTGTCAAACGAGAGCTTG
Organism: Schistocerca gregaria; assembly: GCF_023897955.1. NCBI lineage: Eukaryota > Metazoa > Arthropoda > Insecta > Orthoptera > Acrididae > Schistocerca > Schistocerca gregaria. Next base: position 948,987,484 of record NC_064920.1, read on the forward strand.
TTGGAGATCTGTTGTGTTTTATAATGAAAGCCGTTTCTGCTTCAGTGCCAATGATGGCCGTGTGTTGGTTAGGAGGCCAGTTGAGTGCCCGTAACCAATCTGTCTGCATGCTAGACGATTGAGCCTAAACTTGGAGTTATGGTGTAGGGTGCGATTTTGTATGACAGCAGGAGTCGTTATCTCAAGCACACTGACTGCAAATTTATAATTCGGTCTGGTGACGTGACTGGTTGTGCAACCATTCACAGACAGCATTCAGAGGGCGTTTTCCAACAGGATAACGCTCGAACACTTCCCCCTACGGCTGTTGTAACCGAAACTGTTCTACAGAGCATCGACATATTGCCTTGGCTTGCTGTGTCACCAGATCTGTCTCCTATTGAGCACACATGGCACATCATTGGACAACGACTCCAGTGTCAACAACAAACAACATTAACTGTACCTGTATTGACCAACCAGGTGCAACAGTCTTGGCACCCCATCCCAGAAACTTACGTCTGGCAGCTGTACAACACAATGCATGCACATCTGCAAGTTTACATTCAATGTTCTGGCAGTTACACCGGTTATTATTGTACAAGCATTTCACATTTTCAATGGGTAGTGTCCTGCTTATGTTAACCTATGATCTTGAAATGTTAATTACTTAAATATCTTACCTGAACAATTATTCTACATTAATTATTTTAGGTGTTACGAACTGTTTCTATCAGTGTATTTAACATCATGAAAAACAATAATGAACAAAAGCTTTTTCTTAATAAAACGCTACACAGTCCACAACTCATATTTTATAGCAGAGTGATAGTCCCTATAATAATAACATCTCATTTATAACTTTTTAAATTCGAAAGCATGACGTAGAGTGCTTCACTTTTACTGAGAGTTTGAAACAATCTATTCCCTTTGCAGGACAGAGGTACTTCTTCAGTCTATGCAGTCTGTTGTAGTTGTGCAACTGCGATGAGTACTAGGACGAACTCCCTTCTGACGCACTTTTGATGACATATTGATGTAAATTTATGCAAATTAATTAACTGATCAATTAATTATCCCCACTCCATGATGATACCACAGGTTTTCCCCTGCCAGCATGTGGGTCCCTTCCTCCTTCCCTCCCTCATCTCCCTCTTCCATTCGCCACCCCACACCCCTGGAAATGGCGTGAAATTGAATTTTTGAGGAAATTCAAAGAAAAGGCAGGAAATTCAAATTTATTGACAGGAATATCAAAATTTGTGTGTTTGGCTTGAGTTTCGGAGACCAACTGACCTAATTCACAATACCATTATCAGAGGGCGCTATTGGCCATCCCTGCTCCCCTCTTTCCCAATTCCCCTGTTCTCATCCACTTGTGAGGGAGCTTCAATCTGTGCTGAGATGCCAGATAAGATAGATGTAAGTATTCATTTTGTATGCAGTGTTGAATATTGTTTATTTAAACAATTTGATTTGTTCACAGGTAGTTTCCACTGACTGAGGACTATACAGTAGCTTCATTCAGTTTCATCAACAACTGCCGAATGTGCAGTATATATTTTCGCTATTTAACACTACAGAATTACTCCATTCAGTCTAGCCAATAGCTGTATATGGGAAAGATGTTTAGCAATAATAGGACAGCAAGCTAGTACTGAAGTATAGTGGAGTAGTCTCCTGCAATCAACAATCTACAAGTGAGTAACTGCTGGATGTGGAGACGATACTTTCGTTATTAGCCTAGCACTACAGAGTTCCTCCAGCCAGTCGCCCTATATGGGAAGGACGGGTAATAAAGATAGGACACCAAGTTATCAGCGAAGCACAGGGGTAGCCTCATGAAGTTCTACAAGTGAATAGCTGCTGGGAGAAACATAAGGACTGGTGATAACAATATTAGAACAGCGATCCAGTGTCCCAGTATGCCTGTTTCTTTCTTTATTGTATTTCCAGTTCCCTATCTGGGGCGGGCTGGCAGAAGCATAAGTGTTACTCTTCAGCCGAAAGACATTACGAGTAGACGGGAAGACATTTGAAACAATAGAAAGAAGAAAACATGGGGAACATGGAAACAAAAAAGGCGGAATAGAAGAGAAGAAACCATACAAAAAGCGGCGACTATAAAACGGAGGTAAAAACCTAAAAAAAAGATATTGTACACACGAAAACACACACTGTGATGATTAAAAGGCACCAGGCAAATTATGGCCAGAGCATAAAAAGTCGCAGAACGATTAAAACAGCCACTTTACCGACAGCACAGAACAATCATGGACTATATATGGTCGAGCACACAATTAAAACCACATACTGATGACAGTGCAGAATGGCACCAGACATAACACTAATGCAGCACACTTGATGATGAATATAAACCTGGGAGGATCTGCCAGGGGTGGGGGACGAGGGAGAAGGGAAATGAGGCGAGAAGGAGGGGGAGAACAGGGGTGAAGTGGGCTCATGCGCCGAAGGGTGGAGGGGGCAGGGAGGGAAGGGACAGGAGAGGAAAAAGCTGAGGTGTTCGTGCAGGGACTCAGGGGAAGGAGGAAAATCCGCTCTGAGAGAAGGAGGGGAGAGGAAGAGGGGGCCCTTGGGGAGGGTGAGGGGAACAGGGCCAGGCCACAGTTGGTAGGAAGGGTCGATGACACATGGAAGTTCAACATCCAGGAGGGGAAGTGCTGGAAATTGCCCTGACGAAGGAGATGGAGGGTGTGAAGGTGGAGAGAGGGAGGGATACAGCGATAGTGGCGTGACAGTAGGTGGGATGGGGGGGGGGTGGAAAGGAAGGAGGAAACCAGGGGTTGGGGAGACCAAGCCTGCAGACAGTATAAAGGATGTGGGGATGTTGAAGGAAAAGGAGGAGTTGGGGGAAAGAGATTAGGTTATACAGGAGCTGTGTGGGGGAAGGAAGGCGGATATGGAAGGCAAAGTGGAGCAGGAGATGTTCTAGGATTTGTAGGGTCTTATAAAAGCGGGGGGTGGGACGGAGATCCAGGCAACACTGGCATAACAGAGGATGGGACAGATGAGGGACTTGTAGGTGTAGAGGATGGTAGAAGGGTGCAATTCTCATGTCCGGTCAGACAGGAGTTCCAGGATTGTCAGGAGATGAGGGGTCCAGGTGAGGTGACTGTCGAGGGTGAGACCAAGGTATCTCAGGGTGGGGGTGAGCTGGAAGGGATGACCATAAATGGTTAGGTAGAAATCATGGAGACAGAAGGAGCAGATGGTGTGGCCTATGATGATTGCCTAGGTTTGGAGGGGTTGATATGAAGGAACAACTGGTTACACCAAGTGGTGAACTGGTCAAGCTGGGTTTGGAGGGTGTATTGGGATTGTTGAAGGGTAGAATAGAGAGCCAGGAAGGCGATGTCATCAGTATATTGGAGGAGGTGGAGAGGTCAGGGTGCCTTGGACATATCTGCAGTGTACAGGACGTAGAGGAGAGGGAAGAGGACGGAGTCCTGGGGGACGCCAGCAGTGGGATAAGAGCTATGGGATTTGGTGGTGTGGAGGTTGAGGGCGGTATGAGAGGAAGGAAACGCCCAGACAGACATAATTGATAAGCAGGGCGTAGATTTGGCGTTTAAAGAGGAGACTGGGATGACATATGCAGTAATAGCCATTTTGTAGATCAAGGGGAAAAAAAGTGGCAGATGTGACAGGAGTTAAGTTGGAGGGAAAGAAGGTGGACAAGATTAAGCAACTGGTCTTCAGTGGAAAAGGGGGGTTAGAAGCCTCACTGGATAAGGGGAAGAAGGTGGTGTTGATTGAGGTGGTGATGCATGCGATAGGAGAGGATGGATTCCAACAACTTACTGAAGATTGAAGTGAGGCAGATGGGACGACAGCAAGAGGTGATGGAAGGTGGTTTATTGGGTTTGAGGAATAAGAGGATGTGGGAAGTCTTCCACAGGTCAGGGTAGAAACCAGTAGAGAGGATGACATTTTAGAAATTGTCAAGGGCAGTCAGGAAGGAAAAGGGGCATTCTCTGAGGTGCCAGTAGGTGACACAGTTACGATCAGAGGCTGTGTTGTGTTTGACTGGAGAATAAGTTTAATGTCGTGTGCTGTGATTGGAGTGTTGATGTCAGAGGGGGCAACTGCCCCAAGTACTGGAGGCTGAGAGCAAGGGGAGCAACCGAGGTATCAGCGCATTACATGATTGTGAGGAAAAGGGAATAATCAAAGTGGGGATCATCAGGGACGGTGAAGACCTGGGAAAGGCGGGAAGCGAAATGTTTGGCCTTACAGAGGCTGTCAGGAAGGGGGCAGTCGTTGTGGAGAAGGGGGTAATGGGGTGCAGAATGGGTTCCAGTAAGTCGATGGAAGGCTGCCCAGTACTTGGAAGAGTTTATAGGGAGAGAGGCGTTAAGTCATGTACAGATCTGGCGCCAGTCCCAATGTTTCTGTGCTGTAATGAGGTTCAGTACATGTTGCCGATGGTATTGGAGTGTATCCTTGTCACAACTGTGCAGGAAGGAGCAATAGAGGTGGCTGGATTCACGGAGGAGGAGGACAGCCCACAGAGGGAGAGTGGGATGGAGGGGGTAGATGGTTTTAATAGGAACATGGGCGTTCACGGCATCAGTAATGGCTTTCTGAAGGAAGAACAAGGCATCGACAATGTCATCAGGATGGCGATAGGGGTAACAGGGTGGCTTTCGACCTAGGTGGCGATGGATTCCCAGTAGACATCCCAGTTTTGTGATGATAGTAATGGGTTACTTTCGGAGGGGTGCAGGGTGGGGAGCTGGAGGGGGTTGGTGAGCAGACAGTATCATGAGAAGGACGACGAGGTGGTCACAACCTGGGGGTCAAGGACGTCGATGGTGATATGCTCAAAGAGGTTGGCGGAGGCAATGAGAACATTGGGGGTGGTGCTGCTTTCAGGATGGGTGTGCTGGGGAAGGGAAACAAGGACACCTAGGATCGCAAGGAGGAACTGATGCTACTGCTGAAGGGTGGCAAGGAAGTGACTATGGATGTTGTTGTCAGTGGCAGTCACATAGGTGGAGAAGGTGTGGTTAGCATGTGAGATGAAGTCAAACGGAATAGAAGAAGTGGAGTGTGCATAGGTGGTAGCGCAGGTAACGGTGAGGGAGAGGAAGAAGATGCTGTGGATAAGGTGTTCAGTGGGATCATTGAGGAGGGGTTGTAGCCAGACGAGCATTAGTTTGATGGAGGATATAGGGAGAGGTATGGATAGTAATGTGGGGCTGGAGAAAGGTTTTGTTCAGAGGAAGGTGTTGATGTCAGTGCTGGGAGAGGATGTTCACGAGTAGGTAATTGTTGGTGCATGAGGAGCGGATGTTCTGGAAGGGGATATGATACTCATGTTGCACCATGATGGGAAAAGAGGAGAGGTCAAGAGAGGGGAGGGAAGAGGCTTAAACTAGGGTGTTGAGGTGAGTAAAGGTGGTGAGGGCTTGGTTGTGGGAATAATTGGCGAAAGTGTTGAGGTAAAATAAAGGTGAAAGACACAGCAGATGGTGTGGGAGATCTGTTGGAGGGTGTGGGGGCATTGGAAATGGTGAATGTTTTGGAGGACTATAGTGAAGGAATTGTTGGTATGGACAGGGGGATCGATGGGGCAGACAGAGACATTAATCTCAGATGTTCCAGGAGGGGACTTAGCTTTACACTTGTGGAAGTAGTTGGGTATGGGGCCCATGCAGGTGTTAAAGGAAGGAGGGGTGGCTAGGTTAGGGAAGATTATGAGAAAATTGGAGGCCTTGGAATGGTGGCAGGTTGTGGTGATGGGAGGGAGTGCAATTGGAGGCAGGTGATCATTATTCATGAGGCAGTACTGGCAGTGTTAGGATGGGGGAGGGGATTTGGAGGATTGAAGAGGGTGGCAGTGGTGGACAATCTGAGCACCCTGGGTGAGGGGGTGATTGATGGAGGGGCGGACTCTGAAAAGACCTGCATGAGATAGATGGGACTGGAGGAACTGTGGATATGGTGGGCAAAGTGAATTTCCAGGTTGGGGTGGGAGTGCAGTTCAGCCAACAAGTCATCCTTTATGATCACCGGGCTGAGCTTGGTGATCATGGCAGTGTAGATTGGGGGCAACAGGGAGGTTGGGGCTGATAAGGGGAGGAAGAGGAGAGGAAAGGTGTCAGGGACATGTGGGGGCCAAACATGACATGAGGGAGTTTAATGGAGATCTGTATGAAGGAGGCGTAGGGGGACTTTATGAGGACTGAGTCCCCATGGGAGCACCAGGGATATACTTTCGTATCTTCATCGGGGAACTTGGGGCCCAAGGATGACAGGAGGAAGGTGTGCAGGGTGGGGGCTTGGGTATTGGTGTCAGGAGGAGAGGTGTTGTCCATGGAGATAACAGTGGGAGAGGAAGGAGGCGGTGACTTTTTGTGGGAAGTGGTGGGAGCAGAGTAGGCAATGACTTGGCTCTGGAGTTTTTTGGAGAGTGTAGGCTGATAGGAGGGGAGAGGGATGGGGAAGAGAGGAAGGTGGTGGGCAGCAGAACCTGTAGGCATGGTGGAGGTGCTTGATGATGCAGCTGGCTCAGTGGTGGGGATGTGGTGATTGTCTCCTGGCGTGATGTGATGTGGGTGGAACTGGCAATGATGAAGTGATGGGGATGGGGGAGAGGGGAAGCTGATCACCTGGGGGGTTGGAGTGGCAGCAGAGGCTGCAGTGGAGGCGTACATGAGGGTGGGGCAGGAGTGGGAGATGTTTTGGGTGTGGTGGCTGGGGGAAGGGTGTAGATGTGGGTGTAAACAGCTGGGGAGGAGATGGGGGAATGGGTGATTGGGGGAGGGGAGGTAAGGTATAAGGAGGAGGCCAGGGGTGGTACACCAGGAAGTAATAGTGGAAGGAGGGAGGGGAAGTGTGAATGAGAGTGGAGATGGGAAGGAAGGCGATGTACGACAGCAGGTAGTGACGATGGATGGTGGCAGACGGATGGACGGCGACGGATGGACAGTAGGTGGCGGCCAGCACCAGGCAGCTGAGGCAGTGGCAGCGGCTAGCAGGCAGGTGTGAAAGCAGGCAGACAGACGGATGGATGGACGATAACTGCGGCAGGCAGCGGCGAGCACTGGGTGGCAGCGATGGAGGACGGATGTCAGTGGCAGACAGGCAACAAGAGGTGCTTCCAAAACGTAGATTGCACCCTGAGGGTAGCCCAGACAGTGCAACCCGTCGACTTGAAATGAGGAGATGCAACCTCGAGATCCAGTATGCCTGTATTTTTTTCTTTATTGGGTTTCAATTCCTCCCCCCCCCCCCACCCCACAGAGAGAGTGGGCTGGCAGCAGCACGATACGCCGCTTTTCAGCCTACAGAAAAGTTATAAAACAGAATTAGGAGATATGAGGACGATAAAAGCAGGTGATAAAACGGGGAGTGTTAAAAACTAAAACATGGAAAAAAAGATGCTGATTAAAACACATAGTAAATAGATAGGCACAGTTAAAGAAACTCGGCAACAGTCTGGTTTTTGTTTGCATGGGATAAAAAACAACTAGCGACAGTATGGTGGCTGTTTGCAACGCTGACAGGGAACACGCAACACTGAACACTCACTTAAAACAGCACTATAGAGGCGACATGGCAGCAGATGGGGGAGGGAGGACCTGGACCGAAGAGGGGGAAAAGGGGGAGGATAGGAAAAGTAAAAAGGTAGGAGCTGATAGAGGGAGGGGCCATAGAAAAATGCGGGCGATGGGCGAATGCGAGGAGTCGGAAAGGCAATGGAGGGGAAAGCAAAAGGACTCAGGGGAGAAAAGGGAATCAGAGAGAGGGTAGGTGATCAAAAACAGGATGGAAGAAGGGGGTGAGGGACTCTGGGAAAAGGACAGGGGAAGGGAGGGGAAGGTGAGGATCAGAGTTGATGGGGGGGATAAATGGAGGGAGAGAGGGCATCTTCCAGAAGGGTGTCGATGGAAGCCATCTTGAGAAAGGAGATTAAGGGTGTAGAGGTGGAGGGTATGGGGGACACAACGGTGAAGGTGCGGCAGAGCGCGGGGGTTTTAGAGGAGATGAGCAACCAGGGGATGAAGGGGAACGAATCAGTGGGAGGTGTAGAGCCGGCAGTCAGTGCTTCTACACTAGTGGTATCAGTAATTTGGCGGGCAAATTCCATAAAAGCCAATCATAATGCTGAATTCATTCACAAGACACCCTTTGCGCTGGGATGTAGGAGTGTCTACAAACTGATTCAAACAAGATGCAGGCAATGTACCTATGGACAGTTCTGAGAAGCAAGTGTTAAAAGCCAAGTTGAAGTGGGCCATCCCTCTCTGGTGGGGAAGCTGTCACTCACCCAGCACTGTGGAGTTAGGACATCTCCAGACCAGTAGCTGTAGGGTAACGAAAATTGCCGTCATTTTTCTCTTCTGTCAGATAGTGCTTCTAATTCTGTTTTTGTAATTGTTCTGATTTCCTCCCATCTGTGGGTAGATAGTGCTCTCTCTCAAAACAAAAAGAATGCCTTTATGATTAACGGTGTTTTCGCGAGCATACATAGACATGATGAACGCTTTTAGCAGTGAAACAGTTTAACGTTTCTGAGACGTATGTTGACAGCAGGACGTCACCATACCCAGGAAGGCAACACGTGATGTCTCGTTAGGATCATCAGGAAGAACGCATTCAGTGTTATTTTGGGATATTTTGCGTAAACAGTTTCTGAAAACGGTTCAAAAGATTTCTATAGCATGCGTCTGTCCAGAGGGAGATTTGGCTGTCAGTTACATCGACATGTGACGTGTGTATTACATTGACAACCTTTTAGCTGTGCCATGCTTTTGTTTCTCAAAGGCAGGTGGCCACAGAAGTTAATAACGTATGCTGATCCATGTTTTTAACAGGCTCTCCTGTTAGGACAATAATTTCCATGCAGACAAGCTGAGACATCACGAAAGCTCCTACAACAAAAGCGATCATTAACTATCTCTGCAGCACTATCTGACTTATGGGAAGGGATGATATGTAATGGACAGGCTGTCTCATTAGAATCCCTAGGAACAGTGGGTCCTGTGTTATTCTGGGATATTTTCGTATACAGTTTCTGAAAACAGAGCAAAAGATTTCTATAGTGTGTCCAGAAGAAAACTTGGCTTGACCTGGAAGGGTTGGTCACTGGAAAAACATCTTGCTAGGCAATTAGGGCATATCATAGAGCTGCCACATATAGAACTTCTTGACCAGTCATCGTTTATGTCATGGGTGCCAGTCAAATGCGTCTCGCCTGTGGGACAGCCTGGCATGTGTAGCAATTACAGGAGCATGTCTCCTAGTGTTGACACTAATCCATGGTGGATCCCCAGATACAAAGATGAGGCGCCAGCGCACCAGCCATGGTGGCCAGTTAAACGCGTTACCACCCTCTCCAGGCATGCACACCCAGATGCGTCTTGCTGTGGGAAATGCAGGACTAGCATGTGCACCTGACACAGTCCGCCATCATTCCACCTTGGATCTCTGTAGGAAGCAGATTGCTGACACATTGTGGTTGAATTTCTTAACGATGATTCAAAATCGTTTCTACATGCAGTGAGTGTTTGTGCACTGCACTATTTCGGCAGTTTAAGCGTTGTGAGACGTTTCAGCAGAGCGTAATACGTGCATCATATTGAAAATTTTATATGTAGTGAAGTTGTCTGCACATCAGTCTTCTTATTTTGTAAACATGTCTGTAGGCTGTGAAACGCATTATTTTGGTAATTTACAGGTTGTTTTCGTGTCCGTACTGCATTATTTCGGTGATTTACGAGTATTTTCTAGGTCTGTAAACAGTGTATTGTGACCCCAAGCAAGTCAGGGCGAGCGTTTTGTATCAGAGTAATAAATAAACTACGTGAAACCCGACCATAAATAAGTTGTTCCAAAAGTTAATGAAGTACATTCCTTCTTCTCAACTATAAATGCTACAATGCGCTATACTGTATGGCTATCCATTCTCGTACATGTTGCTTAGGCTTAATCAGGCTAAAGTTCGATGTGCATCTGCAATGTTGTGTTCCGAACATACCTTGTTAAGTGGGGCCTTATCACCATGAGGCAAACGTTTTTTAAGCTTTGTAGCCGAGAACAGGCTGAGCCCATTTCCCTCAAGTGATCCATCAAGATATACAAAACTCCTACATGGTTGGGTCAAAGGATCTTGGTGGATGAAAATCCTAATTTAACTGTTGTTGTTAAACGTGATTGATGCCCAAGGTTTATGTGAGAAGCATTCCTGGCATGCTATACTCTTACATATTCCTCCACTCTAGTTATAACAAACGACATCATTGTTCATCTTCAGACCTACTGATTCAAGAGTGTTATCAACTTAGTGTTCGGTTGTGATGTGCCACACTCTGTGTTGTGCGTTTTGGTTTCATACCTTACGCCCATTCTGTCTTTGTTAACAATACAGGAACATTGCAATCCCTGACAGATTGAAGCTCTCCACTGACACTTTCAGTCCTGCAAGTCGAATGCCGTTGTTTCTGCCTCCAAGAGGTCCCGGCTGGTTAAAGACCACTGGCGCTTCTGGGTCTCCGCTTTAGATGTAGTCGCAGAATGATTTCCTCTCCACGAAAGCCGACAAGTTGATTGCCCTGGCCCACAATACGCAGCTCCAGATACCCCAATGCCTGAACTTTTATTGGGAGATAAATAGCGTTAGTAGGGGTCTCAGCGATCTTATACCTCGTTCCAACTGAGAGGAAGAAACTATAAATTGTACAAATCAATCTATTGTCGAGATAAGAGTTTGTTGCAATGTTACACTTGACAGGGATTGTACTGACAGGAACTGTATCTACTGACTGGCTCTATCTGTTGAGTTTCATAGGATTCTTCTTCAATCATGTCATTTGTGAAATCCAATATCTATCCTATTGATCCTTTCCGGTTAAAGTCAATCATTACATTTACTGTCTTTGTTTCAGGTTAAAGTGTATTGATATTTGCTCTTAGTGCAGTCTCTTTCCCAGACTGTTTGAAAACTTCATTTAATTCGTTAATATCGTATGCACCATGCTCTATTTCCACAATTTATTTTCCATGTTTAATTTCCAGATGGAGTTTATTGTTAGCCTCTGTGATATTTGGTATGCTACTGTAAGTCTCCGCTGCATTCAGCACAATACTCCACTGCTCATTGCTTAAATCAGTCAGTAGGTAATAATTCTAATAATTCGCAGATGATATTGACGATCAACCTTTTTTCCACATAGTCTTTGGTAATTTATCCTGCATAAACACACTGTGGAATTTTGGAATGTTGAGCTTTTTCTTCACAAACTTTAGTAGATCTCTAATTGTAAGCAGTCTATCCCATAGGATAGCTAACAGACTTAGTTTTATTTATGAAGAGATCTAGTCCTTTCTTGGATGCTTTCAGGTACAGTCCTTTTCCGATGGCTGCTGCTCCCTTTACGTGATTACGTTTTGTTGCTTCCCATAGTGGGTATGGTCTTCTCTGTTCTGACAATATCTGCAGCACCACTGCCAGTGAACCCAGCACTGAGACATCTGTGAGGGCAGGAAAGAGTAAGATTCCACCTGATGTTTTGGGTATTGGCAGAACCCTGGGTGCTTTAACCGATCGTCTATGCTTCAGGGCAGTCTTAGCTGCCTATATCGCTGTCAGAATACAGTTTTTTTATACTATCTTTCTTATTCTTCTTCATCGTTGTCTTTACGTAACTTGCTTGTAATTCAAACCTGAACCCAACTTAATTTTACCAGACATTTATCAACTACAAATGCTACAATGCGCTGTACTGTATGGCTATCCATTCTCGTACATGTTGCTTAGGCTTAATCAGGCTAAAGTTCGATGTGCATCTGCAATGTTGTGTTCCGAACATACCTTGTTAAGTGAGGCCTTATCACCATGAGGCAAACGTTTTTTAAGCTTTGTAGCAGATCCACAGTAATTATAACCTGGAATCTGCAATTCAACAGGATGTTTGTTGAGAATGCCACCGCCTCCTATCATGTGTCTCCTATCACACATGTTATACTACTGTGCTGGTTGTGCTGTGCGCACCACATTATATAGCAAATGGTTGTGTTCTGTTCAGATGTTACACGATATTCTTATTCATGTGGGTGAATGTTGAGTAGTAATGTATTCCATATCAGTGCATCATGGTCTTCGAAATATCTACCGCAGAACTATTGTTCATGATCGGTTTGGAGGTTACCAGGGCAATGATTCATCACTGTCTGCAACAAACACTCAAACACCATTGTGACATTTCTCCACGTTTTTGTTTTAATAGTTAATATCCCGGCAAATTTGAAATGTACATCAGTAACCATTAAAACATATATAAACCCATTGTTCTCATGTGAAAAACAGCCATCAAAACCTTTAATCACAATACTCCTAAGAGACCTCTCTCTCTAAGCTCTGAACTTGAGATAACCTCATTCAAATGAGCGGTATTGCCCACAGCATCTGGTGCCATGAGCGGTCGTAGATGATCCTATATCTGATTGGGGTTATTGTAGCTTACTATGTACCCTAATGGGGCTCATTGCTGACTTGTTTACTCTGAACGTCAATACCATCATCACTGCTATGCCAGCTGTCTAATAATAATGGCTTTGTAATGTCTATATGTTTCGCTCTGTGTCAGTTTCCTGCTTTCCTTTGCACACCAGTCAATGGTAGTATTTCACCACATATCTCCAGACCTTTTGTTGAAAAGTTTACTGTTTTTTAGGGTTTTAGGGAAATAAGGGTCAGTAAACTAACGTTTTTTGAAATTCCCTACTCCCTATCTGTGTGATTTTTCCTTTTAAAATTATAAACTGCGTGCTCAGTATGTATGGTTTTCACCACTGACATCAAATGTTTTGTCCATACTGACATCACTGTGATGGTTAATGAAACTGATAATAGTATCGTCGTCATCATTACGCAATTTCGCTGAGAGCTCATTGAGATATTCAGTAACTGGTTTAAACATTTCTCGCGGTGTTTGCTCTTGATCCATATGTCCTGAACTTAGTAACAGTAACTTCTCTCGAACAGCCTTCCGTGCTGCAATGAACTCATGCTTAATTGACATCTTGCTATATAATAAGAGGGTTGTTTCATAGGCTTGAACCTTCTACACATTTCGCTCAACGTTTATAGGTAACTCATATCCTTTTTTTCAATCCCATCAACCCTTACAGCTAAGTCATCTACATTATTTCTCAGAATGAAGCACCTGTACATCTCCAGTTCCTTAACCCTAGCATCTAATTCGTTTAGCAGTCTGAGAAGGTTGTAGATACACATCTCTAGCTCTTAAACTTTATGTTCGAGAGACCAAAATTATTCATCAATGTACAAAAGCATTCCCATTCTATGCACACCTATCCTCTCAGGGTAAGTGCCTGACATACATATGAACTTTATCAGTGTGAATAAAATTCATCAGCAGACATTATTTTATTTTATCGTGAAAGCAACCAGTTTCAGCATTTCATTATACCATCTTCAGGCCCAACACGTCATTCCAAAAAACACATCTCTGAATGTAATGAATTCAATCGTTGCACTATTGCTTCATTTGAAGATGTGGTAAGTTGCTATAATGTCTTCAAATGAAGCAATAGTGTAACTATTGAACTCACAATATGCAGAGATTTATGGATGGACATAGATTACATACAAACTTGTCCATGATATTATATCTACATAGATATTCATCACTTTTTTCGTAGCTATATATAGCATGTCCTGGAAGTTCTGCATGTATGTATCGTCATTCAGTTTCCTTGATTTATCAAAAACAAGAGAACTATACTGAGTGTGATTCCAGCAATCTACACATATCTTTACATCTTTACAACATCATTGACTCACACGTCTGTTTCTTCATGTGTCTGGTAAATTTGTTTGAAATTCAAATTGTCTTGTTTGAAAGTTAGAATGAGATTTGCATTATCCCTCACTGACTGTTTTGGGATTATGGAATGTGTGTGACTCAAATAAAATACGTCAATGTCCATATGATGACCAAAACAGGAAAATCGTAGAATTTTATCTTGGTTTTACACAGCAACATCATCAAATATGAACACTGTGTTTGGCTCTACGTTTTCTGGTGGGAGGACTTGTTCGCTCTGACTGAATATCGTGAATGTTACACTGCACCCTGCAGTATCTTTTGTAGTAGCTGGTACTTGGGTTGAAACAGCGTTTCTGAAAATACACAGGTATGCTCAAAGTGAATTCCAGCTGGGAATGCTAGTACTGATTTGACTACATTTGTGTTGCTGCAGTTGGATCGACTCACATTTATAGCTCTTATGTTATCAGGAAGGAGCATCTTATTCTTCTTCTGGTCTTCTTCCACACCATCACAGGTTCTTTCTTCACCTTCACTCCTGTAAAGAATCTGTCAAATAATGGTTTATTGTACATGTGGATTTCATTTTGAATATCTCTTCCTTATGGTTGTCCTTTAGTTTCGTTTGTCACTGTATTGAAACTCAGTTATAAATGGTAAGCATGCACGCTATTCACTCAGAGATAGCCAACAATGTCTTGATACACACTTTTAACACAACACACACCATCTGTTCAGTCTTTTCAACAAACAGGATAATGCTCTCTCTAGACCGAACATGTCTGTAATAATGGAATGTCGCAAATAAATGATTGTGGTCCTTGATTTCATATGAAGTGCTGTGTCATCACACAATGTTGTAACTGAGAGAGTAAGAGCACCACAGTTAATGTCTGGTGAGTTATGAGTTGTATTATGCTTGGTGGTTATTTTCTGATTGATATAGGCTTCAGCACATCTCATTTCATTACAATTGTGCTTGGTAACTTTCATTTTAACATTTTTAGATACCTTTTAAGTTCTAACAACACATAATTGTCATTTGCTTCTACAGCTGCTAGTATACCGATATTTGAATGTTTTTAAACTGCAGTTATTAAATTGTATGTTGCAGCGAAAAGCATTAGAGTGCTAGGTGGAACTGCTAGCTTCTCATCTACAACATGTACACCTCATTCTTCTCCCAGCAGTATCGGAATCTTATGAGAATGGTGTGTATGTTGTCAGCAAATACTGACTGTACTATGTAGGATAAGACCACCTGCACACTTCTGTGAGTCAGAGACACGTTGGGTGTATTAATCACTGATTGGTATAGACAAGAGCACATCTTTGTTCTGCTCCATCATTCTGATCAGGTGCCCTGTAGAATCCCATGGTGCTGATGCTGATTCTTTTCATGGCATGTCAGAGTTCACTGCAGACCCCAACATGTTGGGGGTCATTGCTGCTTGCTGACCTGGGCATTCATCTCTTAGACATATTGACAGTGCTGTTCAAAAATTGTTGACAGTTACATCATGAACAGTATTCTCTATAAGTTGCAAAATGCATCTTCATCTCATCCAGCAGCTCACCATTATTTGCAAATTCTTCTTCTTACACTCATCAATTACCTTTCCTTCCCAATCTTCATGTGGGGAGCTATGGATGCAGTCCCCAGCTGTGTGCTTGTATGCAATACTCTTATTAAAACCATTTCTGCTCATCACCAGCATCTCCTCAACTGTGCACATGTATGCTTGCACTGGAGTGGGTGGACCCCTTGCCTCTTGTGCTTTGGAAGGATGACTGGAGTTTTCTTGAATAGTCTATAGTAGCAACACAAGCATTTATCAACAAGAGTTGCAAAGTGTAACTTAACACTATCCTGCTGCATCTTCATTATTTCACGAAGCATTTTCATGTTCTTTGTATTTTCATCAAGTATCACAGCTTTTAAGCTCAGTGCAGGTATCTATGGACACTGTCCTCAGCTGAATGATTACAGCTAACATAGCTTTTAAATTCTTCCTTCTACAACACAACATCTCATCCATTGAACACATGGTACCAAATAAAGACTTGTGTTTATCCTATCTGGCAGCTCAGCATATACTGAAGCTTTTTCACAAGTGGAATAGGAGGGGAGGTGGAATGAGGAAGAGGGGATTGGACAAGGCCAATAGTGTGCTCTGGTGATGGTGTTCAGATCTAGGTCAGTTGGTCTCTGAATTTCAAGGTGAACACCAAAATTTGACATTCCCACCAATAAACTTTAATTTACCACCATGTTTGAATTTTACCGCCAACATTTCAGTTTCCTCCCATTTCTAGGGGGTGGTGGAAGTGGGAAGAGGAGGGGGTGAGGAGGGAGGGAGCAGGGACCCACGTACAGTTAGTGCATAATTAATTTGACATCAATTTCAGATTAACAGTGCGCCAGAAAGCAGTTTGCCCCAATACTGCAATGCTCATATCAATAGACATTTTCGTGGTGACGATATCTCATTCACTGTTTGTCAGTTGGCATACCGATTGTATCGCTCGTCCAGTCCTGATTTTTGGGTGAGTTTTGTATATCTTTGCCTTTACTGAGATGTTTAACTTATTTTCCAATAGTGCTTCACATTCTTGTAGTCTTCTCTTTCTGTCTGGAAAAGTCTAAAGATCCTCTGTCTGAGATATTCTAAATTTTCAGAAGATCCATATGCTCTTTCTGGCAGGTTTTCACAGTAGTCTTTTTTGTACAGAAGCCAGCAGTCATAATAAAGCGCTACATCTGTCAATATTCTCTAACAGAGAACGGCTCTGATCCTCTGCTTGAGCTACAAACGGCAACGCTAATGTGCATAACAATTCTCGATAAATGAGAACAAAAAGCACAGATAAAGCGAGCGTTAACGATGCCCATTCAACGTTACAGGTACGGCAGTAAGCAACTTATACACACACAAGCAGATGGCTGAAGCAACTCAGCTTTAACATAATTGGAAGCCACTGACCTGGCGACGCCATGGGGCTTTCGTTTTGCCGAAACTCATTTACATGTTACGTGATCTGCTACCAGCGAGAAGCAGCATAAGGAAGAGAAATGCATGACGCAGAACGTGTAAAATTTTTGCAGGTCGGTTGGAAGCAAGGAAAGAGACTCAATCCTAGGCGAAGATGTAAAAACCGAGCCCGCACGATCCTGTGTGATCGGTCGGGTTGGAGGGGTTATAACATCGATCAGCGAGTTAAGAAAGTTTGAAATGAGTTCCTTAACTTCTGTTTTGGAGACGTCAGGTATGTGGGCAATAGTTTGACAAGGTCTGCCTTCTCATCAATAAAGGACAACGCAGCTCTCTTCTGGAGAAATTTAAAAAGTCAACGCAAAGAATAAATCAGGATAGCCCGGTCAGGGTTTGAATCCTCTTCCTACCACAAACGACATTTTAATGCGTCACAGAGTTAATAACTCTCCGTCTGGATGTTATAGGTATTCAACAAACTGCTAAAGTGGGGCAATCCGCAGGCTCTAGCTCTGAATCGAACCGTTTCATTGTACTGCAGTTTTCCGCTCTCCCTACAACCCATCCACTATGTGCTCCAGTTGTTGTTGTTGTGGTCTTCAGTCCAGAGGCGGGTTTGATGCAGCTCTCCATGCTATTCTATCCTGTGCAAGCTTCTTCATCTCCCAGTACATATTGCAACCTACATCGTTCTGAATCTGTTTGGTGTATTCATCTCTTGGTCTCCCTCTACGATTTCTATCCTCCACGCTGCACTACAGTACTAAATTGATGCCTTGATGCCTCAGAATATGTCCTACCAAACGATCCCTTCTCCTAGTTAAGTTGTGCCACAAATTTCTCCCCAATTCTACTCAATACCCCTCAACAGGTATGTGATCTACTCATCTAATCTTCAGCATTCTTCTGTAGCACCACATTTCGAACGCTTCTACTTTCTTCTTCTCTAAACTTGTGCTCCAGTATATGTATGAAATCGAACACAAATATGAAGAAATGCGAATAAATTTATCTGTTGTATACAGGATTAATGACATCATGGGTGAAGTGTATTGATACAGTAGACCTCCTCTGGCCCGGCATAATGCAGAAGCGCGATGTGGTATGAAAATCAATAATTCGTTGGAAGTCCTGTGCAGAAACATTGAGCCAAGGTACCATCATTGCGATAGTGTTGCCGGGGCAGGATTTTGTGCACGAACTGACCTCTCAGTTGTGTTCCACAAATATTTGATGTGGTTCATGTCGGGTGATCTGGGCGGCCACGTCATTCTCTCGAATTGTCCACAATGTTTTTCAAACCAACAGCAAACAATTGTGGCCCAATGGCTTGGTGCATTGTCATACATAAAAATACCACGGTTGTTTATGAACATGGAGTCCATGAATAGCTGTAAATGATCTCCAAGTAGCTGAACATAATCATTTCCAGTCAATGACACGTTCCGTTGGACCAGAGGACGCACTACTTCCATGTAAACACAGCCCAAACCATCACGGAGCCACCACAAGCTTGCACTGTGCCTTGTTGAAAACTTGGGTCCAAGGCTTTGTGGTTCTTGAGGGTATAAGGCGTGAGGCGTGAGGTCTGAGATCGGGGATCATATTCCCAGGCCATGGTTTTCCAGTCGTCCGGGGTCCAAACGATATCGTCACGAGCCCAGGAGAAGCGCTGCAGGCGATATCGTACTGTTAGCAAAGGTACTCGCGTCGGTTGTCTGCTGCCATAGCCCATTTACGACAAATGTCTTTGCACTGCCCTAACGGATACATTCGCCGTATGTCCCACATTGTTTTCTGTGGTTATTTCATGCAGTGTTGCTTGTGTGTTAGCGTTAACAACTCTACGAAGACGGTGCTCCTCTCGGTCATTATGTGAAGGCCGTAGGCCTTTACGTTGTCTGCGGTGGGAGTAATGCCTGAAATTAGCAGTCGCGGCAGCCTCTTGACACTATGGACCTCGGAAAACTGAATCCCGTAACGGTTACCAAAATGGAAGTCTCATAGGTCTAGCAGAATCGTGTTCAAAGGCTGTTAATTCTAGTCAAGCTGCCATAATCAAGTCGCAAAAGTTTTCACATGAATCATCTGAGTATAAATGACAGCTTCGCTAAGGCATTGCCGTTTTATATCTTGTGTACTCGATACTGCCGCCATCTGTGTAGGTAAATATTGCTGTCCCATGACTTCTGTCATGTCAGTGTATATTCGTAAAAAAATTTCAGAACGAAGAACACCTGGAAACAATCTAAAAATACATGCACCAAGCAAAACAGCCTGAATCCATCCTGATTAACAAGAACAACAACATTTACAGAAGCATCTTCTCTGTTTTTAACAGCAGCCTATGTTATTAAATTTGCATGCACAGATTCACACGCACATTACCTCCATGCACCCCTTCAGATTGTGCCGTTTTAGTTATTTGCATATTTACATTATATTTTTTAAGTGAACAGTTAACTGGTCTGAATTACAAAACTCAACATATCCACCCACACACCAACAGTCTGTATCAGTTTATACGAGGTAAATTTTAATGCTCTCAGTGGTTTAACATTTTAGTGCTTTTGTGTGAATACGTCTATGCCTCTTCCCTTGCATACCAAGAAATGTTACTTCTCTGAACTTTTGCATCCGGGAGCATGTCATTACGAAATTACGATTTTTTGCTATTCGGCATTTGGTTCTTCCATTGTTTGCGGCAGGAGTACTTCAGATACACACGAAACCAAAACTTCACTAGATATCGTAAATACTAAAAATTCTTGTTTTAGATCATAAAAAGTAAGGCCCACAGGAAACAAATTCTAGCCTTGAAGCGGTCCTCTCTGACGTTCTGGAACGCATCTATGAGGCTATGGACATTAGCAAGAGAACGTGTGGCTGGCGTAAGGGTTTGTGATGTTATATCACCTCTCTTCCATGTTATCGCAGGAGTAAAATGAATGCTTTTTGTTAGTAGCGGAGAGTTTCAGGGTGTCATTGGAGGCTAAATAGGACGCGCTGTTGTTGGCGCGACTCTCTGTTGAAGGGAATCCACATGATAAGACTGCACTGGTTCATAATTTTGTTATTGGAAACTGCAACCTTTCGGCAGCAAGAAAAGGCTAGACGTAAGTGAGCGCCTTGAAGGCATGAGTGTGGGGTACGGCACGAGAGTGTTCGCGTCAAATTCGGACTAGTACCCGTGGCATAGCGGCACGTTAGTGGCGGCCACTTCTTCAAATCCTGCAAAGGAGCTGGCGAGTCCGCCCTCGTAATGGCTCCGGCACTTCTGCAGCGCACAGCTCCGTACGGCACAGTCGTACTTCTCATGAGCGTAATTCATAGCACTAGGATTTCACACTTTGTGAATCCAGGACCGGCCTCATCTCCTTCTGCAACGGTAATGAATGTGTGGACTTCTGGGCTTCAGTCAGTAACTTCCAATCACTCATCCAGTTGAGACTTACAGAATCAGTTATCGCTGAACTTTCGAAGAGAGTAAATTCTTAAGCGGGCAAGAAGTAATTACGCTACAGGGGAGTGACACTCCGTTACATTTAATATTCATGCAAATTTGGACAGATATAGTTGTCACACATTTTTGAGTAATCATTTTATATATTGATTCCATAAATATGTTTACGAATAAATATGAGCATTGAATTTAATCACAGTTTCTGTTTCAACCCTTCACTTACTATAAATTGAAGCCCTTTAATCTGTTTCCGGGACGATACTAGCACTCAGGTCAAAATCTTAACTAACGCACTACTCCATTCAGGTAGCATTAGTCCGAGTGAAATTTTTGTGCAAAGTTCCCACTTAAAGCACAGTACCTAGGGCCATTATTTTCGCGTTACCCATTTAAATTTCCTCATAAAAATTCAGATGTTAGTTCTTAAGGAGACGGACTGCTCACAGTTAGTTTTGGAGGGTTAAGGGAAATTACTTCGTGGAGTTTCCACATATTCCGGTGTTCATGTCACGATCGAGTTTAGGTTTGTTTGAGAAGCTGCTAGTTACGTTAATTACGGGGTTCACATAATTTGGCAAGACTGTGCCTAAGATTGAGCTTCTGTCCTCAGGAAAGTTATCAGGTTCATGAATCATAGTGTTATCGTAATTTGTAGGCAACTGTTATTCCAGTTGTGTACATTTTATACACATGTCTGTCACTAAACTAAGAGACAACAGCTCGTAGCGCGTTTATTGTAGTCCAACCTGGCGCCATTTACTAAATTGTGTCTTCTTCACGTAGGTTGTAACAAGTTTTGTGGGTTAAGTTCCACTCGTGGCGATTCATCTGCGTCGCAAATAGCGTTGTGGTTGTTTGATAGGTTATATAAGCATAATATGTCGTAAATAATTAGGTGTTTGCGGAAAACTAAGACAATTACCAAAATGTTCTGATGTTCTGTGTTTTTTCACCCCATACATGAAGCTTGAATTTTAGCACTCGGTGTGTGGGAGGCATTATACACTCCTGGAAATTGAAATAAGAAGACCGTGAATTCATTGTCCCAGGAAGGAGAAACTTTATTGACACATTCCTGGGGTCAGATACATCACATGATCACACTGACAGAACCACAGGCACATAGACACAGGCAACAGAGCATGCACAATGTCGGCACTAGTACAGTGTGTATCCACCTTTCGCAGCAATGCAGGCTGCTATTCTCCCATGGAGACGATCGTAGAGATGCTGGATGTAGTCCTGTGGAACGGCTTGCCATGCCATTTCCACCTGGCGCCTCAGTTGGACCAGCGTTCGTGCTGGACGTGCAGACCGCGTGAGACGACGCTTCATCCAGTCCCAAACATGCTCAATGAGGGACAGATCCGGAGATCTTGCTGGCCAGGGTAGTTGACTTACACCTTCTAGAGCACGTTGGGTTGCACGGGATACATGCGGACGTGCATTGTCCTGTTGGAACAGCAAGTTCCCTTGCCGGTCTAGGAATGGTAGAAGGATGGG
Organism: Schistocerca gregaria; assembly: GCF_023897955.1. Taxonomy (NCBI): domain Eukaryota; kingdom Metazoa; phylum Arthropoda; class Insecta; order Orthoptera; family Acrididae; genus Schistocerca; species Schistocerca gregaria. The sequence continues at coordinate 949,009,242 of NC_064920.1, forward strand.
TTCGATGACGGTTTGGATGTACCGTGCACTATTCAGTGTCCCCTCGACGATCACCAGAGGTGTACGGCCAGTGTAGGAGATCGCTCCCCACACCATGATGCCGGGTGTTGGCCCTGTGTGCCTTGGTCGTATGCAGTCCTGATTGTGGCACTCACCTGCACGGCGCCAAACACGCATACGACCATCATTGGCACCAAGGCAGAAGCGACTCTCATCGCTGAAGACGACACGTCTCCATTCGTCCCTCCATTCACGCCTGTCGCGACACCACTGGAGGCGGGCTGCACGATGTTGGGGCGTGAGCGGAAGACGACCTAACGGTGTGCGGGACCGTAGCCCAGCTTCATGGAGACGGTTGCGAATGGTCCTCGCCGATACCCCAGGAGCAACAGTGTCCCTAATTTGCTGGGAAGTGGCGGTGCGGTTGCCTACGGCACTGCGTAGGATCCTACGGTCTTGGCGTGCATCCGTGCGTCGCTGCGGTCCGGTCCCAGGTCGACGGGCACGTGCACCTTCCGCCGACCACTGGCGACAACATCGATGTACTGTGGAGACCTCACGCCCCACGTGTTGAGCAATTCGGCGGTACGTCTACCCGGCCTCCCGCATGCCCACTATACGCCCTCGCTCAAAGTCCGTCAACTGCACATACGGTTCACGTCCACGCTGTCGCGGCATGCTACCAGTGTTGAAGACTGCGATGGAGCTCCGTATGCCACGGCAAACTGGCTGACACTGACGGCGGCGGTGCACAAATGCTGCGCAGCTAGCGCCATTCGACGGCCAACACCGCGGTTCTTGGTGTGTCCGCTGTGCGGTGCGTGTGAACATTGCTTGTACAACCCACTCGCAGTGTCCGGAGCAAGTATGGTGGGTCTGACACACCGGTGTCAATGTGTTCTTTTTTCCATTTCGAGGAGTGTAGATTCCTAATGCGGAAACAAAATGTTACAGTATCCAATATTTAGGGTCTGCGTGGTCTGTGGCAGTACGGCGTCTCACTTATTTGGATTCAGGGGAAACTCACCACAAACCAAAACCTTGCGCCGCTGCCGGTGCCGCCGCATTCAGTTCATCGGATCATGTAGTTCTTCACTTTCACTGAGGATAGCAATGTCAGAATCCTTTGATTAAGATCCTTTCACCCTGAATTTTAAATCCACTCTTGAACCTTTATTTTATGTCCATCATTGCTTCTTCGATTGTACAGTAGCAGAAAAAGACTACTTACCTATCTTAAACCTTCCTTAATCTGTACTCTTCGTTCAGGGTCTTCCACACTTATTATTCCCTCTTGACTCTTGTACATGTTGTATATTACACTTCTATAGCTTACTCCTTTCTTCAGAATATCGAACATCTTGGGCTGTCTCACTTTGATCGAACGTTTTGTTTTTCCATGTCGAGAAATCCTTGTGAACGTGTCTTGATTTTTCTGGAATCAACTTCAGAATTGACTCTCTGGTGGCTTTACCTTTTCTAAAGCTAAACTGATCGTCATGTAAACCATCCTCAATTATCTTTTCCATTCTTTTGTATTTCACTCTTGTTAGCAAATTGGACACATGTGCTGTTAAGTAAACTCTCGCACTTGACAGCTCTTGCAGACCTCGAAATTGTGTGAATGACATTTTTCTGAAATGCGTATAGTATGTCGCCAAACTCATACATCCTATACACCAACGTGAATAGTCGTTTTGTTGACACTTCCCTTAGTGATTTTACAAATTATGAACTAATGTTATCTACCCATTCTGCTTTTGAACTGTAGTACTGTTGCGACGGTAAATTAGAATTCTCAAACAAGTCACGAAGGGCAACAACATGGAAACGCAAATAAAGGCTTGTAGGTCACAAATATTTATTACATACATCCCAAAAAACAGTTTTACTAAATCTTTTACAAAAACGGCCTTGCAAACAGCCACCAATAACAAATATAATTAAAAACCTTATACAGTCTTTACAGGAGTATGTGGAATGAAACACGTTAAGTAAAGATCCTTCCGTTTAACTAAAAAACAAGTAGCTCCTGATAAATATAGATGACAACCATAACTGCCCACAAATTTAACAGGAATTTACCGGGACTAAATCCCCGTTGGCAAAAAAACCAACAGTATGGAATATTAAATATATTTTAAGTAAAAGAGCAAATTCCCCAATGGGAACCTTAGACCAATAATCAGATCGTAGAACAATGGAATTTCACCAATTTTATAGTGACTTTTTCCACTGAACTCACTGTTGACATCCATTTTAGGTATAACAACAATATTTAGGCAGGACAGACAATTATCTTAATGCGATGAAAATAACATCAATGAAGAATTGAAGGAGCTACAACACACGTTTCGTGCCAACGGCTATGATGACAACATCATAAGAAAGATAGCTAAAACCAAAGGGAGCAGAACACGAGAAGAAGGCAAAGAAGAGAAGTTTACACTGGTACACTCACCATATGTAAAAGGCGTCAGTGAACGGCTAGGCAACGTCCACCGTCGACGAGGTTTCAAACCGATTTTTCGAAGCAGTCACAGGATCCACGAAATGATAGGTTCCAATGCAGGTGTTTACGAACTGCGGTGTGAATGTGGAGCTGCCTACATAGTAGAAACAGGGAGACCTGTCAGTTTACGAGTAGCAGAACACGAATGCTATGTAGGATTACAACAACATAATAAATCGGCGTTAGCGGAACACCACCGTGACTGTGCACAACCTATCAGGTTCCAGGAAGCCCGAGTACTGGTGAAAGAATCGTGGATGCGAGAACGTAAAATAAGGGAGACGATCGAAATTATTAAGCAGCCTGACAACATCAACAGAGAAGATGGCTACAAACACCCGAGGTCCTGGCTGCTGGCTATCCCAGGCGAGCGGGCCGCGAGCGGTCGCGGGGCAGAAGCTGCACGGGACACGGAGGTATCTGCACAAACAGCTGTAGAGCAACCGTCAGTCCACTTCTGCGCACTCCAGGAGGAAAACTTGCCAAACAGAAGCTGAACGCTGATTGGCGGAATGCTACCAATCGTTCACGACATGGACAACCATGAATATCCTCTTTCCTTCCATCTTCCCTTACGTCATGACTATCCAATCATATTAGAGGGCCAATTAAAAGTTTTACAACAGTGACGTTAGACATCGATAATCTGTAATAAATAGAAGCACCTTTCCTTATGCACCTATCCACTGAGAAAGCTGTTGCAATTCGGCCGAAACGTCGGTTTTAGTTTATTGATGGTTCAGATGGCTCTGAGCACTATGGGACTTAACATCTGTGGTCATCAGTCCCCTAGAACTTAGAACTACTTAAACATAACTAACCTAAGGACATCACACACATCCATGCCCGAGGCAGGATTCGAACCTGCGTCCGTAGCGGTCACGCGGTTCCAGACTGAAACGCCTAGTTTAGTTTATTATTGTTGTTAGTTTTTAGAAATGAAGCGGTATAATACCCAGAAGAATTTTAATCACTAATCATCTTTATAGTCTGTTTAAGTTCCAAGCAACAGGGGGCATGCCCCAATGGATGAACCACTCTAATACAAGAGTGAAAAAAACTACAAGGAACAGGAGACCCACCTTGGTGCAGCCCGAACACATTAACGAGAGGAATCTCCCAATAATTAAAAGAGGGAATACTCAACTTCTGCAAGTACTGGGAGAGCAGCGACTCTGAGAGGATACAGCCAAATAGGGCCGAGCGTCATCAAAACGTAGTTGGCCGAGCTAACGAAGACCGAACATATTTCAGTCAAGGCGTTGCCCCCTGTATTGGTCAATTCAGAAGTGATTGTGCTCGCCTCTCTTAAATAAAGCAAACGACAGACAACCAAACCAAAGGACACAACAGAAATCCTTTTATTTCATAGTTATGCCCTTTCCCCCTTAATACCACTGACACATGCAAGATCTCAAACAAATAGTATGGAAAATTGTTCAGTTTTTACAGCTCATAATTCTTTAGTCTTACAAGCAGACTTCAATAACAAGCATAAAATGTGGAGAAGTTAACCGCCTGCCTAACCAGGAGCATAAAAGTCCATAATACAAGAGACCAAACTCACGGCCCCTTCAAACGGAGACCACAGAATAAATCATAAGATATTCAAGTAACATAACAAGCACACTGTCTCAACATTAAAAATGGCCTGCGCACTATCGTAGAATAACTCATGTAGCCCTTCGCATTGTTCACGCTTAGTGCTCCCGTCACTAAGCAGGTGTTTACACTCTTAACATCACTACTCAATCAAGAGTGAATTCCTTATTCCCACCATGGAGGGGACAATCACATACAAATCACTGTTTCCGGCTGTGAACACAATTTACGATCAGATTGAGCACAAAACAAGATTTCAAAGAAAAAGCAGATGCCCACCGTTAGTAGCAGCAAACGACGAGAATCCACATAGCCTAAATAGCCTTCCAACATCAGGTAGCACCATATACACACTTGCTACTGCATTGGAGGCCATCACCACCAGCCCGCATCCGACACACTCCTCAATCATAACACGGGGCCACGAGCACCACTAGGACCCTGGAGCAGAAAACCAAGAGAGTCATAGCCGGAAGCAACGCGCCTAAATAGCGGCCAGAAGAGGAAAACCAAAGAGAAAACGCACGTGCCAGAACGAACGGGATTACTGTCCCTACTATATAAGAGAATCACTGGTGCCAGCAACTCCCCCACGGCTCAACTGTATCCCCTATCTCTTCTATATCGACTCTTTCTGTCACATAAGACAAGTATTCCCCTCGTAGAGTCTTTCAGTGTAATCTTTTCACATATCCGCTCTCTCCTGTGGATTTAAAGTGATATTGCATTTGCACTCTTACTGTTAGCACCCTTGTTCTTAATTTTGTCAAAGGTTGTTTTGACATTTCTATATGCCGAGCAAGTCCTTCCGACGGTCATTTCTTTTTAGGTTCTTAACTTATTTGATCCATCCCATGAACCATGGACCTTTTCGTTGGTGGGGAGGCTTGCGTGCCTCAGCGATACAGATAGCCGTACTGTAGGTACAACCACAACGGAGGGGTATCTGTTGAGAGGCCAGACAAACGTGTGGTTCCTGAAGAGGGGCAGCAGCCTTTTCAGTAGTTGCAAGGGCAACAGTCTGGATGATTGAGTTATCTGGCCTTGTAACAATAACAAAAACGGCCTTGCTGTGCTGGTACTGCGAAGGGCTGAAAGCAAGGGGAAAATACGGCCGTAATTTTTCCCGAGGGCATGCAGCTTTACTGTATGATTAAATGATGATGGCATCCTCTTGGGTAAAATATTCCGGAGGTAAAATAGTCCCCCATTCGGATCTCCGGGCGGGGACTACTCAAGAGGATGCCATTATCAGGAGAAAGAAAACTGGCGTTCTACGGATCGGAGCGTGGAATGTCAGATTCCTTAATCGGGCAGGTAGGTTAGAAAATTTAAAAAGGGGAAATGGATAGGTTAAAGTTAGATATAGTGGGAATTAGTGAAGTTCGGTGGCAGGAGGAACAAGACTTCTGGTCAGCTGACTACGGGGTTATAAACACAAAATCAAATAGGGGTAATGCAGGAGTAGGTTTAATAATGAATAGGAAAATAGGAATGTGGGTAAGCAACTACAAACAACATAGTGAACGCATTATTGTGGCCAAGATAGATACGAAGCCCACACCTACTAATGTAGTATAAGTTTATATGCCAACTAGCTCTGCAGATGACGAAGAAATTGAAGAAATGTATGATGAAATAAAAGAAATTATTCAGATAGTGAAGGGAGACGAAAATTTAATAACCATGGGTGACTGGAATTCGATAGTAGGAAAAGAGAGAGAAGGAAACGTAGTAGGTGAATATGGACTGGGGCAAAGAAATGACAGAGGAAGCCGCCTGGTAGAATTATGCACAGAGCACAACTTAATCATAGGTAACACGTGGTTCAAGACTCATAAAAGAAGGCTGTATACATGGAAGAAGCCTGGAGATACTGACGGGTTTCAGATAGATTATATAATGGTACGACAGAGATTTAGGAACCAGGTTTTAAATTGTAAGACATTTCCAGGAGCAGATGTGGACTCTGACCACAATCTGTTGGTTATGACCTGTAGATTAAAACTGAAGAAACTGCAAAAAGGAGGGAATTTAAGGAGATGGGACCTGGATAAACTAAAAGAACCAGAGGTTGTACAGAATTTCAAGGAGAGCATAAGGGAGCAATTGACAGGAAGGGGGGAAAGAAATACAATAGACGAAGAATGGGTAGGTTTGAGGGATGAAGTAGTGAAGACAGCAGAGGATAAAGTAGGTAAAAAGACGAGGGCTAGTAGAAATCCTTGGGTAACAGAAGAAATATTGAATTTAATTGATGAATGGAGAAAATATAAAAAATGCAGTAAATGAAGCAGGCAAAAAGGAATACAAACGTCTCAAAAATGAGATCGACAGGAAGTGAAAAATGGCTAAGCAGGGATGGCTAGAGGACAAATGTAAGGATGTAGAGGCTTGTCTCACTATGGGTAAGATAGATTCTGCCTACAGGAAAGTTAAAGAGACCTTTGGAAAAAAGAGGACCACTTGTACGAACATCAAGATCTCAGATGGAAACCCAGTTCTAAGCAAAGAAGAGAAAGCAGAAAGGTGGAATGAGTATAAAGAGGGTCTATACAAGAGTGATGTACTTCAGGACAATATTATGGAAATGGAAGAGGATGTAGATGAAGATGAAATGGGAGATACGATACTGCGTGAAGAGTTTGACAGAGCACTGGAAGACCTGAGTCGAAACAAGGCCCCCAGAGTAGACAACATTCCATTGGAACTACTGACGGTCTTGGGAGAGTCAGTCCTGACAAATCTGTACCATCTGGTGAAGAAGATGTATGAAACAGGCGAAATACCCTCAGACTTCAAGAAGAATATAATAATTCCAATCCCAAAGAAAGCAGGTGTTGACAGATGTGAAAATTACCGAACAATCAGTTTAATAAGCCACAGCTGCAAAATACTAACACGAATTCTTTACAGACGAATGGAAAAACTAGTAGATGCCGACCTCGGGGAAGATCAGTTTGGATTCCGTAGAAATACTGGAACACGTGGGGTAATACTCAGCTTACGACTTATCTTAGAAGAAAGATTAAGGAAAGGCAAACCTACGTTTCTAGCATTTGTAGACTTAGAGAAAGCTTTTGACAATGTTGACTATAATACTCTTTCTCAAATTCTAAAGGTGGCAGGTGTAAAATACAGGGAGCGAAAGGCTATTTACAATTTGTACAGAAACCAGATGGCAGTTATAAGAGTCGAGGGACATGAAAGAGAAGCAGTGGTTGGGAAGGGAGTAAGACAGGGTTGCAGCCTGTCCCCGATGTTATTCAATCTGTATATTGAGCAAGCAGTAAAGGAAACAAAAGAAAAATTCGGAGTAGGTATTAAAATCCATGGAGAAGAAATAAAAACTTTGAGGTTCGCCGATGACATTGTAATTCTGTCAGAGACAGCAAAGGACTTGGAAGAGCAATTGAACGGAATGGAGAGTATCATGAAAGGAGGATATAAGATGAACATCAACAAAAGCAAAACGAGAATAATGGAATGTAGTCGAATTAAGTCGGGTGATGCTGAGGGAATTAGATTAGGAAATGAGACACTTATAGTAGTGAAGGAGTTTTGCTATTTGGGGAGCAACATAACTGATGGTGATCGAAGTAGAGAGGATATAAAATGTAGACTGGCAATGGCAAGGAAAGCGTTTCTGAAGAAGAGGAATTAATTGACATCGAATATAGATTTAAGTGACAGGAAGTGATTTCTGAAAGTATTTGTATGGAGTGTAGCCATGTATGGAAGTGAAACATGGACGATAAATAGTTTGGACAAGAAGAGAATAGAAGCTTTCGAAATGTGGTGCTACGGAAGAATGCTGAAGATTAGATGGGTAGATCACATAACTAATGAGGATGTATTGAATAGGATTGGGGAGAAGAGACGTTTGTGGCACAACTTGAACAGAAGAAGGGATTGGTTGGTAGGACATGTTCTGAGGCATCAAGGGATCACCAATTTAGTATTGGAGGGCAGCGTGGAGGGTAAAAATCGTAGAGGGAGACCAAGAGATGAATACACTAAGTAGATTTAGAAGGATGTAGGTTGCAGTAGGTACTGGGAGATGAAGAAGCTTGCACAGGAAAGAGTAGCATGGAGAGCTGCATCAAACCAGTCTCAGGACTGAAGACAACAACAACAACTTATTTGATGCAGCCATTTCGCCTTAGATTCCCTGCATGTCCTGTTTATTTCATTCCTAAGCGACTTGGTTTTCTGTTTTCCTGAATTTCTCTGAACATTTTTGTACTTCCTTGTTTCATCGATCAACTGAAGTAGTTCTTCTGTTAACCATGGCTTCTTCTCAGTTACCTTCTTGGTGCCTATGCTTTTCTTTCCAACATTTCTGATTGGTTTTTTTAAAGATGTACATTTCTCTTCAACTGAAACGTCTCCTGGGCCATTTCTCATGTCAGTATCTATAGCCTTAGAGAACTTCATCCATATCCTTTCACTCCCTAATACTTCTGTATCCCACTTCTTTCCGGTTTTGAATCTTCCTCACCAATTTCTTAAACTTCAGCCTACTCTTCATCACATCTACATTGTGGTCTGAGTCTATATCGACTACCTCGTATGGCTAACTATCCAGTATCTGATTTCGGAATCTCCGTCTGACCTTGATGTAATCTAACTGAAGTCTTCGCGTATCTCGCGGCGTTTTCCAACTTTACCTACTCCTTTACTGATTCTTGAACAACGTTTTCGCTATTACTAGCGGAAATTTATCATAGAACTCAATTAGTCTTTCTCCCATCATTCGTTGTCCCAAGCCCATATTATGTTGTAACCGTTTCGTCTGTTCCTTGCTCTGCAATTCCATTCCGGTCCCCCATGAGTATTAGATTTTCGTCTCCCTTTACGTACTGTATTATCCTTTCAGTACCCTAGTATGCTTTCTCTATCTCCTCATCTTCAGATTGCGACGTCGGCATGAAGACGTGAACTATCGTTGTCGGTGTTGGTTTGCTGTAGACACTGATAACAACAAACCTATCACTGAACTGTTCAAAGTAGCACACTCCGTGTCCTACCTTCCTATTCATACTCCCGTTATACCACTTACTGTTCACTCATCTGACCGGAAATCCTTGTTTTCTTTCCATTTCACTTCTCTACCTCTACTGTATCTAGATTGAACCTCTACATTCCCCTTTTTAGATTTTCTGGCTTCCCTACCACGTTCAGGTTTCTGGCATTCCACGCTCCTACTCGTAGAAGTCATCCTTCCGTTGGTTGTTCAATCATTCTCTCATGGTGACCTACTCCTTGGCAGTCTGCTTAGCACACTGCACTCGCATTCGGGAGGATGACGATTCAATCCCGTCTCCGGTCATCCTGATTTAGGTTTTCCGTGATTTCCCTAAATCGCTTCAGGCAAATGCCGGGATGGTTCCTTTGAAAGGGCACGGCCGATTTCCTTCCCAATCCTTCCCTAACCCGAGCTTGCGCTTCGTCTCTAATGACCTCGTTGTTGACGGGACGTTAAACACTAACCACCACCACCACCACCTTGGCAGTCCCTTCCCAGAGATCCGAATGGGGGACTGTTCTGGTATCTTTTGCCAATGGAGAGATCACCATAACACTTTTTCAATTACACGCCTTCTTTCCTGTGGATAGATATGCATGAGAGGCATTCAAGGCAATATGTTGTACGGATGTTAAAGGAATCTGAGGGTAACAGAGTTGTACTCAGTGAAAAGTTAGCGAGAGATCTCTTTTCTTGTTATTATAAGTACTCAAAGGGAACATGTAAAGCAACATGTGGACAGTTAACAAACAAAAATTCAAAGTGTGAATCCTTACTTATATATAGCTCGTAATATGTTGTAAGAAATAGAGTATTCAACCTTATGGTGGCAGTATTCACCATACTCGTTCTCGGTTACGTGTTGTATGAACTTTGTGCGTATACGATGGAGTGCGCTTTCCTAATCAGCGTGATACGGCAGCAAGACTCTCACATGTACGACGACGACAAAAAGAAATTTAAAGGAAAAATTATTGGTCAGACTGGGCTCAACCGGATAGGCTGGGTAAACAGGGAGCAGTGAGAGGAAGCGGAAGAGGTTTACCACAACACATCAGTTCTATTGTAATCATATATAATCCGGAGGAGAGATGAGGACCGGAGATCGACGCAATACATTCCAGAGCAGCTTCGCCAGGTAGAAGTAGCGTGTAAGGGTTCGATGAATTCAACATAGTTGACTTTTTAAAAGCAATGAGAAAAGAAAATAACGACACAGAGAAGTAGTTCACACAGACAGATGATATTATGAAAGAAAATAAAGACGTGAGGAAAGAATTAGAGACATGGGGGAAAAGATAAGACAAGAAAATAAAGACATGGGAGAGAGTGTAAGGACAAAATTCTGGAAGTAATTCAAGAAACCGAAAATTTTGCCTCAGTTCAGAAAAGAGGTGGATACTGCGATAGATAATGCAGAGGACGAAAGAAGAGTAGCGAATGAAGCGTTAAGAGCTAGTAAACAAACTGACAAGAATAATCATGGAGCGATATAAAAAATACGCCAAAGAATCGAGAGTAGAGAGCACTGTAGTGAGCTAAGGCTGGAATAAGCTGTGTACCTTCTTCCAAACGAAACCAGAGACAAAATCAAAAGCCCGGATGAGGAGCACACCGCGGGACTGGACGTCACAAACCTATACGTGAATAACAGAAACAGAAGAAATACGTACACCATTAACATTTAAGAACCAACAGGAGGTAATTTATTCGAAACTAGAGAGGAATATAAAGGAGTTTATAAAATATACCTGACAGCATAGAAAAGATGGGAGGATGGTCAGTATGGAAGAAGTATCAAATGATTCACACAATTGTGTAGCACTGCGCAGGTGCCGCTATCAGAACATTAGTAAATTTGACTTTGGTATTGGTAACAGCGGAAGCTCAGAAATATACAGAGGCAAAAAGACATGGAAAGTGTAGTGGCAAAACTGCAGACGAATGCAACATGAGAGGTAAACTTTTGACTTGAAATGATTTTTGCAGGTCTGAAATTTTCAAACATATAAGGGCAAGGGGAATTCGCTTAACCACAAAACTTAGATTTCCCAGTCTGATGTATCATTACTACTGTTGTAGCCATTACAGTACAAAACTGATTTTCTCTCTGGTCATTTACAAGGAATTAGAATGGAAAAGGTGAGCAGAATTGCCGCAACATATCGCTCTTACCAAGAATTTCGTGATGCATTTCTGCAGGGCTACTAGTCTAGAGAGACGCAAGAATGAATAAAGCGTGGGATGATCATTGCAAAAGATACTGTGAGGCTGGGATTCGAGAGCCCAATAAAAGTCTTAGAATTGGTGATCAAGAAAAATAAGTTTCTGGACAGGCCAGGCATGTACGTTACTGCACGTAACTTCGGACCTGAGATCCACGTTTTAGCTGCGATATTCAACATGGACATAAATACTCTCCATAACATGCTGCACAGACTAAACTTGGTGTCCAATGCGTATCACAGCTGCGAAGGAAAGAGCGATTATGAAGGACACATTGGCAGACTGTAACATCAGCAGCGGCGCCAATTATAATAATTGGTGCAGATACCCAGAAAATTGATATCAGTAGACAAATACACTTGAATAAGGAGGCTTCATGAACAATCGTCGGTTGAATAATGGAAACTGGAACGGTGGAAAAAGTAACTGATATTGCAGCTGAGAATGCACAATCAGAGAAATTGTAACAGTGGACCACAAAACGACATATTACACAATCCGGTGAATAATCAATGTTGAAGCTAAGAATGGAGATGGTGTGGTGGGCCAAAAAAGGCTTGAGTTTGTGGAAACCCGTAAATGCGTCAGCATGGTTATAGCCTTACATGGTTACAGCCCTCCTAAAAATTAATGCTCTGATGGAGGGGTGGAAGTAAACACGCTGAAGAAACAAAGGAACTGGTACATCTGCTTTATATGGTGTAGGGCACCCGCGAGCACACAGAAGTGCCGCAACACGACGTGGTATGGACTCGACTATTGTCTGAAGTAGTGGTGGAGGGAATTGACACCATGAATCCTGCAGAGCTGTCCATAAAACCCTAAGAGTACGAGGGGGTGGACATCTCTCTTGAATAACACGTTACAAGGCATCTCAGAAATACTCAATAATTTTCATCTCTGGGGAGTTTGGTGGCCAGAGGAAGCGTTTATACTCAAGAGAGTGTTCCTGGAGCCACTCTGTAGCAATTCTGGAGGTGTGGGGTGTCGCATTGTCCTGCTGGAATTGCTCAAGTTCGTTGATAGTGGTGGTGTTTAACGTCCCGTCGACAACGAGGTTATTAGGACGGAGCGCAAGCTCGGGTTAGAGAAGGATTGGGAAAGAAATCGGCCGTGTCCTTTCAAAGGAACCATCCCGGCATTTGCCTGAAGCGATTTAGGGAAATCACGGAAAACATAAATCAGGATGGCCGGAGACGGGATTGAACCGTCAGCCTTTCGAATGCGAGAAGTTCGTTGGAGTGCACAATGAACATGAATGGATGCTTACGTACGTGTCACCTGTCAGAGTCGTATCTAAACGTATCAGGGGTGCCATATCACTCCAACTGTACAAGCGCCACCAGCTGGAACAGTCCACTGGTTAAATGAAGGGTCCATGGATTCCTGAGGTTGTCTCCATACCTGTACACGTCCATCCTCTCGATACAGTTTGAAACGAGACTCGTCCGACCAGGCAACGTGTTTCCAGCCAACAGTCAGATGCCAGTGTTAACGGGCCTACGCAAGGCGTAATGCTTTGTATCGTACATTCATCAAGGGTACACGAGTGGGCTTTCGGCTCCGAAAGCCCATATCGATGATGTTTCGTTGGATGGTTCGCACGCTGACACATGTTGATGGCCCAATATTGAAATCTGCTGCAATATGCGGAAGGGTTGCACTTCTGTCGTAGTTGGTCCCGTTCCTGAAGGATATTTTTCCGGCCGCGGCAACGTCGGAAATCTGATGTTTTACCACAATCTTGATATTCACGGTACACTCGTGAAATGGCCGCATAGGAAAATCCTCACTTCATCGCTACTTAGGGTATGTTGTGCCCCATCGCTCGTGCGCCGACTGTAACACCACGTTCCAACTAACATAAATCTTCATAATCTGTCATTGTAGCAGCAGTAACCAACCTAACAACCGGGCCAGACACTTGCTGTTTTATATAGGCGTTGCCGACCGAAGCACCGTATTCTGCCTGATTATGCATCTCTGTATTTAAATATGCATATCTATACCAGTTTCTTTGGTGCTTCAGTGTATAACACCCGTGTCATCAGTCATACCCAGCCACACTACGCTCTAATGTAACTGAAGACAATGTTTCTTCAAATGTGGTATTTGATGAAACCGGAAAAAGTAATGGAGTACCACGTAGAACAGAAAGTCCTGATTATTTCTTTCCAGCTGTGCAATAAACATAAGAAACTCTGGCCCAGATTCATTTCGGTATATAACGGTCCAGTGTATATACACATAATCATAGATGCTATCGCATATGAAATTGAAACCTTTAAGTCGAGAAAGACAATCGGTGTGCATTACACATGCCACATCAAATCCTTTATTGAATGAGCAAGTTAGGTGGTGACAGCAAACCAAGAGAAGGTTTGATAAGTAACTGTAATTGAGCAGAACTATTTTAAAAGTCAACAATCAGCATGAAAAAGGGAAGTGTGGAGGATGTGGTGCATGGTAGTAGTAACGCTCACTATCACACATATACATAGTCGTTCCAGGAGTGTCCACTTAAGGAACATCTGGCTGCTGCGAGGGATGAAATACTGGGAATATTCCCCTTATGACACAATCATTCTCCAATGATCGTTACAGTCGTCTAATCATGAATTCGTTATAGGAGATTTGAGTTGAGATTTCTGCTTTTGTTTATTTCATCAACGCAGACCAACTCATAGACGATGATTTGTGGATTTTTGTCCTTGCTAGTTATGTGAGTGGACGTATTTACAGTCCAATGTTATACGTGTTTATCGTTAGAGGGTACTGTATGCTCAAAATGAGTAATGTTTTTGTATTTTCATAAGAACACTTGGCGCGATACTGGATTGGCAAAGGAGGTCGTTGTCGATTGAAGGATAACAGAGACAAAACAAAATGGCTATGTTAAGACGCTTTGCAGAGTAGAAACTACCAAAGAAAAGAACACTCAGCAACTATCCTCTAGCCAGTGTCAAGATTTGATAATGTATAATATGTGCCGTTCTTTATTCATATTATGTTTTAGTGGTATTCTGGAGGATGGAAGTTCCATGTACCTGCAGACATCCAAAGATGAAGTGATGCAAAAGAGGGAGTCATGCATTGAACAACAATTAATGAGTGCGTTATTGTTCAACTAGTCCATAAAATAGGTATTGCCCATTATCACTGTCATAGTACAGCTCAAGGGACATCAGCGAACAGCACCAGTTACATCTACCTGTAGTTCGGGGTCTCTGATGACTTAATTACTTTTGAATACATTGTGGGAGTGAACAGTGATCAATGTGTTACAAATATTTATTATAAAAAACAGTCTTGATCACAATTTATGTATTTGGTCACCGGTTTCGACCGCTAGTAGCGTCATCTTCAGACCAATGAGTAAGAACCTCCTTCTGGTTCTTACTCATTGGTCTGAAGATGACCACAGTAGTGGTCGAAACTGGTCACCGTAATAAATGAATTGTGATCAAGATTATTTTTTATAGTAAAAAGTCTCTGATAACTGCTGTTCCGGATCACACGCCTGCGGCCCAGAAACTACAGGCTGCAGAAGGTTAGCATCGACCATTCGAGAATGGTGATGTCACAGCTGCCGAGTCAGCTGTTTCTGAACTGTAAAGAATTAGAAGGAGGCCGACAGTGTACTCAGCACTACCTGTTCCAGCGTAGCAATGCTTCCACGCTTCACGAATCAGGGAGACTGCTGTGTAGATCTGTTCCACGTATGCTTTACGAGGTCTTATAATAATTGTATGTAACTACAGTAGCACACGTGTGATGTTTAACAGAAGTCTCCTAAAAACAACAGATCAGGCTCACTTCAGTTGAATGTGATGATATGATTATTCACTTAATTAATTTGTTGTCTTCTGCATACATTGTTTCATGTATATTTTGCCAATTAATTGTTTTGAATGTGTCAAATTTCATATTAGGTCATAAGAATACCACCTACACAGACCAATGATCAGAGTAATGTTGAATCTGCCACAAACACCATTTTTCCACATACCATACAGCTTTTTAGTATACACACTAGCTACGAAGGACTACCCTCTATACACAGATTTATTTAACTGATATGGGAAGATGGGTAGCCATAAGAAATTTTTCACCTGATTCACTAGTATTATGTTCAACGTTTAACGATATTAATTATCACAATGTTCAACTTTGGATTTTGCTCTGTTCAGTTTAAAGCTAAATTCAGTCACACGGGATGCTATCATTGTACAAATTTTCATTGTAACTGTATAAATGTAAGTCCAGAAATTGCACTACATAAACTACTGTCTTAGATGCAACTATGAATTCCGACAAATACGGTGGTCTTGTCATGTGGATAGGGGAGGAGCCAGTGTAACACTTAGGCAGAGTAAATTCTGATGACATGCTGTTTATCGTAATAACTCTGATCTGTGAGTCAAGACTGGATACTAATTTGCCTGCTGCATCATTAGTAGTTATTGTTAAGATGGTACAACATTCTGCACACAATCTAGTAGTAAAAATTAACTTTAAAGTGGTCTCCTTGAATTAGATTGTAATGGAGTAAATGTGATTTCAATAATCAAAGGTCACATTAAGGAGAGCAGAGTTTCTTTAAACGTGATAATTTGGACTGTCCTTGTGAGTGCGCTACTACTAAGCTTAAGAGAGTCACCCTGTACGCAAAAGTTTAAACAGAACGGGATGAGTTGCGAATCGTGAAAAGCGTTCTCCATGTCGGTTTCATCAAAAATTATAATATATCTGTCATTCTGAGTTTGAAAACAGGGAAAATTGGTATAAAATGTTATTGACTTTATAAATCACATTGACTGGCAGTAGGATGACACGTGGAATTTGCGTTTCTCTCTTTGTTAACTCGGTAACGGTTATTAATGGATTATGAACGTTTCTGGGTAGCGTGCGAGTATGCAGCAAATTGGGCTTGAAACAGATCAACAGGTACGCTTCGACCAAGCAGGTTAGTGATCGATGGATGAGACTGCTGCGTGGGTGTCGTAAATTTCTTGGAAATGAAGTTGGTTTGGAGCCCACAGGGGGGTAGCTGGCACTGATCTCACTTACAGCTGCTTGCAGTCGTAAGAGAGAACAGTGTCAATGCAGACGGCATACGATGCCGTGTGTGGGAGTCGGTGGTGCCTTTTCTGATTTTCTGACTTCTTTTGAAGACGAGCGTCTGCCTTTTGCAGTAAGTAAGGGCCACGGGTAGCTAACTCTAGCCCCGTAGTGTGCTTTTTTTGAATTTATTAAACCCACCTGCAGGCCTGTGGACATTGGGAGAAGAACTTGCGGTTAGTCCGAAGATGTGTGCCGTCATATCGCAGCGCTGAAATAAATGCTTTTTGGTGGCAGGGGTGAGTTTCATGTTGCCACTGGAGCTAAAAGGGAGCGCTATTTGTGACGGAATTCTCTATGGGAGGGAATCCTCGTGACGTGACCTCAATGACTGCAGTTTTGCGACTGGCGTCTGGCATCTTTTGGCAGCAAGAAATACACCTAAACTAGCGCCGTGAGGGAAGCAGCTCAGCGTTCCAAAAGCGAGCGTCTGCATAGAATTCGAGTTAGACCGCCGCGTCGTGGTGTCCTGATCGACTTGGCGCAGCAGTGCGGTAGGGGCTGCCAGCTCTCAGAGTCCCACAAAAGTGCTGACGACTTCGTGAAGGGGCAACCACATTGCAGTACACAGCTCGGCGCAGCCCAGTCATACTTACCGTGAGCATAATTCGCAGCACCGGCAGAGTATTTTAGTTTCATTTCTTATCTCCTTTTGCAGTGATAATGAAACTGTGAGCTTCTGGGTTTTAGTCGCCAACTTACAATCACTGACCCGATAGAGAATTACAGAATTAAAAAGCTGTAAGTTATCGATGAACTTCGGGAGACAGTAAGATCCTAAGAGGGATGAATTAATTTAACTGATAGGCGAGTGACAGTACTTTTTATTTAATCTGCATGCAAATTTTCTTAGATATGACTGCCAGTAATTTTTGATTGTTCATTTTATATGTTGATTCCATAAATGCGTTTATGAATAAAAGTGAGTATTGCATTTAATCACTGTTTGTGTTGGACACCTTCACATCCATTCCTTTGTAGCATTTCAGTCTGTGTCCAGGTAGACATAAGCAACCAGGTCAAAATCTGAACCAAGATATTACTCCCGTCAGATAGCGTTAGAGTGAAATTTTGTGCTAATTCCCCACTTTAAGATCTTCACCCTTTTTTATTGAGTCATCAGTCCTCCGAGTGGTTTGATGTGGCCCTTCCACGAATTCGTCTTCTGTGCCGACATTTTCATTGCAGAGTAGCACGTGCAACCTACATGTTAAATTATTACTGAATGTACTCCAATCTCTGCCTTTCTCTACACTTTGTAACCTTTACAGCTCCTTCTAATACCATAGCAGCTATTACCTTTTGTGTTAGCAGATGTCCTATCATCCTTTCCCTTCATCGTGTCAGTGTTTCACATATACTCTTTTCTTCTTCAATTCTGCTCAGAATCTCCTCATTCATTACCATATCAGTTCACTTAATTTTCAACATTCGTTTGTAGCACCACATCTCAAATGCATCGATTCTCCTCTGTTCCGGTTTTCCCAATGCCGTGCACTAGAAGTACATTCTCCGAAATTTCTTCCTCAAATTAAGACCTATGTTTATTACTCGTAGACTTCTCTTCGCCAAGAATGCCGTTTTTGCCAGTGCTCGTCTATTTTTTAGGTACTCCTAGCTCCGTCCGTCATGGGTTGTTTTGGTGCCTAGGTAGGATAATTTCTTAACTTTGTACCACCTCCTGATGTTTTGTCGCTGTTCTCATGGCTGATACTTCCCATGTTATCAATCTTTCTTCGACTTATTCTCAATCCTTCATACTGTGTATTCATTAGACTGTTCATTCATTCAACGGTTCCTGGAATTCTTATTCATTTTCACTAAAGACAGCACTGTCATCAGCCAATCTTAACATTGATGGCGTTTCACCTTGAATTTTAATGCCACTCTTGAAGCTTCCTTTCACTTCTGTCATTGCTTCTTCGATGTACAGACTGAACAGCAGATGCTAAAGACTACATCTATGTCTTACACCCTTTTTAATCCTTGATATTCGGTCTTGGTCTACCACTCTTTTGATGAGTTGACGAGGAGGGCAGCTGAAGAGGCATGGTGGTCAGGATTTAATGTAACAGGTCAGAGAAGGAAATTTGAACAGAATCCTAGTAGAGCTTGTGAGAGGAATTTGATGCAGTAATACTAGAGATGCACTGCATACAGGGATGGTAATGATAGCAAATAATGGCTTCTAAGCGGAAGAAAGTAAAATGGGACTAGTTCCAGATGTGGTGGTAGAATGCAAGTAAAATATGGATTGGATGGATATGATGTCGCTCGAAGGAATGGGCATTCTGAAAGATAGTTGTCACGGAATGTATTATATCTTCTGTGCTACAAATGAGATTTAAGAAATTGTTAGTATGGAGAGAGTGGCTATGATAGAGATAGGGACAATTATTTCACTTTGTGCGGGAAGAGGTTTTACAGAGACGTTGTTGTGGGGTGGGGATTGCAATTTAGAGCGTTGTTTAAGGATATGACTGGATTTGGAGATGGGAAAGACTAATTGGTTTTTGCGATATGCTTTTGGTGATAATTGTACTTACGGTATGTTCACCAAGTGTATGCTTGGTCTTGGGAGTGGATAGGTTCTAAATGACGTCTGTATTGCACATGGAAGGCCCCATGTGTTATTAAATAGTTAGTATTGAATGGGGATTCAAAAGAATATGGACGAAGTAAGTGGGACTTGGATCGTTGCAGATGTGGTGGGCTTCTTAGATTCGGAGTTCAACATGACAGTTCCTGTTCATCATCATCCTCATGTTGGGTTCTACCTCGTTAACTACAATAGTGAATGTCAGGAGGAAGTCTGTAGGTAGAGGTGCTTAGGGCATAGAGGAGCAATAATGCACTGGTGGAAACGTTATGCAAGGGAGCTGGCACAATAGGGCAAGCGTGAACGTATGAACCATGATCTTTATAGTTATGGAATCTGCTTGAAGTATGTTGAGTGTTGTCGGGGCCAGGGAGATATTTTCTTGATTTTCAGTTATAACGTCTTAGGGTTAAGAAATTTTAGGCTAGGTAGATTGTGGGACTGACGGATACGGATGGATTCCTTTGGTTCAATGTTACTTGGTCGGTGTCAAGTTTCTTTGGCTTCTTAGATGGATGAGGTGTCGGAGATTTGTCTTGTATGTGATTTTGTTTTGGATAAGGTTTTTGAGGAAAATGGTAATGGAGTTCCTGATGGAGATACTGCTATTGTTGCTACGGGTGTTGATGGCGATGAAGGTGATGAAGCTGGTGCATGTGAGCAATGGTGACAGTGCTAATACTCAAAATGGTTGGTTTGGCTGTGGTTGGTGGCGCAGTTACTGATACTGTAAATGGGAACCGGAAGTTAGACGACTGCAGATCAGCTATGATGACCACAACAACTTAATAATCCTGAGAGCAACCCAGGCAAGCTGTTGGTTTAGTAATATATTTTTCGTGTCTCGACCGCAAATTATTTTTATAAATATAAGACTGATTTCAATGCCTTGTTCCTCATCATCAGATATAATATACTTGGCTACGAATAGTATGTCAATGCGATATGAGTACCATAATTAGCAGACTAAGGTAAGACTTAATCTCTTGATTATGACATGCTATTCTTAGCCAAGCATTTTATAACTGTTGATGCTGAAAAACGCATTTAAACTAGTTACATGTTAATAAAAATACTTTGTTATCGAGCCAGAAAACTTTTGTACTAGTAGTGTTGTGATCCCTGCACCGCAGTGACAATGTCACCGTTTCAAGTTATGTGATGTGTTAAGGAGGGAATCCACAAGCCTCAAGAGTACAAGCGCTATGAATCTGAATGAGTCAAAATTTTTTTTTACCTTAAAGGAATGAACATCAGACTGTATTTTCTGCTCTACTACTGCAGATGCGACATTGTTTGTGTAGAGTACCGGCACGATAAAGAAAGGTTGTCGTCCTGACTGTTCATTGGAATACGCTGCCTGATAAAATGTGAAGCATCCGGTAGAGAAGGAGGAGGTGAAATGGAACTTGACGGTTTGATAGTGTATGTGGTGTTATTTCAGTGATTCCAGTATCAAGTCAAATTTACAAGGAACTTGACAGTAAGAGCCATTTATCAGTGTGGAGTTACTCACTCTCTGGCCTGAAAGCATGCACTGACTCGTTTGGGAAGAGTTTCACAAAGCTATTGTCTCCTCTCCTGAGGCAAGGTAACCCACAACTGTTGTAATTGGTCTTTGACATTCCGAATCGGGGCCTGGGACGGAGAGTTGACGTCCGGGCTGGTTGCATACATGAACTAACAGCGACAAACCTTGAGATTTTTCGGGCTATGGTAGTACTTCTACATCACACAGGTAGTTCACATGTACACGTGCCTTGCGTGGACAAGCATTACTATACTGAAAAATTTCATCACGACACTGTGGCATCAGACGAAACATGTTCCCCACACCACGAAGCCATGAGTACCGCTGCTGTGCCTCTCCAAAGAAATGGTAGTTAGGACCTATCCAAGATCGTCGCCATACTGGACGACTATGGTTATCCAGGATGATGGAGAACCGCGATTCACCGCTGAACACAATTCGATGCCTTGCTTCCCAGTCACTGCACAACCCTAAATACAGCCGTTTGTGTTGCGGTGATAAAGGCAGATTAAACGTGGAACGTTACTTCACTAATCTGGCTGCTGCTATACTCCGTCCAACGGCAGAGGACGATGGAATTTTGCAGGTAGTTGTTCTCGGACGGCAGGGGTAGGTATTAAGGAGTCACGATGTGCTTAGCGCACAGTAGAGCGATCCTGAAGTGATAGACTGGTACCTGCACTACCAACATAGGGTGTCTGTCACATCTGAGTGCTTCACAAATCTGGATATTGCACGATTCGACCAGTCAACTAAATGGAGACCCACAATGAGGAGCCTTCTAAAGTCTTCCAGGTGCTGGTAACACAGCATCACACGAGTACGCTGCATCTCCGTATCCTTCACATTTGTGACTCTGCTCACACCCCTTATACACCCTCTGGGGCCTGGTAACAACAATAAACACGAATAACAATAGTACCCTACGATGGCAATTTTACCTCACACATAATTGAAACTGTAATCATTTACGTAAATGTCGATGGTGCATATAAAGTAACGTTGACAAGCAGCCATATGCTTTGGGTGCTTCATTTTTAGTCAGGCAGTACAGTTACATACTTTTGCAGAGGAACCTATCTAAGGAACATGAATTTTTGTACAATATTTGTTATCGACGATTCATTAAGCTGTGAACTGTGCAAAGTACTGCAACTTCCAAGGTGAATATACACGTTACAGTCTATGTCCGACGTTAGTGTGCAATAATCGCACACAGATGGCAGGTAGCAGCACTAAACGGTGAAGGGTATATAAAGCGTGGTGCGGAGATGAGAAAAATAGTGCAGTAGTGATCGTAACGCAGAAATGTAACGATCTATCTGATGTCCCAGGCTTTCGGGTCAGTTTGTAGACTGTTCGCATGCAGCCGTGGTTAAAGAATACCATAAATGGCGTCATTCAAAATGGCGCCGAGGCAAGTGTGGTTCAACACGGGCCACAAATTACAGGGGTGTACATCAGCTGTGGAGATGTTTGCATGCGAATAGTCAAGCACTTGATGGACAACTAAACTGCCAAATGAACAAAGAGGTTTCTTGTTGTAGTTTTCAGTCCAGAGACTGGTTTGATGCAGCTCTGGATGCTACTCTATCCTGTGTGCAAGCTTCTTCATCTGCGAGAACCTACTGAAACCTACATCCTTCTGAATCTGCTTAGTGTATTCATCTCTTGGTCTCCCTCTATGATTTTTACCCTCCACACTGCCCTCCAATACTAAATTGGTGATCCCTTGATGCCTCAGAACATGTCCTACCAACGGGTCCCTTTCTCTAGTCAAGGTGTGTCACAACTTTTTCTTGTCCCTACTTCTATTCAATACGTCCTCATTAGTTATGGGATCCACCCACGTAATCTTCAGCATACTTCTGTAGCACCACACTTCGAAAGCTTCTATTCTCTTCTTGTCTAAAATATTTATCATTCATGTTTCACTTCCACACAAATACTTTCAGAAACGACTTCCTGACACTTACATCTATACTCGATGTTAACAAATTTCTCTTCTTCAGAAAAGCTTTCCTTCCCATTGCCAGTTTACATTTTATATCCTCTCTACTTCGACCATCATCAGTTATTTTGCTCCCCAAATAGCAAAACCCATTTACTACTTTAAGCGTCTCATTTCCTAATCTAATACCCTCAGCATCACCCGATTTAATTCGACTACATTCCATTATCCTCGTTTTGCTTTTGTTGATTTCCATGTTATATCTTCCTTTGAAGACACTGTCCATTCCGTGTAACTGCTCTTCGAGGTCCTTTGCTGTATCTGACAGAATTACAATGTCATCGGCGAACCTCAAAGTTTTGTTTCCTTTACTGCTTGCTCAATATACAGATTGAATGACATCGGGGATAGGCTACAACCCTGTCTCACTCCCTTCCCAGCCACTGCTTCTCTTTCATGTTCCTCAACTGCCATCTGGTTTCTGTACAAATTGTAAATAGCGTTTCGCTCCCTGTATTTTACCCCTGCCACTTTCAGAATTTGAAACAGAGTATTACCAGTCAACATTGTCAAAAGCTTTCTCCAAGTCTACAAATGCTAGAAACGTAGGTTTGCCTTTCCTTAATCTTTCTTTTAAGATAAGTCGTAGAATCAGTATTACCTCACGTGTTCCAACATTTCTACGGAATCCAAACTTATCTTCCCCGAGGTCGGATTCTACCAATTTTTCCATTTGTCTGTAAAGAATTCGTGTTAGTATTTTGGAGCCATGGCTTACTAAACTGATAGTTCGGTAATTTTCACATCTGTCAACACTTGCTTCCCCATTTCATTATCATCTACATCCTCTTCCATTTCCAAAATACTGTAATGTACTCAAGTACATCACCCTTGTATAGACCCTCTATATACTCCTTAGCCAATAGTATCTCCTGGACTACGTTTAGTGCACGATGCCGTGTACGGGCCTCCGCAGCAGGCGCCTTGTTCATGCGCTCATGCTAACTGCTCTGCATCCCCGACGAAGGCTGATGGCGACGTGTAATCTTTTCAGATGAATCAAGTTTTATGTTCCATCAGACGCGTGGGTGTTGGTGTTTATGGCGTGAAATGGCTGAAACCAAATAGTGTGCAACGATCTTCTGGAGGGTCCAGATCAGAGGAGGGAGTGTTGTGATCTGAGTAGGAATTTCGTAGCATTCCTTGGGTGTTCTCGTCATTCTGGAAATGCATACTGGATCATCACAATTTGGGGATCACATCCGCACCTTTAAACAGTTTGTTATTTCTCGGTATAATGGCATCTACTAGCAGAAGAGTGCAACGTGCCGCACAGATGACAGTGTTCATGCGCGGTTCGAAGAGCACCAGGATGAGTTTACCGTACTCCCCTGGTCTCCAAACAGCCGACGTTTAAATTTAATCGAGAATCTGTGCATGCCTCCAAATCCCTGTCGGTACCTTCCAGAACATCGCTGATTCTCTTCCTGCACGTCTCGCTACAGCGTGCCTTGCAAAAGGTGGTTATTCAAGCTTTTGACAGGTGGTCACGTTAAAGTGACTGCACAGTGTATAGTGTTAGGTGAATAGGTACACTTCACGTGTCGAGCAAGTCATCGACTTAATCTGTCACACGTAAACAATTTCTCAAACACAATGAGCCAGAAAAAAATTGAAGGCTACGCTAGTTCCCTGGTTCCGTCGTTAGTTTTCGGCAGATTACCCTCAACTGTAAGCCACATTTCGTAACTGAAAATTCCTTCCCATGTACTCCCAAGATCTCAAACAACTGGCTCTGCTATTTGGAACAGAGAATGACATTTAAAACATGCAACAAAAATGAATACATCTAAAGTGTAGAATTAGATAGGTAATCTGGAATGACGGCCAGGCAGCATGTTTTGGAGGAAGTTGACACAGAGAATTTCCATACACACAGACGGAAAAAAAATCACCACACCAGAAAATTATTAGTGCAGAATAATGAAATTTCGGAATACATTTATTTAGGTAGCATGTTTAAGAGATTAAAATTGCAAGAGAACAGGTAGATGTAAGCGGGAGATAAGCCATTGCAAGTGTGAAATGCAGGTACGTTAATATCCAGTGTAACCGCCAGACCGTTGAATGCAAACATAAAAATGTGCTTTCATCGTGTTTTACAGGCGCTGAATGTCAGTTTGTGGGATGGAATTTCAAGTCTCTTGCACTTGGTCCATTTATACAGAGACAGTTAATGCTGTTTGTGGATGATCCTGGAGTTGTCGGTAAATGATATCCAATATGTGCTCGACTGGAGACAGAACTAATGAAAGAACAGTCCAAGGTAACATGAAGACACTCTGTAGAGCATGTTCGATTACAACAGTGGTATGTGGAAATCGTCATCCTGCTGAAAAAAAAACCCTGAAATACTGTTCTTGAATGGCAACACAACAGGTCGAATAACCGCACTGAGTTTTAGATTTGCAGTCAGGATGCGTGGGATAACCGCGACAGTGCTCCTGCCGCCATACGAAATCGCACCCCAGACCATAACTCCAGGTGTAGGTGCAGTGTGTCTAACATGCTGATTTATTGGTTGCAGGCTCTCAGCTGTCCTCCTTCTGACTAAAACACGGCCATCACTGGCACTCAGGCAGAACCAGCTTTCATCTGAAAACAACAGATATCCACCTTGCACGTACCACCCCCTCCCCCCACCCCGCCCACTCCTAATGAGGTCACGGTTGACATAAGTGAAGTCGTATAAGATAGCGGGTCATACGGAGTCCGGTCTTCTCGCGACCATACATTCTCGTGACCACTGCTGCCAGCAACCATGTACAGTGACTGCACTCATGCCAAGTCTTTCTTCAAATCGCAGAAGGAACATCCAGCTTCTAGTCACCCTATTACACGAGTCAGTCAGGTGTTGATAATGGCTTTCTTTGTCGCCTGAAAGGCATTGTATTTTATTGTATTGAACTGGAGACCTAGAAACGATAGAGAGGCTTCGTCCAACCTGTAGCCGCAGTGGTCCACAGCCCCACAACCCCACAACAGGCTACAGCAGTCCATTCACCCCTCCGCCGCCCCATACCGAACTCAGGGTTATTGTCCGGTTCGGCCCCCCAGTGGAAACCCTCCCCGCGGTAGAGTAATTATGGTGTACGCGTACGTGGAGGAAGTGTTTGCGCAGCAATCGCCTGGGCGGAATAAGGGGAACCAGCCCGCATTCGCCGAGGCAGGTGGAAAACCGCCTTGAAAACCATCAACAGACTGGCCGGTTCACCGGACCCCGACAGTATTCCGCCGGGCGGATTCGTGCAGGGGACACGTGTTCCCGCCCGGAAAACAGTGCGTTAGACTTCACGGCTAACCGGGCGGGCTGTCTTAAAGGCATCTTGACTAATATCAGCTCTCCACGTCCAGTCTCAAAGATAACTAACGCTCACGACCGTTACAGAGTGTATTTGAAGCTAACATCATAGTAGAGCTACTAGCGTCACTTTTATGCTACTGCCGTACAACTTCAATAGAGCGAAATTAGAATTATATTAATACCGTCAGCTGCTCACGGGCGTTGATGCAAATCACCGGGGACAGGTGAAAATGTGTGCCCCGACTGGGACTCGAACCCGGGGTCTCCTGCTTACATGGCAGACGCTCTCTCCATCTGAGCCACCGACGGCACAGATGTTAGTGCGACTGCAGGGACTATCTCGCGCACGCCTCCCACGAGACTCACATTCTCACCTTGTATGTCCACACACTACATTCGTAGTGCCCCACCCGAACACGCTCTTTACTCGTGGAAGACATTCTTACCAAGTCCTGTAAGAGTTCAGGGAATATGTGTGCATCCGCACAGAACAAGAAGGTTGTGGCCGGTATTGCCAGAACTATATATTTATATGGATATGGTGTCTGTTCTTTCCGGGGCCCACTGGCGGTCTCTATGTAGTGTCGGAGAGTGTGGCGCTGTTCCCATTGCTACGAGGTCCGTGGCTCCACGACGATGGCCACGAAAGCTGAGTTTTGATTTAACCTACCAGCAAGGTAGTTTTGACATTCATAATGAGATTTTTCGCTTTTTTCAGGTAATCAGGAACGAATGCAAACGGTATAGATTATACGACGATATGATACGTGTTGTGAGACCTGGTATTTAAGGTAAATAATGATAGTGTCAAGTGCGGAGCGGATTCCAAAACAAGTGGTTCAAATGGCTCTAAGCACTATGGGACTTAACATCTGAGGGCATCAGTCCCCTAGACTTAGAACTACTTAAACCTAACTAATCTAAGGACATCACACACATCCGTGCCCGAGGCAGGATTCGAACCTGCAACCGTAGCAGCAGCGCGGTTCCGGACTGAAGCTCCTAGAACCGCTCGGCCACAGCGACCGGCTGCGGATCTCAAATTCTGAAATGTGGCGCGTTTAAGTTAGTATTTCGTAGCTTATTACAAAACCATCAATCAAGTGATAGGGCTGAATCACAAAGAGAATAGTTGCTCATATGCACTACCCATTCCACTACTGGGCCCACTTCCTGTTTGTCTGAAAATTTATCTCGTCTTCTACATTTAAAGTACATGATGACAATTATTGAAGTATATGAAATACAACACAAATTAGTTACAAACTATGGCGTGGACACATTTTATTCAACACGTAAAAGTCACTGCAGATATTCAGATTTAGGTTATGACATGTTCGATATGCCTGCGATCAATGGCGATGATGTGGCACAGAGGAATAGCGAAATTCTGCACGACCCGCTGAAATGTCGGAACATCGATACCGTCGATGAGCTCCTGAATGGTTGTTTTCAGCTCAACAATGGTTTTGGGGTCATTGCTGTACACAATGTCTTTAAAATAGCCCCACAAAAAGCAGTCGCATGTGTTCAGATCCGGAGAATATGGCGGCCCATCGAGATCTACTCCAGTGGCCTCTGGGTACCCCAGAGCCAGAATGCGGTCCCCAAAGTGCTTCTCCAGGACATCAAACACTCTCCTGCTTCGACGGGGTCGAGTTCCTTCTTGAATGAACCGCATCTTGTCGAAATCAGGGTTACTTTGTATAATGGGGATGAAATCATCTTTCAAAACCTTCACGTACCGTTCGGTAGTCACCGTGCCGTCAAGGAATAAAGCACCGATTGTTCCGTGACTGGACATTGCACAGCACACAGCCACCCGTTGAGGGTGAAATGACTTCTAGATCGTGAAATACGGATTCTCAGTCCCCCAAATGCACCAATTTTGTTATTGACGACCCATCCAAATGAAAGTGGGCTTCGTCGCTAAACCAAACCATGCGTACGCATACTAATTCCCATGAAGCCCCGCGACCAACCGTGCAGTTTGAACGTCCTAACGCAATTAGTTCAAATGTTATGACTCTTTTATTTCATATAGTTCAGTAATTGTCGCCCTGTACGACAGCAGTGAATCGTAGAGGCGTCCCTCAACCTCATGTGTTACTTCCTTTGTTGTTGGTTCACTCATTCACTGCCACCAATGCTATAAAATGAAGTTCAAACTAGTAACAAAAAATCCAGTCCATCATTTCTCCTCCATCTCTTTGCATTTACGCCGTTCCGAGACGTCCATGCTCGGTAGATCGGTTGTCGTTTTTTTGGCATCAATTAACTATTCACTTTTCTAGTCTATCATTTAATGCACCACTCTTCTCTGTCTTGCACGTTCTGCATCATTATATAACATGTTTAAAAAAATAAAATTCTAATCTCAATTAGTAGCCATGGATGAACATTTGCCAATTAAAAAGTGAGTCAGTTTCGAATAGTGCGTCTCTAAACACTCATTTTGCGCCCTCAAACAACAAATAAAGTGGTGTGCAGTCGAAATTCCATTTTACGTTACTCTTCACGCTTAATTAACGGAACGCAGCAGTCTTTGAAGTTGGTCACAAGCCGTCATTTGAGAGTCTGCTAGCGAGCGAGCACGGAGTAAGCGCGTGACATCGGAATGAAAGCAAAGCGGAGCCATTTCCTTTGAGCGCTGTGCGACTCGAACTTCAGTTGTAATTATCGAGCAAATGGCTAGAGCAGCGCGGGGCTAGCTTCCGTCACGAAAATAAAATACTGCCGACGGGAACAGAGGACATCGTTCCTGTGGACGTGTTCTCTTCGACGGAAATCAAGGTGAGTTTTCGTAGTGTCCTCGTGTTCAGGAGTTAGTTAAACCTTTTCAGCACGTACGTAGTGTCAGATAGAACACTGTCACATTGTTTTAGCTACACCTTGTCGTAGAAAATTATGTTTATAAAGTTATTTTACCACCTCCGTAGCGTAGCGGTAGCGTTACCGTCTACCACGTAGAGGGTACGGGTTCGATTCCCGGTGATGGACTGGGTGTTCTGTGTCCTTCAACATCATTGACTCGTAAGTCGCCGATGTGGCGTCACCTAAAAAGGACTTGCAATACGGTGGCCGAACTCCCCCGAATGGGGCCTCCCGGCCAGCAATGCCATATGATCATTTCACTTCATTTATTTTACAAAGAGTAAAGTGTCACACTTACTTGTCTGCGAAGAATTCTATTATTCTATCGTATGAAATATGTTTTTAAACACGAGATATCTGGCAGTTGAGATGTCGTGATATGGCTGCTGGCTACAGAGTGGAGGTTTTCCAGCAAGTAGCATATCCAGACCGTCGTTTCAGAGCGTTTCCACCGAAAAAGAGCTGCTTTACTTAGAAACAATACGAACCTATACATAACTTTATCGTTTCCTTCCATGAATGCATGACATTTCGTTTCGTGATCATTTACATTTATTTCAAATAAAATAAAATTTCTCTCTCAGAAGCAAAATTGGTTTTGTATCCATTATAGAGCTAAAGCTGTCAAACAGGAATATTTTTTTATAGCGATGGTTCGGGACTCGGCTGTTCGATAGAGGATGTCAAATTAAACGCCATTCAGCCCTCAGTTTTCAACCTTATTTTACTGGGCAACCAGTTTCAGCATTTTATTAGGCCATCTTCAGGCCCCTGACTGACGTGTAGGAATAATCAAAATGGCTGGTTGAAATGGTCAGTGCAACGAATATCTACTAAAACCAACATTGCTGGCCCCATGTTTTGATCACAAGCGAGGCAGATTATTGCTACACGTCGGTCAGGGGCCTAAAGATGACATAGTAAAACGCTGAAACTGGTTGCCCAATAAAATAATGTTGCAAATTGACGTATGAAAGGCTTTTAATTTGGCATCCAATCTCACTTTTGTTGTGAGAGTAGTGGAAAAATAATCGTACTGTCGTAGCAGCCTGACAAATTACGACCAAAGAATTACAGAATAATGTTAAGAAGCAGATTCAGTAACTTTTTTAACTCCAACACTCCCTCCCCCACCTTTCTTTCATTCTTTCTCTCTCTCTCTCTCTCTCTCTCTCTCTCTCTCTCTCTCTCTCTCTGTCTCTTTCCCTTATGCATGCACGCAATGCACGCAAGCATCCACCCACCAACCGAAACCCACCCATACATACACACACAGTGAACTGCCGCCGAACAGAACTATGTAGTATCTGCATAGTACGAGGGCGTGCCGAAAAGTAATGCCTCCATATTTTTTGTTTAAAAATTCTTTAAGCTTTTTCAGTAAAACAATTTTATTAACATTCTACATTTTTTTTCTTTCATTCTTCACATTTATTTCGTAAGATAGCCACCCTGATGACGAACACAAGTCGCGCATCGAGAAACGAATTTTTTGATACTGTCACTGTAGAATGTTTCACTTTGTTGACGGATTCACAACCTCAACTCTCCTTGCACCGCTTCATCTCTATTAAAGTGAAGTCCTCGATGGTGTTCTTTAAGTTCTGAAAACAGATAAAAATCGGATGGGGCCAAATGTGGATTGTATGGAGGATGACTGCTGATGCGTCGGATTGTTGCAGATTTCGTAGCTAGCTCTGTCATGCTCAAGGAGAGTGTGCGTAATGTGTCGATGATTTCTTCTAATTGGCGATTTCAGTTTTCTGAGAGTGTCTTACGCTCCGGTATATTTACATTACACACCGCCACGTTGCATGCTAAAAATTAGCAGCCTTCTAGAGGCAGAGGGTTGCTACTTGCGTTAGCGAAGTGGGAAAGTCGACCGAGTAAAAATATATAAAAAATGAAACTCTTAAGTAAGGAGACATCAAACACATCTTAAAGATCCTACTGTTTAGGGAATTATAGAATCCAGTTACACACCTGTAATTACTGATACGGTATTTGAAGCAAAAACAGTTGCCAAATTATTTCAGTTGTTGGTTGACAAGACAACCCGTAACGACCTTTAACCAACTATCGTGGATTTTTATCGGTTACTTCATGAGTGGATATTCGCGTCTGCCAGGTTGAGCAACGTTATTACAACCTTTAGCTGTTATACTAGCGGCCGGCAAGAGTGGCAGAGCGGTTCTAGGCGCTTCAGTCTGGAACCGCGTGACCACTACGGACGCAGGTTCGAATGCTGCCTCGGGCATGGATGTGTGTGATGTCCTTAAGTTAGTTATGTTTAAGTAGTTCTAAGTTATAGGAGACTGATGATCTCAGATGTTAAGTCCCATAGTGCTCAGAGCCATTTGAACCATTTTGTTACACTAGCGTAAGTTATGCATTCGAAAAGACTAAGATAATTCACACTTCGACACTTTCGAGAACTGATTATAATGAAACTGAATTGTTAGTAGAAGTTAACGGTGTGTAAAACTTGTTTGACCATTGCAGTTGCTACCGTAATCATCAGGAGTGCTTCAATGAATTTTAGAAGCTCATTCTATAAAGGAACATATACTTTTTTCGCATTCACAGCTTATCTTTGCTATCGATTTAATAACTAAATATTTTCCCCTAAAACTCAGTGTGGGTATTTGCGTTGCACAACTGTAAGTAGTTCTGATAGATCACAATGGCGCCCAGAGTCTGAAAACAGAACGATAAATTACTTTCACGTTGTATCTTCTTAACAGTCTGCATATTTTTGCTTAAACATTTCCATATATGGCAGATAAACAGTTGCTTTGAAGACATCATCCTCATTTTAGTCCTGTCGTTTATACGTCTGTAGCACTCTCTGTACTTGCTGAGACGAATATCCAGTGTTGACGAACACAGTTCTGTTTGTAGATAATCACTGCGCGAGATGTTATTGCCTCGTTGGATTAAGGTGTTTAAAATTCCCATCGTTTTTGCCGGATTGTGCCAACAAGTAGCTTGTAAGTACAGGTATGTGAAAAGGGAATCCGATACACCGAATTCCCATGCGTGCTATCGCTCTAACGTCCTACCTGGATGTCCCAAAACGGCAGTAATCATCTTCCTCCACCCCCACTGTAAATGTTATGTTTTCATGTCTGGAGTTCAGATAGTGAAAAAATTCTCGGAGACCGTCCAAACCATTAACTCAAACTGAGAAATTGTCATCAAAGTATCACCAAAATACTGTTGGTTATAAGATAGCTGAGGCGAGTGCCTGCTCCTCTAAATCTCCCATGAAAAGATTGGTCGTCTGGGGAGAGAAAGGGCTCTCCGTGGCGACACCGACATATTGTGTAAAAAACTCGTTGTTAAATAAAAAGTACGTAGAGGAGAGAGTATGTCCCAAATCTACTGCCGATGAGATGTTCTAAGTCCACTAGAGGCACATTTGTAAAATCGAAACTCCATCAAAACTAACCAACAATTCGTTACTTTATAGCTTAAGTGACTGACAGCTGCTGATAAAATTACTAGTATTACGTATGTGATGTGGAGACTTGCCTACAATGGGTTTACGTGAAGACGCTAAGTACTTGGCTAAATCGTAAGTGGCTGCTCCAACATTGCTCTCTGTAGTACTTTAATATAAACCTTCTTCGTAGACATTGGCCAGTCCATACAGGGTAGGTGGAAGTGAGCATGGCACTGGTAAGAGAAACGATCGTTTTAGTCGACGTGATTACGAATCAGTGTCCACGGTCACGTACTATCTGCAGCCAGAAGTGACAGCAAATAATATCTTCATTGTTTTGGGAATGGGTGGATGGTGTGACATGGCCAAAAGCGAACTGGATCCACAACAAGTCTATGACGAGGAAGACTGACCTACTTTCGATACGCTTGCCGAAAGAAGTTCCTACTCGACAAATTGTTTTCAAATTGACGCACAAATCAATAGAAGATGCAAATGTGTCCGTGTTGATAGCAGGTCTTAATTTTGCTCCTACACCTATTTCATCACCACTGGCGTATTTGTCAGCTGCATTGAAGAGACTGTGCGCCGTCTAATAATACATGCTGTAATGTTACCTCTGTATATTAATCTTCGTTTATTTGTTCATAGATCACCGAATATTTACACATTGACAGATTTGTTCTTAATATTTAGGCGCGTTGTGTCCCATGGTCATCAACTAGTCTTTCAACTGTTCAGTTAAAAAACCTGATAATTTGTTTACAAACTTGGTCAATGTGAACCATTAGTCAACATTTAGCAGCTGGCTAATATACACACTTCAAAAAATGTTTTTCATCACCCCAGTTCCCAGAACTCCTGAAGATGGAGGTTGACTATGGATATTGTATCACAGACATAGTCCCTTTGACTGTTCAGAGGTATCACTAAATCCGCCCAAAGATGTAAACAATCATGCATGAGCAGCGCCTATTAGACGGAGAGGTTCCGTCAGTCGATCAGTTCCTGTCATTCCACCAGAAAGGAGGTACACTGCTTGAGTTGTCTGTAGGTCAACCATGCCTAGATGGCCAATAACGAGGTTCGATCGCATCCGCATTGTTACTTTGTGACAGGAAGGGCTTTTAACAAGGGAATTATCCAGGCGTATCGGAGTGAACCAAAGCGATGTTGTGCGGACGTGAGGATATGGAGAGAGACAGGAGCTCTCGGTGATATGCCTCACCCAGGCCGCCCAAGGGTTACTACTGCAGTGGATGACCGCCACCTACGGATTATGGCTCGGAGGAACCATACCAGCAACGCCTCCGTGTTGAATAATGCTTTTCGTGCAGCCACAGGAGGACGTGTTACGTCTAAAACTGTGCGCAATAGGCTGTATGATGCGCAACTTCACTCCCGATGTCCATGGTGAGATCCATATTTGCAACCACGACACCCCCATGCAGCGCGGTGCAGCATGCTGAATGGACTGCTCAGGACTGGCATCACGTTCTCTTCACTGATGAGTGCCGCATATACATTCAATCAGACAATCGTCGGAGACATGTTTGGAGGCACATCGGTGAGGCTGTCCAGCGAGTGCAGTAAGGTGGAGGTTCCCTGGATAACTATGATTTCAGTATACACACATATTTATTTCACTCATAATTTTATGCACTCAAACACACCAGGATGGAAAATTGTAAGAAAGAAAAAAAGAGTGTGACATAATTAAAGCACGAAAGAGTCTAACCTTCCTACTTATCAGATAAAGTACGACAGTAGAAACTGTGACTGATCATACACTTTCTTTCTGTTTGACGACGTTTGTTTCATTAGTTGCGCTGAATATTATTCTTGCAAATATGGTGTCAAGTTACAAATGCTATTTGTTATTTAAGAAAAAGAATACGAATGGAATGTTAAAATTTTGTAAATAGACATGCTGGCCTAGTCAGGGAAAAGCTATTGCCAGAGAGTGTAATAAACTCTAAACGTATTATCGCTGGGCGTGAGAGCGCGCCAGAAATATAGCAGTTCGGAGTCTAGAGAAGACGACTGGTGTCTTTGGTTGTGTGTATACGTCTGTGTGGCTACGCAAAAGTGGGGAGATGAAAAGTTTGTTTCCGAAGAGCGCAGAATTGAAAACTGAAATGACCATTTAGGCGGATGTTTAAGCTATGTGTCTGGCATTTATTGAGCCCAGTACAAATACAGCAAGAGTAATTAAAATAACACCAATAGTACTGTGGACCATTGTTATAGGCGATGGTGTGGCAAAATGATCAACCTGTGCCCTATTTTACCGCTAAATGAAGTCGCTCGACAAACCAATGGCATCGTGAACTGAAGTAAGATCCTGACCTTATATAACTAGAAGTGTAATTAGGTTGACCAGCGTAATTAGAACTTTTTGTTTGATTAACATTGTTTTCTTGCATATTGTCACATAAATAATGTTCCGACGTCGTTATCGTATTCCTTTGTAAGAACCGAGATAATCATATAATTAATTGAAAATGAAGTGAATATTACGTGATAAAGAAATCTTTGGTTGTAGCATGAATAATGTCAGCCATAGAATGATGCAAAAGACAGTATTAATTCATTTGCTAAAAATATAGTAACTTTCATAATTAAAAAAAATTGGTTGCAAAACTTTAC
This sequence comes from Schistocerca gregaria, assembly GCF_023897955.1. Taxonomy (NCBI): domain Eukaryota; kingdom Metazoa; phylum Arthropoda; class Insecta; order Orthoptera; family Acrididae; genus Schistocerca; species Schistocerca gregaria. The sequence goes on from NC_064920.1 coordinate 949,044,145, forward strand.
GCAACTTGGACGCTGAATTTCATTGTCAAAGCACAGTTATAATTTATAGCTTGTGGCATAATTTATAACTTTTATTACAAAGAAATATCAGAGTAACAGCTACGTAAATGGCAGTCCTTAACAATGAGTAAATTCCAACAATCTTTCTGCTTGCTACAGTTACGACAATCTATGCTATGGTGAGTAACGTAACGAAAAGTCTCTGTCCAAAGCCAGTAAACAATCTTACTTTAACTGATCATTGAAAATTAATATAATATGTTGTATGTGTTTGCTATTTGATTATTATTTGACTACTGTGGCATGTGTGGTGTGAAGTACTTGAAAGTGTGCTTTAGGTACTGTTCCTGCGTTATGACGCCAGTAACTATTCTTACGTGAGATTGCTTACGAGTATGAAGTTCAGTTTCAATTTAATTATTCTTGTTCCCGTGAGGAACTGGCGACCGTTGGTAATTTTCGTTAATGACATACTTTGAAAACCTGTTTACAAATTAGGCACTAACTACTGTTAATTAAAAACTAGTTTACGTAATAAAAATATATAGAGTTAACCGAAGTTTATGATCTTCATTGGTATAATACTGAGCAGTGGCGTTTCGGTTTTGCATTACTCTTCGGGGTAGATGACTTTTCCCGACAGATTAGGGACTTTAGGTGCACGGTCATATAGAAAAGCATAATTAGCCGGAGTGGCAGGAGGGTTATAAACAGTAAAAAAAAGTTATTAAAGTCTTATTTAACGACACCAAATTTATTTAAAGAGAGAAACAACAAATGAAGCAAAACAATAGTTAGGTTTCAACGCAGCAGAGAAAATTTGTTGCGAGTCTTGCCGTGTGTTGACGAGATCGAAGAACAATATCTCGTCTATGGACGGCGCTTTCGTAACTTATGGGCAGACGTTGGATACTAAAGCTAATGGGACATTGCTCATGCCGTGGGAGGACTATATTAATAGTAACAGTGTATTATTGTATTGAAAGACTGGTAAGGTTCCTATTAACCGAGCTATCCAAAAAAGCAGTTCACCACCAAAGGAAGCCATTAAGAGACTGAGACCAAACAGTTCTGTTCACCTGTGCTGTATGGACTGCCCAAGGCCCACAAAAGTTGTGGATGCAGGGACTTACAAAAGAGCGTAACAGAAGCTATTTGAATTATGACTCCCCGTGAAAATTCGAAATATGAAACTGAAAGTAATTCAACATCGTGTCTTTAAGCCGCAGTGCAGTTGTGAGTGTAGCGCAGATTAGCTTTCACAGAATCTTAATATATCTTATTAGACAGACAGACATACTGTCTACTTCATTGGACAATGCTTCATGTACCCCTGGAGCAAACCAGTGCAGCACAGAATTTTGCTTGGAAATATCTTATATCCAAGCTCAGTCTGTATGAAATGATCTACTAACGTGGAAGGTGCTAAACCAACGATTTATTCCAAAAATAGGACAACATTTCTGCACAAACATCAGCTACACATTGAGCACGCTTATACGTGAACTGAAACCAAACACTGTGTGGTAGCGACTGTACATTCTGCTGTCTGCTCGCTGCACACTTCGTCCACAAAAAACACATCCAGATACCGAAACGCAAGGTGAAATGCATAGCAGTTGAAAAGCGTAACATATGCCCTAGTTCGGTGGATGAAGATGTCACACTTTTCCTTTACGATAAATTAGTTTTTCCTCAGGAGGAGAATAGATATTTACAATTGTATAAACAACAATGTTCTAATACAATAAGCTGTTGAATTGCAAATGCCTACACAGTAACCCAATGTCGTTGGTTTCATAGAACCAAAGTATCGATATAATCGATACTGAAATATTATTATGACATGCAAAACATTATGGAAAAGTAAATGTAATGCTGTTCCATATAAAACTATCTAGTTTACTACTGTCTTAGCCTAACGGTGTGGCCGAAGCGGATCTAGGCGCTTCAGTCTGGAACCGCGTGACCGCTACGGTCGCAGGTTCGAATCCAGCCTTGGGCATGGATGTGTGTGATGTCCTTAGGTTAGTTAGGTTTAAGTAGTTATTAAGTTCTAGGGGACTGATGACCTCAGATGTTAAGTCCCATAGTGCTCAGAGCCATTTGAACCATTTGAATTATAAGTTAATTGTATAATTCCGAAGTACCTCGCTGAGACGATTTTAGCTTCCATTGTCACATTAGTGACATATATGGCACATCAGTATTATTAAATGTGGCTGAAACAGTCCATGTCGACTGTGGTATTACATACAGCAGTTCAGTCTGTTTGTAATGAGCGTTTGATGAACAATTCTGCAACTGTAGAGAAGAGGAATGACTCTGCTAACACATTTGACATTTGCCCCTCTTTTTTTTATCATTGCTTTGTGCTATGCGGAAACTTTTAGCACCTCCAGCCGTCTTGACTGCTATGGCCTGATACGTGATCTGATCGCGAATAGTTCGCTGTTTTTATGACGTTACTTTATCACCGAAAAACCTGATGCCTTTCTAGACGTATTAAAAAATTTGAAATTCTGTTGAAGAACATATAAGTGTTCCTATCATGATCTGTTCTTTATTTTTGGATTATCAACTCTCTCCGTGGTTTGATGTTATATGTCTTGACTTCCTTTCCTGCGAAGATCTCTTCCCCTTGAGATGTGGTACTTGTGTGTCATCCCACTGGGTACTCTCATCATACACTTAGCTAATTAGTTAACAAATTAAAATAATGAAATTGAGAAATATTAATGTGGGATCATACGTAGATGGCTGCAGACTTTTTGTAGAGTAAACTGAGTGAAAACAGCAACGTGATCTGAGAGGTAGGTCACAAGATCTTTCAGTTTTAATCCAGGACTGAAATTAGAATTCGTGTGACCGCGTGGAAGCAGAAGGCTCCCTACCACAGTTGCGTCGGCAGGGAGGTAGCGCGCCCAAGTTTCGCAAGGCCGACGTTTCGATACGAAAACGAACGGTTAGAAACAATTTCAGAGGGTAGATACCACTTGGCACTGTCTCGTGGGCCCCTACCATCACAGCACAGCGCGTCCCAAGGTTGCGGATGGGGATACTGCCTTCAGATATGAAGGGTAGCTGCGAATACAAGCCTGCCGATGTGGCCGAGCGGTTCTAGGCCCTTCAGTCTGGAACCGCGTGAACGCTACGGTCGCAGGTTCGAATCCTGCCTCGGGCATGGATGTGTGTGATGTCCTTAGGTTAGTTAGGTTTAAGTAGTTCCAAGTTCTAGGGGACTGATGACCTCAGATGTTAAGTCCCGTAGTGCTCAGAGCCATTTGAACCATTTTGTGAATACAAAAATAAGCAGTCGCGGACAGATGGTGGGGAGCAGGCGATGGCGTGATGAACCGTCCCTGTTTCTTTTTCTCTTACTATCAAATCTATTCATCAAGAGTCAGCAACATTAATGGGCATGGGTCCTCTTGAAGTAAAATATTCTGGATCTCCGGGCGGAACCTACTTCGAAGAGATTTAGGCCGAAAGGAACTTTCAGGTTGGGAGCATGGAACGTTAAAAGTTTTAACAGGCCAGGAACGTTCCAGACTTTATTAGACGAATTTGATAGATACGATACAGACATTACAGCTATTCAAGAAACTAGGTGGCAGTGGGAGGGTAGCATAAAGAGGGGTAACTATACATTTTTCTATGGAGGTGCGGAAGCTCACAGTTTCGGAACAGGTTTCGCAGTACAGAGAAAAGTGCTTCACACAATCAGAGATATAAGGTTCATTAGTGACCGACTATCAGTTACAGTGTTGTCCGGCAGGTGGTATAGACTAGTAGTAATTAATGTACACGCACCAACTGAGGACACTGAGGAGGTTGTTAAAGACGGCTTTTATGAAGAACTAGATCAACTGTGGGATAAGTTCTCCTCGAACTAAACAAATCAAATCATAGGGGATTTTAATGCGGAGATAGGGAAGGAGGAAGCATTCCGGCCTACAATTGGGAAAGAAAGTTTGCATAACATTTTGAATGACAATGGCACAAGGGTGGTTAATTTAGCTGTTTCAAAAGACATGATTGTTGAGAGCACACATTTCAAAAGGAAGGACATTCATAAAGCAACTTGGGTCTGTCCGGATGGACACACTCAAAACCAAATTGATCATGTTCTTGTAGATCGGAGATGACTCACTAGTACAGAAAACGTTAGGACGATTCTGACGATTTTCTTGTAGTTGCCAAAGTTCACCAACGGCTATCAACAGCAACATCAAGGTGTCACAATGCAGAACTTGTTACGATCGATATTGACAAGCTAAATGATGAAAACTTTAGAAGAAGGTACATGATAGAAATTTCAAATAGGTTTGATGAGCTCAGGACACACGAAGATCAAAACGAGGATGTAAAAAAACAGTGGATCACTGTGAGGAATAATATCAAAGAGGCAGCGAATGTCACAATAGGTACAATTAAGAAGAACATGAGGAAACCGTGGTTTGACGAGGAATGCAAGAAATTGGTAGAGGAAAGGAGAAAAGCGCGATTAGATTGGGATAGAATGGGAGACAGAAAACGAGAGGAATTGTTGAACATGAGAAGTTGGTCGTAGGCTACATGCAAAGAACAGCGATTATTTGAACAATCAAATTAAAGAAATGGAAACAAACAGTAAAACAAAAAACATTAGGGAACTTTACCTAGACATAAATGGGTATAGGTAGGGGTTCAAGGCTAGGACAAATGCACTTCGGGGGGAATACTGACAGACCCCGCTGCTATATAAAGTAAATGGAGCGCGTATTTTGAGCATATATTAAATGTACACCAGGAAGCAGGAAACGAGCAGGCGTACGAAATACACGCAGCAGAACCCCAGATACCTAAGCCAACGTTAAAAGAAGTAAGAGATGAAATAAAAAAATTGAAAAACCATAAAACACCAGGATCAGATTGCATAACTGCAGAATGAGTTAAAAATGGGGGACAGAAATTGGTGGAAGTAGTTCACAAAGTGATAAAAGTATGGAACTCAGAGATGATACCTGACGACTGGCAAGAGTCGATTCTGATCCCAATTTTTAAGAAGGGTGACAAAATGGATTGTAGTAATTATAGAGCGATATTGCTATTACCAGTATGTTCCAAAACTTTATCGAATATTCTGCTAAGCAGGCTTACGCCATACGCAGATGAAATTGTGGCGGATTACCAAGCAGACTTTCGGAGGAACAGATCAACTATAGTCCAAATATTCACCCTGCGTCAAATTTGGGAAAAGAAGTGAGAATACAATAAACCAGTTCATAATCTTTTCATAGATTTTACAAAAGCATATGATTCAGTATTGCAATCAAAATTGCACCGAATTCTTTTGGAACTTGGAGTACCAAAGAAGTAGGTTAGACTTATAGAAGCGAGTTTGAAAAGCATAAAAGGTAGTCATCATCATTATCAGCCAATTCAATCATTAAATGGTGTGGCCTCTTTGAGTCGTGGATTCAGGTAGGCTTTCAGCAGTGTTCTCCAAGTGGGACGGTCTTGGGCAGTTCTCTGCCAGGTGTTACCAGCGATCTTCTTGATGTCTTTGTCCCATCTGTCTAGTGGTCTTCCTCTAGGCCTCTGGTGCTCTCTCGGACTCCACTCCAGTACTAGCTTCGTCCATCTGTTGTCTTTCTTTCTTGCGACTTGGCCAGCGCACTGCCATTTCGAGGAACCTACTTTCTCTAAGATGTCATTAACCTTCGTCACAGACCGGATGTCATCTGCCCTTTTCCTATCCTTTCTTGTATAGCCCAGCATTGATCTCTCCATGGCTCTCTGTGCTGTCCTAAGTTTCCCTTTTGTAAATGAGTTCAGTGCTCATGTCTCGCAATCATACGTCATCACAGGAAGAATGCATTGATCAAATACTGATTTCTTCAGATTTACTGGCATTTTTGATCTGAATACTGTTGAATTCTTCCCAAATGCTTGCCAGCCAAGCTTGATGCGTCGATAGATTTCTAGCCGTTTGTCTCCCTTTATAATCTGGCCAAGGTAGACATATTCACTGACGTTTTCTAATAGACTGTCCTTGACTTTTACATCCCCAGCTGGGACCCATTTGTTGGACATTATTTCTGTTTTGGAAAGGTTCATGTTCAAACCAACCAGCTGACATTCCGATGCATCTGTAACTAAGTTTTCCAGCTCTGCGAAGTCTTTGGCCAGTAAGGCAAATATCATCAGCGAATCTCAAGTTGGTAAGCCTTCTTCCATTAATTCTAATTCCCTTACCTACCCAGCTCAGCTTTGACATAGCCATTTCCAGCACAGCAGAGAACAGTTTTGGGGAGATGGGATCGCCTTGCTTGACACCCCTCATGATGCGGAATTCTTGAGTTGATTCGTTAATGTTAACATAAGATGAAGAATTTTCGCAGATTTTCCTGAGCACATCAATGTATGCTGCTCCCACTCCTTGCTCGCTCAAAGCTTGGAGGACAGCTACATGGCTAACGGAGTCAAATGCCTTTTCAAAGTCAACAAAGGCAATGCAAAGAGGCAACTGGTATTCATTCTCTCTGCTTATCACTTCGCTATCGGTCAGAATGTGGTCAATAGTGCTAAAATTGCTCCGGAATCCTGCTTGTTCTATAGGTTGGGCTGAGTCTAGAGCAAGCTGATAGAAGATAGTTCCTAATGGTAGTTCTTAATATTGTGAATACTTGGAAAAGGTAGAGTACGCGTGGGGAAATTGGAGTCAGAAGAATTTGTAATAAAGAACGTGAAACATCCCCCTAGAAAAATAATACAAGACTGTGCTTAAACTGACACACAAAATTTTTTTAGCGCAACGCAATCTGACTTTCAATAATCCTTACAAGAGAATGGCCCTGACTAAATTAACCTACACGTTTCACAAATCACTTACCTCACAAAAATCTGCGTTACTCAAACTACTGCAATACAGAGAGCGCCAGTACTGCTAGCTAGATAAAAGATTCGAACTACAGAAGGCACTAACTACTGATAGGTATAGTTAGAAAATGAAACATTTTAATAGAGAACAAACAATGTATTTACCTTAAAATCATCAAAAGTCATAATATATATAGCAGTTCATGACATCCAGTCTTACAAATTTCAAAACTCCGCCATTTCTCTCCCCACATCCACCACTGCTGGCAGCCCACCTCCAACTGCGCAACGCTAGGCGCTGTTAACATCCAGCCGCCCAACACTACAATGGCGAGTATTACAACAATGCCAACCAGCCACTGACTGTACACAGCACAGCCAGTGATTTTTCATACAGAGCGCTATGCGGCGTTACCAATAAAAAAAACCTAAACAGCCTACTTACATAGCCCCCATGCTCTCCACAAAAAGTTTACAAATTGTTTTGGGCAGTGGCCAATACAGATTTGAAAAAAAATTTCATCATTACAATAAGAAAGAAATGAAATGCACACACTCATCGATACAATGTTGGTCAAAAGCTAAAATTTTCTCACAGTCCATAAAGACAGTCCTAATCATTCATCACAGTAAAACAGCAGTGTTTTTCTCAAAGTCTGAGCAGTAAAAGAGAATGCACATGGAAGTAGTGGATTTCCATGCAATCTTGAAGAAGTAGTGTTGTCCTTCCAACGGAAAGACATGCTGACAGGTAATGGCCCACAACAGAGCATACCCACAGCAGAGTCAGTCGAAGTTTTGAAGAATATCGGTAGGTTGGTCATCACAGAGCAGACCCACTGTAGTCCTGGTAGAGAGTATGGTGTTGGTGGGCCACCAGAGGTGCAGACCCACTGCAGTCCTTGTAGAAATAATGGTATTGGTGAGTCATCAAAGGTGTAGACCCACTATAGTCCTTGTAGAGACGGCCAGCAGCCATCTGTTGCGACTGTGCAGGTGCACAATCACCATCGAAGAGTCTTGCAGACAATATGGCAAGTACATGAACCACCACTTGTGCACTCACAATAATTTTTTTTGAAATGTCCTTAGAACCAACAATGCTGTTATCCAGTCTCTTGCTGAATTATTAACACATATGCAAGCACTATGAGTCCCTACTTCTCACATATTGTCCATATACTATGACCAACAGAAACGTGTGCAGTGAAATGTAACTTACAAGTTACTTAATGTGATGAACTGGTGTCAATTACAATTTTATAACATAAGAATACATTAACAAAGGTACAAAATCCATCATTAAAGATCATAACAATACAGATAACATTTGTAGTAATTGGGGCTTTAGAAAACAATCGAAATAACAAATACATCAGTGTTATAGGAATTATGACATAAGGAAATACATAAAAGATCAGAATAACTTTTGAAACATCAACTTCCCACATGAGCATTAGAACAAAACATAATAAATAATGCGTAAACATCTTTACGAACTAAATAACATTAATGCAAATTATATTTGAGGATGACAGTATTCCTCATCATAGTGAATGTAGCTTAGTGTGAGAAGAGAAAAAAATTCTATGAAACAGTACACAGAGACAGGAAGAAAATAAATACACAAGGGTACACAAACACATAGTGGGACAACTCAAAAGGAAAGGACAGGGTTTGTTTTCAGGGTAACATTTGGTACTGCAGTCCAACCCAAAACTTCATTCCATAGATTGTCCCTCTTATTTCAACATTGTACACTCCATTTCTCCATTTTACACTACTTTTTTGGCCAAACCATTTTCTTATAGCTTCTCAATGCTTTTCTTCCAATTCATCATAGTTTCTTATATAGTCTACCCCCTCTTAAGCTAACTTAAACCTACTGAGCTCAGATGCTAAACTAAGGGACGACGAATTGCAGCAGCACAAAACAATTAACACAAAGAGCAATGACCAAAAAAAAATCGAAATTGGCAAAGCAGTTGCAACGAACAAGAAAAATAAATCCGTAGTAAAACTGGCTTAACAGAGTAATACAAAGTGAAATTCAGTAGCACTATGCCTGGCACACAGCAGCAGCAAATGCAATAGCTTATAACTAAACATGACAAAGCTCAAGCAGAAAAAATATTACAGTAAAGACAACAATGCAGAAAAGGGAAATGTCTATTCACATATTAATATCTATGTCATTAAAGTGGTGCACCACAAGAAGTTATTCTACCATAAAAATTACCAAGTACTTGAAAAGAAAATTATGTATACAGTTCCTGTGAAGGGAAATGTCTTTTTGTGCTCCCTCGTTTTTTTGAAATATATTATAAAGTTATTATGTACTGGATCTTAGGCATAAAATATCTATATTAGTACATCCATTAAATTTTATTGTAACCAATGCTGCAGTGCAGCTAGAAACTAGATATTAAACAAAATAGGCAAAGCAAGGCCTGAAACGTCATTCGCTAGCCATAAGGCATTTCATAATGCAGTAAACAATCTTCCAACTAGTAAGACAGTAGACATGAAACGTTTCTCATCATTTCATTTCAGTAAATATCATAAATTAAGAACTCCAAAGTATAATCATATGTTTTCAACTTTGAGCGTGTCGTATTTGCGACGCATTCTACAAAGAAATGTCAATAGTGAGGATAATGGCCTTTTTTTTCTTGTGCCTCTGAAAGGCACACACTAATGGCTTGTTTCCAGGTGGCTGTCGCGCAGCTGGGTGCCCACGACGCATTACGTGCAGGTGGTCACTTAACTTTCTTACCGAAATATTTACGACACCAGTTTCCGCTACAGTGGCAGTCTCTTATAAAAAAATTCACAGGTCAAGAATTTGCGTTACAAATGTGTAGAAAATAAAATCCTATAAATATAATAGTGTCCAAAAAATTTTCGTCTGCATTGTGATACATTCACGTATTTACATACATTTCATAAATCTTAAAGTACGATTCTCGGTTTTCAACATCCTTTTTCACAAACCAGAGTCCCTAACCACTACTCATTATTCCTTGCTTTATTACACATATACATATTCGTAGACACTTCTTCAATATTTCATCATAATAAATATGTGGCATAATCATATTTCTCATATAGCATCAGCTTATTGATCATAGACATACCGCAACAGCGTAATACACATCGTCATCATAACATCATAAAACCTCAGCCAAATCTCAAAAACTTCGTAGCTTTCTGCAATAATTTCAAAACCTAAAAAAAATTCTCTGCTAATTTAAATAGTGTCATCTACCTCAAACGTACTTTAAAGATCATGATGCCATACCATATACATCATTCAAACCTCTCAGAGTATCACAATGGTTCCGAAAAAGTATGAACAGTTCACAAAGTACAGACAAAATACAATTTCGTAAGTGTGAAGTTATCCCACTTTCTTAATTACGTAAACATCTGTCACTGATGTAGTAAAATAAATGTTTGTCTCTCCCAGTTAAATGATCAGATAGCTGCGTAATTTATGTGTTAGAGAAATATGGTACCGATGTGTAAAGTTGTATAAGCAAATACCATATTAGCTAGGGCTCCTTGTGGTTGCCAGACACATGGTACACAAAGTAGGCGTGTACCCCCGAGGATGTGTAATTATATCCTCAGGTGTTACAGATTACAGCAATGGAACGAAATGTATCACGGAAAAGCTTTATATCATTGTACTTCAAATATCTTTAAAAATAAATGTTTTAAGTACAAAATTAATCACTCAACTACGTGTACTGTAGCGCTAAACTGTGCGTCGTGTTGTAAGATAATCTCTGTGGAAGTGTCGTAGTTATCGTCCTCCGAAAGCTACGTTATGCAGAAGTCAATGTACTTACCTCATGATAAACAAAAGTGAAATGCTTTGCGTATCGATATCGTAGTTACTAACCTTATTGCCGTGATGAAGTAAGTACTGTACTGTAACGTATTGTTGTGCTACAGAAAATGTAGCTATAGCACAAAGTTACTTCTAAAACATGTTTTCCTTTCCAGAAGAATTCAGAAAAACTGTGTAGATATAAAACAGATACACCGCAAAAGCACAATGTAAATTGTGTCACACATTAGTTGCGTCGTGATATAATCGTGTAGTTTCTCAGTGTGACAAATTGTACTAGTGGTGTGAAGTGATAACTTGTATGGCAAAGACAAAGTTAAAAAGCAGATTATCTTTCAATAAACGGTTTTACTTGTGAATTGTGGTGTAAACCTTTACTCTTCCTAGTACGCAGAGTTTCAACTTGAACTCAATTATCATGCTCTATACTTCGGTAAAGAATGCTAAAATTTTTCTCAAGGTTAGCGTCTATGTTATTTTTTGCGGAGCCATCCGGCGCACGTGGCTGCCTACGGTGCGAGTCATTGTCTGTCTCTTTCTTGGCGCGCGTCGTTATTGGGATTAGGAGACCTAACTTCTACAAATTCACCATGACGAGAAGGCCCTGCCCTGTTTGAAGCTCGCCAGTTCTGATGCAACTCAGGTCTGTCGTTACGATCATATCGTCTGTCGTCATGTCGGTAGATTCCATAGTTTCTTTCTTGTCGGCCACGTGGTGGAGAATTTCTCCCTGAATCGTAACTGCGCGCTGGACCGTTGCGTCTGAAGTTATTCTGTCTCCCGTGATAATAATAGTTCTGGTTGCCATATTGTCTGTTTCTATGATTGTCTCTGTAATGTTCATTACTACGGAAATATGGTCTTTCTCTGTAACTATTACTCTACCAGTGGTTGTCATACGGGTGGTGTCTGTTTTGGTCACGATTTGTGTTGTGAGAATAGCCTTATCGTGTCCAGTTGTTATTTCTTTCATCGCGGAATTGCGACGGATATGACCTGTAATTGTTGTGCTTCTGTTTTTGCGTTCCGCGATCGTCAGTGTCAATTTCCAGTTCTTGTAAGAGTCGCTGAAAAGCTTCAGTGTCGTCTTTGCAACGTCCTACCAAAATAATGTGTCGTAAATGTTCAGGCAATTTGATTAAGCACATGCGGATGAGTTCTGGGGGGTTTGAAAGATACTGATTCTTATGCAATATATCTTCAAAATATTTCATACGACTGGAAAATTCAGATGGTTCGAAATGTTTCATTATAATGATGCTATGTTTTACTCGGTCTTGTGAAGTTTGAGACCAATATGCTGAGAGAAAGGCATGATAAAATGCTCCTTCACTGTGACAATCGTGAATGACCGATCGCATTCTTACAGCTGGTGCATTCTCTAAGTAGCCACACATAAATTCTAATCTGTGCTCCAGTGACCAGTTAGGAGGAAAACAAAGAGAGAATTGATGGAGCCACGCTTGTGGATGAATGTCGTTGCCGGAATTCTTAAATGTTTTGAATTTACGTGTAGTAATGAACACTTATAGTGAAAATCATCATGTCGACGAGTCGCATGTCGGTCATTGTTACGTCGTTTCGGCGGTTCCATCTCAAAATTCGGTATACCTTGCCAATTTCTTTCATAATTTTCGAAGTGCCCTGTGTTATTATTTTGTGGCTGTTCCGTATTTCTATTTCTCTCTTCCCGTATTGGAGCACGAGTGTCCTCTGAAATACGTAATTCTTGTATTACCTGTGTCAGCTGATCTTGTACTTCCCGGATTTCTCTTTGGTGTTGCGTATTAATTTGATTCTGATTTTGTTTGAATTTCCTAATTTGTTCGCATTCTTCTGTATCATTCGGATTATCATCTAGCTTTGCAGATAAGTTAATGAACTGATCCGAAAGTTCGGCTACTTTCTCCGATAGTGTACTTATTTCCTCAGTGTGTTTTTCTGGACCAAATTTCAGTGTGTCCATTTGTGTTGAAATCGTATCTACTGTGTCCTTTAAGTTTTGCGGAGTTTTTGCAAGTTGTGTAATCGAATCGGTAGATGCAATTGAGTCAATTTTAGCTTGCAACGTCTCATGATTTTCATGAACAATAGTTTGCAGTTCTTTTATGGCTGATTCGTGATTCTGTACTGTATTTTCATGCCGCGAAAAAATAGACTGGAAATGCTCACAAATTTGTGTTTTTACGTCGTTACAGACTTTTTGACTTTTCGATTCGATTTTATGCAACTCAGTAGTTAAATCTTCACGTGTTTGTTCAAGCGTATGTTCCACTGAGTCTAACTTTTGAAGCTTTTGTTACATTGTGTCTAACATTTGAAGACTTTGTTCCATTGTGTCTAACTGTTGCTGTGTTTGTCTCTGGTGTTGTTCCATTGTGTCGAACTTTTGAAGCTTCTTCTGTGTTTGTCTCTGATTTTGTTCCATTGTGTCTAACTTTTGAAGCTTCTGCTGTGTTTGTCTCTGATTTTGTTCCATTTGTTGCATTAACTGCAATAATAATGTATTACTGTCTGAAATATATTCCTCTATGCTTTTCGGCAGTGCATTTGCACCGGCAGCGTTCAAATTTTGACAAACAGAAAATGTGTCTTGACTTATTTGAGAAAACGGTGAGGACGCAAAACCTGAATGTATAGTATTTGCAAGATTGTCTCCTGTCATTTCGGATTCCTTATGCGAGCTGTTGCCGACCGATCCATCGATAATGCTTCCCTGTTCACTAATTGTTTCAATGCCTACACCATTATTTGCGACCCGCTCCATTTCCCTATGCACAATTACCAAATTACTACTTTGAACATTAGTTAATTCATTACACGGTGGCGCTAACACACTTCTTTCGTCCTCACTGTCATTTCTCAGTTTAATTTGTAGCCTAGTATTACGTTTTTCACACGCCATTATTGTCACAATATTTCACACAACACAGAAAAACAATTTGAAGAGCAAAAATACGAGAACACATTGACATAGCAGATACCATCTAGTTAATTGCAAGCGCAGCTGCGAAATACTTGGTGCAATTCTACATGCATGCCACAACTGTTTTACTGTACAGCAATGACAGACCACAACTACAAAGGAGATTATCTCTACAATTACGAACTAGCAATAAACAAAAGCTACACTAATTACACAAACTACAAGAAAAAAAATCAGAAGATTGCAGTGAGGTATCCTGGCAGAGTCGCCATATGAAACGTCCCCGTAGAAAAATTATACAAGACTGTGCTTAAACTGACACACAATATTTTTTTAGCGCAACGCAATCTGACGTTCAGTAATCCCTACAAGAGAATGGCCCTGACTAAATTAACCTATACGTTTCACAAATCACTTACCTCACAAAAATCATCGTTACTCAAACTACTGCAATATAGAGTGCGCCAATACTGCTAGCTACATAAAAAATACAAACTACGGAAGGCACTAACTACTGATAGGTATAGTTAGAAAATGAAAGATATTAATAGAGAACAAACAAGGTACTTACCTTAATATCATCAAAAGTCATAATATATACTGCAGTTGAAGACATCCAGTCTTACAAATTTCAAAACTGCCCCATTTCTCTCCCCACATCCGCCACTGCTGGCGGCTCACCTCCAAGTGCGCAATGCTACGCGCTGTTAACATCCAGCCGCCCAACACTACAATGGCGAGTATTACAACAATGCCAAGCAGCCACTGACTGCACACAGCACAGCCAGTGATTTTTCATACAGAGCGCTATGTGGCTTTACCAATAAAAAAACCTAAACAGCCTACTTACAAACGGACTTAAGCAGGGAGATGCCCTGTCTCCGCTACTTTTTAATTTAGTCCTAGAATATATTGTACGAATGGCAGCAGATAATTCAGAGGGTGTGGAGTTAAATGGAAATATTAAGATATTAGGGTATGCAGATGATCTAAACATCATTAGCGATAGGAAAGAATACGTAACAGCAAATGTGAATGCGTTGATCAAGGATAGTGAAGGTGTAGGTCTAAGTGAAGACAAAACGAAAGAATTGGTCACTACTAGAATGCCAACAGCAGTAGATCAGTAAATGTTAAGAGTTGGAGACGTACAGTTCAAAAAAGTGAACACATTTAAGTATCTAGGCGCGGACATCACTTCGAGAAATGAGATTGAATCCGAACTGAAGAAGAGATTTCGGGCGGGAAATGCGTGCTGCTTCTCGCTGCATAGACTACTTTCACCACCGGTATTGTCTAGGAATTTAATGACTAGAATATACGAAACTATTATTCTACCAGTTATGCTGTATGAGTGCGAAACTTGGTCTCTGACTGTGCAAAATGAAAATGAAATTTTGAGGAAAAATTTCTGAGCAAAAAGGGATGACATTAGCGGAGAGTGGCGCAAAATGCATAACTAAGAGGTTCACGAACTCTATTCAAGCCCTGACATAACCAGTATTATTAAATGACGTAGGCTGCGATGGGCGGGTCACCTAGCTCGAATGGATGAAGGCAGGGCAGCGCGCAAGTACTGGTAGGGCACTTAGAGAAAAAACGTCCTGTGGGGAGTCCGAGGCGTAGATGGGAGGACAATGTGAAGGCTGATTTGAGGAGCCTAGGTATTGAAGGTGAATGGAAGTAAATAGCCCAAGACAGGGACAGATGGCGAAAATACGTTGCTGCGGTAATGGACTCTCGTGTCCGGTATGACCAGTGAGTGAGTGTGAGATACCACTTGGCAACTGGCAGACGGATCAGTCCAAGGAATGGGCAATCGTGGAAATAAAATTAGTTCACCAGTAAAATGCATTTTCATAAGAGTAAGAATAAAGAGAGAATTATTTCATACTGGAGGAATCCATGTAGGCCTCTACAGTTAAGATAGAAAAAACTGATAAAGTGATTTGTCTGACGTCTCAGAAGATTCAAGAGTTGTAAGTAGGACCAACCGACCATTGCGCAGGGGATATCGTGTCGGGTCTTGGCTGAGGTCGGACCTAGGGCACATGGCAATCGACCTTGGTTACGTTATAATCTTTGAATTTGTTCATTTCGTAGTCAATAGGTTTGAATGAGTACAGTCTTGTAGGCAGGCTTTTAATTGGTATTTCAAACTATAATTATCCTGGTGACAGTATCTACAAACTTAGATGGAGATATTTTCACTGAACAAAGCTTTTGGCACTTCGTACATCAACTCTCAGCCAGCTGTCAGTATCTGGGACAAGGCTAACTATTCAGCTGTGTACTGCCTCAGTGTTGCTGTAGACTGTCGATGACGCCCGCGTGGTCGATATTTCAGGGAATAATGTAGCTTGTGTCCTGAAGAAATCGTTTTGTTGCCGGCAGATTCCGAAACTATACTGGTGAATTGTGTATAGCTGCCGCGTGGGAGAGCATTGATGTTAGGTGTGTGAAGTTAAATTTAGGAGGGCGGAATTGTGTCGCCAGTCGGAATTCGGTTCAGATTCGAATCCTGATGAGTACTGTTGGCAGCTTTCAATAAATGCTGTAAATTCTATACGTCAACTTAATTGTAGGGCAAAGAGATGGATAATTTAATTGATTTTACAAGACTAGTTTGACCTTTCTTTAACGGTGTATCCACCGCTTTCCAAGTGTTCAAGGTTCAATGAGGAGCACAGAGGGGTACCCACAACTGCATCATGGGTAAGGACAGGTGGGTTTAACAGGTCGAGACTGTGCGCCTGGACTCTTAAGATAAGTCTGTGTCGAAATTAAGTCCCACACGCCTGTGAGATCACCGCAAGTTGTTGAGTATTACATTACAGAAGTGAGTATCGGGCTGGTTGTTGCTCTTGATATAAGCTGATGTAACCTGCCCATTTTTATTAAACTCAAATTTATAAGCTATATTCGTAGGATAACCGAGAGGAGGTCGACCATGCTTCACCTCAGAGTAGAAATTAGACCCACGTCGTCAGTTATTTATTGGATGTATTCTAATCTCTATCTTTCTCTGCAGTCTTTACCCTCTACAGCCCTCTTTAGCACCACGGAGGTTATTCCCTGATGTCTTAACATATGTCCTATCATTCTGTCCCTTATTGTCAGTGTTTTTTAAACATATATTTCCTCGACGACCTTCTCATTCCTTGCCTTCTATCAGTCCACCTCATTTTCAACATTATTGTATGGAAACATATCTAAAACCCTTAGCTTCTCGTCTTTACCGCTTTACTATTTCTTATTGTCGTTTCTTGTTACTAATATTAGTTTATTTCCAAGAATAAGCAGCTTTGTAATATTTGGCAGAAATCAAATCTCCATTTGGATCGGACTTCCTTAACTCTTGTGCAAAAAGGTGTGCAGTGTACTGCTGCATCCATTTTCAACAAGCTGCCACTCGAATTCAAAAATCTTAGCAGTAATCCACACGCTTTCAAATCGAAACTGAAGAGTTTTCTCATGAGTCACTCCTTCTATTCTGTCGAGGAGTTCCTTGAAAAATTAAGCTGAATCTCATTGTATTGCTAATAGCGTTTGCTTAAACTTATGGACTGACTTTTTTCAGGTTCATGAGCATTTATTTTTATCTGTTATTACTTTTATGTTGTAAGTTCATGTACTGACACGTTCCATGACCTTGGAGATCTGCTCCTCAATTTGGTCCTATGGAACTTGACATGTAAAACAAAATTAAAAAAATAAAACTAACAGTCTATGATTCAATTTCGAACAATGCAGTACTCCAGACGTACATTATCATACATACATTTGTCACATTAAAGTCAATGTTTGATATTAATAGACCTGTTATGACTGATAGAGCCATCTTTTCCTATGCTAGTTTGTTTTATATGCTGCCTTGCTTCGTCTGTCATAGGTACTTTGCTTCCATGGTAGTAGAATTTCTTAAGTTAGCCTAATTTGTGGTCCCCAATTTTTATGGTAAATTTATCACTAGTCTCATTGCATTCTCTTTCCTCCTGGTACTGTCGGTCGGTATTCTGTGGTCAGTAGGTTCTTAATTGCATTCAGTATGTCTTGTAATTCTCTTCCGCATTCACTGAAGATAGAATCCCTGTCATTTCTATCATACACCTTTTCTTAATCCGAGCAATCGTCCAGCTTTCTGCAGTTGACAGTAAGAAACGGAAACACAAGAAAAATGCACGTTGTTCATTCAGTAAGCTATCTTCAGCTGGAGATTTGTGTGAGTACAACTATACCAAGAAAGAGAAGATAGAAGACTGAAGATGGTCGGCTGAATAACTGGAGTGCATTTTCCTCATCATACCATTTATTTACTGTTAAATCCAGCAAAATAAACGAATTGCTATTTGACCGTGGTATTACTGCACTCGCCCTCCCGTGGCCGTTATCGGAAATACATTACCGTAAATAAGTACATTCATGACAAAGCAAAATGCATCGCATTGAGAATGATTTTAAGACAGTTGTCTGTATACTATGTAGTCGTTCAACGTGTTCTCCTGAAATACTACGATACAAACCCACGATACGCCTCCTGAAAAGACATCACTTTGAGGTGCACAAAGATATTGTGGTCGAGTGACATGTTACCTTCCCTTACACGAACTGTTCACTAATTCAGGAGATAAAATTCAGTTTTTAATAACGCAATGTTAACATGAACCGTGCACTGTGATACATTTCAGAACAGGTCTTGAGAAGAGGAATGGAGAACTTGTAAGTAGGCTGTTTAGGTTGGTAACGCCGCGTAGCGCTCTGTATGAAAATCACGGACTGTGCTGTGTGCAGTTTGTGGCTGGTTGGCATTGTTGGAATTTGCTGTTGTAGTGTTGGGAAGTTGGCTGTTAACAGCGCGTAGCGTTGCGCAGTTGGAGGTGAGCCGCCAGCAGTGATGGATGTGGAGAGATAGAGATGGCGGAGTTTTGAGAGCGGGTGATCTGGACGTGTGTCCATCACAGACAGTAAATTTGTAAGACTGGATGTCCTGAAGATATATATATATATATATATATATATATATATATATATATATATATATATATATATATATATATATATATATATACTCCTGGAAAAAGAACACATTGACACCGGTGTGTCAGACCCACCATACTTGATCCGGACACTGCGAGAGGGCTGTACAAGCAATGATCACACGCACGGCACAGCGGACACACCAGGAACCGCGGTGTTGGCCGTCGAATGGCGCTAGCTGCGCAGCATTTGTGCACCGCCGCCGTCAGTGTCAGCCAGTTTGCCGTGGCATACGGAGCTCCATCGCAGTCTTTAACACTGGTAGCATGCCGCGACAGCGTGGACGTGAACCGTATGTGCAGCTGACGGACTTTGAGCGAGGGCGTATAGTGGGCATGCGGGAGGCCGGGTGAACGTACCGCCGAATTGTTCAACACGTGGGGCGTGAGGTCTCCACAGTATATCGATGTTGTCGCCAGTGGTAGGCGGAAGGTGCACGTGCCCGTCGACCTGGGACCGGACCGCAGCGACGCATGGATGCACGCCAAGACCTTAGGATCCTACGCAGTGCCGTAGGGGACCGCACCGCCACTTCCCAGCAATTTAGGGACTCCGTTGCTCCTGGGGTATCGGCGAGGACCATTCGCAACCGTCTCCATGAAGCTGGGCTACGGTCCCGCACACCGTTAGGCCGTCTTCCGCTCACGCCCCAACATCGTGCAGCCCGTCTCCAGTGGTGTCGCGACAGGCGTGAATTGAGGGACGAATGGAGACGTATCGTATTCAGCGATGAGAGTCGCTTCTGCCTTGGTGCCAATGATGGTCGTATGCGTGTATGGCGCCGTGCAGGTGAGCGCCACAATCAGGACTGCATACGACCGAGGCACACAGGGCCAACACGCGCATCATGGTGTGGGGAGCTATCTCCTACACTGGCCGTACACCTCTGGTGATCGTCGAGGGGACACTGAATAGTGCACGGTACATCCAAACCGTCATCGAACCCATCGTTCTACCATTCCTAGACCGGCAAGGGAACTTGCTGTTCCAACAGGACAATGCACGTCCGCATGTATCCCGTGCCACCCAACGTGCTCTAGAAGGTGTAAGTCAACTACCCTGGCCAGCAAGATCTCCGGATCTGTCCCCCATTGAGCATGTTTGGGACTGGATGAAGCGTCGTCTCACGCGGTCTGCATGTCCAGCACGAAATCTGGTCCAACTGATGCGCCAGGTGGAAATGGCATGGCAAGCCGTTCCACAGGACTACATCCAGCATCTCTACGATCGTCTCCATGGGAGAATAGCAGCCTGCATTGCTGCGAAAGGTGGATATACACTGTACTAGTGCCGACATTGTGCATGCTCTGTTGCCTGTGTCTATGTGCCTGTGGTTCTGTCAGTGTGATCATGTGATGTATCTGACCCCAGGAATGTGTCAATAAAGTTTCCCCTTCCTGGGACAATGAATTCACGGTGTTCTTATTTCAATTTCCAGGAGTGTATATTATGACTTTTGAACACTATTAAGGTAAATACATTGTTTGTTCTCTATCAAAATCTTTCATTTGCTAACTATGCCTATCAGTAGTTAGTGCCTTCTTTACTTAGAATCTTTTATTTAGCTGGCAGTATTGGCGCACGCTGTATTGCAGTAGTTCGAGTAACGAAGATTTTTGTGTGGTAAGTGATTCATGAAAGGTATAGGTTATCGTTAGTCAGGGCCATTCTTTTATAGAGATTATTGAAAGTCAGACTGCATTGCGCTAAAAATGTTGCGTGTCAGTTCAGTGTAGATCAGAATAAGTAAAGAGAGTTATGTCTGAGAATGTTCAGTTTTGCCCAGCTGTTTGAAAAGCAAACAACGTAAGAGGTTTATCAGCACAGTCATTTATAAATTTTTCTAAGGGGAAGTTTCAAACTGAACAAAAAATCACAGAGTGGTATTTATAAAAGATATGCTTTTGTTCATATCTCCGTAACGAGTAAAATTTCATGTGAGGCAGTCGTAATGTCCTCTTGGTACCTGACAATATTCACTTGATATATTTTTTACTTTACCTGTGGAAGAATTGTTATTTAGGTGGTGAAGAGAAAGGGGTCACCCTGCATTCTTTTGTTATCACATCACTTGTCTGCCTGCAACGCCACCGGGCGTTATTGTGGCTCGCGGTGGGAAGGGGTCATGTTTTGCTCATCAATGGAATAACGAAAGAACTGATGCGATAATGTTTGATTCACAGGGTCTAAGTGAGATGGTCTTCGTGGGTGTAGAAATGCCAACAATCGTATACATTTTTCATTAACACATTAATTAGTAATCTTACCACAAATGTTTTAATGGATACCTAACCAAAGTGCACAATTTTTACGCTTTTCTAGCCATACAATGCCGATGCATACAGTCTGCTACGCTTTATTACATAGACCGCATTACTGCACTGAAGCTGTGTGCAACTCTGATATTACGTACCATTCATATCCATACATTTTACAGAAATGGACGTATGTTTGTTTGTGTGTGTGTGTGTGTGTGTGTGTGTGTGTGTGTGTGTGTGTATGTGTATGTGTGCGTGTGTATGTTGTACATCTGCTCGTAAACAACTTGACCGATTTCAACCAAACTCGACACACATAGCTTGTACTGTCAGGCAACATTAGGTGTCGGGGTAAGAATCACCTACCACCTGTGGTTCAGGAGATAGGTCATAAAAAATGAGATGAGTGTGTTACTAAATTTATTCGGAATAAATATGAGATCGTATCCAAATACGCCACTAAATGAACCTACAAAATTATGATACCACACCTAGTTAAGCAGATATCACGTCATAAGGAGTGAGTTGCGTAAAAAAAATGCTGGATCATGCATGAAGTTTTAATAATTTGTTCTTTGCTACTAAGACAATCCTAGAGTCGAATAAACTTAAGTAAATCCCTGACATCTGGCAGCTCTTTTGACAGCCTTCAGCTGCGAAGCGCAAACGGCTACAGGCGGTAACAATAGCCGTATGTACAGTTACGAAATGGAAACACAAGGAAAATGCACGTCGATCATTCAGTAAGCTTTCTTCAGCTGGAGATTTGTGTGAGTACAACTATACCAAGAAAGAGAAGGTAGAAGACTGAAGATGGTCGAGTCAAGGAAGCAGCTGTGCCCAATGTACAGAAACTGGCCGGGATCATCTTACACCCAGTCTACAACAGAATTACTTATGAGAACTCGTTTCTAACAGAAAATTGGCAACATGAATATCCAAGTTATGCCAGTTTGACAGCTACAGTAGTGGAAATCACTATAAAGTGCTGGAGATATGTGGACAAAGTACTTTTCCTGTGTGTATAATTGTGCATAGGATACATTGTGCCAAGCGCTTTAGACCTCTGTGAAGCGGTATTCTACGATTATTGATTGGCGACGAGATCTTGTGCGTAGCCTGTATGTAGAATGTGTTACGTCTTAATAAAATATAAGTTTTTTCCGTAGACATTGTTTCCACGTCATTTCGCTGCGCTAAATTAAAGACTCCTACATGGATATTTGCAGGAAAATTAACACTGTCGGTTGGAATACTTGCGCACAGTGCATATGCAACAGTATGAGATCCAGTATACTGACAAATCAGACAAATGGTACAGCAATTGATGTCTGTAGTACAGCAAATAACAAGACATCAACGATTCAGGTGGTAGAGGCCGGAACTCAATATAAAGGCAGTGGACTCTGTGCGGTTTTAGTGTGTGTGTCGGAGACATTCTTGTAGATAGGAAACGTACACAATTAGTGACATTGCGCGTTGTGTACATAAACCACGATTGTGATGCATCCACGCGGAAAACAGTTTCACGTGATGAAAAAGAAAAAAATCGATGTGTAGAAGGAAATGGGATGCTCTAGTCGTTAAATCGCCAAGAAGTTGGAACGTTCAAGAACAGTGATTTACAATTCGGCGCACAATATGGACAGAACGGAAAAAACGCGCAAAGTATTTATGGTATCGAAAGCTTACTTTTGCGCAAAGAAAGGCCCGCAAACCGTTATTCTTCTTAACTCATTGCTATTTTACAGTTACCAGTAACTGCCAGACGTGTAAGACAAATTTTGTCAAAAGAATACGTCAAGCATTCCAGAAACAACTGCAGAAACCTACCCTAACACTCAAACATAAACAGACTAGGCTGGAGTTAACTGACTTATATCGTGGATCTGGGATAAAGTGACCTTCATTGTTGAGAAGAAGATTAATTTAGATGGTCCAGATGGATTTAAGCATATAAGAACGTAGGTTTCCTCAGCTTGTGTCATAGTCAGTAAAATTTTTCTGGGTATTATGCCGCGTCATTGCTAAAAACTAACAACAGTAATAAACGAAAACCAACGTTTCGGCCGAATTGAAACTGCCTTCCTCAGGGCACGATTTAAACATGATTGGTGTGATCTGAGAGGAAAGCATCAGGTAAGAATGAGGAGAAATTTTGGTGGTGGGTGTTATGATTTGGGCAGCAATCTGCAAAAGACAAAGCACGCATTGTTTGGATGAACACTGGAATGAACATGTGCACCGAGATTCTGGAGAAAAAAACGGATTAGAATGTATGAAGACATAGGGACCGGAAGCTTAATGTTTCAACAAGATAATGGGTCTGTGCAGGTTTCCGCATAAGAAAAAGAGGTTTTAATATAAGGATGTGGATGTCTTGCCCTGGCCTGCAGGTAGCCTTGATTTGAAACCCGTGGAAAACCTTTGGGGAATAGTGGCAGGACGTGTTTAAAGCAATGGAAAGTAATTTGAGGCCATGTGTCTGACGAGAGTGCATTACGACTACAACGGGAATTCTGCTGTTAAATGCAGAGGAGAGAGCGGGTAGGTGGAAAGGGTGCATTCAAGGACAGTATCAAGGGGGAAGATGTGACTGGTGAGATAGAAGAAGAAATAGGAATCGATTTAGAAGAGAAACAGGATTCAAGAGAGCTTGGAGGACTTAAGATCAGATAAGGCAGAAAGAGCAGCTAACAGTCCATCTGGATTTCTAAAATCGTTAGGGAAAATGGCAACAAAACGACTATTCACGTTAGTGTGTAGAATGTGTGAGTCTGGCGACATACCATCTGACTTTCGGAAAAATATCATCCACCTAATTCTGAAGACTGCAAGAACTGATAAGTGCGACAATTATCACACAATCAGCTTAACAGCACATGAATCCAAGTTGATTACAAGAATTATATACAAAAGGACGCAAATGAAAATTGAGGATATGCTAGATGATGATCAGTTTGGCTTTAGAAAAGGTAATGGCATCAGGGAGGCAATTCTGACGTTGCGGTTAATAATGGTAGCAAGACTAAAGAAAAATCAAGAGACATTCATAGGATTTGTCGACCTGGAAAAAGTCTTCGACAATGTAAAATGGTGCAAGATGTTCGTAATTCTGAGAAAAATAGGGGCAAGCCATAGGGAGAGACGGGTAATATACACTATGTATAAGAGCCGAGAGGGAATAATAAGAGTGTACGACCACGAACGAAGTGCTTGCATTAAAAAGGGTACAAGATAGAGATGTAGTCTTTCGCCCCTACTGTTCAATCTGTACATCGAAGAAGCAGTGAACGGTTCAGGACTGGAATTAAAATTCAAGCTGAAAGAATACCGATGGTACGAATCGCTGACTACATTGTTATTCTGAGTGAAATTGAAGAATAAGTACATGATCTGCTGAGTGGAATGCACCGTCTAATGAGTACAGAATGTGGTCTGAGACTAAATCGAAGAAAGACGAAAGCAATGCGAAGTAGCAGGAATGGGAACAGCGAGAAACGTAACATCAGAATTGATGGTTACGAAGCAGATGAAGTTAAGGAATTCTACTACCTAGGCAACAAATTAACCAATCACGGACGTAGAAAGGAGGACATAAAAAGCGACCAGCACTGGCAAAAAGGGGATTCCTGGCCAAAAGAAGTCTACTAGTATCAAACATAGCTCTTAATCTGAGGAAGAAATTCCTGAGAACATATATTTGGAACGTAGCATTGTATGGTAGTGAAATGTGGTCTTTGCGAAAACCGGAACAGAAGAGAACCGATGCTACAGACGAATGTTGAAAATTAGGTGGACTGATAAAGAAAGGAATGAGGAGGTTCTGCGCAGAATCTGATAACAAAGAATATGTGGAAAACACTGAAAAGGAGATAGGATAGGATCATAGGACATGTGTTAAGACATCAAGGGTAAACTTCTGCGGTACTAGAGGGAGCTGTGGACGGCAAAACTGTAGAGAAAGACACAGATTGGAATACATCCGGCAAATAATAGAACGTAGCTTTATTCTGAGCTGAAGATTTTGGCACAGGAGGGGAATTCGTGGCGGGCCGCATCCAATCACTCAGAAGCACATTGCCCTAAATAAAAAAAAAAAGGTCAGCTGAAGAGAGCGATACGAGGGAATTGGGCAACAATTTCACTGCAAGAGTTCCGCACTATAACAAAATCAGTGCCGAAGAGAATATTTCCCCTAGGAAATGCAATCGCCTTATTTTGTTACTCATGTTATGAAAGGAACTATGTAATTCTGTGATCATGTTTTATATACATCTACTTCTTTCTTAATAAACTCGCAACATGAATGGTTCAGACATACTTTTGTAGGGATCCTGCCGTATACTGATTTCCATTGCTGTAGTTATGTAAAACAAACTGCACAACAAAACGAAAGGCTCAGTTATTTGAAACCCGGCCATTTTCTCCAATTGCGACGATGAAGTTCGAAATTTGACTCGAAAGAGCCTACAACCTTCCTCTGTAACGGTGCAAGAGCATGGCGCCCTATGACGTCACACTCAGTCTCGGTCACGCATCAAACAGACCTCCGTCGTAGTGGCATCAAGAGAATGGGTGAGACGTAGGTAAGGTGAGGTGTGAAGGCCTTCCCATCGTGTGACACATCTACGTTGGCGCTGGTCAGAATTGTGACTCTGGCATTTTTTCTGGAAGGTCTCAGACAGAGTATAAATGGTAAGGCAGAGATTCAGGAACGACGTTTTAAATTGTAAGACATTTCCAGGGGCAGATGTGGAATCTGGCCACAATCTATTGGTAATGAACTGTAGATTAAAACTGAAAAAACTTCAGAAAGGTGGGAATTTAAGGAGATGGGATCTGGATAAACTGACTAAACCAGAGATTGAACAGAGTTTCAGGGAGAGCATAAGGGAACAATTGACAGGAATGGGGGAAAGGAATACAGTAGAAGAAGAATAGGTAGCTTTGAGGGATGAAGTAGTGAAGGCAGCAGAGGATCAAGTAGATGAAAAGACGAGGGCTAGTAGAAATCCTTGGGTAACAGAAGAAATATTGAATTTAATTGATGAAAGGAGAAAATATAAAGATGCAGTAAATGAAGCAGGCAAAAAGAAATACAAACGTCTCAAAAATGAGATCGACAGGATGTGCAAAATGGCTAAGCAGCGATGGCTAGAGGATAAATGTAAGGATGCAGAGGCGCATATCACTAGGAGTAAGATAGCTACTGCCTACAGCAAAATTAAAGAGAACTTTGGAGATAAGAGAACCACTTGTACGAACATCAAGAGCTCAGATGGAAACCCAGTTCTAAATAAAGAAGGGAAAGCACAAAGGGCGATGTTCTTGAGGACAATGTTTTAGAAATGGAAGAGAATGTAGATGATGATGAAACAGGAGATATGATACTGCATGGAGTGTTTGACAGAGCACTAAAAGACCTAAGTCGAAACAAGGTTCCGGGAGTAGACAGCCTTCCATTAGAACTACTGACAGCCTTGGGAGAGCCAGGCCTGACAAAACTCTACCATCTGATGAACAAGATGTATGAGACAGGCGAAATGCCCTCAGACTTCAAGAAGAATATAATAATTCCAATCCCAAAGAAAGCAGGTGTAGACAGATGTGAAAATTACCGAACTATCAGTTTAATAAGTCACGGCTGCAAAATACTAACGTGAATTCCTTACAGACGAACGGAAAAACTGGTAGAAGCCGACCTTGGGAAAGATCAGTTTGGATTCCGCAGAAATTTTGGAACACGTGAGGTCAGTATTGCCCTACGACTTATCTTATAAAATGGATTAAGGAAAGACAAACCTACGTTTCTAGCATTTGTAGACCTAGAGAAAGCTTTTGACAATGTTTACTAGAACACTTTCTTTCAAATTCTGAAGGTGGCAGGGGTAAAATACAGGGAGCGCAAGGCTATTTACAATTTGAACAGAAACCAGATGGCAGTTATAAGAGTCGAGGGACATGAAAGGGAAGCAGTGGCTGGGAAGAGAGTGAGACAGGGTTAAAGCCTATCCCCGATGTTATTCAATCTGTATATTGAGCAAGCAATAAAGGAAACAAAAGAAAAGTTCAGAGTAGGTATTAAAATCCATGGAGAAGAAATAAAAACTTTTGAGGTTCGCCGATGACATTGTAATTCTGTCAGATACAGCAAAGGAATTTGAAGAGCAGTTGAACGGAATGGACAGTGTCCTCAAAGGAGGGTATAAGATGAACATCAACAAAAGCAAAACGAATGTTCGAATTAAGTCGGGTGATGCAGAGGGAATTAGATTATGAAATGAGACACTTAAAGTAGTAAAGATGTTTAGCTATTTGGTGAGAAAAATAACTGATGATGGCCGAAGTAGAGAGGATGTAAAATATAGACTGGCAATGGAAATTAAAGCGTTTATGAGGAAGAGAAATTTGTTAACATTGAGTATAGATTTAAGTGTCAGGAAATAGTTTCTGAAAGTATTTGTATGGAGTGTAGCCATGTATTGAAGTGAAACATGGACGATGAATAGTTTGGACAAGAAGAGAATAGAGGCTTTCGAAATGTGGTGCTACAGAAGAATGTTGAAGATAAGATTAATAGACCACATAACTAATGAGGAAGTATTGAATAGGATTGGGAGAAGAAGAATTTGTGGAACAACTTGACTAGAAGAAGGGATCGGTTGCAGGCCATATTCTGAGGCATCAAGGGATCATCAATTTAGTACTGGAGGGCAGCGTGGAGGGTAAAAATCGTAGAGGGAGACCAAGAGATGAATACACTAAGCAGATTCAGAAGGATGTAGGTTGCAGTAAGTACTGAGAGATGAAGAAGCTTGCACAGGACAGAGTAGCATGGAGAGCTGCATCAAACCAGTCTCTGGACTGAAGACCACAACAATAACAACCTTTTTCCTTACACCTATGGACATCTTGTTTTACGATGCATTGCCGAGCGCGAGCGTGACGTCTCAGTGCACCACGCTTTCATACCATTACATAGGAAGGTTATAGTCAAATTCCGAAATTAGTATAAGACGGGAGAACATGACGAGTTTTCAAGAAGGAGGCCTTTAGTCTTTCGTTAATAATTAAGTCAGTTCTCAAAGGTGTTTCAATTGTCCTTCAGAGATTCTTTATGTCTCATATTCCTTAATTATGAGCTTATGGTTGCAAGAAACCTATTGATAATTTGAATTCCTGAATGACGCATAAACCTGTCTGCACCATAATGCTGGACTGTAAATCTTACTCCTGGTACTAATTGCGTGAAATGAGCTGTTGGTTTGAAAGAGAAGTTTTCAGACTAAAGGAGGAGCTACATTCTGTTTCTTCCTAGTACCCTACATGTTCTATAAATATTAGCCATTGTATACGCAGGAATAAGTATCGTGTAACAGAATGAATGGGAAGAAGTGTCGTGTAAGGGCAAATAATACACCCAAATTTCGTGTTTGTTGTTATTACCACTTCTGCTAATTGCTTTACCAGTTTTGTGTGACGTTTCTTTTTTCCAAGAACAATGATTCATGACCTCATATACAATGTAACAGAACCACTACTACCAGAGAAAGATACGAAATAACTGTTGACATGTTGCTGGAACATTTGTATTATTGATTAATAACGCTGAATGCTATTATCTTACCGTTTTGTCAATCTTTGTGGGTTAGATTCACTTGATGAGTTTATCAGCAGCCTTACTAAATCAGTAGAAAATGAAACCTTACTTCTGGGTGGCGGACATTCATTTACAATAGCGTATTCATGCTTGTACTTTGCCAAATTACCGGTCTTACACTAATAAGTCCATAACGCCATCATTATTAAATAAATTTAATAGCTAATAAAACATAACCGCAGTGATTTCTTATATCCACGACACTCATGGTAATTATTAATCAAGGTCAAAAAAGCATTATATTCTGAGTACCGAATATCGTGACAGTATAATTTACTAACATATCTTTAGATCTCATACGTTGTGTAATAAATATAAATGCTGTTTTGCTTACTTATTGCACCATACGTTTCTTCACCTTCAAAGACATTACCACCAGCTATACTATGGAACTGTAAGAATTAAAACAATAATATGTAAGTTAGAGCATTCTTATTATAGATAACGATATGTGAATTGACTGTTGGTGAGTCTGCTGCTTGATATTGCGCATAATTCTCGTGCTGTGATTCATGTTACTTGCGTAGAAATAACTTGTATGTATTTTCGTGTACACGTATGACTACATTACATCCTCCCTCGAAGGGTAATACACCTAAGAGCGTCGTAGCACAGCAGCAACTTGTTTCGATGAACGCATCTGAAGCAGGATCCCAACTGTGTTACGTGCTTGCTTAGCTAGAGGCCATAGGAGGCAAAGTTTAGGATTGCGCCGGGATTGCCGTCGCAGTCGGGGTCTGCCAGAGGACGCGAAGAGCCCATAGCTACTCTGCAGGCACCCGGCCTTCCTCACAACAGCACCAGCAGCCAGATTGCACTGCCCTTGTCCCAGTGTCCGCCCACAGACCGCCTCCGGCGCAAGCGGAAATACGAGTGGCCATTTCGGCTCCACAGACGCGTCCCCGCTGTAAGTTTCCGAGCAATAGGGTCAGTCAGCTATGTAGAGCCTGACCGTATGCTCAGGGGCTTGTTTGTCGTGGGGACCATTTTCCGTAGTTAGATCACGCATCAAAAGGAAGTTACTGTATTGCCTTAGTTAAATTCATTGTTGCGTACGCACTGCGGTGGTAAATACAAAACAATGCACACTGGAAGTTTTCTATTGCACCACTGAGCCGAATTCTTAACAAATGGCATGGAAAACAGTCTTCAGCGAATCATTCATGTTTATCCTTCTTTTTTGGTACACATACCGAAAACGGTGCTTAATCTCATATAGGCCTAAGGTCCGACCGACTCGGTGAATATGTAGTAATAACATGTTCCAAACCGAGCGAGGTGGCGCAGGGGTTAGACACTGGACTCGCATTCGGAAGGACGACGGTTCAATCCCGCGTCCGGCCATCGTGATTTAGGTAGTCCGTGATTTCCCTGATTCGCTCGAGAGAAATGGCGGGATGGTTCCTTTTAAAGGGCACGGCCGACTTCCTTCCCCATCCTTCCCTAATTAGATGAGACAGATGACCTCGCTGTCTGATTTCCTTCTCCAAACAACCCAACCCCAACCGGTTCCATAATTTCAATTCGGTGTGTTTAATTACGTCACAGTATTGATTATTCAATTATTGCCACTCCTATTCCACGCTTCTTTTAGGACGATGAGGACACCGAACCATTTTGTTCCCATATTTAAATATTTGTATGTACAGGAGTCGCCAGTCTCTGCCAATAAAAACTACACTTAACTCAGATTTTGGCACAAAAAACCTCAAAAGATGGCTTCAGGTCGTCAGACATAATTGGGGTAATATTTTTGTTTCGAAGGTAATATCAAACTTGTCGCAAAAAAGATTTAAGAAATGTGAAATAACGCTAACATTTAACTGATATTAACAACTATTAACAACTAAAATCTGACAAATTAAAAATTGTACAGCTGCCACTTGTGTCAAAAGCTGTGTTGTACGATGAAATAGTAAATGGCCGACAAGACAGTAATAAAAATGGAAATGGGTCACTCACGGTTTCATACATTTTGCAAAAACAACATCGTGTACGGCTGTATGATTATCTTTAATGGATCACCACCAGTTTCGCATGTAGCGACTCTCAGGTGTACATCTAAACAGAAATAATCTGAATGACTGACTGCCTTTATGTTCCAGTGGACCCACGTCATAACACTGCTGTCACAAAACCCTAATAATGGCAATCGCTATACATATTCATTACAGACGTCGATGTAAGAAAGAAGAGAACCCAGCCTTCAGTGGTAAAATGGCACTACCCGCAATTAATATTACATAGAATTAACAGGAAACTCAATAAAACATGTTTTTGCGCGGAACAGTTTCAGTTTTAATATTAGTGTATTTTAAAATAAATGAAATAAAATAAATTTCATATGTAAGTCAGTCTTAAGATCATTTCCTAAACTGGAAAGATACTGTACTAATTTACACTAGAGAAAAATCTCCATCACATTAAGATCCTTCCTTGCGGTGGGCAGACGTGGTTGATTGGAATATTCACGGCGAGTATACTTGCCCTCGCTTTTCCACGCAGTCTGATATCCTGTCACAGTCACATATGAACGATTCACCTTTCTGAATGTTGCACAGTTCGATCAGCCGGCCAGATGAAGACCGAAAATGAGAACCCGGTCACAATCTGTCAGGTGCTGATAACGCTGTGTTAGACGAGTACGCGGCGTATCCGTGCCCTTCACATTGGTCATTAGACTCCTGACGCTGAATGTGTCCCTTATACTGCGTGTTCGGAAACTGCTGTTACAGACTTCTACGACTTGTAGAGAGGAGTGAGTCCTTAATATTTTGAACAGCAACTCACGTTCGGAAACGTCATCCAAAGGCGTTGCAGAGCGTCAAAATTACAGGCGCCGACGCCTGTAAATAAATGTACATACAGGGTCATTCCGTGATGATATTACAAACTTCCTAGGATAAAGGAGAAGGATAAATGTATCAATTTGAGGTAAGAGTTGCTCTGCCGGAGACGAATGTATCGAAAGTTATACGCAAAAAACGTTCTGATATCTCTGACAGTTGAATGCATGTATTGGTACTGTTGCTGCTACGACTGTGGTGTGGGAAAATAACAGAGGTGGTACTATGGACAAAAACAAGAAGAAAATCTAGTAAAAACGAGCTCTAAATTGCATACCTTAAGTTCCTTGAGCACTTGTGCAATAGAGGAGATGTGTTTCACAGTAGCGAAGATGAACAAGTGCACGTAACTCCTCAGGTACGCATTTTAGAGCCCATGTCTATTTTATATTTTTTCCTCGATTTGTTCGATACTACCACCTCTCTAAGTTGTCTACCCTACAGTCTTAGCAGCAACAGTACCAGTAGATGCATTGCACTGCCAGAGGTATCCGAACTATTTTTGCTTATAACTTTCGGCTCGTTCGTTTTCGGTACATGGACCCTTACCTCAAATTGATGCATTTAGCTTCTTCCATCATCCAGAAAATTTGTAAAATCATCACGGAATTACCCTGTGCATTTACAGGCGCCGGCGGCTGTAGTTTTGACGCTCTGTACAGTCCTTCTATGACGTTCCCGGACATGAGTTCCTACTCAAAATTTTATGAACTAATTCCCCAAGTCCTACAAGTCTATAATCAAAATAGCCGAACACCCTTTATATCCTACCAGTTCTGGTAAATATTCCGAACACACTAATGCCCTCTGGTCACATTTTTTTGTCTTAGGCACAATTTATTATTTCTGATCTGTATTCGCATTTCGGCTCACAGCCGTCAACGGATCAAATAGTTTGAATCATAAATACAACGTATATCGTCAAACAGTAGATGCGTGTAGACGTGTACTCAAATAATACATGCTCGTGCGAGGTGTAGGTGCGTAATCGTACTCTACACTGTGCACCTATACTTCGTACGAGTATGTATGCTATTTGACGGTATATATTGTACTGATGTTTTGAAGTATTTGATTCGATGATGGCAGTAAGCCGAAACGCGTCATCTAAATAAGAAATAATAAAATGAGGACAAGGCAAATATTTTTGTGTGTTTGTGCATCATTATGACCGCTCACCTATATAAAGACGTCCTGTCTGCTATTCCGTTCTATCCTAACAGAAAACTGCAACCCCAATCGTTTGCATACCTGCCAATGGTGTGTACGTATCCAAATATTACACCGACATCCGACACCATGCCTTCTGGGTACTCGCCTTTTTTTGTCAGGCACTGTACATAATTTTCTCAGATATTGGATTATCCCTTCTGGGTGCTTCGCCTTTTTTGTCAGGCACTGTACATATTTTCCTCAGATATAATATTATGGTGAGAAGGAGTTTAATACATTTACACTTATAGTTCACAAGTATAATAGAATATTCACTACGTGAATTTTCAAATGCATGTAAGATAAATTTGGCACCAACAAACATTGATTCAAAAAGTAACGTGACACATGGTTTGTCTGAAAGCGCTCTGCAGATTTAAATATCGCTACATCGCTAGAGCAAATAGATCCCGTACAAAACCATCGTGGATTTTGTACACCAGCTCCTTAGGCATCTTAATAATTTTCATTAACTACCTGGCTTCGTGAGCTAAATGCCAGGGAATTTCGTTTTTTTGTGGGAAGTGTCACAGCTCTATTGTCGCAATATTTTCTTTTCTTTTATTATAGGAAAAGAAGAGATGTTGTTTTTGTTGTTGTGGTCTTCAGTCCAGAGACTGGTTTGATGCAGCTCTCCATGTTACTCTAACCTGTGCAAGCTTCTTCATCTCCCAGTACCTACTGCAGCTTACATCCTTCTCAATCTGCTTTGTGTATTCATCTCTTGCTCTCCCTCTACGATTTTCACCCTCCACGCTGCCCTCCAGTACTAAATTGATGATCCCCTGATGCCTCAGAATATGGCCAGCAACCGATCCCTTCTTCTAGTCAAGTTGTTCCACAAATTCTTCTTTTCCCCAATTCTATTCAATACTTCCTCATTAGTTATGTAGTCTATCAATCTTATCTTCAGCATTCTTCTGTAGCACCACATTTCGAATGCTTCTATTCTTTTCTTGTCCAAACTACTCATCGTCCATGTTTCACTTCAGTACATACCTACACTCCATACAAATACTTTCAGAAACGACTTCCTGACACTTAAATCT
Source organism: Schistocerca gregaria (assembly GCF_023897955.1). NCBI lineage: Eukaryota > Metazoa > Arthropoda > Insecta > Orthoptera > Acrididae > Schistocerca > Schistocerca gregaria. Next base: position 949,077,856 of record NC_064920.1, read on the forward strand.
ACACTCAATGTTAACAAATTTCTCTTCTTCATAAATGCTTTAATTTCCATTGCCAGTCTATATTTTATATCCTCTGTACTTCGGCCATCATCAGTTATTTTGCTCCCGAAAGAGCAAAACTCATTTATACTTTAAGTGTATCATTTTCTAATCTAATTCTCTCAGCATCACCCGACTTCATTCGACTACATTCCATTGTGTTAGCTATGATTAAGTTATGCTCTGTGCAAAATTCTACCAGACGGCTTCGTATTTCATTTCTTTCCCCCAATCCATATTCACCTATTATGTTTCATGCAGAGCTAGTTGGCATATAAACTTGTACTACTGTAGGAGGCGTGGGCTTCGTGTCTATATTTTCCACAATAATGCGTTCACTATGCTGTTTGTAGTAGCTTACCCGCACTCCTATTTTTTAAATTCATTATTAAACCTACTCCTGCATTACCCCTATTTGATTTTGTATTTATAATCCTATATTTGCCTGACCAAAAGTCTTGTTCCTTCTGCCACCGAACTTCACTAATTACCACTATATCTATCTTTAACCTATCCATTTCCGTTTTTCAATTTTCCCACTTACCTGTCCGATTAAGGGATCTGAGATTCCACGCTCCGATCCGTAGAACGCCAGTTATCTTTCTCCTGATAATGACGCCCTCTTGAGTGGTCCCCGCCCGGAGATCCGAATGGGGGACTATTTTACCTCCAGAGTATATTACCCAAGAGGACGCCATCATCATTAAACCATACAGGAAAGCTGCATGCCCCTGGGAAAAATTATGGCTATAGTTTCCCCTTGGTTTCAGCCGTTCGCAATACCACAACAGCAAGGCCGTTTTGGTTAGTATTACAAGGCGAAATCAGTCAATCGTCCGGACTGTTGCCCCTGCAACTACTGAAAAGGCTGCTGCCCTTCTTCAGGAAACACGCGTTTGCCTGGCCTCTCAACAGATACACCTCCGTTGTGTTTGCACCTACGGTACGGCTATCTGTATCGTTGAAGCACGCAAGCCTCCCCACAACGAAAAGATCAATGGTTTTTTTTGGGGGGGGGGGAAGGCGAATGATGAGATACCCACCGATATTTTTAGATTTTGCACTTCATTTGGTCGTACTGCCGTGTTTCTGTTTTGATAATTTCGCTGAGGTGGGATTTCGAAATGGATTCCTTGCATGACGAAGTGAAAACGTCCATGAAAACATCGAAATTCGAGCAAGGATGTGAAAGAAACTAATAATGTATCATAATCTTAAATATATTTGGGTACTAAATTTTTCGTTTTTGCTTTTTCGAGCCATGTGTTTAACCTGCGTTCAGCCGTAAAGAAACAAATCTTAATCACACATACGCGTTCCCCACGTCTTAGTTATTAGTTCTACAGTTTCCTGTTCCTTAAATTAAGCACAGTAGTTCGGAGACCTCGCAATTTGAAGGTGATGGTTCAGACTGTTATATGCATGGTGTTTCTCGCAGAATGGTCGGTATTTATGGATATACAGCGAACGATCTTTCGAAGCAAAAGAGGCTTGCTAACATGGACTCTAAAATGTATACCTTAAGAACTATGAGCTCTGTGAAACACATCCCTTTTACTGAACAAGTGCTCGTAGCTCTTGAGGTGTGCATTTCAGAGACCTTGTTCACTTGTCTGTTTAGCTTAAAATGATTGTTACTCTCATATCCCTGAATACTCACCATTTATCTTGTGACACCCTGTGTAAATCGTATATGAAGGTGAAATTTGCTCTAAATGTGTATACATTCACTGTCTGCGCACTGCCACTGAATTTATCCAGTACTTTTCTTCTATACATGCCATTCTTCACTTACTGAACAAAAACTTATTTCTAGGAGAGATGCAACTGACATCCGAAAACTGTCCGGTGTCCAACCTATGAGGTCTAATTTTACTATATGGCCGCACACCGGATAGGTCATTTTCCAGTGGATTTGCAATAAATCATGAACATTTCATAAAATCGGCTTTATTTAATTAAAATGTAATATACTCTAAACACGAAGAAAATCACAATATCTTCAAATCAAAATACAGTTCATTATTCATTTGACTAGAAAAATGAGTTAATACTCTTACTGAACTAGAGGGTATTTATGGTGAATGAACACAGTTTTACCTGCATTAAGATGTGATAAGCAACCTCGCTTGTCTTCATAAACAAGGCCATCTTCAGAGAAACATGTTTTTTTAAAATTTCCAATTCATTATATTTATACATTATAACCCACTTCCTAATTCGATTAGTGGGTCATAGATTGATACAATATTATGTTGCAGCTGTTTACAATATGTTTAACAATATTACAATGTACTATGCTACGGGCTATTAACTATGTTACTAACAATGTGACTAATGTACTACTACAGGCTAAGACAATGGGCAAACTTACTTAGTTTTATTTCAATTTATTGGCTGTTATTATGATTCACTAACTAACTAACTAACTAATTAAATATTTCTGCCTGCAGCGTTACTTGTGTGTCAGCATTAAATATAAACCTACTATTTGAGGCCTTGCTCGTTGAGCTAACCCCAACGAGCGATGCCCCTGACATTGGGCAGGCCAAGATGTTTAGCGCTGCAGGTTCCTATTACTTAACATCCTATTCTAAGTCCTACAAACTACAGAATCTATCCTAAGTCAATATCGGTGCTGTCTCAATCGGGAAAATTGTACTCTACTCCCCCTAGTCCTGTACGCGGCGGATTCCTGACTAAGAAAGCTGGCCTGTCCGCGGACAGGCGGAATGGAAGTAGGGCACGGACTTTGTCGGTAATTATTGTGAGGTCATATTAGTTCCTATCCCTCAAGAAGTCTTTCAGAATCTTCAGTGATACCTCGTTAGCCAGTTTGTTCAAGGTTTGAAAGGTATCTGTCTGTCTTAGTAGGTGGTAAGTGTCGTGGTGTGGTAGCTGGTTGCGTAGTGTCGATGCAACGTCATTGAAAAGGGGGCACTCGAAAACCACATGATCGGGGGTACCCTCCGGAGCGCCACATTCACACTCGGGCGTAGCCCTTTTGCCGAATCGACAAAGGAATGTCGGATACGGCCCATGACCAGTGAGGAGGTGGAAAAGTCCCCTGCTTGGCTCAATATGCTTCATGCCCATCCGTTCCCTAACATTCGGAAAGAAATTGAAGGTCCTTCGGCCCGTTTCCTCCGATTCTCACAATTCTTGCCATAGCTGTTCCCCCCTGTGCCTAATTTCCCTCTTGTTTTCCCCCCTTGTTCCTAAGATATCCTCTGTTTTTTCCATGTTCCCTTTGTTTACCCAATACCAGGCAGCTTGCTCTCTGATCTTGATATCCAAGGGACAAAGCCCCAGGATGATCAGCAAAGCTCCTCCTGGTGACGTTCTATATGCCCCTACCGATCTCAGGACCATGTTTCTTTGTACCCTTCTCACTGTCATGGCGGGCACCACCCTCGTGAGCCTGTGCGCCCAGGCTCCCGAGCCGTAACCCACTATTGATGACAATATACTGTTGTGATATAATTTAATGAGGTGTGGTGGAAGATGAAACCTTGTGTGTCCAATGGCAATGAGATTATTTAAAACGTGGAGTGCTCTCTGGGTTACAGTCTCAATGTGTTTTCCATAGTTCCACCTTTCGTCAACGATGACCCCGAGGTACCGAGTCTCTCGTCACCGAAGAACCGGTGAGCCCTCTATTCTAACCGTTGGATCTCTTGCTAACTGACCTTTGAGCAGTAGATAAGTTGACTTTCCGGATGAGATCTTCATTTTTGTATTATGGCACCATTGTTGTAGTCTCTCAATAGCTCTCGCTATTTTCGGTTCTATATCCTCTCGGCTACGGCCGCCGACCAGCAAGAGGAGGTCATCGGCGCAGGCTATCACCTCTAGTACATCTTCACTCTGTTGCAAACTGTCCAATAAGGGCTCCATATGGATGTCCCAAAACAGGGGACCAAGAACGGGCCCCTGGGGACAGAGAAACATGTTTCACTTTACACACTCTGAAAGATAAATTATGGCTTTGCGAAATTCTTCTACTATGACGCGTTAGCTGACCCTTGAATATAAGGCTCGCAATTTTGATCGATTCGAACTGTCTTCAGATAATAGTCAATTTTGCTTGTAATTCTTTTGTAATTGCTTTTGTTTTTTGTCCGTCTCCCTGACTTATTTTTGTTTTGCGTCCCGTTAAAGCAATCTCAAAACTTACCATGAAGCAGCTCATGCAGTCTGGTTTCTGTATTTCTTTTAACTGGTCTTTGGATGAACTGCTGCTGGTGGCAGATTCTTCACAAAATCCCAATAGGATCATCTGTAGGGCTCCTTCGGCATCAACAACAAATAGTCTTTGTTCAGTCTTAGGTGCAGAAAGGTTTCAGTCAAGTAACTCGGACATTGCTGCAAGTACCTTAAACGATTCCCTAATTCAGCTTTCAACGAGGCCCTCGCATTTGGTCACAGCAGGATTCATTCTTGCCTTTTAAGGCTGTCTCCAGTTTCTCAGTCATACTCTGCCGCTAGAACACCTTTAACGACGTTAGTGCCACTGATATTTATTTTTCTTTGGTCAATAACGCAACGATATGCGATAGAATTAGCCTTCGTTGCTACATTTGCTGCAATTTGAGAACCTAGAAAACGCTTCATAGCAAGAATTCCGTGTGTTCCACTTGGATTTCAAGAGACCACCCACGAGCTGTGAAGCTCAAGAAAATGCAGTTGTTATGCAGCGGAGTCTTGCAGATCCGGTCCTTTCTGTGACAAGTTATGGCCTGTTGTCTAGTGCAACAATTTATGCTATTAAATAATGATATTTTTTTGATTTTTCGTTGTTCACATCACAAAGCAAGTTCTTTTCGAATGTTTCTGACATAGTGAATCGCTATTGGGTCAATGTTGCAAACGAACTTGTACCAGGGCGGGTAAAAAAGGTGATGCGCCTATGTTAATTGCTTGGTATTTATCTGAAATATTCGTTTTCAAGTGATTTGTCATAGCTGAAGTAGCAGTTATGGCCGTATGATGGTTAGCAGTCGACAGTGTGACACGGATTCAAACGCCTCAGGGAAACCTTGGAAGACTGAAATTAACTGTTGTTCTCCATATCTGCTGTTGGCAGGATCTGCTGAATACGGCAAGCTGTTGCACACGAGTAGCTTTTTATGAATTCATGCAGTCTTTTGTTTTTTTCATAGAGAAAGCAATAATTCTGAAGGCTAGAACATTTTATAGGGTTCTGCAACAGTAATCTTTTGTTTTACATGGAGAAAGCAATAATTTGTAAGCATAGAACATACTTAGAACATACTCTAGGGTTCTGCAACAGAAACTGAAAATTCTGTGCATCTGCCTATCCAACTTAAATTGGAAAGACCACATAAATAATATTGTGGGGAAGGCGAAACAAAGACTACGCTTTGTTGGCAGAACACTTAGAAGATGCGACAAACCCACTAAAGAGACAGCCTACATTATACTTGTCCGTCCTGTTCTGGAATATTGCTGTGCGGTGTGGGATCCTTACCAGGTAGGATGGACGGAGGACATAGAAAAGGTGCAAAGAAGGGCAGCTCGTTTCGTGTTAGCACGCAATAGGGGTGAGAGTGTCACTGATATGATACGCGAGTTGAGGTGGCAGTCACTGCAACAAAGGCGGTTTTCTTTGCGGCGAGATCTATTTACGAAATTTCAATCACCAACTTTCTCTTCCGAAAGCGAAAATATTTTGTTTATACCCACCTACGTAGGGAGAAATGATCATCATAATAAAATAAGAGAAGTCAGAGCACGAACGGAAAGATTTAGGTGTTCGTTTTTCCCACGTGCCATTCGAGAGTGGAATGGTAGAGAAGTAGTATGAAAATGGTACGATGAACCCTGTGCCATGCACTTGAGTGTGAGTTGCAGAGTAACCACGTAGAAGTATATGCAGATTATTGAAAGCAGGTGTGAGATGTGATATTTTTTAGTTATACGGGACTATTCGTTGTGCAAGTGGTTCGATAAGTATCAGCTAGGCAAGGCGCTTAATTCGTAGCGCACTGAATATGAAATCTAACTGAAATTCCGTCAGGGTTGTGGCCTTGTTCGCTTTAAGTAGTTCTAATTGCTTTTCGGTATCAGGGATATTAATATCGATATTGCTCATTTGTGAGTATGTATAGCGGCCAGATATTGGTACGGCAGGATCCTTTTCTGTGAATACACTTTTAAATGCGAAATTTGAAATAACTGTTTTCTGTCTGCTATATTCAAATTTGACATCACGCAGAGCGACAAAGGGCTGAATGAAAGGTTTAAATCCGTTCATTGGCTTTAAGTATGAATCGAACTTCCGAGAATTTTCTAATAAGTCTTTCGCCATAACAGTAGATTAGGCCACTTTTTATGGAGCTGGTTTTGTTTTCAGTATGTACATTCTGGGCGATCCCAAATTTTGAGTCATGCTGGAGGCATATTTTGCATCCACACGTTTGTTCAGTTGATGTGGATGGTTTTTTACGAGGAAAGCTCAATAAGTAATGCCACATATTTTCTTTCTCGATTAGTTGCGGTTGAAAAAATGCGGAATTGGTTGTGAGACATCGTGGAATGTTCTCACTTCATCCCGTATAGTTCCATGAAGTTCCGGTACATGGCGGCGCTATAGGTAGCCTTCAAAATGGCGTCTGTAACGATGGTGGGTTCCAAGCAGAGAACTGTCTATGTGTATCTTTTGGTGGAAAATCCGAGCATCGCAGATATTCATTGCTGCCTGCAAACTGTCTACGAGACCTGCCAACGAACAACAGCACGGTGAGTCGTTAAGCATGGCGTCTGTCATCATCGCAACAAGATCACACAAACGTGTCTGATCTCCCGCATTCCTGCCGGCCGCACACAGCTGTGAGTACTGCAATGTTGGAACGTGAGGGCACTGTCATTCGAGATGATCCTTCTTCATGACAACGTAAGGCTGCACACAAGTCTATGCACCCGAGAGGAACTCACAAAACTTCAGTGGACTGTTCTTCATCACCCACTCTACAGCCCTGATCTCACACCGTCAGACTTCCATCTCTTGAGGCTCAATGATGCACTCCGCGGAGATCAGTGCGTGGATGATGGGGCAGTTACTGATATAGCAAGACGTTGCCTCTAATGTTTACACTACTTGCAGGTCTTCCCAATGAGGTAGCGTAAGGCCGATACACTGAACGGAGACTATGTTGAAAAATAGAACTTTGTAGCCAGAAGAGTAGAGAGTAATATGGTCTATTGGAGTACTGAATAAAATCAACTGACCCTTTCAGAGAAAGAGTACTGTATTACTTATTGAACGCCTCTCGTACGATGTCAGTAGTAGAAGATCAGCGCTTTGTAGTTATATGTTGTTGTACACTGTTATATTCCAGATTCGGTAAATATAATGGGTAGGTAGTTAGAGCTGCAATCATTGTGATGTGTGATATTTTGCAAGTTCTTGACCGACTACCTTCACTGCGATCTCACGTCAACGTCACGAATCACAGCAGTTATATTCGGCGCATATTGAGGATGTCTGGGTCGAGAGAGATTGAGTGGATTATGAGATCACGGGTTCCAAATTGAATGATTGTGATATTTTGTTGGGGGAATGTTTGCAAATACGGGTTAGTGTGATTTGTGATCAGGGAAGTAGAAGAAAGATGTCTGTGTTGAAGTAACAGTTTGCCTTCGTGGTCTATCATTAAAAATTTGATCGAGAGTGACATCAATACTTGAAAACCATAATAAGCATTATTGGAAGCACCGTGGGTAACCTAACGTGGCATCTGGTAGGGGAACATCTCACATTGCCTCTGCAGATGTCAACATTAAAAAGACCTGCGTTTTACCATAAATTCAAATGAATCATCTTTCCTAGCGATCCGTCCCGGTATCTAACGTCCCAGCCTTCGTCTCAGCTGCGAGAAGCATAAATAAAAAATGAATCAGTTATAATTGAAGAATTTAAAATGTAGCACTCTGACGCTTATATCGCTCCTGTCTAGAGCCTGTCTATCGGGAGAATGAATCATGCGTGTACGGTGACAGATGGTCTGAAGCGGATCCAGTCGAGTGTGTAGATCCAGTTTTCATCTGCTACAGGACAGTAGCGGACAGAGAAACAGGTCGAGAGTATGTTTTTGTGAATTGTTCTGTTTATTTCTTAAAGGCTATTTGGTTTCTTTATGCTACTAAAGGTTTGTGTATGCTTTTAGTAGTGTGAAGCATGCGTGGCTGTTGTCAAAAGTAAATATGTAGATGGTTGTTCTACTGACGAAAGCTGTACGAACTAGAGTGAGAAAGTTGTAAGACAGTGCGTATGCAGACGACGAGAAATTTGGAACATAATATGTAAAGTAAGTTTATGGTAAAAGAAAAGCTAATTCGAGTGCATATGAAAATAGTTAATAAGTAAAGACTAAACAAATATCAGAATGTGAAATATTTAAAGGAATCGGAACACAGCCACTCAATGGTACGTTAGCGTGGAGTATGAGATCCGAAGGACGTTATAGTTTGCCGATCTTAGTTGTGCTACGTGTTTCAAAAGTGTTTTACAGTGAAGACATAATCATTTCGGCGAGTTTTTTAGAAAGTGCGGAATTTTTTAAGTAATTTTGTGTATGAGAAAAGATAGTAATTCCGCGTGGGATGTTGATCAGAGCAGTGACTAAAAACTTGATGCATCAGAAACAGATAAACTTAATAGTACGGCGTGCATTTTCATTTAAGAACAGTCCGTGCTTAGTAGCTGTTCAGATTTCGTGAAATACGTTACCATAAACTTGGTAACGTGAGTGAAAAGGTTTGTGCCTGATGTGTTAACGAACTGTTAAATACACTACTGGCCATTATAATTGCTACACCAAGAAGAAATGCAGATGATAAACTGGTATTCATTGGACAAATAAATTACACCAGAACTGACATGCGATTACATTTTCACACAATTTGGGTGCATAGATACTGAGGAATCAGTACCCAGAACAGCCGGCCAGTGTGGCCGTGCGGTTCTAGGCGCTTCAGTCTGGAGCCGCGTGACCTTTACGGTCGCAGGTTCGAATCCTGCGTCGGGCATGGATGTGTGTGATGTCCTAAGGTTAGTTGGGTTTAAGTAGTTCTAAGTTCTAGGCAACTGATGACCACAGATGTTAAATCCCATAGTGCTCAGAGCCATTTGAACCAAGTACCCAGAACAACCACCTCTGGCCGTAATACTGGCCCTGATACGCCTCGGCATTCAGTCAAACAGAGCTTGGATGGCGTGTACAGGTACAGCTGCCCATGCGGCTTCAAAACGATACCACAGTTCATCAAGAGTAGTGACTGGCGTATTGTGACGAATCAGTTGCTCAGCCACCATTGACCAGACGTTTTCAGTTGGTGAGAGATCTGGAGAATGTGCTGGCCAGGGCGGCAGTCGAACATTTTCTGTAACCAGAAAGGCCCGAACAGGACCTGGAACATGCGGTCGTGCATCATCCTGCTGAAATGTAGGGTTTCGCAGGGATCGAATGAAGGGTAGTGCCACGGGTCGTAACACATCTGAAATGTAACGTCCACTGCTCAAAGTGCGTTCAATGCGAACAAGAGGTGACCGTGACGTGTAACCAATGGCACCCCATACCATCACGCTGGGTGATACGCCAGTGTGGCGATGATAAATACACTCTTCCAATGTGCGTTCACCGCGATGTCGCCAAACACGGATGCGGCCATCATGATGCTGTAAACAGAACTGGATTCATCCGAAAAAATGACGTTTCGCCATTCGTGCACCCAGGTTTGTCGTTGAGTACACCATCGCAGGCGGTTCTGTCTATGATGCAGCATCAAGGGTAACCACAGCCATGGTCTCCGAGCTGATAGACCTTGCTGCGGCAAACGTCGTCGAACTGTTCGTGCAGATGGTTGTTGTCTTGCAAACGTCCCCATCTGTTGACCCAGGGATCGATACGTGGCTGCAGCAATGCGGATCAGATGCCTGTCATCTCGACTGCTAGTGATACGAGACCGTTGGGATCCAGCACGGCGTTCCGTATTACGCTCCTGAACACACCGATTCCATATTCTGCTAACAGTCATTCGATCTCGACCAACGCGAATAGCAATGTCGCGATATGATAAACCGCAATCGCGATAGGCTACAATTCGACCTTTATCAAAGTCGGAAACGTGATGGTACGAATTTCACCTCCTTACACGAAGCATCACGACAACGTTTCACCAGGCAACGCCTGTCCACTGCTGTTTGTGGATGAAAAATCGGTTGGAAACTTTCCTCATGTCAGAACGTTATACGTGTCGCTACCGGCGCCAACCTTGTGTGAATGCTCTCAAAAGCTAATCAATCACATATCACAGGATCTTCATCCTGTCGGTTAAAGTTCGCGTCTGTAGCTCGTCATCTTCGTGGTGTAGCAATTTTAATGGCCAGTAGTGTATATGGCCGAATGGGCCAGCTTTCAGGAATTGTGAAACGAACATCTCGAGCACGAGATGGGGAAAGTGTCTATTGTGCTGAATGAGGCCTAAACGCTGTAGTGCGCGAGTGAGACAGACGAGAACCTACGTCATAGCGAAACCCCGTAGAAGCTGTTTTTTTTCCGGTGCTAAATTTTTCGGACCCAAGATCAGCTATATAGGGAATCATTTATGGAAACTATTTAATGCTGTAGTAATGCAGGGTATGAAGCCTCAGTAATTTTAATCTGCTATCCTCCACAAATTTTCATGTTATCCCAATAAAAGTTGAATATTAGGATTTACTGTTAAAGTGAAATTAACAAGTTTTGTAAGAAAGATCTGAATGCTAAAATCTGAACGCTTTTGTCGATCTTACCGATATACATTTCATATAGAAGCACATCATTAAAATGTTGTAAATACCAACTCTGTAACTTTATTTGTTTAAAAGATATAGCAAATTTAAATTATCAGTGTTTTGAGTTAAGCATGAGATTATCATTTCCTCCACACAAAACACAATGAATGATGACAGCATGACACCTTATTGGATCATTAGGTAATAAAATGTTTGTTGTAAAGTTTAGTGCATGAAACTTACTTGTCTCTTTATTTATTTATTTATCAGAAGGCGCGTTGGTGCAAGGCTAATGGCCGTGACATTCAAAGTTAAGAAGGAAATTGTATTGGCTTTATGTAAAAGAATTTAATATCTATTATGTAATGGATATTGTTGTTACTTTATTTAAAACGTAAAAATGGTGAAGCTTTGGTTATTTAAATATGTTAAAATGTAAAATAATGTAGAATAAGCTGTAGTCACTCAGATGGACGGCTTCAGGAAGGGGAACTGCCGTAATCAGCTGAGCGAGGATATTCGGCGCGCGGGAAACGCGGCAGGGGACGGGCAGAGGGACAGTTCTGGTCTGGACACCAACGAGTACAGCACGACTGGAGACACCAAAGGGTACACTTCGGATTGAGACTCGAAAGCGGGCAGTCGCTCTTTAGGCAGCTAGGAAGTAAAACGACTTAGAAAATTTCGCGTTGTGTGGTATCGTGGGACTTAGTCTCTGAGCGGTGGGCAGCCGCGCGCCTGGTGTGAACTCTAACTTCTCGCATAGTCAACGAGGTGAAGTAGTGAACTTTTATTTCAAGATCAGATTGTGAATGATCTAACTGTATCAAATGGATATGGGCTCGAGTGAACAGTAACTCTAAATACGACCAGTTTTTTAATTAGTTTGATTTGTAATAAACATTATTCTAACCAAATCGCAACTGTCTGGCCTGCATCATTTATGGGCCATTATTTAATTCACTATATTACTATTACAGTTATTATACGTCATATTAACTTCATATAATTGGGCAAACTTGCCATCAGCCAGACAATTTAGCCTAAGGGTCACAAGTGTCTAATTTAGGGCGTGGAATGCGATACATGCGATTCAGCCCCTAGACGTGTTTGAGCCAAGAGATTTCGACGAAGAGAAATAGCATGTGAGCCCGAACATCTTTGGGATATTAGCTCGCAATGACTATGTTAATATTAGCACGGGCTTGGCAGTGAACGTGTACATTATCAATATTCAGAATATTCCGAAGTTTTGCCAGTATTTCCACCTTTCATTCAAAATTAAGACCTTTTCCCGATTCTTGGTGTAGTTACGTTGTATGCAGCCTGGTGCGAGTTGCGTTACGATGAGTTTTTGCTCAGCTTTCGTACAGGCGATCTGCTGCAACACAGGCATGTGCAGGCAAAGGACGAAAGGAACCGCGCCGCCGCAACTCCTACGTCTGCAGTCTTTAAACCCGTACATTAGCAGCAGCACAGTCCTCTTTGACAAATTTTGACAAGAATATTACCCTCTACACCAATTTCTGAAAATAATGAATCCATCACTGGTCACTTAAAACGACTTGTGAAGGATACTAGCCCACTGACATTATAGATGACGAGGAATTTAGTAGGTTTGTTTCCCAACTCTGCCCCAGTTACCAACCTCTAAGTAGGAAAACACTTGACACTAGTTTTGATCCAAAACTATCCACTCATTTTCGAGTAATTTTCAATGGTCATCGAACTCGACGATAACTGTCCCTGCGACTGCCGTGTCAACTTCCCAAAAGCCGGTTAAAATTCTGGCGTTGGATGAAATTTCACTGCCAGTGTTCGATGAAATTTGGCAGGTAAGAGGAGGAGATATGGTGGCGTAATGTTTCTGATCACCGACAATGTCCTAGACTAAATTCCAAAACTTTCCACGTTGCCTCATGAAGTGCTGGCATGCGACACGGTTGGTGGTGACCCTTCTGTCGGATGGGAACCTTACGCTCGGGGCTCCCTTGGTGCTATTCGGGAGAGTTTTACTCTCTCTCTTTTCTCATCATTATGCAAAACAAATATAACACTAAAGTACCCCTACACAAATAGCGATATGACACAACTCACATATTCACAAGGAAAGTGGTCAGCGTGCGCGGAGGAAGACCACCCTTCCCGACAAACGGTTGAAGCCACCCCCTCGGGTTATACCAACTAACAATACCTTAATACATTTGATTTAATTTTGGCTATGATAAAGCCCAATTCTGTAGAAATATGATAAAAGTTGCTCCTTTTATTGTTGTCGGAAAGCACCACAATCTTTTGCATTTGCAACCAAAGGGCCTTTGACGTTGAGTAAGATGTTTAACCTTGAATAGACACTATGTACTCACGAGCTCTGCTGATGCAATAAAATTGAAACACGTTATTCGGAGTAATAATAAAAAAGAATTGAAACAAAGGTTAGAGTATATTATTGAGCCAAATACGTTCGCAGGCCCAATGAAGGACTTGATACTCAAAGTAACAGAAAGGGATGGTACCTATTCAGCTACGTACGTATCTGTCAGGAAGAGCAGATGTAAAAATTTAACTGGTGGGAAAAGACAGAATTTTAGAAAGTACCCAAAGATTTTTTGCTCCCGTGAGTAAAGGATGTGTCCTAGTAAATTTAAATGGTTCTTTGAAAAACTTCCCAGTTATATGCGTAAGTTTCTGCCTTTATTAATGTAGAAGATATGACCTTGTGAAATCGGAAGGCATTTTTTGGAACGCCTTGTTCAATGAACGCTTGGAGTTTGTAGTTCAGATTAATGCTGCTGGAGGTTTCACAATACCTTCACGCTTAATGCACTTTTACATCATAGGCGTCCTATGCTTCCACTATTACTGTGCGGTCTGACGAAATACGACTAAGCATAAAAAAGCAGCGTTAGGTCTTTCAGTAAACACAACAGGGGTGTTGTTCTTATGAAGTCCTCTTCGTGACTGGACAGAGACTGGGATACCAAACTGCTTCTCAGGATAGTATTTTATGATGTTTGGTCATGTGTTCGAACAAATAAAATACTAGGTGTTACAGAATTTCGTGTATGTAGGTGATGTGTGCAAAAGTGAGATTCTCGAACAGAAAATTGGGAAGCAAAGAGAGAGAGAGACAGTGTTATGTTATCCATGTTTCAAAGTGAAAGAATGTTGTAGCAGACATGTGAGTGCACACCTACGTAAAATGCAGCTAACATATATGAAGACCTGTAACATTCTTCGGATAGTGATTAATGTGTGGCATTGTGATGCAACAGATGAATAAAGGTGTCTTTTGTTATTGCTTATCGTGCAAATGAGAAGGAAGAAATAAATGACTGCGTGGTACTAGACTTGAAACTCATTACGCTGGCCATTTGCTTTGCGCTCTACGCTATTCAACTGTTCTGTGATCGATGGAATCCGGAGTCTCGATTAATGGGAAAAAAGATTAAACACTTTATAAATCACTGTACAACGTCAAAAGGAAGTGATGTCCAAGTACTGGGTGATGTAGAACTTAACTGGCTCATTATTTTCCATTCTCGTGTGTCCTCAAAAATTCGAAGCTCCATTTCATCGTGCTGATCACGAAAGTAATGCCCTGGTCGTGTTGAGAGAGATATCTTTTTTCGGAGTTGATTGGGTGACAGTGCCTGAACAAAATCTGATTTTTTTCTTTATGACGGTCAGGTTATTTTGACGTTAGTGTTATTTAAAATCGCGGATTGGCTGTGGAAGACTACACAGGATTCCGTGGAGGTAACTAGTCTATCATTTTTGGTTTCCCACTAAAACATATTTTACATATTGGGTTGAATAAATAGGCAGAAGTTGGTCACTGTGGATCTTGCTGGTTTGAAGGAGTCTAATGCCACGATAATCTCAATAACAGAGAGTCAGGATACTAATTAGCGAACAAAAGGAGCAAAAGTAATTCAACTTGCACACATTGCTTTCGACAGGGTAAAGCTTGATGGTACCACTTTCATTATTAACTGAAGGCAGCACTGTGTTTCGGGGTATACGGCAATCAGTTGTAACTAGTACATTTAATTCCACTAATTACACTTTGTGGTATGGATGCTATGAATCTACGTCTTAACTTTATTCCCAGAATTTTTATCTTCGTAGATGGTCTTTCAGAAATCATTATGCCAAATCAGGTATCCACTCAGTATCGCTTTGCTTTTCTGCATCGTCTGAATCAGTTCGTTTCTTTCGATATTTACTGTATTTACTAACTGGATTCTCCTTTCTTACAGAATGTGGAAAGCACAAGCCACATTTTTGACTAACTCGTTTCCTTTTTCATATGATTAAATACCGTCAGCCTGGCTAAAGGGATCAAAATGCAAGAAATATGACAGACATAACTGAAAGCACCTATAGCTTCTATCCCCCCCCCTTTTTGTTTGATTAGTAGCATCTGTAGCCAGTGGCAATGACTGAGAAATTCAACGTCCTGGCAGTTAGCAATGAGTAGAAGAACACGCCAGGTCTTCGGTTAACTTAGGCAGAGCGTTTCTCTAATGTGCAGAGGTTGGCACGGGTCAAGTGCTTTCCGCTAAAAAATAAGCAAAGTTTGCAAGCACGTGTGGCCAGATAGACTTGGTGATATCTAGCAGCTTCTGATAGGATTTAGAGTCCCTCACTCTCGATGTTTTTATTCTTCTGACGTTTGTATCGTAATTCTTTTATTCTGTGATCTAATTTTTGTGTTTATAACAAACGTTCCTCTGTGGTAATAGTACATAAACGCTAATTAGTCTTACAATGTTTTCAGGTCAGTTTAGTTATTCCGTCCTGTTCCTCCAACATTTTACTTCAGTGATGTACGCTATCTCGCCTGGCAATTTTAATTCTTAAAATCATGTGTTTTCTTTGTAATGTGCAGCACCTAGCACTGGACAGCAATTAGTCACTCACGTTCCACGTGTTGTTGAGAACTTTTTGTGACTTTCCTCCATAACCGCATCTGCATTATTTCTTTTTTTTGTTCCTTTCCCTACAAAAAAAGGAAATTAAAGGCGACGTAATGAACAACGAATGCTGAAGACGGACACAATGATCAGGCTGTGTGTATGACTCCACACATATTATTGCATTAAAGCTCACTCATTATCTACGACCGGTCACAGCTCATTGTTCACATGTAATCTATATATTCACTGAAGCTTATTTGGTTACCAATGTTAATGGACTACGAATCTACTGCCTGCCACAGCTCATTGCTTACATGTAAGCTGTATATTCACTTCAGCTTATTTGGTTACTAAGCCACGGCTGCAAAATACTAACGCGAATTCTTTACAGACGAATGGAAAAACTGGTAGATGCAGACCTCGGGGAGGATCAGTTTGGATTCCGTCGAAATGTTGGAACACGTGAGGCAATACTGACCTTACGACTTATCTTAGAAGAAAGATTAAGAAAAGGCAAACCTACGTTTCTAGCATTTGTAGACTTAGAGAAAGCTTTTGACAATGTTGACTGGAATACTCTCTTTCAAATTCTAAAGGTGGCAGGGGTAAAATACAGGGAGCGAAAGGCTATTTATAATTTGTACAGAAACCAGATGGCAGTAATAAGAGTCGAGGGGCATGAAAGGGAAGCAGTGGTTGGGAAAGGAGTGAGACAGGGTTGTAGCCTCTCCCCGATGTTATTCAATCTGTATATTGAGCAAGCAGTAAAGGAAACAAAAGAAAAATTCGGAGTAGGTATTAAAATTCATGGAGAAGAAGTAAAAACTTTGAGGTTCGCCGATGACATTGTAATTCTGTCAGAGACAGCAAAGGACCTGGAAGAGCAGTTGAACGGAATGGACAGTGTCTTGAAAGAAGGATATAAGATGAACATTAACAAAAGCAAAACGAGGATAATGGAATGTAGTCAAATTAAATCGGGTGATGCTGAGGGAATTAGATTAGGAAATGAGACACTTAAAGTAGTAAAGGAGTTTTGCTATTTAGGAAGTAAAATAACTGATGATGGTCGAAGTAGAGAGGATATAAAATGTAGACTGGTATTGGCAAGGAAAGCGTTTCTGAAGAAGAGAAATTTGTTAACATCGAATATAGATTTATGTATCAGGAAGTCGTTTCTGAAAGTATTTGTTTGGAGTGTAGCCATGTATGGAAGTGAAACATGGACGATAACTAGTTTGGACAAGAAGAGAATAGAAGCTTTCGAAATGTGGTGCTACAGAAGAATACTGAAGATAAGGTGGATAGATCACGTAACTAATGAGGAGGTATTGAATAGGATTGGGGAGAAGAGAAGTTTGTGGCACAACTTGACTAGAAGAAGGGATCGGTTGGTAGGACATGTTTTGAGGCATCAAGGGATCACAAATTTAGCATTGGAGGGCAGCGTGGAGGGTAGGAATCGTAGAGGGAGACCGAGAGATGAGTACACTAAGCAGATTCAGAAGGATGTAGGTTGCAGTAGGTACTGGGAGATGAAGCAGCTTGCACAGGATAGAGTAGCATGGAGAGCTGCATCAAACCAGTCTCAGGACTGAAGACAACAACAACAATGTTAATGGACTATAGCTTTTGAAGGAAGGAAAAAAATTAATTAAGTCACAACGGAATTTAAAGTGTTGCGGGAAGAGACTATGAATTATTGCTTCAGAAAGGGACACCGAAAATAGATGGGAGTACCACAACGGCGCACGCAACAAGATGCAGTATGTACTGCTGCTTGGCACAACAGAACCTATTTCTCTCTACCCCGTCCCGCCTATCTCTTTTTCTTTTTTTTTCTTTTAAAGAAAAATTTAGGACGAAGCTGGTTTCACAGTCACGCATCTCGGTTCAGGAAATTGGCCACGCACTGCTGCGCAGCGGACGTGATGAGCCAGAAAAGGGGGTTTTTGACGCTGAAGGGCTACTCCTCAATCACACTTCATCATTCAGGTAATTGTTCTCCTGCTTCATCGCTGGGATGAGAGTGACGATCCATAAAGGAGATAATTTAAAACTAAAACTTTATCCTTGCTCTTTTGAAACTAGCGTAATACTTTATGTGTCGTTGTCTGATGATATTTATTTCAATATTTTAGTATTGCATTAAATGCTCGTTTGAAAGAAGGATACTTTTACCTCCCACTATTTATTTACAACAATGGCACTTACATCGACGACACCAGTCTTTATTTTTGTGATACTTGGAGAAAATGGGTTTGAGCTTGATAAAATACAGTGTGACTGGAACCGAATATGATAATATAATGTGTGGTGGACAAAATTGTTTTATGTTCTAGAATAAACATCGGTCTTTTTCATCATCATGTGCGAAATAATGTGTTTGTATATCCGCAACACATGTATTGCATTAAAAATTGTATCAGTTTTCATTTTAGGAGTCTGTTCTACAATTGTGCGTTTGGTTAAAGGTACTCAAAGATCGACAGCAAATAAATATCGCAATTAAAAAAAAGTACTGAAGCAATATCTCATGCAGTTATTCTGGTCTATTCATTGAAAATATATCGCTCCTTTTTCGTGTGTGGGCTTTCATCAATTAGCCAGGTGAGTCACTTTCGGTCACTAGTAACAAATGAATCTCTGACCATGAATACTAGCGTGGGTTTTAATCGATGCACGTTTCATTTATGTTACATAACTCATGATTTTCTGTAGAAGACTAAATGTAGTGCCAATCACACAGTCAGTGCATTGTCTTGTTTTGCCCGTTCACAGTACGATGTAGAATTGGAAAAACTAAGAAATTATGATGCGATGATGTACAAACTGAAGTTCCCTGCTAGCTTCTATCTGTAAGTTCAGGAAGATTTCAGAAATCACTGTAGGGATTTTGATCCATTATTGACTAACAGATAGATTGATCCACAACTAAAGTCGTGTACATAATTTACTAAATACTTCGTGTGAAGTGGCTGAACTATGATGACTTGAAGTCTGCCGTCTCTGCGAAATCTACGGCATGAATTCGTGTTTGAAAATCATCTTCTCATGAAAAAATGAATGTAAAATCATCAGCATAGAGGAATGATTTTAGCTTTACCGAGTTGTTTAGTTGTATCCCAGCATTTATTCTAGAATTCCTCCGCGAAGTGCATCGCATATGTACTGAACAGTGTGCAGGATAAATTACAGCCTCGTCCCAGTCAGTTATTCACATGTGTCGACCTTGTACATAATTCTTCTATATCTAACGTAACTGACGGTCCTTTTTAATTAATTTTGATAGCTAATAGAATCCGTAAGTAGTAAGCTCTGTGCTCCGTTACTCTTCATAACTTTCCTCTTATCACATTATCGGAGGCCTTCTGAGACTCTGTCAAAGCAATAAATATATCTTTGTTAAACATTTTCTGCGTTTCAATAAGCTGTTGTAAAATTAAGATTGCACCAGATGTAGATCGTCCCTTTCTAAATACGATCAGTTCTTTCATTACAAAATATTCTACTATTACTTACAGTCTCATCTTTTAAATACATGAATCAAGTTTATATGCTGTGACAAGCAAGCTTATAGCGCTGTAATTTTCACAACCATTTCTTTCTCCTTTCGTACGTCTGCTATCTTCCAGTTTCTTGGTACATCTTTTTTGTTCCCAGTACGTGTTAAAAATGCATAACAATTTAAAGTGTAGTGATAGTTCTTCATGTCTGACTCTCCATTAATTTCATCTAAACCTATTACTTTCCGATTTTTTGTTGCTGTCAAAACTGGTGTGATTTCTTTCATTGTTAAATCTAGGCATTTTATATATATTTCTGGATTCTTTTTTTATTCTCTTCTACTTTAGCACTATACTACGGTATTTTGTAGTATTTAATATCAACTTCAACCTGATTAACAGAACTCAGTAGATGTATGAGCAACAAATCGATAGGAAGAAGTTAATAAAAATGTCGAAGAACCAGTTGAGCTCTTGTTTTAGTGGTAGCTTCAAACGACATCAGAAGCAGAAAGTACAAGAATAAACAAGGCTTGGAGTGGTATTTGGTAATGTAACAGTATTCAGAATTAAGCCTCCGATGTGTCTGAAACGGAAAGGTTACAAGCAGTGTGTAGTACAGTTTCTGACATATGGTGACTTTGACTTCAGGTGAGTGGACCATACAAAGGGAAAGCGAATTTGGTAATATTGCACACATCAAAAAAAGTTTTGCATCACCCATGTTCCCAGA
Source organism: Schistocerca gregaria (assembly GCF_023897955.1). Taxonomy (NCBI): domain Eukaryota; kingdom Metazoa; phylum Arthropoda; class Insecta; order Orthoptera; family Acrididae; genus Schistocerca; species Schistocerca gregaria. Next base: position 949,097,854 of record NC_064920.1, read on the forward strand.
ACTCCGGAAGATAGACGTTGACTGTGGATACTGCATCACAGACACAGTCCCATTGATTGTTCAGAGATGCCACAAAACCCGCCCAAAGATGTAGGCAACCATGCATGAGCAGCGCCTATTAGACGGAGAGGGTCCGACAGCCGATCAGTTCCAGTCATTCCACCAGGAAGGAGGTACACGGCTCGTGTTGTCTGCGGTTCAACCATGCCTAGACGTCAATACCGCGGTTCGATCGCCTCCGCATTGTTACTTTATGCCAAGAAGGGCTCTCAACAAGGGAAGCGTCTAGGCGTCTCGAAGTGAGCCAAAGCGATGTTGTTCGGAGATGGAGAAGATACAGAGAGACAGGAACTGTCGATGAAATGCTTCGCTCAGGCTGCCCAAGGGCTGTTTCTGCAGTGGATGACCGCTACCTACGGATTATGACTTGGAGGAACCCTGACAGCAACGCCCCCAAGTTTAATAATGTTTTTCGTGCAGACACAGGACGTCCTGTTACGACTCAAACTGTGCGCAATAGGCTGCATGATGCGCATCTTCACTCCCGACGTCCATGGCGAGTTCCATCTTTGCAAGCACGGCACCATATAGCGCGGTAAAGATGGGCCTAACAACTTGTCGAATGGAGCGCTCAGGATTGGCATCACGTTCTTTTCACCGTTGAGTGTCGCATATGCCTTCAACCAGACAATCGCCGGAGACGTGTTTGGAGGCAACATGGTCAGGCTGAACGTCTTAGACGCACTGTCCAGTGAGTGCAGCAAGGTGGAGTTTCCCTGATGTTTTGTAGAGGCATTATGTGGGGCCGATGTACGCCGATGGTGGTCATGAAAGGCTCCGTAACGGCTATACGATACGTGAATGCTGTCCTCCGACCGGTAATGCAACTGTATTGACAGCATATTGGCGAGCCATTCGTCTTCATGGACGACAATTCACGCCCCCATCATGCACATCTTGTGAATGACTTCCTTCAGGATAACGACATCACTGGACTAGAGTGGCCAGCATGTGCTCCAGACATGAATCCTATCGAATATGCCTGGTAAAAACTGAGAAGGTCTGTTTATGGACGACGTGACCTGGACCTACATTGCGTTGATGAACTTTTGGATAGTGTGCCACAAAAAATACAGGCATGCATTAATGTAAGAGGACGTGCTGTTGGTTGTTAGAGATACCAGTGTGTACGGCAACCTGGAGCACCACCTCTGAAGGTGTCGCTGCATGGTGGTACGACATGCTAAGTGCGTTCTTCATTAGCAATAAAAAGGACGGAAATGATGTTTATGTTGATCTCTGTTCCAATTTTCTGTACAGGTTTCGGAACTCTCCGACGCGAGGTGATGCAAAACATTTTTTGATGTGTGTATTGTACTAGTCTCTTACGTGATGGTTCAATAATTACCCGATCTATTGATCTTCCAATGCACCGGGTAATAACAGATTGGGTTAATGGTAGGAAATATCATTTAAGCTGTTAAACGGAGAATGAGCCATGTTGTTATTCTGAATTAGAGTAAGGAGAGCAGAGACTATTGTATTTCCATGTCTGCCTTAAACATTTTTTGTGATTCTTTCGTTCAGAGACGGAAACAGATCAGAATCGGAAGACCAGATTTTTCGAAGGGGTGAGGAGTGTTGCATCATGGCTTCAGAGAGGAACTTTCGGTTCGGTTCGGTTCTGCGCCCCCTACCTGTTCAGCTAGTCCATCGCTGACCGCCAACCCGTGAGGACCTACATTTTTGCATTTGGTGTGTTGTATGCTGCTGTTACTGGGGGCAGAACAACCAGATCTGCCCTCTGTCGCCCATCGCTGACAACATGCCACTTTGCAGCAGGTCTATGCTGTCACAAGCACTCGCCACCCTAGCACACTCCACTTTCCTGGCAGACATTTGCTGGTGCCAGAGCGCTCCAGCGACTGTAGCTGGCTGTGTCACTGATGCCACCGATCTCCTCCCCGATGACATTACGTCACTGTAACTCTCTTGAAGAAAAGGCTTAACCATGGATCTTTACTGACGGTTCGCCGCATGATTCCAATTACCCCCACCACCGCAACCCATCTCCAGACGGAGGAAGAGCTCTCCGTTCCGACGTACCAGCAGCCCAAGGTGTCTGCTAGCAGTTTGACACGTCCTGACGTCTATACCTGGATCCAGCTAAGTTCTATGCATTATGATCTTAAGGGTATTCTTTTAATTTCGTCTCCCATCTTCACTCAGGTCCTCGTTTTGGTCTTCTCATGGCTCTTTAAATTCAAATACCGATATCACAAACAATTTTACTACATGTACTGCATACCTCCACTTTACATTAATTATAATCGTAATTACGTTTTCCATATCTGTTTGTTCCCTATCACATTTTCTTGTTTTCACGACTCTTCTAGAAATTAACTTCATACTTTTCTCCATTTCTAGATGATTAACCATGAATTTTTGAATGATTTTCGCACTAGAAATCAGTGTCACCACAAGCCAAAACGTGTAACAGAAGCTGATATTAACGGTTATCAATATTTTGATGATAATTCGTGGGTTCGGACGATCAACAGCAAGGTCGTCAGCGCCCTAGCTATTCCTGAAAACAGCCTCACAAAGAAACAAGACTGTAATTAATGAAACGAAAATATTATCACATCTATTTACCTGTTTGAATTTTGTCGTTAAGGAAGCCTTTCAGATCGGAGTCCGCAGCAACGGTTTCAACAGTTAAATGGGACAAGTCCCATGCTCTGCATGGAAACAGGGAGTCGATGCTAAAATGCTACTCAGAAATATGTTGAGTTATCTAAAATCTAACGGAAACTACGTCGCTACTAATGTGTAAGTAGGCTGTTTAGGTTTTTTTATTGGTAACGCCACATAGCGCTCTGTATGAAAAATCACTGGCTGTGCTGTGTGCAGTCAGTGGCTGGTTGGCATTGTTGTAATAATCGCCATTGTAGTGTTGGGCAGCTGGATGTTAACAGCACGTAGCGTTGCGCAGTTGGAGGTGAGCCGCCAGCAGTGGTGGACGTGGGGAGGGAGATGGAGGAGTTTTGAAATTTGTAAGACTGGATGTCATGAACTGATATATATATTATGACTATTAAAGTAAATACATTGTTTGTTCTCTATTAAAATCTTTCATTCGCTAACTATGCCTATCAGTAGTTAGTGCCTTCCGTAGTTTGAATCTTTTATTTAGCTGGCAGTAGTGACGTTCGCTGTATTGCAGTAGTTCGAGTAACCAAGATTTTTGTGAAGTAAGTGATATGTGAAACGTAGAGGTTGATGTTAGTCAGGGCTATTCTTTTGTAGGGATTTTTGAAAGTCAGATTGCGTTGCGCTAAAAATATTGTGTGTCGGTTTAAGCACAATCCTGCACAATTTTTCTAAGGGCACGTTTCAAACGGACTTTCATCACAGGCACCGACATACTGTCTGGTCATTTCTACGACGTCGTGACTTCTCCATCACATAGTTCGGCTATCTACCTATGAAAGTAGCACAGTGACAGTAATCGATGAGAAAAGCAGAAGTCGTTGAAAGCTTCAGTATACAAATAATCTTGTCTGACAGGAGACGCATTATCGAATATTACAACTGATTTTCAGATATTTAAAATATGTGTATTGACTTCCGCTATTCATTGCTGATGTTTCCTAACACCCGAAACAAACAGTATACAGTTAGCAGCAAACTAAAGGTTGGAAAGGTCTATACCAGTAACATGTACTCGTTCTTATTTTTCCCACTGTCTCGTGTTTCTTTCACCATCTCTGGAAAGAGCCTATAATGGTCTGAAATTTTGCTTATCTCGATTAGACCGTAGAGATTCTATATCTATATCTATACATCGCAAGTTACATGACGGTGTGACGGTGTTTGGCAGTGAGGGCTTCTTGTACCACTATCTCATCCCCCTCTTCCTTGTTCCATTGGCGAATGGCGCAAGGGAAGAATGATTATCGGCAAGTCTCCGTACTAGCTCAAATATCTCGAACTTCTTCGTTGTGGTCATTTCGGGGACGTGTTGTGGCGTCGCAACTAGTGCGAGCGCACAGTTTTCTATCAAATATTTACTGTGAAATGTAGACAGACTGTAAAGTAGCCATCAGATTAGCATATGTGCTGTAGCGGGCAGATTACCGGTGTCCGTTCGTCTGACGTCACGACCATATGGCATGTCTATACCGTGAGAATGTAAGACCTGTGCGCTAACTAGCCGCGTGTATAACGTGGAACTTTCATCTTTAATAACTTCTAACTGAGGAACCTGAGGAAATTAAAAGTTAATATACTAGTTTCTGTTATGAATAAAAATAAGTCATCCAAATTTGAGCTTTGAAACCTGCATATTTTGGAAATTAGAAAAATCTTACAGAAAACGCAAATTTCTACAATTTTCGAGTCTAAATAAATACCATTATGTATAGATCACCTTCAGTGACCATCCAACTATGAAACAAAATCACCTTCCGTGCTTTTGTATTTATTTTGAGAATTTTACTTTTAGAAATTCACCTATAACTTTGTTAAAACCATAAATGTTTTGAATTTTTGTGAACAGTTATTTTATATGAGTAGGTGAGAGTGAATGAGTGTGCCTGAGTGAATGAAAGAGGGACATTCGCCATTCTTTGCAAGTGTATAAAATCTAGGTTGGAACTCGCAAGTGTTCAGACGATGTAACCGTGGGAACAGAGTAGCCAGTGGTTCCCCATCTTAGTGAATGTCGGATGTCCAAGAGTGTATGGTATTGTACAAGCAGCCAGAACGTTCGCGAGTATTTAAATAATTTCTGGAAATAAAGTAAAGTCTAGTTTTCCTTTCGGTTTGTTAAATTATACAGTAAATTTTGTGTAACAAGAAATCATGACGTAAATGATTCAGAAGTCATGACTGGTGCGTGCTAGATTTTGGCGCGAGGCGCACCCAAAGAGTTAATTCTGATTGGCTGTGTGATGTGTGAGCCAATGAGATGCGAGGACGGTTAGCAGACTAGGAGAGTGAGTCGCGAGTGGATGAGGAGTCGCGAAGGAACTGTGATCGAGAAGAGACATGCTTGATGTGTCCTCGCGAATAATGTGTAAAATGAAGTCATAAAACGGCTTCATCGGTTCGGTACTGTGCGATTTGAGACTGGAAGAGTCCAGTAACGCGTAGTGTGAGTTTGAGCGAGTTGTGACTTTTCGTTCCGCGAAAGACGCGAGTAACTTTAATAATTAAAAGCGTGGCGGTACTTCGTAAACTTTTACTAAGTGCTTATGGCGAGCATTAACGTTAAAAAACGAACTATTATTGAACATCGACTGCAAACGTGTATGCTAGAAAATCGTCTGTGTTGCAGTTAAGTAAATTCCGTAACTTTGAAAGTTAATTCTGGCGGGGTTTGAGTGTGGATAGAATTGTGAACTGAACTTTCTTCAAACGTAGATTAGCGGGCTGATGATCAGGCTTAAAGACAATAAAGAGCTTAAATAGAATTACCAACTTCGCGTTCTCGTTTGAGTAAACAATTACTACCATTCCAATAACTCAATTTATTTAGGAAGATTGCTCATAGATTGTATTTCAGCAAACATGTATCGCGGCCTCCGGTGAGCGGCTATTAAATTGCAGTTTCTTCAACACTGCTTTTCTGCAATTTTTCCAGTAGCTGCTATCAGGAGAGGCGAGTGCAGCAACTACCTAAGAAACGAGGTAGGTGGATTTTCTTTCAGGGAAAGGAAACTGCGCGAAAAGAGCCTGACCCGTCGCAGTGTGAGGGAGGAAGTAATGTGTTCCCTACTCTTAACGCAACGTGCTCTCTCAGTATTTCAATAGTAAACTTCTCCATGATGCACAATGCCTCTCTTGTAGCTTCTGTCACTGAAGTTTGTTGATTGTCTCCGTAATGCTTTTGCGCCGACTGCGCTAATCCGTGATGAAACGCGCGCATTCTTCGTTGGATTTCGTCTCTCTTTTCTATTTATCAAACCCGGTGACGGTTCCAGACTGATAATCGGAGCTCAAAAATCGGCCAGTAAGTGTTTGGTAAGCCACTTCTGTCGTGTGTGAGTGACATTTCCTTAAGGTTCCTCAGTCTGGCATCTGATTTTCGCATTATTTGTTTTTGTTTTCATTACATTTAAGGTTACTGTTTCCAATAATTTGAATTCCTTTTTCTCTGTATGGACAATATGCAGCAGCATCGCTAGCATCTTCGTCGACAACGCACGGCTTGCCGAGAGTTGCCCACTGCTACGCCAGAGAAGAGACGCAACTTTTGGATCTCGTTCCAGCACATCGCTAGGGGAGCTCGTACTTCCATCGCTCGCAGTCTCCAATGGAGGATTCAGTGCATAAGATACACGAGAGGACGTAGAATAGACATGACATCACTGCATGCGATTCTGATCGGCTGACAACTCTTTTTAAGCAGCAGCAATTAAGAGCTTTCCCCAGGTTTTCTGCACCTACAGACTTTTCAATGTTGGTATGGAAGACTACAATGCGGAAGTTATATCGATGTAGCGTGAAGCTACTAAATATTACTAATATTCAGAGGCTATCAAACTGTATCAGCATTAAAAAACTATTTCTTGTAATTAAGAACTTCATTCTCATTGTGTATAATGTAGCAGAACAGAAGAACCTACAGCATCTCTAAGCTACGCGTACTTTAGTGGCCGAGCGGTTATATGCACTTCAGTCTGGAACCACGCGACCGCTACGGTCGCAGTTTCGAATCCTGCCTCGGGAATAGATGTGTGTGATGTCCTTAGGTTAGTTAGGTTTAAGAAGCTCTTAGTTGTAGTGGACTGATGACCTCAGGTGTTAAGTCCCATAGTTCTCAGAGCCATTTGAACCATTTTGAACTTCAGTTATTGAGAGTACACAGTGTAATTAACTTATCAATTGTCTTTTTTAGATGTCTTTATTGTTGATCTCTAATATACTGACACATCAGCGTGTTACATTTATTTATGCGAGTAGTATGTGGGTCACTTGCGAGCATCCCCTCTTCTAGGTTTAAATTCAACCATAATTCTATTTATTTTTTAAGGCCCTACTTAACCTTAAAAATTATTTTACTTATCTGTTGGAAAATCTTGTTTAAGATTATATCTTACCTTAACCTCATTTAATTTTTCATGGTTTGAACCAACCACAACCTCTCCAATGATGTTTCTAAAAGTAAATCTTGTTTAAGATTGAAACCAACCATAAAACACAATCATGAGTAAATCTCATTTATGGTTCAAACCAACCATAACCTCTCCAACGAGTTTTAGAAAACTAAATCTTGTTCAACCTTATTTAAGGTGACAAGTAACCATAAAAATTTAGTCTATAAATATGTAAAATTTTGAAACAATTTGTATTCAAAGCAATCTTAAAACTTAATCAAAAGTTGTGATTAAGATCAACCATAAAAGAGTCACAAGGTTTTATTATAAAATATGACTAAAATATGGTTCAAACTAATCTTTAAAAAGATTAAAACCCATTGAAAAGTTCTGAGAAAGATCGAGGTTAAGCTTCACCTTATTTAAGGTTAAAAAAGTATTAAAATGTGTGGTGAAACCATCCATTTTGTTTGAATAAAAAGTCACAATAAAAGGTGGCAAAAGGTGTGGCTAATTTCACCTTAAAATGTAATCGAAGATTTTTTCAATAATTATTCCTACACTGAGCAAACCATCTTCTAGGGTTAAATTTAACCTTAAAAAATGTTTCACTTATCTTTACAGAGTGCTCTAAGTCTACCTTAAATATTTTTCTTAATTATTTTACCTATGTTATTATCTAATCTTATTTAAGATTGCATCTACCTTAAAAATTATTTTATTCTTTTTAATCTTATTTAAGATTGTGGTTTGTGTCTACCTTATTTTCCTATTTATTTTTTTATTCAATAACCCCAAGGATATGTTTCAATAATACCGTATACCTCAGGCTCAATCATTCTTTTATCATATTCAAATTTGAATTCTTTACTAACATCCTTATTAATCAAGCATTTTGATTTTGTATCTCACGTAATCATTTTATATTCCAATTTAACCTTATCTGTCTCCTTATCCACAATATTCTTCATAGTTTTGATGTTTAATGCCTCAAGAGTCAAAAATGTTTACCTTTGGGTCCAAAGAAGAATAAAAAACGAGTCAAACGAACATTTTTTACTTATACTGGTCTTTTAAATGTTTATTTTTCGATAAAATTCAGGCACAGGATACCGTTTTCGTAAGTGGGCTACTAAAGTAGTATATACAGCACATCTCAGTACTGATGAACAAAGGTTTGAACAAGCTTTAGATATAGCTGGAGTAAACGCAAAACAAGTATATGCATGGAGTACCACATACAGATTTACTTAAAAGAGTTTTAACACACTTTGAATCTGCTTTAAGAATGGTTTTTGATACTTCTTCACATTGAAGGTCAATACCCACATATGTAGCATATATTATTTTTGTAGCCCAATTTCAAAAATTTTTGCTACACCAGATCTTGATTCAAATACAACTCTAAGTAAACCATTATAAGTTAAAAATATATATGGTTTTTTATTTGTACTGAACCTGTTACTATCGGGTTCTGTACAAACAGAATAAATACGATAATCTTCCTTTTTAATTAATTACTTCGTTTGTCATTAACAGTTTTTGGTAACATATTCTTTTCAAAAATTTTTCCAATATCTTTATCTTTAAAAAGATTTGAACAAGCTTTAGATATAGCTGGAGTAAACGCAACTCTCGTAAAACAGGTATTTAAAACTTGTTGTTTCCATAAATTTTAATGGCTTGTCAAGCATTAAAATTAAACCTTCTCCATTTAACAATACTATCAAAAGTTTTCAGTAATTAGTCCATGCTTAAGATCGGAAGTCAGATTTCTCTTACCATACATAGTGATGTACGCCAAAGAGTTATCAGGAATAGGCGCATTAAATGTCGCCGATAATTTCATTGCTGTTTTCTGTGCAGTGACAACATTCTTACGCCTGCTCATATTGATTACATAAACAGGGTACGAATTAATGAAATTGTATGCACTAATTTTATGGTCATCTTTCAATTCAGTTATCCAGTTAAAATCTGCGAAGGCATTGTAAGCTTTCAAAAAAGTACCTGGGGGATCTATGTTCCACAGTTCTTCAGGAAATATCTCATTTCTACCATTCTTTAGATAAATGTTTTGGAGATGAACATGATAATACACAGAAGAGTCCGCATCTTGGTTTCCTTTCCTGTTTGTCTGAAACACTACAAATACAAAATAAGGCATGTCAAACTTAGTAATTTGTTATATCGAGTTCAAAGTTTCTTTTACCACTAATTCCCGCTATTTCCTGCATTTGAAGATCAAAAAATGAAATCGGAATCTTTGGGTTCTTTCGCATCTTTTCGCGTAACTGTAGTTCATAGTTAGGCTCATACTTAACAATGGGTACTCGAATCTATAAACTGGTAATGGTTACTTTACCCAGCTCAGGTCGAGAGCCTTCAATTTCGGCACCACTAAACCATCTTAACAAGGCATCGCCAGCATTTGCGGTTCCCACAAAAGTTACTGTCAAGTCACCTTCCCACATGATTTCTTTGTAATCTTTAAAAAATCCAAACAAACATTTTTAGTGGGTACAACACCTCATTTTCCTTTCTTTGTAACTTACCATTGTTAATGAAATTACCCTCTAATCTAATATCATCGTCGAGAGAAGAAGTAAGGTGGTATAAAACCGTTGAAGAAATACTAGGGTTTTCTAACCTGTAGATGATGTGTCCTCTTTTCTTAACAATCAGTGCACTCCATAACTGTGTCGGAAAGTTGTCAACTAGTTTAACATTCGATTTGCCTTCGTAAGAAATGTAATCTGAACCATTTGCATGAGTAACGTTATATGTCATATACAAGTATGCATTGTTGTCAAACCAAACATCACCAACTTTGATGTCTATTTCTACATCTTTGTTCGGTAGGTTCATATTATTTCTAGTCTTCTCATTTACTGGAAAAGACTGCCACTGATAGCTTTCTATCTTATTCATTTTATTTACTGAAATATTTAAAAAAAGCATTAAAACATTTCTAAAAGCACAGTGACCGACGCTCCTCCAAAATCTATCGCAGCATCATTTTCATTCGTTACACTTACTTCCAGGTTTTGAACTTGATCATGAACCAGAAAAAATAATTGATAACTCGGTTCGTATATAATCGGACTACTGAAATGTAATAGACCACACCCTTCCAACTTGGGTTTAAAAGAAGTAATAATATTTATCTCTCGATGAAAATGGTCAGAGTCCTTCACAAACATACCATTTGCTAAGTTAAAATGCACTTTAATTTTTTCAAAAGGGATTATTTTCGGTATCTCTTTTGCAACAACGTTTGTTGCAGGTTCCACAATTTCGTCTCTAAAACCTAGAACCCTCCCAATACTTCATTCCTTGTTAAAATACAGCTTAAATTCTCAGCTTTCTATCTCGACTCTGTTCAGTACGTTATTTTCCTTAATCTTTATGTTAGCAGCATTGAAAGGTTCCTGGCTCTGAATAAACTTCTCAAAGTTGTGTAGACTATACTGCCCCGGAGGAATATTTAAACTGTGAACCACACCATCTTTCTCATAGTGTAATCTGTTATTATCCTTTGTGATAATTGGGGTTAAAAATGTTGAATAAAAACCAACCAAACTAACCTTTGTATACATGTTTCGTATCGGCACATTAAGCCTCTTTTTTAAGTTTGAGGATGTACCACTTACATCAAAAATTATATTCATTTATTAATTAAGCAATAAGCAGTAAATAAAAAGTAAAATGACTAAAGATAAAACTGATTGGCATCCAAAGATCAGAATTCGAGAAAAACGAATCAAAAACAGACATGGGAAGCTATTACCTAGTTCAATTCGTTGCGCTATCGTTTGCCCAAGTGGTTGTGGTAAAACAACTTTCATGGTTGATAACTATCTGTTATGTCCAGGTTGGCTAAACTGGAATGATATACAGCACTTGTACATCTACTTAAAAATCTTAGAACAAACCAAATACAAGCATCTTATGGAAAAATGTAAACGAATAGAAAATGAACACAGTGAGAAGGTGGCTACCTTTATCAGTAACAGTGATGACTTGAAACCCTTAGATGAGTGTGAAGAGTGCTCCATTGTGGTGTTTGACGACTTTATATCAGAAAATCAAGATGTTGTTGGAGAATATTTTACCAGAGGAAGACATAAGAACATCGACTGCTTCTATTTAGCACAAACATACTCAAAGATACCTAAGCAGCCAGTGAGAGACAACCTTAACTTTTTGAACATATTGAGACAAGATGACATTAATTTGAAGCACATCTACGACGAATTTATGGGTGGAGGCTTGAAATTGAGTGCCGTTAGAGAACTTTGTAGTAAGGCTTGGAACGAAGACTTTAGATTCATAACTGTTGATATGACTAAAAAATCGAATGGAGGAAAATATCATAACAAAATTAAAACATTTATCAGATTTTCATGGTTTTTTAACCATTAAAATATCACATTTCTTTTATTTACCCAACTATTGTGTGAGCTATCAAAACCTAACCACTTTACATATACTTTATCACCCTTTTTTCTTACAACTTTTTCTACAAGATACACATCTGGGTACTTCGTTTTTTGTAA